>NC_133456.1:15237003-16487003 GCF_048565385.1 Saimiri boliviensis
GCATGCCGCTAAACAGTGATGAACGCAGGCAGCTGTGTGCTGGCTAACCAGCCCTCTGGGGGTGTGGAGTGAGAGAGCCCTGATTCACAGCATTTGCTAATTCCACGGCACAAATACATCTACTGCACCTGATATCAAGCTGCCATCAGTTAACCCACCAAATCCCTAAATATTTAACAAGCGGCTCTCAAGTCAGCCACCTCACACCACTGGCGGGGAAAAGAAACAAGGCCTGAGGTCTGTTGGCCAAGTGTGAGTAGATGTCTCAGGAATGCCTTTTCTCCCTTCTCCCATCTGCAACCAGATCTCAAACTCCCTTCCCAACCTTCCTCTTGGGGTTTGAAGCTCCAGGCTAATAGAGGGCAGGGTGTGAGGTTTACTGGCTTGCAAGAGTACTCAGCTTAGCCAGAGACTTTGCCCTGCCGATGGGGCTTGGGCCTGCAATTCCGAAAAGTTTCCCTGGGGGAGTTTTGAGGGTGGGGGTAGAGCAGGGTTGGGGGGGAAGGGAGTCAGCCTCCCACACCTGCTGTTGAACACTAGCTCTCGCCACTGCATGATGGTTTCCAGAGCAGCTACCTTCTTTGTGCTCCTTAAACTCATGCTACTCTCTCAGCATTTGGAAACCTGCATTCTACTTCCATGCAGGCTCTTCGAGATCTGACTCAACTCCTGGGATCTTGGAGACGTGCTATAGGCAGTGTAGAATGAATGGATAAATTAACGAGTCCATGGGCACGGACTTTGGCATGGCCTGGCTTAGCAAGCTCTGACCCTCACTGCCCTTCAGACCCAACACATTGCAAACAGGATCCTTTGACCCTTTCTTAGCCTGTTCCTCCTCCTCATTTATTCATTCATTCCTTCAGCTGGTATCGATCATCAAGTGCCTGTAACATGCACAGAGCTAGCTGGCCGCAGAATTTGAGGTGCCTCTGTGGCTCTTTGGTGGGTTTGGTGGAAAGTGTTAGGAAATATGAGAGAAGGGCAGAAGGGACTAAGTGAGTTGCATTTTCGATGCATTAAATTTAGGTGCCTATAGGACCTGCAAGAGTAGCTGTCCAGAGGCAGATGAACACACGATGTGGAGCTCAGGATAGAGGAGGATTTTGTTAATTCTTCTTCTAACAAGAGTTCCAAGCCATGGCTGGGTGCGGTGGCTTATGCCTGTAATCCCAGCACTTTGGGAGGCCAAAGTGGGAGGATTGCTTGAGCCCAGGAGGTCAAGACTTCAGTGAGGTGTGATCGCACCACCACTGCATTCCAGCCTGGGTGACAGAGGGAGACCCTGTCTGAAAAACAAACAAAAACAAACAAACAAACAAACAAAAAAACCAGTGCCTGGCCAGAAAGCCAGAGAGACTTTTTGCCTTTCGTTGTCCCTGGTGCTCAGGTAATTGGTCACTGGGCTCATGCTCCCAAGCCTTTACTTGTGTGGTTTTTACTTTACTGAATGTTCTACCTGTAGAAATCCCACCCTTCCTTCAGGTACCCAGGCCAAATCTTCCTTGAATTCTTCTGGAGCCCTCATGATGAGTGCTGGTCATTCCTCCTCGGGAGGAATTCCGCCCTCACACTCACTTGGTTTACACTGCGTGGCATCTTGTTAGGCAGCCTCTGTGTTAGAAATGCAGTCCTGTGCCTGCCCCTCCCCCATGGTCCTGTGAGTTCCTGAGGGTAAGGACAGACCCCTCTGTTCTCTGTCTCATGGCATCCGCCAGTTCTGGCATGCATGCATGAATGAATGCTGTTAGTAGATCAGTAAAGTGTGTTTCATGGGGCAGACCCACCCCCTGCAGCAGCCTCCTCTGCAAATAGCCTTTGGGGACTGCCCTGCCTGTGTCCAGATGCACACATCCCTGCCCTGGGGCTGGGCTGTTCCCAAAGGCACAGAAGGAAAAGTCTGCCCTGTTGCCTACCCATCTTGCCTTCAAAGCACGCCTTAAGCTGAGCCTCTTGGTGGTGGCCTCAGGTTCTCCGTGTTCTTGCCAACACTGTAACATACTTAAGAGGGTCTAGGGACCTCTGAACTCCCAGCCATCCTTTTTTAAAAATTTGAACTCAGAAATAGAGACATGGTTATGATGTTTCTTCTTTTATAATGATGAAAAGGCAAAGTCTAGTTGCCAATGTAGGTACAAAGATGCTTCAGCACTCCTGGAAATTAGTCAATTTTGTATTTCTTCAGTCTTTTTGAAAGAGCTTATTGCAATTCTTGATGAAGGCAACTTTTAATGGTGCAATATCATGTTTCCAAACAATGAGAGACCTTGGATCTGTCACCCCATAATCCAGCTGGTGGTTCTAGCACCAAATCCCAAAGCTCAGTCTCATGCCCGGCAAGCAGGATCCCTGATTAGCCTCCACCCTGTGCCTTGGCAGGATCATGCCCAGGGAAGAAGGTGCTCCCCGGCCTTCTTGATGGCCTCTCCACCTCGGGCTGAGTCTGCTTCTCCATGGCTAGGTGCCTCCTGCATGCTTGCTCTGGCAGAGATGGCTCCCTGGGGCATTGCCCATCTGCTCCAGGAAATGCTTTTTAGTACCAAGTAGTCTAAACAGTCAAGACCAGCTTTTCAGAATAAACAGATTTCAGAGTCACATATTGGCCAAACTCACCTGCCGAGAAAGGTGTTCAGGTGACCTATTATTTCCCTCACTGTTAGTATCTTAATTCTTTACTTAGTTAATTTTTTTGGTGGGTGGGAGGGGGAACAGAGTCTTCCTCTGTTGTCCAGGCTGGAGTGCAGTGGCACAATCATGGCTCACTGCAGCCTCCATCTCTCAGGCTCAAATGGTCCTCTCACCTTAGCCTCCTAAATAGCTGGGACCACAGGCACACAGCACCATACTGGGCTAATTTTTGAATTTTTTGTAGAGATGATAGGGGTTTCCCTATGTTGCCCAGGCTAGTCTTGAAATTCTGGGCTCAAGCAATCCTCCCATCTTGACCTCCTAAAATGCTGGGATTCCAGGCATAAGCCACTGTGCCCTGCCTATTTCCTCTTGGGCTAAGTTCACATCCACACACACAGGGTTGCCTTGTTCTTTCTGAGGTCGCCGGTGTGTTCCGCAGGCATAATGCTCTACGTGAACTCACCCAGAGATGGATGTTTAGTTTGCTTCCAGCTGATTAATGGCATGCAGTGATGCCCTGGAGACCTTTGTACATGGCTGTTTTGTGTCGTGGGAATGTATTTAGGAGATGTATTCTTAGAAGCAGTATTCCTGCTTTTGAATTTTAAAATCTGACAGTTATGGCAATTATTAAGATGAGGTTCCCATTTCCTACTGAATACTGGCCACACCAAAAGAGACGAAGAAGGAGGTGGAGAAAAAAGAAGAAAAAGTGGTAGGGCATGTTAGCCATAGGGCACCTTTCTCGTTGGCAAATAAGAACATGGAGCCAGCCGTGGGCGGTGGTCATTCCCGTCTGGGACCCCCATCTGTTTTCTGGGAACTGTGTTGTGGGTCTCAGCAGGGCAGGGAGATACTCCATGGGCAGCCTGCCTGGGACTCTGGGCAGCCTCTCTTTTCTCTGTCGGCTGTGCCCAGGCTGCTGCTGGGCGCAGCTGGGTCACCTTTACAACTCCCAGCTCACTGCTGAGCCAAGGTGGAAGGAAACCTGCCTGCACTAACTGGCTCCTAGGCGCCTTCCAGGCCGTCAACTGAGGAAGATAGGAAGATCGCAGTCTCACAGGTCAAGGCGATCTTCAGGTAAAGACCCTCTGCTCTGTGTCCTGACCTCTAGGAGGCACTGAGACCAGAGCGGGGACAAGGCTCGGGGGCTGCGACTCCTAGAGGCTTGCAGACTAGTGTGTGAGAGAGAACATCACAGTAGCCAGGCAGGACCAGGGCAGGTGAGGCGCGGGCTGGCTTTCCTCTCCCTGCCGGCTCGGTGTGGAGTCCTGCCCCGCCTCAGGGCTTTTCGGAGCCTGGATCCTCAAGGAACAAGCAGACCTAGCTGCGGGGAGTGGGGAGGAACGGGGCGTCTATTGGGCAACAGGGCGGGGCAAAGGCCTGAATAAAGGGGCGCAGGGCAGGCGCAGGTGGCAGAGCCTTCGTTTGCCAAGTCACCTCCGGACCGCAGACATGAAGCTTGTCTTCCCCGCCCTGCTGTTCCTCGGGGCCCTCGGTGAGTGCAGGTGCCTGGGGCCGCGCCCAGCCTCATGGGCGTCTCCTGTGTCCTGCCTACTAGGCGCCCTGTTCCCTGTGTCCGCTTGGCTGGGCGCGGGGCCTCTGAGCCCCTGTGGTCCCTGCGCCTGCAGCCGGGAAGCGGCTGGGACGCGGGCCAGATCTCTCTTTCCCACCTGCGGAGGAGCAGGAGGGGGCTCCTGTAAGCCGGGTCGGGGCACGCCTAGCCTAGCGCTGCGCAGAGCTTCTCCAAAGGCCTCGCAGGCCCCTGTCCCATTGTGTCCCACCTACGGATTCGGTCCCCATTGTATTGTTACACGCGTTTTCATGGGAGGAAAGTGAGGCTCAGAGAGGGTGAGCGACTAGCTCAAGGACCCGAGACCAGATCCCAGCTCCTGCGAGGACTGTGAGACCCCAGCAAGGCTTAGCCTTCCTGAGACTGAGTTTCTTCACTTGAAATGGCCTAACGGTGGGTCCACAGGGCTGTGAGGAGGGGGTGGGACATTCGCACACCTTCCTCGCAGAGGGGTGGGGAGGGGTGCAGTGCCCCTGATAGAACCCTGTGTCAGAGGGTTTGAGAAGGAAATGTGTGTGACAGAAAAGGAGGAGCTGAAGGAAGAAAATAATTGTTAGTTGTATAACCAAAGTCATTTCTGGGGTGCTCAGGGGGCCTTCCCCTGCGCTGCGCATTAGTGACCTCCATGTGTGACTGTGGAGCTCCCTGCAATGCTGGGAGGGGAAGGTCCCAGGCTGCAGCAGAAAGGGCTGTGATGGGCATGAAGACCTAGGCAGTGGGAGGGGGCACAGCGAAAGCTCAGGTGTCACACCTCCCCAGCCCAGCGCAGCCTACTCCTGTCTTATGCATCTACCTAAGGCTGGAAGCTTCCCAGATGGTGGATAGAGAGCAGCAGTGGGAGCCTGAACCCATCCTTGTCCCTGCCCTTCTGGTCTCTTGCTCCAAATTCCTTCCCATGGGTGTTGGTCATTCTTCTCTTCTCTAAGGCAGATTGGGACTGGCCAGGACCTGATTGTTCTCGTCCCCTCAAGTTCCCTGGCAAATGGCCTGTTTCATAGGGTTAGGGCCACCTGGGAGGGGCAGGAGAGGAAGGAAGCCTTGACTTCCTGGAAGTGGTCACGGGCTGTGGTCCAGGATTCTGGCTCAGAGTTGCACCACTGGGTTTCATATTCACTTGGGTCTTTGGTTGTTTTGGTGCCTACTGAGGTCTGCAGTTTGAATCCTGCAGTCAATTGGGATGGTGGCCTGTACCCCAAAGAGCCACTGAAACCCCTGTCCTTGCTGAGGAAGGGGTGACAGTTGCCCTATGGGATTCTTGCCCTGTTCTCCGTGGGTGTCCAGGCTGGCAGAAGATGGGTGGATGGGGCAAGCTGGATCTAAGCTGTGTGAGCAGTGGGTAGGGGAGTCTGTCTGCTCAGCCCCTGGAGCCATGGGCTGGGAGGCACTCATGAGGTTTCCCATCAAACTCACCAGTCCGCCTGGGCCCTACCATGAGCTGTGTGGGTAGTTGGGGAGAATAACTCCTGTCCGGGCACCTGCCTTCAAGGCCAGGGCACTGCACGTCTGCCCAGAATGTATGCTTTAGCCAGAGTGCAGCCAAGCTTGGTGGGCAGCATTTGAGTGCCTGATACTGAATACAAGGGCTGGGTTGAGGATTTGGGAGGGGCCAGACCTGGACCTGCTTCAGGGGGTCACACAGCTCAAGTGCTGGGGGGTAAGAGCTTGGGGGTCACACAGCTCCAGCACTGGGGGGTAAGAGCTTGAGGGTCACACAGCTCTAGAGCTGGGAGGTAAGAGCTTGGGGGTCACACAACTCCAGCACTGGGGGGTAAGAGCTTGGGGTTCACATAGCTCCAGCACTGGGGGGGTAAGAGTTGGGGGGGGTCACACAGCTCCAGCTCCAGCACTGGAGGGTAAGAGCTTGAGGGTCACACAGCTCCAGAGCTGGGGGGTAAGAGCTTGGGTGTCACACAGCTCAAGAGCTGAGGGGTAACAGCTTGGGGTCACACAGCTCCAGAGCTGGGGGGTAAGAGCTTGAGGGTCACACAGCTCCAGAGCTGGGGGGTAAGAGCTTGGGGGTCACACAGCTCCAGAGCTGGGGGGCAAGAGCTTGGGGTTCACTCAGCTCCAGAGCTAGGGGGTAAGAGCTTGGGGTTCACACAGCTCAAATGCTGGGATGTAAGAGCTTGGGGGTCACAGAGCTCCAGAGCTGAGGGGTAAGAGCCTGAGGTTCATACAGCTCCAGAGCTGGGGGGTAAGAGCTTGGGGTTCACACAGCTCCAGAGCTGGGGGGTAAGAGCTTGGGGTTCACACAGCTCAAATGCTGGGAGGTAAGAGCTTGGGGGTCACACAGCTCAAGAACTGAGGGGTAACAGCTTGGGGTCACACAGCTCCAGAGCTGGGAGGTAAGAGCTTGGGGTTCACACAACTACAGAGCTGGGGGTTAAGTACTTAGGGTTCACACAGCTCCAGAGCTGGGAATTAAGAGCTTGGGGTTCAAATAGGTTCAGAGCTGGGAGGTAAGAGCTTGGAGCCTTTACCTGGTGTTTGGAGGGTTGGAGACTGGGAATCCTGGAAGGGTGCTTAGTGGTCCTTTAGTCACCCGGGTTCAACTCCTCTCAGGGGAAGAAATAAACTCTGCTCACAGGTTCCCGTCATTGCTCAGCCCCCACGTCCGGCTTCAAGCATGGTCTTCCATTTTACTCTCGCCCTTCACCACCAGAACCCACCCATGACCAAGCTGATTTCTGACACCACCTTCCTGTCCCCGCCCCCTTCTCCATTCTCAATGCTATCCCTCCTCTCTACTCAGACCAGTCTTCTCTGGTGCCTTCCGTGGCCACGGCTTCTCTGCTTGTTCCCAGGTCCCAGGTCTCAGTCCACTCTGCCCCTGCCCTAGGGAGAGCGCCAGTCTCCAGCCTCTCCCATGAGTCACAACTTCACTGCATCCTGAATAAGACCTCCCTGGACCAGCATTGGAGACTTTCCATGATCTGACCAAGACCCTTTGCTAGCACCATCTCCAACCGGTCTCTAACTCTGCCGACCTAAATATGCTGACTAGCCCGTGGTAAGAACAGGGGAGTTTAGGGTCTGACTGCTTAAGTTCGAGTCCTAGATCCAACACTTAGTAGCTATGGGAACCTCCACAAACCACATAACTAGTTAAAGCCAGTGTCCTCCCCTGGAGAATGGAGATGTTGGTAGAAGTTACAGTACAGAGGAGCTGGGGCAGCTAATGAAATGCTGAGTAAATCACCTGGCACAGAACATGCCTGCAACATGAGCTGGGCACACGGGCCCATTCTTCCACCTCCTGGAACATCCCCCACCTAATTACCCACTGAAATCATAGGGACCTCATTCCTGGTTTGGTATTTGTTCTCTTTTAGCACATCCGCCATTGGATTTTTGCCTCTCCAGTGAGAAGTGAAATCTGGTCCTGTGTGCTTACACATTTCTTGCATGACACACAATGTTGTGTATACAGCAGGCATCCAGTTAATGCTCACTGGATCCAATGGCTGAATCTGATTGGGTTAACTCTCAGTGTGGGATAGTTCCATTAGCTATTATAACCCATGGGTGTGACATGACATTCTATTGCATTTTCAATTTGTATTTTTTGACTGACTAAAGGCTTCCAAGGCAAGACTGTATTCCCTGGGATTTCCCCGGGATGAGGGTGGGTGAAGGGGGAGTGTGGCAGCTGGGTGCCCCAAGCCCCTGCAGACTCAGCCTGGGAACTACAGGCCTCTTGACCACGGTCCCCAGCCCTCTGCAAGCGCCATGGGTGGCTCTCATCATGATGGGATGGCTCAGAAACAGGAGGCAGCAGAGGCTGAACATTCTACCCCATAGTATATCCAAAGGGCAGAGGGCTTTTACAACTCTGTGTGTGTGTGTGTGTGTGTGCGTGCATGCGTGTGTGTGTGTGTGTGTATGTGTGTTGGTAGCAACTTTACTGAGGTATATTTTATGTATCATAAAAAATTCACCTATTTGTGTACAATTCTTTTTAGTACTCTTACCAAGTGGTGCAACCATCACCATAAATAAGTTTTAGAATGCTTCTATCCCCTGAAGTAAAGGTCCCTCATGTCTGTTTATAGTTAATGCTCATTTCTACCCCAGCATCAGACAACCACTAATCTCTTTTCTTGTCTTTATAAAATTACCTTTTCTGGACATTGCACACAAGTGGGGCTCATTCATGTCGCGGGGCGTATCAGTGCTTCCTTCCTTTTCATTGCTGAGTACTGTTCCATTAAGTGGATGTAGATTCACCAGTTATTGGACATTTAGGCTGTTTCCAGTTGTCTATTCTGAATAACACTGCTGCAAACATTCGTGCACAAGTCTTCATGTACAATAGGTTTTTATAGTATTTCTTTTGGCTATATGCCTCGAAATGCAGTTGCTGGGTTCTATTGGAACTCTGTGCTTCACATTTTGAGAAGCTGCCAACCTGTTTTACAAAGCGGCTGTGCCATTTCACATTCTCAGCAACGTATGAGGGTTCCCGTTTCCCCACATCCTCACGCCCATATGTGTCATTGTCTGTTTTAGCTATTATAACCCGTGGGTGTGACATGCCATTCTATTGCATTTTCAATTTGTGTTTTTTGACTGACTAATGATACTGAGCACCTTTCCATGTACTTGTTGTCCATTTGCATATCTACTTTGGTAAATGTCTGTTCATATCATTTACCCATCAAGTATTAAATTCTTTTTGATGTTATACTATCTAGATTTATGTTCTTAATTTTGTTTTTAGATTGTTCTATGCTGTATGCAAAAGTATGGCCAATTTTTGTGTATTGATCTATCCTGTGGCCCGGCTGTACTTGTTTATTAGTTCTATTGGTACTTTATAGATTGGTCAGTATTTTCTACATAGATCATGTTACCTGAAAACAAAGGCAGTTTTACTTCTTTCTTTCCAATATGGGTGTCTTTCATTTCTTTTTTGTGCCTTATTGCTGAGACTAGAATCTCTAACACTGTTGAATAGAAGAGGTGAGTGAGGACACTCTCTCATCGCTCTTGATCTTAGGCGGAAAGCATTCAGCCTTTCACCATTTTAGTATGATGTTCACTGCAGGTTTTTTGTAGATGCCTTTTGTCAGGCAACCAGGTGAGTAAATTCAGTGCACCTTCCTCCCTTCAATCTATGCTCCAATCCAATTGCATGGATTGGAGCGACAAAAGCAGGCTCAACAGGAGAACCAGTTTTTGTACAGAGTGAATGGTGGTGGCTCAGGCACACCAGCCAACCCATTTGTCCCCATGGCCATTGACTTATCATTTACTGCATCTATCAATCGAGTCAGGTGTATCTTCCTTTGTTCCTTTGGCATTCCCTGGGGAGACACTTACAGACAAAACAATCTAGAGAGACCTGGATGCTCAGCTGGGCTGTGCACTGCTGAGTGGTGAGTCACTCAGCCTCCTTGGGAGCCAGTTTCCACATCAGCACACGACTCCTTTCCTGCCTACCTTCCAGCTTCAAAGGGGCCAAAGCAGGTAGAAGAATTTCATAATTGATGTGAGGGATCACTGTCATTTTTTAAGGGGTAGGTAACATGTCAAAGTCATAGGAATAAAAGTAATCTAGAGGGACTTTCTCCTCTAATTTATTGAGAACCGCAGACCCCTCGCCAATGCGGAGACCCTGTTAGTCCATCGAGATGCCTTCCCTTGTGGAGAATGGCTGGACATAGCCATGAACTGGAGAGGGAAGGAGGGCAGCTGAGAGCCAGGGAGGAGTCTGGAAAACGCCATCAGAGGGTGCGGTGGTCAATCCCTCCATCAGCGGTTGAATCCTTCCTTACTCCTCCACTTCTCTCTCCCAGGACTGTGTCTGGCTGCCCCTAGGGGGAGCGTTCGATGGTGCACCGTATCCAAACCTGAGGCCACAAAATGCATCCAATGGCAAAGGAACCTGAGAAAAGTGGGTGGTCCTCCTGTCAGCTGCATAAAGAGAACCTCCCCAACCCAGTGTATGGAAGCCATTGCGGTGAGTCAATGCCGGGTGTTGGTTGGGACCAAGCTGAATGGAAGGGAGAGAGAAATGGAAAAACATAGACCATGTGCTCTCCTTACTTCCTCTGCTTCACCTTTTTGGGCAACTGTCAGTTGGAAGCTGTCCTCTCTCACAGGGAACTGTGCTATTTTCAGAGCAGAAAGAAAGGAGCTTAAGTGGAGAGACCACGTGTGGGGAACCTGGGGCCTCCACAGAAACTACTAATAACAACTGTTCCGAAATGAAATGTAAGCAGTTGTATTTGATGAATACGTAGCACTGGCAAAAAACAAGGTTACTCAGAGAGAAAAATCCTCCCTAAGAGTCATGACCTCTAAACCCTGTGAGAGAGGAGCTTGTCCTGGTCACTGTCACCACATGCTGGGACAGGACCTGCCAGGGTGCCAGGCATTGGAAAGACTTTTGTCCAAGACAGTTTCAGAGAGAGAGAAAAGGGTATTGTGAATTGTGTATGATTTCTCATTCCTTTTATTTTTTGAGATGTGTAAGACCTACTGAGATAATGTTTACTCATTCATTCAACAAATATATTCTGTGTACCTGCCACATAACCATGTGGACTCAGCTCCAGCAGAGTGGATAATTTGCGTAAAAGTTTCCAAGGCAACCTCATAGGATTATCTTATAAATACAATGGAGTATTAGGATAGTACTTAGGGAAAAATCTAGTTTAATTACTGTTTTAGGCTATGTTTTTACAACTATTACCTGCATGTAAACAGCACCAGCAGCTGGGTGCAGTGGCTCACACCTGTAATCTCAGCACTTTGGGAGGCCGAGGTGGGAGGATCACCTCAGGTCAGGAGTTTGAGACCAGCCTGGCCAACATGGTGAAACCCCGTCTCTACTAAAAATACAAAAATTAGCTGGGCCTGCTGGCAAGCACCTGTAATCCCAGCTACTTGGGAGGCTGAGGCAGGAGAATCGCTTGAATCCAGGAGGCGGAGATTTCGGTGAGCTGAGACTGTGCCTTGCACTTCAGCCTTTGCAACAAGAGTGAGACTCCATTTCAATAAATAAATAAATAACAGCGCCAATATCTCTTGCTTGTTTAAAATGCAGATTCCTAGGCTCTATTCTAACCTACTCAATCTGAATAGATGTGAAGGAAGTCACAAAATCTGCCTTTTAAAATAAAATCCTGTCTACGGCCATTCCACCCTGAAGGCATCCTATCTTATCTAATCTCGGGAAATAAGATTTCTGTCTGAAACCAGTACTACGTAGCATTCACTCAAATAAAGTTGAGATAGATTAAATGGTTAAAAACAAAATTCATATCATTGAAAAACTAGGGGCCAATTTAGGAGAACTATAGAGGAAATAGAAATCTCTTAAGCAACAAACCACATCATGAAACAGACAGACATTCTAAAATACAGAAAATGTAATTCATAGCCCATAGAAAATAATTTTTAAAAAAATTTAGAAAGTACCCGAATGAATGTATGTGCACCAGCTCTGGCACATGATTCCTATTTACACTCTATAAAAGAATAACTCAAATTGGAAAAAAATGTAGAATCAAAGAAGAAAAATGATATGAACAGGGTAACTGGTAAGAAGGAATTCATAATTAAGACAAAATACTTGTGAAATGTTCCCCTTACTAATCAGACCTAAGCAGTTTGTTAGTACTTGGATTTTCTGTAGTAATATCAGTTAACAAATAGAATGATAGCCTGCCCTGCTGGTGATTGGACAGTGAAGCTGGTCCTCATGGTCAGTGCCATCCTAAATTGGCATTACAAATCTTCTGGAAGCAGAATGGCAGTGGCAGCCAGGGTCACAAGGAGTAACATGGTCCTCATCTTGGGGCTTCCACCCTCAGGTGCCTACCCAAGGACACAAGTGGCCCGCAAGGAAAAATGCTGAGGACAATATATTCATGAAAGCACAGTCTTCACGGGCAACAGTTAGAAATAAACCAAGTGCTAGACATTGGGAGAAATAATTCAATACATGACAGAACACCCACATTATGAGAAAACGTTATGCTGTCAACAAAATCAATAAAGGCTCTGGAGAAGTTAGAAAACGTATGCAGCTTTAGATGAATAAGCAGTCCCCCAAATCTGATCTGTCCCAGGGGTCCCCACTGCCTGGCCGTGGACTGGTGCAAGTTAGTGTCCTGTTGGGAACTGGGCTCACGGCAGGCGGTGAGTGGCGGTCCAGTGAGCATTATGGCCTGAGCGTCGCCTCCTGTCAGATCAGCAGCGGCACTGGGTTCTCACAGGAGTGTGAACCCTGCGGTGAACTGCACACGGGAGGGATCTAGGCTGTGCGCTCCTTATGAGGGTGCGGTGGTCACTCCCTCAGTCAGCGGTTGAATCCTTACTCCATGGCCTCTCTCTCCCAGGACTGTGCCTGGCTGCCCCTAGGAGGAGCATTAGACGGCATAATTGTGGGTTTGTGGCTCTGCAAAGGGGCAGATGGAATTGAAAGCTCTCAGCCTGGACAAGAGGGACAAAATCAACCCATCCTGATAAGTCTCCAGTGGGAAGGGGGAACGCTTCTGCGTATCTCACAGAGCACGTGTGTCCTCTCATGGGTCTAATTATGAGAGTCTAATGCCTGATGATCTGAGGTGGAACAGTTCCATCCCGAAACCATTGCCTATCTGTCTTTGGAAAAATTATCTTCCCTGAAACTGGTCTCTGGTGGCAAAATGTTGGGGACTGCTGATATATCCCACATTGCAAACCAAAGAAACAGGTAATCATGTGGGAAGCAATGTGCTGGAGTGGAGGAACATGGATTCTTATGATAATTTTAGGATCTCTTAATAACTATATTTTCTAGATGATAAAACAGAACTTAAATGAATATGGAGCAAAAATAGAGGAGAGAGCATCTAGAAAAACAGCTTCAAATCTAGCTGACTGTGAAGGGTGTGATCAAGAGAGTGTCACAGGCAGGCAGAGGAGAGAGAGGGCGGGTCCCGGTCTCAGCAGTCAGAGCGCTGGCGCTCACTGTCCCAAAACAGGGGTCCTTGGCTCTCACCATCACTCATAGGATGTGAATAGACGTGATGGAAAGCGGACTCCTTTGAAGACCCTGCCAGCTACAGAGACTTTCTGAGGTCCTGAGGTCCCGCTTGCTAGGTTTGGGTGAGTTTTCTGCTGAAGCTGACCTGGCCTCTTTTCTTTCAGACAAACAAGGCTGATGCTGTGACCCTTGATGGTGGTTTGATATATGAGGCAGGCCAGGCCCCCTACCTACTGCGACCGGTAGCAGCAGAAGTCTACGGGAGCGAAGCACGTGAGTTCTGCCTGGGGACCCAGAAGCCACGGTGGCCCCCCGGCCTGAGCCCTGAGCTGTGCGGAGTGGGAGTGGAGGGACATGTGGAGGTGGAGTCTCGGTCATGTCACATGTGCAGGGAATGGAGTCGCTGGGCTCCGGGCCAGATGAAGGCTGCTCCTCCTGATGCTGACCCATGAGAGGAGGACACCCACGAGCTGCGAGGAGACCGCAGCATGGCGGAGGCTTACAGGACGGGTTGATTTTGTCCCTCTTATCTAGGCTAAGAGCTGTCAATTCTGTCTGCCCCTTTGCAGAGCCACGAACCCACTATTACGCTGTGGCTGTGGTGAAGAAGGGCGGCCGCTTTCAGCTGAACCAACTGCAAGGTCTGAAGTCCTGCCACACAGGCCTTCGCAGGACCGCTGGGTGGAACGTCCCTATAGGGACGATTCGTCCATTCTTAGACTGGTCAGGTCCACCTGAGCGCATTGAGGCAGGTAAGCTGGTTGGGAGATAGTGAGCGACCTCAGGTGGGGGCCTCCACTCCAGCTGTAAGCACAGGCCACACAGATCACGCAGGTGGACGCATGGGAGGAATCAAGGTGTGGGTGAGGCTGGCGGGCTTATAACATCCTGCCGGCAGGATCCGTTACCCCGGCAGCCCTTGGGAGGCACTGCTGAGTCTGCTCTCAGCAGAGGTGCGTGTCTTGAGCTCCCAGCCCCATGACAGAGGCTCTCCTGCCGGGGTGGAGGAAGGGGCCCTGCCCACGGGAGCTCCAGCTGGGGCGGAGTTGGGGGGTAACCTGCTGTGGCCACGGCTGGCTCATACTCTGTGGTCCATTTCTCTGTGTTTAACAGCTGTGGCCAGGTTCTTCTCAGCCAGCTGTGTTCCTGGTGCGGATGAAAAACAGTTCCCCAACCTGTGTCGCCTGTGTGTGGGGACAGGAGCAAACAAATGTGCCTTCTCCTCCAAGGAACCGTACTTCAGCTACTCTGGGGCCTTCAAGTGAGTGACCCTGTCCTCTTCTCTTCAGTGGCCAAGTGTCCCTTGGCCTCAGGCTGGGAGGCCTTTTCTCTGTCGCCACACAGACCTCATTCTGCTCGCAGGAACCAGAGAGAAGGCCTGGTTTTCCTACTGCTGTGTGTCCAAAGAGCACGCAGGCCCACCCAGTGCGTGTTCCCCCACAGCCTTCCAGGCACACCTGTACCCTCACCTCTCACCAGCCCCGTGGGCAGTCGCTGCAGCCGTGGGCCCTCCTGTCACCTCAGAGAACCCAGAATCCAGTTTGGATCCCCTGTTGTCCTGGGTTCCTCGTACTCATTTCTGCCCCTTCCCTAACCACAACAGGACAGAAGGTGTCTTGTCGTGAGATGTCCAGCCCTGGCTCCTGGTTGGGCAGGATGGCTTCAGTATCCAGGCTGATGTCCTTCTGGCCACCTGGGCCTCTTTCCACCGCAGACAGTGAGCCATGCCTGACGCGCCCCCACCCTCTCTGCCCTCATGCGGAGACTGAATTCTCCCTTTTCCCATTCTGCCTGCTGGCGCTCGGGTATTTTTGCAGAGGGAGGCCTCTGCGCTGCCCCACTGGCCAGGGCACACTTGCACACTCAGTCCTGAAGGAAAGAGCCACGTGGCCAGGGATGCTAAGCCTTTACCTTCTGGGGCGGGGGCTTCAAAACTCTCTTTTATATAGAAAAAAAAAGTTCTGTCCTCTTAGCCCTCAAAGCAGAAGATGGGGGCCTCTGGCCATACCTGAGCCCTGCTTCAGAGTCTGGAGGGGCCCTGCCTTCCCAGCTGGGATGCCCCAAAGCCTCAGAGTCCTGCTCTCCAGGGAGCACAAACCCACAGGTGCTGAGTGCCAGGGCTGCTCTTCCCCAGGAAAGGGCCAGGGAGGGGCAACCCCTGATACTTTTTCTCTTCTCACAGGTGTCTGAGGGATGGGGCTGGAGACGTGGCTTTTATCAGGGAGAGCACAGTGTTTGGTAAGAGCAGGGGAAGGAGCTGTGGGTACTGCCCCCTTTTATCTTACTTGATTGTGACTCTGACCTCTGAGCAAATTAGATTCCTCGGTTCATGGCAGACCATTTTCAAGGTTCCTATAGGGCACAGCTCCGATTTTATGATATTTCATATTTCTTTAAATCTCCTGTGCCCACTGCCTTTCTTTCCCCCCACATGCCAAGCTTGGCATTGCGTCCTCTGAGACATACATGTGCTCATGCAGAATGGATTGTGCTGGTTTGTGTTTCTGGGTTCTGAGTTCCTAGAGGTTTTACTGAGCATTAGAAACCCTGCTGCTCCTAAGGTTTTCTGCTCAGCATTCTGTTTTCGAGATTTCTTGGTATTGCTGTATAAATGTCTAGCTCAGGGGTCCTAACAGCTGAGGAATGTTCTGTGGAATACGTCCACATTCTACTTCTCCACCATCACAGTGACGGACGGAGGCTGTGCTCTCCTTCCCTCTACCACACGCAGCCACATGACTGACACCTTCACCTGTGTTCCCTTACTCCTGCTGGACAGTGTCCCTCTCGGACCTGTACTAAAGCACAATTGATGGGTGTGTATAGGCTGAACACACTGCACCCAGGACCAGTGGACACAAGCCCACTACATTCCATGCAAGACCAATAGAGACGGGACTACCATATTCCACCCAGGACCACCAGAGAAAGAGACAGACCCCACATCCACACAGGACCACCAGAGACAGACCCCACATCATGCAGGACCACCAGAGACAGACCCTACATCCACCTGGGACCACCAGAGACAGACCCCACATCATGCAGTACCACCAGAGACAGACCCCACATCCACACAGGACCACCAGAGACAGACCCCACATCCACCCAGGAGCACCAGAGACAGAGACAGACCTCACATATAGCTTGCAGTTATACTGGAGTTGGCTCATCTAGGCTGTCTTCCGCCTCCCTTTCCCTGCAGAGGACCTGCCAAGCCAGGCTGAAAGGGACGAGTATGAGCTGCTCTGCCCAGACAACACTCGGAAGCCAGTGGACAAGTTCGAGGAGTGCCACCTGGCCCGAGTCCCTTCTCATGCCGTTGTGGCACGAAGTGTGAATGGCAAGGAGGATGCCATCTGGGAGCTCCTCCGCCAGTCTCAGGTACTTCACTGGCAGCCCTCCCCACTTGCTTGGATTTGGGGGGCAAAGGGCAAGTTTCTTTACTTCCCTGACTTCTGCCACTTTAGAGGTCCCTAGCCTCGCTGCAGATTAGCACACTAAAGCCCAGCCTGTACTCTGGACGGCAGCAGCAATGAAACCCCCCTGCCACACCGACTGACAGTATCGGATGACAGGAGCAGAAGCAGGGGGACGTTGATGTAATCTCCTCAGGGTTCTAAGGTGCTTGGGCCTAGCAAGTCTTCAAAGAATGAGCCATAGCTGAGCTTGCGTCTCAGGGATGGCACGAGTCTCTCTGCTGGAGGGTCTCAACTGAGGCTCCTGCCCTCAGAACGATCCCAAAGTTTCAGACACTCTTCTTTACCATCATTTTTGTTGTTGTTTCTTCCCTGTTTACCATTGACACCATAATGCTATTTTTTTCTTACTTAGGAAAAGTTTGGAAAGGACAAGTCACCGGCATTCCGGCTCTTTGGCTCCCCTAGCGGGGAGAAGGATCTGCTGTTCAAGGACTCCGCCGTCGGGTTTTCCAGGGTCCCTGCGAGGATAGATTCTGGGCTGTACCTTGGCTCCGGCTACTTCACCGCCATCCAGAACTTGAAGAAAAGTGAGTGAGCCCAGGAGGGTCCTGAGGGCTGCCTGGCGGTGTCTTTTACTTTCCAGGAGGTGGCCCTACTTTGTGGTGGTCGCTCCTCCATTTCCCAGCCACTGTGGGGTCATTGTGGAGGTTTGATGCAGGTGCGAGTGTCTTCCGTGGAATAAGTCAGTTGTCTCTTAAAGAATATCCTGGCCACCTGATCAGTGCCCATCAGGCTCCCCAGGCCTGGCAGAAAAATCCATTCGCCTCCTATTAAGTGAGAAACATGAACAGAACAAAGAGAGCCAGGGCCCCTCCTGGATGAATCCGGAACACCCCACTTCCCAGGCCCAGGCCTTGAACTCAGTTGGGGACACCATGGTGGGAGAACTCAGCCATGGTTCCTCCTCTCCTGGGGGACTAGGGGTGGAATCTGGGGGAATCCAGATGCTGCGCTATAGTTACTGGTGGTGACTGCAGGCCTCAGGGGAAGTCAAGGTTGGGCGCAAGGTCCCCTAGGCCATCTCTTGGGGCTGTCACTGGTCTCTGGGTCATGGAGCTTTTATCCTCAGACAGAGACAATCAGAAACCAGGGAACTTCTCCAAAAGAACAGAAATGGGAAACACAGGGAGCTCCGTGGGCCTGAAGAAGGGAATTGCAGATGAGACTGGAGGAGGAGAGGGCATGGCTCCACACATCCACACGTCCACACATCCACACATGCACATGTCCACACGTCCACACACCCACACATGCACATGTCCACACATGCATACATCCACACATGCACACGTGCACACATCCACACGTCCACACATCTACTGTAGCTCCTGTCCCAGAGAGGGTCTAGGCAGGAGCCCAGCTCTGGGGAGGGTGGACGACCTGGCAAGGCTCGGGACGCCTGACGAACCTGCTGTCTTCCCTGTGGCAGGCAAGGAGGAGGTGGCTGCCCGGAATGCACGGGTTGTGTGGTGTGCGGTGGGCGACCAGGAGCAGCGCAAATGTAGCCACTGGAGCAGCCTGAGCGAAGGCAGCGTGACCTGCTCCTCGGCCTCTACCGCGGAGGACTGCATCGCCCTGGTGCTGGTAGGGGCTCCGTCACAGGGGCGGGCGGCGGCCCCATGGAAGACCCAGGGCCTGGGCATCTGCTTAAAGTGAAGTCAGCAGTCAAAGAGGCTGCAGGGGGCCTGGGTGAGGCAGGGACACCTGGAGAGGTGTGCTCAGGGTCACACACAGTTTTAGGTTCAAAAAGCAGTTTACTGTGAGTTTCCCACTCCTCAGGTTATAAGAACAACACAGGATTATTGTAAGGAATTTGGGAAATATGGAAAGGTATAATGTTAAAACAAAACAACAACAAACCCCCCAGATCACCTGTGGTCCCACACAGAGGGACAGACATGGTTACAGTCTGGGTAATTCTCCATTCCAGTATTTTCTCTGCTTGTCTACAGATAAGCACGCAACGATACACCAGCGGTTCAGTTATGTCATTTTAAGTCCTTTTCACTGGACAGCATATAATGTGCATTCTTCCACATGAATATTTACTCTTGGAAAACATTTTTTTTTTTTTTAAAGAGACAGATTCTCGCTCTGTCACCCAGGCTGGAGTGCTGTTGTACAACTATAGTTCACTGCAGCCTGAAACTCTCGGGCTCAAGTCATCCTCACACCTTCACCTCCCAAGTAGCTGGGGCTACAGGCACATGCCAGCATGCCTGCACAATTCTTGTTATTATTTGTAGAGACAGAGTCTCTCTTTGTTGCCCACGCTTGACTCGAACTCCTGGGCTCGAGCAATCTTCCTGCTTTGGCCTCCCAAAGTACTGGGATTACAGGTATGAGCCACGGCGCTGGGACGAAACCATTTTTTAAACCTGGTTCCAGGATACTTTTTATGGGAACGTGGCTCAGTTTAGTCATGACATCTTCCTCCTTGTCCCTTACATTGCTATTCTCCATAACCCTGTGGGGAGCATTCTCGAGTAGAATTCTTGTCCACATCTCTATTTTTAATATAGCTGTAAAAAAATACTACTAGGTCAAAGAGGGAGTTTCGTGCTCCCGGTGAGTCCACGGTCCTGTGTTGTAGTCTGGACTTGTTCATTCTGATGGTGGGCCAATATGATGACTTCAGCCCATTTGTTGGACAACTTCTATGTAGCACCTGGGGTGGAGTGCTAATGAGTTAGATTAGATGAGGCCAGCTGTTCCATCTGTGTCCTGGGTGAGGGAGACTGATCCAGGAAGGTGTCCCCGAAGTGCCAGGGGCACAGAAAAGGTTGTGCTCAGAGGAGAGAGGGTTGTGCAGCCTGTGCCCAGTCCTCCCAGTTGAATTGACAGCATAGAAAGCAGGCAGGGCTGGGAGAGAATGAGTGGTGCACGTGGCGTTTCCTCTGGGTGCTCAGTTCAAACAGTCCCTCTCTTTCTGCTGTTTCACTGGTCACCTGACAGAAAGCCATTCTCTCAGAGAGCTGTAAAGACAGGCAGGACGGGATGCAGCCTCAATGTGGTGCTGGAGATCTGCTCTGTCTTTGCAGAAAGGAGAAGCTGATGCCATGAGTTTGGATGGAGGATTTGTCTACACTGCAGGCAAATGTGGTTTGGTGCCTGTCCTGGCGGAGAACTACAGTAAGCGGAGTCAGCATCCTCCGGCCTATTCCCCCTGGGTCATGGGAGTGGGGCAGTGAGTAATCCCACTCGGTGAATGCAGGTGAAACATTACGATGGACAAATACGTTCAAAAGGGAGAATCAGGGAAAGAAGAAAGGAAAGGGGCCGTGTTACCCACAGAGCCTATTGTGTTGAGAACTGACAACAGATAGATTGATTTTATCTTCTTAATTTTTCAGAAGATCTTAGTGCAGTATAACATACAAACAGAAAAGGGCAGGTAAATGTGCAGCTCATGACATTTCACACTCTGTACACTCCGTGCACTCGGGCCTGATAAAACATGGCAAGCTTCAGAAGCCCCCTGTGACCTTTGTCACCTGCCCCCTTACTCCTGCAAGGGAAGCCTCTCTCCTGACTTCTCAGGGTGCAGATCAGTTTGCCTGTGTTTTGAACTTTATGTTAAAGGCGTTGACAGCACGTGCTTCTCCATGTCTGGTTTCTCTTATTCATCGTTACGCTTTTCATTCACCTGAGTGTGTAGCTGTAGACTGTTCAGCCCTTTCGGCATGTAGTGTTCTATTGTGTGAGTCTACCGTGATTATTCAGTCGTTTGAGTGTGGACGGGCATTTGCGTAGTTTCCAGTTGGTGGCTGTTGTGAATCGTGCTGCTGTGAATCTCTGTGCCACGTCTGTTGGTGAACGTATAGATGCATTTCTCCCGCATGGGACTGCTGGGATGGTCTCTTTAGATTTGATTCTGCATCATGGAGATTTAAGAGTTTGTGACTTCTCACTACCTCTGAATGGGTAATGATGTCTTACTTGTCTTTATTCTTTCAGAATCTCCAAAAAGCAGTGAACCTGATCCTAATTGTGTGGATAGACCTGTGGAAGGTGAGTTGGCATTTGCCACTTTCGAGGTCAAGGAGAAGTTCTTGTTGCTGGAAGAGGAAGTGGCAGGAACTGTAAACAAACAGAAAGAATGACAGCCTTAGAAGCTATAGGTACTTTTAAGGGTGCAGATAATTCCCAGAGGAATAGTTCTAATTAATGTTTATATTGATCTTCACACTTGGTAGAGAACATCCATATAGTCCCTCATTGCATCCTGGTCATGTGGAATGGGGGGGGTGCTGCTTCCCATTTTATGGGAATGAGGAAACAGTGGCACTGAGAGTCCCTGAGTGCCCAGGATCTCACTCACAGCCACAGGTGATACTATAGTAGATCCTGGTTTTGATCCAGGGTCCCTCGTGTCAAATCCAGTGCTCTGTGCACCACCCCCCTGCCCACCAGCGCTGGTGTCTGCTGAGTTTCGGAAGAGACTTGCCCTTGGTGGGTGTCTGTCAGATACAGTCTCTCAGGAGGACAATGGCAACCATGTCGAGTTCAACCAGTGCAGGGCTGGTTCAGACTCAGCTCAGGACAGTCCCTGGAGACACGCTCCCTGCACCCACACAGCAGTCAGTCCGCCGGATGTTGGCGCTCTGGCCTGACGCACGCTGGGGCTGGTGATTTATGCACTGTTCGGGTCACTCTTGTTGTTGATAGTGTTTGTTGCTTTAGTAGCTTACACTGAAAGATGCATTGCTGGTTTGTAACTCAGGGACACTGTGTGGCTGGTTGAAGATAGTCCCCTCTAATCACTTAAAGGGTCAGCTTTTTTTACTGTTTTATTTCATAGCTCAGGTCAATCTCACCTTAACATAAGGCGGCAACTTACGCTTTCTGGGTCTACCTAAAAAGGCCAGTTATTTGCGGGAATCATTGCCTGCTGTTGCTTCGTGGCCTGTTTTGGCCTGGGCTGCAGACAGCTGCACTGGAATCATACGCTAGGCCTCGTGGAGGTTAAGACTTGTTCTTCTGTCATCTGTTGTGCCAGGATACCTTGCTGTGGCGGTGGTTAGGAAATCTGATGCTGGACTTACCTGGAACTCTCTGAAAGGCACAAAGTCCTGCCACACCGCCGTGGACAGGACTGCGGGCTGGAACATTCCCATAGGCTTGCTCTTCAACCAGACGGGCTCCTGCAAATTTGGTAAGGAGTCCTGAGGGTGCGGTGGGTGGGCCACACTGGGGGCTAGGCACACTGTGCTGTGAAGCCTTAGGGAAGGGACGAAGGGCATTTGCAGGCTGATCGTGGTGCAGGCCTCTTCCACCAGAAGCAAGTTCTCATTGCGGCTGCCCCTGGAGTCGTGGGTACACTAGGGGTTTCCCTGCACAGCACTTCCCGTGTCCCACTCACTGTACCCCAACATTAAGGATGGGAATATCTGCCTATTTCTTTGCACCCTAAGAATAAATGCAAGTTCCAAGATGTGCAAGTGTTTTTTATACCTCTTGGAGCTCCAGACCTAGATTCCTCTTAAGCCCTGGCTTCCCAGCTTGGGGAAAGGCGTCTGCCTGCCTGGTAAAAAGTGACCCCTGTTACTAAGTGAAACTGACTGCTTACTCCACACTGCAAAGGAGCCTGAATAAGACCTCAAGAATCTGGCTCTACCTGCTTCTGAAGTTTTCTGTCCTCACCACACCCCACACCCGTCTTCGCCAGCCTAAGCCATGCCCTGCCTGCCGTGGGCCCAGTGCTGGGTGCTTAGTGCATCCTCAACGTGACCCTCCTCTTGTATGGGCATCTCCTAGAGCGGGAGCTCCACTGCATGGGTTTTTGATTCTGGCTGGGGCAAGTTTTCGCGTGGCTCTGCTCCTCACCAGCTCCGTGGTAGCAGCTCAGCTATAGAGAAAGTGCCAGGCTGGGGTGGGCACCCCCAGCTTTTCGAGAGGTTGACACATAGTGTGGTTCTTCCAGCAGCAGGGGTTGTGGGAATCTGATAATGGGTGACACTGGCTCAGTGGGGCTGAGCGTTCTTGTCACCTTTGTTTATTCTTTCTTGGGTTAAATCACACAACAGGTTAAATCAGATTAGGTTCAGCTGCAAGGAACAGAAAACTCCTGAAATAGTAGAGGCTTAAACAAGACAGAAGTTAATTTCTATGTCATGTAAGTGAAGTCCAGAGGTGGGCTGCCTGTGGCAGGTATGAAGACAATGTGGTGTCTGGAACCTGGGCTTTAAACATCTGGTTCCTCTACCGTTTGTGTGGCTTCTGTGCCCAAGGTTAGCACATGGCCCACGTTGCATCTGGAAGTCCAGTCCCTGCTTCTGCATTCCATGTGCAGGATGAAGAAAGAGAAGGAGGAAAGGGGGCAAACAGCATGTGCCAATTGTCTTTTAAGGATGTTTCTGAGAAGCTGGCACCCAACACTTCTGCTGATATTTCACTGGCCAATAGCTACCCATATGACCGTATGAGCCCCAGGAAATCCCATGTTTAGTCTTTATACCAAAAGGCCAGGCACCCAGATACAAAGCAGGTTTTCATTACTGATAAAAACAAAATCAGATCCTGGACTAGGCAGCTCTCAGGCTCTGCTGCACACGGCCATCATGGTCATCAGCCGAGCCCCCAGCTCGAGGCTGTGATGAGGGGACCCTCCGTGTAGTCACGGTTCTCATCCCCAGCCTAGTCGGGTGCTGTCAGTGCCTACAGTCTGAATGAAGCTTTTCTGGTGGGTCCTATGTTGGTGACAACATGTCACTTTGTGATGGCGAGTGTGTTCTGTCTCGATGGCTGTCCTGGGAAGTCTAATGAAATGAAACCAACCTGCATCAGCTGTTAGGTAAAGACTGCTTGTGTTGACTCCAGTCGGAAGAGCTGACTCCCTGTGTTCCTTCTCTCCAGATGAATACTTCAGTCAAAGCTGTGCCCCTGGGGCTGACCCGAAATCTAATCTCTGTGCTCTGTGTGTTGGCAATGAGCAGGGTGAGAATAAGTGTGCGCCCAACAGCAATGAGAGATACTATGGCTACGACGGGGCTTTCCGGTGAGTCTGGGCCTGAGCTCCATCAGGATGGGGCCTCACGTCATCCCTCAGCGTGTCGGCACTGCCGTTCCAAGGGGCCAGGTGTGACCTGTCACCGCAGAATCGGGTCAGCTCATGGGTGGCCCCAGTGAGGGCTCTCCCCACCACACCCACCACCCCAGAGAGTGGAGGCTGACACCAGAGCTGCCTGACCTCAGCTCCACAGTGCTTCTCCCTGTGGCTTTGAGCCATGATCCATAGTGGTAGACCTCAATACCTTCTTCCTGAAAATCAAATGGGTAGAGTGTGGGATCCTAAGTGCTTTATACAGTTCCATGTATGGGGAAGAATTCTCTTTCCCATAGCCACCCGCTCTCTTCTCACCTAGGTCACCATTATGTCTTATGTTTCCACTTTATTCTGACTTTTGGCCTTAGAAATGGCAAAGAGTGGCATTGCAGTGGTATTCTCCAGTAACAAAGTGAAAAATAAGCCAAAACACAGGTTTTCAGAATTCATAAATTATAACCATTTAGTGATTTGTCACCACACCCCACGTTTTCCAGTGCCTTCATCTGGGCGTTGCTTTTCAGGGGCACCATTTACCAGTGTGAAGGGTACAGAGAGGAATTTCCCCTATTCCTTTTCCTCCGTGTGCCAGGAGTACATTTCACCACCAGATGGCATCAGGTGTCTGAGGGCTACAGTGGCCAAACTACGTGATCTTTAAATTTTTATTATAAATTCAACAGCTTTGTTTCAGTGTTGGAATGACATAAAAGTGGCTTTTGCTATACTCTGAATGACTCATTTAAAAAACTCAAAACAAAAAAAAGTTTTGTGAATGTATAAAAATATCTTTAAGGGACTAAGGATTTGCAAATGGAAAAATTGTGATTTTATTCAGAAATACTGAACACATGTCTCATAAGAACCCAAAGGAATCACGTGCTCCTGTTTTTTTTTTTTCTTCTTTTTTTTTTTAGACCCGCAGCAAGGTATTTGTTCATTGGAAACACCTGCATTTTAATATTCCTACTTATACCAGAAGAAATTTCCTTGTCTTTTGTTTAAATTACATCTAGAAACTAAATTGGAGAAATTTCATTATAAGCTGAAACCAGAGTCTTGCCCCTTTATTTCTATCATCCTTATAATGCTGGTTCTTAATTTTTAACTTTCTGCTGACTCTGTGCTATAGAAGAAGATCTAGCCTCTCATACTGCCCCCGGTACCTCTTCCACCCCACAACCACAACTTCAACTCTCTTCAGCACCCAAGGCACTAATGTCATATTCAGTACTTATGACTGTGTAAGCATTACTCTCATATCATATTTCCCTTATTGTACAAATGCTTTGTTTACTTTGGAGTTCATATATGTCTTTTCTTATTTGCTTAATTTTTTGCACTTAAAAATAACTACCTCATCCCAAAACTCTCTGCCAGTAATGTAAATCTCCCAACAACACACACACACACACACACACACACACACACACACACACACACACACGGTGCTATCGCGGTTTATCATTTACTTGGAAATGCTGCTCCGGAAGGTGTCCATCTTTCAGCTCAGTTTGGATTAATTGTTCTGTAGCCTGCCTGATCATCTGTGGTCCTGGAGGTCCCATTGATCATTATTCTGGGGCTTCCCTTTGTCTTAATTCATGTTAGATTGCCTGTTTCCTGGATCACATATCTTTAGCACCCTCCAGCAGCTTCTAGAGCAAGAGTGAAAGGGAGCTGCTATTCTTTGGGTATTGCAGGTCTGAGGTATCTTTATCCTGCTTTTGAAATGATTTACCTTTTGGCTGGATAACTAAGTCTAGGTTGGAAAACATTCCCTTTAGGACTTCTGGCAGGATTTCTGTATCTGGAAAATGGCAGTGTTCGGTTATTTTGACCAACTCTCCCACTACGAACAAGCAAAAATGTTGGATTGAGTACATATACACACATGAATTCAAATAACGTGTTCTTAAAGGCATTGGATAACTGAAAAAAAAATTAAGGAATTATCAGACTAAGACTAATGAGAATAGGAATTCAGAGAGCTAAGTAGAGCCACTTTGTCCTGAGATCACTTATCAGTTCTAACAGACTTGATCCCAAGAGGTCACCCATACTCTTAAGATAAGAGTGAGGTTACCAGAAGTAACTTCTGTGTCCACTTCCAGGAGGCTTCAAGTTGCCTGTGTGTTGAGAACAGGGAGCAATACCATCCCGGAGAAATGGAAGCCATGAACCAATTCTTGCACAGATTTGCAATTTAAACTTGTATCTCCTAGGATGCTCCAGAAATTCTCAACTCCTAAGTATTTGTTAAAGTCATACCAGACTGATGATACCATTAGAAACCTCCCTGGAAGGTAGCATCTTTAGATTAGTTCTCAAAGGTGGCTCAAAACTACTTCTTTTTAAATGACAATGAGTAGTACACAGTAAAAAGTAATTATAATATTATCAACTAAACACATTTTAAAAAGTTGCCAAAGCAAAATTCAACAGAAAAAGCAAGTTAATATTTTAAAAAATGAATAAATGGGGAACTTTCAGGAAGGAAAAAAATTACAGCAATTGAAATTAGCTATTCAATTGACCAGCTTAGCAAATTACATATAGCTAAAAAGAGAATTAGTGAAGGCAGAAGATATGTGAAAAAATTATCCAGAATGTAGCATAGAGACACAAAAAGGTGAATAATATGATAAATTCAAAAAATTAAAAGTATCAGTCAATTGTCTTTTAATTTCTAGAGTTGTCGAGAAATCTGGTACAAATTTTGATTCCTAATTCCTTGTATATGATTTTCTTTCTTGAAAATTTTTGAGGTATTTTTTAACTTCCAGTGTTCTGAAACTTTGCAGTGATATTTCTTTGTGTGAGTCTTCTCCTAATCCATTGATTGGGCATTTTGTGGGCTCTTCTCATCTGGAAACCCAAGTCATTCAGTTCTGGAAAATTTTACTTTGTTATTTCTTTGATGATTTTCATTCTTCTATTTTTTTCTGATTTCTCTTTAAAGTTTAATTTTTAAATTATGAACTTTCCTTCATTATCATTTAATTTCCTTGTTTCTTTTTCGTTATCTGCTCGTATCTTCTAGTTTCTGGG
The DNA here is from genome assembly GCF_048565385.1 of Saimiri boliviensis. Taxonomy (NCBI): domain Eukaryota; kingdom Metazoa; phylum Chordata; class Mammalia; order Primates; family Cebidae; genus Saimiri; species Saimiri boliviensis. The sequence goes on from NC_133456.1 coordinate 15,263,763, forward strand.
ATATTTGCTCAGTCTTATGTCATTTTAAGAATTTTTTATGTCATTTTAAGAATTCTTCTAATCTCGTGTCATTTTAAGAATTTTTTGGTGTCTAAGAACTCTTCTTGAACTTCCCCCTCTTCTCTGCCCTTCCCTCCTCTTCCCTCCCCTCTTGTCTTCTCCTCTCCTCTCCTTTCTTTCCCTCCCCTCTCTCCCCTCCTCTCCCCTTTCCTCGCCTCTCTCTTCTTTTCTTCTTTTCTTTTTTTCTTTTGGCAGGATTTTGCTCTATCACCCAGACTGGAGTGTAGTGGCATGATCACGGCTCATTGCAGCCTCAACCTCCCAGGTTTAAGCAAGCCTCCCACCTTAGCTTCCCAAGTAGTCAGGACCACAGGCATGCATCACCATGCCTGGCTAATTTTTAAATGTTTTCTTTAGAGCTGGGATCTCTCTATGTTGCTCAGGCTGGTCTTGAACTCCTGGCCTCAAATGATCCTCCTGCCTAAGCCTCCCAAAGTGTTGAGATTACAGATGTGAGCCACCACGCTCAGCCTGTATTTTCTTTTTAAGAGCTTTTTGTTCTTGTTTCATGAGTGCTACACCTTCTTTTATTCTCTTTAACAATATTAATGACAGTTTTTCTTTGTTTTATTCTCTTTTCCATATTGTCTCTGTATCCTCTGGGTGTAATTTTTGGTCTCCATTTTTTATGGTCTTTCTTCAAATATCTAAGTATCACTGGCCGCTCGTCCATATTTAAGAGTGAAGCATTACAAGAAAAAGAAAAAAAAAAACTGTGAAGCACCAGAGCTGACTGTTAGCTCTGTGTCAGTTGCTAAGTCTTGGCGAGCACTAGACCTTACCATAGAGCAACTGGTTTGTGTCGGCATCCAAATACGGGAATCTATAAGGTTTTTTTTTTTTTTTTTTTGAGTTCATCAGATTTCCAAGAGAAGGAAACTTTCTGCCTGCTTCTTGGGAGGTATAGCGTTGACAGCCAGCCTTCTGAAAGCTGAGCGGGGGAAAGGGGTTGTCAGGAACCTCCCAGGAGAGAGTTTCGCTCCACCCTGTTTCCAGTGTTGCATCTCTACCCTCAACCATATCTGATTCTCTAGCCCGTAGTGCTGTTCAGGCTCAACCTCTCTAGCAAACAAACCTTCACTCTTTAACCAGCGAGAGGAAGGAGCAATCTCCAGCTGCATGGGATATGAAGGAGCATAAACTGCATCTTACGGAGACCCTTCCCAGTGTTCCTGTTCCCAGCCACTTGTAACGGTGCCTAGGACCTCTCATTGCTGAGCCTTTCTGGAGTCCCACAGTGTACATCTGCTTTCTTCTGAGCTTGCCCCACATCCAGCTTCCATTATGGCTTTCTTTGCTCTGTTAGGTCAATGACTGCTCATTCATTTGCTCTCTAACTTCCAAACATCATCATTAGTATCTTCTCTCACCCTCTTTTATGAGTTTATGGCTTGTAAGAACCCCAGTAATGTCTTTTTCACAGGGCTTTAAAAGGAGGGCAGGCACACATGTGTTCCATCTGCCGTTGTAAACTGTAACTTCCTAGAAATCGTTGTCTTTTAGATGTTTACTTCTGTATTTCCATTTTTGGAATGAATATTACAAATATTTATGAGAGTCCTACTAGTTTCTCTTCTCTAATTATGTGCATATTTTCTGGAACATTTTAGGTGCCTGGCTGAGAATGCTGGGGATGTTGCCTTCGTGAAAGATACCACTGTCTTGCAGAACACCAATGGTAGGTGAAGGCGTTTCCCTTTCTCCTTCAAAGCAGAGTCTTTGGCATCACAACACATTTTAGTGTTGAGATTTGCAATTGGGAAGGTGTTATAACATTTTCCAGATTTTTTATTAAAAGAACTCCAAAATTCTTTATCTCAATAGACAACATGGGAACATCTGTAGGTGTCATATTGATTTTGAAACCAAATTCATACACTACACACACACACACACACACACACACACACACACACACACACACTCATAGATATGCAGAAACTAGCCATGCTCAGTAGCAAATGTCTCCCTGGCTTTGTCTAGTCAACCACGAAAACACAGTGTCTGCCCGCAGTTGATCATGCATGCATATTGGAAACTATGGATGATGCTACAAAACTGGGCGAACATATACAAAGGAAGTTTCCCTTTATGAAAAATGAAGTAGAGACCTTCATTCATTCCCATGTGAGCCCTGGTCTGGAGACTCCTTGGGAGTTAGTGGGAACAAAATTACAGGCAGTTGCAGATGATGGAAGAGCATCTTCCAGCCAACGTCTGAACAATCACTCTGTCTTCTTGTTCTCAGCCATTTGCTACCTTCCAATCTGCAGTTGTCTCCTTGACCCCACCTCAGCATCCCCACCCCTCAGTCTTAGCAGATGACTTGCCATTTTGTTCCCTGAGAAAGAACTGGCTTCACTTTCGGCCTCCCTCCCTCCATGTCACAGCCGTCACAGCCACTTCTCCCTTCTGCTTCTGCCCCTTCTAGTGTCTCCTGGGATGGAGATTAAAACCAGATGTGTGAATTTGAAATTATTTCAGTAACAAATAGAGGAATCCCAGAGAATGGAGGAAGTATTTTCTTAAGGGGAGAGGGCAGAGAGATAAGCAAGGGCCTGAACAATGAGCCTGTATCTGCACAAACACAGACATGCATACAATTACATTTAGAATTTACAAGCCATTCACTGAAGCAATCTCCAGGGATCAGACTGATGTCAAATTTAATTTTAGCTTTCTCTGGTACTTAACAACTGTATTTTGTTAGAATTGACTATATATATTTGATAAACCTGTAAAAGTTTCTATCTTTTCCCTGGTTACACTAATAGCATCTGAATATGAAAGGGAAGAGAAAACAATTTCTCCTTGAATGTAAATTCTTTTTCTGAAACTTACTGAAAAATATGGCATAGGTGGAGGGTTTTCTTCTTTAAAAAGAAAAAGCACTTGTAACAGCTTTATTGAGATAGAATTTATATACTATAAAATCTACCCATGCAAAGTATACAATTCACTGATCTCCAGTACATTCACAGAATTGTACAACCCTCAACACAATCCAACTCTGGAACACTTGCAGCCTCCTATAAAGAAACCCCGGCACCTATTATCAGTCACTGCCCCATCCTCCTTCAGCCCTGGTGACCATCAGTCCACTTCTGTCTCCATAGGTTGGCCTGTTCTGGACACTTGATATAAATGGGATCATATAGTATGTGGTGGGTTTTTTTGAAATGGGGTCTTGTTGTGTTGTTCAGGCTGGTGATAAACTCCTGGCTTCAAGTGATTCTCCCACCTTGGTCTTCCAAAGTGCTGGGATTGCAGGCATGAGCCACTATGGCCAGTTTCTTATGTGATCTTTTGTGACTGGTGTGTCTCATGGGCTTCATTTTCGAGGTTCATGCGTGTTGCAGCATGTACCAGAACTTCACTCCCTTTTATTGCTGAATAACATTCCATTGCATGGACACAGTACTAATATTTGGCACATCTGAAGTTTGTGCAGCTTGTGTAGGACAAAGTTCATCCTGTTTCCCTCACGTCATCACAACCCCAGTGTGTGCGTTTGAGGGGTCAGTGGGATGGCCACACTCACCCAGAAAAGACTTCTTGGCTAAGTGGGGCAGCTGTGGCTGATGCCACCTTCTTTTTCTCCCCAGGAAAGAACACTGAAGCGTGGGCTAAGGATTTGAAGCTGGAGAACTTTGAGCTGCTGTGCCTCGATGGTACCCGGAAGCCTGTGACGGAGGCTAAGAGCTGCCATCTTGCCATGGCCCCAAATCATGCCGTGGTGTCTCGGACGGATAAGGTGGAACGCCTGAAACAGGTGCTGTTCCAGCAACAGGTATGGACCACAGGGCCCCTAGTGCTTTCTTAGCTGCGTGGGCTCCCATTAGGTGGGGAGATGGCAGAGCTAGGTGCCCCAGCCCACTCAAGCCTCTCTAGTCCTTTTGCTTGAAGCTCATGGTGATGGTATTGGCTTCATGCTGTGAGGTTGCCCGGGGTGCCAACAAAAACGACAGAGGCTTTTGACTCAGGGCTTTCTGGGACTCACTCCAGTTCTGCTGAGTCTCTGTGCCACGGCCTTGCTGCACTCACGGCGGGGCTCAGAGGCTGTCTTTTCCCCTCCTGCTGTTCTCCTGGCTAATGAGGGAGCCACTGAGCCTTCCTCCCACACGCCTTGGTAGAGTGCTTTATTCTGGCGACGTTTCCTGAACCCGGGCTAACTAAACAACGTTCTAGGCCAGGCCTTGAAAACAGCAAACCCAGAACTTGCTCTATAGATGTAGGGCTATCTAAATGTGATTCGAAGGCGATCCTAGAATTTTATTAAAATCTGGATTCTCTATCAGAACTTCTATTTTTATCTGATAACATCATGTCTCTCTATGTGTGCTTTTAAAGAAAACAACCCTGGAATAATAAGACTGGCCACGATAACTGGCCTTCATGGAGCCCTTACTGTGCACACGCACTGGTGCTGGTGAGAGAGCCGCCACGACTGAGGGGCTTGGGCTCTGTCTCCCCACGTGGGAGCCCTGGACAGAGCGGGAACTGTGTGAGGGAAGCAGGGTGACTGCCTGCGCACTGAGCTGATTACTGGCAGAGCCTGTGTTTTCCCAGAAGTCTGCCTCTCCAGGACAGCTGTGTATTAGAATGTCCTAAGCGATCTGTGTGTGAGGGCAGGTCTCAAAACCCCTCAGTTGTCACCTTGTCACCCATAAGAAGTTTTATGGAAAAAGATCACAGGTTAAGAAGGAAGGAAAGATGGCAGATGGCAGGAGGTAGGACCAGAAGTGGTGTGAAGCCTGGGTGCTGCCCGGGAGGGGCCCTGGCACCAGGAGTGTGGGGTGGGGCAGTCCACTAAGGAGGTGAAATGACTCCAGAACTCAGCTCCTTCCACCCCATGGTTTTCCCAGGGCTCTTCTTGGATGAAAAAAAAAAAAAACCCTTTAGCCCCTTTTAACCCATAAATTCCTCTTCTCCTTAGCTACTCACTGTCTGCCCTTTTGTCACAGGCTAAATTTGGAACAAATGGATCTGACTGCCCAGACAAGTTTTGCTTATTCCGGTCTGAAACCAAAAACCTTCTATTCAATGATAACACTGAGTGTCTGGCCGGACTCCAGGGCAAAACAACATATGAAAAATATTTGGGACCACAGTATGTCACAGCCATTAATAATCTGAAAAAGTGCTCAACCTCCCGTAAGTAGACCCCCGAAAAACCACCGTGGGTGAAGGTCAAGGTTTGAGGGCCAAATAGCATTCTAGGAATGAACATGGGTATAAAATGTTAAGGAAAGATAATATCTCTGTGTAGTCCAGGAAATTATAATCTCATTGATAAAAGAATTAGAGAATAAAATAAGGCAGTATGTAATATTTAATTTATTTATTTTTTATAATACTGATAGTGACTGCACTGTCAAAGTCTTTGGGAACTGATAATCCATTTTATTCGGTAAAATGAAAGGTGTATATATGCCTATGCATTGAGAAATGACAAAATCGACCAGGTGTGAGAGCTCTCACCTGTTATCCCAGCACTTTGGGAAGGAGAGGCGAGAGGATGGCTTGAGCCCAGGAGTTTGAGATCAGCTTGGCCAACACAGGGAGACCCTGTCTCTCCAAAAATAATTTTAAAAATTAGCCAGTGTGGTGTCAAGCACTGGTAGTCCCAGCTACTTGGGAGGCTGAAATAGGAGGATTGCCTGAGCCCAGGAGGTTGAGGCTGCAGTGAGCCATGATTGCACCACTGCGTTATGGCCTAGGTGACACAGAGAGACCCTGCCTCAGAAAACAGAAAAGAAAAAAGACAAAATCTGATTCTAGACAGTTACCATAGATGCCAACTACAGAGGAAACAAAATTTCAAAAAAATTCAAGTGTAGGAAAACATGTTAGCCAGGGAAATATATTGATACTAATTTAATCCTTTAAAAGTATTTAGAAGCCATCACGGAGTGTTGTAAGGCTCCCAGAGATGACTCTGGGATCTCAGTGTGCACAGCTCCCTGTGTGCTGCTCGTCCAGATTCCTATTCCTGGAACCTCACCCAGAGGCAGAGGCATTGGGGATGCTATAGGTCCAGGGATAGGGGCAGGGCCAGGAATATCTTTATTGGTGGTTTTCAATGAGAGGCAGTTTTGCCCTGAGCTGATATTTGGCAATGCCAACCAGCATTTTTGATTCTTACAACATAGAGGGTGCTGCTGGTACCAAATAGGTAGAGGCTGGGGATGCTGCTAAACAAAGCACAGTCAGCCCCTGAGACAAAGAAATATCAGCCTCCAAATGTCAATCGTGCCAAGGTTGAGAAACCCTTTTCTGTGCTGACCAACAACTCAGGTCACTGTGATGCACGTCAGGACCACACTCTGAGAAGTATGGCTACAGGGCTCTTCTTGTGAGCAGCCAGCTCAGGACTGCATAGACCACGTGCTTCTTGAGGGCAGGCCTGTCTATCCATGCTGTGTCCGCAGCACTTAGCACAGCAACTCACACAAAGCAGGTGCTCAGTCAGGATTTGTGGACGAGTGAGCGAATCTGTAGGCGAACATAATTGCAAACAGATTCACATTCCAGGAGAAGCTAGAGGACCACCAGTATCTTGTGAATTTGAGAATGTGATGGTCCATTCAACGAGAGAGAAGTGTAAGGAGGTTGTGTCCCTCAGACCAGAGCAGGGAAACACCCCGGCTGCCGAGGGCTAGACTCTGGCTCCCTTGAGCGCTGTGGTTGTTAGGAGTAATAGAGGGGAATATGAGTGTGGCAAGTGCTGACTCACAGTGATGGGAGAGGGCAGAGAAAACTCTTAGTATCCTCTTGGATTTATTGATTTAAAAAACTGGCTTATTGATTTTAAGAAAAGAAATCAGTTTCTGAATCTCTTGCTCCGTTGTGTCCCACAGCCCTCCTGGAAGCCTGCGCGTTCCTTAGGAAGTAAAACCCCAGAAGACGGCCCAGCCTCCCTGAGAAAGCCTCAGCCATCCGCTGCTCTCAGCCCCTCTCTCCGGGTGTGCTGGGGCCTGGCCTCCTCCGCTGAGGGTGGGGATGGCCCGACCATCTGCTCACAGTTCCCTGCTGTCGTCTTGGCAAGAAATAAAATGAGAAATAGCGTTGATAGTCTCCCCTTATAAAGCATTATTCATCTTTTCTAGAATTTTATCCTGAAATCATGTGTCTGACAAAATACCTGTACAGTTGGACCTCCCCTTCCGAGTTTTTCAGGTCCGGTGCCTCCTCTTTCTTGCAGTCTTGGATGTGATGCCCAAAGGTCTGGAATTTAAGGCCAGGTCAAGCAATTGTTTCCCCAAGGGGATCGGGTTGGTTATTCACATAGTTGTCTCAGTGCAGGTGCATGTGTGTGCCTGGGAGTGTGTGCACATGAGTGTGTGTGTGTCCCAAGGCAGGACAGGAAGAGCAGGCATAGGAATTGGAACTAGGCCGGGCACGGTGGCTCACGCCTGTAATCCCAGCACTTTGGGAGGCCAAGGCAGGTGGATCACCTGAGGTCAGGCGTTCGAGACCAGCCTGGCCAAGATGGTGAAACTCCATCTCTACTAAAAATACAAAAAAATTAGCCGGGCACGGTGGCAGGTGCCTATAATCTCAGCTACTTGGGAGGCTGAGGAAGGAGAATCACTTGAACCCGGGAGGCGAAGGTTGCAGTGAGCCGAGATTGTGCCATTGCACTCCAAAGGAATCATAACTGAAATGCAGGGTCCGTTGCTCATCACTTGCAGAATCTAATTAACAAAAGCTCAGTGTGGTATAAAGAAAGCAACTTTTTTTCCGAAGCTACCTTAGGGGAAGAAGTACAGGCTTCCTGCCTTAAGGGTACTGCTTCAACTTTGGAGCAGAAAGCAGAGGCTTTTAGATGGGGGCCCTGGCACGCAGGAGAGAAGGGAGCAGTGGGGGCCTGTGTACTAGCTTTGGTGCCTTAACTACCAGGCAGTTGAGCTGGTGACTGCTGGTGCCGTTGTGGGGAAAACGAGGTTGTAAAATCAGCCAGAAAATCTCCAGGTGGGAGAGTTTCATAGCAGGCATACTTTGGCTTGTAAATTGACTGTTACATCTCAAGGCAGTCTCTTGGTGGGAAGGAGTTCTGTTCTGGAGCTTCTAACTAAGAGCACATGATCAGATGAACTTGACCTGTTGGGAGTGTCCGGTGAAAGGGAGGTAAAAGATTATAATTGCATTTCTAAAGGGCTAAGGAGCAAGCAGAGAAAAGGAGAAAAGAGAAATGAAGAGAGAATAATTTTGAATAATGAAGAGAGAAATGAAGAAGGAATAACTTTCCAGCTTTTTCGTTGGTTCTTTGGACCCAACAGGCAAAATTGTCAATGAGAGTGAGACTGTCTGTTCAAGGGCAGAGCTCAGACAAGTGTCCTGAAACTCCGCCTCCATCCTGGGGGCAACCATTTGGCCATGTTCCCCACTGCCAGTGACATCAGTAGCTCTGCTGCTGCCTGCAAAAGCCTCTGAAACTGTGAGGAAAGGACATTAATTAAGGTTTCATAATGCTAGGATGAAACTCTTTTCCTGTTTGCTACATTGAATTATGGCCTGATATGTTTTCCATCCTCACTAACATGAGAAGATTAGTCAGTGAGCAACATCTGATGGGGTAGCCACAGTAGTGATAATGCCAGCACTATAAAGCATGGCATTTGAACAGTATGAGCTTTCTTGTCTAAAGAAGATACTACCGTGAAATCAAGGCCCATCTGTAAAATTCTCCTTTTCCAGGTTGAAAAGAACTGGAACATCATCGTATCTATCTGTTCACACTAGGTTATACTGCCGTAGCCAATGGCCTCCAAATCAAAATCTTAGTGGCTAACATGACAAAACTTTGCTTCTCTCTTGTGTCTATCTCCATCACGTGTCTTTATTTTGAGACCCAGGCTGAACCAGTAGCCCCAATTTTGGGCATGCTGGGCTTGAGGCAGAGGGGAAAATAAGAGACAGAGGCAGTTGCTCTGCCTGTGGAGTACCATTCTTTTATTCCTTAATAAACTGCTTTAACTTAAAAAAAAAAGACAGAGATATAAAAGCATCATACAATAATACTTAAAGTGTCTGCTTGGGAGAGGCCATATCATCTCCATCATTTCATTGGCCAGAGAATTCATGTGGCCACAACATCAATGAGGTCACCTAGGAGGAAGGGGCAGTGACAGGGGAAGTAGAACAGTGCGAGGAAAAATCTGCAGAGCATTTCACAGTGCCCAGCCAGAAAGCCATCACAAGATGTTCCCCCCAGCAGCCCACAAAGGCTTCTGTACAGTCCTAAAGAGGTGTGCTTTGCCCGGGTCCCACCCTCTTCCCAGAGCATGGCCTGGGGGTGTGGCTGGATCTCTGTGTGCCCCTCACCAGGATGGTTGGGGCTCTGCCTGCGCAGCTGTACAGGCTACCCCGGAAACAGAAGACTGACTAGGTGCAGGATGCCTCCTGTGATATTTCACAGTTGATCCTGCATTGATGATACTTCCGCATACACGGAACTGTGCAGTAGCTCCCCAGTCTAGGTTCCCTGAGGGGGAATCATTCATGTTTGATTTCAGAAACCCACCCTTCAGGCCATTGCAAACTCTCGCTGTGACGCCAGTCACTCTCTGAGGCTCAGTGACAGCTTTATCTGCCTCATCCTGTGCCACAGCCTTAATACTAGTTTCGGCGCATCCTCTTACCATTTTTGTATATGTCTCCTGGGGTCTTTAAGACCCAAACCTTTCTTGAAAGGAGTTATTTCCCCTTCCAGCTTGTTAGCCATGCCTTTGCCTATTTGTTTCCCTTTTCTATACCTTCCCTGCATTCTATGAAATGAAGTATCTTGGGGCTTTAAGGTAATCTAATTCCTATTGAATCCAAAATAATCTGATTTAATTCTTGAATTTTCAAACAATTTCGATAAATTTTTTTTTTTGTCCACCAGGGTTTGGACCTCCCCCATAATAAAATCCCGTTTCTCTCTTACTCTCTCTCTATATTTTTATTGAGTTTTAGGCTTGGGGGTACATGTGAAGAACAAGTAAAATTGTTGCATAGGTACACACATGGTAATGTGGTTTGCTGCCTTCCTCCCCATCACCTATATCTGGCATTTCTCTGCATGTTATCCCTCCCCAGCTCCCTGCCCCCTGCTGTCCCTCCTCTAGCTCCCCACTCCACAGACCCCAGTGTGTGATGCTCCCCTCCCCGTGTCCATGTGTTCTCATTGTTCAACACTCGCCTATGAGTGAGAACATGCGGTGTTTGATTTTCTGTTCTTGTGTCAGTTTGCTGAGAATGATGGTTTCCAGGTTCATCCATGTCCCTACAAAGGACACGAACTCATCGTTTTTTATGGCTGCATGGTATTCCATGATGTATATGTGCTACGTTTTCTTTGTCCAGTCTATCATTGATGGGCATTTGGGTTGGTTTCAAGTCTTTGCTATTGTAAACAGTGCCCCAATGAACATACGTGTGCACGTGTCCTTATAATAGAACTATTTATAATCCTTTGGATATATACGCAGTAATGGGAGAATCCCCTATTTCTTTTCACCGCTTCAGTCATATGATCCAACCTACTATTTTCCATTGAAAGCTGAGTCTTTCTTTCTTATATTCAAACAAATTGTTGGATGTATCTATGGACAAAGAACGGGAAATTGAGGAGAGTGTGGGGAAGTGTCGAAGGGGCCTCCAAGTGGCTGCAGACCAGTTCCACGCATCCCTGGGTGAGTCCCCATCTGTTCCCTCCCTCATTCTTAATGTGTTTCCAAATAGGTAAGGAACAACGAAAACCAAGTTGGACATTCTAGTGTTAATTATATATAAAGAATTTACATAAAATGTGATTAATGCAAAATATCCCACCAGAAGAAGGAATATTGATGTTACCTAACCTCAACTCACTAGTAATTAGGCAATCATTTTTCCTTGATTAGCACAATTTAAAATTCACGTTGCTAATGATACTCAGTATCTCGAGGATGTGGTGAAGCAGGTAATCTCATACAGTATCGGCAGGACCATATATTTATATACAGCCTTAGGAGGACAGTTTAGCCTCATCTCTCTACATTTTAGGTGAGCAATTTCTCTGCTGCTGGTGCCTCGGTGCTGGCTGATGCCGGGGGTTGGGGGGTACTAGTGAGCATGGTGCAGCACTGGATGGGGGGCTCCAGACTCCAGGATCCAGGGTCCAAGCTGCAGGACCTGGAGCTGCTTCCTGTGGCAGCAGGGCTGCTGCCGTGTGCTGTGGTGAACTGGCTGGGGCGCCTGCAGGCCTCTTCCCCAGTAAGTGTGTTCGCTGTTTTTCTTTCTTTCTTTTTTTTCTTTGAGACAGGATCTCACTCTCTTGCCCAGGTTGGAGTGCATTGGAGCAATCACAGCTCACTGCAGCCTCAACTTCCCTCAGTTCAGGTGATTCTCCTACCTCAGCCTCCTGAGTAGCTGAGACTATAGGTGCAGGCCATGTGGTGGCTCATGCCTGTAATCCCAGCACCTTGGGAGGCTGAGGCGGGCAGATTACTTGAGTCCGGGAGTTCGAGACCAGCCTGGGCAACATGGCACAACTCCATCTCTACAAAGAATTCAAATAATTAGCCATGCGTTCACTTCTGAGAGAAAAGTCATGGATTCTGCGGTGCGGTGAACCCCCCGTCACTCACACCAGAAGGAACATTGTGTAATCTTGGATCTTGGGAACACTGACTGACCACCTTAGGTGATGCATATTTATTTATTTATTTTTATTTTATTATTATTACTTTTTGAGATGGAGTCTCACTCTGTTGCCCAGGCTGGAGTACAGTGGCACAATCTCAGCTCACTGCAACCTCTGTGTCCTGGGTTCAAGCAATTCTCCTGCCTCAGCCTCCTGAGTAACTGGGATTACAAGTGCCTGCCACCACGCCTGGCTTACTATTTGTATTTTTAGTAGAGATGGGGTTTCACCATGACAGCCAGGCTGGTCTTAAGCTCCTGACCTCAAGTGATCTGCCTGCCTCAGCCTCCCAAAGTGCTGGGATTACAGACCTGAGACACCATGGTGGGCCAATGCATACTTTTTCCTCAGGGGATTAACTTTTACCAGCAATGGGCAATCAGGGTCAGTTAGCTGACCATTGTTTTCTGCAGTAATCACAGGCCAGTCCCTAGTGGGAGAAAGAGGTGGCTCTGCAGCAAGACACTTGGAGCTCAGCCCCAGCTCTGCTGCCTTGTGGCTGTGTGACCTTGGGTAAGTCCCTTAACTTCTCTGGCCCAGCTTTCTTTGTAAAATCAGGGGCTTGAGCTTGTTCTCTCTACAGCTTTCCTACAGATTAAGTCTGTCTGCAATCACAAGGAACAGGAGAGGAAGAGACTTAAAATGTGTTCTTGTGGTCAGCTGCCATGGACTGAATGTTTATTTTCCCCCACCCCCTAGCCATTCTACTCTTTAGCTTAGAGCTGTTCTCCACGTGGGACCCTTTCAGTGGATCTGTGAAGTCAGACTATTTTAATGATGATACTCAGAAGTTATTTATCTCTCTCCTTATGAGTAGAATTTTCCAAAGGTTATTTGGCATTTGACAGTCTAACAGATTAGGTGGAGAACAAGACAGAGAATCCAGTTTCTGGCCAGGTGTGGTGGCTGAAACCTGTAATCCCAGCACTTTAGGAGACCGAGGCAGGAGGGTCACTTGAGCTCAGGAGCTCGAGACTAGCCTGGCCAACATGGCAAGATCCCATCTCTACCAAAGAATATAGAAATCACTCTTTAAGGATTATTAGTGTTTCATTGATACTAAATTACCCCGGTTAATCAACAGAATGGTTTAAGTAGTACCAGAAAGTGGGACAAATAATTTTAAAAATGTAAAGGCGTGCTGGGCACAGTGGCTCATGTCTGTAGTGCCAAGCACTTGGGGATTGTTTTATGATTGCTCCTTGAAAGTCAAATGGAGGACCTGTCCATTGTGCTCTGTTAATCTTGTCAGAAAACTGTCACCAAAACAAAACTTGATTTTGTCTTTGTTCTAGGAGTAACTGTGTAGTTGTAAGTATAATCTTTGTTGAATATAATGTAAAATAAAATTTTAAGATATTTAGTTTTTAAAAAAAAAAAAGAAAAGAAATTAACTGGGCATGGTGGTGTGCACCTGTGGTCCCAGCTCCTTGGGAGACTGAGGTGGGAGGATTACAAGGATCACTGTTGTTGCTAAATTTTTTTTCTTTTAAAAAAATACAGATTTTTAAAATAAAAGTATGTTATTTATGTTAACATGTAATGGGCTTATTATTTTAAAATCAATAATATAAATACTTGAAAATTCTGTGTTAAAATTTCTAATATTATAAATAGCAATAGATTTAGCCCACTGTAAGGGAGATGGTTGTGCTTTAGTCAGGAGTAGGCTGAGGTAGCCTTCTGGTGCAGCATGACTCAGCGGGTTTGGAGCACAGGTGCACAACTCTGCGCACTATGTAATCACACCAGGTGAGACCCATTAGGTGACCACTCACGTGAGCTCATGCTTAACTCAGAGCCACTGTCTATAAAAGGTATAATTACCCTGCTGACACTATACATATGGCTTGTGCTCAGAGAGAGAATAAAGTCACGTTGAAACTGCCTACTTGAGTGTTTTTCCAGCTACCTGCCACCCGTCCACCAACTCCCCTTGGACTTCAGTGTGGGCTAGAACCTGACAACTGGCATCACGAACAGGATCCCAAGGCAAGTGAACCTTCAGCCCCTGTTGATTCCGGGTTGGCCATACGGCCACAACATGGATTGCAGTGCCTGGTGGCAGCTGTACTGCGAGGGTGGGCCCCAGTGGAAACCTGAGTGGCAGTGGATGGGTCCCCCACGAGCATGGAGAAGGCACTGAAGCAGCTGGAAGTGCACAGCACCGAGAAGGAGCAAGCCTTTGCCAGCAGGGTTGGATGGGCATTTTTGACTGTACACACCCAATCCCTGAGGGATGCAGCACAAGTTGGGGCCCTCCAGGACCGGGAGGCCTGGCTACACAGATCAGGAAAAGAATTCGAGGCTGCCATCAATGGGGACCTCCAGGTGCAGGCAGGGTGCCTGGAAACCTGGCTTCAGAGCTTGGAAAAGGAATTAGAGGCTGCTGTGAATGCAGGCCTGGGTCCATCATCTCGGCTGGAGACCACCACTCAGTCTCATACCAAGGAGGAAGAACCCCTGCAGCAGGCTCGCCCGGTGGTCCCACAGAAGGTAGATCACGAACAGCCATTGGGGCCCCAAGGGTGGACTCAGGGACCCCCCCCCCCCACCATAATGCAACACATTTCATTTATTGACTATACCCAAACTGAGTTACAGGAATTAGGCAAGCAGTGCAGCCAGTGTCCAGGGGAACCCCTGCCCACATGAATGCTTTGTCTGTGGAACGAGGGAGCAGACAGTATCTCCCATTACACCTCTAAGATAGAAAAGCTGGCCTCATCACGACTCACCCTCCCTCCAACAGCAGCTGGAAGTGAGCGGGTGGTTAGCAGCAGGGCAAGGTGACCACACCCTGATTGAGTGGCTATGGGCAGCCACATGAACTGTGTGAAACAATGCCAGTGAAATGCCTGAAACTGTGAGTAAATGGCAGTCTTTGCCAATTTGGTGCAAGCCATTTGGGAGATGGGTATGCAGCAGGCTATGTTTGACCTGAATACCCAGGGGCCAGATGATGAATATTTCACCTCCCACAAGAAGGATCTTGTGTTGGGTCCTGTGCTCCTGAGCCCCTTTGGTTCCCTAGCTGCTGTCCTCACCCCATATGTAGGGCACCGCATGCATGAAGTGACCACTGCCATGGCGGCTCTTGGGGAAGTGAAGGCCATTGGTGGGATTGAGGGGGCCACACCATAAAAAAGGGAAACCTGCCCACCCACAGGGGACTCCCCCATGAAAGAAAAGGGGCCCCAATGAGTCACATGCTCACAGTTGTGGATAGCTTTGTTTCTGACTGGGGTTGACAGAGAGAAAATTGATAAGCAGCCCAGTGAAATACTCTTAACTTTGTGGAGACAGTTGTATCTGGAGCAGCAATTCCAGAAAATGCCCAAATGGGAGAAAGGCATTGTTGTATGACCTGTTCCTGCCCAGGCATTCTAACTCAAAGATTACTTGCTGCAGCCGGGTGGAAATGTAGAGAGCCCTTTCTGTTGAACTAGGGAACTGGCCAAGGTGCCCGGCTTGGGGGGACACCAGATGACCGGAGGCCACAGGTGGAATTGGCAATCCACTGGTCCCCTACCAATGTATAGTGAGTGCTGGTGATGGTGGGTACTGGTGTAGATTGTAGCCTTGTTTGTGGGAACCCAGTTAAGTTTTTGGGCAAAGCTGCATACATTGACCTTTATGGAGGCCAGTCAGTAAAAGTGAAACCTGTATCTCTGTACCTTGGCATCTGCCGCTTGGCTCTTTGCTTATACACTGTGTATATCTCTCCTATACCTGAATACATTCTGGAGGTGAATATTTTACATGGCTTTGCAGCTGTGCCATGTATCACTGATTTGATGAACCACTTGACGATGGAATTGGGAGATGGTTGTGCTTCAGCCAGGAGTAGGCTGATGTACCACTATGTGGTGAACTTGACCAACGCATTCTTGTCAATTGACATTGCTCTAGAGAGCCAGGACTAGTTTGCCTTGATGACGATGGATTTTCACAGTGTTGCTGCGGGGCTATGTGCATAGCCCCACCATATGTCGTGGTCTCATTGCAACAGATTTAACCGCCTGGAAATGTCCAAAGGGAGTCCACTTGTTTCATTATGTTGATGAAATTATGTTAACCTCTGATTCTCTTGCAGATTTAGAAGTGGTGGCACCCTTCTTTGAGGCAACAGACTTAACCAATAGCAGAATGGGTGCATTCATGCATAACGACTTCCCAGACTGGGATGGCATAGACATCCACTTTGGCAAAGTGGGGCACCTACCTGGAGCAGCAGAGTACGCTGAGTACAAGCCCATTATGTCTTGGGACTTATAGTCCTAATGCAAGAGAAGACCATGAGGCCTGAGGCACTCCTTGACCCTGAGCCATTGCCATTTAAGGAAGGGCATCCCCCCATTCCTGATGGGGCATGACATATAGATGGGTCTAGCTGAAGTGCTACTCCTGCCTGGACCACTGTTGCAGTCCAACCTAGTACCGATATATGGTTTGAAACCGGGTGTGGACAAAGTAGTCAGTGGGCTGAACTTAGAGTAGTATGGATGGTGCTCACCAAGGAGGAGACACCTATGGTAATCTGTACTGATAGCTGGGTGGTCTATGGAGGCTTAACCTTGTGGTTAACTACTTGGAAAACACAGAATTGGCTAGTTGGCCACCAACCCATTTATGGCCAAGCCATGTGGCAGACCTCTGGGAAATGGGTCATCCGAAGGATGTAACTATTGATCATGTGTCAGGCCATGTGCTTTTGGCCACCCCCAGCAATGATGAGGCAGACGCCTTGGCCAAGTTCTGATGGTTAGAGTCAGCATCTACAGGAGATGTGGCCTTGTAGCTACACTGGAAACTGGGACGTGCAGGGGGATAAACTGATGCAACAGGTCAATAAACACTGGGGTCTGTCCCTGCCCACACAATATACTTGGGAGGCTTGTCAGAAATGCCCAGCACGTGCTCAGGCACGCCCTCAATGGAGGCAGCTGCCCAGTGTTACACAAGTGATGATAGGGCGAGTGCCCTTGACCAGGTGGCAAGTAGACTACATTGGGCCACTGCCAAAGTCGCAAAGGTATACGCATGCACTAACAGCTGCAGACAGAGCCACAGGCCTGTTGTTCACCTACCCTTGCAGGGTGGCCAGCCAGCAGCACACCATCCGGGCCCTGCAATACTTAGGTGCTCTAGATCAGGCATCCCCAAACTTTTTACACAGGGGGCCAGTTCACTGTCCCTCAGACCGTTGGAGGGCTGCCACATACTGTGCTCCTCTCACTGACCACCAATGAAAGAGGTGCCCCTTCCTGAAGTGCGGTGGGGGGCCAGATAAATGGCCTCAGGGGGCCGCATGCGGCCCACGGGCCATAGTTTGGGGACGCCTGCTCTAGATGGTTGCCCTGTAGTCATTGAGAGTGCCAGGGGGACACATTTTACTGGACAATAGGCACAACAATGGACATCAAGTGGGGATTTCATGTACCAAACAACTTGCAAGCTGTGGGAATGATTGAGTGACATAACAGGATCTTGAAGAAGGGGTTATGCTGGCATGTCACATCCCTGTCTTTGTGAGGCTGGAGTTCCAGGCTGGACCTGGTGCTCCAAACCTCGAATGAATGGCTATGGAAAAGCAGCCCAGCCCTGGTGGAGGCTTTGTTACACTGGGCCACCACCCCCATTCAGTTGCAGATACACACGAAGGATGACCTCCTCCAACCAGGTATGGGGACAAATGGTAATCTATTCTTGCCTGCCTCCAACGTCCCCGAAGGCAAGGGAAAGGAAAAGCTGTCTGTGGCCATGGAGGTTCCAAGCCCCTCACTGCTGCTGGTTGGCCATGATAGCTCCCTGCGGGGAGAGCCTACAGTATGGCTTGCATGTCATTCTTTGGGTGTTGTTCAGTACATGGTCCCCACGGTTAACTGTAGGGGAATGGCCAGGGAAGAAACCTTCCTCCGGGGTACATATGCACTGTCTGTGTGAGCTATTATGAGCTCCCCTGTGACTTTGGCATGTATTCAGGACCCAAAGGAATCATGTGGAGCTGAGAAGGTATGGTACCGTGGCTCAGGGCAAAAGCACTTGGTGGCTGCATTGTTAACCCGGGATGAAAGGTCAGTCTGTATTTTGTCTGTGGGACATAATTTTCCTCTGTTAGTACCTGTGCCTGCTCTGCCATTCCAACTGTAGGTTAACATTCTCCAGCTGCATTGTGGACTGGACCCACACCTATGCTGAGGTGACCAATGTTTCCAACTGCTGCATCTGCACTGCCTTTCCAGCAGCTGTGGATGGTTTGCCTTGGTACATACATTCAGCACCTGCAGAGAACTGGATGTGGCTGGAGACCTGGGGTCCCATGGCCAATGCCTGGAATGCAGTGCAGCAAGCTTTGGACAAAGGATGCTGCAAGACCCACAGCATGCCCATCCCTGGCTGGTCTGTTGCATTTATGATGGGTGGGGCTGGCTAGTGGGGGAACACGCAGCATCCCCAGCCCAGGTGCCGCGGTACATAGAGCAACACTGGAGAAACACCACTGTGGGATGGGTACCCGTCACGGCTGCTGTAAATATAACACATGTCACCACATCAAAGATATGGTGGAACAAGTGGCCCCACCAAGGTTGGGCCCCAATGGATTTTGTGCTCCCTGGGAGTTTACGGGTCTGTCGGGACACAGGGTGGTCTTATCTACAAGCGAACTGGACTAGAAGTTGTACCTGGGGTGACCTTGTGTACCTGCCACTGTTCTCCGCACATTGCCCAGATCTCCACATAACTGGGAGGCACTACGCTTTCGGTTTTTGCGAGCGTGACGAGTACCCTGGTGGTTCTAGCCCTTGACAGTGACTATCCCTGGAGTGGGTGTCATAACTGCAGAAGCACAAGTTATTGCTCTTGCAGAGCACACTGCTTGGGCTCTGAAGTACACCCGAGTGGGCCTCCTCCCATAAACGGATGATATTGATCAGACTGGAAAGGTGGTGTTGCAAACCAGATGTCCTTAGACATAGTAACTACTGCCCAAGGAGGCACCTGTGCCCTTTTAGGAATACAAAGTGGTACCTTTATTCCTGACAAATGGCAGAACATAACAGCAGCCCTGCAAGGGGTCTCATGGGAAACTAAGGTGGTCGAGAGCCTTAGTGATGGCCCCCTGCAGAGATGGTGGGCATCCCTGGGCTCTGGCCTATGCTGGGCCCTAATAGTCATAAGTAGCATAGTTGGGATCCTGGCAGTGAGCTGTTGCTCTCTGTATTGTTGTGGGTTATGGATTCAGGGCTCCACCCTAAGGGCACATGTTCCTGCCCAGAGGATGCCCTTGGCCTAGGGGTGGAGCGTAAGGAAGACAGCTGCGCTTTGGTCAGGAGTAGGCTGAGGTGGCTTTTTGGTGCAGAGTGACTCAGTGGGTTTGGAGTGCAGGCATGCAACTCTGCACATTATGAATCACGCCACCTGAGGTGCATTAGGTGACCACTCATGTGAGCTCGTGCTTGCTTCAGAGGCACTATTGCTGGTTAAAGGTATAATTGCCCTGCTGACACTGTACATAGGGCTCACCCCCAGAGAGAGAATAAAACCACATTGAAACTGCCTATGATTCCTTGAGTGTTTTTCCAACTACCTGTCACCTACCCACCAACTCCCCTCAGATTTCAGTTTGGACTAGAACCTGATACCCACATACACTAAAGCTGTCTGGGGTTCTCAATTTTCAAGCACATAAAAGTATTCTGTATCCAAAAAGCTTGTGGACCACTTCTCTAGAGAAACTTTCCGTGGTGTGCAAGATGTGTATGTGAATGCCCACTAGAAACATAATAAGAAACCAGAAAGAATGGAAATCTCAATGCCTGTCATCAAGAGACGAATGCAGCGTGGTCTATTTCTGTTCTCCTAGCACTGCCCAGACACCTGCATAACCAGCAGGCGTTACGCTCTTGGGTTTTGCAAGCGTCGTAAAGGAGTCAATGGAGCAGTGCCTGTCATTATAGACACGGCAGAAAGAGCTAGTAGGATTTTTACCACAGGTACCCATAAGCAAAACATGTAAATAACTTAAAATTATGTGAATAATGCAAAAGCATGGTGAACACCACCATGTTTTGCTTATGGGTACCTGTGGTAAAAAACAAAAAACCACGACCCTGAAGGCGTGAGCAGGCCTACAAGGTACTGAGCAGGCACTTTCTTGCAAAGAGCACAAAATGTGTGGGTTCCTCTGGGAGTGTTATAGTGTGTAGCTAGTCAGGCAAGAGCAGGGCAGGAGAGGGCTTCCCACCCCACACACACACCAGGAGTGTCAGGTGACCATGAGGTGATGGTCAGGTGGTTGTTGGCTGTCTCTCTGAAGTAATAATTGGTCACACCCGGCAACAGGGAAAGGCCGGCTCCTAATAGATAGAAAGCACCTGAAACTGGTGAGCAGCAGATCTCAGCAGTTGAGCCAGTGGGCTCAGGCATGCACGTGGGACAGGTCACCCCAAGGGAAGAATCGGGGGAGAAATAACACAAGACCCTGGAAGCAGCTTACTTATAAAACCCCAAGTCAAAAGGTCACACCACACTCTTGCCTTTCACGCTGTCTGCTTGGCCCTCTTTCAAGTGTGCTTTCCTTCCTTTCATTCTTATTCTAAAGCTTTCAAATAAACTGCACTCCTGAGCTAAAACTTGCCTTGGTCTCTGGTTCTGCCTTATGCCCCTCAGCTGAATTCTTTCTGCTGAGGAGGCAAGAATTGAGGTTGTTGCAGACCTGCATGGATTTGCTGCCAGTAACAGGAGCAGAGGGCAAGACCTTGGCTGGAGACAATGAGGGGGTCACGCCCTCCCTATCCCCAGGCATCCAAGAGATCTGAGACAGACTGCTCTCCCGTTGGAGTATAATGCTGCCCTTGCCAGCTGAAAATAAACAGCTTCCCATAGGCTTTACTAATAGATAAAAGAAAATTTGCCATCTGCACACCAGGTGCCGGAAGAGTTGATTAGCTGCAAAAACGAAACAGCACCTGATCCTGCAGCTGCAGGTGGAGCCCCGCCTGATTAGGTTTACACTGGTCCACCGTCATTTTCCAAGACCTATCTGTCTTCTGCACAAACCAAATAGGTGAGCTGAATGGAGAGAGGTGGACATCATCTTTCATCTTTCAAGTTCTTGCTGCAATTCCTCCAGACATGCAGCGTTGTTTAGTACCTTGGCAGGTAGACGCAGTTCCAAAGGCTTCCACTTGGCCCTCACTCTGTGGATCAGAGAATCAATGTGGGGATTCTGCCCAGATGCTGAGTATCTCTATTCAAATTACACTTTCTGTTAGAAAGATTGTTTCTTTCTGTTTCTCCTATTGATGTGGGCATTGGGCTTATAGTTATCTCTGTGGGGGGAGTTCTATTTACGGATTCAATTTCTTTAATAGATGTGAGATTATTCAGATTTTCCATTATTTTTTCCATGTTAATTTTCTTGATTTCTCTTTTTCTTTTCAAAAGATGGGATCTCACTATGTTGCTCAGACTAGTCTCAAACTGCTAGGCTCAAGTGATCCTCTCACCTTGGCCTCCCAGAGTGTTGGGACTACAAGCATGAGCCACGCACTTAGCTCAATTATACATGCTGGAACTGGGGCAATAACTAAAGGATAAGTTCAGGGATCCTCTGGACCCTCTGTGAAACAGACCCAAGCTACAACTCTAGTGATCACCTGATCTCTATGAAGCCCTACTTTGGCTGGTAGACCACAGAGATGTTTTAGGTCTCTTAGAATTAGTGTCAATGTAGAGCCAGGCTCCATTCCAGGAATCTCCAAAAAGCCTAATTATTTCCTTTTCCTCCATGGCTCTCCCTGGCAAACGGTCCTAGGTTCCTTTGGGGAAGGCTGGGAGAAAGATTGTCAGAATAAAATGCTGGAAATGTAACAGGGTACTCCCTTAAGGGGTTCTAGGTCTATCTGGAAATTGATTGAATTGACTCTCAGTTTTGGTGATTAAAGTTAGACTTCTGTTCACTAGAGATAGAACTCTTCTGCTTATACAGATCAGGTAAAAATTTAGTAGATTGTCTTTCTATTTCAGTTCCCAGAACACCGTGATCAACCAGTCAATGTGAAAGATCTCTGGGGGTCAGACTATTCTGAGGACTGCTTTGGCTCCACCATCTACAGTGGTAACCGTGCCCACCTGGTCTTTGGTAAGTGTTATCATGTGGCCCCTGCTTCCTCAGGATCCCACCATCCCTACTGCATTTAGAAACCCAATTTGATAGCATTTCTTACTATAGCTCCTGATCTACAGAGAAGAACCACCACTTAGAGAGTTTTTTTGTTTTGTTTTGAGACAGAGTCTCACTCTGTTGCCCAGGCTGGAGGGCAGTGATGTAATCTTAGCTCACTGCAACCTTTGCCTCCTGGGTTCAAGCAATTCTCCTGCCTCAGCCTCCTGAGTAACTGGGATTACAGGTATATGCTACCATACCGAGCTAATTTTTGTATTTTTAGTAGAGACAGGGTTTCACCATGCTGGCCAGGCTGGTCTTGAACTCCTGACCTAGTGATCTGCCCACCTTGGTCTCCCAAAGTGCTAGGATTGCAGGCTTGAACCACAGTGTTCAGCCTAGAGAGTTTTTTTTTTTTTTTTTTTTTTTTTTTTTTTTTTTTTTAAAGGATACTAGAGCTCATTTACTTTTCCCATTGTGGAAAGAGTGTGTCCTCTAGACCTGCGCTGGGTGGTTGAGTGAGTCTTAATGACTCAGTAGATCCGCTAGCACTGCCACCTCCCTAAGCACTTAGATATTTCCTCTATACAACACCACGGAAGTTCTGGCATTCCTACTTCAATTAGTGTAGGCCACCTTTGGGTTGATTTTTATTCAACCAACAAGCAAAGTGTTAGAGCCATTCCCGGCTCCTCAGGCTAAAGCACTGACTGCTTCCAAACTAGAGGGGCTGCTCAAATGCAAACTGGGATTCCTGAGTGTGGCAGTCCCGATGTAGTAGTTTAGGGAAGAGGAATGGCCTGGCTGGGGCTGCCACCCACCAAGCTGTCACACTTCCTGACTGCCTGCTAAATGGAGTCCTGGGGTCATTTATCTTTGCTCTAGTTCTGACTGCTGAAAATGATTTAGTCTTAAAAAACGAATGAATACCTTTAAGGTTGTCAGATTTAGGGGAAAAAAAAGAACAAAAGGAAAAACAAAAGAAAACAGAAAACCAGAATACCAGAATGCCCAGGTAAGTTTGAATTTCAGATAAATAATAAATACTGTAACTGTTGTATATGGGATGTACTTATACTAAATAATTATTAGTTACTTAACTGAAATTTAAATTTAACTGGGCATCTTGTATGTTTTTTCAGCTTCAAATTGTATTGCTTTTCCATTAAGTATATCAACTGTTTCTCATTTTAAAACTACTTCTGGCCTGGGCACAGTGGTTCGTGCCTGTAATTCCAGCACTTTGGCAGGCTGAGGCAGGTAGATCACCTGAGGTCCGGAGTTTGAGACCAGCCTGACCAATATGCTGAAATCCCATCTCTACTAAAAAATACAAAAAAAAAAAAAAATAGCTGGGCATGCTGGCAGGCACCTATAATTCCAGCTACTCGGGAGGCTAAGGCAGAAGAATTGCTTGAAACTGGGAGGCGGAGTTTGCAGTGAACCGAGATTATGCCATTGCACTGTAGCCTGGGTGACAGAGCAAGAGTCTATCTCGAAAATAAAAAACAAAAAACAGCTAGTTCCATTTGTACCCACGAGTACACAGAATTGAGATGAACAGGAAACAGCTCATGAGATTTCAATCTTTCTCTTATCTGTCCCTAATTAGAATGACCTCAACCAAACAGGAATTGTTTTCTGTATTGGAAAATGATTTACAGGCAAAATAGAAGCACCATCAGTTTTTCTTGAATAGACTGGTCATATTCTGCTTTTCATGGTTTGCTGGTTTTCTAATGCAGTCGTTTGTGGAAAAGTGGAAAAGCATGTGCTGTTTTTATCTGTAGGAAACTATTCTTGGTCTGACATGGGAGGAAGGCCTTGATAGCTGTTAGTGTTCTAAATGTACTGCTTAAGCATTTGGGCCACTGCAGCTGATCATTCAGCACACACTTGCGCTTTTCATTAACCATTTCAGTCTCAGCCACCCTAACAGTTTGCAGATCTTTATTCTCTATACGCTCCATGTTTTCCTTTGGAAAATCCTGGTAAGATTGTTCTTGAATTCATCACTGTGTCTGTAAACATGGGAAGATGAGGCTATTTCCCCTGAGAGTCCTGTCAGAGTCTCCTCTTCCTATCAGAGGAGAAGTGAATGGAGAGTCCAGACCTACTTCTGCAAATGTGTAAAGAGAATTTCTGTCCCTTCTTCTTCTCTTTTTCTTGAACCTTTCTCATCCTTTTTTCACATAGACTGGAGCACTCTATTCCCTGGTCTCTCCCTTGACTTGCCATAGTGATTTTATTTGCCATGGAAGGTCATTCCCGATGAGACTGTGCTCCCTGTGGGAGCACCCCCAGCAGTCCCCTCCTGCTCCCTGGTTGGTGATGGGGTTGAGAGGTTATGCCCATGGGTATCCTGTGTTTTAGCTGCTAACTTTACTTGGGAGATGTGACAGAGGCCTGGGCACTGCCTCTTCTTCAGCAAATGCTCACAGTGTATTTCCAGGACAAGTCACACTAACACAACAGAGTGCCTGGATGCTGAGAGGTTTGTTAAAAAATAGCCTTTTTGAGGTATAGTCAACTCACAATAAATCACATTTAAGGTATACAACTTGTTATGTTTTTGACATATGTATATACCAATGAAACCATCACCACAATCAAAATAGCAGACATATTCACTATCCCCCCAAATTTCCTTGTTCCCCTTTGCAATCTATTCTTTCCCCCTCCCCTCCAACATCTCTGGCAACCACTGATTTGCTGTCACTGTGGATTCATTTACATTTTCCAGAATTTATATAAATAGAATCATAAAATAAGTAGTCTTCAAAAATATATGGCTTCTGGTGGGGCACGGTAGTTCATGCCTGTAATCCCAGTACTTTGGGAGGCTGAGGCGGTCAGATCACCTGAGGTCATGGCAAAACCCCGTCTCTACTAAAAATACAAAAATTAGCCAGATGTGCTGATGCATGCCTGTAGTCACAGCTACTTGGGAGGCTGAAGCATGAGCATTGCTTGAACCCAAGAGGTAGACATTGCAGTCAGCCAAGATCACACCATTGCATTCCAGCCTCGGTGACAGAGTAAGACTCTGTCTCCAAAAAAAAAAGAAAAAAATCTGGCCTCCTCCCTGCAGCATTTGGAGATCTCGTGCATGCTCCTGTGTTTCCACAGCCCGTTGCTTTTTGTGGATGAGCAGTATTCCGCTAGATACACAGGCAACTATTTGTTTACCCATTCACCTGTTGATAGTTTTTTTCTAGCTTGAGGCTATATAAATACAGGTGTCATGAACATTTGGGTCTTATCTTTGTATGGACATACATGCTCGTTTCTGTTGGGTAAATACCTAGGAGTGGAATGGATAGCAGGTATAGGCTTTGCTTTTGGTGACACTGCCAATTTTTCCAAAGTGGTTATACCATTTTACATTCCCACCAGCAGAGCGTGAAAATTCCAATTGCTCCACATCCTTTTACAAGCTAGAAAAACTGCCATTTAAAATGTCACCATCAGTTTCTTTCTTTCTTTCTTTCTTTTCTTTCTTTTCTTTCTATCTTTCTTTCCTTCTTTCTTTCTTTCTTTTTTATGATAGTGACCGGCATTTAGCTTTGGAATGGAGGGATCCTTTGTTGTAGAAAGGACCTTTGAGTGACTTCTTGCAGTTATAACTATTGAGGTCAGACCTATAGCCTTATTATGACTCTGAAAGAGTCAACCCAGCCACAAGGCCTCAGTGAGTGATAAGGTGCCCGAGAAGAGGCTTTCATCATGGGCTCAGCAAAACTGAAGTCACTGGCATACGTCATTTAGTTCCTGTTCCTCATTTCTCTCCAACTGACAGTTGCTTCATACTTCCTCTCTGCCTCCCTCTGCTGCGCTTCCCACCCTCACATCCCCAAACATCGCTACTTTTCTGAACAATTAACCCCAACTCTAAATTCCACATTGTCTTCAGCACAAAACCAAACCCTTAGTTAGCAGAGTTCCTTCTCCCTGGAACAGTGGTTCTCAGAATGAGGGCCCCGTGTCGGCGGTACCTGTATCCCCTGGGAATTTGTTGAAAATGCATATTTTGTGGTCCCACTCCAGACCTCCCGAACCAGAAACTCGGGAATGGGGCCCAGAGCTTGTGATGCATGCTGGCGTCTGAGACTCACTGTCATGGAGTATGGTTTGGAGCCAGTTATTGTTACATAAGCATGTCTGTTGGGGTCTCATGTACTATCTTAATAAGCTTTTTGAATGTTTCAGTTAACACAAATGGGGGGTCTTTGGTTATGGGGTGGCATATGGAGAATTCTCATGTTTGGAAAAATCAGATTTTCTCTACCTCATTTCACCAATATAGAGCAAATTTCCTCCACTACTATTGAGTAAGAAATTAAGGACCGCTTTTAATTGGCCAGTGACTTGGGCTTTTAATGAATTAGATGTCTCTGTGTGTCCCTGTGTGAGATGCTGTGCCCGTGGATATCATCATTTTTGGCTAGGAAGGAAGGTGGCTTCCGGGAAGGAGGGACAGGGTCCCACTGCTTTTCTCTAAGGTTCAATGCCGTGAACATGTGCCTGAGGCTGGGAGGGGAGGAGCGTGGGCTGGCGCCCTGGAGTGCAGCAGCAATGGGTGGCCTGGGTAGGTTTTCAGCAAGTGTCAGTGTCAAGCCTCCAGTTCTCTTCCGTGCAAGCAAGATGCTGGGCCAGCAGGAGGAGGCAGCCAGCCCAGGCCCTATGCCTGCAGGACTCAGCTATGAGCAATGATTGTCCCATGGCGGCAGGGCACTGGTAGCTTTGAGGCCTCAAAGGGCCAGAAGCAAGATTATAAAGAGACCAGTGAGTGTGGAGCCCAGTTCTGAACACCAGGAACAGGAAAATGTTTTTGAAAATGTTTCAAGGATGCATCATCCTTACAGATCTGGGGGTCGCCGGGGAAGTAGCTCATATGTTGAGGTGACCTTCTGCTGACGTGGCAGGTGGGAGCCTGTGCTCTACCGACTCAGCCATAGAAAGGAAGTGGGAAAACATTTTGTAGTTATGGGCTGGTGACGCCTGAGGTATGTGCGATACTTAAGAGGACAAAGCATTCATTTTGTTAGACATTTCTAAACATAATCTCTCATTTGCTTCTGTTAAATTTCCTAAGATTCTGTAGTCGTGTTAAAGTACAAGAAAATACCAGAAACCTTGGGTTAGGGGAAAGCTGGGGGCCTAGCGGTGAGGTAAGTAACCAAGAGAATTTAGAGAGCTTCCACAGGACAAGTCACCTTACCTCTTTTTCCCACAGATTCCAGTTAGCTAGTTCTCATCACCTGTAAGAAAATGCACCTGAAAAATCATTCCCATATAAACGGTCTGCTTATAATTTGGAACGCAGTCAAACTGGTTTTAAAAGCAACTTATGAATTATTTTAAAATGCCCTCAATAGACATTTTAAAATACATTTATTTCATGTATTTTGTCCCCAGTATTCAGAGTTCTGGACAAAGCATAGGCTCTGAGCAAATGCTCCCAGGGCTGGAGAATCAGTTCTGCTACTTCCTAGTTGTGGGATCTTAGACAAATTTCCAAGCCTCAGTTTTTCTTCTCAGAGAAATGAGGCTAGTCCGATCCACACTATGGACAAGTGGTAGGAGGTGGAGGAGCTCGCATTTGCAAAGAGCCCTGCACGGTACCTGAGACAAAATCAATGCTTAGCAAAGTTGGCTCACCTCTCCCTTTTCTTCCTGTATCCAATTTTACCTGCAAATGTGTAAAAAAATTACATGAAAGAATGCAAAAAGACAAAAACCCATGTTTATTCGTCTTGCCTTTGGGGGATGCTGGTTTACACTTCGGTGGAAAGATCAAGTTCTTCCCTCCACCTGCCTTGTGCAGACTCCCCGCTGGGTTGAAGTGGGGTGTTACGGCACAGACGGAAAAGGCGGCAGAGGTATTTCCTAAATGTCCCATCAAGAAACACGTAGAGGAGAGGGTTGACGCAGCAGTGGGTGGTGGCGATGAGTTTAGTGATGTAAACGCTTTTGTCCAGGTTGTAGTTACTCTTGCAGTCACTCAGGGAGAAGTGTTCTTTGAAAGTGGACAGGAAAAGTGTAATATTGTAGGGCGCCCACATCAGAAGGAAGACTACCATGATGGCAAAAACAAGCTTGAAAAGGCCAGACCTCTGCTCCCTGAACCTTAGTGTTTTTCCCATTTGCACATAGGAAAATGTGCAAATCAACAGGGGGAGGATGAGAACCGCAATGTTCATCTTTAAAGTCAGAAGATGCTTCCAGAATGTCTCATCAGCTGGCAGGAAAGGAGGTCTGCTAAATGCACAGTGGTGTTTCTGGTCTTCCATCTGAGGTTTATAAAACACGAATTCGGGCCAAGTGGTCAGAATGGCTGTTACCCATGCCAGGACACTTGTAATGATGCCACAGGGCACCGTCCTGCTGGCTGAGAAGAAGCTTCTCTTGTGCAAAAACACCAGGTACCTTTGCACAGTCAGAAGGCAATTGAAAAATGTCTCACTGTACAGGCCCACGAAGTACAGTCCGAGGAGGATTTTACACATGGGATTGCCCACAGTGTGAGCCCAGAAGGGCAGTGCAAGCAGGAAACACAAGTTAGAAAGGGCTACATTTAGAAGATAGATATTTTCCGTGTGTTTGAGTCCTTTATATTTTACCAGAATAAGCACAACCAGGAGATTGTCCAGGGTACCGAGCACGAACACGGCGGAGCACAGCGACGGCACCAGCTGAGCCAAGAGCACCTGGGCGTCATACTCGCCACACTGTTCCGCCTCATTGCTCTCCAGATCATCCTCTATGAAGACATCATACTCATCCTCTGGGGCCAACGTGTAATTTTCCATCTTCAGGCTGCCCTGCGGAGAAATGGGAGGTGATTTTCCTCTCTGACAGCTGTATGATCCCCGAGGAAGTGACAAACCAGACCCGGATTCATACAGTCCCACTTTCCCTTTCTGGAGCTACATTTTAGCCAGAGTGGTTCCCTATCTCAGAAGACTGAAATAAACATTTCTTTATCGTGTGCCCACTTCCCCAGAGCAGCACCATCCCCAATCCAGTTGTTACGCACGTAAGTGCTTAGCAGTGTCCCAGGTGCCACGGGAAATAAAGCTGGCATGACACCATCTGTATAGAACTTACCGTCTTTGAGCAGAAGCAGAACTTGCCTACGTGAACACCATATGTAAGAAAATATACAATTAAAGAGAACCAAGTACCATGGATTAGTTTTAAGAAACGGGTGTAGATCCTAAATTCTGCAGCACGTTTAAGAAGTTTGCTCACCCCCTGAAGCAGCTTCCTGTGACAGCTGAGATGTTTTTCTCTTGAAGGAGGTAGACAAATGTTTGCAAAAGTGAAACCATGCTCAGCATCAACATGACCGTAAGTGGTTAAATACATTGATGACATGAAGATGACTTACCACTGGGCAGAGCTCCTGGGGAAAAGGCAGCCTCCAGACCCGGCATCCGAGAGCTGTGGGAATGGCCCCGGACAGTGGGTGGCTTCCTTTTGATCAGACTGCTCCTGACCCCGAGGGGCACGAGAAACCACTGCTGATTCCCCTGGTGGCTCTACCCCCTCCCCCACTCACAGAGCTCAGGGACCAACCAAAATAAAGAACTCAAAAGCTCCCCCAGGCCTCCAGAGGATCTCTGAAGCCTCTGAGAGCAACCGGGAAGTTGTTTTCTCCTCCCCTCTGGCCCTCTACCCCCTCTGATTTTCCTGTGACCCTTGGCAGCCATCCCCTGGCTGCCTGAGATAAGCAAACTGAGTCACTGCTGCTCCGAGCGATAGCAAGGAAGTGATGTCAAGGTGCTGAGACCTGCCAAGACTCTCTGGCCTGTGGCATGTGACACTCTGAGCAGCAGAGAGGAATGTTGGTGGTGACCACGAGTCCAGACCTGAGCATCCCGATCCTCCAATGTGGCCTCTCACCAGTGTTCACAGAAACCCACCCGCTGATTTGATACGGGGACTAGGAACCTGCCATGACAGTCACAGTGTGTTTGGGTTTTTATTGTCATTTTTGAGGGGTGCTGCGTGCTTTGGCTAAAGACTGATGTCCCAACAGAGAACTTCAGGGAAATGGAAGCCGTGGGGCGATGTCAGTTGGGAAAAGGGGAGGGGCAGAGGTGGGGGCTTGGCGGCAGTGAGCGTAGGGCTGTCCTGGGTGTCAACACTGAGGAAAGTAAAGGAGTTGGCAAGCAGCCGGAAGCAACTGGTGCTGGGACGCATGGGGACGTTGACCCTGCTCTGCAGAGGAGAACCCAGGGGCGGAAAATCCCGTGGTGACGACACGGATATGACATCGTCGGGAAGGAGAGAATGTGAGGGGGCAAGTTTAACCCCAAACTGAGGCTGGGGGCTAGGGTGAGTTTGAGGCCAGAGAGAAGGAAATGGAGAGAAGAGCGCAGATTTGGAATGGTGGGAGGAGGCCGTGGGAGGGCAGGCTGTGGAAAGAGGATGCGGTGGGGAGGGCATGGTTTGGAAGAAGGACGAACTGAGAAGAGGAACTTGAAAATACTGAAAAAATCTCCATGAGCTTTTCTTGAGTCAACGACTCAGCAGCTGTGACTAACCTAATGTGGGACCCAGACCTACCTATTTGCTTAGAATTCATATCTTGGTTAAACGACATCCTTTTCATACCAAAGATGTGTCTGAGGCAGGGCCAAATATAAAATTTATACCTGTCAAAATAGAAACAGAAAACTAAGAAGCTAGCCTGGCACTCCAGCCTGTTCCTATAGTCCCAGCTACTCAGAAGGCTGAGGTGGGAGGGTCGTTTGGGCCCAGGAGTTTGAGGCCAGCCTGGGCAACATAGCGAGACCCCATGTCTATAAACAATATAAAAATTAGCCAGATGCAGTGACAAGCACCTGTAATCCTAGACATTCGAGAGGCTGAGGTGGGATGATCACTGGAGCCCAGGAGTTTGAGGCTACAGTGAGCTACCATCATGCCACTCTGTACCGCGGCCTGGGTGGGAGAGTGAGCACTCTCTCTGTAAGGAAAAGAAGAAAGAGGAGGAGGAGGAGGGGCGGGTGGAGGAGGGAGGAGGAGGAGGAGGAGAAAATGAAGAAACTATTAAGAGAAAAATAAACAGAGAAAGAGCCCAGACAAATCTGTGATTGAGCACTAAATTTAACTGCATTTGTGCTGACAGCCAAGGCAGAAAGAGAAACGCAGTGATGCTCGGTGGCAGAAGGGGTGGTGCTGGTGGGAACCTAAGCTGTAAGTGTCCCCTCCTCTCCTGTGTGGGTCTGCTGTGAGTGAGTGGCGGTCACTACACCCTGGGACACTCTTCCCACCCTCTGCAGCCTGGGATCAGCAGTAGTCCTCCTGGGTCTCTCCGCCTCCTGCAGCTGGGCAGGACACTCAGGACCTTGAATGAGTGAGGTGGGGGCGGCCTTACTCTCCATGCTCACGGATCAGTTCCAGAAAAAGGAAGGAGAGTCCAGTCAGACTTTGAAACTTGCAAAACCCCGGGAGCACACACACACACTCTTCCTCATTAGTGGAGGACAACAATAGCAGGCAGGCAGCGTGTACCCATGGCCCGGAATCATGTGAGACGTGAAATTCCCCAAGGAAAAACACAGAATCATGTGAGATGTGACATGTCCCAAAGAAAAGTGTTGCATGAATTCAGGATCAACCTAACTTCCTAATATTCGCATGGCTTTCACTTTCAGTATTATTTTATTTTTGCCTGATTCCCAGCATTCTGCCTGTCCACACTTAGACCATAAGGTCCTTGAAGCTTCTGCATAGGAAGGGAGGAAGAGTTTAGAAGGCTGTCGTTGAGGCAAAAGGCGAGTTCTCTTTCATTCTAATATCTGAAGTCATAATGGGACCTCCTTGTTGGTGAAACGAAACCACATTCTGCAGCCTGGGCAAGTGGCCCACAGACCTTACCTCTGAAGGTCTGAGTCCCTCTTTATCACTGTAACTCGACCCCAGTTTTAGTTGAAGAAACGATCACTTTATTTATTTTTTATTATTTATTTATTTATTTTTTTATTTTTGTTTATTTATTTTTTTTTTTGAGACGGAGTTTCGCTCTTGTTACCCAGGCTGGAGTGCGATGGCGCGATCTCGGCTCACCGCAACCTCCGCCTCCTGGGTTCAGGCAATTCTCCTGCCTCAGCCTCCTGAGTAGCTGGGATTACAGGCACGTGCCACCATGCCCAGCTAGTTTTTTGTATTTTTAGTAGAGACGGGGTTTCACTATGTTGACCAGGATGGTCTCGATCTCTCGACCTCGTGATCCACCCGCCTCGGCCTCCCAAAGTGCTGGGATTACAGGCTTGAGCCACCGCGCCCGGCGAAACGATCACTTTATACTCTCATACCCCGCTATGTGCAGATCACTCATTTCCTCAATTCAATTATTTGGCAAGTTTTTCTCGAGTGCCTAGCCTATGCCCAGGTCCATGCCAGGTGCTGGGGATGTGCCAATGGGCAAAACAGGCAAAAATCCTGACCTTCATGAAGGTCTCACTCTACTGACAGAAACGAAGCAAGTACATAATAGGTTAGCAGGAGAGAAGTGCTATGGAGAACACCGAGCAGGGAGGGAGAGCAAGAGAGGCCAAGGTGGCTCGGGGATCACATTTTAAATAGTGTAGTCAGAGAAAGCCTTGCTGAGGGCTGGATGTGGTGGCTCATGCCTGTAATCCCAGCACTTTGGAAGGCTGAGGTGGGTGGATCACTTGAGGTCAGGAGTTGGAAACCAGCCTGGCCGATATGGCAGAACTCCATCTCTAGTAAAAATACAAAAATTAGCTGGGATGAGAGGCAACGGGTGCCTGTAATCCCAGCTACTCGGGAGGCTGAGGCAGGAGAATCACTCAAACGCAGGAGGCAGAGGTTGTAGTGAGCTGAGATTGTGCCACTGCATTCCAGCCTGGGCGACCGAGTGAGACTACATCTCAAAATAAGAAAATTAAAAAAAAAAAAAAAAAAAAAAAAAGAGAAAGCCTTGCCGAGAAGATGGGCACTGAAGCCACAAATGGTTAGGTACAATAGTTCATGATCATTATCTCATTCTTTCTTGTCATGAAGGTCTTATACCAGGGAGGTTGAAAACATCACACTCTGGGTGATAACCTTGGCAATAATTTTACAGAAGATGCAAACATATTTTTCTTAATATATTGGCCGTCAATGAAGTTATGAATTGATTGCCCTTCCGCTCCTCATCCACTCCTCTGCATTCTGCTTTGTGATTCTAGAGCTGGACCCCATAAACATTTCTCCTTTGCCAGCTGGTGTAGAAGGCATGGAAGGGTCATGGTAAGAGGCAGAGTTTTTTCTTTCTGGCTCCAGGATTTGTTTTTATTTTGTTTTCGTTCTTTTGGCTAATCTGCCAGTGCTGGGTGGAGACCCTTTGTGCCCACTCTCCAGTGAATTTTCCCGACACCATGACAGTGGCTTCCTGTTGACTTTTGCTGGCACTCCAGTGGGTAGCTTCCTAGTAAATTTTGCTGGCACCCCGAGAGCATCTTTCTTGCCAGAGGCATGCCCACACTCCTGCAAATCTCACTCGTACTCCTTTGGGAAGTTTCCTGCTCACCAGCTCCAACCTGCCACAGTTTAAAAAATAGCAGGACTCAAAAACTAAAGCAAGTTTCTTTACTACAGGACTTCTCAGAGCCCTTCATATGCTAACAGGCATTATGATCCTGGGTATGGAGTGTTTCCCAAAATGTTTTGATCATGAAACCCCCTCTAAAATTTTCATACAGACACTTACAGGCTAACAGCTCAGTGAGCATGTTCTGAGAAATGCTTCCTTAGACATACAAATATTACTGTGTGGTCTAGTAGCCCTAAAAATGCACCCCCTGCCCTGGCTCTGAGGGAGTGTAATTGAATGAGGGGCCCAGCTGCTGCACTCTGAGACCCATGTCTGTATTCATGCCAAGGTCGTGCCCTCCATGAGCTGCTCCACTTAGCAGCTGGGCACAAGCTTGTAATCCCAGCACTTCAGGAGGCTGAAGTGGGCAGATTGCTTGAGGCCAGGAGTTCAAGACCAGCCTGGGCAACATGGCGAGACCCTGTCTCTACAAAATATACAAACTATAGTTGGGAGTGGTGGTGTGTGCCTGTAGTCCCAGCCTCATGAGGCTGGTGTGGGAGGATTGCTTGAGCCCATGAGGCAGAGATTGCACTGAGCTGTGACTGTGCTACTGCACTCCAGCCTGGGTGACAGAGTGAGACCCTGTCTCAAAATACATAAAAATAAATAAAACCGCTTAGCCATGTGGACAAGATCCAACTGTAATTTAAGATCTTCAACAAGCTTCCAGAGATTCTTTTAGATTCCCTGGTAACTCTTCTGAGTGTCACAAATTGTCACTTTATCCCATTTTCCATCAACTATTTGAAGGTACTTAAAGCTTCCAGTCTCTTCACCTCCACTCTGACTACCCCTTTACTCTCAGGAGATGATCTCATCTTCTCCTTTTCTCAGAACTCCTCAACTCCTTGGAGCCACCTTCAAATGCAGTTGTGGTATGTCTACACTTTTCCTCGATTCGTGGATGGAGTTGCTTCTCTCTCTTTTTTTTTTTTTTTTAAAAAGACATTTATTCAGTGTCATGATCAGACTATTACATTTAGCAATCAACAGCATGGGTGCAAAAAAAAAAGAAAAAGAAAAAGAAAAAAAAATCTGCATTAAAACCCTTTGTTGGAATGCTTTACAATTTCCACAGAACAGAAACTAAAATAACCTGTTATACAATTAGTCACAAATACCGTCCTCAGGTTTTTTGCCCATACACACGAGTATTTGTCTAAATCATGTCTTCTTTGTAGCATCTAGGCCCTGCCACCACTGTGCTTGGCTGAGTTCACAAATCTGTTGTAACCTGTAGCTTCCCTGTCACTTCTCTGGCTCTCCTCTCCTGCTAAGCTTTGTTTCCTAATTAAAATCTGCCACTGCCATGGCTACTGCTGCTACTGGAACCGCCACAGCCACCTTGGTTTCATGGTTTGGCAAAGTATTGGCCGCCACCACCACAGGGACCAGAGCTTCTGCCTCCAAAGTTTACTCCCTTCATGGGTCCAAAATTTGAAGACTGATTGTCGTAACTGCCAAAATCATTGTAGCTTCCACCACCTTCAAAATTGCCTCCATCATTACCAAATCCATGATAGCCATCCCCACTGCCACCATATCCACCACCACCACAGCTGCCACCAAAGCCACCACAGCCACTGAAGTTTCTTCCACAACCAAAGTTGTCATTCCCACCGAAACCATCTCCACGACCACCACCAAAGTTTCCAGAACCACTTCGACCTCTTTGGCTGGATGAAGCACTAGCCATCTCTTGCTTTGACAGAGCTTTCCTAACTTCACAGTTGTGGCCATTCACAGTATGGTACTTCTGAATGACAATCTTATCCATGGAGTGGTGGTCATCAAAGGTTACAAAGGCAAAGCCTCTTTTCTTGCCACTGCCTCTGTCAGTCATGATTTCAATCACTTCAATTTTTCCATACTGTTCAAAATAATCTCTTAGGTGATGTTCTTCAGTGTCTTCTTTAATGCCACCAATGAATATGGTTTTTTTTTCACAGTTAAGTGGGCACCTGGTCTTTGAGAATCTTCTCTTGAGACAGCTCTCTTTGGTTCCACAACTCTTCCATCCACTTTGTGTGGCCTTGCATTTGTGGCTGCATCCACCTCCTCCACAGTGGCATACGTGACGAACCCAAAGCCCCTGGAGCGCTTGGTGTTTGGATCTCTCATTACCACACAGTCTGTGAGCGTTCCCCATTGCTCAAAATGGCTCCTCAGGCTCTCATCGGTTGTTTCAAAGCTCAAGCCTCCAATGAAGAGCTTCCTCAGCTGTTCTGGCTCTTTAGGAGACTCTGACTTAGACGTGATCACAGGGAGAAGAGAGGCTTTAACGATGCTTCTTCGGCGGCGTCCATGGGCAGAAAGGAGCTGGAGTTGCTTCTCTTACACCAAAGGCTAATCTCTCTCCTTGCACTCTGGATCTCATTCCGTTTAACCTTCATCATTTGTTTCCACATTTTCTTTGAGTTCCAACTTTTACCTCTCTATTAGATTAGTCAGAATTTTTTTTTTTTTTTTTTTTTTTTTTTGAGACAGAGTCTCGCTCTGTCACCAGGCGCCAAGCTGGAGTGCAGTGGTGCAATCTCGGCTCACTGCAACCTCTGCCTCCCAGGTTCAAGCAATTCTCCTGCCTCGGCCTCCCAAGTAGCTGGGACTACAGGCACATGCCACCACGCCCAGCTAATTTTTGTATTTTTTTTTAGTAGAGATGGGGTTTCACCATATTGGCCAGGATGGTCTCAATCTCTTGACCTCATGATCCGCCCGCCAAAGTGCTGGGATTACAGGCATGAGCCACGGCGCCCAGCCTATGCAGAATTTTTAAATGCTCAGATCCCTCCCTTAAATAAAGATTACAAACCCACCCTTGACCTCAAACATTGTTCTGACCATTTACTGTCTCTTCTCCCACTCTTCAGGCAGCTTCATTAGTTGTCCAAACGCTGTTTCTACTTCATCGCTGCTCAGACCCCACTCTACACCCTGCAGCCTGGCTTCTGCCCCCACCATTCCACTGAGATTGGTCTCCCTGGGTTCACCCACACATCCTTGTGGTTAAATGTAATCAGCTGCTGGGGCAGCTAATGCATCATGTGCCCATGAACAGAAGGTATCCAGGATCTCCCAGCTCTCCAGCACTACAGACAACGACAGCAACAACAAAACCCCAACGTCAGTCCAGCCCACAAACACCATGACATTTAGAGCTTCCCAAGCTGAAGCGGTGCCTAAGACTTTTTTGACATCTGTTAAAATGTTACAGAATCTAAAAACATTAATACAGGACTTTGCAGTGAAGATGATAGAGTAAAGCAGGGTAGCAGACTCTTTCCTCATCTAATATCTCAATGACCAAAGACTAGTGTTAAACTCTAAAATTTGCTGGCAGCAACTGAACAAGAAATAGGGCAGAATCTTACATCAAAGCGTTGAAACACGGTGCTTTAGAGATATGCCTAAACCCTATCCTACTGGGTTTCCCAATCCTATGGAAGAAAGAAGGAAAATAAAAAAACCCTGAGAATTGTCTAATACTCTCCAATTAGGAGACAAGTGGCCTTGGAGAGTGAGTATGCATTCCTGGGAAGGAAAACAAAAATATGTCTTCAGTTTGACTTGAAAAACAAGGAAAAAATTTTAAAAAGACAAGACAAGAAAAAAGAATTTTAAAAACGGATTGCGTTAAAGCTCCTACATTCCAGAGGGTAAAAGGCTTTCTAGGACTTTTCATAGTCCAGGACAATGTGCTGAGTTAGGACAATAAGACAAATTCCGCAGGAGTGGGATACACCCTTGGATACACTGAGTTGGCCCTGGTATAAAATTTGTTGCTTATTTAAGATTTTGATTTTTTTATACAAATATTTTTAATGCAATAATGATTTCATCAAATCTTTCAGGGTTCTACTAGTATGTAGAGCTTTGTTAAAGATACACAGAGCTTTATTAGCTCTGCCAGCTATCACTCATGGTGATCCATCTCCTTGTGTGTCCTGCAGTCTCAACATGAGTGTGTCTTGACTGGGGATTATTTTCTCTGCAGTAGCTTTTCATGGCTTGAAGTGGGAGTGCTCCTTTCAAGAAGAGTTTTGAGTTTGTTTTAGCCAGGAACATTGAGGGTATCGATGGCCTGATATGAATTTTCCCAGCCTGATTTTGGGGTCTTCCATTTTTAGGGTATTACAAGCCTGTGTATGAAGCATGGGTTTATTATGATGATGATGATGATGATGATGATGATGATGATGATGGTACTTTAAGTTCCGGGGTACATGTGCAGATCTTGCAGGTTTTTAACATAGGTATACACATGCCATGGTGGCTTGCTGCCTCCATCCCCCTGTCACCTACATTATTTCTCCCAATGTTATCCCTCTCCAATCTCCCCACCCCCTACCATCCCTCCCCTATCCCCCCACCCCCAAAACAGACCCTAGTGTGTGATGTTCCCCTCCCTGTGTCCATGTGCTCTCATTGTTCAATACCCACACATGAGTGAGAACATGTGGTGTTTGGTTTTCTGTTCTTGTGTCAGTTTGCTGAGAATGATGGTTTCCAGATTCCTCCATGTCCCTGCAAAGGACATGAACTCATCCTTTTTTATGGCTGCATAGTATTCCATCGTATATATGTGCCACATTTTCTTTATCCAGTCTATCATTGATGGGCATTTGGGTTGGTTCCATGTCTTTGCTATTGTAAACAGTGCTGCAATAAGCATGCGTGTGCATGTGTCTTTATAATAGAATGAGTTATAATTCTTTGGGTATATACCCAGTAATGGGATTGCTGGGTCAAATGGTATTTCTATTTCCAGATCCTTGAGGAATTGCCACACTGTCTTCCACAATGGTTGAACTAATTTATACTCTCACCAACAGTGTAAAAGTGTTCCTATTTCTCCACATCCTCTCCAGCATCTGTTGTCTTCTGATTTTTTAATGATCGCCACTCTAACTGGTATGAGATGGTATCTCAATGTGGTTTTGATTTGCATTTCTCTAATGACCAGTGATGATGAGCTTTTTTTCATGTTTGTTTGCTGCATCAATGTCTTCTTTTGAAGTGTCTGTTCATATCCTTTGCCCACTTTTTGATGGAGTTGTTGGTTTTTCTCTTGTAAATTTGTTTTAGTTCTTTGCAGATTCTGGATATTAGCCCTTTGTCAGATGGGTAGATTGCAAAATTTTTTCCCATTCTGTTGGTTGCCGGTTCACTC
Source organism: Saimiri boliviensis (assembly GCF_048565385.1). Taxonomy (NCBI): domain Eukaryota; kingdom Metazoa; phylum Chordata; class Mammalia; order Primates; family Cebidae; genus Saimiri; species Saimiri boliviensis. Next base: position 15,302,452 of record NC_133456.1, read on the forward strand.
TAATGCTTGTTTCTTTTGCTGATGAAGCACAGGTTTTGTGTTATCAGAGATTTTTCCCCCTACCACTTAGAGCCTAGGCAAGAATAGATAAGCGTTTGTGTTCTCTTCTGCCTGTGGGTGAATTTCTTCTAGTCCCCTTTTCACAAGTGCTGGCTTTCATCAGGATCTCTCAGTTCCAGCTCCCCATATCTCATAGCCTCCAGCCTTGCTGTCTGCCCCATGTTGGGGTTACACTGACATGGCCTTTTTGAATGCATGTGACCTTTGTTTTGTCTGAATCCGACAGTGACCAAAATGGTCACTCTCCATTGAGCAGTGTTTCAATGAACATTTGTTGAAAACTGTGGTTCGTTTATTCATCTCGTAGGTATTTAGTGCCCACTGTCTTATAAATCTTCCTTTTGTCGTCCCATATCCACTCTACTTTCTACCCAGCTTTATTCCAGGGTTGGGGTGGGGGGCTCACCCTGTTAATAACAGGCGCCCCTGTCTTTCAATTTTCAGTTGTGTTTGATTGATGGGGAATTTTAGGCAGAAGATTGGAGAGCAAGGTGAGGGGAGTCAGGCCCTGGCTCCCTTCTGATGGAGTCTCAGTGGGCTGAGGTGTCCCTTGACCTAAGGGCAGCTCTTATCAGACAGCTTCCTCCCCTGCTTCTTCTGGCCTTGCAGTGGGAATGGTGATCTGCTCTCACTGGCACCAGGCACCACACTGTGTATTGCAGCCTCCCTATACCCTGTCCAAATCTTTGTATGGAATCCTTCATTAAACTCGGCTTAGTTGCGCTGCTTAAGTGTGCCATTTGGTTTCTGCCAAGCTCCTGAAGGACATCTCTCCCAAGTACCAGGAACATTGCCAGACCCTGGGGAGAAAATAATGAACAAAGTGGAACTATCCTGTGCCCTCATGGCACTGGCATTCTAGAGACAGATGCAGGTACAGAGCTGATTATAATTCAGCGAGTCATGTGCCAAGCACACAGGTGCAATGGGAGCCATCCCAAGGGCACCTGGCCTGGGTCACAAGGAGCAGGGGAAGGATTTCCAGGATAGGCATCACCTCAATCAAGGACGCATGGACAGGAGCTGGCCAGGCAGAGAGTGGGCCTCTTGCTCCCCTCCTCCCTTCCTCCTAATGTCTGCTTTTCAGGTTCTTGAGGGACCATTTACTTGTCTCTCAGAGATGGGGCAAGAAGACAGAGAGTGATGGAATTCAAGGTGCTGACATTTTATTACTTACCGGCACCTGTGACTAAGTCTTAGTGAAAGAGAAAATTGAACCAAGCGTCAGACTATTTTAGGTTGGATTCCTGGGCATCCAGGGCTCGGGCTCTCTGAGAGGGAGGGTTGTATGCAGTAGACTTGTGGGGAGGGCTTCCAGGAGACAGAGCTGGGAAGGAGAGAACAAGCCAGGACCAGGCAGAGGAAGAAGCTGTCCACAACGTGGTCACAGAGGAGGCCTCAGTTATTCCTACAAGGAATTATCAATTGAGGGGAGGGTGCCAGGCCTCTGTAATCCCACATTAGCCAGTCATTGGCTCAGCCATCCCTGCGGATGGGGCATTGCCTGGACAGGCAGCTCCAGTTCCCAGAAAGGTGAGCGGCTGTGAGTCCCAGCAACTCTGTTTCCATCTACAGGGGTTGGGGGGTGGGAGGTGCATTGGCCTGAAGAGGGAAACTGGCCAGAGTCCCACAGCATCCACTGTACAGGCAGAAGGTTCTGAATTTCCTGCAAATTTCATTTACCCTGAATGATAGAGAATGGAAACTGAAATTTCCAAAGCCACAGTGTCTCAAGAACACGGAACCCACAAGTGAGCACACAGGAGGAAGTCACATGTGCTGGAGGTCATACTGCCCACGCGCTCCCCTAAACTGTGCTGCTGGGGGCTCATCCATCATCATCAGAGTATGAAGTGCCCAGTTTTCACAGGGTCAGTCGGGTTGGGCAGACACTGGTCTGATAGGAATCATCTTAAATTGATAAGAAACATTTCTTTTATGAATAGAGGTAAAAATTAATACACTAAGTAGCATCCTCATTTAAAAAATATTCACTTGAGTAAAATTAAATGATGACACATTGTAACTGTGCAGGAAAGGGTTTGGGCCTGGTCTTCAGCCTGGGTGGTGAGGCCCCTAAGCTGGGCCCTGCTTCTTCCTTCTCAGGGCTCCCCCAGTGGCTCCACAGAGGCTCCAGAACCTCTCCCTTCCAGGCTCCACAACCTCCTAGCACTTACTGGAGCCAGCTCCTACATCTGCACAGAAACTACAGTTCCCATCTCAGCCACACCCTAAAAGACCCCTTCCTACCTGGTAAACCAGGACCTTCAAACTGCAGAGGCTGGTCCCGTCCTCTCTGGAGAGTTGAGAGCTTGGGAGCAGAAGTTGTGCTTTTCTAGGGGGAAGGAGGGAACAATACTTTGTATTCTTTTGCCATGAGTGGGCAGAGGAGGAGACCAGGCAGGAGTTATTGCATTCTGATTGCATCACAGGGTTTCATGGATATTTTTTTCCATCCTCACTTTACTCTATGTCTCCACAGCATTCAACACTGCTGACACTTCCTCTTAAGACCTCTCTCCTGGGCTGCTGCAAAGCCCCAGATTTGGCTCTACCTGTCTTGGCACATCTCCTCGTTGTTCTTTAGGTTCTTTAGGGATCCCTTTGCTGCCTGTATTCCTCGGGGTTCCGCTTGAGCTATTTAGTCCACCCCTACGGCATCCATTGCCTGTGACCCCAGATGCAGATCTCCACTCAGTTACTCTGCTGAGTTTAATGTCAGTACCTCCTGCTTCCCCTGACACTGCCACCCAGAGGTTCCCCAGGATTTCCAACTCAGCCTGTCCTGAAAACCAAACTCACTGACTCACATCCTAAAACCAGTGCTCCCCATTTAAATGGGCCAGAACCCAAGCCTCAATCACCTGCCTCCCTAAAAGCCCTGGTAATGCAAGTCCTCCCTTGCAGCCCTCAGATCCATTAACTTATCTCCACTCAGGGCTCTCCTACCTTGGCAGAGTCCTCTGCTGTGTTCTGGAGAGAGCATTGCCAAACTGCAGCTAGGGGCTCTCCTCCATCTTTGCCTTCCTCCAACACAGCCTCCACATTGCCAGGGCCAATTCGAAGTTCAAAATAGGAATCTGCTCCCTGGCTTGAAACTCCTCTCCACCCACACAATACTCCTCAGTGCCCACGGTGTGCAAGGCTGTCCCCACCTGTCCCCTCCTTCTCAGGTTCCAGCCCCATTTTTTTTTCTGCTCCCTTCTCACTTGGTGCTCTCAGGATGTCACTTGCCATTTCCTGAAGCTGCTTTCTTCTGACATTTTTCCACATACTGCTTCCACAGAAATTCCCCTATTCCTCTCACTACACACTTTTTCCTGAAATTTCTCCTGTGTAAGGGACCCCACTCCACTCCACATACAAACAAGCTGGGAAAGACACCGAGAAGTGCTGGGATCTCAGGACACCTTGCTGGCTGGGGGACAAGAGACATGTTTGCCAGGTGTGCGTGCGCCTGTGGGGAGGCTTGAGAGGGTGGCGTTCTGGTCCCTGATGGGACTCACGATGGGCTTTGGGAAGGCAGCGGAAGTGGTGGAGCGATGGAAATGAGTAGATGAAGAAAGAGGTGCTTGTGGACAGCCTGAGTCTCCCGTGGCCATGCTAAGAACCACGAATGTTCCACGAGTGTGGAGTAAGCCGCCAAAATCTGCCCGGACCCTATAGCAGCCCCGGACATGCCCCAGAGCCCTCCTTGATGAGGATACAGAAAGGAGGAAGCACTAGAGCCAGGCTTCTCAGCCACAGCCCTGTTGATGTTCTCGATGGACAGGTTTTTGTTGTGGGGGATTGTCCAGGGCATTACAGGATGTTGAGTTGTATTCCTGACCTTCACTCACTAGATGCCAGCAGCACTGTGCCCCTCGGCTGGGACAACTAAAATGCCCCCAGATGACACTGGATGTCTCCTGGTGGAACTGTAGTCTTCTGCTGACAACTGCCACACTGGAATTGGTGACTGTGGGGTGGGGGGAGGGAAAAAGATTGGTCGGGGAGCACTGAACAGAAATGTAATCCTGTGCATCCTGAATTTGACTGAAAAATTACGGGGCTGGATTGAACATGTTAGGAAGGATTAAATGGGTTCTAGAACAAATGCAACTCAGAACGGAAAAAGTTGTTTGGTTGTAAAAGTTTCATTTGTGCTGACATAGCCATGAGATATCAGAAGGCTCATTCTTGGTCCTCAGGTTTTAGCTGAGCCACATCGCTTCCAGGAAGCCAGCTCTGATAGCCCAGCATGGGACCAGGAAGCCCTCCTATGGGCTCGGGAGCATGTGTCACTCTATGTTGCAATTATCTGTTTACCTCTCTGGCTCCTATCTGTAGACTCTTACCTCATTGGCTGAAGACAGGAACTTGTGCCCCATTATAACCCTAGCACCAGCACGCTTGCTTCTCAATAAATATCTGTTGAATGAATGAGTAATTTTAAATGCAATTCCCTTGAATCAGTGACACTTTTCCCTATAATTTGTCATTTACTTTTCGGTGGAAAATAGTTTTTCTTTTTCTTTTCTTTTCTTTTTTTTTTTTTGAGGCTCTGTTGCTCAGGTAGGAGTGCAGTAGTGTGATCTCAGCTCACTACAGCAACCACTTTCAGGGCTCGAGATATCCTCCTGCTCTGCCACTTGAGTAGCTGGGACTACAGGTGCATACCACCACGCCTGGTTAATTTTTAATTTTTTGTAGAGATGAGGTTTTGCCATGTTTGTAGAGATGAGGTTTTGCCATTTTTTGTAGAGATGAAGTTTTGTCCACACACACACATGCATATATATATAATTGCATTTTAAGTTTGGGGGTACATGGGAAGAACATGTCAAACTCTTGAGCTCAAGCAATCCACTTGCCTCTAGCAGCTAAAGTGAAGAGGGAGAACTACCTCATTCTGAGAATGTGGAGGAAGTGGGGACTTTTGTGTCCATGTTACTTCAGGCTCAAGTTGCAAGAAGCAGAGGATGGCTCAGATTTGCCTAGCAGTAAAGGGGAGTGCTGGGAGATTGGTGGCATTGATCATAGGAAAGAAGAAACTACTGGACATGTGGACTTGGAAAACACGTGACCCAGGGCAGTTCTATGTTGAGACATCTTCCCTGGATGAATAGATCTCCTCTCCAGGGCACTGCCTCTGTGGGGCTGTGTCATGCTCATCATTTCTGAAAGCAAGAATCCATTTGACTCATCTTGGGTAGTACACACCTAGAATTCGTGGTAGGAAGGTGGTCTCTCTCATTTGTGTCCATTGCAATGGTCCTTGAAGGAATGCTCGTTTTTCTTCCACTTCCCTCATCTCTTCTCTTCTTTTCTCTTTTCTTTCTTTATCTCTCTCTAAATTTTATTATGAAAATTTTCAAATATTACATGGGCAGAAAATAGTATTAATATGTTAAATCTTCATATTCCCATCACTCAGTTTCAACAATTACCAAGACATGGCCAAAACTGTTTCATCTATGCTCCTCTCCCTTCAATTCTAATCTCTGATAAAACTGACTTTAAGCCAACAAAGATCAAAAGAGACAAAGTGTATTACATAATAGTAAAGGGATCAATGCAACAAGAAGAGTTAACTATCCTAAATATATATGCACCCAATACAGGAGCACCAAGATACACAAAGCAAGTTCTTAATGACCTACAAAGAGACTTAGACTCCCATGCAATAATAGCGGGAGACTTTAACACCCCACTGTCAATATTAGATAGATCAATGAAACAGATAATTAAAAAGGATATCCAGGACTTGAACTCAGATCTGGACCAAGCGGACCTAATAGACATCTACAGAATTCTCCATCCCAAACCCACAGAATATATATTCTCCTCAGCACCACATTGCACTTATTCTAAAATCGACCACATAATTGGAAGTAAAATACTCCTCAGCAAATGCAAAAGATCGGAAATCATAACAAATAGTCTCTCAGACTGCAGTGCAATGAAATTAGAACTGAGGATTCAGAAACTCACTGAAAACTGCCCAACTACATGGAAACTGAGCAACTTGCTCCTGAATGACACTTCGTAAATAATGAAATTAAGGCAGAAATAAAGATGTTCTTCAAAACCAATGAGAATGAAGATGCGATGTACCAGAATCTCTGGGAGACATTTAAAGCAGTGTCTACAGGGAAATTTATAGCACTAAATGCCCAACAGAGAAATGAGGAAAGATCTAAAATTGACGCCCTAATGCCACGATTAAAAGAAGTAGAGGAGCAAGATCAAACAAATTCAAAAGCTAGCAGAAGACAAGAAATAACTAAAATCAGAGCAGAACTAAAGGAGATAGAGACATAGAAAATTCTTTAAAAAATCAATAAATCCAGGAGCTGGTTTTTTGAAACAATCAACAAAATACATAGGCCGCTAGCCAGAGTAATAAAAAAGAAAAGAGGGAAGAATCGAACAGATGCAATAAAAATGATAAAGGGGATATCACCACCGATCCTACAGAAATACAAACTACCATCAGAGTTTACTACAAACACCTCTATGCAAATAAACCAGTAAACCTAGAAGAAATGGATAAATTCCTGGACGATTATATCCTCCTAAGACTAAACCAAGAAGAAGTTGAATTCCTGAATAGACCAATAATAACAAGGCCTGAAATTGAGGCAGCAATTAATAGCCTACCAACCAAAAAAAGTCCAGGACCAGGCAGGTCCATAGCCAAATTCTACCAGAGGTACAAAGAGGAGCTCCTTCTGAAGCTATTCCAAACAATACAAAAAGAGGGAATTCTCCCTAACTCATTTTATGAGACCAACATCATCCTCATACCAAAACCTGGCAGAGGCACAACTAAAAAAGAAAGTTTCAGGCCAATATCCATGATGAACATTGATGTGAAAATCCTCAATAAAATATTAGCAAACCAAATCCTACAGCACATCAAAAAGCTTATCCCTCATGATCAAGTCAGCTTCATTCCTGGGATGCAAGGCTGGCTCAACATATGCAAATCTATAAACATAATCCATCACAAAAGCAGAACCAAACACAAAAGCCACATGATTATCTCAATAGATGTACAGAAGGCCTTTGACAAAATTCAATAACCCTTTATGCTAAAAACTCTCAATAAACTAGGTATCGATGGAACATATCTCAAAACAGTAAGAGCTATTTATGACAAACCCACAGCCAATATCATACTGAATGGGCAGAGACTGGAAGCATTCCCTTTGAAAACTGGCACAAGACAAGGCTGCCCTCACTCATCACTCCTATTCAACGTAATATTGGAAGTTCTGGCCAGAGAAATCAGGCAAGAAAAAGAAATAAAGGGTATTCAGTTAGGAAATCATTTGCAGATGATATGATTGTATATTTAGAAGACCCTATCATCTCAGCCTGATAAGCACCTTCAGCAAAGTCTCAGGATACAAAATCAATGTGCAAAAATCACAACCATTCCTAGACACCCATAACAGACAGAGAGCCAAATCATGAGTGAACTCCTATTCACAATTGCTACAAAGAGAATAAAATACGTAGGACTACAACTAACAATGGATGTGAAGGGCCTCTTCAAGGAGAACTACAAACCACTGCTCGAGGAAATAAGAGAGGACACAAGCAGATGGAAAAACATTCCATGCTCATGGTTAGGAAGAATCAATACTGTGAAAATGGCCATACTGCCCAAAGTAATTTATGGATTCAACGTTATCCCCATCAAGCTACCATTGACCTTCTTCAAAGAATTGAAAAAAAAAAACACCTTAAACTTCATATGGAACCAAAACGGAGTCCACATAGCCACACAATCCTAAGCAAAAAAAAAACAAAAAAAACAAAACAAAACAAAACAAAAAAACACAAAGCTGGAAGTATCATGCTACCTGACTTCAAACTCTGCTACAAGGCTACAGTAATCAAAACAGAATGGTACTGGTACCAAAACAGAGATATAGACCATTGGAGCAGAATAGAGTGCTCAGAAATAATGCCACACATCTACAACCATCTGATTTTTGACAAACCAAACAAAAACAAGCAATAGGGAAAGATTTCTCTATTTAATAAATGGTGTTGGAAAAACTGGCTAGCCATATGCAGAAAGCTGAAACTGGATCCCTTCCTTACACCTTATACAAAAATTAACTCCAGATGGATTAAAGATTTAAACATAAGACTTAACACCATAAAAACCCTGGAAGAAAACCTAGGCAATACCATTCAGGACATAGGCATGGGTAAGAACTTCATGACTAAAACACCAACAGCAATGGCAACAAAAGCCAAAATAGACAAATTTGATCTAATTAAACTTAAGAGCTTCTGCACAGCAACAGAAACAATCCTTAAAGTTAACTGGTAACCAATAGAATGGGAAAAAATTTTTGCAATCTACCCATCTGACAAAGGGCTAATATCCAGAATGTACAAAGAACTTAAACAAATTTACAAGAAAAAAGCCAACAACCCCATTGAAAAGTGGGCAAAGGATATGAACAGACACTTTTCAAAAGAAGACATTTATGCAGCCAACAAACATATGAAAAAATGTTCGTCATCACTGGTCATTAGAGAAATGCAAATCAAAGCCACATTGAGATACCATCTCATGCTAGAGTGGCGATCATTAAAAAATCAGGAGACAACAGATGCTGGAGAGGATGTGGAGAAATAGGAACACTTTTACACTGTTGGTGGGAGTGTAAATTAGCTTAACCATTGTGGAAGACAGTGTGGCAATTCCTCAAGGATCTAGAAATAGAAATACCATTTGACCCAGCAATCCCATTACTGGGTATATACCCAAAGGATTATAAATCATTCTATTTTAAAGACACATGCACACGTATGCTTATTGCAGCACTGTTCACAATAGCAAAGACCTGAAACAAACCCAAATGCCCATCAATGATAGACTGGGTAAAGAAATGTGGCACATATACACCATGGAATACTATGCAGCCATAAAAAAGGATGAGTTCATGTCCTTTGCAGGGACAGGGATGAAGCTGGAAACCGTCATTCTCAGCAAACTGACACAAGAACAGAAAACCAAACACCACATGTTCTCACTCATAAGTGGGTATTGAACAATGAGAGCACAAGCATACAGGGAGAGGAACATCACACACTGGGGCCTGTCAGGGTAGGGGGCTAGGGGAGGTATAGCAGGGGGTGTGGGGATTGAGGAGGGATAGCATCCGGAGAAATACCTAATGTAGATGATCGGGTGATGAATGTAGCAAACCGGCCGGGCGCAGTGGCTCAAGCCTGTAATCCCAGCACTTTGGGAGGCCGAGGCGGGTGGATCACGAGGTCAAGAGATCGAGACCATCCTGGTCAACAAGGTGAAACCCCGTCTCTACTAAAAATACAAAACATTAGCTGGGCATGGTGGCGCGTGCCTGTAATCCCAGCTACTCAGGAGGCTGAGGCAGGAGAATTGCCTGAACCCAGGAGGCGGAGGTTGCGGTGAGCCGAGATGGCGCCATTGCACTCCAGCCTGGGTAACAAGAGTGAAACTCCGTCTCAAAAAAAAAAAAAAAAAAAAAAAAAAAATGAATGTAGCAAACCACCAAGGCATGTGTATACCTATGTGACAAACCTGCATGTTCTGCACATGTACCCCAGAACTTAAAGTATAATAAATAAATAAAATCCAAACATCATATAACTTAATTCACTAGTATTTTAGTGTATATCCTTAAGATACAAGGACTTTTTAGAAATAGCTACAGAAGCATGATTGTACCCCAAATTAAAGCATAATTAACATAACATTATATCTATTCAGTGTTCAAATTTCTCCCAGTGTCTGATAGATGTGCTTTCTCATGGGTTTGTTCTAACCTGGCCATAAACAAGGCTGGGCACTGCATTACACTGTTAATGTGCAACCGTTCCTTTCTACCATCCCAACTTGGCCCCACCTTTTCCTGTTCTGGATTCTGGATTTGGCTGGCAGCATACCCTTGCTTTCTCATCATCTTGCTGCCTCTGCCATAGCCCAGGCCTGGCCAGCCAGGGAGCTTGTGACTCCTCCTGCTCCTCCTCTGAGTCACGTTCCTTTGTCCTATAGACAGAAGGCTTTTTCTGAAAAAGCAAATCTGATCATGCTGATATTGGTGGATTTGGGGACGTCCCTAAATGCTAGTGAGGCCTTGACTCCAGCCGGTGTCCGGGCTCTTGACACTGTCATAAGAAGGAATTCAAGGACAAGTCAGAGAATAGTGAAAGTACAGTGATTGATTGCATAGCAAAATGTATGCCCTCAAGAAAGGGGAGTGCAGCTGGGCGCGGTGGCTCATGCCTGTAATCTCAACACTTTGGAAGGTAGAGGCAGGCAGATCACTTGAGTCCAGGAGTTCAAGACCAGCTTGGGGAACATGGCAAGACCCTGTCTCTACAAAACAAAATTAGCCAGGTGTGGTGGTTTATGCCTGTAGACCCAGCTACTCACAGGGCTGAGGCTGGAGGATCCCTTTAGCCCAGGAGGCAGAGGTTGCAGTGAGGCGACAAAGCAAGACCCTGTCTCAAAACTAAAAATAAAATAAGAAAGGGAAGTGCAGGCATACTCAAGAACGAGTTGGACCCAGTGGGGTTTGGGACATCTACATTATGGTTTCTTTTACCAAGAGGTGGCATATTCATGAAGTTTTCTGAAAAAGGTAAAGATTTCTCAGAGCTGTGGTGCCACGCATTTTTACACCAAACATGGATGTTCCAGGAAGTGAAATGGTCCTGGTGAATGTGTGATTTAATACGTTAATGAGTGTATATGAGGGTCTAGGCAAAACCTAGGTCAAACCCAGCACCATGTTGGGTCCAGTCGCTTTTAACCAGTTTGGCTCACAGCCTGGTTTTCAGGTTCTTATTGACCCCCAGATTATGCAGCTCTTTCAGCAGTTTCCTTTTAACTAGTCAAGTGAAACTGCTGCCTGGAATTTTCCGTTCTCCTGTGACCACCCTTATGATTCCTGTCTCAATGCCACTCTCTTGTTTAACACTCTTAGGGGGTGCCTGTGGCCTGTAGAGTGAAAACTACACTTGACAGCTGGACGTAGACACCGAAAACAGCAAACACTCAATAAATGCTGAATTGACCTGTGAATGGGGACTGTGGAGTGATAAATAGCTCATGCATTTGGATACTATGCTGGGGAGATTCCTTGTTCCCCTTCGACTTATGCTTTGCTTCTGCTCCAGTGGGGGGCAGAGCGGAGGGGAGGACTGCAGGGAGCACCTCCTGATCCTCTTGTCACTCCGTACTGCCCACTGCTCCTGACCTCCCCCCAGGAGGAAAGCAGGCACACAGCCGGACACACACACCCACACTCACACCAGTGTCTGTCCGTCTATCTATCTATCTATCATCTATCCATCATCTATCTCAAGTTGGCTGTGCTACTTTAGGTACGTGGACTATACCTTGTTTTATTTCACCTCTGCACATTTGCATAAGAGTTCCTACCCCTATGCTCCACTAAGTAGCTTCTACCCAATCCTTATTCAACTGCAGCAATGCTCTCTAGGATTTCTTCCTCCAGACCCCTATCCTCGCATTGGGTAACTCATCTTCCTCTGTGGCTCTCAGAGCCTTATCCCAACACTATTCACAGTAACACAGGAGTTAAAAAGAAATTAGTTAGGAAGATGGTGGGGGTAGGAAGTCCTTGATAACCTCTTCCTTTTAATGAAAAGCAGCCCTTAAATCATTTCTTTTCTAACAAAGAGCGTGTAAAATCAGGATGCAGACAGATAAGCAAGTTGGAGCTTGCTCGGGTGCATGCCGGCAGCTGTCCCAGTAGGAAAAGGCTACCCGGGGGCCAGGCATGTTCAACATGGAGGCTCCATCTGCCCTTTTCGTTGGCAACCACATGTACAGTAAGGAACAGACAACGTCGCACTGGCCAGGTAGAGACCTCATCTGCATAATAAAAGTTAGGGTGGGACGGCCAGCTTCTTCTCACACCTGGTGTGACCAATCTCGGGGGCTCTAAGCAAATTAGACGCCACTTCCTCAAGCTCGCCTATAAAACCCCATGCGTTTTACCACAAACAGGAAGACCCACCCGGGTGCCCCTCTCTGTGCAGGCAGCTATTCTCTTTTCTCTTTCTTTTGTTTATTAAACTTCTGCTTTTTTTTTTTTTTTTTTGAGATGGCGTCTCACTCTCGTTGCCCAGGCTGGAGTGCAGTGGCGTGATCTCCGCTCACTACAACCTCTGCCTCCCGAATAGCTGCGATTATGGGCATTCGCTACCATGCCTGGCTAATTTTTTGTATTTTTAGTAGAAATGGGGTTTCTTTCTTTTTTTTTTTTATCTTTAAGTCTTTTAATATGTATCTCTAAAAGAAGAGATTCTTTTTCTTTCTTTTTTTTTATTGCATTTTAGGTTTTGGGGTACATGTGAAGGACATGCAAGATTGTTGCATAGGTACACACATGGCAGTGTGGTTTGCTGCCTTCCTTCCCCTCACCTGTATCTGTCATTTCTCCCCATGCTATCTCTTCCCACCTCCCCACCCCCCCGTCCCTCCCCCATTTCCCCCCGACAGACCCCAGCGTGTAGTGCTCCCCTCCCTGCGTCCATGTGTTCTCATTGTTCAACACCCGCCTATGAGTGAGAACACGCGGTGTTTGATTTATGTTAGTCAGTCTGGTCTCAAACTCCCGACCTCAGGTGATCCACCCGCCTCGGCCTCCCAATGTGCTGGGATTAGAGGCGTGGGCCACCGCGCCCAGTCAAACCTCTGCTCTTAAACTCACTTCCCGTGTATGGATGTCCTGGATTCCCTTGGCGTGAGACCACAAACCTCGAGTATTCACCCATGATGCCACTTCAACAGTACTTTTCAAACTCTGCCTTTTTGTTTGCTTTTCTCTCTAAATAATGAATTTCAGAAGGAGAGGGACTCTCATGGCATGGGTTGGCATCTGGCACATAGCTGGCTCCTTCAATGTTTGTTGGATCAATAAATGAAAGCTGAATGTTGAGTTGCAGATGGTTAGTGCTCGACTGCAGTGGGAAGAATCCCCTTCCTTCCCCTCTCTCTCCCGGTTTCTGCTTCTGCTTGAAGGAAGACAGAAGCTCCGCCCGGTTTGCGCTCCCTCTCAGAGGAGGGCTGGAGGAAACCCTTCCCGTCCCTCTCTCAGCCCTGGCCATCACTGGCCTCCACAGGAGAAGAGTGGAGGTGGGGCTTATTGGCTGCTTCCTTTGCATAGGCACAGCTGAGGATGAGGCCCCGGGTATAGACTGATCCGGGTGGTATGAAATTCTACTTCTTCCCTGTGCCTAAGCCACATCTCCCATGGGACTTTGCCAGAACTTCTCATAGCTCTTAATAATTTTTTTTTTTTTTTTTTTTTTTTTTTTTTTTTTTTTTGAGACGGAGTTTCGCTCTTGTTACCCAGGCTGGAGTGCAATGGCGCGATCTCGGCTCACCGCAACCTCCGCCTCCTGGGTTCAGGCAATTTTCCTGCCTCAGCCTCCCGAGTAGCTGGGATTACAGGCACGCGCCACCATGCCCAGCTAATTTTTGTATTTTTAGTAGAGACGGCGTTTCACCTTGTTGACTGGGATGGTCTCGATCAATTGACCTCATGATCCACCCGCCTCAGCCTCCCAAAGTGCTGGGATTACAGGCTTGAGCCACCGCACCCGGCCGCTCTTAATAAATTAATTCCTACTTGCTCCTCCTTGAGTGTAAGCTTCTGTCAGTCCAGAAGGAAGGGGTAGGGAATCGGCCGCTGTCCTCACTCTCTCAGTTTGCTTTGAAAAGCTGTGGAGTCTACATCTGACCAGAATTATTGTTAGCAAGTTAATCCACCCTAAAAGGCTTTCAAAAGGAGCTACAGAAGACATTGAACACAGTGCCATGAAGTTGTGAGATCCTTTCCATCTATTACCTATAAAATCGTGGTGTTGATGTCATACCCACGAGCCCCCGTTGACTCTGGCTGGCCAGTGCTTCTTTCACTGCAGAGGGAGCTGGATTGCCCACTATGTCTTCGCGCACTCTGGGGGAGCACATCCGAATCCGAAGAAGAAACAGCCATTATTAGTAAGTTATTAAAGTAGCTAACAGTCACCAGAGCTTTTGTGGGCCAGGTACTGTGTGAAGTCCTTAACATGCAATTTCTCATTTATCCTCTGAACAAACCTGTAAGGCAGTATTATTACTAGCCCCAATTACAGATTAGAAAACTGAAGCTTAGAAACAGCAACTTGCATAGTCGTTCAAATCTAGGACACCCTGATGCCAAAGTTCAAATTACATTAATATTTATTGAGTATTTGTAATATGCCAGACTCACACTGTCTGCTGTAGTAGCCATTGGCCACGTTTAAATTAAATAATGGAAAACATTCAGTTCCTCAGTCACACTGGGCACATTTCACCCTGGTCTGGTGGTTGCCATTTTGGACAATGCAGTTACAGAGCATGCCTCTCATTACAAAAAAATTCTATTGGATCTCCCTGATCTAGATAATTTATACCCCAACACAACCCTGTCAGGTTGCTATTAGTAATGAAGCAGCATCATGTGTAGGGTAATAGGTGAGGTTTGTTGCCGAGGAAATCAAGGATGCTGACACATGGGGAGTGAGTTTAAGAGCAGAAATGTAATAGGCAAAAGAGAAAAGCTCCCTCATGCAGAAGGAGGGGGTTCCGAGTGGACCTCCCAGTTCCATGGTAAAATGCATGGGGTTTTATACACTGGTTTGAGGAGCGAGTGTCTAATTTAATAGGGCCCAAAAGATTGGTTGGACCAGGTATGTCATTTACATAGCACGTCAAGAAGCTGGCTGCCCCACCCTAGTCTTTCATTATGCAGATGGGTTCTCCATCTGACCGGTGCCATGTCGCCTGTTCCTTTATTATACATGTGGATGACAAAAGGGTAGGTGGAGCCTCCATGTTGAACATGCCTGGCCCCCAGTTAGCCTTTTCGTATTGGCACAGCTGCCGACATTCACCCATGCAAGCTTCCAGCTTGCTCATCTATGTCTGCAGCTCGATTTCACAGCCTGCTCTTTGTTAGAAAACAAATGATTTGGAGGCTGCTTTTTGTTAAAAGGGAAACCTTGCGGAGGACTCTCTTACTCTCACTAACTGCCTAAATCATTTCTTTTTAGCTCATGTATCGGTAAGACCCCGAATTACTATTAGAAATCCTTTTAGGTCCTGAGAGCCAGAGACGTTAAGTCACTTGCCCAAGCTCCCACAGCCTCAAGGCTGGAACTCAAGTGAGTCTTACCTTCAGGTCCCTGCTCTCTTCTCTGCCAGGCTCTGCTTTTTGATGCAGGAAGATTGAGTTAGCCAATCGATAGAGTCCTTATTTAATTATATGTTAGGGAACCATTAGGATTCTCCTAAAAAGGAGTTTTGAATAGTCTTTGATAATGGCAATAAACCTAAGCAGAGGAAGTAAATATAGACAATGTTGAAATTCTCCCATTAGGTTTTTGTTTTTAATCTTAATTACATTTTATTATATTCAGTGGTAGGCAGTTTCAAAAGGAGGAATTGTCTTGACTCAAAACCAAAAAGATTATCAGATATCTGCTCTTCAGTAGATAGTAGGAGGTGTTTGTGTGTTGTACATGTGTTTAAACCGTATGCCAGGACGTGTAAGAGTTGCCATTTTAACGCTCAATTTTAATTCTCTGCAGAATTATGATTGCCTGATCAGGGCTGGCATGAACTGGCATGAGTTCCCAGTTCCTGGGGAATAATGCTTTCATGGAAAGAGTTAAGAAGGATGGCTCGCTGCAGGGATAAGGAAATGGGGGGAGGAGAACCCTTTAGCCACATAAGCAAAATCTGTATTTATCTGAAAAACATCTCAGGCCCTCTTCTACACAAGAGACTTATTCTCTATTGAGTTTGAAATAGCCAAGCTCAGCATGGGCGCCAGACATCCCATTGCTGTTTACTTTTCACTTGGAAAGGAAGGGTGAAAACATAACCCAAAACCAAAAATTAAAGTGAAATACTTGGAGCCTCAACTACAGATCTTTGGTGTTGCCAATTAAGTCTAGATTCACATGCTTAAAAAAAAAAAAAAAAAAAAAAGCCAGCTTGGGGGAAAGACAGAATTAATATGCTGTTATGAAGTTGAGTCTCTTCCTGGCGTACATGCCACCCCAGGCCAGGCAAAGTCCTGTTCAGACAACAGCCCTTGCTGTCAGTCCGACAGGCTTTAGGCAGTAGTTCTCAGACTTAGCTACGCTTAGAATCACCCGCGAAGCTTCCAAAGTAGGGAACCACAGAGCAGCAATGCAGACGGATCGAATCAGAACTATTTGAGGTGGGATTTAGTGTCACTAGTTGTAAAACTCCCCAAGTGACTCCAATATGCTGGCTTTTGTGAATTTATTAGCACACCGGTGCTCATTGTGAAGGAAGTCAGAACAGCTCCTGCTTTCCCTACTCGGACTCATCGCTGGTGTGCCATTGGGAAGCACCATCAAAACATGCCGCTGTTTGAGCCCACTCCAGACCCACGACATCAGAGTCGCTGGGGCTTGGGGTAGGCTATGCTCTTCATCTATAAATCGCCAGGGGTTGGCTAACTGGTCCTTAACAATGGTTTTGTTTTCAAACTATAGGAGTCCATAGAGGGTCGGATGTAAACGAGGTGACAATGTAACCGAGTACTCCTTTTTTTCTAAGAGAAAGGGAATATGTTACAATCATTTTAACAGGTATTTTCTCTTTTCTCCTTTCCTCTTGTCCCTCACTTTCTACTTAGCCCTTTAGAAATGCAAATCTCACCTTTCACCCCTCCTTCACTAGACATTCTTTACAGGACAAGTTCATCTAACTACATGCTCCAAGACAGAGAGTTAAGAGCTGATTTATAGACCAAAGCATGACCTCTATGGCATTCTCACCCTCCAGGGGGTTGCCAGGGAACTCACCCTCCATGAGGGCAGGTTGAAAGCATGTCCACTCCCCTTTCCCACCTGGAGAGTTTTAGGCCACTTTTTCAACTTATTTCTACCTATAAAAGTACCAACTCAACTGCCTGATAGATGGGGCACCAGGCCAGCGTGCAGACCCCCTGCCCTTGCTCACTTCCTCCCCTTGCTTTTAAAAGTTCCCGCTTTCTGCTCCTAAAGCAAAGCAGTGCATTTACTATTTATTTATTTATTGACAGAGTCTCACTCTGTCACCCAGGCTGGAATGCAGTGGCCCGATTTCAGCTCACTGAAACCTCCAACTCCCAGGTTCAAGCAATTCTTCTGCCTCAGCCTCCCGAGTAGCTGGAATTACAGGCACCTACCACCATGCTCGGCTAATTTTTTATGTTTTTAGTAGAGACGGGGGTTTCACCATATTGGCCAGGCTAGTCTCGAACGCCTGACCTCAAGTGATCCACCCTCCTCAGCCTCCCAAAGTGTTGAGATTACAGGCGTGAGCCACTGTGCCCAGCAAAGCAGTGCATTTAAAGGCAGGAACCTGCACTTTTTCCCCAAAGGAGCTTTGGAAAAAATCACTTTTTCTTATATCCAGCCTCACTCTTGTAAATTGGATTCTGCAAGCAATGAGTGACTAATCTGTGGTCCAGTTACAATAACAATAATAGGGAAAAGAGAGTGAGAATGAATGATAAAGAAATCTACCAACATCAAATCACGTTTGATTATTTCAAACGATTAGTACCCACAATCATCAGATATAAAGGATTATAGAGAGAAACAAGGGAGGAGCTTGGGGCATTTTATGCATTATGAAAAATGCTTAGTCACAAAACATTTTCTGATTTTGTTGCAAGGTCGTTAGATCGGCACACTGCAGAGATTGGTCTGTGTACTGGAACCTTCATTCCACAACAGGCACCAAACTGTACCCCGAATGGACACTCCTCTGGGTCTTCAGAAAAGATAAGCGTGAGCTGTGCACTACCTACCCTGAGCCGCTGTGGAAATACCTCTTTTCCATAACTGGAATGGTGGTGCTGGCAGAGACAAACATTAAACAGCTGAATGTAAAAAGCTTCCTTGTGTGTCTTCTCCGTGGCCAAGGCTGGATGGAGGTTGAACACCCTTGATCGTTTTCTGATGTGGCCTCTCGGGGGCAGTATGACCCAAGGCTTGCCCTGGCTTTCTGGCTTGAAAAAGATTCACACTCTTCCTTCAATGCTTTAAAAAACTATTGACCCAGAGAAACAAAAATAAGTCCCTGAAACATGACAGAATCACGATGACGCAAACCTGATGATCAATCCACGTAGTAACAATAAGGACCCAAATAGAAGTAAGACTTGTAAAATTTCTTCTAGAAAATTAGGAAGGCAATAACTATTAGATGCATACATATTAATATAAAGATATGATGTATGTCATATGATATATATAAATATGAATTTGTATATAGAATCTTAAATATTAAAGGTTGACTTTGTTTTGGAAAAATACAAGCAAATTTTACAATGAATTTTACTTCAAAGCAAAGGAACTATTGATATGTTTTCACGTTTTTGCCTCTTCTGTTCAGCCTTATCCCTGAGGGCTGTGGAAAATCTCTATGTACTCTGATGGTAAGTAAGTGGCTCTGTTGACAAGCGACAAGCTACTGCAGTTAGAAAATTTATGACTTGTTTTCCAGTTCACATTTCTGCTTCTAGCCCCCACAGTAGTTGGTGGTAATTCTTACGCTTTCATTAGAAGTGTTAACACTTGAACAGTTATGTTTGGGTTTGGAGCTCTAGCTCTCCCCCAATAGAAAAGAAATGATTCGTAAATTTAATCATAACAATAGAAATGCCTATGCATCTTAATTTATTCAGAGCAATTTAAACTAAGGACCCCTGGAATACAAAATGTAAACAGAATCCCAGTTTATGATTTTGCACATTATTCTACCTTGCTAAGGACAGTCACCTGTACTTTGACTTTATCCACGGCTTGCAATCCCCTCTTTGATAGTGGTCTCTGGGTGAAAACAGGAGGCACCTTCACCCCAGGGATGGTGAATAAGTCAGATCCTGAAGGTCATGCGTTGAAGCTCCAAAGGGTAAAGGCATGGGCCTGGGGAGTTAATGGGGAACGGCCTCTGGAAAGGCTGGCAATACTGAAAATAGCTTTTTGTGTGTGTGCTAATATTGGAAGGCATTTAATAAGATGGAAAAAGGATCAGGAGCAGTTGACAAGGCTGCATTTATGGCAGCCATAAAAACTGACACCTTCCAACCTCCCTGCCCCAGGGCCTTCATCCTATGGGATGGATCTCCCTTCTCCATGGCCCCTTTCTTCTACTCTAACCCCAGTCCCCTCCTGCCCTTCGTTGGTTCATTCTACCTTTTAGCCTAAGAGATGAAAGACAATCCTTCAAGTCTTGGTAGGGAGAAGCCGCCCAGCCAGTCAGATCCAGCTATCTTGTCTTCTGCTCATTTCATGCGCCTCCAAATAGGACCATGGCTGGCTCTTGCGTCTGCTGCCTGTGACCTGCACTGGGAGATGAGTGTGCAGCGACTGAAAACCAGCATGTTAGAGAAGTGAACGTGACCCAGACCAGCCCCCTCCACCTGGAGCACCTGTCCGCGCTCAGGGTAAGAGGCTCATGCACATAAATCCAAATGTACCTGATTGTCATCACTGCAATTAGAGCCAAGTTGTGGGGAGGGATTAAATGAAAGAAAAGCAACCTCATTCTCACACATGATGTGCCTGTAACTCAGGGCTGTGGGTAAGTGACCAGATCATGATGTTCCATGTCTTCTTCATTTTCAAACATAGACAACTGACTGACGGCACCGATTCTCTTTTTTAAAACATGGCAATTCTTTTGTTTGAGTAGCAGAATTAAAATTTGAATTTTAAAAGTTTTCAAGTCAATTGCTCAGCGACCCTACTCTTAGAGGTGTCATATGTAAATACAAACTATTTTGGCAATTTGCTTCAGAAAAAGTGTCAATTTAAAAAATTATTTAGAAGAAAATGTAAAAATACAATTCTCTCTCTCTTTGTATACACCACACACACTCTCTCTCTCTCTCTCTCTCAGGAAGAAAACCACTGCTTATAAAATGCTTTGGCAGTTTTATGTGCTATTCTTTAAATGTACACTTGACTGAAAGAGCAAGATATAATGAATTATTTTTAGAAAGTAGTTTTTTATTAGATGCATATTTTCTTTCAAGCAATTCGTAACTTTTCATATACATGAGAATATACAAGTACTAAGATGTCAGAATGTCTTTGACTTGGCCCAGAGGCTAGGGTCCTATGCTACTCATGCACTCTCCACAACTTAAGAGCAAAAGGAAAGGCATTTCCCTTCATTGCTTTCTGCTGACGGCCACAATGCTCCCCTTTCATATTCAGAGGCTGAGAAAAGTCAGTGACACCTCTTGTTATTGTGACACCTTCATTCCCTGAGTGATTCTCACCTCTTTCTGTTTCCTCACCTTGCCTGTACTATGAAGGTCTTAGGCATCCCCCAAATTAAAAAAAAATTCAAAAATATGTGCACAATCACATGAGAAGCAACAGAAAAAAAATCTCTCTCTCCCTTTGAAATGAATCCACCCTTTAGCGTCTGGGGACGGTTTATCTGGAGAAGGCATCTGGAATGAACACCTAAAGTGCCTCCCCAACCCCCATTCAGCTTGAAATATGGAGGCTGGTAAATTGTACTTTTTGTGGCTTTTAAGGCTCAAGTCAGCTTGTTTCCAAATGAATATGTCCCTTTCCCCCTTTGCCTGTTGATGGTTAAATGCAGAAAATGGTGCGCCTGGGCAGGCAGCATCTTAGTTTTTCAGGCTTCCCTCACCTCTGTGGGATCTCTTTGCTTGATGCTTTGCTCAGCGCTATCCCTGAATGAGTAACTAAGAGTTTCATGCTTATTGAGTGTGTAGTATGTTCTAAATGCTGCCTGTGGTTGCCTCATAGAATCCTCCCAACAACCCATGAAATGACTACTAGGTAATCAATCCTCACCTAGACTTCATGTGTGATCTGAAGTATGTTCCTAGACCTCACACCTCATGTATTCATTAATCTAGTCTCCTGCTGGAGACCCCCTCATTATTTGAGCTGTGATGAGAAGGAGCTCTCTGAAGTCAGAAGCATTCAGTGAAAGACAGCCTGAAGTCTGTGTGAGACTATGTTCAAGCTCTGTAAACCAGACCTGTCCTTTTACACCAACTGCTCTTCTTCCTGACCTAACCCTCCTCCTCTTCCTTCTGTGCTTGATTTTTTTCAGAGGCTTTTCCAATCTGCTTGAAGGTTAGGGCTTCTCTCTGGCTCCTCTATCCCTCACCTCCAACCCAAATCCACCCCAGTTCTGCTGACTCTGCATCCCCTTATGCTGCACGAATACCTCCCTCCTTCCATCCTCACCCTGACCTGAGGGCTTTTGCTGGTTTCCTTGCCCTAAATGCTCACCCTTCCTGGTCCTCCTTTGGCCATAGAATAATCCTACTGCAACACCGACCAGGATGCTCTCTGCTCTGCTCATGACTTAGATGGAACAATGCTGTCAAAGTTCCTCACAATCTAGCCTTGTCCTTTCCCCTCCCCAGAGCCTTCCTAACCAGTCCTGTCTCCTTCTACAGCCAAGCTTGCCCATGCAGTACCTGCAGTGAGGCTTCTCTCTCCCCCAGCAATAGAGGATCCAACTCAAATTCCTTCTCACTGAAGAAGCTTCCCCAGCTCTCCCAGGCCCCAGGGTCCTTGCCTGGTTCTAAAAGTTGGTGAAACTTATTAACCATACCTTGGAGGGGAAATCAGACATAAAAGGTGTCATTTCTTAACTGATCATATTCATGTCTTTTCTCCCTACAGCAAGACAAAGACCTGTTTTAAACACGTTTACCACCTGTATGTTGCCTTGTACAAGGTAAAAAGTTGTACATTTCTCGATTAATTTTGGAATTTCTATTCGGGTCACTAAATTCAAGAATCAGCAATTCTCTGAGGCTTTCTTTTTATTATATGTATAAGAAATTTTTGGAGTGAAGGGAGAGTTTGTCAATAACTTGAGGCATATGGAGGGGAGATAAAAAGGTTGCTATTTTTCATCGACATATTTTGATTTGGCTTCCTAGAATTGATGGGCTTAAAACAGCTAATCTACTTTAAACAGATGCCAGATAGATTGATGAATCTTAGACCTTCTATGACGGTAACTTCCTTTTAAAAAGGACCTCTCCCACCCCACCCCCAGCCCAGGCTGTGTATCAAAACCAAGTCACGTGCACAACTCTGACTGTCACCAGCACCCTTGAGTCTGGGTCACAAGCCCACAGATATTTCCTGCTCCCCGGTGGATCGGGTGTAAACTGAGTTTGCTCGCTCGGGAGCCTCTTTCTGGAATATGGAACAGCATTTGCAGAAGCGCTTGGCAATGTGCTTTTGGAAGAAGATCACGAGGTAGTTTCTAAACTTCTCCCCAACAAAGGCATAGATGATGGGGTTGACACAGCAATGTGTCATCCCAAGAGTCTCTGTCACCTGCATGGCTTGGTCCAACCTGTTAGAGCTATTGCAATTATTCACGCCAAAGAAATCCGGGTAGGTGTTTATGAGAAGGACAATGTTGTAGGGAGCCCAGAAGAGAAAATAAACAATCATGATGGTGAAGATGAGCCTCACAGCCCTGTGCCTCTTCTTCTCATTTCGACACCGAAGCAGGGTTTTAAGGATTCCCGAGTAGCAGATGACCATGACGAGCAGCGGCAGGACCAGCCCCAAGATGACCATCTTTAATGTCTCGAAATTCTTCCAGAATCGATACTGACTGAATGGAAAATGAGGGCTACAGCTGTAATGATAACCTTCTTTTTGAGACCTGGTGAAGATGATTCCTGGGAGAGAGGCAAATACAGCCACCACCCAAGTGATCACACTTGTCACCACCCCAAACGTGACCGTCCTGGCTTTTAAAGCAAACACAGCATGGACGATAGCCAGGTACCTATCGATTGTCAGGAGGATGATGAAGAAGATTCCAGAGAAGAAGCCTATAAAATAGAGTGCTGTCAAGAATTGACACATTGTATTTCCAAAGTCCCACTGGCCTGCAGCATAGTGAGCCCAGAAGGGGATGGTAAAAAGGAAAAGCAGGTCAGAGATGGCCAAGTTGAGCAGGTAGATGTCAGTCATGCTCTTCAGCCTTTTGCAGTTTATCAGAATGAGGACGACCAGCATGTTACCCACAAAGCCAAAGAGGAACACCAGCGAGTAGAGTGGAGGCAGGAGCTGGGCTCCCATTTGCTTCACGTCGATTTTTCGGCAGGGCTCCGATGGACCATAATCGATGTCATAGATTGGACTTGACACTTGGTAATCCATCTTGTTCCACCCTGTGAATAAATAGAAAGTGATCTTTTACGAAGTCCTAGAATGTATTTTGTGGCCCACCATGAATACAAACTGTTTTATACATTAATAGTTTTTAATCATGTACATAGATGTCTACATTGCATGAACTTCGTTTTTGGCCAAACAATGAAGTTTTGTAGTGAAGGGAAGGTTTGCAACTAGCTTCTCCACTCAATAGATGGAGAGCTTGGCCTTGTTGGGGTAATTCATGAAAGTACCACTTCACCAAATAAAGTCTTGTGTTCTGTAGCACCATGGAGCAAACGAAGTTTTGATAACAATTTTAGGAAACTGGGTCAAAGAAGATACAACTCAGCCTTTTTGTTGTTTTTCACACAGGGTCTCACTCTCTCGCCCAGGCTGGAGTGCAGTGGCACGATCAGGGCTCACTGCAGCTTCAACCTCCTGGGCTTAAGTGATCCTCTCACCTCACTTTTCCAAGTAGCTGGGGACTGCAGGCGCCACCATGCCCAGCTAATTTTGTTTATTTCTGTAGAGACGAGGTCACACTATGTTGCCCAAGCTGGGCTCAAGCAGTCCTCCTGCCTCAGGCTCCCAGAATGCTGGGATTACAGGCATGAGCCTCTATGCCCGGCTGTAGCCTAGTCTTACAGTCTATATTGACGCTGCCATTCTCTGGCGTTTGCCCACAAAAAGCATGCACTATGAGCAAGCCAGTCATAATTAAGAGGCCTCGAGGGCACATAGAGGCCTCGAGGGCTAATCACTATTCTAAGCGTCATACCCATTCATTCATTTAATCCTCAGGGCAACCTTATGAGGCAGAAAATAAAATTTCACATTTTGCAGACAAGGACCTTGAAGCACAGAGAGGGTAACTTGCTCAAAGCCACACAGCTGGGATCCAACTGATTTTAAATGCAGGCAACCTGCAATCTTAACCACCAGGCTACCCTGCTTAATTTAAAAGAGAATTAAAGAGCAAGACCATCAGATGGCTGGTACTGTGAGGTAGTCAGAGTGAAATGGACGGATGCCCAAGTCCCCACACCCCCGCCCCCCCAGCCCAGAGAAGGTCATAGAGGCCAACAGCCAATTGTAAAATCCTCACATTTTCTCTACAGTTTGTGTTTGTAGTTTCTGAGTTGCCACAATTAAGAGTTCTCATACAAACCCAAGAAATAATAAAGTAAAAAATGTTTCATCTGCCACCACAGATGAATGTCATATATTCTGGGTAGTTTAGTCTTACAACCAGCTGGCTTGCCTCACTATTTAAATTCAGCTGCTCCAGCTGAGAATTTTCTCTTATTAAACCCTGTGAGTCTCGAACTCTCTGTATCTTAGATTAGGCAGCTGAGAGAAGCCTCAGAAAAGCTCACCTTTAATTTTGAGCCATAAATAATTATATGCTAACTGTGCCATGAAACTGATATATTAGAGGAACATTTTATTTGACGTTTGTAATTTGATATTAATTTGGACCATTTTTAGGCTTCCCTCTTTTCTGGAGGAAAAAGAAAAAAGAGAACCAGAGACACAACTTCTTGTGGGCACGTATTCAGACGGCGTCTCGATGGAGAGACTTTAGTTCTCCTTAGCAGAAAAGATTTCAAGATTTCAGCCAAGATTCATCTCGCTGAAAATCTTTCTTTTGAGAGGTAAGAATTGTTAGTTTGCTTTTAAAATACTATTCCTCCCTTTAAAGTCTTTCACTTGTAATCACGATTTGTATCTTTGACGTTATAATAATCTGAAACTCATTCTAAACTCTGACCCTTTCCTTGTCTTAAAGATTATATTTTAAGATAATTCTATGAGCACTTGGTGGTTGCCAAATGTCTTCTCTGGGTTTCCTGTAAAGGCTTTTACTCATCTCGGAAGCTAACTAATAAGCCAAGCAGCTGAGAGGTTACTTACCTGGGAGACTTTCTTGTAGGGGAACGGATGTTTCAGCTCTTCTGGCCAGATGAGCTGTGCAAATCAAACATATAGACGGTATAAAAGTAGGAAATGCAGCTGCTTTTGAGGGGGGCGGAGTTAAATAATTAAGTGTATTGAAGGAGGAAAGAATCGGAGAACAGTTCTTCTTTTTAAGTTGAGCTTAAAATAAGATGCAGAAGAGATCTGGTCTGAAGGTTTATTCATGAGCTTTCTTCACTGGATTATTTTGTTTTTGTTCTCTGCTCATCCAACTACACAGAAGCTGTTAGAACACATAAAGAATAAAGGATATTAGAGCTAGAAGAACATTTACATTCATCTAGTCGAAAGCCCACATCTTAGTAAAAGAAATTACTATCCAAGAGGCAAATGATTTGTCCAAGATCACAGGGCTTTTCAGCAGTAAGGCTAAAAGGGTGAGAAAATTCTGATTATCTTAAGAGTTGCCGTCTATTAAAGCCAACTTAAGCCAACTTTAAATGTAGAGGAAGATCCTGGACTTCACATTAACCCTGTGCCCCCTTTTTCTCCCCTCTTCCCACATCCCCTATCCCACCCCAACTCACATGTGCTCACCACCCAATATTATTGTTCTCTGTAAACTAAAACAACCAATTGTCCGAAGAGTTTTAACCATAGGCTCACTGATGAGCTGAACAGGTTTCCCATCTTTTTCTGAATCCAGGATCTTAGTGGGGATTTTCACTCTGTTCACTGTTTTGTGGCCCTTCAACCCAGGAAGCATTTATGAGGACTTACACTGTGCCAGATACATAGGTGGCAGGATTCTTCACTCCAGATTCAATCTATCCAGAGCTATAAGAAATTTTCCGCATGACAGAAGTATATGGTTGAGTTCAGGATTCTTTATGACAATACCATATACAGTCATGTCAAGCTCTCTTGGTGGTTGGTGACATCTGAAAATCTCAAGTATTGTCGGCAGAGCTGAGAAGACAGCAGAGAGCCACTCCTGAGCCACAAGATGCCCTTCTGGGCTTCCGTGACCTCGGCTCTAGAATAAAAAGCATTGGCTTGTAATCTCTAAGAAGGCGAAGGAGACCCCAAACAGCAAAATTACATGCTCCCAAAGCTACGGAGGCAGCCTAACCCAGGGACTGAGCCAGTGGCCTTTGTAGTCAGACTGCCAGGCTGGAAGCCTGTCTCTTCCCTCAGCTTTCTCATCTGGGTATTGGGCTGAATGACAGTAGTCATTTCAAGGGTTGTTGGGAGGAGTCTATGAGGCATCCCCAGCCAGCATCTAGCACATACTATGCACTCAGTAAACATCAAACTCTTTGTTACTTTTTCAGCAATTCTTTCTAAGACAGAGTTTATTTGATTAAATTCTAACAAAATTGTTTCACTGGAGTTTCTGTCTACATCAGATTAGTTTCAGCAAACTAGAAGCTGAAGAGGTGAAGCTAATCACTGGTGCTTGGAGGATAGAAAGAAATGACTGCTTGGGAAAAGCCAGAAAAGTACAGAAATAGCCCAGCGATCAGGACACCCCACCCCCGCCCCACATAGGGGCACATGTCTGTGTTACAACAGAGCTCAGAAACTGGTAATTGTAACAAGGACAGTGAGTCATCAAGAAAATGTTCGCCCATGTGTGCAGTTCAAAAGGCAATGATTAAGAACTGTAGGCATGCTGCTGGGTTTGACCTCCAGCTTCATTACTACTGCTTGGCTCTGACCAAAATATTGACTCTCTCTGCCTAGTTTTCTTAACTATAAAGTGGAGGTTTTAGAAAAAACAAATACAAACTTACTCCATACACCTGTGGTGGCGACGCAATGATAACAAGAGTAGAGCCTTTCAGGCACCTGCCCTTGGGGGGCTGTGTAAGCAGGGAAATATAAAGTGTGCTTTAGGAAGAGTTAAAAAATAGAGAACAAATTCATACAAAATTTTAGAGAAAATAGATAACATAAATACAACTTTGGTTTTTTAGAAAGATAGCCTTGTATTCACTGGTAATTCACTTGTGTAGAACTCTCGGAGGCTGTCGGACCAACACTGTATTTCTGCTTGTGGTAATTGCTGGTTTTTACTTTCATCATGCAGAGCTGAGGCTTTGCCATGTTCTGTGTGTCTGTCATTAGGGTGACAGAGGAAGTGAAGACACGCTCGCCCCCAGAGGGCAATGTGGGCTAGAGGAGCAGGCTCGGAGTCACACAGACTATGCTGCTGACTTGCTGTGTGATCCTGGCAAAATACTTCCACTCCCTGAGCTTCCACTTCCTCTTCTGTTAAATGATGTGCTAGGCCTGGGCGGCTTCCACCCTAAATACTATGTGACTCCATGGCCAAGTTGGTTTGAAAAATACCCACGAGACTGGAAGCAAGGTGAGGCTTCACAGGCTGAAACAAGGAAGCACAGCTCGGCAGGGTGTGTCACTCCACTTTTGTGTTTGTGGTCCAGAGGTGTATTCTAGGCACCACTCAGGACAGGGGTTCAGCCCAAGGATTCACAAGAAAGTGGAGACCAGTGGGAAGTTCTTCAGCATTTAAATGAAGTGTTGTTCTGGTTGCAATAACGACAACGAGCTAGCAGTCTACCAGGCTGTGACTCAGCTGCCTGGTGTCTGCTGCTCTTTCTACTTTGTCCCTCTCAGTCTGCATGGCTCTTGTTCTCTTAGGGATTGTTAAACATATTTGGACTCCCCGTGGGAAACAAACTTTCGATCAGTTTGTCACTCTAGACTCCATGCCCATACTGGAGGGTGTTTTGTGCCAGCCCTCCTTTTTGGGGCCTTTTTGTCTTTAAATAGCTGCTCCATGTCTAGTCACTGCACCTGTGTTCCAAGCATTGCTTTGCTCACTTCTTGCCCACACCATTCCTGGACCATATTTTCAGAGCACCGTCAACAGGATGGAGAGAATGTTAATTATTCACTTTGCGTGCAAGGGCCAACTACCTGAGCACAGTGAGCAGGAACCCTGCCATACAGCAGCTGTTGTGAAAATCCCTGGGGCCTCAGTTGACTCTTGGTCAGTATCAGTCGACAGTGAGATGGGCTGTAAAAAGGACAAATGAATCTTTTATTTTTAAAAACAAATGTCTAGGCCAGGCGCGGTGGCACATGCCTGTAATCGCAGCACTTTGGGAAGCCAAGGCAGGTGGATAATTCGAGGTTGGAAGTTTGAGAACAGCCTGGCCAACATGGTGAAACCCTGTCTCTACTAAAAATACAAAAAATTAGTGGGGTGTGGTGGCATGCGCCTGTAGTCCCAACTACTCAGGAGGCTGAGGTGGGAGAATCTCTTGAACCCAGGAGGTAGAGGTTGCAGTGAGCCAAGATCGCACCATTGTACTCCAGCTTGGGCGACAGTGAGACTCTGTCTCAAAACAAAACAAAACAAACAAACAAAATATCCAATTATAAAACCAACACATGCTCATTGTATAAAACTGGAAAAAACAGAAAAAAGGAAAAAATGAGATAAAGTCTCACAATATCAAAACAATGTCTTTTAAAACGTGATGTTTCAATCCTGACTTTTCCCAGGCACTTTTTGATTAATTGTTCCTACACATATACCATTCTGTAGGTGGCTCCTTTTTCTGGGCAAAGATTATAGTGTAGACATTTTCCTATATTATTAAAAAATTCTTTATAAGTATAGTTCTTTATTATTTTTATTGAGGAGGAGCACACTGATCTTAGTGGTACAGCTTGGCGAGTTTTGATATGCATACATGCATGTAACTACCACTCCTGATCAAGACGATAAGAAATATCCCTATCATTTCGGAAGGTACCTTTTGCTCCATGCAGAGGTAAGGGCCACTCTGACTTCATAGAGATTAAATGATCCTGTCTTTAACTTCTATAAATGGAATTGCAGATACTGTCCTTTTTCCTGTTTGACTTCATTCATTCAACAAAATACCCTTAACTATATTTAACAGAGTTCTGTCATTAGACAGTTGGGCTCTTCCCATTATTCAGTCATATGAGCAGAGTCGCACTGATTGTCACCGTCAGTGCTCTAAGATCCCTGTCAAGAAGGATGTTCTTCCTATCCCCAGATCCGTCTTTACCAGGAGAGCCAGGGAGTCCCCATGATCTTCACAGAAATAGGAGGAATCCACCCCCGTCCAGTGCCATACTTTGTTACCTACGTGCCTCAGCAATGACGCTTGGGTCCTGTGATTCCCACCAGCAGACAGTCTCCACCTTCTGCCTCAGACACCTATTATGATGGGTGGGTTGGGAACTCACCATGCTGTTGTCTCCATCCCTGTTTCTGTCCTCTAGGCCTTTCCCAGGGTAACTTACTTCCAAGCCAATGGACCACATCCCCCATGGGGATTTGTACAATTCATGAAACCAAGTGGACACGTGTAGGCTGTCTACCTCATGGCTTCATTAGATACGTTCAAACCTGGTGGGAGCCACTTAGCTCAGCAGCGCAGTCTTCTCTATGCATTTAGGGGATTTCTTTCAGATCAATGCCTAGGCATGAGGCTAGTGCAATGTAGGTGTAGTAACAGATGTCTAAGCTAACAGTTAAACAATACAATAGACCCACTGTGATCTTAAGTGAGTCAGATCACACCTGGAGCTCTGTACTCAGCTCTCCGCATAACATGAGATTATGTAGGACTTTTCTGGTTGTCCCAGAACTAGCAACTGTGGCCTAAAGCTGAAGGCAAAGAAGTGTTGTGTGCTCATAGTTCCAAGGAAAAGCACTGACATCTGGGCTCAGACACCTCTCCCAGGGCTTAGTAGGAGGTGACAGCACCAGCACTGTAACCTCACCCATCACGTCAACTCCTCTCAGCCCGGTCTGTATATGGAGGCAATTGGGGTGAAGAATGTACTGTAGAAGTGGGCAGGATTGATGGGGAGGGGAGTGAGGATTTCTCTCCTCAAAGCCAAGGAAAGGGGCTCTGAAGAAGCCATATGAGGAATAAGGACTTGCAAAAGGAGAGGCCAGTATGGGTGGGGACCCCACCGGGCAGCAGACAAGCTGAGCAGGGGGAGTGGGGATTGGAGAGAGGTGATGGAGGTAGAGATAGGGTGTAGAAGTGAGGCTGCAGAGATCAAGAGTGCCCCGGGTCGGCCGGAAGCAGTGGCTCATGCCCGTAATCCCAGCAGTTTGGGAGGCTGAGGTGGGTGGATAACCTGAGGTTGGGAGTTTGAGACCAGCCTGACCAACATGGAGAAACCCCATCTCTACTAAAATACGAAATTAGCCAGGCATGTAATCCCATGCTTGTAATCCCAGCTATTTGGGAGTCAGGCAGGAGAATCACTTGAACCCAGGAGGCAGAGGTTGCTGTGAGCTGAGATCATGCCATTGCACTCCACCCTGGGCAACAAAAGTGAAACTTTGTCTCAAAAAAAAAAAAAAAAAAAAAAAAAAAAAAAAAAAAAGAGTGCCCTGGGTTAAGTGATTACCACAAGAGGGAACTGGGCAAGAGCTATCACATTGGGCCCTACTTTCTGGGTGAGATAAGCCCAGAGCTCAGGAAAGGGTGGGTCGGAAGAAGTCAAATCAAAGAGAGATCTCGAATGTCTAGATCCACGTGGAGCCCCCACCATCTTTAGATTCTTGGATGTGACCACACAGTGTGCCTGCCACTCTGGGCATCTTGGCCAACATAGAGTGGACTGTGGCAGTGGCCAGTTACAAAAAGAGGTTCAGGCATATCTTGGTGAGATTGTGAGTTCAGTTCCAGACCGCTACAATAAAGCAAATATCACAAAATAACTTTTTTTTTGGTTTCCCAGTGCATATAAAAGTTATGTTTACCCTATACTGTAGTGTGCAATAGTATTATGTGTGCAATAGTATTATGTCAAAAAAATGTACATACCTTAATTACAAAATATTGTATTGCTAAAAATGCTAACCATCATCTGAGCCTTCAGCAAATCATAGTCTTTTTGCTGAAGAGGATGGAGGTCTTGTTTCGATGTCAATGGCTGCTTACTGATCAGGGTGGTGGTTGCTAAGGGTTGGGGTGGCTGTGGCAATTTCTAAAAATAAGATGACAATGCAGTTTGCCACATTGGTCAACTGTTTCCTTCACAAAAGATTTCTCTGTATTGTGCGTATCATGCGATGCTATTTGATAACATTTTACCCACTTCTTTCAAAGTTGGAGTCGATCTTCTCAAACCCTGCCACTGCTTTGCCAACTAAATTTATGTAATATTCTAAATCCATTGTTGTCATTTTAACCGTGTTCACAGCATCTTCACCCGGAGGAGATTCCATCTCAAGGACCACTTTCACTCATCCTTAAGAAGCAACTCTTCACCTGTTGAAGTTTGATCTTGAGGGTGTGGCAGGGCAGCCACATCTTCAGGCTTCACTTCCAGTTCTCGTTCTCTTGCTAGTTCCACCCATCTGCAGTGACTTCCTCCACTGAAGAGGTGAACCCCTAAAAGTCATCCATGGGAGTTGGAATCAATGTCTTTCGCATTCCTGTTAATGTTGGTATTTTGACCTCCTCTCATGAATTACAAATGTTCCTAATGGCATCTAGAAAAATGAATACTTTCCAGAAGCTTTTCCATTTGCTTTGCTCCGATCCATCAATAGAATCACTCTCAGTGGCAGCTATATAAACTAGTTAAGGCTATACATATATATGTGTATATATATATATATATTAATAGCCCTATGAAATATATTTCTTAATAAGACTTGAAAGCCTTGATCCGTGGACTGCAGGATGGATGTTAGCAGGCATAAAATCAAGAAGAAAATTCTCATACATCTCCAACACAGCTCTTGAGTGACATGGTGCAGAGCAGTAATATTTTGAAAGGAATCTTTTTCTGAGCAATAGTTCTTAATAGTGGGCTTCAAATAATCAGTGAACCATGCTGCAAACAGATGTGTTATCATCCAGGCTTTATGGTGCCACTTATGGAGCACAGATAGAGTAGATTTAGCATAATTTTTTTAGAGATCCCAGGATTTTCAAAATAGTAAATGAACATTTACTTCAATTTAAAGTCATCAGCTGCATTCACCCCTAAGAAAAGAGTCAGCCTGTCCCTTGAAGCTTTGCAGCTTGCACTGACATCTCCTCCCTAGCACTGAAAGTAATGGATGGCATCTTCTTCCAACATAAGGCTGTTTAGTGTAGATACTTTCATCGATTATCTTATCTAGATTTTCTGGATAACTTGCCACAGCTTCTCCCTTAGCATTTGCCGCTTCAAGCATTTTTTATGTTATGGAGATGTTGTCTTTCATGAAACCTCACAAACCAATCTCTGCTAACTTCAAACTTTTCTTCCACAGCTTCCTCATCGCTCTCAGCCTTCACAGCATTGAAGAGAGTTAGAGTCTTGGCTCTGGATTCGGCTTTGGCTTAAGGGCCTGTTGTGGCTGGTTGGATCTTTCCTCCAGACCACTCAAACTTTCTCCATATCAGCAATATGGCTGCTTTGTTTCCTCTTCATTTGTGTGTTCCCTGGAGTAGAACTCAAGTGTTCTTCAGTAACTTTTCTTGTGCGTTCATAATTTGACTAACTGGCGCAAGAGGCTAGCTTTTGGCCTTTCTTGACTTTCAACATGTCCTCTTTACTGAGCTTAATCATTTCTAGCATTTGATTTAAAGTATGAGAAGTGAGACTTTTCCTTTCACTTGAACACTTACTGGCCATTGTCGGGTTATTAATTGGCTTAATTTTAATATTATTGTGTCTTGGGGCTGGGTGTGATGGCTCACACCTGTAATCCCAGCCCTTTGGGAGGCTGAGATGGGTGGATTGCTTGAGTCTAGGAGTTCAAGACCAGCCTGAGCAACATGGCAAAATCCTATCTCTACTAAAATTACAAAAAAAAAAAAAAAAAAAAAGCCACGTGTGACGATATATGCCTATAGTCCCAGCCTGGGAGGCTGAGGTAGGAGAATCACTTGAGCCCAGGGAGGCAGAGGTTGCAGTGAGCTGAAATCATGTCACTGCACTCCAGCCTGGGCAATCAGAGTGAGACTCTGTCTCGAAGAATATATATATTACTGTGTCTCAGGAACAGGCAGTCAGTGGAGCAGTCAGAACACACACAACATTTATTGATTACGTTTGCCATCTTATATGGGTACACTTTCTGGTGCCCCGAAACAGCTACAGTAATGATGTTAAAGATCACTGATCACAGATTACTATAACAGATATAGAAATAATGACAAAGTTGGAAATATTAGGAGAATGACCAAAATGTGACAGAGACGCAAAAGAAGCACGTGCTGTTGGAAGAACAGCACCAATAGACTTGCTTGAGGCAGGGCTGCCACAGACCAGACCTTCAGTCTGGAAAGAAAGAAAGAAAGAGAGAAAGAGAGAGAGAGAGAGAGACAGACAGACAGACAGACAGACAGAAAGAAACCCAACAATATCTGTAAAGTACAGTAAAACAAGGTATGTCTATGTTAGCCCTTTTTCCTAACCCTCCTCTCCTGCTTCTCAATGCTTGTCCATGCCTAGAAGAAGGAGGTACAAGAGTTCCTCGCAAGGTAGACCACTAGGCAAGCGCTGTGGAGGGTGGAGCAGGAAGGGACATAGGGACAGAACGCACCCCCTCCTCTAGGCAGGGCCCTCCAGAATCCAGTCAACCCTAAGGCCCCATTGAAACAATGATTGAAGAGAAATGAAATAATTTCATATTGTGAACTGATTTCATTAGGATATGTCATAAGGGATAGTATGAAATAAGATGTTAGTCCACGCCCTTGCCCTTGCTTGCTGGGCTGCTGGGCCTGCAGAACCTCTCAGGTGGTGGGAGGGAGAGGATTTTCACAGCATAATCCTAGGCTCACATCTCACTGCGGCCCCAGGCTGGGGCTGCCAAGGCCAGACCTTACATTACAGCACTGTGTTTACACACACACACACACACACACACACACACACACACACGAGTGCCAAAGTGGCAAAGTCTGAAGACATTTCTAGCCTCATTGCCCCCATGCCTGGAACCACTCTCCTCCCCTCAATTCATGCACTGCCTTCCACAGGTCTGCTCACACCCAAACTCCACTTCAGTCACAGTGTTGCCCCTCCGGGTGGCCCTTGGTGGCTTTTCCTGCAGGCTAATCTCATCTGAGGCCATTTCAATTTGTCAGGGAAGTTTTCATCATAAGCAAAAACAAAAGAGGAAGAATGGGCTCTTGATGGCTTACTTTCTGGAGGCTTCAGGGCCCCTTTCTAAATGCTCCCACCTCCCCAGCTATTGGGGGCATCACAGATCAAGGGGGTGGTGGCATGGGGTGGGCTAAGTCAAGACCCTTCCTTACCAAAAAAGTCTTCAGACACTCATCCCGCAAAATGATGACCTCCTACCTTCCACTTGCTTACCTCAAACAGCCCACTCTAATGTCCCCAGAATAAAGGGGACTTCAGGATTTCACTTTAGAAACAGAGATGGCTGGCAGTGTTTAATTGACAGCTTCTTTGGCAGCAGCGAACTCCTGCTGTGGCTGTTATTTCTATGATGCAAGACTGTCACTGAGTTAGTTACTCTGTCCTCTGGGCTCTCAGCCCTTTTCACAGATGCCTCTTCCTGCTCTGCACAGTGCCTTGTGAGAGCTGCCTGCACTCACCCTTCTCTGCCCCTCCTACTCTTCAGCGGGCCCTGGACTTGGAGGTCTAAAGGCCACTGGCATTAACATCCATATTTGTTTCCAACCCAGACTGGTACAGGGTAGACCTTCCGGGGTGCTTGTCCTGTTGAATTCCATGATGGAAAACAAACGGAGAGTTTTCCAGACTCTGTCGCTATATACCACATGTCTTAATCTGCTTTCGTGCTTCTTAACAAACAACCCCCCAAACTGAGTGGCGTACCACAGCAAACACAGACTTCTTGCTCGTGTTACACGTGGCTGCAGCTCCCTGTGTCGTCTTGTTCACCAGGGCATGCGGGCTGAGGGATGTGATCCGGAGTGGGCCTTCCTGTGGCTGAATAAAAGGCACTGCTTGGATGAGGCAGATGTCACCTTTGCTCACATCACAGCAGCCGAGTCAGTGGTGCACAGGGCGGGCTATGGGGCCTGTAGGGCATGCTGCAAGTCACACCATAAGGGCAGGGGGTGTCATCACACAGGGGAAGAAGTAAAAAGTTGTGAACAAAACAATCTTGACACCACAGTGTAAAAAAAATAGCCAGTTGTTTTAAAAAATTTTTTAATCAATATAGAGCATTGCTTTATTTTCCAAATCACAGTTTTTAAAAACAGTATTTACATTTCATCGCCATCAAATTAAAATTTTATGCATTCATTAGGAGAATCCAAATACATGAAGGTGAAACTTCCTCTCTGTCCCCACTTCTTCCTGAAACCTTCTTTAGCCATATGACCTGAACGTAGAGCCATAGTCCAGCTTTGGAGTCTAGCTCCCAAGTTGCCTGGTTCCAGAAGCCCAGTATTTCTTGCTTGCATCAGATCAACAACACACTGGACAGCATAAGTACATTCTTAACTTGGCTCAACTAAGAGGAAAGTCTTTGCTTACTTCAGGGA
This sequence comes from Saimiri boliviensis, assembly GCF_048565385.1. Classification (NCBI taxonomy): domain Eukaryota; kingdom Metazoa; phylum Chordata; class Mammalia; order Primates; family Cebidae; genus Saimiri; species Saimiri boliviensis. The sequence continues at coordinate 15,338,220 of NC_133456.1, forward strand.
GCTTCTCCAACTTCCTTTCTTTACAAATAGGGTTTAAAAGCTTGATTAGAAGCTAACTTGATTTAGGAGTCCCCACTGGCCAGATAGGGAACAATGTGAGCATCAGCAAGGACATCTGCAAAGCACAGAAACACTTCACTGTGGTTAAATGCATGACTTCATAGTGATATAAAACAAAACACCAAAGGCTTTTGGCAGCAAGCCTGAGAGAATGGAGACCCAGCTGAGATGACAGCTATGGAGCGTGTGCTATGATTCGAATGACATCATTACTTAGATGCTGCATCCACACAGGCTAATGTAACAACAGATGACAGACTTCCAACTCCCGTCAGTCAACAACTATTGGGTTGACTCAGCAGTCTCCCAAACATACCACCTGCTCCAAACTCGTAAGTTCAAAGCTAGAATTGTGTCTGTGACTAATATGGTATTTTTAGGCTTGGCATGATAGTAACTCAAACTAACACTTTACCACATTTGCAAATTGCAGTTTTCCACTTTAATTTTATTTATACTATTTAAAAAAGTCTGAACTCTATGCCTGTATCCAAAAATGAGAAACTGGAAGGCGGCTTGGAAAATATTGTTTTCCAACCAGCTGTAGTCTCTCTCCTCTCAGCCTTCCTTCCTGGTAACGTAGACACCGAGATTCACATTGTGAATCACATGTCTGTGAGGCCAGACGTGTGATTTCCAAAGCAGAGATCTGTTATTTCTGTCTCAAAGCTCCTTCTCCACCCTGAAGACTGGCTTCAGGGGCTCTGCCAGTTGACTGCTTTTCCGTGACCATCAGGAAGTTCTTGTGTAGTTTCTTTCACATTCTTTCCTGGTCTCACTCCTGGACCTCCACACACTGGTTTTTGCAGGGGGCAATCCTACAGCCAAGAGCTATGTGATAAAGGTGAGGGGAGTGGCAAGGCAGGGAACAGCTACCACAAAACGAACCAGCTTGGATCCAGACAGGAAGCTTTACTGAGTTCTGATGCAGCCCTCCTGGCTCTCCACTTAGTTGATTCCGGAAATATTTCTGCAGTGGTTCCACACAATCCCTGTCCACTGCTCCTGATGGAGGAACTCATCATTCTCCACCCCCTTCTCATAATCACTACCTCCTGGAATCAGGCTAGAGCCAAATATGTACACATACACATACACACACACACATATATTAGCTCATCATAGATGATGCATCTTTTATAAACAAAAATTTTCTGAATTTTTGGGGGGATGCTGGCCTAAGAAGCATGTGAATGATGGGGCTGATATTTCATAGATTTCAAATGCAGGGTTCATGGTTGTCACAGATAAACTGCAATGAAGCAAAAATGTGCCATGCACTTATGCAAAAGAGAATAATCAGACTCCACCACAGCTCCCAAGTTATTGCAGTTCCCAGACTCCTCTTGACCTGATGAAGCCTTCAAGGTTGAATACAGGTGGCAGCTGGGGCTAAGGACGAGTATTATCTCCTAGCTGAGTGAGTGAGTCCCTTGCTCACCTTTGTCTTCGTCCAGGCTCAGCCCTGTTCATGTCTCCCTCCTTCTTCTCTCAGCTCTGACCCCCACTCCCTCACTCCCATTCATTGGTGCCTGTCCCATTCTCCTCCTCATCCCCAGCTGGCCCTTGATTTCAAGATATTGATAGAACCAGAGATTGAGTGAACAAATGATGAAGACTAGAAAAAGCATTAGCACAAGGCAATGCAGCTGAGATGAGCTTTCTGGAGAGTCAAAGTTTCTATCCACAGTTTTTTCTGCATTATTCCCTGAGCACACGTTGGATATGCATTGGGTGACATAGTCTGTCTTAGTACACACAGCCATGAGGTTCCTGGGCACCTGCTTTATAGGTTTCTACTGTTCAACGAACCCTTGAAGTTTGTTGTTATATACAGATTGTTGTCTCTCTTTATAAACAACCATCAAACTGCTCCTCATTTTACAAGCCAGCCGAGACTTCCTGCTCCCCAGTGGAAGGTGTGTTTGTTGAAGTCACTCCATCCACTGTCTCCCGGTAAAACACTGGACATTGTTTGCAGAAGCGCTTGGCGATGTGCTTTCGGAAGAACACCGAGAGATACCTTCTGAACTTCTCCCCGACAAAGGCGTAGATGATGGGGTTGATGCAACAGTGTGTCATCCCAAGAGTCTCCGTCACCTGTGTGGCTTGGTCCAGTTGGCTGGTGCTTTCACAGTTACTCAGACCGAAGAATTCCTGGAAGGTGTTCAGGAGAACAACAATGTTATAGGGAGTCCAGAAGAGAAAGTAGACAATCATGATGGTGAAGATGAGCCTCACAGCCCTGTGCCTCTTCTTCTCGTTTCGACAGCGAAGCAGGGTTTTCAGGATTCCTGAGTAGCAGATGACCATGACAAGCAGTGGCAGGACCAGCCCCAAGATGTTTCTCATTATTGTGTGGAAATTATTCCATCCTCGTGGAAAATAAGGGCCACAGACATAAACAGAATCTTCTTGCTGGCATTTAGTAAAGATTATTCCTGGGACAGAAGCAGACACAGCCACCAACCAGGTGATCACACTTGTCACCACCCCAAAGGTGACTGTTCTGGCTTTTAAAGCAAACACAGCATGGACGATAGCCAGGTACCTATCGATTGTCAGGAGGATGATGAAGAAGATTCCACCAAAATAACCAATGTGATACAGCCCTGTGAATAATTTGCACACTGCATTCCCAAAGACCCAGTCATTTGCAGCAGAGTGAGCCCACAATGGGAGAGTAATAAGAAACAGCAGATCGGAGATGGCCAGGTTGAGCAGGTAGATGTCAGTCAAGCTCTTCAGCTTCTTGCAGTTTATTAAGATGAGGACAACCAACATGTTCCCCACAAAACCAAAGATGAACACCAGTGAGTAGAGCGGAGGCAGGAGCTGGGCCCCGATTTGCTTCACATCAGATTTATGACAGGGAGCTCCGTAATCATAATCAAAAATGGTGGTGACTTCTTCACCAGTCTCGGTATTTCTGATAAACCGAGAATGAGATGTGGACAGCATTTTGTGGGTGTACTGGGGAAACGCGTCCTTGTTCAATCCACTTTCTCTGCTCTGTAACAAAGAACAAAATGATGACCACACAACACTAACACCACAATCCATGATCTTCCAAATAGCCTGGCACCACGTCAGCCACTTCCCAGTCTTTGGCCTCTCCTTTGCAGCCGTCTCCCTGAAAGCATGTCTGCTAGTTCCTGACCTTCCTTTCATTCCCAGCAGCAGACACCAATGATTTACCCAACAGCCAGCCTTTCTGCAATACCCCTTGTCTTTCCCAGCAAGTCCGATGATTCTCATTTTAAGGCTAAAAACTCTGGGCGCTTGTTTTCTCTGCCTCCTTTGCAGGTGGTTCGTAGGTCTGTGACTCATTTCTGGACCATAATATGAAAAGGGAGTCTGCTGGGGGCTTCTGGGAAAGCTCTGCTTCCCTGATAAGACAGACACAAGAGAACCCTCCATCTCCTGCCCTGCTCTGGCAGCATGTCTAGTGAGGGCGTGTTGCCATGAATGGAAGACCTAGAAAACCATGAGAAGCCAGGCAGAATCCCAATATCACTGAGTCCCAAACCCACCCTGAACTGTTCATCTTCTGCCTATTTTTTTTTTTTTTTTTTTTTTTTTTTTTTTTTTTTTGAGATGGAGTCTCCCTCTGTTGCCAGGCTCTAGTGCAGTGGTGCAGTCTCGGCTCACTGCAACCTCTGCCTCCCAGGTTCAAGCAATTCTGCCTCAGCCTCTCAAGTACCTGGGACTAGAGGTGTGCGCCACCACACCCAACTAATTTTTGTGTTTTTAGTATTGGCCAGGCTGGTCTCAAACTCCTGACCTCATGATCTGCCCACTTCGGCCTCCCAAAGTTCTGGGAGAAAAACAAGCCACTGCTTTAAAGCCATTATGAATTGCATTTTCTGTTCTCTGAAGCCAAAAGCATTCTAACTGATGATTCTCTCAACTTTCTGCCTTCACCATCCTGCCAAAACTTCTCTTGTCAAGATTGCAATGACAACCCAATTTTCAAATGCCCTGATTTTATTCCAATTCCATCCTGATTGAGCATTTGATCCTTCTGCTAACTTCTTCCATTTACAACTCTTTTTGGCTTCCAGACGGGAAGGGCTGTGTGACCACTTTTTTATTAATGTTTTTTGCTGGCATCTCTTCCCCATGCCTGCACCTTCAGAGTCCCCAGACATCACACCTAGCTCTCATGTCTTTAGTTTTTTGCCTCTTTATCCTTGCTCCAAAGTTCTTCCTGAATCATGTTGTCTGCCTCAGGGTTCCTACTCCCCTCTGTGCTAATGTTTTCTGAAGCTCTCTCTTCAAGCTCCACCTTTCTTCTAGGCTTCAGAGTTGAATTTCCCATTGCCTGCTGCCTATCTCCCCATGCATTTATTCACTGCATCAACACTTACTGAGCACCTACTACGAACCATACTCAGTTTTAGACACTGATGATAAAGCAGTGAGCAAAGTGAGTATCATTCAGGGACCTCAAATTTGACTCATCCTAAATGGGGCACCCCTGAAAATTCCTCCTCCTTGTGGATTCCTCCATTGCCTAAGAAGCAATTGCCCTGGGTCCCTTCCTCTTCTGAAAATTAGGAGCCAGCTTTTGGAGCCAAACAAACCTGGATTTTAATTCTTATAGGCAATGTAACTTGGGGCCAATTACTCCTTCAAGTGCCAATTTCTTTATGTGTAAACTATTAACTATGCTGATTGGCTGTGAAGATCAGTGGAGTAAGAACTTAGGACAGCATCTGGTGCAGAGAAATGCCCTGTATTATTATTACGTCATTTGAGTTCCACCTCAGAGATGCCTCTCAGCTTCATCCCCTCTGCACTGCTTTCAACTGCCACTTTCTTGCTCCATATACTCCTCTCTCTCGGCTTTGTTCTGGTCTTTCCTCTGCTCATGGCTCGTCTCTAGCCCTGTTCACTCTCAACCTGTCTTCTCTTAAGTTAAAATTGAATAGGCACTCTTAGCTTAAAACCTCCAGTAGCCCCATGACTTCTATCTGGTGGGCTTCAAAGATAATGTCCAGACTGCCCAGCACATCTTTTCTGAGTTTGTCTCTTCTCAGCCTCACCTCCAGCCCCTTCTCCAATCCCAAATCCTGTGCTTCAGCCACAGCCATCTTCTCTTCATTTCCCCTAAACTCACCATTTCCTTCGTGCTTCAGTGGTTTTGCGTGTCCTTGCCCCTCTGCCTAAAATGGTTGTTGAGTTCCTATTCACCATTCAGTATCTCCTGCTCAGATTCCTCTTCTCTGTGAAGCTTAATCTGTATCCTCTGTCAAATTGCTCTTACCACATAACACTGCATGCATGTAGATAAGCACTTATCATGTTATCTTCTACACACATCATGTTCCTCAAGATCAAGGCCTGGATATTGCTTCTGTTTACAGCTCTTATGATAGTACCCGGCTAAAGGAGGCACCAATAAATGTTCACTGAGTAAGTGTATAAAACTCTTTACAAATAGAAGAATTATAAGCCTGAACATCATCAGGACTTGATTCTCAAGAATTTTTTTTCTAGTAGTGACTGTGAATCTGTTTTCCATCCACCTGTATCCCTCATCCTTTCATTTCTCTTGCAATGGACAATTTTCACGGGTCTTGTATTTCATATCACTGAGACAGATTCTTGAAATCTGCAGAAGCTAAATGAGGCCTCCGATCAAGATTGGAAAAAAATTCATCTGCCTAAAGAATCACAACTGTGGTCGTTAACCGAGTGCTCCTGAAGCTCAGGTGCTATGTTAAATGCTGTGCACACATTACTTAAGTTCATTTTTACAGCTGGCCAGCATGTAGCTTCTACTACAGTGAATAATGAGCAAGATGCCTGAAATGTGCTGTCCTAGATGTCATTTCAAGTGTCAGGACATGTCACCAGAACTGAAAGAAATCTACCTTTTAGAAAAATAAATTCCTTACTTCTGCCTCTGTGGACCTCCTGAGTTGAGGCAAGGCACACATTTTGGTTCAGAGCTTGGATGGTCCTGTATTTAGACTAAAAATTCCAGCTCTTTAATGTCCTTAGGTGCTCAGAGGGGCAGAGTGAGCCCCTGGGTGCGTGGAGAGGTAACTGAGAGAGTGGCCGCCCTGGCCTCGCTTGCTGTCCACTCCTCCCCATCACCTGCTGCACCCTGCTTTTCCTCAGGGTCTCTCTAAAATCTCCTGGTGCACATGCCATCCCCACCCCTCTCCTTCATCTTGATCATTCCCCCCAAGTGCACAGGCTTTGCAGTTTCCCAGGGTAAAGCCCAATATTTGCATTTCTAGCTTTGAGATGCTTTGAGCCTATGAGTCAGAAAGTAATGGAAAAATATGCCCGCAACTTACCAGAATATGGCTTGTCTCAGGCAGTCCTGGTGTGTCAGGCTTGTCAGCAACGGAACCAAACAGATCTAGAGGTAGGAACTTTGTGTGCAGAAGTAGGAAATAAAGTTTCCTGCAGAAAGAGAAGGCGGAGATTCAGGGCAAGTAATGGTAAAGATTTGAAAAAAAAATCAGAAACATACAGTTCTTCTTTTCCAGCCAGTAACATTGTACATTGGGTTGAGGTCTCCAGAATAGGATTAATTTTGAAATCTTGCTTATGCAACCTTGAGTGTGAGTCAGGCAAACCCTGTACATCTGCTCCTGTTTCTAACGACTCTGGGCTTCTTTACACTGTGGGTCTTTTTATCTGGAGCCCTTCCACTCTCTGCTCTCCTACTACTGATCATTTGCATGATATGAGCACAACAGAACTTCTTATTTTCCAGAGAGTAAAGGGTGCTGGTGATAGTAGAGGAAATAAAATGAGGTTTTACTGTGATCACGTGTGCTGGTTTCAGTGGTATCATGGATTTAGAATCTGGTTAGAAATTTCATTTAGATAACACTCAAAAAAATTTTTTTAAATTGAATTCACTTAATAATTATATATGTTTATGGGACACAATGTGATGTTTTGCTACATGTATACGTTGTATAATGATCAAATCAGGGTAATTACATATCCACCGCTCAAACATTTATCACTTCTTTTGAAATAACGAGATTGAAAATCCTCTCTTCTAGCTATTTAAATGTCTAGAATTCATTATTAACTAAGTCATGCTACTGTGGAGCAGAGTACCAGAGCTTGTTTCTCCCCTCTCATGGTCATGTTGTACCCGTTGATCCACCGCTGCTCATCCTCGCCTCTCCTCCTTCCTCCCCAGTCTCTGTTAACCACTGCTCTATCTCTGTTTCGAAGATAGCAACTTTTTTTTTGAGATGGGTTTCATTCTGTCACCCAGGCTGGAGTGCAATGGCACAATCTCAGCTCACTGCAACCTCTGCGTTCTGAACTCAAGCCATCCTCCCACCTCAGCCTCCCGAGTAGCTGGGATTACAGGCGCATGCCATCATGCCCAGCTAATCAACTTTTCTTTTTCTTTAATTCTACATAATAGTGTGATCACGTGGTATTTGTCTATCTGTGTGTGGCTTATTTCATTTAACATGATATCCTTCAGTTCATCCACATTGTCACAAATGACAGGATTTCAAACTTTCGAATGAAAGAGAAATGTTAAATTATATCTTGTGTCAGGGATGTCCTTAGTGAGAAGAGCCTCAGTTATTTTAAGTCCCCCTCTTTGAAAGATGTTTTGTTAAAAGAAAATGCAAATTCTGCAATGGGGACAGCATACTTAGGAACATTCCTAAGATCGTGCAGAGAACGGTCGTGTCATTTGAGTTGGCCCCTGGCACTTTCTGGAATCCAGCAGACACTAGGGGTAGGATATCATGCTATGGCCTTGCCAAGTTTCTAAGTTTCCATTTCCAACTATGAAATATGAATAACAAGACTGGGAGGCTGTGAGAGTAAGTGAATCTAAAGCAGCTAGTGCAAGGTCTGTCAGGTACTCCACAGGTAACAAACAGAACAGAACAGTCTGAGCCCTGCAGAGTGCTGGGAGTTGAGGGATGCCTCTACTGCTGGAGCCAACAACGACAATCAAATGCTGAGTGCAGTCCAGGTGTCCTTTCCAGATTTCAAGAAGTTGGTTTTTTGTTGTTGTTTTGTTGTGTTGTGTTTTTGCTTTCTTTTTGAGACAAGGTCTTGTTCTGTTGCCTAGGCTGGAGTGCAGTGGCATGATCATGGTTCCTTGCAGTCTCAAACTCCTGGGCTCAAGCAATCCTCTCATCTCAGCCTCCCAAGCAGCTGGGACTACAGGTGCATGCCACCATGTCCAGCTAATTTTTGTATTTTTTGTGGAGACGGGATTTTGCTATGTTGCCCCGGCTGGCCTCAAACTCCTGGGCTCAGGCAATCTGCCTGCCTCAGCCTCCTGAAGTGCTGGGATTACAGGTGTAAGGCACCACGTCCGGCCCAGATTTCAGTCAGTTGTAACCATGTGTCCTGCATGAGACCTGGTATTTGTGCTAAGTAAGAAGGGTCTCAGGTTTTTTTCTTGGAAGACAGCTCACTGCCTGTTCAGGAACACAGTAAGTTCCCCAGTTGTCTTCCAATGTGTCTCTGGGCAGGAATTGGAGCATCTCTCTGAGATTTCAATAACAAGACAAGTCATCCTTGCCCCAGTGACACTGAGCCTGCAGCCACTTCTGTAATCTGACCCTGGCATCTTGCCACCAGCTCCTATGATTCAACCCAGGATGGGGAAGGGAAAGAGCCAGAAATTTTGCTCTCGCTGACTAGGACCACTTTACAATTTTGTCTTCACATTGTGATCTTCGGCTCCAGCCCTGTAATTTCATAAACAAGGAGAGGCACAGAGGTAGATAGTTGCAGAGCCAGGATTCAAATCTTTGGCTTATCATGCCACAGGTAACAGAGGGTGTCCTTGGCTGAGATTTTGAAGAGACTATAGAATGAAAGTATTTTTAGAGGGTTGAGCAGGCTTAAGAGAAGCAACAGGGATGGTGAGGTGGTCTGTCATCCCTATGCTTTGCGGGAGACCAGAATTTGCCACCCTAAAATGTACCTGTTTTGCATAAAGATGCCAGATGTAGGTGATGGGGGATAGAGGCAGCAAACCACATTGCCATGTGTGTACCTATGTAACAATCCTGCAGGATCTGCACGTTTACCCCAGAACCTGAAGTACAATAAAAAAATTTACATACAGAAAAAAAAAGATTGTTGAGCTGAAGGCAATTAAGAAGCAGCAGATGAAGGAAAGCTCTTTTCCCTCCCTTTATTTGTCTAAAAGCAGGATACAGACTTATAAAGACAAAAGGGATCTGCACCCCCCTCACCCCTTCTGCCAGGGAGAACAAAGCTTCACCACTGAAAACAACTGTAAATCCTTATGGACCTGGAGATGGCACCCAAGGAATCTTCATTAACAAGCTTTGCTAACAAGCCTTTATCTCCACTTATTCCTTTTGCCTTCCTAAAAGTCGCTGTCCCTAAAGGCTCAAAGTTCCTTTTCTCTGTCTTATCACATCCCTAAAACTTTACTGAACTTTGTTGAAGATGTTATATAAGCTGGAATCAGTTACCTTTTTGAGAATTCCTCATTTCCTGGATATCTCCTATGTATGTATAAAATATGCATGTTAATAAGCTTTTTTTCTCTGGTTACTCTGTCCTTTATTACAGGGGTCCATTCGGAGAACTTATGAGCATTAAGGGAAAAATTATTCTTTCTTTCTTAACAGCTAGAAAGATCAAAAGAATAAACAATACCACTTGAGCCCTACTGACGGCTGGGGTTGAGAATTGCAGGTTGAAGTCTCAGCTACTGCTGGAACTCCAGCAGAGCAGGACAGCAGGGGCAGAAAGTATCCTAACCTCCTTCTCCCACTCTGGCCTCCTACCAGTGCTTCCCAGTGGCTGAACCTGATAGGAAGAGGGAGCAATGGACACTCTAGGCAATGTAGCCCCTAAAATCAGCTTCCTTGGACTCAGAGTGGATTGGAGGGAGGGTGAAAAATAACCACACAACCATCAAGTCAAACAGATTTTTTTCTTGCAACTTTCTTCTTACCTCATCCATATATTACTAGAGAGTTAGAAAATTGGGAATTTCAATCAGTGCACATTAGAATTCTTCATGCACATGGAGAGCATTAAGGATGCCTTTTCATGAGTTTGAGAATTCCATATCTACCCGTTGGCACTGGGTTCATGGTTTCTAAGGTTCCCAGCCCCAAAGATGAGTATGGCCCTTCGAGCAGACTTAAGGGAAAGTACAACACCAGCCACTGAGCTCTGGTATGCCTGCTGACCAAACAGAATTACACAGAAGCCAGGGCTGTGGTCACCTCAAGGTGACATGAGACAAGGATGAGGAGAAGCTCAGTTCTTCTGCAAGCCAATGAAATGAAAATAGTTTGTGGTCTTCAAATGACAAAAGAAGACCCAGACTGATGGCCATAAGATGTTTAAGATCTTGTTGATTTTTACTCTCAAGGTCAGCAGCGGAGTTGGGGATTGGGCCATTGAAACTGAAAGTTAGAGTTGTACTCAGAACCTCTCTGCCGCTCCATGGACGGCAAGAAAATGTGAGGGGAAGCGTATCTAGAGAGAAGTGCTGGTGGGGCAAGAAGACAGAAAAGGGTTTTCAACAGCCTGAAGGTACTTTAATGATGCCTTTCGCAATTTCCTATGTAACCATCAATGGATTTGTTCAGTTAGTACCTTTAGAAGACAGAGAAGTTCTTGCCTCTTGTCAATACAGATGTTTTTGGTTCATTGTGGTTTTTTATGATTTGCATGCTTCCTGTGACCTACTAAAATAGATTAGCGAGTTCTAGGATTTTTACAATCTCAATTTTGGTTAAACATGATCTGGACTGATATTATGCCCTCAGAAAAAGCAGTAATCATGTTCCTACCTATCCTATCCTGATCAAGTCTTCATAATAAAAATAAAGCAAACTGTTTTCACTGTTTCTGTCCCAAATGACAAAGTAACACAACAGGGTATAGAGTCACAGCAAGAAAGCCCAGCAACTGCAAATGATTCTTGGAAAGGGAGTGTCAACTAGCAGAAGCCAGGCAAGAATTTCTCCCCCATCTTCTAAGTTCACCATAGTCTCCAGATGAACCAGGAATAGACAAGAATGTATGATTAGAAATAGAAGTTAAAAGATCAACAAAATGGTAATTTAAGATTTTATTGACTTAGAGTGTAAATGTAGCAGATTAGATGTTGTCATACCTTTAGGCCAAATAAACTGTAGGAGAAAAAAGGTGAAATCAGAATCTATAATACATTTACTTGCTAAAAAGCTTTCTCAAGTGACTTAAGGCTATTCATTTGAACCCTGTAGTAGGAATTCTTTTATAACCTAGATGTCTTAAACTCCACTGAGATTAAGATCTTGGTATAGATGCCTTAGAGGTAGCCTGCTCTAGGGAAGAATCCTTGGCTGGGGATAAGCCAGGAAAGAATATTTAGAAGGCATTTATAGATGCCCCCAAGACTTGGCAACAACAGGTTGGGAGCTGATTCTGGGAGTGAGAAGCTAAAATTCATACTCATCACCAGCATCTTCCCTGACACTAGGCTTGGTGAGTAGAAGAAGCAATAGAGGGAGTACCTGCAGGATGAAGTTTCATGAATATCATTGTGGCTTCTGAGCTGTCCCAGGGAGAGGGGCACCATGCTATAGAAAACATCAGGAAACCCAAACTGTGGTCTTTGTTGGTACAGATGGCATGAGAAGAAACCCACAGAGCTGGTGTGGCAGAGGTTCTTATTGGTGAACATGATTAGACTCACCTTGGGTGGGCATTAGTGATGGAGACAGTAATATGGACCCTGAACAACCATGGCTGGCTGGGGATGGGCCCATCTTAATTTTTCAGTGATAAAGGCATAGGTTCCCTGAGTTTGCTTAAAAGGCTTTTCATTTCTCGCATGTCTCTTTCAGTGTTCTCAATGTCTGTGGAAACTTGCCAGGAATGTTGCTATTTACAGGGGATGATAAAGAGTCTTCTAGGGCAGGTGTTTCAGCACTCTCCTCAATTTTGCAATCCAAACTCATGGTTCCCCCACCAGGTTCCTTTCCTTTTCGATGAAACTGAAGAGACCCCAGCAGACATATGGATTTTAGCATCTCTGTGGTATACATTTCTAAGCAGCACTGCAGCTGGATGTAAAGCCGACAGATTTCTGGATGGATCTCACCATCTTCTGGGCCTGAGATGGCAGCCAGTTTTTGGGGAGTACACACATTTTCTAATTTCAAAACTTACTATGAGTCTACAGTAATCAGATAGTGTGGTACTGATATAAGGATAGACATATACATCAATGGAGTAGAATTTAGCGTTCAGAAATAAACTCATACATTTATTATCAACTGATTTTCAACAAAGGTGTCAAGATCATTATTGATGAGGAGAGGGTAGTCTCTTCACAAATGGTGCTGGCACAACTGGATATCCAGAGGCAAAAGAGTAAAGTTGGATCTCTTCCTCACATCATATGCAAAAATTAACTAAAAATGAATCAGTGACCTAAATAAATAAGTCAAAACTATAAAACGCTTAGAAGAAAATGTAGGGGTAAATCTTCATTACGTCTGATTTGGTTATGAATTCTTAGAGGTGACAGCAAAAGCATGAGCAACAAAAGAAATACATTGACAAATATACTTCATCAAAATAAAAAACTTGGGCATCAGGGAACATTGTCAATAAAGTGAAAAGACAGCCAATAAAATGAGAAAAAACATTTGCAAATCGTGTATCTGATAAGGGCCTCGTAACCAGAATATTTAAAGAACGAATGCATGTCAACAACAAAGACAGACAAGCTGGTTTAAAAATCGGCAAAACATACATGAAGTGACATTTCTCTGAAGAAGATATATGAATGACCAATAAGTACATGAAAAGATACTCAACATTAATAGTTATGAGGAAAATGCAAAGAAAACCACAATAAGATATCACTTTACACTCATTAGAATGGCTCTTAAAAAAAAGAGAAAATAACAAGTGTTCTTGAAGATATGGAGAAATTGGAACTGTCTTACATTGCTGGTAGGAATATATAATGAGGCAGCAGATTTGGAAAATAGTTTAATGGTTCCTAAAAAAATGCTAAACATAGGATTAGCATATAACTCTACAATTTCATCCTAGATATAGGCATAAAAGAATTGAAAACAGGTGATCAAATTCTTGTCCACTAATATACATAGCAGCACTATTCACAATAGTTGAGAGATAGAAACAACCCAAATGTCCATAAACCAAAAACTGGTGACAAATTGTGGTCTGTATACAGTCATTCATAAAAAGAAATCAAATACTGATACATGCTGCAATGCGGATGAGCCTCAAGCACATGCCTAGTGAAAGAAGCCAGACATAAAAGGCCACAAATTGTGCTTCCATTTGTATGGAACATCCAGAATTGATAAATCCCTAGAGACAGAGGATAGATTGGTGGTTGCTAGGAGCTAAGGGAGGAAAGAATGTGGAGTAACTGCTTAATGGGTACAAGGTTTTATTTTGGAGTGATGAATGTTTTGGAAGTAGAGATAGTGATTGTACCATACTGTGAATATATTAAATGCCACTGAATTGTTCATTTCATGTTATGTGAATTCCACCTAAATAAAAATGCATTTACCATAGAAAAATCAAACATAGAAAGTAAAATTAAGGGGTGCATAATCATCCATAATTTCATGACCCCAAAACAATACCTGTTAGTGTTTTAGGTTACTTCTACCTGCCCCATCTTCCCCCAATTTATAGGCTTGTTTTTGTTGTTAGTATTGTTTATACAGCATTGTAAACTTATTATATATGTCCTTTTGTACCTTTTTGTTTTTCTACTAGCAACCCAAAATTTTTCCATGCTATAAATTATTCATAAACATAATTTTAATAGCTGTTGCAAACTGGTCAAATGGTTTATAGATGGATTTACTCATTCGACAAATGAGTACTCAGAGTCTATACCATTTTACATCCATCGTTTGTCCAGCAAGACATGACAATGGATATAAAAGGGTGAATAAAACATGCCCAGCTGATATGGTTTGACTGTGTCTCCACCCAAATCTCATCTTGAATTGTAGTTCCCATAATGACCACATGTCATGGGAGGGACCTGGTGGGAAGTAATTGAATCATGGGCACAGATTTTTCCTATGCTGTTCTCGCGATAGTGAATAAGTCTCACCAGATCTGATGGCTTTATAAAGGGCAGTTCCCCTCCACACGTTCTCTTGCATGCCACCATGTAAGATGTGCCTTTGCTCCTCCTTCACTTTCTGCCATGATTGTGAGGCCTCCATCCATGTGGAACTGTGAGTCCACTAAACCTCTTTCTTTATAAATTACCCAGTCTCAGGTATGTCTTTATTAGCAGCATGAAAATAGACTAATACACCAGCCTTGGGCCCAAGAAACTTGTTCCAACGTGTTAGTCCAAACTGCACCATTTTGTAAGCCCCCTGCCATTTCACAGACCCTGGTCAAAGTGAAACATTCCATGGGGGTTAAGGCTGTGAGAAACATCCTGTCTAACTACCTGATCACAAGGCACAGGAACATCCTTACCATACCCTGCCAGGCAAAGGCCCAACTGAAGGAACATCCCGATCACATTCTGCTGGGAAAAAGTACAAGGAGCATCACATTTCACGGGAACAGGGCCAAATTGTCTCATCATGGGAACACCTTATCAACATCTTGCTGGGCAGCAAGCCATACAGCCCAGACCCCACCCATCCAGGCCTATAAATACCCTCAGGCCTATAAGTACCCTAGCCTATAACCAGAGGTAGCCTCTGGCACTAATCTGGTCCCCACCTCTGCAGGTTTTTGCAATGTACTTGTGTTGCTGTAGAGCCACTCTCTTTCTCTGTGTCTCTCTTTAACCCTCATCTTCCCTTTAAAAAAACCTAACACAATGTAGGAGAGAGATGTTAAACAAACGAAAACGCATTTAAATATGGAACTACCAATTTTTATAAGTACATGAACAAAAAGATAGGATCTTATGAAATCAAATTTGTACTGAAGAATCAGAGTAGACATCTTTGAAAAAATATTTTGACTGGTATTTAAAATACAAAGAACAAATAGGAATTGACTAGACAAAGAGAGTTGATGATAGCGGTGGTGATGATGTTAACGGTGATAGTAATGGTGATGTAGTGGGTGGTGACATGACATGACATGGTAATGATGAAGTTGACAATGGCAGACACTTAAATGCTATAGGCACTGTTATATTGCTTTACATATGGAGGTCACATTTAATGCTTACAACAACTTTATGAGCTCGAAATTATTATATCATATTTTCTCTGGGGATTAAGAGATTAAGTAACACTCCCCAAATCAACTCAGTGCTGGGATCCAAACCCAAGCAGTCTGGTTCTACACCTTTGCTCTTAGTTACTGCATGAAGAATTCCAGGTAGAGGGAACAGTGCATGTGAAGGCCAGGAAGTAGAAAAAGCTAATCGTAAAAATTACATGTATATTTTATTTTTTTAAACGGACCATTTAAATCTACAAAAATATTCAAAGAATAATGATAGAATATCTGTGTACTTGCTGCCCAACTTTAACAAATCTTGTTTTGCCACATTTGCTTTGTTGTTTAAAAAGTAAAAATGTGAAGCTACAACTAAAATTTCCTTGTGTATGCTTCTTCAGTCCCCATTTCTCTTTCTCTCTCTCTTTCTCTTTCTATTGTCAACACTGTTCTGGATTGGGTGTTTATTATTCTCATGTTTTATTTATTTATTTTTTACTATATATGTCATACTGTTTAATGTGCTTTAAATAAAAATAAGACATACTGCTTATACCATTTGCAACTTACTTTATGATTTGAAGATTTATCCCACTAGTATAATTGTCCCTTTTGGGAAAATTCCTAAAAGTAGGAGTGCAAGGTCAAAGAACATGTTCACATAAAATTTTTATGCATAATAAATAATCCCAGTGATCAGATGACTTTTGAAACAGTCCTAGTGCAAAATGTTTTATTCCGGTGAGATGGAGCACCAGTTACTTTATGCAATATTCGATTTCATGAATAAACCACAGATTTTAAAAAGCCGTCTTCTCCTTCTGGTAGACATAGTAATTGATTCCAATTTTCCACTATTTAACAATGCAACAATGACACCTCTTTAGATATTTATGCAGAATTTCTCTAGGGTGTGCTCCTAGGAGTAGAATTGTTGGGCTACAGAGTAGGAGCTATGGTTTGAAAATGTCTCCCAAAAAGTATGTATTAGAAACTTGATTGCCATTGCAACAGTATTAAGGAGTGGGACTTTTCAGAGGTGATTAAGCCATGAGGGCCTTGCCCTCATGAATGGATTAATGCTGATTATAAAAGGGGTTGATGCTGTGAATTTGCTCTTGCTCTCTCTTGCCCTCTCTTTGCCCGTCTGCTATGGCACGACACAGCCAGGCTTTCTGCAGAGGCTGGTCCTTTAATATTGGACTTCCATACCCCAGAACCATTAGAAACACATTTCTGTTATTTATTAGTTACCTAGTCTCAGGTATTCTGCGGTAGCAGCAGATAGAAGGTATATCCCTAACTTTTACTAGATATTGACAAATTCCTCTCCAAAGTGGTGACTAACTGTCCCGTTAGCAGTTTCTATTATTCCAACTCAGTTCTAGGTATTATCAACAAATTTCATTAGTAATCAGGGAACTGCAAGTTAAAATCAAAGTAAAATACTACTGTCTATTAGACTGAATGGATTTACCATACCAGTATAATGGACAGTAGTATTTTACTTTGATTTTAACTTGCAGTTCCCTGATTACTAATGAAATTTGTTGGAGGTGATTATTAATTTTGGATGCTACCTTAAAAAAAAATTTGTGGCAGGCCAGGTGCAGTGGCTTATGCCCGTAATCCCAGCACTTTGGGAGGCCAAAGCAGGTGAATCACGAGGTCAGGAGTTCAAGACCAGTCTGACAAACATGGTGAAATGCCGTTTCTACTAAAAATACAAAAATCAGTCAGGCATGGTGATGCACGCCTGTAATAACAGCTGTTCAGGAGGCTGACGCAAGAGAATCACTTGAGCCTGGGAGGCAAAGGTTGCAGTGAGCTGAGATCACGTCACTGCACTCCAGCCTGGGCATCAGAGCAAAACTCCATCTCAAAAAAAAAAAAAAAAAAAAAAAAAAAAAAAAAAAAAATTGTGGCTAATATATTCTCATTGTGGCCTATTTTAACCTTATTCATGGTGTCTTTGATGGATAGTTTTTTATTTTAATGCCCCCCCCTTTTTTTTAGACAGGGTTTCTCTCTTGTTGCCTAGGTTTGAGTTAAATGGCATGATCTCGGCTCACTGCAACCTCTGCCTTGCAGGTTCAAGCGATTCTCCTGCCTCCGCCTCCCAAGTAACTGGGACTACAGGCATGCACCACTGTGCCCAGCTAATGTTTTGTATTTAGTAGAAAGGTAGTTTCACCATGTTGGTCAAGGTGGTCTTGAACTCCTGACCTCAGGTGATCCACCCGCCATGGCTTCCCAAAGTGCTGGGATTACAGGCATGAGCCACTGCACCCAGCCTTTTAATGCAATTTATTAAAATCTCTCTCTCTTTTTTTCTGAGACAAAGTCTTTTTCTGTCACCCAGGCTTGAGTGCAGTGGCACCATCTCGATTCACTACAACCTCTGCCTCTTGGGTTCAAGCGATTTCCAGCTAAGTTTTGTATTAGTAGAGAGTAGGGATGGAGTTTCACCCTATTGGCCAGACTTTTCTTGAATTCCTAACCTCAAGTGATCCACCTGCCTCAGCTTCCCAAACTGCTAGGATTACAGGTATAAGCCATCATGCTCAGCCTAATATAGCTCTTTATAATAAGTGTTTTTGAATCCCGTTTTTACAAATCATTTTCTAACTTAAAGACATAAAAATTGTCTTCTAAAATATTAAAATTTTTATTTTCATATTTGGTCTATAATTCATCTGGACTTTATTGTTATGTTATAGTGTGAGGTAAGGATCTAATTTTAAAAATATTATAATCAATTAACCATGTCATTATTGAATAGTCCCTCCTTTCCCTATAGATTTTTGCAGTTTTAAAAAATTAATTAGTTTCAATAGGTTTTTGGGGAAACAGGTGGTGTTTGCTTACACAAATAAGTTTTCTAGTGGTGATTTCTGAGATTCTGGTGCAGCCATCACTTGAACAGTGTACACTGTACCCAATGGGTAGTCTTTTATCCCTTACCACCCCCCACCCTCCCTCCTTTCACTGAGTCCCCAAAGTCCATTATATTATTGTTATTATTTTTTGAGACAGAGTTTTGCTCTGTCACCCAGGCTGGAGTGCAATGGCATGATCTTGGTGCACTGCAACCTCTGCCTCCTGGATTCAAGCAATTCTACTGCCTCAGCCTCCTGAGTAGCTAGGATTACAGGTGTTCACCACCGTGCCCGGCTAATTTTTTGTATTTTTAGTAGAGATGGGGTTTCTGCATGTTGGTCAGGCTGGTCTCAAACTCTTGACTTCAGGTGATTCACCCACCTTAGTCTCCCAAAGTGCTAGGATTACAGGCATGAGCCACTGTGCCCGGCCTGTTATATTATTCTTATGGCTTTGCACCGTCATAGCTTATCTCCTGCTTATGAATGAGAGCATAAAATATTTGGTTTTCCATTACTGAATTACTTTACTTAGAATAATGGTCTCCAATTCCATTCAGGTTGCTGATATATACGTGTGTGTATACACACACACACACACACACACACACACACACACACATATATATACATACATACATATATATGTATATATATTTTTTATATATTTATATATCTCAAAAATTATCCACTCATTGATGGGCATTTGGGCTGATTCCATATTTTTATAATTGCAAATTGTATAATTTTTGCAATTTTATTTAGATATAATTCACATACCATAAGATTCACCCATTTAAAATGGAAAATTTAATGTATTTTTAGTATATTCAAGAGTTGTACAACTATCGCCACAATCTAATTTTAGAATATTTTCATCACCCCAGAAAGAAATGCTGTATCCATCACTCCATTGCTTCTTTCACTCACACCCTCCTGTCACACCCAGCACTAGGCAACCACCAATCTATTTTCTGTCACTATAGATTTATCTATTCCGGACATTTCATCTAAATGAGATTGATATGGTTTGGAGTTGTGTCCCTACCCACATCTCATGTCAAATTGTCATCCCCAATTTTGGAAGAGGAACCTGGTAGGAAGTAATTAGGTTGTTACAAGTCTTTACTATTTAAAAAAAACTCATCGTTTTTTATGACTGCATAGTATTCCATGGTGCATATGTGCCACGTTTTCGCTGTCCAGTCTATCATCAATGGGCATTTGGGTTGGTTCCAAGCCTTTGTAAACAGTGCTGCAATGAACATATGTGTGCATATATCCTTATAATAGAATGATTTATAATCCTTTGGATATATATCCAGTAATGGGATTGCTGGATCAAATGGAATTTCTATTTCTAGGTCCTTGAGGAATCACCACACTGTCTTCCACAATGGTTGAACTAATTTACACTCCCACCAACAGTGTAAAAGTGTTCCTATTTCTCCCCATGCTCTCCAGCATCTGTTGTCTCGAGATTTTTTAATGATTGCCATTCTAACTGGCATGAGATGGTATCTCAATGTAGTTTTGATTTGCATTTCTCTAATGACCAGTGGTGATGAGCATTTTTTTCATATGTTTGTTGGCCTCATATATGTCTTCTTTTGAAAAGTGTCTGTTCATATCCTTTGCCCACTTTTGAATGGGCTTATTTGTTTTTTTCTTGTAAATCTGTTTTAGTTCTTTGTAGATTTTTGATATAAGTCCTTTGTCAGATGAGTAGATTGCAAAAATTTTTCCCCATTCTGCTGGTTGCCAGTTCACTCTAATGATTGTTTCTTTTGCTGTGCAGAAGCTCTGGAGTTTAATTAGATCCCATTTGTCTATTTTGGCTTTTGTTGCCATTGCTTTTGGTGTTTTAGTCATGAAGTCTTTGCCTATGCATGTGTCCTGAAAGGTTTTGCCTAGGTCTTCTTCTAGGGTTTTTATGGTGTTAGGTCTTCTGTTTAAGTCTTTAACCCATCTGGAGTTAATTTTAGTGTAAGATGTTAGGAAGGGGTCCAGTTTCTGCTTTCTGCACATGGCTAGCCAGTTTTCCCAATACCATTTCTTAAACAGGGAATCCTTTCCCCATTGCTTGTTTTTGTCAGGTTTGTCAAAGATCAGTTGGTTGTAGATGTGTGGCATTGCCTCTGAGGCCTCTATTCTGTTCCATTGGTCTATATCTCTGTTTTGGTATCAGTACCATGCTGTTTTGATTACTGGAGCCTTGTAGTATAGTTTGAAGTCAGGTAGTGTGATGCCTCCAGCTTCGTTCTTTTTGCTTAGAATTGGCTTGGCTATGCAGGCTGTCTTTTGGTTCCATATGAAGTTTAAGGTGGTTTTTTCCAGTTCTGTGAAGAAAGTCATTGGTAGCTTGATGGGGATAGCATTGAATCTATAAATTACTTTGGGCAGTATGGCCATTTTCATGATATTGATTCTTCCTAATCATGAGCATGGAATGTTTCTCCATCTGTTTGTGTCCTCTCTTATTTCATTGAGCAGTGGTTTATAGTTCTCCTTGAAGAGGTCCTTTACATCCTTGTTAGTTGTATTCCTAGGTATTTTATTCTCTTTGTAGCAATTATGAATGGCAGTTCATTCTTGATTTAGCTCTCTTTAAGTCTGTTATCAGTGTATAGGAATGTTTGTGATTTTTGCACATTGACTTTGTATCCTGAGACTTGGCTGAAGTTGCCTCCTCAGTTTCAGGAGATTTTGGGCAGAGATGATAGGGTCTTCTAAATATACAATCATGTCATCTGCAAATAGAGATAATTTGACTTCCTCCTTTCCTAACTGAATACCATTTATTTCTTTTTCTTGCCTGATTGCTCTGGCTAGAACTTCCAATACTATATTGAATAGGAGTGGTGAGAGAGGGCATCCTTATCTAGTGCCAGCTTTCAAAGGGAATGCTTCCAGTTTTTGCCCATTCAGTATGATATTGGCTGTGAGTTCATCCTAAATAGCTTTTATTATTTTGAGATATGTTCTGTCGATACCTAGTTTATTGAGGTTTTTAGCATAAAGGGCTGCTGAATTTTGTTGAAGGCCTTCTCTGCATCTATTGAGATAATCATGTGGTTTCTGTCTTTGGTTCTGTTTATGTGGTGAATTATATTTATAGACTTGCATATGTTGAACCAGCCTTCCATCCCTGGGATGAAGCCTAATTGATGGTGATGGATGAGCTTTTTGATGTGCTGTTGCAATCAGTTTACCAGAATTTTATTGAAGATTTTTCCATATGTTCATCATGGATATTGGCCTGAAGTTTTCTTTTCTTGTTGAATCTTTGCTGGGTTTTGGTATCAGGATGATGTCAGTCTCATAAAAACATTTGGGGAGGATTCCGTTCTTTTGGATTGTTTGGAATAGTTTTATGTCTGGTAGAATTTGGCTGTGAACCCATCTGGACCTGGGCTTTTTTGGTTGGTAAGCAACTAATTGTTGCCTCAACTTCAGCCCTTGTTATTGGTCTATTCAGGGTTTTGACTTCTTCCTGGTTTAGGCTTGAGAGGGTGTAAATGTCCAGGAATTTATCCATTTCTTCCAGGTTTACTGGTTTATGTGTATAGAGTTGTTTGTAGTAATCTGATTGTGGTTTGTATTTCTGTGGAATCTGTGGTTATATCCCCTTTATAGTTTTTTTACTGCATCTATTTGATTATTCTCTCTTTTCCTTTTTATTAATCTGTCTAGTGGTCTATTTTGTTGATCTTTTCAAAAAACCAGCTCCTGGATTTTTTGATTTTTTGAAGGTTTTTTTTTTTTGTATCTCTATCTCCTTCAGTTCTGCTCTGATCTTAGTTATTTCTTGTCTTCTGTTAGCTTTTGAGTTTTTTTGATCTTGCTCCTCTAGCTCTTTCAATTTTGACCATAGGGTGTCAATTTTAGATCTTTCCTTGCTTCTCATGTGGGCATTTATTGCTATAAATTTTCCTCTGGACACTGCTTTAAATGTGTCCCAGAGATTCTGGTATGTTGTGTCTTCTTTCTTGTTGGTTTCAAAGAACATCTTTATTTCTGCCTTCATTTCATTGTTTATCCAGTCAACATTCAAGAACCAGTTGTTCAGTTTCCATGAAGTTGTGCAGTTCTGAGCTAGTTTCTGAATTTTGAGTTCTAATTTGATTGCACTTGGTCTGACAGACTGTTTGTTACGATTTCTGTTCTTTTACATTTGCTGAGGAGAGATTTACTTCCAATTATGTGGTCAATTTTAGAGTAGGTGTGATGTGGTGCTGAAAAGAATGTATATTCTGCGGATTTACAGTGGAGAGTTCTGTAAATGTCTATTAGGTTTGCTTAGTCCAGGTCTGAGTTCAAGTACTGGATATCCTTGTTAATTTTCTGTCTCATTGATCTGTCTAATATTGACAGTGGAGTGTTAAAGTCTCCAACTATTGTTGTGTGGGAGTCTAAGTCTCTTTGTAGGTCATTAAGAATTTGCTTTATGTATCTGTATCTGGGTGCTCCTGCATTGGGTGTGTATATATTTAGGATCGTTAGCTTTTCTTGTTGCATTGATCCTTTTACCATTATGTAATGACCTTCTTTGTCTCTTTTGATCTTTGTTGTTTTAAAGTCTATTTTATCTGAGACTAGGATTGCAACTCCTGCTTTTTTTGGTTGTTGTTGTTCTCCATTTGCTCGGTAGATCTTCCTCCATCCCTTTATTTTGAGGCTATGTGTATCCTTGCACATAAGATGGGTTTCCTTAATATATGGCCCGTTTTTAAATTGGGGTGTCTTTTATTATTGAGTTGTAGTTGTTCTTTATGTATTCTGGATGTCAGCCTATTATTAAACATATTATGTGTAAATATTATTTTAAATATATTACATGTAAATATTTTCTCCCATTTTATGAGTTGTCCTTTCACTTTCTTAATAGTATTACTTTCAGGAAAAAAGTTCTCTTAATTTTGATGAAGTCCGATTTATCCATTTTTTTTCTTTTGTCTTTGATGCTTTTGGTGTCATACCTAACAAACAATTGCCAACTCCCATGTCATGAAGATTTACTCTTGTGTTTTCTTCTAAGAGTTTTGTAGTTTTAGCTCTTACATTTAGTTCTATTAGGGTGGTGCAAAAGTAACTGCATTTTTGCCATTAAAAGTATAGCAAACTGCAATTACTTTTACACCAACCTAATATCCATTTTAGTTAATTTTTGTATATGGTAAGCATTCAAACTCATTCTTTTGCATATGAATATCCAGTTGTCTCAGCAAAATTTCTTGAAAAGATGATTATTTCCACCATTGAATGGTCCTGGCACCCTTGTTGGTATTGTTGGTATTGGGCTGTAGGTGTTCGTTTTGTATTCTGGACATCAGAATACATAAAGAAATAAACTGACCATGTATGTAAGGCTCTTTTTCTATACTGTCAATCCTAGTCCATTGATCCATTGTCTATATTGATCAATATGTCAGTAACACATTATCTTGATTATTGTAGCTTTGCAAAAAGCTTTCAATGAAACCCCGTCTCTACTAAAAATACAAAAATGACTGGGCATGGTGGCATGCACCTGTAGTCCCAGCTACTCGGGAGGCTGAGGCAGGAGAATTGCTTGAACCTGGGAGGTGGAGGTTGCAGTGAGCTGAGATTGTGCCACTGCACTCCAGCCTGGTGACAGAACAAGACTCCATCTAAAAAAAAAAAAAAAAAAAAAAAAAAAAAAAAAAAAAAAAAAAAAATCAGCAAGTGTAAGTCCTTTAGCTTTCTTCTTTTCGGTTTTGGCTATTCTGTGTCTCTTGCATTTTTATATAAATTTTGTGATCAGCATATCAAATTCTGCAAAAACCAGCTGAAATTTAATAAAGTTCAACCTATAGATCAATTGGGAGAATATTTTCATCTTAATACTGAGGTTTATTATGTTTTTCTTTATGAGTCCTGTTTTTTCTTTCCCACCATCTCTAATATAAGGCTTCTATCCTCAAGGTCACTGGTGGTCTAAAATGGCCCTTGTCATCATGCCCATATTCAGACAGCAGAGAAGAGCAAACAAGGAAGAAAGAAAATGTCAATGTGTCCCTTCACTTTTAAGGATAATTTGCACAAGCTCTATACAACACTTCTGTTTACTTCTCATTTTCCAGAACTTAGTGATACCTGGTAGCAAGGCACACTGGGAGAAGTTAATTTTTGATCGACTGTAATTGCTTTGCCTAGGATTTTGCTGCTAAGAAGATGGGGGAAGATCAGCCATTGAAAGGCAACCAAAGTCTCTGTTAGACTCAGACATTTAGCCATATTTTTATCCCCTCAGATATATAGATATGTGACTTTCTTTAGCTTTCCATCAGGAGTAGTAGACCCTCATTCTATCCTCTGACATTAAGCAATGAACCTTGGCTGCCTTTATCACCATATATAGTTTGGATGTCCTATCCAAATCTTACGTTGAATTGTAATCCTCAGTGCTAGAGGTGAGGCCTGGTGGCAGGAATTTGTGTCATGGAGGCAGATCCCATATGGCTTGGTGCCATCCTCACAAAAGTAACTTCTCAAAAGATCTGGTTGTTGTAACTTGTGGCACCTCCCTCTATACTCCCTCTCTCTAACTTCCTTTCTCACCGTGTGATGTGCCGGCTCTCCCTTCACCTTCTGCCATGAGCACAAGCTTCTTGGGGCCTCTCCAGAAGCTGAACAGATGCCAGAACCATGTTTCCTGTAGAACTGTGAGCCAATTAAACCTCTTTTCTTTATAAATTACCCAGTCTCAGGTATTTCTCCATAGCAATGCAAGAACCATATAACACAAACCATTTGATTTCTTCATGAATCATGGAATTTTGGATTGTATTTTCATTTTGAATAAAATAATATTTGGGGTCTTTCTCTCCCCACTTAGCTATTTTGTGGTTTCTTTGTCTAGACCACTTGCCCAGACTAGGCTTTGTGTGAGTGGTTCAAAACACTTGTCCTGAGAGGACACTGAGGGCATAACAGCAGGTGGCCTGTTTTGGTGCTTGGTTTCCAAACAATGTCTGGGTCCTCCTGCCTCTTTAGGTCTGCTACTCTGTAAAAGATACAGCCCTGGAAAAGAGCTGACAGCAACTGTCAGCCTTCTTTCAGAAGAGGTAGAGTCTCATACTAGCTTTTGAGTTTAAGCATTGAGGTTGACTCCAATCCCCATCTCTCAAGCATGTACCTTTAATAACTGCTATCATTTGAATATTTGTCTTCTCCAAAACTCATGCTGAAATTTAATCTTCCATGTGACAGTATTGAGAGGTGGAGTCTTTAAGAGGTGGTTGGGTCATGAAGGCTCTGCCCTCATGAATGAATTAATCCATTCATGGATTAATTGGTTAATGGATTAATGAGTTATCATGAGAGTGGGACTGATGGCTTTACAAAAGGAGGAAGAAAGACCTGACCTGGCATGCTCAATCCCCTCACTGAGGGTGGTGTACCCCATACCACTTCAAGACTGCAGAGTGTCCCCACCAACAAGCAGGCAGTTGTCAATTGCAGCCCTCAGCTTCTGACTTCTTGGCTTTCCTAACTGTAAGACACAAACTCCTTTTCTTTATAAAGTACCAGTTTCAGATCTTCTGTTATAAGCAATATAAAATGAACAAAACAGTACCTATTACCCATCAGAAGCCACATTCCTAGCTGCCATTGACTACTTCCAAACCTGAGCCCAACAGGCATGCGGGTTAGCCCTGCTTACCACCTTAATTTTCTGTTCTACTCCTGGCTCTCAAAGGTACTTGTTTTAGAGCCTGAATTTGTCTTTTGGAGAAAAGTTGTCTTTGGGAGCTCAAAAGATGGCTCAATGACTTCACTCTTTGTTGTGCTCTTTCTGCTTTCTGGTGTGGAATGATTAATATAGACCTGTATCTTCACAGCAGGAAGGGCATACCAAAGGTTGAAGTTACTGAGCCATCTTGACCAGAAATCAATGTTTTCAAAGAACTAAAAGAAGATCAATGTTCCCAGAGCAGAATCAGCCTGGGGGAATGTAGTGTGAAGGTTTGTGGAGCTGGAAAAGACCAGACCGTATAATGCCTTGTTTAAAAGAATTTTATATAATGTAAATTCGTAAAGGTTTTTGAGCAGGAGCACGCAGAAGGGAATCAAGAAACTCTGTCTTCCAGAATCCTTCTCCTTGTATAGATTTTATTTGACTTCCCCTCTCTATATTGGGGATCACCAAAGAGAAAAATTTGCCTACAATTCAGAAGGCAGAAGGGAAGAAAGGCCATTATTCTCAGAAGCTTGTGGCAGCTAGACTCAAGGAAATTTAGCCTTCTCTCTCAGGTCTTGCTTCACTGTCAATAGAACCAGGAATTTTATTTTTCATAAAGTATTATCTCAGGGCCTCATTTCATTACCTGGGGCTCTGAGGGATGTGGTACTGCCTAGGAGCCTTTTAATTATATTTTTTACCCTCTTTTCCTCTTTGATTCATTTAATTGGCCAATAAATATTTAGCTGGCTTCAAAATCAGGTGGATGAGTATTGCAATGTGTAATAACTAGCCCTTAGAATATTTCATTAAATTATCCTCTATGGCTTCACATTGACTTTCATTATTTAATTTTTAGGTCAATATTAGGGTGGGTTCACAGTTCACTTAAAATATGAACAAGCATAATTGGAAACAGGATGCATTTATTCATCATCAAATGCTAATTGAGAGCCTAAGGAGTTTAGGGAACTCTGCTAATGAAATACAAAGATGCATAAGACGTAATAAGTTGTTTGTCCTTAACAGGATAACAATGTGTGAAGCTGGTGGAGAAACTTTAATACAAAGCAATGTAAGATAATAGCCACGAATGTAGACATCTGTGCTTTGGAGAGCTGAGAGGAGGGAGAACTTCTTGATGGGGATTTCATGAAAGACTTCATGAAGGAAAAGGCATTTGAGTAAGCCCTGAAGGATTTTAAATCTACAGAGATGGTGAAGGAGGATATCACAGGTAGAAGAAATGGAAATGACATGAACAAAGACAGGGAGAAAGAATGAGGAAAACATGAAGTATGTGGTGAAGGCAGGTCACTGAGGATAGGCTAAAAGATTAGGCTGGTCCATGAAAGTCATGGAAAATCTTGAATGATACGTTTAGGAGTTTTAGGCAATGGGGAGAAACAGAAGATTTTAAATTCCAAACCTCCCTTAAGAAATGGGTGTTTTGATAAGGCAAATCTGGTAGAGATGTGAAGTATAGATTAAAGCCAAAGAAACCAACTGGATGAGTTAGGAGACTTGTATGAGTTACCCGGTTTGTGGTAACTGGAGAGAAGGCAGTGGCAGAGGAAGAAAGGATAGCTGTAGATTAAAAGCTAAAAGGGAAATGAGTGGGATTGTGTGTATGCCATGGATTAGGAATATCAGTGAAGATTGGACTCAGAATTTCAGTGCTTATCCATTTGCCACATATGCCTGATGAGCCTGCAAATTAGGGTGTTCAAAGCTTCACCACTCAAAGTGTAGTCCACACAATGGTGGCATCAGCATCACCTGGGACCTTTAAGAAATGCACAGTCATGCATCCCCACCCCAGCCTACAGAATCAGAAACTCTTAGTGTGGGACAATCTGTGTTTTAACAAGCTTTCCAGGTGATTCTGATGCACACTAAGATTTGAAAACCATTGGTCTAGAGAAGGGGTTTTCTTTCTTTCTTTCTTTCTTTCTTTCTTTCTTTTTTTTTTTTGAGACAGAGTCTCATTCTGTCGTCAGGCTGGAGTGCAGGGGCGCGATCTCGGCTCACTGCAACCTCTGGCTCCTCGGTTCAAGTTATTCTCCTGCCTCAGCCTCCCAAGTAGCTGGGACTACAGGCATGCACAATCACACCCAGCTAATTTTTGTATTTTTTTTGGTAGAGACAGGGTTTCAACATGTTGGCCAGAATGGTCTTGATGTCTTGACCTCGTGATTTGCCTGCCTCGGCCCCCCAAAGTGCTGAGATTACAGGCATGAGCCACTGCACCTGGCCAGGGTTTTCTCAGTAGAAAAGGTATTAGATGTATAGTCAAAAGCACTGGGTATGGGGTCAGTGCTGCCGCCTGGTGATCTGGATGACCAGGTACTACCCACAAAGCCTCCTTGGGCAGGCAGGCCCAAAAGCCAGACAGCCTACATTCCGAGCACAGCTCTGCCAGGCTTACCTCGTGCTTCTGGGAGGGCAACTTTGTCTTTCTGAGATTCAGCTTCCTACCTGATGGGATTATATATAAGGACTTAGAAGATGGGAGCTCTTGGTATTATTATTTCCTCATGTGTACAATTACATGATTGACCTACCATTCCATGCTTCTAAGAATGCTCTGAAAGGACACTCTAGTTGTCACCATTTTATCTAGAAGTGATGTGCCTTGGGGTAGCTATGCTGGTTTACATGGCAGAAGACTCAATTGCAGTTTTGATCCTGCCCTCTCTGGACCTGCCACCCCAACAATCAGTTACTCTCTTTTGAATCCATCTTTGAACCCATAAAATAGGTATTTCAGTATCTGACTTTCTGATCTCACAGAGATTTTAAGAAGACTCTATCCTCAAATTTAACAACAGCATAAAGCTCTTTTGTAAATTGTGAAATACAGGTTAATTATTATTCATGCTATTATAATGAATAAAAGGAATATTATTTCTTAGACCAGTGGATCTCAAACCTTAGTGCACCAGAATTCCCTGGTGGGCTTGTTAGGACTGGCCTGTAGCTGCAGAGTTTCTGATTCCGTAGGTCTGGCATGGGGCTGAGCACATGCACTTCTGATGAGTTTCCATGTAATGTTGCTGCTGATTGGGTATACTCTGAGACCCACAGACTAAGATATATACCTGGTACTGAGGAAACCTCAAGGGAGAGTTGCCAACCCAATGTAATGAATACATCATATTGATATGGGGGTCCAGATAAAAAGAGCCCAGGAGAGATGTCAGAAAACAACTTCAAGCTTTGTCTCTAATCCTATTAGCTCTGTGACCCTGGGGGAGCTCCAGAGGCCTCTTTGCCTCAGTGTTCCTCTCTAAGATGGGAGGGATGAACATGAAATTGCCCAGCTCTCCAATTCAAATTGTTTGCATTCTCAACCAGAAAAATGCAGAGATCTATTTTTCTCAAAACTGTTTCCCATTACTATTTTTTCCCTTTTTTTGATGGAGTAGTAAGGGAAGAGGGGGCAGTTCTGGATTTTCTTTGTAAGACAATTTAATTTCCATTCCTCTTTTTTTGCAGCTAGAATTTTACCTTCCTCTTTTGGTTTCTTACTCCTGAGCCCTGCCTTCTCTGAAATGTTTCAGTTCCCTCTCATGTATTTTTAGACCAACTTTCTATCTTTCAACAGATGTGGCAAGCATACTTTTTGCCTAGTTCTTTAGGGGACAGGATGGACCCCAGAAGAAGACCCCCTTCTAGGAATAGACATGGGAAGAGTCCCCAAACTCCATCCTTTCAAGGCTTCTGGTTTTAAATGCTTGTCTTTGGTTCATCTTATAAACGATGATGGATTCTCCTTGCGAATTCCTAGCCAAAGCAATTAGGCAGAAAAAAAGTATATAAAGAACACTTTCAAATCAAAAAGAACAATAAAAAACAACTGGATTAAAAAATGAGCAAAGGACTAACATAGACATTTCTCCAAAGAAGAAAATGGCCAATACGCATTTGAAAGATGCTCAAGTAAAGGCAAAACCATTTCATTCAGTGATGTTTAGTCAAATTTGATTAACTTTTTTGACCTCTTCTGGGATCTTGCTTTATTTGTCATTCTTTCCTTTTCCATTTTAAATACATATATAAAACTGAAAGTATATGCAGCACACTCAATATATTATACCTGCCAGATACTCTTTATTCTCTCTTTTCATTCTAATCTCTCAGCATTGCTGCCAATTAAGTTAATAAAATGGTCTCTTAGCAAACTTCGGATGTTCTTTAACCTTGAGAACGTTTTACAAAGTCTTTTAGGACATGAAAGACTGAAAGCTTTGCCTCTAAGATCAAAACAAGACAAGGATGCCTATTTTCACCACTTCTATTCAACAAGGTAGTGGAAGTCCTAGCTAGAGCAATTAAACAAGAAAAAGACATAAAAGGCATTGCAACGGGAAAGGGAGGAGTAAAATTATCTCTGTTTGTAGGTGACATGAGAAAACCCTAAAGATTCACAGAATAAATCTGTTAGAACTAACATGAATTTGTCAAAGCTGCAGGATACAAAATCAACACACAAAAAATGAGTTGCGTTTTTATGTACTAAAAATGAACAATCCCCCACACCACCAAATTAAGAAAACAGTTCAATTTATGATAGCATCAAAAAGTAGAAAATACTTAGAAGTATACTTAACCAGGTAGCAAAAGACTTACACACTGAAAACTATAAAAGTAGCTGAAAGAAATTTAAGAAAATCAGAATAAATAAAAATATCCTAATTTATTGATCAGAAGATTTAATGTTGTTAAAATGTCAATACTACATGAAACAATCTACAGATTTAATGCAATCCATATAAAAATTTCAATGATTTTTTTGCAGAAATAGAGAAATCTATACAAAAATTTATATGGATTATCAAGGATCTTGAATAGCCAAAACAACCTTGAAAATGAACAAACCAGTAGGTCTCACAATTCCTGACTTCAAAACTTATTACAAAGCTATGATGAGCAAAATGGTGGTCCTAGAATAAGAAAAGACATAGGGACCAATGGAATAGAATAGAGCCCAGAAATAAACCCTCACATATATGGTCAAATGATTTTTTACAAGGGTGCCAAGACCATTCAATAGGAAAAGGACAATCTTTTCAATGAATGGTGTTGGGGAAATCTGATATCCACAAACAAAAGTAAAGTAAAATAAAAACTGGATTCTTACTTTATACCATGTACAAAAACTAACTCAAAATGAAGACCTAAACATAAGAGCTGTAACTACAAAACTCTTAGAAGAAAGCCTGGGGAAAAGCTTTATGACATTGGATTTGGCAATAGTTTCTTAGATACGAAACCAAAAGCAGAGGCAACAAAAGAAAAAATAGATTAATTAGGGTTCATCCAAATTAAAAACTCTTTTGCGTCAAAGAGCACCATCAACAGAGTAAAAAGACAACCCATGGAAAGGAAGAAAATATTTACAAATTATATATGTTAAGGGATTAATATACAAAATGTATAAAAAACACTTTCAAATCAAAAGGAACAACAAAAAACAACTGGATTAAAAAATGAGCAAAGGACTTGCATAGACATTTCTCCAAGGAAGAAAATGGCCAATAAACATTTGAAAGATGCACAATATCACTTATCATTAGGGAAATATAAATCAAAACCACAGTGAAATACCACTTCATACCAACTAGAATGACTAGTATCTAAAAAGCCAAAAATAGGCTGGGTGTAGTGGCTCACGCCTGTAATCCCAGCACTTTGGGAGGCTAGAGCAGGTGAATCACTTGAGGTCAAGAGTTCAAGACCAGCCTGGCCAACATGGTGAAACCTCGTCTCTATTAAAAAAACAAATACAAAAATTATCGGGGCTTGGTGGTGGGTACCTGCAATCCCATCTACTTGGGAGCCTGAGGCAGGAGAATCACTTGAAGCTGGGAGAAGGAGGTTGCAGTGAGCTGAGATCACACCACTGCACTCCAGCCTGGATGAAAGAGTGAGACTGTCTCAAAAAATATATATACATAAATAAATAAAAGAAAATTAAAAATGTTGGTAAGGACGTGGAGAAATTGAAATCTTTGTGCATTGTTGATGGAAATGCAAAATGATATATGCTGTGGAAAACAGTATAGCAGTTCCTAAAAATATTAAACATAAAATTCCCATATGATCCATATAAACAATGAATTGACAGCAGTCCTCAACCAGATGTTTGAACACCCATGTTCATAGCAGTATTGTTCAAAATAGTCAAAAGTTGATGGACAAGTGGATGAAGATGTTATATACAGATACAACAGAAAATTATTCAGCCTTAAAAATGAAGGAAATTCTGACACATGCTGCAATGTGGGTGAGCCTTAGGACAATGTGCTAAGTGAAAAAAGCCAGTCATAATAGGGCAAATGCTGTGATTCCACTTACATCAGGTACCTAGAGTAGTCAAATCCATAGCAATAGAAAGCAGAATGGTGGTTGCCAAGGCCTAGAAGGAGGGGGAGATGAATAGTTAGTGTTTAATGGGAACAGAGGTTCAGTTTTGCAATATGAAGAGTTCTGGAAGTAGATGGTAGTGATCGTTGCACAACAATGTGAATGTGGTTAATGCCAAAGAATTGCACACTTAAAATGGCTAAAATGGTGAAGATTATGTCATATGTATTATACCACAATTTAAAAAATCAGAACAAATTTGACCATGTTGTAAGTGGGTAGAGCTGGAAGGGATCTTTCTGGTTATGTTGGTGCAACCCACCCATGTTATAGCTGAAGAGACTGAATGAGGTCCTGAGACTGGCATGACTTGATCAAGATGGCATAGCCACTAGTGGCAGAGCCAAACCAGTTTTCTTTTCTTTTTTTCTTTTTTTGAGACGGAATTTCGCTCTTATTACCCAGGCTGGAGTGCAATGACACGATCTCAGCTCACCGCAACCTCCGCCTCCTGGGTTCAGGCAATTCTCCTGCCTCAGCCTCCTGAGTAGCTGGGATTACAGGCACGCGCCACCATGCCCAGCTAATTTTTTGTATTTTTAGTAGAGATGGGGTTTCACCGTGTTGACCAGGATGGTCTTGATCTCCTGACCTCATGATCCACCCGCCTCAGCCTCCCAAAGTGCTGGGATTACAGGCTTGAGCCACCGCGCCCGGCTCCAAACCAGTTTTCTAATACACTGCCCTAAATGTTCATGTGGTTTCTTCAACTAGCCTTCTTGCATTTGACTCCACCCCACCTCCTTGATAAAAACACAAAGGCTTAGACCCTATCTTACTTCAAAGAGCCTAGGCATCCAGATAATTCTGATCAACACCAGGGTTTGAGAACCACTGCACTAATGGGTAACTTCAGATGCCTTAGCAGATGAGCTCTAGGCTGTAGGAACATAGCAAAGCAACGCATCCACTGGTCAGAAGCAAGGAGGTTCATTTTCACTCATTTGTTCAGTCATTCAACATACACTGAGTGCTTACTATGTGCTAGGTGTGATTTTGAATACTGGTGGCATGAATTTACAGAGATAAATCAGTCATAGATTCTTTCCTCAAGAATTTTACAGTTTAATGGTGAAGAGACATACTAAACTGATAATTGTAATAATGTGATGAATACCTGAATCTCACATTTTCAAAGAAATAAGGTAAGACTTGCATGTTTATGATTCACCAGATCTCCAGGGAACAGCTATTCTGGGTCAGGTGGTAAGGTTACAGACATGAATAGGGCAGAGTCCCTGTCCTCTGGAAACTTCTAGGCTAGCAAATGCAAAGGAAATGTGAATAGGTTGGCTGAGTAGGGTTTCTTAGAGTCCTGGATGATAACTAAAAGAAGGCAAGACTTTTTTGACTCTTGGGTACTTGGAATCGATGCCTGGTGAATCACCATGGAAACAGGATTGATTCTCATTCACAAAGGTAGTTCTAACAAATATTTTTAAGCACGTAATTAATATTTTTCTCTAGCTCCATCCCAGTTGTGCTCTGTCCATGGTCATAATCCACATCCCACAGAAAAACAGATGTATTAGTCAGTTTTCATGCTGCTGATAAAGACATACTTGAGACTAAGAAATTTACAAAAGAAAGAGGTTTAATGAAATTACAGTTCCACACGGCTGGGGAGGCCTCACAGTTGTGGCGGAAGGTAAAAGTCACGTCTCACATGGTGGCAGACAAGAGAAGAGAGCTTGTGGAGGGAAACTCCCCTTTATGAAAGCATCAGATCTCATGAGACTTATTCACTATCATGAGAACAGCATGGGAAAGACCTGTCCCCATGATTCAATTACCTCTCACCTGGGCCCCCCCACAACACATGGGAATTCGAGATGAGATTTAGGTGGTGACACAGCCAAACCATATCACCAGAGGAGAGAAGAGTTTTAATGTGTAATGGGTTTAACAGGGTTACATCATCTTTTGACATTCCATGGCCTATAACACTACTGGTATTGTCCCCAGTCACTCCAGATCCAATGTCATAATATTTCAAATTCATATAGGTCCTAAGTCCTAAATTACTAAGACTTTTACTCCAGGAGGGAAGTGTGCATCTGGCTTTTCCTCATTAGAAGCCTGCAACTTGCTTCAAGTGGAAAGGATTCACTCTTCTGACCTCCCTCTGCTTTAATGGTAAGGCCCAGAGCCATGTGGCCAAAATCAGGGTTGTAAGAAAAGTTAGGTAGGACTCTGGGGTCTTCAGCTGTAACTGTTCTTGTGATGAGCCTAGTAGTAAGATTATCCACCTGAAGTAGAATGTGTTTCAATCTCAGCCTTTGATTTGTTTCTGCAAACAATCAAATGAAAAGAGGAAGGTATTATTTCTAACGTCAGAAAAGAGGAACCAGTGTAAAACAGACATTCAATAAAGCATTACCACCAAGCATTACACATTTGTCATTTTTTATTTTTAAAAACTAACAATGAAATCATTGTATTTGTGAGCACCAAGGATACTATTTCACACGCTCTTTTTTTTTTTTCTTTTTTAACATCTGTAATTTTCCCTTGGGTCTATTTTGTACAAAATCCACAAGAATTTTCTCCTTCTTCTCCCATATAAAAATTCATTTCTTTTCTTGCTTTTGCTCTAAAATAATTCATGAAATTATCCGATGTGATATCTGTTGTAGTGATGAGCTGGCAAGTGCTGAGGACTGAGGGAGGGCCTATGAGGGCTGACATAGTGAGGCTCCCTGTCCTTAAGAAGGATGCTGTCTGGTGAAGGAGGTGAATTTAACAGACCCGGAGGGGCAACCGACAACCCTACATTACCCTATCTGTAGAACAATGAAGCTCTGATTTATGCATAAGACTACATTGTACTTTATTTATGTTCATGAAGGATGTCAGTCTGTTTTTTTCCTACACTGTTTTTGAATGATTTTGGTATCAGGGTAATGCTAGTTTCATAGAATGAGTTGAAGAATATCCCCTCTGCATCAATTTTATGGAAGACATTGTGAAGAGTTACTATTATTTCCTGTTTTAGCGTCCAGTAGAATTTACCATTGAAGTCATCTGGGTCTAGAGTTTGCTTTGTGGGAGGACTTTTAACTATAATTTTAACTTTTTTTATAGCTATAAGGCTATTCAATTTATTTATTTTTTAGATGAGCGTTGGTTGTTTGTGTCTTTCAAGAAATTTGTTTTATCTAAGTTGTCTAATTTGTAGTTATAAAATTATTCAAAGTATGCCCTTGTACTTTTTATATCTGTAAGATCTGTAATATACTGCCTCTCTCATACTTAATACTGGTAATTTGTGTCTTCTCTCTTCTTTACTTGATCAGTCTGGCTAGAATTTTATCAATTAAATAGATGTGCTTAAAGAATCAGCTTTTGGTTTTAATTTTTCTCTTTTGTTTTGTTTTCTATTCATTGATTTCTGCTCTTATTCTTATTATTTCCTTTCTTCTGTTTACTTTGGCTTTTATTTATCCTGCTTTTTCTAGTTTCTTAAAGCAAAAGCTGAGGTCATTGACTTGAAACCTTTTTTATTTTTTAATATAGGATTTTGGTGCTGTCAATTTTCCTATAAGCATTGCTTTAGTCATATCCCACAAATAGATTTCAATTTAAAGTGAAGTAAAAGCAAAACAAATGCAAAAATATATTATCTTAGAGAATCCTTAGGACAAAAATGGGCGATAGATCATCTGCCAGTAAGTTCAACACAGTCATTCAGGACCTTTGAGGATGGTTATGTGGTTGGGGTGCTACTAGGGACTAGGATACAGTCAAACCTCTGGTCACAAAGCTGAATGCTAACTGTGGTTTCTGAGAACAAACCCCTTTTCATAATTTGCCTGAAGGGATCCTCTAGCTGCTCTGTCAATGTTTGTCTTCATTACTGAAAAAGATCCCTTGTGTTTTGTTTTTTGTTCAGCTTAAGAAGAAGTGATTGACTCACTTTGAGGAGCCTTGTAAGACAAAACAGAGTTATCTTTATGTTGAAGTTTTCTTATCAGATGAAGCAGGATAATAATCTTTGGCCTGTTAAATGATGTAAATATTTTCTTGTAATCTACCTTGCTTAACAAGTTGCCTATATATTTTTTTCTAGGATTAAGGTGAGAAAAAAGAGAAAAGAAAGGTTGCTTATATTTTTAACTTGCTTTTATCATATTTGTCTTTATTTATTCATTTGTTACTTTTATGTTTTGCTTAGTAAGACTTTTTCTATTTCAAAGGAATAAAAATATTCTTATTTTTTTTCCTAGTGCTTTTAGAATTTTATTTTTTACATATAAATATTTCATCTTCCTGGAAACTATTTTTTGCATCTGATACAAAGTAGGAGATTCACTTTATTTCTTACCAATGTATAACCAAATTTATCCAATATCATTTATTAAATAACTCATCTTTTCACAACTGATTTGAAAGACCATCTTTATTATGTACTAAGCACATATAAATATATGAGTTTCTTTTGACTATCTGTCTTATTTTGTTCACTTGTTTGCTCATTTCTGCCCTCATTTTAATTGCTGTTGCTTTGTAATACATTTTGGTATCTGGAAGGATGAGATTTTATTCTCCTTCTGTTTTAAATATTGTTTGGTATCTCACATTTTATTTTCCATTTAAACTTGGAATCACTTTGTTTAGTTTTTAAAAATCCTGTTGAATTGCATTGACTTTGTAGTTTAACTTGAGAATAAATATCTTTACAATAGCAGTCTTTCTATCCAGGAACATGGCAGGATGCTACATATATTCAAGTCCTTGTTTATGTAATTCTGTTATTTAACTCATTAGGTCTCATTCCCAACTTTGTGCTAATTGCCATTTCAATAAGGGATATCCTTAGTATCCTTATTCAAGAAACTGATAAATCATTGACTGGAAAATAGTTTGATATAATGCATTATAGTGGCCAGGCATGGTGACTCAAGCCTATAATCCCAACACTTTGGGAGGCCGAAGTGTGCACAAGGTCAGGAGTTCAAGACCAGCCTGACCAATATGGTGAAACCCCATCTCTACTAAAAGTACAAAAATTAGCCAGGCATGGTGCCACGCCCTGTAATCCCAGCTACTCAGGAGGCTGAGGCAGGAGAATCACTTGAACCTGGGAGGCAGAGGTTGTGGTGAACCGAGAGCCCGCCATTGCATTGCAGTCCAGCCTGGGCGACAGAGCAAAACTCTGTCTCAAAAAAGAAAAAATAAGTGCATTATAGCTTACTACTAAAGACTTATAGTCTTTGAGAATAATAGTAACTCATTAGTCACTGTCCTTGGATACTGCTGTTAAACCAGTCTTCATTTCTAATTTAACTTAGCCATCCCACAGGATTCAACCCATTCCATTCCAATCCAATTCCAACCAATTCAATTCAATCCAATTAAATAGATCTCTCCTTACTTGAGTTTCACATTCTAAAATATGTATAGGCAGCAGAGAGTCACCCAGATACCTTGTTGTCAATCGACTTCATCAGGCATTCCTGGAATGATTGATTAAGTAATTTTGTTGACAAAGGGAAATGTGGTTGGCATGACATGAATTGTTTTTAGTGGATATGTGCTATCCTATAAGGTAAGAATTGGTTGTTCTGCTGGAGGAGGATGGTGGCACTAGGTCAAGGGATTAAGCAACAGCAAAACTAGGGGTAAGCAAATGTAGTGAAACTGGGAAGTTGTTGCTTAAGCATGCATAAGAAGCTAAACCAGAAGCTCGATGGAATTGTAGACAGACAGCAGGGAGATTCAGTCAGTGACTGGGGGTGGAAAGGAACAAGTGATATTCAGGAAGTTTGCAAACTTTGGACATTGAGTTTAGCAGAATGTGTGTTTGTTTCGTAAGTCTTTTACAGTCTAGGTGGAGGAAAAGGACCTAAAAAATAAACAGGAACTTCCAGGAAAATAGAGTAGAAGTATTTTTCCATGTTTCTCCTATTAAATACGACTGAAACCCCCGATCTAAAACAAACAAGAAAACTCTGAAAGGTAGAGCAAACTAGCTAGAGAATTCGGAACCCAAGAAACAACACAGTAGTGACATCACTGGATTTTCTGTGTCTCACACATACCAGACTGTGTGAGAAGCTAGGAACCTAGACATACAACAGGTACAGACAAAAAATAGCTCTGACAAAAGCCTGCTCTCTCTAACCAACAGGCTAGAAAGACAGAAAACTTTAGACCTCCAATGCTCCACTCTAGCCAAATAGCACAGAGAGAGCTATGGATCCACACCCACCCATGCTGCCAAAGGCCCGTAGGGAGCAAGACTTTCACCCTCGACAAGTTACATGGAGGCTTTTGAATCTCTCCCCACTCCTGTAGCAGGATAGTGTCAGAGAAGGCCAGGTGGGGAGCTGGGGTTTTCTTCCCTCCCAGGCAGTAATGTGGCCCACTTTCTCTTCCCTGTAGCATCAGTGGGACAATGTGGCAAGTCTGAACTTCAGTTCCCACCCAGCAGTCACAATAACAAAGCATCCTTCCCACCACCTACTGGGGTAGTTTTAGAGTAGGAGAGCTAGTGGAGAGGCAGGACTTTTGCCAACACCCGAAAGTAATCTGGTATCAGTGGAGGCTGCATGGGAATAGTAGCAAGCCACTTCCACCTCGCCCATCCCAGACGGTGTTAGCAGAAGCCTAATGGGGACTCCCACCTTCAACCAGCAGCAACAGGAGCCTCTCCCCACTTTGGGTGTCAATGGAGACCAAGTGGATAATCGATTTCTACCCCTACCTGGCAGTAATGAGGTAGTGCCACCTCTTTCCCTGCCAAGCAGTGTCAAAGGAAGCCAGCTAAAATAGAGGGTTTAAATAAGAAATAGAAAATATAAAGAACTACATGGAAATTACAGAATATACATTTAAAAACTTGCTGAATGCTCCTTTAAGCCAGTGGTTACCATGGGTCACGAGCAATTTTGAGCCATGAAGCTACTGACCAGAGCTGGGTTCTTTTTGAGACTTTATTCCCTTAAAGTTGCCTCCAGAGTTAAAGTCACAGCTACCCCCAGAGGAGTGGCTCCACATCCTTAGGACCTTGAGATCATCAAATTTCCAAATGGTTTCGTGATTGCTTCTTTGGAAAACTCTGTTCTGCATCAAGAATTGATTTGTTCATTAAAGCAGGCAGTAGATGTGAGGACTCCAACAATTTAGTAATTTCTCATTTACTGTGTCTTGCATCCAGTTTGACTACAAAAGGAGCTTCGCCTTTCAAGATAGCCCATGAAATTGAAGCAGCTGGTGGAAAATTAAGTGTAATTGCAACAAGAGAAAGCATAGCTTATATCATGGAATGCCTGCAGAGTGATATTGATATTCTAATGGAGTTCCTGCTCAATGTCACCACAGCACCAGAATTTTGTCATTGGGAAGTACCTACCCTCCAGTCTCAGCTAAGGATGGACAAAGCTGTGTATTTTCAGAATCCACAGGCACATGTCATTGAAAATTTGCATGCTGAAGCTAATTGGGATGCCTTGGCTAATTCCTTGTATTGTCCTGACTATAGGATTGAAAAAGTGACATGGGAGGAATCACATTACTGTGTTTTGAACCACTTCACAAGTGCAAAAATGATGTGGTTGAACTTGATATGAGTCACCCCATTCTAAAGCAAGTTGCTGAAGAGTTTCTCAATAGGAGGGGTAGGCTTCTTTTGTCTGGTGCAAAAGACAATACTGTGGAGGTGAAATTTAGGAACAAAATGGAGACACTGTCGTCCATGCTTGCTCTTGTAGTAGAAAGTGCTGCCACAAGAAGTGCACAACAAATGCATTGAGTGTTTTTCAGCATGTCAAGAGGGACACCATATGTCAAGAGGGATACTGAAGGCACCAGCTATCTATAACAGGCTATTGCCAAGGCAATTCACCAGACATTTGGTATTTCTGCTTTTAATGCGAGTTACTCAAATTTTGGACTCTTCAGGATGTGCACTGTCTTCTAGGCTGTAGCTGCTGGAGATGTCACCAAGGCTGCCTATAACCAAGTAGATGTAATTGCTCAAGAAAAGCTTTTCAATGTCCAGGCTGCCAAGAACAAGCTAAAAGCTGGATACCTAATGTAAGCGAAGTCTTCTGAGGGTTTCATAGAAGAAATCTCAGGCTCTAGTTGCTGGTTCTTATGAGCCAACATCACCAGTCCTTCAGTAGATTGGTTGGTTGGCTAGAGCTGTCATTATTAATATGGCAAAGAAGTTTGCTTCTGGCTAGGAGTTAATGGCAGCAAGAGGAAATTTGGAATATACACAATTGGTTGATGGGTTGATGAGTTGT
This sequence comes from Saimiri boliviensis, assembly GCF_048565385.1. Lineage (NCBI taxonomy): Eukaryota > Metazoa > Chordata > Mammalia > Primates > Cebidae > Saimiri > Saimiri boliviensis. The sequence continues at coordinate 15,378,743 of NC_133456.1, forward strand.
AATATGGAAGCACATATTACAGAAAGGGTTGAACATTCTCTCAGCCCAGAGCAACAAACACATGAAAGCCAGAAGTATCTTATATAACATTTATCTTTTTTTTCAATTAGGTAAAATGCCTTAAAGCATAAATGTAGGCAATTATTCCCAGCTGACCTAAAGTCAATAAAACATTTTGCTTAAATATTAGAAAAAAACTGTCTGGATGAGTTCAAGAGCAGAATGGAGGAGACAGAGAAAAGAATCAGTGAACTGAAAGAAGGAAAAATAGAAATGACCTAATCTGAACAACAGAGAGAAATTAAAAAAAAAAAATTATGGCCAGGCATGGTGGCTCATGCTTATAATCCCAGCACTTTGGGAGGCTGAGGCAGGCAGATCACACGAGTCCAAGAGTTTGAGACCAGCCTAGCCAACATGGTGAAACCCATCTCTACTAAAAATACAAAAATTAGCCAGGCATGGTGGCTTGCACCTGTATTCCCAGCTACTTGGGAGGCTGAGGCAGGCGAATCACTTGATCCCAGGAGGCAGAAGTTGCAGTGAGCCTGGATCATGCCACTGCACTCCAGCCTGGGCGACAGAACAAGACTCTGCTTCAGAAATAAATAAATAAATAAATAAATAAATAAATAAATAAATAAACAAACAATAAAAAAATACTAACAGAGCCTCAGGAGCCTGTGGAATTATAACAAAAGATCTAAAATTTATTTCATGACTCCCACAAGGACAAAAAAAAAAAAAGAGAATGAGGCTAAAAAGGTATTTAGAGAAATAATGGGTAAAAACTTTCTAAATTTGGCAAAAGACATAAACCTACAGATTAAATAAGCTGAGTGTATCCCAAACCAGATAAACCCAAAGAAATCCACACCAAGACACATTATAATCAAACCTCTGGAAACTAAAGATAAATAACAAAAATGTCTTAAAAGCCAGAGAGAAACACAGTAAAGGACAATTTAAATGACAGTGAATTTTTCATCAGAAATCATAAGGCCCAAAGTTAGTGGCACAACATTTTTTAATTGCTGCAAGAAAAGAACCATCAATCTAGAATCTTATATCCAGCGAAAATATCCTTCAAGGATGCAAGGAAAATCAAGACATTATCAGATAAAGAGAAAGACAGAGGATTTGTCACTAGCAAATAAGACTATTATAAGAGAATGTCTAAAGGGAGTTCTCTGAACAGAAGGAAAATAATAAAAGATGAGGAAGGAAGCAAGAACAAGAAAAATAGTAAAACTATAGGTAAGTGTGGTATATTTTCTTCCAGCTTATGAGCTTTCTAAATTATGTTGGTTGGTTGAAACAAAAATTGTAACACTGATATAGTCTAAAATGTATGTAGAGGAAATATTTAAGACAGTATATAGGCTATGAGGATAGGGACTTAAGGCTTCTACACATCATTTGAATGGGTGAAATATTGATACCAGTAGACTGTGATAATTTGTGTATTTGTCATATAATACCCAGAGCAACAACTTAAAAGGTACAAGAGGTACACTCGAAAACATGGATAAATCAAAATGGAATTCTAAAAAAAATACTCTAATATCTGACAGAAAGGCAGAAGAAAAACAGAAACGAAACACAGAAAGAACAAATGGGCACTAAAAATAAATGGCAGTCATAAGCCCTAATATGTCAATAATTACATTAAATATAAATGATCTAAGTGCACCTATTTAAAAACAAAGATTGGTAATATGGATTTTAAACTATGACTCAACTATATGCTGTCAACAAGAATCTCATTTCAAAATAATGATATATGTAGATTGAAAGTAAAAGGATGGAAAAAGATATATCATACCAACATTACTCAAAAAATTGAGGGGAGGCATTAAAGAAAAAGAACAAAGGAAATAGTGGTGCCTGTCTTAATGTCACCTAAACCAGGCTTCAAGACAAAGAATAGTAAAAGAGCCGAGAGGAACACTGCAAATGGATAAAAATGTCACTCTGCTAAGAAGACACAGAACCCTAAATGTGTATGCACCAAACATTAAAGTTGTGAAATATGTGAAGCAAACACGGAACGAAATAAAAGGAGCAAGAGATAAACCTACAACTGTAGTTGGAGACTTCAAAATCCTTCTCTCAATAATCTATAAAACAATTAGACAGAAAATTTTAAGATTATAGAACTTAATAACATCATCAAACAACAGGATCTCATTGACATTTAAAGAACATTTCAGCAAACAGGAGAATACATATTCTTTGTAAGCATCCCCAGGGTACATACCCAAGTAGTTTATGTTCTACGTGACAAAACAAGCCTCAATGCTTTAAAAGAGTTGAAATAATACAGAGTGTGTTCTCAGATCACAATGAAATTGAAATAAAAATCAATAATAAAAAGATAACAGGCTGGACACGGTGGCTCACACCTGTAATCCCAGCACTTTGGGAGACCAAGGCAGGTGGATCACTTGAGGTCAGGAGTTCAAGACTAGGCTGACCAACACAGTGAAAACCCCATCTCTGCCCAAAATCACAAAAATTAGTTGGGCATGGTGGTACATGCCTGTAGTCCCAGCTACTTGGGAGGCTGAGGCAGGAGAATCACTTGAACCCAGGAGGCAGAGGTTGCAGTGAGCCAAGATCACGTCACTGAACTCCAGCCTGGGCAACAAGAGTGAAACTCTGCTAAAAAAAAAAAAAAAAAAAAAAAAAAAAAAAAAAAAAAAAATAAGGAGAAGGAGAAGGAGAAGGAGAAGCAGAAGGAGAAGGAGAAGGAGAAGGAAGGAGAAGGAGAAGAGAAGAAAGAAGAAGAAGAAGAAAAAAAAGAAAAAGCAAGAGCAAGAACAGCAAGGTGGGCAGAGTGTGGCTGGAGCAGAGGAAGTGAGGGGAAGTGTGGTGGGGCCCAAGGCAGAGCAGGAGTTTGGGAGCCAGGTCATGCGGGGCCTTGCAGGCCATGGCAAGGGCTTTGCCCTTACTGGTGACCAGCTGGGGAGCTAGTAAAGGGCTCTGGATATCAGAGGGATGAATGATTTAACAGGATCTCTGGCTGCTGCATTAAGCATAGCCTATTACCAGGAAGGCAGAGGAGAGAAGCAAGCTCCACCCTCGATGGTGACTTGGACAAGGACAGTAGCAGAGGCGATGGGGTTAAGTAGTCAGGTCACAGACATGGCCCCAGGCCACACTACTGATGCTAAGCACACGTGTGGCACCAGCCTCACTGCCACAAACGGTCCAGTTGCCTAGGTTGCAAATTTCCAAATAACAAACAAGTAATCTCCACTAGTTCGTACCTATTGGAAACCAGCTTCTCCTTTCCAGGAAAGCACTTCTTCCCTGTTGCTTGTTGGAGAGAGGAGGCCACTGCTATTTCTGTTTCTGTAATTTTGACCATTTAAAGAGTTGGTGTTTGGGAAGGATTTCTAAAAGTGAAGGGTGCTTGACAGATCCTAGTTACAGCAAGCATGGAGATATTATGGAAGACAGTAGGAAAGCAAATCCCAAACCAGATCAGCAAAATCCCTAAGGATCCCGAGAAAAGCAGTTTCAGAAACAAACAATGAAATTAAACAAAATAATAATAAGTTGAGTTTGAATCTGTCTCCAGAAACAAAGGACTATCCTGTAATCAGCCCTTCTTCGTAAGAGGGCATCTGCTCCCTCGTGTCATTCTGTGAAGGGGAGATTCTCATTTTTCTCTGCCTGGGCACCAAACCGTTGACTCTAAAGGGTTGGTTGTATCTCCCGAGTCTGGAAGTTTACTAAGAAAATTAGTTGAAAATACCTGAAGTCATTTGAAATGTAAAGGTTGCCAACAGTTAATTTGAACATCATCTATCAAAGAACAAATATTAAAACGCAAGCTAGCTATGCGATTCTGTCATTTATAACCTGAGCCTGTTACTGGCCTTGGGAAATTAGAACATTCACCACCCCATCCCCTCAGGCTGGTCTGAGCATAGCTCGACGAGCAGAGCACCAGATGGATTTCCGTCTGCACCTGTCTCATTGGCAAGAGTGGCATGCTTGTTTAGGGCAACCTGTATAATTATCCATGCCCACCCCTCCTAATCCACAGCTTGGTAAAACCCATAGCTCAGACCAGAGAAAGATCTCTTCATTTTGGTTTAGTCTGGTTCCTCTTTTTTAATCCTTACAGTTTTCATTTTTCTTTGTTGTCTGCTGTCTTCTTTCTGCATCCCACACAGGCCATGCTAATCCACCCTGACGCGGGCTAGATTTGCCACTTCCTTTTATTAAGGCTGACACATTGACTGCCAAGAGAATCTCTCTTTTTGCAGTTTTACGAAGACTTTAAAGTAGATGATTTTCACAACTCTATGTGCAGTGTTCTAGCCATTTTTCCCTTGTTGGATACTTCACAGATCTACTTTGATATAAGAACATATGAGCTGTCTTTTTCTTTTGCTATGTCTCTACAAAATGTCTCCTTCCTCTCCTCTCCTTCCCTTTCTTGCTAAAGACTTGAACGTTCTAATTTTGAGGTGGCAACGGGTTTAGGTTTACCTGGTTTGCGGTAAGGGAAAAAGCTCTTAATAATCGTAATGATGGAATTCAAAGCTTCATGGATGTTGGGGATTGATAATTCAGTTTGGGATTCCACAGAATGACACTGTAGACACAGCCTTTAAGCTGCCTAGTTCCACTGGCTGGGGCTGTGTTGCTCTTAGTTTTCTGTGTTGGTCTTGTATGACTTCATTTGAATCTGCTTTCTCAGTTACTTTTCTCCTTGACCTAGACAAGTTCCATTTTTAAATCATGACTGCTGGAAACTAGGAGGCCTGAGATTCAGTCCTTTCTCTGCCAATGAATGAGACACTGGTTCTGGCTTGCTGTCCCTCAGGACCTCAGTTTCCCTAAAAGTAAAGAGGGAAGATCGGGCTCTATTCCAGCTCTAATAGCCTGCATAATTTGGGAACTTGTCTCTTACTATGTACCCTAAAGAAAGAAGAAAAGGGGGAGCCATCGCCCTGGCTCTGATGTTTTCCTCTGATGTCTCACTTGCCTGTTTCATTATGACTCCAAGGAAATGGAGTGAAAGATGGATGAGGCTACAGAAATGATCTGTCTCTCTCAACTAAAGGTTTTTTTTAACCTCTTTCTATGCCCTCCCTTATAGTGGTTCTCTAACTTATCCTTGTTAAAGCAAGGATTGACAAGGCCATCAAGAAAGTTTCTGGTTCAGTAGGTCTGGGGTGGGTTGGGGTCAAGGCTGCGTTTTTGACACCACGTGGCTGTGGTCTGGGGATCACACTTTGAAAACCGCTGTTCTGTGGAACTAGTCTCAAAGCCAGTGACTTCTAACTTCCGCAGTCTCAGCTTGACTTCTTTCCCCAGCACCTGACTGGCTGCTGTTCCTAGCATAGGAGGCCCCACTGAATCAGCACCTCACTTTCATCTGTTCAGTTTGGGCAAGATCACCTACACTCAGACGAAGTGTCTTGGTTCCTAAACCACATTGAGTGGCCCAGGTGTGGGCACCAAACTCCAACGGGGCCAATGAGCGTCTTCCAGGGTGAACTGGAGTGGAGACTAAGAGATTTCAGCTTCTTGAGCTGGTAACTCTCTATGGCAGAAACCCTTGGCTGGTGGAAGTAAGACATAAAGAAAGCTTATTTGCAGCCACAGGAGGAGGGGCAGAGTTAAAAGAGAAGTTGAGATGAGAGGAGAAGGAGGTCTTTGTTTCCCCAGCCCCCCACCTCGGCCAGCTGCCTCTTGTTGAGGCCCTGCTTCCTCTGTTGGCTTAACCCACAGGTTTTCAAGTTTTGATGTGCCTCAGCTCCCTTCCTTAGAATATACTGCTGGATGCTGTTCCCAGAATTTCTGATTCAGCAGGTCTGGTTTGGGGCCTGAGATTCTGCAGTCCTAGCAGGCTCGCAGGTAATGGGATGCTGCCCATCAGGGACCTGTCTTTGAGAACCATTGGCTGCAGAAGTAGCCTTAATATTTCTTCTCGTATAATAAAAACTAGGGTGTCAATTGAGCTTCCTCCTCCTCCAGTAGTTCATTTGGTAGTTTAATATTTCAGCTATTCAGTCCCCACAATGACCCCGGGGCAGAGGTGGGTGTTGCAATTCCTGATGAGAAAACCGAAAACCATGGCTGTGAGAGGTTAAGTGACCTGCTGACAGTCCTCTCTCAGAGAGGGCAGAGCTGGGAGTTGAGCCCAGGACTGTCTGACTTGGAAGCTCACGTTCTTCACTTGTGCACTATTTCACTTCCCATCGTGGCCAAACTGGATCTGCTGTCGCCATCGGGACCTGGCCCATGCTGAGTCCTCTGCGGTCCTGCCTGGAGTGCTCTCTGCCACGGGCTTTGCCCAGCCGTCCTTTAGAGGCCTGCCAGTCTCCCTCCCATATGGAGAATCTCCAGATTTCCTAATCTCTCTCTACTTCCTGTCAAACCGTTTATAACGTCTTCCTCCTGTGAGTAGCCATGCGTTTTGTATTTGTCTTACTATCTCTTGTCTTGTCTCACTATCTCTTGTCTTGTTCTGAGTCACTTGTTTTCCCAGCTCCATGCACTGGGCTGTGAGGTTCTAGAATGTGGGAACTGATCTTACTCACATTTGGATCACCCACTCCCTCTACTCCCAGTGCCTGGCTCAGTGCCTCAAACACACTTGGCACTCAGCAGATGCCAGTGAAGTTGAACTAGAAAAAGAGTGGTTTGTTCCACGGTGCAGGCTGTGGTTTAGGGAGATGACCCTGCTGGATGCTTATCAGGAGTGCTCTAGGGGAGTGAGAGGAAAGGGAAGGGAGGGGAGGATGTGGGAAGAGAGATAGGGAGGCCATGCAGTCTCAAACCTTAGCCAACCCTGTGGGGCACTCTGGGGATAGGATGGGCCTGTAGAGTTATGCAGGGGTGAGGCAATGGATAAAGCCTGCTCCTCTCCCTGGAAGGGGGCATGACTTTGCGCAAGGCAACTCTTTTCAGCCAACATGATTCCCAAAGAAGGCTGAGAGCTTGTGGTATGTGAGCCAACTCCCAGTACTGAGGGGATAAGCCCTTCCGTGCCAAAGGGGAGTCCAGGGGTGCCACATGATGACCACTACATCCCTTTAAAGGACCATCTCCATCCATCTGACCCCAGTGCTTCCCTTCTGCTGCCTGTTTTCTGCACCTTATACTCAATGCAGGGATGTAGAGTGACCTCTCTAGGGTGGCAGATCACCCAAAACCCATTCTCTCCTCTTTTCTCTGACCATGACTGTTCTCAAGATGGCCTCCTTTGCAGCTAGAGGTGGCCATGTGGCACAGTCCTAAGTGGAAGTCTGCTCGGGACTCCTGGGAAATTTTCCCGTCCTGATATTGTTGCTGTCCCTTCCTTCTCTTAGTTTTTTTTCTTCTTTCTTGGAATGCCATCTGGAGCCCATGTGGCAGCCACAGGATGAAAGCCTCATTTCAAAGAGATGGATGCAGCAGCTGCGGTATGTGTGTGAGTTAGCAAGGCCATGTTTAGTTGAGTTCCTGTGGCTGGGGTTCTGCTGTATGAGGGAATGGTGAGGGAAAATGAGGTGCTATGACACTCTCAGATGCAATACACTAGAATGTCAACCACCCCTGTTGCTGTGGCCATTAGCGCATTGTTCCTATATGCCTGGTTATCTGGAAGCTGGAGCTGTCAGTCATAGATTATAGGTCTTGGATTTGGGGAGCCGATGAAGAGTTTTAGAGAGTAAGGAAGGGGTACTACAGGGTGGGTGTGGAGAAGGCAAGGCAGGAAGAAATAAGCATAAGAAGAGGAAATGATTAGGTCAAATCACTGCTGTCCAATAAGGTCACTTCCTACTAATTCCCAGTGTCACCCACACACCCAAGTCTTCCATGGACCTTACTCAGGACTAGGAAGGGGGCATGGGAGAGCTTAGGCCTTCAAGACTGGTAGAATGGACTCTGAATCTTGCATTCCTCACTGATAGGCTATGTGAGCTTGGGCAAAGCAGTTAGCCTCTCTGAGTTTTCTTTTGGAAAAAGATGCAATGTGGCATACAAATAAGAGATATGCCATGAAAAATATTGAAAATAAATAGATGAGAAATGGAAGAAAACAAGTGGACACCAGATCCAGGCGACTAGGAGCTCCAAGTTTCAGAATTGCTGGATGCCCTATAACAATGGTGGCTCCCAGCTGTCCAGCAACCAGTACAAAGAGCAGAACATGTCTATGTTCTAATTTTTTTTTTTTTTTTTTTTTTTAGACAAAGTCTGGCTCTGACGCCGTCTGGAGTGCAGTGGTGCAATCTCGGCTCATTGCAACCTCTGCCTCCTGGGCTCAAGTGATTCTCCTGCCTAAGCCTCCCGAGTAGCTGGGATTATAGGCACGTGCCACCATGCCCAGCTAATTTTTGTATTTTTAGTAAAGACAGGGTTTCGGCCGGGTGCAGTGGCTGACGCCTGTAATCCCAGCACTCTGGGAGGCTGAGACGGGTGGATCACAAGGTCAAGAGATCAAGACCATCTTGGTCAACATGGTGAAATCCCGTCTCTACTAAAAATACAAAAAAAAATTAGCTGGGCATGGTGGCGCGTGCCTGTAATCCCAGCTACTCAGGAGGCTGAGGCAGGAGAATTGTCTGAACCCAGGAGGCGGAGGTTGCGGTAAGCTGAGATCACGCCATTGCACTCCAGCCTGGGTAACAAGAGTGAAACTCTGTCTCAAAAATAAAATTAAATTAAAATTAAAAAGACAGTGTTTCACCATGTTGGTCAGGTTGATCTTGAACTCCTGACCTCATGATCCGCCCACCTTGACCTTCCAAACTGCTGGGATTATATGCATGAGCCACCACGCCTGGCCATGTGTTCTGATTCTTAAGACTCATAAGATCAGGCAAGGTAATGCCCCAGGAGACACATGGCCATTCTTGGTACCGAATTCAAGGAGAAAACTTTCTCAAATAAAATGGGTTTTCTTAGAGAAGACACAGAAGCAATGAAGCCTGTCCTGAAGTCTTTTACATCTTGAAAAAAGTGCTTAAATAAGCTTAAGAGTCCCACACTCGTGCATTAAAGGCTCTGCAAGTCTCACAGCTTCCACATCTTCTGCAGCACAGATCATCTTTTGACCTCTTCTTCCTCTTGCCCTGTTTTTCTGTAGCAGCCATTAGCTAGTGTGTCCTGGAGAACAGGATGGCAACTACAGGTACCATGTAATGAACGTCCTTGGGAAGGTCCATGGAGTAAAGACAGCTTCAAAGGGCAATTTTATTTTATTTTTATTTATTTTCTGAGATGGAGTCTCTTGCCTAGGCTGGAGTGCAACGGTGCCATTTTGGCTTACTGCAACCTCCACCTCCCAGGTTCAAGCAGTTCTCCTGCCTCAGCCTCCAAAGTAGCTGGGATTATAGGTGCCTGCCACCATGCTTGGCTGATTTTTGTATTTCTAGTAGAGATGGTGTTTCTACCACATTGGCCAGGCTGATCTCAAACTCCTGAACTCAGATGATCCACCCTCCTCAGCCCCCCAGAGTGCTGAGATTACAGGAGTGAGCCACTTAGCCTGGCCTCAAAAGGCAATTTTAAAATAGAGCACATGTCATGGTGGGTCGGTGGTGACAAGCTGAGGCACACTCCAGTAAGCAGTGTTTCAAGTGCAGAGGGGAAGCCGGGGAGTGTCTGGCTCATGTGGTCATTCAATCTCTCTTTCTGCACCCAGAGAGCAGTTCCTTGCTAAGAGATGAAGGCCATTCTTAGCATATGAGCTATTCCTTTCTCTCCTGATTACAAGAGTTGAAACTTCCCTTTCAGGGGTTTCCTGAAAGCAAATGTTAACATCCCTGGACACCTTGCTGGAGAGAAAGTGTGTTACTTGTAACCAAACATGTACTCTCCCAGTTGGAAGGTCACATGAGCAGAGGAAAGAATGGTCCTGTGTGGTGGCCCAGGCTCAACTTGTCCACGAAGCTTTCTGTAGCAGTCCCAATTTCAGCCCCGTCTCTGTTGTTTACACACTGCCTCAGCCTCAACTTCAGGCAGTCTCTTCACTCTGCCTTCTTGCCTATACCAGCATTTCTCAAACTTTAACCTGCCTGCAAATCATCTGGGAGTCTTGCTAAAAATGCTGATTCTGATCAGTAGGTCTGGGTTGGGGTTTGAGATTCAGCCTTTTTGATAAGCTCCCAGAGGAGGTGGATGCTGTTAGTCCATGAACCTCACTGTGAGTAAGGAAGCCCTACATCAAACCAGTTAGCACTGCTGTTCATTGCCTTCCAGTTGTTTCACGTCCTCTGTACAGGCCATAATGCTTAACTCAATGCCTTGTCCATGGACGCTGGTGCTGTTTGCTGAGCCCCATGGAAGCTATCAGAAAATCACAAAAACTAACCTGATTCTTCAGTTTCAGAAGCTGAAGCTAGGATCATGGACAGTTAGAGAGAAGAAACCCTCTCTGCCCCTCTCTCAGTGCCAGGATGTCTCAGTTTCAATTCCTGTGTTGAAATCCCCTTCTCCTCACCCATTCTTTCACCTTTCTGTCTTGGCTTCTATAGAAGGGTTGAAATGAACAACCTTTGAGTTTAAGTACTTAAAGTAATTTCCTTCTTGCAGGTTTTGAGTTATGTACGTACATGATTCATCTGCCCCTGTTCTTTTTGAGAGTCTACCACTCCGTGCCCTAGCGAGCCCCCAAGCCCACTCCCTCCTGGGGTGCGTCACGGTTGCTTTGCCAGTTCCCCAGGACTCCCCCTTGCTCTGTGATGTCAGCCTTCTTTCTAGAATAGAGACACCATGGATGCCCGCCCCATGCACACTGCGCTAGCCCCTTCTGTATTGTCTGCATGCTGCCTCAGCTGGGGCTCCTGTGTGCCATGCTTTCTGCAGAAGAGCCACACAGCCTCAAGGTCGTGGAGGCCGTGAATGTGGGTGGGACCATGATGCAGCTCAGAAACGGGTGGGCGCTTATTATTCCATTGCTGCTCACTCACCCAAGGTCACTGAGCAATGTGGAAGGTGTCATAACTGACACATATGAATCAATGGGTGACAGAAGGAAGTGGGGACTAGGCTGGACCAGGGGCTGGGCAAATGGCTGGATGGCCAAATTGCACCTGATGGAGTAGCTGTCACATGAAGAATGCTACATGGGGTCCAATGGCATGTCCTGACCCAGGTTCCTGGTTCCATCTCATAACAGCTTAGTCTGCTGGGTGAGGCCTGGCAGAAAAAGGACAGATACCATCGAAATCTGCATCCAAAATCCAGATGATCTGTCCCTTTGGGCCACAATGCAGAGTGAGAGGAAGGAAGCTGAGGACATCCAAGGTGAGGGGAGAGGACCTTCCACAGCTAAGCAGGAATTCAGGGCCCTCTGTAGCTGAACTAGAATTCAAAGGAGGTGCTGTCAAGCCAAGGTCATGAATTACTGGGCAAGAGATTTAAGGATGCCAGAGTTTCTTTTCCTTCCACAACAAAGACAGCCTGACAACGTATAAAGCTAGTATTTGACGGCAAGTTGTTTTAGAGGGTAGAGGAGTTTGAAAGAAAGTACGTATGCTTTCTCCTTCATATTATTATTTTTTAAGATGTGCTGAAAGCAGAGTTGCAATCTTATTGTTTAATCTAGCACAATTTGCTTTGCTAGAAGTAACCATTTCAAGGGGAAACCTGCTATCTGTGGTATGAAATCTAGTTCCTGATCTCATCAAGGTGTGAGTTTCAACATGTTTCTATTGGGTTGTTTGTCATTTTCTTGCAAATTTATAAGAACTGTCTATATTGTAGATCAATACTTTATTGGTCATCTTAGTTGCAAGTTTTTCTTTTGCAAAAGTATTTTTGAATTGGCTTTGCTATGATCTGTTTTGTTCTATAAAAAGTTGAACAATTTATATAATCAGATATGTTTACCTTTTTGAATAGCTTCTGGATTTCTGAGTCGATTATTGCTGAAATAGGGAGAAGCTGTTAATTCTTATATGGTCTAGAAGGATTTTTTCTCAGATGGATTTGGCTTTTCTAGGTATATGAGCATGTGAGGCTTTACCAGTATTTTTCCTTCTTGTTCTTACTGCGTCTGTTGGACCCTCTAAGACAACATTAAATTTCAGTGATGATAGCCGGAACCTATGTATGATTTCTGAACTTAATAGGCTTAGTTTTAATATTTTACCATTTGGGGTGATTTTTTTTCATGATTTTTAATAACAGACTTCACAGAAAAAATTCCCCTCATTTATTTAGAATTATTATTGGGAATAATTGCCGGATTGTATAAAATAATTTTTCAGTATCTGTTAGTGTTATCATTTGGAGTTTTATTCTATAGTTTGTTGATTGAATACATTGAGAGAGTAGATTTCCTAAGTTGAACCACGTTTTCATGTTTGGTAATATCACTTGACCGTAGTTTATATATTTTGATATATTGCTGAATTTCATTCACCAATGTTTTGACTATTGTGAATTTACATGAGATTGATAAATAGTTGCCCTTTTTCATTTTATGAATATTTATTAAAATAGTCTAGCTTCATAAAATTAAATGGGAAGTTTTCCATCTTTTTCCTTGAGCTGGAATAATTTAAATATTATTTTAAAATTTAAATATTATTTAAAAACTCCCAGCAACATCAGCTTTTATTGTCCCTTATTTAAAGGACACATTAATAATGTATACATATTATAAATTTTATTTATAATTTTTATAAATATTTTAAATTTATAATGTATAAATATTACACATTATAAATCTGTCCTTTAAAGGGTAAATAGAACTTAACTGTGAAAATATTTTGTTCTGATACCTTTTTAAAAAGTAGATATTAGTTTACCTTTATAATTTTTCTATGTTAATTGGCCTATTTATATATTCTACTTCTTTTTGGGTTTGATAATTTATATCTTTCTAGGAATCACTCATTTCCTTGAGGTTTCAAATGTGTCACTGCAGAGTTGTATGTACAATTCATCTATGCTTTTCTTATCCTTTCCATTTTTCTATGTCTCCTCTCTTATCCTGAATAAACTGACAGTTCACAGAAAGAAAATGCTAATGGCTAGCAAACATACAAACATTCTCAAGCACAGTAATTACATTTAAAGTAAAATATCACTTTAGGCTTGTCATATTAAATGTATTTGGAGGATGGAAATGTCTGCATAATAAATTGGCCAATGAAGTAGAAAGAATTGAGAGATTTCCTCATACACTGCCTGTGGAAAAGTGAGGTAGTTTGTCATAATTGTTTCAGAAAATAATCTAGCAGCATCTCTTTCAGATACGTCCAACAAATCCAACTCTTGGGAATCTATGCCATGGATATAAAAGTACCATGACTGATGTATAAGAATATTTAAGTAGGGAGGGGGAAGCCCCAGAAAGTGATTAATTTAGAATCCTGGAAGGTGTTAATAAGTTTTGGCTCGTCCACATCCTAGAATATTATCATGACATTAAAAAGAAAAAAATTTAGAACTACACCATCTGATTTGGAAGAATTTCCACGTGGTCTTATAGATTAAAAGGTAATATGCAAAGAACTGTACAGTATGTCATTAAAATAAAGCTCCATGGATGTACTAGCACAGAGAACATGGCCATTGTGGGACTTGGGGGCACTGGAGTTGGGAGGAGGGGTTTGGAGAGGCTGGTAGGGGAAAAAAAAGAGAAAAAAACTATACTAAAAATAATAAGATACTCTCATGTGTACATGCATAATATGATCTCATAAATGTAAAATTACACATATGAGTTTGCATTTTTGCATAAAGAAATTAGGGGAAAATGGAGAGTTAAGTATTATGTATTGACTGGAGGGATGTCCATGATTTATAATAAAGTGAAAAATTAGCAAGTTAAAGAGAAATAAGCACCATGTGACAGTATATCAGTGGGAGCAAACAAAGAAAACTCTATATGTGTGAATATGCTTGTATTTCTTTTTGTCCGAGCAAGGACAAAGGGGGAAGGGAAGCTAATGCTTCTATACATCTTTATATATTAAGTTATCCTTTGCTACAACATACATGTATTGTTTTTCTAATCTGAAAACCATCCAATAGAAGAATGAGAGAGAACAAGGAAGCAATACAAAATTAGAAATAAAAGTAGAAAGTAAAAATAATCAGCACTTTTTAAAACATTTTAAAATAATAAGTGCTTCTGGTCTTTTTCTCTATAAAAGCTTTTCAAGTCAGATGACATAGCATGGGTCAGCCCCATGGCTAGGGAGCAGTGTGAGTGCCAGGGACAAGGTCATTGCCGACTGCTGCAAGTAGAAATGAGTTACTGAGTCCAAGGTCGTGCAAGTCCATGCTCTCCCAGCAACATCGGTCTCTATTGGATTTTCACTGTGAGCCCACAATAATACTTCAACCTATGAACCAAATGTTAAATTTAACCATAACCAACACAACTCATACCCAATAGTTAGAGAAATAAAAAGAAAAGAAGTCTAGGGTGAAAGAGTAGTATTTATTTCTGCATCTGATATTTAAGGCCCCTCCTCTACTATTCATTTTATGTTCCCCTTTCTTTTGGCCACCACTTCTCTGGGTGGAGTCTTTTGAGATGGCCCGATCCATCATTCCTTGGCCATGGGAGGCATTCATAGACCTGTCTGTAAAGTAAATATAGGACTGTGATTGTTTCTGTCAGTTTCTACTTTGGGGTATACTTGTACAAGGAGACAAATAAAATATGCCCCTGGATTTCACCACCCATATTATATATACTCTTTAAGGGTCTCTCTCTTTCTCTCCTTCTGCTCCCTTCCATATCTCTCTCTCTCTCTCTCTCTCTCTCTCTCTCTCTCTCTCTCTCTCTCTGTCTCTCTCTCTCTCTGTTTGCAATTTCTTTAGTTGCATAAGAAAATGATGGGGCCAGGTGGCATTCTCAGTTTCCAATTAGGGAGAACTTTTTGGGTCCACTTACAGAAGCATTCTCACTCGGGCACAAAAACTTTGGACCAGCAGAGCCTAGAGATGTGAGGATAGGGTGAAACATGTGTGGTGGGTCAGCAGGTGAAGGTGTGGGATGCGCCAGCCCCTCTGCTCTCCACACTCATCTCCGCCTAAGGGCTCCCCAGCTTGTGTACTCTGGCTCTGGTTGGGAGCCTGGGTCACCTCAACCTTCAGGATCTTGTCTCAGCTGGTAACTTTGCTAAATGTTTGTATGATTTTTTGAAAGTCCATGGACTTTCAGGCACGGTAAGAAAAAGGAAAGCATTACACCAATGCAGCTTTAGTTTTCTTTTAAGACTTCCTGTAATACCCATAGTTCTTGAATTAACCACACAGATGTTGCTCTCTTTTCCTATTTTAACTTCTGATGAATCACAAGAAGTAAAATAGCATATACATTTTTGAATTTATGAAAATTGTTTATATAGGGGTTCAGTGCCATTCAAAAACAAGGCTGAGGTACTATGAGGTAGGAAAAATGTATAGTTAAAAGAATTCAATTTTCATTTCTGCATTGACCTTAGCCATTGGAAGACCAAAAAGCCAGATGCCTATATCAATGCAATTTTTTAGATTCTTGAGCTTCTATATGATCAGTGGGCATGTGATTGTGTAGGACGACACTATCTTATCAATATATGTAACACAAGCACAGGTATTTTGTTGTTGGCTTTTTTTTTTTTTTTGAGACAGGGTATCACTCCTGTTGCCCAGGCTGGAGAGCAGTGGCATGATCATGGGTCACTGCAGCCTCAACTTCCCAGGCTCAGGTGATCCTCTCACCTCAGCCTCCCAAGTAGCTGGAACTACAGGCAAACACCACCATGCCTGGCTAATTTGTTGTAATTTTAGTAGAGACCAGGTTTTGCCATGTTGTCCAGGCTGGTCTCGAACTCCTGGGCTCAGCCTCTTGAAGTGCTGGGATTATAGCTGTGAGCCACCATGCCCCGCCTACAAGCAGTTTAA
Organism: Saimiri boliviensis; assembly: GCF_048565385.1. Classification (NCBI taxonomy): domain Eukaryota; kingdom Metazoa; phylum Chordata; class Mammalia; order Primates; family Cebidae; genus Saimiri; species Saimiri boliviensis. The sequence goes on from NC_133456.1 coordinate 15,394,610, forward strand.
TTGTAAATAACTTAATGATTCATTCCAAATACAAGTAAGCATTTAGATTGACTTACAGTGAAAAGTCTGCATACGTGCTTTATGTGTTGATATTCTGTCAACCAATTGAAATGTGAATGTACATTGAAAACTGCAAGAATGAAAAGCTGCAAAAGCTGATGGCAATATAAGCTGTCAGTTTTTTTGGTGCAAAAAATGAGATTTTTTTTCAAGTGATAAAATGAGTAGAAACATAGATTGGCAGTTAAAACACATATTAAGAGAAAGTGTGTGTTATCTATCTAGGTGCTACAGAGAGCACATTGTGCCAGGCTTCAGCCAAGAGATGTTTATAAACATGTAAATAACAATAACAGGTAGAATAGAGAAAAGTAATAGATTTTAGATTGTAGAGATTAAATTACATCATACTTTTAATCTTTGTGGCTTGACATACTAGAATTATTTATAAAATAAAATAACCTTTAACAATTGTGACAAATTTTTAGTTTATTGAATTCAACTTCAGCTAGAAATCTTTTCAATTTTCTATTTGAGAATTCTTCCCATCCTATACTGATGAATCAAAAGCAGAAGGTCAAGATTCACCTCAAAGTTTTCCAAAAAGACTCGAGAAGAATGTATAGAAATAGCCATGATAAGCTATCTTTGATCCATACATACAAAGAAACATAGGTATAAAGAAAAAAAAGAAAACTTTGAGAAAAAAAGAGCCTTAGAACATATTTTATCTCATGAATCAAACTTTGAAATATACTACTTCATGTGAATATTTTACAAAGATATAAGCCTTACTTTCAAAAGACTACTGAAAATATAAAGGCTAAAATATAAATGAAAACCTTGTCATGGTGATTGCTAGAGGTTGCCACCCATCCTCAGAAGATGAAGGATTTTGTTATCCCAACAATTTGGGAGGCTGAGGCAGGTCCATCTCTTGAACCTAGGAGTTTGAGACCAGCCTGGACAATATAGCAAAACTCCTTCTCTACAAAAAATACAAAAATTAGCCAGGTGTGGTGGGAAGCACCTGTAATCCCAGCCAGTCAGGAGGCTGAGGTGGAAGGATCGCTTGAACTTGGAGGGTCGAGGCTGCAGTGAGACCCGATTGCAGCACTGCACCCCAGCCTGGGTGACAAAGTGAGAAGATTCTGTCTCAAGAAAAATAGAAGTTGAAGGATTTCGAGATTTGTCCAGGCTATAATTTCTAGATAGAGATCCTAGAAAACATTTGCCTGCTGTGCATTGTGCTGTGAAGAGAAGGATTACAGACAATAATACTAAGTGTGTTGGTGTTGTGTCTGATGCCCCTTACATTTAGATGTTCAGAGGCAACCAGATAGATATAAAACCAAATGATGCAAGTGCCCTTTTACCTTTTTGCTCACAACCAGCAATTCTGCTACATTATGCTATGGTGTAGTTACTTTCTGAAAACACAACTGAAAGGTGTGAACAAAACATTGCATGCACATGATGAAATCACTTATAGGTTTACCGTGTGCTTTCTGTTGGTACTGACAACTACTGAATATATATTTTTATATTTTTAAGTATATATATATGTTTGACATCATAGTGGAATAACACTAAATTCTGCAATGCTTTGGCTTTCCTTGCTTATGAAGAGATTTCTGGGTCTTACACAAAAACAACACAGTGAATGAAAAAAGAAATGTTTATTGAATGGGAAATCATCAAAGGAAAATATTGTGTAATTGTCAGTGCCAACGGAAAGCTCACGGTGAAGCTATGAGAGATTTAGGAATCATGAGCATGCAGTGTTTCGTTCACATGTTTCAGTTGTGTTTTCAGAATGTAACTACAACACCACATGATGTAGCAGAATTGCTGGTCATGAGCAAAAAGGTAAAAGGGCACTTGGATCATTGGTTTTTAGTCAAAGGTAAACTACATGATATACACAAAATAGTGGACCTGCCTTGATGCACATTCGTCCAGAATGTTCCAGTGGCATACGAAGCATGATGCTTTGGAAAGGCCATTTGATCAAAAGAAAGTGTAATCATAGGCTGGGCATGGTGGCTCAAGCCTGTAATCCCAGCACTTTGGGAGGCAGAGGTGGGTGGATCACAAGGTCATAAGATTGAGACCATCCTGACCAACATGGTGAAACCCCGTCTCTACTAAAAATTAAAAAATTAGCTGGGGATAGTGGTGCAGGCCTGTAGTCCCAGCTACTCGGGAAGCTGAGGCAGGAGAATTGCTTGAACCCAGGAGGCGGAGGTTGCAGTGAGCCAAGATTGCACCACTGCACTGCACTCCAGCCTGAGAAACAGAGTGAGATTCCGTCTCAAAAAAAAAAAAAAAGAAAAAAGAAACAAACAAACAAACAAACAAAGTGTGTGATAATAAACTTTACAGGTAACAGAACTGGCATCATAGAACTTGCTAACAACCAAGAGTTGTGTGGAAAAATAGCTCATTTACAGGAACCGGCTGAAGAAGTCATCTTGAGAGTACAGATATTTCTGACTTGATACTGCTCTCAAGATCCTCCTCCTCCAGAGGTGTGTGTGTGCGGAAAGCCAAGATGCAGACGGAATCTGAGACTATTTTTTAAAAAGCATCTAATGCCAATCACATTGCTCCATGGCAATTATTAGATTCAAGGCTTAAGAACAAACTCTTCTCAAGTACTTGTAGGGAATCCCATGTGCATGGAAAAGTATCAGACATTTAAAAATGAAGGTCAAGAAAATAATCATAAACCTTTGTCTTAGTTTGGGTTCCCCAGAAGGTATGAGGAACCCAAACTAAAACAAAGGTTTATGAGACAAATGAGGCAGTAGAGGTGAGGGACAGGGAAAGAAAAAGGGCCAGAATGAGAATGTGCATGGCCATGACCAGGGTAGCTCCATGCTAGACCTCTCAGGTCTGCCTGACACGCTGTGGAATGCTTCTTAGGATTATGCACCTGGGGGAAAAAAGAGATACCTTTCCCCGTCAGCTCCCGTCACCCGTTCGTCAAAGTTTTGACCCACTGGGCATGAAGTCCCCAGCGCTTGCCGCTTGCTCATGTGTAGGTGCTGAGTGTCAGTGGAGGAACCTTGAGATAGGGGTGAGAGGCATGGCCCAGGCCCAGGCCAGGCACATCTGGCTATAGCTGTGCAAGGCTGACTGGAGCCCCAGCAGAAGAGCCCAAGAGGATTGGAAGTGGTGTCTAAGAGGTGTCCAAATAGACAGCTTCTGAACACACTCGGAAGACTTCTTCAAGCAGTGCACAATGAAATTATATTAGTATTCATGATGGTATCTTCAATTCCAGGAGTTGATGAGGAGAGACGTTTTTACTTTTGTTGGTTACCCAGTGAGATAAAGAAAGGAAGGCTGAAAATCTCAGTGACAACATCACCACGAGCACTCCCTCACACTGGCACGGCAAACACCCAACCCTGCTCTTCTGCGGCTGACAGTGCAGAGAAGTGGTTGTCTTTCCGCACCAAGATATCAAACTTTAAAAATCAGAGCAGTCAGTTTTTCTTTTTTTTTTTTTTTTTTGGATTGTGGTTGTAAACTCCCATTTTTAATGACCTGACTTAGTTCCCCCACCACTCCCTGCCTCCAACAGTCTTATGAGGAATTCCAGCTATAACTGGCTCCTTTGGTGGAATTTGAGATGCATTGTTGGCCGGGCGTGGTGGCTCACAGCTGTAATCCAAGCACTTTGGAGGCCAAGGTGGGCGGATCACCTGAGTTGGGGAGTTCAAGACCACTCTGACCAACATGGTGAAACCTCATCTTTAAAAAAAAACAAGAAATGTACTGTCTTCTCTGTTAAGCAAATACCACAGATCACAAACATTTCAGTTCCAGTTAAGTAGTTATGTGGTGTGTATAATGGAAACTTTATATATATTCATTTAATATTTAGGGCTACAGTGTGTTATTTATTTAAAAGCAGTCAATTTTAACAATACTGTTGCAATTATATTGCATTTTTAAATAAAATTTCAGATTGTTGTTAAATCCCAGCAATTTTTTTTCTATGATGGTGACAGTTTTGTGCTTAGCGTGTGGTCAGGTGCTGAATTTTAGCTAACATTGGACCATTCAACATTTCTCAAAATGTATAGTTGGTTGGCCTCTAATTTAATATTGTTCTAATAATCTGATCATATTCTAGCATCTGTAAGGGGCAGTGTTTGCTCTGTGTTTGGTTACTAAGGAGTGAATGACCAAGTTTGTGTTCATCTATTTCAATTGTCCGTGTCTGGTACACAGTAAGGAATTGTGGTTATAATTTAATCACACTCTTCTTATTTTATTTTTTGGTCTTATTTCATCATCTAACAACATCAAGTTTTTAAAAGTTATCAAGTTGCAGGCCAGTTAAGATGGCTCATGCCTTGTAGTCCCAGCACTTCAGGAGGCAAAGCAGGTGGATTGCTTGAGTCCTAGAGTTTGAGACCAGCCTGGGTAACATGGCAAAACCCTGTCTCTATAAAAAATACAAAAATTAGCCAGACGTGGTGGTGGGCACCTGTAGCCCCAGCTACTTGAGAGACTGAAGCAGGAGAATCGCTTGAACCTGGGACTGAGTTGTGATCGTGTCATTGCACTCCAGCATGAGTGGTATTGCAAGACCCCATCCAAAAAAAAAAAGTATCAAGTTGTAATAGTGTATAGTTAAGAAATTAGAAATAGCATTTCCTGCCCTGTCCCCTCCCCACCCCTGCCCACTCCTGTGGGGTAACCACTTTCAACTCTGTTGGCTGTTTCTCTGGCGCTGCCCTAAATGTTGTTAGATAATATGCTTCTATTGATTGCTACTTCATAATGTATCAATTTTAGAAAGAATTTATTCATTTCCTGTTCTCGTAGGTGAGGATTTAGCTTACACTTCCTTCCCCTCCCTACATCCTCTCAATATGGTTATTCGACAGTTTCTGGTTAAATCACTAGTCAGTGTTCATATTATTATGACCACCTAAGTATTATTCATTGTTGAGCTACAGTTTTATGTTTTTGGAGTTAATAGTGGTTTCTTTTGATTTTTTTCAGCTTATTTTTTAAAAAATACTTTTCACCAATTTCGAAAATGCTCAAATTTGATCTCTCTTGGGCCCAATAATAATTTTTCAAAATGTTCAAAACCTATACATTTCATATCCTTTCTCAAGACCAGTCTGGACTGGCTGCTGCTGAGGTCCTGGGGGTCCTTTGCCACTGTCCTGTGTTGAACGCATTTCTAAGATCCTAAGATTGCCTCTTTCTTGGTTACCTCTTCATTTTGCTAAAGCAGTATTTTGTTTCTTTCTGAGAATGCATACATTGAAAGTAAATTGTAAAATCGTTATGTGTCTAAAGATGTCTATATTCAAGCCTCACTGGATCTCATACTTTGGCTCTGTAGAGACTTCTGGGCTGAGCATAACATTTTCCCAATTGTGTGATGCTGCTGCTGCCCCACAGTCTTGTATCAGCCAACGTTGTTGTTGAGAATCTGATGTCAAGTCCATTTCTATTCCTTTCTGTTACCTGTTTTTCCCCTTCTTAAAAGCTCTTAACATATTTATTTATCCTGCTGTTCTGAGAGTTCACAATGATATGCTCAGAAGAGGGTCTGTGTCCGTTTATCATGCTGGGTACTTGGTGCCCCTTCATTTCACAGACCTATGCACTTTCATTCTAAGAATTTTTCCTGAATCACAACAACAGCAACAACAGCAGCCACAACAACAACAGCAACAACCACAACTACTACTGTTATTACTGCTGCTGCTGCTACTACCAGCAGGTATTCTACTTTGTGATGATGACCTTTTCAACACTTCTTTGCTGTTCTTGAACACCTTGAGTCAAATTTTGGATACAAGCTTTGACAGGAGCATGGCAGCAGCCCCTTGAAGGGTGAAGAAATGCTTCACCCCTTTCAGCAAAAAAAAAAAAAAAAAAAAAAAAAAAAGTCCTGGGTTGTTGCTGGACTCCAGGGGACTCTAAGTGTTTCACTATGAGACACCAGATTACCATGGCATTCAGGTTGTTTACTGTGCACTGACTGCCATCTGACCTACTTTGCCACTGAGTCACCCAATAATACTCCATCATAAAGGGGAAGTGGAATTATATAGGACTCAATCCATACAGGTTCCAAAGGCAGCGTGGGCAGGTTATTCATGCCTATCCCATCTCTAGTCCCAACAGCCTGCCATCCTCTCCCTTCACCTGAACCTGTGGCCTCACAGGAAGTTGGCCGCGATTGTCTGTCTAAGGATGAAAACACTCATAGAGAGAGGACTCTGCACTTTGCTTGCACCAGCCTGAGGTAGATTGTGTTAGTCTCAGCCCCTTTCAGGGGTAGCCCTAAGGGACAGTGGAGAAGATGCCTTTCAGGTGGCAGAGTTCAACGTGTTTATCATAGTGTCCTCTTTGCTCAGAAGGAAAGATAGCCAAGGGTCAGAATCTACGCATATTTCTAGGTAGACTTCTTTAAGCAGTGATGCCTTCGTGATGCTATCTTGAATTCCAGGAGTTGAAGAGGAGAGATGCTTTTACCTTAGTTGATTACCCAGTGAGATAAAGAAAGGAAGGCTGAAAATCTCAGTGACAATATCACCACGAGCACTCCCTCACACTGGCATGGTAAACACCAAACTCTGCTCTTCTGCCAACCTCGTTTATTATATATGGTCAGATGTAAGGAAAGACAGAAGGAATTAAATGGAAAATTGTTGTCAAGAAGATTTGGAGGAGTATGTCAATGGATCTCTTAGAATGAGTCCCAAATCCAAAAATATTCATATCTCATGTGAATTCTCACTAAAAGGCCCCCCAGGATGGAAGAAACTCTGATAATAGCACATGCTGGGTCACCCTTCCTATAGCAGCCAGATGATTTCTCAGTGTCTCTTGAACAGAGTAGACAGTGGCACAGGGAAAGAGACCAGGCGTGGACACTAACACATGAACTTCCACTCACTGAGGCTATCTGCCTTCACTGGACCTCACCTCTTCCCTGAAGCTGGAGACTCTGATTTTTTCTCTGGCTTTATCAGTCACTCTCTGTCCACTATGTGTTTTATCAAGACATTGAGGGTTTTTGTCATTCCTGTTTCCCAGGTCCTCTCAGCACAATGTGGACCAAAGTGATGTCCCATTGGGTGGTGCAATCACGAGGTCCCTGCAGATTATAGTGAGGCAAATCGCCTGAAAGTAGCATAGCCCCCAGGCAGGATGGCAGTGTGTACTCTGTTCCTGATGGCTAAAGGCAAATTGCTTCTTCGGGTGCCTCCCTGCACCAAAAGGGAGAAAAATGTATTTTCCTGATCTGAGGTTAGCAAACTCCAGTGTGCAGGTGTCTGTGTTTGCAACTAGTTTTGCTGGAATGCAGCCGTGCCCCTGCATTGACGTATTGTCTATGACTGCTTCCTTGCTACAACTTCAGAGTTGTGACAGAGACCAGCCGGCCTGAAAGCATGAAATACTTACTATCTGGCCCTTTAGTAGCTACAAGCCAAATACCGTGACTGTAATGATTTGCCTCTGCAAGGGAACCAGACTTGGAAGGCAGTGCACACAGTAAAAGTTACCATCTGATTTAGTCGTAACATTCCATGCATTCCATGGCTATTCCCCAAGGCCCATCCATTTATTTTATCTTATTATTTTTTTAACTTTTTTTTTTTACTGGAGAAACTAGAGCATTAAAATGATTTGAATTCAACCTGGTATGACAGGTTGACAGGAAAAGTGGGTATGATAGAAATCAACATATCTGTGCTTTTCTTACCTGTGATGAGACACTACTCTGCTATTTTCTTCATAGGATAGGGTGTTATTTTTGATTTTCTACTTTGTATGAGCAGGGGGCCTTCAGTGGCTTCCACTTGGGCCTTCCTCTATCGTAGCCATCCTCTACCATCGGAAAGCCATCATAGGAATCCCACTCTTTACTAAGTATGTTCATCCCAACACTGCACTGGAGACTGGTGAAAATCACAAGGTGGGTTCGGGATCAAATTCCGTCTACAATGATACAAAGTCACATCAAAACTCTATCACCTAGCACTTTGGGAGTCCAAGCAAGCAGTTTGCTTGAGTCCAGGAGTTTGAGACCAGTCAGGCAACATGGCAAAACCCCATCTCAACAAAAAATGCAAAAATTAGCAAGTCATGGTAGCATGTGCCTGTAGTCCCAGCTACTCAAGAGGCTGAGGTGGGAGGATCACCTGAGCCTGGGGAGGTCTCGTCTCAGTGAGCCAAGCTCGTACCTTTTCACTCAAGTCTGGGCGACAAAGTGAGACCCAATCTCAAAAGTGGGGAAAAAAAATCCCAAAACACCTCTATCTCCCGTCTCTCATGGGTACCTACTCTGAGGCTGACCAAAGTGATTTCCTGGGTCTTTTGGAATTACTGTAACTTAAAATTGGCAATCAATAATACCAAAGGCTGTGGGTCTTTTTCCCAATGCATGTTATTCCAGGAAAATGGGTTACAGATTCATTTGGGAAAGCCTGGGTGTTAGAGTATTGCATGTAACATATTGCAGAGCTCTCTTTCTAAGGTGTGGTTTTCTTATCATCAAGGGGCCCTCATTTTATGAAGTGACTCACTTCTGAGAATTTGGCGAGAGGCCACATTTTCTCAGTGCAACTCAAGACTGATCTGTTTTTTGCCAAACCTGACATTTTTTTGGACTTAATTCTTAGGATCCCCATAATGAATAAACATAGTCAGAGGCTTCTGGATGTCAGATCACTCCCTGAGCCATTATCACCATCCTTTTAAAAATATCTTTTATACTGGTCACATCTACTTTGCTTCTTGCAGGTAAAAGGTCCACATTTAATATACTCCCTACCTGACTGCCATCAAGATTGCATTTCAATTATAGACCCTTCCCACTATCATTCCTAATGAACTTCCCTCTCCAATCTTGTCTTTATGACAAGAAAAGAGTGTCAGTGGTAGACTGACATTATGTTTGATAGAAGTATAATGCTCCTGTCTTCCTCTAGATGATTCCTAGGGATCCCTGGCCTTTCATGCTCACCTAGGATGGACCAGCATTTGGTCCAGGTTTGTATTAGCCCCACTGACAACTCTTAGAACCTTAACTATTGAGTGCAATATTTTCAATGAGTGTACATGTCAATAAATTCAGCCCAATCCAAATTTTTATTTTGCCGTTTTTATTAAGCACTCTTAAAAGCCAAACTCAGTTTTTCAATAATGTACATTAACCACTTTCTATAATTCTTTATGGAATTTTTTCTCCCGCTGTGATTCTGCATTTTACCCTCTGGGGCAGGTTGAATTCAAATCCTGTTTACCAGGTGAGGAACAATGAAGAGTGGACTGTTACTTTTCTTAAGCTAAGGGAAAACAGCTTCCTTGGGAAAGAGAGGTAGATATGACAGTGTGCCAGAGGGCATGGAGGAACAGGGTTCCCAGGTCCTGTGCATCCTCCCAGATATCCCCATTCCCACTGGTCCTCAGTCTGTCTTATCAATGCCTTAACATTCATATAGGCTTTTCAGCAAATTTGCAAATTCAACTCCTATTATAATTAAGACACTTGCCAATTCATGCTCCGAATTAATTTCCAACAGTCTTAACCTGGCAGCTTCAAGTAGTAAGAGACTTTTTTTAAAAAATGGCCACAGAAAGGCTCTAAGTTTCATTCTAACTTGAAAATGAAGATTTCAGCATTTGAGTGGTCTTAAGTTTCTCAGTGTCTTCAGAAGCAGCCAGGCTACCCTCTAGTTCTGGCCTTCTTCATCCTCTTCTGATTGGTGGATAATAGCACATTCCTGCCAACCCCCTACCCTCATCCCACCAGGCTTCATCCTCAATGGGAACATGGGCTGAGGTAATAACTTGACAAGTTGTTTAGCTACTGTATCACATGGGTGCCATTTTCCCATCTTGGAGTTGGAAGGGAGTCTTACTTCCTGCTAACTAATTCAAACACTCATCACCTTCCTGGAGGGTTGATGTCTGCAACCTGCTTTCTAGCACACATTTCCATATCCGTTAACCTTTTTTATTTATAAACAACCCCAGCTTCAGCCAAGAATGACTGGACAGGGTTTGGAGGGCTCACAGAATGGAAGAAAAAAGGGCCTTTAGCCCTCAGAAAGGACAGGAGCCTCAGCCCTGGAAGCTCATGTAGGCTTTTTTTGTTTGTTTGTTTTGAGATAGAGTCTTGCTTGGTCCCAAGGCTGGAGTGCAATGGTGTGATCTCGGCTCACTGCAACCTCTGCTTCCTGGGTTCAAGTAGTTCTAACCTGCCTCAGCCTCACGAGTAGCTGGGATTATAGGCACCTGATACCATGCCAGGCTAATTTTTGCATATTTTATTAGAGATGGGATTTTCCATGTTGGTCAGGCTAGTCTCAAACTTCTGACCTCAGGTGATCCACCTGCCTCGCCCTCTCAAAGTGCTGGGATTGCAGGCATGAGCCACAGCTCTCAGCCCATGTAGCCTTTCTTTAGACTTAGGATCAATCAGTCCAACTTATCTCTGTGTGTCTTCATTTGAGTTTTCAAATTCCAATTGGCCTAGCTTAGGTCAGGCTAGGAACAATCCCCCGCGATCAAATAAGTGAAAAGGCTGTGGGAGGAGCCTGGTGGCAGCCACTGCAAGAATCATCGTGACCCAGGCAAGCTCCCCAGCCTGTGTCTGTAGCAGCATCACTCCCTGCTGCTGATAGGTTTCAAAGTCTTGGCATTTAAGGTTCTTAGTTCTGGCATCAAAGTGCCCTTGCTTCAAGATCTCTCTCCTAACCTACCTAATTTCTCTGGTCTAAACATTCTTTGTTCATTTCCAACTCTGCCTTTGCTTAGCCCCCTCCCATGGCTGTCCTCAGCGGTGTCACTTCCTGTCTTTTAAGACCCAGTCTGGCTTCTCCTCCTACAGGAAGTCTTCCCTGAACACTCACTTGACATTTACCACATATTTTTAAATTACACACAGTTTCTTTTTCTATATGTCTGTGGTCTCCTTGTGTCACTCAGAGTCCCAGCAGCAAACAACTGACACTCAACCCGGGCAATTTGAGGATACTTTAATAAAGGGGCTATTTACAAAGGGACTAGCAGTGTAATGTGAGAATACCATCCCATGAAGGGAGTAACAGCAGGGATGTATTACCAGCCCACAGTCCGAAGGGGGAAAAGTTGGGAGAAGGTATGCTCCATACATGAGATCACTTGGGGTTTGAACAGCATCTGGATTGAACCACATAGGGTGAGGAAGACGTCTGCCTCTGCATCCATTCTCGCTTGTCCCGGGTCAGAGGAGCTGCTGTTCCCATCATCAGACTTCAGAACACGGACTGAATCACATTTACAAGCAGTTGGGGTCTCTGTGTGTCGAAAGGTCCCACACAAGCCCTAGCTAGTCTACTAGCTTTCCTCTCCGCACAGCAACTGGTTGAACCAGACTGTGGTTCACAGGGGCAGGTCCTGCTCGCTTGCTTTTCTTCGTCCTCTTATATTCACATGTATTTTTAGCGTGCCCATTGCTGTGGACTTGGGCATGGCTTTCCGGACTATAATTTGCATTTTGGTTTAATGGGATGTAGGGGGATAGGTAGGCCTTGAGCTACGCAGAGCTTTACCAAGGCTCTCCATCCGAAGGAGCTAGGAATTCGCTCCGACAATGACAAGGTGTACCTTGTTTCCTATCTTCTGTCGCTTTCCTGCGGCAGTCACCGCCTTGTACAATTCCTGGGGATCCAGACGGCATCCCCCACGTTTTGCAACACAGTTGGACAAGTTCAGATTTACACATTCCTGAGTTTCTTGCTGTCAGGTCATACCTCGCTTCCTGCTTAGCCCTTGGACACACCCTCTGTTGGCTGAAGGACTGGGCAGAGCTAGCGCCTCTCTGCAAATGGCCACCGCCCCCTGGTGTTCAGGTTCCTCTACTGCAACTGTCTGGGACGCTGACGCCAGCAGGTGAAGGACTCACCTGAGGTTGGGCTCATCTGACCAGGACCTGGAACTGAGCCAGGGAGAAGGTTGTCCTGTCTGAAAAAAAACTGAGAGGCCTTCCTCAGTGAAAGAAAGTCTTGACTGCAAGGGGCGGCTCTTCTCATGGGCATTGGGTGGCATCCAGTGGGACTAGCTCTTGCTTAGCTAGGAAAGGTTAACCTCGAAGTAGGCAAAATCCAGGTATACAGTACTTTAAAGGCATCATTAGATATTTTCATATTCAAGGCTATATCCATATTCATATCCATATATATATATATATATATATATATGGATCTTTTTTTGAGACAGGGTCTTGCTCTATCACTCAGGTTGGAGTGAAGTGGTGTGACCTCAGCTCACTGCACTCCTAGGCTGAAGTGATCCTCTTGTCTCAGTCTCCCTAGTAGCTGGGACTACAGCCATGCACCACCACACCCAGCTAATTTTGTTTATTTTTTGTAAAACAGAGGTCTTGCCATGTTGCCCACGCTGGTCTCAAATGTCTGGGCTGGAGCAATCCTCCTGCCTTAGCCTCCCAAACTGTTGGGATTACAGCGTGAGCCACCACGCCTGGCCTATGTTTCTTTAATATCACAGCATTTTTTCTCTGTCCATTTAAGACCTGCAGTTCAGTCCTGTCAATTCATGTAAGCCTATGTGGACCTCAGAGAGCTGAAACTTGGGGGCTTGGGTTTGCCACCAGTATATTGAACTGACAGAATTCATGGGATGTAAACTTTCCTTTTGTATCTCACCATCTCTTTAAACCAAATTAGAGGCTGAAGTTCTTCTATACTTGAATCCCTGAATGAAAATTCCAGCAGCCCAATGGCTTTGTCATCATGCTTAGGTACAAAAAAGTCCCAGGATCATCTGTGGTCACAAAAGGACAATTTCAATTCAAAATTTAAAAAATTGATCCCCATATAATAATCAAAACTCCATCTGATTTGACACTTAAATCTTCCCCACTTTCCCAGCTCGCCCAGCTGTCTGAGGAATAACGACTTGCTGGAGAGAGGAGCAGGGCACAAACCTGTCTGTCTTTCTCTCTGTCCGGCATTTTGACCCTTCCCCAGCTTGCTAAGCATGGATTCTTACCCTCTCACTGCATGGAAGCTGGGAAGGGAAAAAGGGTTGGTGTTAGGAAAGTTTTGTTTGAACTGGCCCTGCCATAAGATGATGTCGCCCTTTCTGGGGCCAGCGTATGTTTACAAGTTAATCATTTCTCTCATGGGCTGCTTTTGTAGTCATTGGAATCATTCCTGGAAATAGTCAATGTAACTCCTATGACTTTTTTTTTTTAATGCATTTTCCCTGGCTGTCAACTCCCCATCATCTCATGGTTTTGGCAGGCCACTGCGCACACATATGCTGTTGGGGTCCACTGGGCAGGATTGGAAATCCTCCAGTCAGCTCTCTGGGATCTGCCCCATGGAAAAGAATTCTAAATTCTTGGCCAAAATAATCTCCCGAAGTCTAGATCCCTCCCGAAGTAGTGGTGGCTCTCTTTCACCCCACCCCCAGTGCAGCTGGCTGGCAGGTTTCTTGTCTCCAGATTTCCTGGGTGTGAGTCAGATGCTGATGCATGGTGCTTCTTTAACCCTGGTGACTCCTACTGAGCTCTCAGATGGTGCCACTGGCATCACTCTCACCAGGCTTAAGGTGAGAAGGAGGCACCCCTGAATACCAGTAGTCCTCTACAAAGAACTTTCCAAATACCTCCTTAATTTCATCCATCAATCCAATCCCTTTGTCCCCCTTATAAGTGAAGGATCTCAAGAGTTGTGAAATCTGTTTTTATAATTCATTTGGAAATTCCCTTATAGTCTACTTGGGGATACAGGATCTAAGGGGTCCTACTGCCTCAATAAAAACTTTCAATGTGATATCTTTGTACATACTGTCGGCGTTTTGCATTAGTGAGCAGCATTTGACTAATATATAATTCAATCCAATTTTGCTTGCTTTGTGCTGCATCCAGGCTCAAGGAAGAACTAACCTGAGGACTTAAGTGGCTTGAACACCTAACACCCCCAGTTCTTCCCTTGACAACCCAGTCTCTCTCCTCATGGCTGTGCCTACAGAGACCCGAGTCCTGTAGATTACCAGGGGTCAGGAAACTTCTTCTGTAAAGGACAAGAAAGTAAATATTTTAAGATTTGTGGGCTATACAGTCTCTGTTGCAACTATTCAACTCTCACAGTAGTGCAAAAGTAGCCACAGATAATGTATAAAAAAAAAGAGCCTGGCTGTGTTCCAATGACACTCTTATTTACAAAACAGGCGGTGGACAAAGTTTGTCCTGCAAGTCCTTGTCTGAGCCCTGGATTAGGTCAGAGACTAGAAAAAGAGGAATGGGGACCCTGACTACACTGGGGATTTACCTGGGCAGAGGTAGATGAAAACTCAGTAAAGTTCTTTACAGTCCATAGGCTACAAAGGACCAGAAACTGCTTTGTTCAGGAGATGTGAAGCCTTTAGAATTTTTGCTCCGTAATCTTAAGAACATCTCAGGAACTCAAGCTGGAAAGGGATCATCTTTTGAAATAGCAGATTACGATGCTGAACAAAAGGAGGAGGAGCAAAGAAGCCAGGGAAGAAAACACAGAGGCACATTCAAAAGCATCTGTCATTGCCCAGTGTCACACTAGGCATCACCACAGCAGGCGTCTGTGGGTCACTTTTGTGCCACTGTGCCTTCCAACAAACTGACCCACCTGCCTGGATGCTGTTCTTACCCCCACCCTCTGCCTCATGAGAAAACTATTTGAACACTAGTTCAAATATGTAGCAAATGCTTTATCTCTCAAGCCTTAACCAAGCATGCCCAGCTGTCTTCCAACATCCAGCATCTATATCTTGTTGCCCCAGGAACATTCTCCAAAGCTGGGAAGAACTCCTGCCCTAGCAAGGCCAGTGGGAAGTGCTGGGGATTAACACTCCCCAGGAGCAGTCTCAGCCGGTGACTGACTGGAGTGGATTAGGAATGCCCCAGCTCCCTCACCCCTCAAATCAGGAGAAGTGTGTTCACTGTATCCCAGAGTTTCCTAGTGGCTTTAGCTGTAGTCACCTCCTGTGAAAAATGGCTTGATAATGTACCCTTGTTCACATCTTCCCCTCCCTCCCTATTTCACTTCCCCACTTCCCTACTGGAGTTTCCTGCACTTTGCAAATAAACTTCTTGCTCTCAAATCCTTGCTCAGGGTCTGTGCCTGGAGAAACCCCATCTAAGCAGAATGACACCTTCTCTGTGCATCTTTCTTCAGTGTCTCCACCCCACTCTCTGCAGCAGTATCTTTCAGCACCCCTCCACGTTTTCATTACAGCCACAGGAATCAGATGAGTCTCTTCCAGCCAACAGTGAGTTTTGGAGAAATGGATCTCATTGACTTTGCATCACCAGTATCTTCCCTGTTGTTGTGCAGTGTTCAGGCCATGTGTTTGAGGGCCATGGGATGCCAGATGCATAGGTAGAGGAGGGGTCCAGAGGCAGGTTTGAAGGGGCTGGTGCTGCACCGCCACCACATGTGACCATTTAAATCTTAATCCAAAGTAATTTAAATTTAATACAATTTAAAAATTCAATGCCTCAGCCACCTAAGCCACATTTCAAGTGCTCAGTAGCTGCATGTGGCTGGTGGTGATCATATTGGGCAGTGCAGAGACAGAACATTTCTCTCAGTGTTACTTCTGAAGTTCTATTGGACAGAGCTGGGCTGGGGAACAAAGCAGCACACACTAATTGATGATTTGGTTATGCGAAGTTTGTGTGAGTCACAAAGCTCCTCAAAGCTTTCAAGGGTAAGAGGAGGATGGTATGAACAAGCATTCTCTACCCTGCACTTGTGGTTACCTAAGGGCAGATGCAACTTCACAATGCAAGGGAGAACCAGTGATGTATAGTTCGGTTTTCAAATGATTGTTTTATTTACATTTTGGCTGAACCACAAAAAAAAGAAGTACTTCAAGGCGTCCTAGCCAACTTGAGATTCGTGTTGCATGGCTTCGAGTATGCCAGAGTTCACATCCTGTGTCGATATTATTATATGAACATGCAGAGCTCTCAGATGTGCATGACAGTGCCGAAAGGCCAGGCCACTCACCAGAGGGTGAGCACGGATGGAATGATGGCCAAGAGTGTGCGCTCCCTTTCTCCAAGCATTGGATTTGGAAGTAAAACATGTTTTCTGGTCTCCATGTAGAACTTTCATCTGGGTTGAATTTAAGCATCGGTAGTTCCTCTATAAGGTATGGTCATGAGCTCTGGCAGTGAAGGACAAGAGCAGTGTCCATTCAGTCTGACAGTGAGCTCCCTGCAGGCAGCGTCCAAGCTGGGACTGAATTAGACATCCCCAGGGAGCTCACCGCCAGGCTGAATTGGACACTTGTGGATGTGCCCTCGTTTGTTTCCTCAGGACTTAGCTAAGAATGTGGTGGGCACTCAGCGAACGTTTGCTGAATGGTAAATGGCCGAATGAGCGACCGAAATGAGTACCCCTTAGCGAACAGTGGGAACCACACGTGGTCTCACGACCAGTGGAGGTGATGCCGTGGGCTTGTCCACCGCCCCTCTCCTCCTTTCTTTTTATCATTGATTTGGAAGCTCAGCGTCTCCAGCTCCTAACATTTTAGCAAGATTAGAGTCTACTTGGGCCACAAAGGAGCCTTAGAGGTGATTTAATCTATTTTTAAAATTATATGAATGAGGAAATTGGGGCTGAAAGAGATCAAATAATTTGTTCCAGGTCACAGGGTTAATTCATGGCAGGAAGCTTCTAATGGCCTTATGGCTGGTAGGACAGATGCCTACTTCCGAACATTTGCATAGCAGCCTTGCCTTTTATTTTTTATATCATTCTAAGGTTGTATTTGTTTTTTTGAAATAGTAGTAGGTCCCCATAATTGAAAACCCAGAAGGCACAAAAAGTCATGTTGCTTTTCCTGTTCTCCAGCTACCCATATCCCTTCCTAAGGAGAGCCACTGGTACTGGTTTCTTTTGTATCCTCAGAGAGATGGTCTATGCATCTAAGTGAAGAGTAAAACATGTGTGTGTCTGTTTTTTTAAGTATACGATACACTCTGCTTTGCCCTTTGATTTTTATACGTAGCCATGTGTCCCTCCTAGTGCTTTAACTCATCCTTCATGCTGCCTCTTGGTCAGCTTCTCCTGAGTGCTCCTGGAACCTTTCTTACCGGCTGCCGATCTCTCCTTGCCTCCAAACTTTCACTCACCCCCAACTTCCCTCCTGCATGGTTCTGGGGCCTCCACTCCATGCTCTATGCATTACCAGATGTATCGTCCTACATCGTTTTTCTGCCCTGCTTTAAACCCTTCCATAGCTCCCCTCGTGTGAAATTCATGGCCCACCTCAAACTGTCCATGCCACCCTCCTGTCCACAAATGTGCAGAACCTCCCCTCTCCCCTTAGGGTGGAGCATTCCCTTGGCTTAAAGGTGCTCCTAAATCCTCTCCCTTTTTAAATCCTGCCCTTCTTTCAGATAACTGCTCAGAAGCTACTTCCTGCATGAAATCTTCCTCCCCTCAGGTTCCAGCAAGAAGTAGTTTTTCCCTTCCTGGCCCAGGCACAGCATTGAGTGTCTGCCTCCTTGCACTGGAGTTTGTTTCCATCTTATACCCCCTACTGGACTGAAGGTTTCATAGGGGCAGGGATTGTGCTTGTCTTATACATTTTTGCATCTTTCGCTTAACCTGAAGCAGTGTTTGTGCATGCTGTCCAGATCGCCTAACAGACAGCGGTTGGATAGACAGCTGGCAGGGCTCACATTGCACAGTCATATACGATCTCTACTGAGAGGCAGAAATTAATCAGCAGCTTAGAACTTACTTCCCCTAGAAGCCATAACTAGGGAAAGGCAAAGGTAATGGAGACCTGGGCTGTTCCTACTCTCTCTCTCTCTCTCTTTTTTTTTTTTTTTTGATACTTTTACATCATAAGTTGCATGTTTTCCAGCTTAGGGTGTAGCTCACACAAAGTCTTATTCATCTTTGTATCTACCATAGCTTCTAGGGTCATGGTAGGCCCAAGCTCTCAAGAAAAGCTTAACTGAATAAAAGTGACGGAGTAGAAAGTCCCACTAAACCAACTGGTTTATGACGAACTGACATCATACATAGGCTGTCCTGGGTGGTGATTGTTCTTGGCAGTGCCTAGATCACAAGGGTATTTTACATTTCCTTCTGATGCCAAAATCTGCAATTTCAAGGATAACTCTGGAATGTCCAGACATTTTAGCCAGAGCAGTTGTTCTAAAAGTGTGGTTCCAGGACCAGCATCATCAGCATCACCTGAAAACTTGCTAGTGATGCTAGGCACATTCTCGGGTCTCATTCCAGATCTGCTAAATCATAAACTCTGCGGTGGTCCCCAGCCATCCACATTGTCATACACCTTCCAGGTGCTTCTGACGACAAGTTTGAGAGCCACTGAGCTAGAGGTACAGAGAGTCTGCAAGCCCAATGCCTTCCTGCCCCACACCTGGGGTACTTCATATGTACAGGAGGCCCCTGGCCTCCTCTGCCATGTAAGATGGGCATTAAGAGGACAGTGCACACCTCTCAGGGCTCTGTGAGTCACCCATGGGAAATGCTGTCATTCAGTGTGAACAGGAAATCAATAAACTATTAGGAATATTTAGAACAGGAATAGCATGCTGTTATGTTGCTTAAGATTACTTATTCATACTGAAAAAAAACAAGCCTTTCATCAAGCAGGGAAAGAACTAGGCACATTAGAAAATAAAATTGTTAACTGGTTGTATTGTGTGAAAATGTTTTATTTATATCAATAGCTGGTTGAAGTTAAGGTACAAAATACAAAAAGTTTTACCTTTTTGTAGAGGCATATAGTAACTATCTAACAGTCAGGTGCGTTAAAATGTATGTAACTTTTTGAGAAGCAAAACTCTGCTTTTTAGGGTTGCTGATGAGTACACTGCGTGGGGTGCATGCATCTACTGCTACTGCCGTGTGTATATTTCAGTGTGTTCAAGAGCTTCAGTGTTGCACTGGAAGTTCGAAGGAGTGTTCAAGTGGTGAGTGTGGAAGGCTTAATGTGTTTGCTTCATCTGCTCGGTCCTTCCTCTTTACGCAATTTTCTGCATCTGACCTAAAACACAATAGAGAGCTCCGGCTCTGCTGTGGATGGAGAGACAGAGCTGGTTCGCTCCAGCTTCTCACTAGGAAGGAATGGGATGTATTTGCTCAAGTACACGAGCACGTGCCTGTAGAAGAAGTGGCGCAGGTACTTCCGGAACCTCTCTCCAACAAAGGCGTAGATCACCGGGTTAACGCAGCAGTGGGAGTAGGCGATCACCTGTGTCACCAGTAGGGCCAGGTCCAGATCCTTGCTCTGCTTACAGTCATATCCAAACAAGGTGGCTTGAAAGGTATAGAGAAGGAGAGCCAGGTTGTAGGGTGTCCAGAAAATGAAAAACACCACCATGATGACAAAAATGAGCCGGATGGCCTTGTACTTTTTTTTATTGGGGCACCTCAGCAGTGTTTTGATGATTCCTGCGTAGCAGATGGCCATAACGAGCAGAGGGAGAGCGAGAACCAAGACGTTTACTCTCAGAGCATAGAAATGCTTCCAGCTTTGTGCTCCATCCTCTGGGTACACAGGGTTGCAATAAGACCCTTGAAGAACGTTTTCGGTCTCCTGGAAGATAAATTCAGGGAGAGCTGCTAGCACTGCCAGGCCCCAGGTGACGATGCTGGTGATGACACCAAAAGTGACAGTGCGGGCTCGAAGGGCAAACACAGCATGGACAATGGCCAGGTACCTGTCGATCGTCAGCAGGATGATGAAAAAGATCTCTCCGTACAAGCCCGTGAAATAAAACCCCGAGACGACCTTACACATGCCATGGCCAAAAACCCAGTCACTCCACATGATATAGTGGATCCAGAATGGAAGGGTGAAGAGGAAGAGCAGGTCGGAAATGGCCAGGTTGAGCAGGTAGATATTGGTGAGAATTCGGAGCCTCTTGTATTTTATGAGGATCACCAACACCAACACATTGCCCAAGAGGCCCACGATGAACACCAGGGAATACAGCAGGGGCAGGAACTTGGCAATCAGCTCTCTGATATCGCCTTTTCTGCAGAGCTCACCCGATTCATAGTCGAAGGGCGTGGTACCAAAGGTCTCAACCATATCTAGTGAGGTCGCCATTTCGCTTCTCCCTGTGATCAAAGAAGAAAAATACAATCCCACAATTAAGCATCATCACCCTTTGTAAAACACAGCAGTTGATTTATGCATGTACTCAGCAAAGATGCTACATGTGATAGCAGCCTGGGGATTCTTTAATATGAATTTTAGAAAGCATAGCAGAGGTGCCAGGAGGAGGGGTTCAGGAAGACAGGGCTGAAGCTTTCAAAGGCAGCATGATCCAGGATGGGAAAAGAAATGTTGTGGGATGGTGGCGAAGAATGGGGATACAGCGTTCTGAAAGCATTTGAAGAAAGAAATACAAAACAAGAAAACACAGGCTGGATAAAGATAATAACATAATTATTATTACTACTGTCTCTTACGGCATTTTGCATTTTACAGTTTACAGTTTATATATGACTTTCAAAATCCTTATCCACTTAAAAGCAAAATATATAATAACAATGATTATTATAATTACTAGTAACTATGCTTCTCTTGGGCCCCATAATGGTGTACCTTTCATTATAGTTAATGGGGAAATTGAGTATTGAAGAAATGTAGTTATGTGTCCAAAATCCTCTAACAAGTAAATATAAAATTTGGGCTAGATCTTCAGTTTCTACAGCCATTTCTCCTGTCACTAGATTCAAATGTAGCGATTTTTAAATTTAACTTTTGAAAATTTTGCTATGGACTTGAGGAACAACTGGTTTGTGTGCTATTTACAGCATTCTTATTCCTAATGGCATAATCCACTCTATAGCAGCTATGACAAAAATACATCCTTTATCTGTTGCACATGTACAACCACAGTAATTAACTATTACAATTATAAGCAGCATTTATTTAGGTTACTTTCCTTTTCCAGCTCCTTGTGATGCTGTTAGGCTAGTCTTGTGCCCAGAGAAAACCCCTAGGAACTTCTCCATTCCAAAGGGGTGAGCAGGAGGGGTCAATCAATGGTATTTCTTATTAGACTCAGTATTTCTCAGGCCAGGGGCCCTGAGACCAGTGACTGCTTTTCTTGAGATTACAAACAAGTGGAGAGGGAGGAAAATAGAAAGCAGATAAGATGGGAGTCGTGGAAAGACAGCTAAGCCATTCACTGGTTCCTCGGAGGGCATTCAACTGACTTTCTCCTTTCTAGGAAGGAAGGACAAGGGTGAAGATGTGAATATACAGGCTGATGGGCGTTTCTCAAGGTAAATCTGAGAAATGCTTAATAACTGGGGCCAATGCCATGAATCGTTTTTGCTTCTTAATAAAATGATGGATGGAATACTGAGGCCCCACATGTTGGGGCTCTGTGTAGTCAAAGTCAGTGAGAGTCGAGATGGAAATGGAGCCAGTCCTAGCACCCCTCAGCTGCATGCCTCACACAGGTCCTTAATGCAGAGCCTCCTTTACTTATCTCCAAAGTGAGAACCATCAGGTCACTGGGGTTGTTGTGAGGATAAATGAGAGAGTGTATGTGAGTTCACATTTGAAACTGGAAAAAGCTGTAAAACTGGTAGGAGGCAGGAATGAAAGAAAGACTATCAGAAGCCATTTCAAGCGAAATTAGGGTCCCTTGGGTGGAACTTGTTGCTCTCTTTTCATGGGCCTGTTCAGGTACATCTCTCACTGATCAATGACACATTCCAGGCTTTTGAGGAGGAAAAATGGACTTGAGGAACAAATGGTTTGTGTGTGCTACGATCGGCATTCTTATTCCTGATAGCACAATCCAATCCATAGCAGCTGAGAAAAAAAAATACACATTTTGTCAGTTACACATGTACAGTCACAGACAGTGTCCTTCTAAACTTCAGCATCTAAAGCAAGAAAGCAACCGGGCTGCTTATTCTGGAGAACAAAGGTATAGTAGCCGGTACTCACTATTAATTATTTCTATTTATTTTCCTTTTCTCCAACAGTGATTTAAAAACAAGACGAACTTTTAAAATATCTCTTAAGTTTTGCTCAATTTGAGTCTTTACCTCATGTTATTTCTGTAAAATCCACATGATCAGGATGATAAATCATAGAACCTTTTGGTTTGGGCTTCAGGGCTGCCTATGAGCTTTTAGCACTAAAGTTCAAAGCTCAAGAAAACATGCAGGTTCCCCAGCGTCAGCAGCCAAATCCTTGATTACTAGCTGCATGGGGTCAGAGAGAGAAAATCTCATATGCGCAGGGCACCTTGGCTCATGCTTGTAATCCCAGTACTTTGGGAGGTCAAGGTGGAGGCTTGCTTGAGCCCAGGAATTCAAGACAAGCCTCAACAATATAGTGAGACCCTGTCTCTATGAAAAGGAAAAAGAAAAATTAGCCAGGCATGGTGGCACATGCCTGTGGTCCCAACTACTTGGGAGGCTGAGGTGGGAGAATTGCTTGAGCCCAGGAGGTCGAAGCTGCAGTGAGCTGTGATTGCGCCACTGTATTCCAGCCTGGGGAACAGAATGAGTCCCAGTCCGGAAAATAAAAAAAATTAAAAACCCGATATGGTTTTCATCTGTCTACCCAGTCTCAATCAAGATGAATATTTATATACAAAAGAGTCAAGAGGTTTGAATTAGGCTTTCAAAATGACCTTGTGTAGTTTGGAAAATGATAGGGTAAGAGTAAATAAGAACAACAAAAAAGAAAAGCACAGAAACAAAAGTAAAAATCACCCCAGTCTCCTCATGCAGCTTCACCACCGTTAACATTTCTGTTAACAGCTATGCATGCATATGTGCAAGATTTACAAAAGTGAGGTCAACTAAAATTACTCACAATACAACTTAGGAGTGAAATGCACAAGGATTCTTTAGTCTCCAAACTATTTTGGTCTGTTACCAGCTTCTCATCTGCTGGGCAGCAGGGAAAAGGATTTACACATTTTAGTCCAAAGTGGTTTTATTCATCCTCTTTATGTTGTCAGCTTATCATTTCAGTTTCTTTTCTCAGTGGTCCTTTCTAAGATAGTGGCAGAGATCTGGAGGAAGGGCCAGTACAACTTGAGACATGGGGCAGAGTGGGAAGGGGGTGTCCCTGTTTGCTGTTGGTCCTTGATTTATATGGCTGCTGTCTGCTGAGCGGAGATGACCCGGTCCCAACCCTGAGCCATTTTCTGGAATCTGCTGTGGTGAGTTGTAGCTAGTGGACTCATGAGGTATTCACTGTTAGTCTTCCTTGGGCTGGAATGGAGAGATCTCTCTGTTACCACTACATCCCACTAGGGCCCTGGCCCAGGCTATGTACCTTTTCCTGCACTGGTAGGCACTGAGCCAAGGCTGCTGCTCCTTGACTCCCTGCCCATCCCATGAACAAACCAAGGAACTCTCAAGAGTATAAACTAGATCTTTTTTTCTGCTTGACCACCAACTTAACCACACTGGCCATCCCTTCTGATAAGGAAGTGCCCTGCATGGAGACTTTCCCTGGGGGTTGCTGACTTAGCAGAGAGCCCTCTATGCCCCCGAGTTCTGATGGGGAAGGTAGGGAGGCACAGGTGTGACTGCTTTCTTTCATAACCACTGTGTCTCTTCTCACATTCCCTGGGGTCAGAGGAGCCTCCTCCTCTCGATTCTTATCTGGCCAGGTTCCCCCTAACAAATCTCTATGGTCTAATCCAGCAACACTGACTCTTGAAATGCTAAACTGTATACATAATATAGCATATTAAAATATAGATACACAGTAAAAATGGAGGTTGCCTTGATATACATATTTCAAGGCAGTTTCTATTTTATTCTGCAATAAGTAATGCATACCTTTCCGTGTCAAAAAGCATAGATTTACATTCACCAATTTTAAATTTTAATGAATGTTGCAAATCTGAATTGAGATTAAACATCTAGACCTGGACCTTTGAACTATACAACCACCCCCTTCTCCCACTCAGTGGCTTTCAGCATAGGACTGAGAGTTACAACACTGGCTTCTCTGTTTCTGAGGCCTTCAGTCTTACACTGAGCCACAATACCAGTATTCCTGGATCTCCAGCTTGCAGATGATCTGTTGTGGGACTTCTTAGCCACCATAATTGTGAGCCAATTATCCCAATAAACACCATCTCATGTATCTATATACATATCCTATTGGTTCTGTTTCTGGAGAACCTAGACTAACATAAATTTGATATTGAGGAAGCTGAGTATCATTTCTTCTTACTGGAATGACATGCTATTATGGTTTTCAATACTAATACATGTTAAGGATTCTCAAATTGATGTCTTAAGCCCTGACCCAAACTCCTACTCAAAATTTCATCTTAAATGTCTAATGAGCATCACAATATTCCAGTATTCCTCCTTTGCTCTCGGTAGAAGAGATTGGGGAAATTTTTCCCAGAAAGAAAAAAAAAAAAGCCTGTGATAAGCTAAGTGTGTGAGGTTACTTAATGGTGAAATAAAAATTTTAAAGTGAATTATTATTGGTGCTACAAAAACACCAATCCCTTAATTGCAACAGCCAAGCAATAAGCATACTTTTAAATGGACAGCATATACTTAATGCAATGTGTAGACCACAATGACTCTGCAAACACAAGTGCAGCAAGTATTTTGAAGAACATAGAAGTGAAAACACAGGGGAAAAAATACAAGAAATCTCCCTTGCCAAGTTACTCAATTATGAATCACTTCTGCCCCTTCACCCCTAGTGCCAATTCACTATGCTATGCATTTAATCTCTGCATCACTTTTAGTAGCAGAGGTATAAACTGTGTAAAGACATTTAGAGAATTCTAATATGTTTTATGGATTTTTTTTTTTCAAATTTGACTCCTGAAGGTGCATTACCACTACAACTTTGTGTGTAAGCATTGTGTGTGTATATACAAATGTCAAAACCTCCTTGATAAATAAATACATCATTTTTGTACCTCTGTGCTTGTGAAAGATACAATTTCTCAAGATCTTGTTTCTGGCAAATGTGGTGGTGACTCATCGTGGTTCTTGATTGATCTCATCCAGAGACTTAGCATGTCCGTCACAGTATTTCAGATGACCACAGTTTATAAAACTGGGTGCACAAAATTACCAACTATAGTTATATGCATTTATATATTGTGATTTTTGACCTATTTATTTATGAATATAATTCACCTGCTTATAACTGTTATACCCATGTAACTGTTGTTAGTATACCTGTTTATGCTTGCAAAAATATATATGACATTATTCCCTGTTGTGAAGTGTTCTGTTGTTTTTTTTTTATGTTTTTCAAAATAAATTCCCCCTTAGGAATATAAATAAATGTCTTTTAAATTACTGTTTTCAGAGTTATATTTTCAGGATTTTAATCTTTTGAGATTGTGGTTTTGGGATTTAAAATTTTAGGGATTCTGGTCTTTTTGGATTTCAACATTAGGGATTATGGCATTCAGGATTGTGTCTTTTGGGATTATAGCCCAAACTCCCCAAGGCCAACCACCCATAGCCACATAGCCAAGACTGAAGTCATCCTGATTTCCCTGAAAAAGCTAGCAGTAATAATAAATGAAACAAAACATATAAACTTTAGGTCATAGTCAGCACAATCCAGTGAAATTAAACCCACCAGCTATAAACCAATCAGCTTTAAGTATTCTTGCTTCAGCACCATTGTTAATGCATAACAGCAACTCACAAAAAAGGTCAAAAATACTGAAAGACCTGTACAGGGAAAACCACAAAACACTGCTGAAAGAAATCATAGATGACACAAACAATGGAAACACATCCCATGTTCATGGATGGGTAGAATCAATATTGTGAAAATGACCATACTGCCAAAACCAATCTACAAATTCAATGCAATTCCCATCTCAATACCACCATTATTCTTCACAGAACTAGAAAAAAGTTCCTAAAATTCACATGGATCCAATAAAGAGCCCACATAGCCAAAGCAAGACAGCAAAAAGAACAAATCTGGAGACATCATGTTACCCAGCTTCAAACTATACTATTAATATAAGACCATAGTCGCCCAAATAGCATGGTACTGGTATAAAAACAGGTATATAAACCAATGTAACAGAATAGAGAACCCAGAAATAAAGCCAAATACTTAAGGCCAACTGAGCAACAGTTGGCCTTAACAGTTTGTTTGCTTCAACAAAGCAAACAAAAACATTGAGTGGGGAAAAGATGCCCTACTCAACAAATGGCACTGGGATAATTGGCAAGCCACATGTAGAAGATTAAAACTGGATCCTCATCTCTCACCGTAGACAAAAATCAACTCAAGATAGATCAAAGATTTAAATCTAAGACCTGAAATCATAAAAATTCTAAAAGATAACATTGGAAGAACTCTTCTAGATATTGGCTTAGGCAAAGAGTTCATGATTAAGAACCCAAAAGTAAATACAACAAAAACAAAGATAAATAGATGAGACTCAATTAAACTAAAAAGCTTCTGTATAGCAAAAGAAATAATCAGTAAATAGACAACCCACAGAGTGGGAGAAAATCTTTGCAATCTGTACATCCGATAAGGGCCCAATATCCAGAATCTACAAGGAACTCAAACAAATCAGCAAGAAAAAAACAAACAATCGCATCAAAAAGTGGGCTAAGGACATGAAAAGACAATTCTCAAAAGAAGGTATGCAAATGGCCAACATACATATGAAAAAATGCTCAACATCAGAGAACTGCAATTATCAGAGAACTGCAAATCAAAACCACAATGTGATACCACCATACTTTTGCAAGAATGGCTATAAATAAAAAAAGATAATAGATGTTGGCACAGATGTGGTGAAAAGAGAGCACTTTTACACTGTTGATGGGAATGTAAACTAGTACAACCCCTTTGGAAAACAGTGTGGCAATTCCTTAAAGAATTAAAAGTCAATCTACCATTGGCTCCAGCAATCCTACTTCTGGGTATCTATCCAGAGGAAAATAAGTCACTATATGAGCAAGATAGTTGCACACACGTTTATAGCAACACCATGGTATACTACTCAGCCATAAATAGGACCAAAATTATGGCATTGGCAGCAACCTGGATGGAATTAGAGATCGTTATTCTAAGTGAAGTAACTCAGGAATGGAAAACAAACATTGTACACTGTCTCTCACAAGTGAGAGCTAAGCTGTGAGAATGCAAAGGCATAAGAAAGATAGAATGGACTTTGGGAACTCAGGGGCAAGGATGGAAGAGGGTGAGGGATAAAAGACTACACAGCACAGTGTACACACCACTCAGGTGATGGGTCCACCAAAATCTCAGAAACCACTACTAAGGAACTTACTCATGTAACCAAATACCACGTGTTCCCCCAAAACTTTCGAACCCAGGGGGAAAAATGCTTCCTCCTTTATGCTTTATAAACTGTGGTAACGGCTCTAAGCAGAATCCCTGCACTTTCAGACCTATGTCTCCTGGCTCTCGAACTGTTCTTCTGTGTGTACAGTAAACTATAACTTTAAATTTTGATCTTATTTTATATTTGACAAAGGTAAAGTCTCCTTTATTTTCTCCCTTCTCAATTTCCTCTCCTCTTCAGAAGAGAGTTGTTGTTGAGTCCTCTTGATATTTGTTCATGTATTTATACCCATAATTATAAGTGGCTTTTTTGGTACATAAATCAGAGCAAAAAATATCAGGTTTTCTGTGACCTTTTACACTTTACATCTTGGAAATCTTTCTATATCAATACTTGTAGAACTGCCTCATTCTTTCTAATAGTGAGATGGTATTCCACTGTGTAGAATTTAAACAGTTTTCTACTAACAGACTTCACGTTACCCACACTGGGCATCAACATGAAATTTACCAGTGTAACAAACCTGCACATTTACCCCAAAATCTAAAATAAAAGTAGAATACAAATATTCCCCCAAAAATCCTATATATTTCTAGTTTCCCATAAGGTTAACATGTGATGGAATTTACAAAGAAACTTCCTGCATATAAATCTACTTAAATTTAATCTTAGTTTAATCTAAATTAATAAAAGTGTTATATGCAGATAGTGGTAAGGATCATTTCACAGCATCCTAAAGTGGTCCAAATATGTCCAGGGCTTTTTTTTTTTTTTTTTTTTTTTTTTTTTTTTTTTTTGAGACAGAGTTTCGCTCTTGTTACCCAGGCTGGAGTGCAATGGCGCGATCTCGGCTCACCACAACCTCCGCCTCCTGGGTTCAGGCAATTCTCCTGCCTCAGCCTCCTGAGTAGCTGGGATTACAGGCATGCACCACCACGCCCAGCTAATTTTTGTATTTTTAGTAGGGACGGGGTTTCACCATGTTGACCAGGATGGTCTCAATCTCTTGACCTTGTGATCCACCTGCCTCGGCCTCCCAAAGTGCTGGGATTACAGACTTGAGCCACCACGCCCGGCCCTGTCCAGGGCTCATTTAATGCAAACAATGACCAACTGAAATGCAGTCAAGAGGCAGCCTTACCCAATAAAGATGAGTTGAAGAAGTCATGGGTATTCATCCTGGAGAAAAGCCACTTTGGGGAGGGAAGAGAGCATGCAGATAAGAATCAGAATTATGTGTGACTCCCAGCAAGGCCCCCCAGAACCAGCAAGAGGTAGTTCAAATATGCAAATTCAACCACCACTCAAGAATATCTTAAGTAAAAATTATCCAGCAATGAAATGTGTGCCATGTGAGGTCCTGAGTGAGCTGTAATTACAGGAATTCACTCAGAGGCTGAGTGACTTATTAGGAACAAGGTAGGAGGGATTCCCCCAGAGGGAGGAAGTTTGGCTAGAGTGGCACTTCTCAGCCCTGGCTGCACGTGGGAGTCACCAGGAAGCTCTTGAAAATCCCCAGCCTACACCACTGAACAATTAACAGAGTCTCTGGAGATGGCACCAGGCTCTCAGTGGTTCTTAATGCTCTCCTGGTGATTCCCTTGTCCAGTCAAGATTGACAACTCCTGAGCTACATGACATGAAGTCTCTCCTAAATTTTATTATTTTTAATCCCTGAGTCATATAACCCTCCAACCTATTTTAAGTGTTGTAAAAAGAGAAGGGGAAACTTCCGGGTAGAATAAAGAATATCCTTAGTTGCAAGTTCTTTAGAAGCTAACACCATGAATGGCAAACACAAGAGACAATTTAATGATAGGCTATATTACTATATCATCCAGAACAAATCAAATGTATCACCTGACTCTCCATCCACCTCTCCACCAGCTATCCCTTCATGTTTTCATCCAATTACTCATCCAGCTGTTCAGCTTGCCTCCCATCTATGCAATTAAGCTGATGCCCTTCTAACCCCTCCCGCTTCCTTCCCCTCCTTCGTTTCTTTCCTCAAAAAGCCTAGGGTAGCCAGAAAAGTTAGTTATCTGTGCAGTGATCCAATAGATCTTTTCTGTATTAGTGGAAATGTTCTGTATCTGTGCTGTCCAATAAGACAGACACTTGGCCAGGCACAGTGGCTTACGCCTGTAGTCCCAACACTTTGGGAGGTCAAGGTGGGCGGATCATTTTAGCTCAGGAGTTCAAGATCAGCCTGGCCAACATGGTGAAACCCTATCTCTAGTAAAAACAAAAACAAACAAACAAAAACCTGGGCAGTAGTGGCACGCACCTGTAATCCCAGCTACTTGGGGAGCTGAAGCAGGAGAATCTCTTGAGCCTAGGAGGCGGAGGTTGAGGTAAGCCGAGATTGTGCCACTGCACTCCAGTCTGGGAAACAGAGTGAAACCCTGTCTCAACAAACAAACAAACAAACAAAAAAAGATAGACACTGGCAGCTATTGAGCACTTGAAATGTGGCTAGTGCAATTGAGAAACTGAACTTTTCATTTTATTTAGTTCATTTAAACTTCAATAGCCACATGTAGCAAGTGGCCAAAACGGTGGACAGTACAGGCCTGATGTCTAGCATGACGCCTGACAAAAGCTGCTTAGTAAACTCTTCTTAAGTGTATGAAAGAATAGAGTAGAATAATTTTTACTCTACTTTGCCCTGTCCAGACTACAGATCTGAAATACTATGTTCTGTTTCAGCCACCAAATTTTAAGAGGGTCAGCATCAACTTAGAATATAGAATGAAGGACGGTAGTGGTTCCCAAACATCAGCCATAGTTAGCAGAACTTGGAACATTTTGTACGAAAAATAATAGTCTTTGAATGAAATCGACCTAAATACCCATCAATGACAGACTGGATAAAGAAAATGTGGTACACATACACATGGAATACCATGCAGCCATAAAAAGCAACCAGATCATGTCTTTTGCAGGAACATGGATGGAGCTGGAAGCTATTATCCTTGGCAAACCAATGCAGGAACAAAAAACCAAATGCCACATGTTCTCACTTAGAAGTGGGAGCTGAATGATGAGAACTCATGAACACAAAGAAGGGAACAACAGACACTGGGGTCTACTTGAGGGTGGAGGGTGGGAGGAGAGAAAGGAGCAGAAAAACAACTATTGGTTACTAGGCTTAATACCTGGGTGATGAAATAATCTGTACAACAAACCCCTATGGCATGAGTTTACCTATATAATAAACCTTCACATGTACCCACAAACCTAAAATAAAAGTTAAAAAAAAGGAAAATAATTGTCTTTGGATTCATTTTAGTTCTTTTTTTTTTATGCCTTTGGTCTGGATCAAAGGTTTTTGTTTTGTTTTTTAATTAAAGGCAATATAGGATAGAAAAGTCTATGATATAGCTTTTCCTGTGGAAGAGGAAGTAGACTCTCATACAGCTTCTAGAGATTTTATGACATTGCAGGAAACTAGATTCACCCACACATAGGGAAGAACTTTCTGAGAATAGTGAAGGAACAGAATGAAGAAGCCAGTGTGCTTCTTCCCTGGAAATACACAAGAAGAACCTCTCAAAGTTCAAATCATGAATGAATGCAGACTTCTTTCCAGTTGCCAAAGTTTCCCAGCATTGGTATTTTAGGGCACATGAATAAAGCACTATGTAGGCATTGTATTAGGTATTACGAGAAATCTAGGTATGATTTAAAGTGTACTGGAGGATATTCATAGGTTATCAGCAAATACTACATCATTTTATATAGAGAACTTGAGCATCTACAGATTTTGATATCTGCAGGGGTCCTGGAACAAATTCCTCACAGATACCGAGGGAGATACCTCATTCACCCAGACAAAAAGATACCAAATCAATCAACTGATCCATCGAATAGCTTGACTTAGTGTGGATTTTCAAAACCTCAAATAAATAGATGTATTTCCACACATACATACTTAATGTACACACACATATGTATATAATTGACCCTCCGTATCTATGAGTTCCACATTTGTGTATTCAACAAATCACAGATCCAAAAGATCTGGAAAAAAACTACAAAGTTGCAAAAACCAAGGCTTGAATTTGTCATGCAGCAAGTGCTATGTTGAACCCACATGAATGAAGCACTGTGTAGGCATTGCATTAGGTATTATGAGAAATCTAGGTATAATTTAAAGTGTACTGAGGATATTCATAGGTTATTAGCAAATACTACATCATTTTATATAAGGAACTTGAGCATCTATGGATTTTGGTATCACCAGGGGTCCTGGAACAAATCCCTCACAGATACTGAGGGAGGACTGTATATACACACACACACACACACACACACACACACACACACACACACATATATATAAATTATATTTTCACTGACTGTTTCTTACAAGCCAATTATAACACAAGCTATTAAGTGTAAGCTCTTTGGAGTAGTCATATGCACAATAGCTGAGAATTTGTGAAAGTACAGGAAGGTAACATGGGCACAGATGTTGACTAAAGTGGTGTAAAGGGCCAAGTTTGGGTGAGTGCAACAGGCAAACATATCATTGTGTGGGTGGGAGACAGAACGGGGAAATTAGAAAAAGCAAGAGGAAAATGGAGATATGTAGCCATATTTTCTCCCAGTCTGGCCCCATGCTACCTCTAAATTGCTGTGTACCTTCCTTCTCCTCCCTCCTAGATCCAAAAGCACTGTTGGAATTTATTACTTCCACCCGCCTGGACCCCTCCTTGCTCCCCCTCCCTCTTCCTGGAAAAGCGACACCTACCTGAGAATCTCTTCTAAGTAAACAACTTCTGTTGTATTTCAATAAGTTCTTGCCCAGATAAGCACAAGATGAGTGGCACCTGCTAAGTGAGTGAAGTCCTTGGTATGTCCAGTGACAGCTTAGGTGTCACCACTCTTGAAACCAGAGATAGCATCAGATCTAAGACATTAGTAAGGTAGTACACGATGTAACTATATAACTTCCTGTTTTAAACAGACTAGCTTCTCAGGTTTTGCAAGTTTTCAGAAAGATACTGAATTTGGTTCCGTTCTTCTTTTTCATGATTGACACCACATAGTAACCACTCAGCTAAGAAATCCTTGCAACGAGTGCTGCTTTAGAGATGCTTTACTCCATTGGCATTGTTCATTTTTGGTGGCGGTGGTGGGGTAGTTAATTTTTTTTTTTTTTGACAGCATCTCACTCTGTCGCCCAGGCTGGAGTGCAATGGCATGATCTAAGCTCACTGCAACATCCACCTCCTGGTTTCAAGGGATTTTCCTGCCTCAGCCTCCAGAATAGCTGCTATTACAAGCATGTGCCACCACGTCTGGCTAATTTTTGTATTTTTAATTGAGACAGGGTTTCTTCGTATTAGCCAGGCTGATCTCAAACTTCTGACCTCAAGTGATCTGCCTGTCTCGGCCTCCCAAAGTGCTAGGATTTATAATTCCTGAATAAGCATTGATTTGACACATCAAGAGACAGGAAAAAGAATGAAATAAGAATTTCCTGGCAAAGGAATAAAATAACTCTTCTGCAGGGTCCAATAGGATACTTTGCTGGGGCGAGAGGTATCTGAAAAGGTTTAGACAAGTCTAGAAGACTTGAGTTTGAGTTTCAGTTGTGGCACACACAGCTGCATGACCTTGGGGTAGCAATTTAAACTTGCTGGATCTCAGTTTTCTCATCTCTAAACTGTAATGACATTGAAGTCATAGCATTGCCATGGAACCAACTAAGATAAATATGTGAAAGGTCTCTGAAAAATATACAGGGCTAAGCAAATGCATAGTGTGGGTAGAATGCCACTCTGACATAAGCATCACGGGGCAGAGCCATGTGCCTGCTGTATGTGCTGATGTGTCCCTTGGGACCTAGCATAGTAATGGGCACAAAGTAGGTATTCACCCAATATTTGTGGGAAGAACTCTGACCAAGCATGGTGTGATCTTTGATAAACAGACTAACTGGACAAACGAATGTAATTTGCCAAAGTGTTTCTCAAACATTTGATATGTGTGTAGGACTGTGCCGTATGCTTCATGATGAAGAAAACATAGGAACAAAAGACAAAGAGGAAGGAGGGAGAGAGACAGAGAGAGAAAGAAAGAATAGGGAGAGAATCTGAGGGAAAGAGAAGAAAGGGCGGGAGGGGCTCGGTTTCCACCTTAAAGAGTCTATAACCCTGTTGGTGATCAGAGACAACAGAGATCTGATACAATACCAAGAAAGCGCAAATATAGCAAAGCATAACCAAAGAAACATTTAAGTATTTAATCTACAGCATATTCAAGATAGCATATTCAAATTGGCTAAAACAAAGTTTTTGAGTGATAGTAAGAGCCTGGACTTTGCTGCTGGACACCTGGGTTCAAAACCTACCTTTACCGCTTAATAGTGATATCGCCTTAGGCAAGTTACGTAACCTCTGTGTGTCTCCACGTGCTCTACTGCAAAATGATATAGCAATGCCTAGCTTGCAGGATCTGTGTGGTGAGGAGTAAATACACTCGGATACATGGAGACCAGTGCATGGCATGTGGACAGTGTCATGAAAATATGTATCATGGTTTTTCTGAGGCATCCACTCAGGGTGGCCTGAAAGATAGTATAATATCTTGTGCTCTGATTCAGCATGCACGATGTCAAATGCAAGTCCTGTGGGTTTCAGAAAACAGATCCATGTGGGACTGAGAAAGGCTTCATGGAAGAGAAAGGGCCTCAGGGATGAATAGAATTTGGCCATGTGGAAGGGGTAGGGAGAGTTTCCAGGAAAAAGAAAGTAGACCTACCAAAGCCAATAAGTGGGCTTGGTCCCTGTGCAGGGGTAGGCAGGAATGAAATTAGGGAATGGATAGGTTCACATCCTAATGCCAGGAGCCAAGAGCCAGGGACACATTTTACAATGTGTAATACATTATGTACATCTGTTAGGATGACACACATTCAGAAGCTCCATCCCCACAGAGCATTCAGAGACACCTGCAGGTCTTCAGCAGAGGGTGGAATTCTGAAGACTCATCGTGGTGCATCTGGCTTCCACTCCTCTCACTTTATCTGGGGAGTTTTATCCCACATCACACGACATGCCAACAGGCAGTCAATGACATCTGAAGTTAAGAAAGGCATGGGCCTGGCAGAGGTAGCAGGCATGGAGCAAAGAGTGGAGAGAGATAAGATTGACTGCTGGTCTTGGCTAGATTATAAAGAGTTGAGGAGTTCACAGTAGATTCCATGGAAATGTGGAAGCTATTGAAGGATTCTGAGTAACAGTACTGATACTACCTTATTTGCGATCAGTACTTAAGGATTTTCAGAGTATTCTACATACATTTTCTGGGTAGAAACCCCACAACAATGTTTTTTTTTTTTCACTGTTTAAGGAATTTTTATTAAAGCAAGAATTTTATAATCCAAATTACGTTTTCTTTCTCAGTTTTCAATTCTGCTACTTAAAACAAAACTGACATTTTGAGCTATTCCACAGTAAATAATTACAAAATTAAAGAAAGGAATTCCTTAAATTTTTGTCCTTTGCTGAAAATTCTTTTTCCCATGGTCTATAAAACATTAATTTGTTTTCATAGTTTACTATTTTTTTGTGCTTTTTAAATTTTGTTTTGTTCTTATATCAATAAGTAATCTAGGACTAGCATTATGTTTGCTAGACCTAGCATTTGCTCAGTATATAAGGTTCAAAGTTTCCTTTCCTTTTTAAATTTATTTTATATTTTGCAATTTTTTTCCATAATATTTAAGGTTTTCGATGTCTAGATATTTTTCTTAGGTGAAGCACAAGTTTCTTTTCGTGGTCTGTGATCAACTTTACACAGCTGGAACACAGGTGGCACTGTTAACAGCTTTCTGGGCAGCCTCTTTAGCTTGGTGGGCCTGTGGTACAGCTATAGCTTCATCAGCCTTAGAACAGAGACTCTGGAGACTCAAGCACATGAAGAAGTTCTGAATTATCAGTCTCCAACAACATGCCAGGGATTTACCAGCAAGAGTAGGGTGCATGGCTTGAATAAGACGAAACGGTCGTTCACCCAACATTTGCTTTTGCTCTTGAGGAGGGGCAGATGCCAACATGGAAGCAGTCAAAGCTTCCTGACCTTGGACATGAACAGCAGGCTGTGGCACTGTAACTTGTGGCTGTGCATGAAGATGTTGCTGAGGATTGCGACTCCCACAGCGTATTTATACTGTGGAACGGGGCGGACAGCAGGAGTAGCTTCAGCAGCTGTAGCTGCAGGACATGGACCCAACACTGTCTGTGTTGATGTGCTAGCAACACGCTGTGTTGACATGACTCGTGGAACCTGTGAAGAAGCTGGTCTCATAGTACTAAACGGTGGTCTAGGAGCAGCTGGGCGGGTAGCACCAGGCATATTTTGGAATGGATGAGGTCTGGTGCCCTGAGCAGTCCAGCGAGGACTTGGTCTTAGTTGCGCAATTTGGCTAGGAGGATAGTATGCAGCACAGTTCTGAGTCTGTGGGACAGATGCCATGAACAAACTAACCCCTACCAGCCAACAACCTTTTAACTTAATAGGGGGATTGTCATCCCAGAGCTGCCTCCATGGGGTGCCATTCACAGTGTAATGATGCAAACTGCTCCCCCTAGGACTATGCAGTAGACCAGAATGAGGAGCAATGCCTGGTAACAGCCTAACCTGTGGATAAGGGAATTGAAGTCAAGTGGCCCATCCAAGGTCACACATGACTAAATGGTGGAGCGGGAATTCCAACTCCAGCTTCCTTAGTTCTGTGCTCTCACCAGTGGCAAAATAGAAAGCACCTGGGATTTAGCATCAGCCAGACCTGGGTTCACCTCTCCCATTTGTAGGTCACATCATGAGTCATTTAGCCTTCCTACACCCTAATTTCATCATCTACAGTGAAAATTTTGGCTACGATGAAGCACATGGTAGGAACTTGATAAATAATCACAATTACCAAATGACACCTCTGCAGAGATAAAACTATAACAAAGCATTCTTCATCTGAAATCAACAAATTACAGTATTTCCTAGAAGGTTACAAAGATTTAAAAAGCATTTGGAGATTTCTGTAAAGAAGCTACATGCATAAGATTTTTAACAGCTAATTAATAAGAGATTGTAAAAATTCATTCACTTCCATTTCTAGACCTTGGAGAAAAAGAGGACAGGGGGACAGCATTTTTTTTTTTTCTGGCATTTTGCAACAAAGCAGATTCTTTACGAATACTGAAGTCTCATCCGCTTGTACCCATTTTAAGTGTACAGGTCAACAAATTAAACAATTGCATACCTCTGTGAATCACCACCATTATGAAATACAGGACATTTTCACACCTCAAAAAGCACCTTATGCCCCATGTCAGTGGATGACCCCCCTTACTCCCTGTCCCAGGCAATCGCTGATCTGCGTTATGGTGCTCTAGCTTAGCTTTGCTTGTTCTAGAATATCATATATAAATGTCACCATGCTGTACCTACTCCTTTGTGTCTAGCTTTCTTCTCAGCATAATGAGTTTGAGATTCATTTGTGTGATTGTAGAGTCCCCCGGGTCCCCCCACTTTTTGCTCCATCCCACCTGAGAGAGAGTTGTCTTGAGCACCCTGTAACTTGACCAGCTTTGTTTTGTCTCTTGTAGCTTGAACCAAGCTGGGGACCTGAACATTTCTAGGCACAAATAAAGGCATTTAGGTTGTTGCTGTAACACTAAAAGAAGTTATCCCCAGCCCTGAGCCAAATTCTGTAAATCCTCATATAAACTCCATACCCTGAGCCCCTTGTGGCAGACATACCTAGGTAGAACATCTCTTTTTCTCACTGTCTGTCACGAGGACTGCTGCAGCACTTTCTAAGTTTCCCTAGTAAAGGACCTGGACTCAACATTGAGAAAGCAAATAAACCAGCCCAATAAAAAAGATCTAAAAAGACATTCCATGAAAAAAAAATAAAAAAATATGTAGGTGATAATAAGCACATAAGACTGTCAACATTGTTAGTCATTAGGAAAATGGAAATTAAAATTTTACTGAGATACAACTGCATACTTACTAGAATGACTACCTCTTTTTTTAATTGACAATATCAAGTGCTAACCAGAATACAGAACAGGAAAACTCTCATACATTGCTAGTGGGAATGCAAAAATGGTATAGCCATTCTGAAAATAAGGCAGTTTCTTAGAAAATGCACTGTAATTAAAAGCGACTCATCATGTGTTTAAATAACTAAAAGTGTCAGTCCCTTAGAACATTGGAGCAGCTTTCAAGGAAAGCAGTTTTGTTCCCAGGAATATGTAATTGAAATAGAGAAAAGATCTGAAACTATGTGCTTAACCAACTAGGAAATGTAAGCGGATCTTGATTTCTTTCAAATGCGTAGAAATTATTCCCTCAATCTTGAAGGCAATAAGATCAAAATCAGGCACCTGGATTATAAAAAACAGTATACTGGTTACTGTTGCTGCATAACAAATGATCTTAAAATGTAGCAGCTTATATTGTAACCCAAGCAGCATAGTGCTGGTATTAAAACAGACACATAAACCAAAGGAATGGAATAGAGAGCCCAGAAATAAATCCACGCATTTACAGCCAATTTATTTTCAACAAAGGTGCCAAAAACATACACTGAAGAAAGGACACCCTCTTCAACCCATGCTGCTGGGAAAACTGAATAGCCACATGCATAAGAACCATCGGATAAGAATTAGAGGAACTGGAAGCTTCTGGTCTGCAAAAGAAAAGATAAGAAGTTCTCTAGTTGTTTTTCATTATTATTGAGGTGACATTTCCTGCGGGCAGTTTGACACAGCCCAGGGTGGAGAGATTACATGGGGGCAGATGTCTACCCAATGCAACAACAACAGCATCAGCAGGACTGCCTGGAAGGTGAGGCTTCCCAGGAGCCTGTTCATGGGGCTGGTGGAGAGGAGCCCATGTGGCCTTCTACCTGCCGGGCATCACCATGGTGAGGGCAGCTCCCAGCAGCCAGTATCTTCCCTTTTCTCTCTTTTGCTCTGAGTTCAATTATCATGAGGGGCACAAGGTCAGAGATAACCAGATCTATACATGTTTGTGTCTTTCCACGAGGTCAGACTTTTGCTGATGCTAATTCAGTCATAAAAGCCACAGGCTGCATGGCGTTCCCAAGGAGGCAATTCTCCTTGGTACCACCCATTTATTCCATAGTCAGAGCCATGGGCACACTGGCTCAAGCCACTCCCCAAGTCAGTCAGTATTGCAAGTCACACGTCACAGTATACCTAATCAATATATAAATACTATAAATTAAATATTTCAGTCAAACAAAGTAACATTTGTCATCAAGAGAAAAGGGATAGGAAAAAGAGTTAGCAAACCAGTCCAGGGAGAGCAACATGAACAAAAATATGTCCTGGAGAGGCCCAGGTGCCAGTGAGCATCAGCATCTTGCGAGGAAGAATATTTGACATGCGCAGAGCCTTCGGCGGCAGATGCCAGGTGCTTATCACAAATGACAGCAAGACAGCATCTGTTAAGTTGGCTGCTCCGAGCTGTTGAAGTCCTGCTCTTTTATGGCCAGTCCTCTGGTGAGAGCTCACAGTGGAAGAGTGTGTTAGGTTATGTCCTTATTTGGTTGAATGCAGTCTTTTAATGAGGCAAAACATCTGGTCCTTGATGCCTTTTGAAATGTAAGATGAAGTCTTTTTCTAAGATGGAGTTGCTTATGTCAAGGGTGCTCTGTACACTGACCTGCAGTCAAGATCCGGTTTCTCCACAAGGATCTCTTTCTGCTTAGAAAGAATGGACTCCAATCCCAGTGAGTTATTAGCATGTGAAAGTTTCAACTTCCTAGTCTGTAAATGATGATCATGAGAGTACCTGCAGGATGTGAGAATTGGGTGAGCTAATCCATGAGAAGCGCTTCACACAGCCCTGGCTTGTAGGAAGGGCTTCTCCAATGCTAACCTCCATATTATGTGTTGTTATGCCTTCACGTAGCAGGCCTTGGTGCTCACCTCCACTTCCACACTCCTGTGGCATTTATTGCCTACTTAGTCTTCTGGTGCTCAGTATCATCTGGAGAGAAAGAAGCTCTTCCCTCTCCCCTGCCCCCTTTATTGTGTGGGGTCTGAGCAAGTTAAGACATGGGCAGGTGGGGAATAAGGGGAAAAAAAAGCCTGTTAACTAAACTACAGAACTAGACAAATGTCTACTGAGTCACAGGCAACTCTCTTTCAAGAGGAAGAGGAGCAGAGCTGGGCTAAGGCATTCCAGCTATTCTTTCCAAATCTGAGCAATTTAAAAGCCACTGCACCTCCAGTAAGAGGGGGAGGGAAGCCAGGTGTAGACACTTTGAGCTCCCTTCAGGAGAAAGGGATTGGGAGGTAGGAATGAGGGCTGTGTGTGGGAGGGAGCCCTCCACCTGGTGAGTGGACCTGGTCAAATTAATCCTCACCACTCACTACAGCCTTAAATTCTCTACATGTGATTTAAACAGCCAAAGTACCTCATTTCGTTTAAAACAAGCTAAATGTTGGTGATGACAGTGGAAGGAAAGCCATAATGAAGAGATCTTTAAAAGTGGTGGCAGAAAACATACATTTGGGATAAATTATCTACAGGAACATGGGATTCAGCAGTGACTCAGATATTCATGGGAGTGGGTCTACTGTGTGTTCCACATAGAAACAAGGGAAACCAGGGGGCATTTTGTGGGGTGCTCCAGTTAGGGCAATGAATGGTCATCAATTGCAAGACTAAGCTTTACAGAATGTTAAGACGAAGCTTTATGTGAGGATAAACACAACCACAGAAATTCTTGATAGAAACATGGCTCCAGATAACATCTGGAGCCTGAATGGACTCCAAAAGGGTATGTGGTCACCCTGGGAGATCTTGGATCTGATGCTTCACGGATGTCAAGGATCTCTCCTGGGCTTTCTTGGGTATCAAGAGCCCTTGTGCCTTTCAGGTTGAAGCTTCTCATGAACTACCCATTGATTAAACCAACAACTCCATCCCAATGTGTTTAATGTGTCTTAGGATCAAAGCATGCCCTGTTAGAAAACACTCCTGGAGA
The DNA here is from genome assembly GCF_048565385.1 of Saimiri boliviensis. Lineage (NCBI taxonomy): Eukaryota > Metazoa > Chordata > Mammalia > Primates > Cebidae > Saimiri > Saimiri boliviensis. Next base: position 15,435,007 of record NC_133456.1, read on the forward strand.
TTCCTAGTGCATTAAAGGCCCCTGAGAAGTCCTGCAGTGATGAATTTGTTTAAAACATTCCCAATCTAGCATTTCTCAAACCTATATTTAACTTAGACAAAATTTCTTTTCAAATAACAAGTGTTAACATCTCTCAAGGTCAGGATGTCTTAGCGCTCTGTAGTGCAGCCTGATGCGTGCATAGGCACTACAGGGGCAAACTGCCTCCTTCCCATTGTCTTACCTTGACAGGGTATCCACAGCAGCCTAGTCGGTAACAGTATGCTCTTGCAACCCTGCCCCCTTGCCCCTGTGTTGCAGATGGGGAAGCTGAGACTCAATGAGGGACCTGACAAAAGCCACAGAGAGTGAAGGGCAGAGCTGGCTCTACCCCAGGGCACGGGCTAGCCACACAGTGCTCTGTTTTCCCTCATGGTACTATCGTCGGAAGAATAGTTGCCTGTTACGCCTCAGCCGAAGGTGAGGATGGCATCAAACCTGAAGGAAACCAGAACCCAAAGTGGTTTCCCTGAGGTCTAGAATGGCTTGTTTTGTCCTGGCTTTTTCTACAATGGGAAAGAAATCTTTCCTGCTTCTTGTGGGGCTCTTAGCTGGCAGGAAAAACAGTGGTGCGTGGGAAAACCCAACCAGACGTGAATGCCTTCCAGTCTCCCAGATTCTCACTGTCACATTACACTGAAGCAAATGCATTTCTGGGGAAAAAAAAAAGCCAAAACAACAACACCACATGCAGAAGTGTGAGAGCATACCTAGGAGTATGGGAGCATGGGAGGGGAAGAAGAAAAACCTCACAAATAGGAAAGGGCCAGAAAGTTTTTGCAGGAGAGCATAGGTCAAGCCACAACCTTGAGTGTGTGAACGGAAACGATTGCCAGAGCAGCAGAGAGAAGTGCAAAGGTTCCTTCAATGCACCCACCTTCCTGCCCGGGTGCTGGGGCCAGAAGTGTGGGGATCCAGCCAGACTTACGTTTACTGTCACTTTTATGGGGAAGTTAGTGGAAGGATTTCTGTGGCCAGCAGGGCCTCTCTCTGGCATGTCTACGGTCCTCTGTATTTCTGTGCTCCCTTCACTGATGGCACACTGCCCTCCCGTGAAACCTTTACAAAAAGGACTATCGGCTGGGCACGGTGGCTCACACCTGTAATCATAGCACTTTGGGAGGCCAAGGAGGGCGGATCATGAGGTCAGGGTTTGGAGACCAGCCTGGCCAACATGGTGAAACCCCTTCTCTACTAAAAATACAAAAAATTAGCCAGGTATGGTGGCAGGCACCTGTAATCCCAGCTACTCAGGAGGCTGAGGCAGGAGAATTGCCTGAACCTGGGAGGCAGAGGTTGCAGTGAGCTGAGATCGTGCCATTGTACTCCAGCCTGGGTGCAGAGCAAGACACCAACTCAGAAAAAAAAAAAAAAAAAAAGACTAACTCCCTAATAGCCTATTCTACAAAAGACACAGGAGTGAGATTGTGGAAGCTATGCTATTGGGGAAGGCAGTGGGCTTCCTGTGATTTCAAGAGAAACAGAGTCTAGCCTTGGCCTGGGCCTTGATACTTACTGTCAATGCAACATCATCACATTCAGAATGGAACCAAGGACGGGGTAGACCACCGGTGCAGCCATGATCATGCCCCTCCCACTGAGAAAGCCTGACCAACCCAGGCCCCTCTGTAGTCTCTGAAATCAATGTTGTGCTTCCAGGGACTGAGCACACAGGATGTTGAGGCAGGCCAAATCCCGAGAGACGCACTGACCTTAGCTTAAGGACCCCGGGGTCTATGCCAAACCTTCCTCAGGCTGCACAGCAGTCTAGGATGTATCCACCCCATTTTGGCCTGCACCCCCCACCCCCCCTCCACCCACCTCACTGGGGTTCTGCCAGCTCTCCCAGCCCTTCCAGCCCTTTCTACTCCTGCCCACTTTCCCTTCCAGGTGCTTTTCCAACAAAATCCTTCCCTGTATAAAACTTGCTTGGTGGCTGCTTTTGGAGATCTGGACAAACATAACCTGCATGTTCAAATTAGCTTCAGAATATTCCTCAGATCCCTTCAGGGCATTCCCACGAGGGACTGCGTTGTTGCTGTTGCTCCTCTAACCATTCTGTGGGTTTCGTTTTGCTCATTTTCTTTTCTTTTCTTTTCTTTTCTTTCTTTTTTTTTTTGAGATGGAGTTTCACTCTTGTTGCCCAGGCTAGAGTGCAATGGCACAATCTCAACTCACTGAAACCTCCGCCTCCCAGGTTCAAGTGATTCTCCTGCTTCAGCCTCCTGAGTAGCTGGGATTACAGGCATATGCTACCATGCCCAGCTAATTTTTGTATTTTTAGTAGAGACTGGGTTTCTCCAGGCTGGTCAGGCTGGTCTCAAATTCCTGACCTCAGGTGATCAACCCACCTCGGCCTCCCAAACTGCTGAGATTACAGGCATGAGCTACTGTGCCGAGCCTCATTTTCATTTTTTAATATGAACATCAAAAATCTAGTATCAAACTCAGTAAATCAATATAATAATAAAGAAAAAAATTGAACAATGATTCAGAAATGATGCAGAAAATACATTTTTCTCCACAGGATATGGAAAGTATTTCCTAATTAAATGCAAAAACAATGCACTTCCAATAAACAGAACAAACTCAGATAATGCTACCCAAGTAGAAGACGTGGAGTCCTTGTTTCCACGGTACCTCACACTGTCAGCTGGGCCCCCGGAAATGGAAGAGAGAAGCGGGGGCAGGGAGAGAGATGAGATAGATCAATAAACAAGAGAAACGAGATAAGAGGAGTGGATGAATACTGGCTCTTTTTAAAAACCACTTTATTGAGGTATAATAGACACACAAAAAGCTGTACATATTTAATCTATACAACCTGATGAGTTTGGAGAGAAATACACCTCTATGAAACCTTCACCTTCAAATCTGTACCATAAACATATCTAGCATTTCGAAAGTTTCCTCCTGCCCTATTTTTATTGCGATTATTACTTTAACATAAGATCTACCCTCTTAGCACATTTTTAAGTGTATGATGCAGTATTGTTAGCTAGAGGCACCATGCTGTTCAGTACATCTCCAGGACTTACGCATCTTGGTTAACTGAAACTTCACACTCGTTGACTAACACAGATAGATAGATAATAGATCTTTAAGCTAATCGCTCCTTTTCCTACAAATAACAACCAGAAATGTTTCCTATTGTGGGAAGATTTAATCTTTGCTTTGTTTACAACTGGGTAATAAGGTGTTTAGGTGGCGTCTGTAAACTGCAGTGGTGATCAGGACTCCCGGAAGAGCTGCATCGCATAGGGAGGGGTGCATAGTCCGTTTTCATATGGGTGCTGTTTTGCATCCCACCCCCAAGATTCATCCGGGCACTTTTAAAACTTATCAGAATGGGTTCTGAGCAGCGTAAATCCTGCGTGAATAAAAACATGTGCCAGGGTGCTGCTCTGGAAAAGATCAGAGGGCCAGTGTGGAGGGGGAGGAAAAGTGCCTCAGTCCTTAACGCCAGGCGGTATTAATGGACCCAGGCTCATGAATGAGGACAGTGATCAGGAGGGTGGGGGTGGGGGCGGTGGAGGGGTGTTTGGGGTGGGGGGGGCTGGAGGTAGATGAGGGGGCTGCATTTACATCAGAGGGGGCTGGGCACTCTGCTAAGTGAGTGCCTCAAACCCTGGGAGATGAGTACATTTCTTTTCACCAGTTCGCAGACAAGGCACTGAGGTGAGTTTGCTGCAACAGGCCCAAGATCACACAAGCAGAAAATGGTAGGGCTTGTCCTGGAATCATGCTCTATCAGATTCCAGTGCCCAGCCCTAACCAGTCTGCCTGCTGCCTTCCTGGAGGTCCGTGGACGTGGCATGAGGGGTGGCCTGAGTGGTGGGAGGTGGAATATTTCTGCTCGCCCCAGGCTTTCCATTCCACTCGAGAAACCTGTGCCCAAGATTCAGGAGTTTAATTTTATGTCAGAACATCTCGGCTTTAATTCTTAAACTTCTCTTTGAAAAAGAAAATCTGAAGAAAACTTGCATATGGTGACTTCATTACAACAAAAAATGATTCCTCCTTCTCTAAGGAGAGTGTCATGGATGCTGGCAGGGCTCTGGTGGACCCTGTGGTGTCCTTCTGTCCTTCCTGTGCCCCCTTTCTGTTTCCGTATCATTTTCTTCCAGCTACTTGCACCTATGACTCTATCAAGACCTGCCCTCGGGCTACTGGAGCGGTTTTGCCCACAGAGCCAGGAGGAATCTCTCCAACTTCCTTGTCTTGTGTCAGAATAGACTCTGAGTCATAATAGTGTTCCCGAGTCCAGAGTCCCCCCATGGGATACTGCCCTAGGGGCTGTGCCTGGGACCACACTCTTGGTTGGCCTCCTCCCTCTCTGTCCCACTTCTGTGACTCCTATGCTGGTTTTTTTTCTGAGCACATTTCCTTAATAAGTGACTTTCACACGAATCTTCATCTCAGCATCTAGGATCATGATCTAACACAAGGAGTTTACCATGGGTGGGATCTGTTGTTGTTTTAAACAACTTATTACAATATAAGGTATGTATAATAAACTGCATCAATTTAATGTCTATGATTTGAGGAATCTTGACAGCTGTACACATCTATGAAATAACTCCCATAACCGAGATTCAAAACATTTCCATCACCTCGCTGCCAGAGATACTGTGTCCCTTTGCAGTCCGTCCCGCCCTCCACCCCAACTGCAGACAACCACAGCTTTCCAGTCCTTAAGCTCAGTTCCTTTGCAACCCACTGCCTGAACATTTAAAGCAATTTATATCATCAATGCTATACATGTTAGGTTTTTGTATGTTAGCATCCCACTTCAGGATACCAATTTCTATATTTGTTAAGAAAATGATGTAAAAAACAAACTCTGAAATATATAGTCGACTTAAACAGTCAGGGGTGCATTCCTTGATCATGTAAAGCTAATCAGGCTTGGTAAACATTAATACAGACTCCTGGGCACCTTTCCTGTTGTGATTCTGATATCACAAGAGTTAGCATCTGAGATCACAACGTATACAACTGTACCACCCAAAAGGAAGGCGACAGTATGAAAGAATGTTCATGAAAGGGCTTTATGGGCTGGCCTAGAAATCGCTCATATCACTTCTATCTATATCCTAGCGGCTGGAACCCAGTGATAGTACCACACACACATGCAATAGAGACTGGAAATATAGTCTGCCTGTGTGCCCACAAACTATCAAAGCTCTCACTTATGCATATAGCTAGCTGAGCAGGAAAGGAAAAGCTAGAAAGAGGAAGGAGAAAGAGATGTTGACACATAACATTATCATCTTTGATAACAGCAAGCACAAGAACAAAATAACAATACAATTCTTGTCTGTGTCAGAATAGTCTCTGAAGCATAACTTCATGCTCCCAAGTCCAGAGTCTACCCATGGGAATACACATAACAGACACAACATACGAGAAAGAACAGAGGAAAAGAATAACTATCATCTGATGGGCAGTCACATGCCAAGTGTTTTATCATGCATCATCACATTTATCCTCACAACTCTGTAGGTGTCCAGTTTATGGATGAGGACTAAGGCAATGCAAGAATATATGACCCACCATGTTTGTACAGTTATCAAATGGCAGAGAATAGATTTGTACTCAGGTATTTTTAATTCCTAAGCCTGTGCTGTTAACATTGGCAGAACAAATCAATTGCAGTATTATTATTATTATTATTGCCTTCCATGAGAGGCTTGAATAACAACAGCAGATTTCGAAGTAAGTCAGGGCACCAAGAAGGTGAAGATTATGTCATATTATTAAAAGAGTCTAGGAGGGTTAGAGAAGATGGTTTTCACAACTTAGACCTCAGGGCAGATGGCCAGGAAGACATCTGCACCACAGATACAAGGTGGCAGGGTGGTCAAATTCAGCACTAGGAGATAGAGAAAGTAACTTGCTATTTACTATAAACTCTGCATTCAAAGAAGGGTGACTCAGAGACAATTCTTATGAGATGAAGGGTGAAGAAGCAAGTTTTGAAATTAGGGAGAAAAAAATTTATCTTTGTAACCACAGGGATAGAGTGGGAGGGGGTGTGGGTACAATGTGAGATCTAGGAAGAAAGACCAGGATGTCCCCAGTGAGACTGGAAAGGCTGTATGGAACTGTGAGGAAGAAAAAAAAAAGACCAGAAATTGGGCAGTAGGTGAGAAAAGTTTGGGAAGGGAAGACAGAAATGTTACTCAGGGATTTTCAGGAAGGCTTGCTGTGTAGTGTGGGATGTTACCTTCCTATTTGTCAGGATCTGGTCATAAAAATCTTCTCTAGGTATGTTGACCAGGAAGGGGCTTCATATAAAATTTAGATACCTTCACAATGAATAAACTTTTTCAAGTACTTATGGAACATTCACCAAGATAACCATATCCAGGGTCTCAATTTTTTTTAATTGAAATTATGCTAAGTATGTTCTCAAGCCAAAATGGAACCAACTAAAATTTAATAACAGAAAGATAACAGGAAAATCTCTAAACATTTGAGAATTTACAACACTTCTAAGTAACTTATGGGTCAAAGAGGAAATCTCAGAAGAAATTTAAAAATATATAGTACTAAATGAAAACAATATAATATAGCAAGATATGTGGGCTGCGGCGAAAGCAGTTCAGAGAGGAAAATATGCAGCACTAAATGCTTCCATTAGAAAAGAACCATCTCAAATTAATAATCCAAGTTCTTTCCTCAAGAAACCAGAAAATGTGCAGCAAAATTAACTCAAAATAAGCAGAAATGAGAAAAAAAGAGCAAAAATAAATAAAATTGAAAACAAAAACAGTAGATAAAAATCAAAGAAACTTCCATCACACGGGATGTAAGATAAAAAAAATCAAGGAAACAAAAAGCTGGTTTTTCAAAAAAAAAGAAGAAAAGTGATAAATGTCTAGCAAGACACACAAGATAAAAAAGGGACATAAATCACCAATATCAGAAATAAAACAAGGATATTACTACAGATTCTTCAGCCATTAAAAGGAACAATAATAGAGTACTATGAACAACTTTATTATTATAAATTCAACAATTCAGAAAACCTAGTTTGCTGACTATTAACCTAGATAAAATATCTATGACAGAGTGATTTAACAAAATATTTCAGCTGGACATGGTGGTTCATGCCTATAATCTCAGCACTTTGAGAGGCTGATGAGGGTGGATCACTTGAGGTCAGGAGTTTGAGAACAGCCTGACTGACATGGCAAAACCCCATCTTTAGTAAAATATGAAAAAAAAAAAAAGCCAGGCATTGTGACACACACCTGTAGTCTCAGCTACCTGGGAGGCTGAGGCATGAGAATCACTTGAACCTGGGTGGCAGAGGTTGCACTGAGCTAAGATCATGCCACTGCACTCCAGCCTGGGTGACAGAGCAAAAAAAAAAATTATATATATATATATATATATATATATATAAATATATATAATATATATATAAATATATATATATATATTTCATCCATGCATGATAAACACTCAGCAAACTACAAATAGAGAGACACTTCCTCAACTTGATAAACAGCATTTACAAAGAGTCTAGAGAAAACGTTACACTTGATGAAGAAACACTGAATGTTTTCCTATAAGATCAGAAACAAGGCAAGGACATCTACTCTCACCACTCCTATTCAACTGGGAGTTTAATCCAGTGCGGTAAGACAAGAAAAATAAATAAAAGGCATACAGATTGGAAATGAAGAAATAAAACTGTCCTTATTATTTAAGAAAGATATAGTGGTCTACACAGAAAATCCTAAGGTCAGCAAGATTGCAAGAACAAAACTAACAACAAAACTCAGTCACATTTTTATATGCTACTGAACATGTGGAAGCCAAAACTAAAAATTTTTGTGCCATTTTCAGTTGCTCCATAAAACTTTTATATCATATTTAGGTATAACTTTAGTAAAGTATATACATAACTTGTATGCTGAAAACTACAAAATGCTGATAAAAATAAATCAAAGAAGAACTAAATAAATATAGAGAGATATGCCATGTTCATAGATTAGAAGACTCAGCATAGTAAAGATGTCAATTTTCCCCAAATTGATCTAAGGTTTAAGGCAATTTGTATCATCAAAGTTTCAGTGAAATTTTGATAGCCATTTGTAAGCTTATTATTCTTATGTTTATATGGAAAGTTACAGGAATAGCTACAATAATTTTGAAAAAGAATAATAAAGTGAGAGGAATCACTACCTGATTTAAGGACTTCCTAGATAGCTACAGTAATTCAGACAGAGTGATAGTGGCAGAGGGATAGACATACTGACCAAAGAACAAATGGGGAACTCAGAACTAGACTCACAAATACTCTTAACTGTTTTTTGAAAAAGGTGCAAAGCCATTAAATGGAAGGATAGTCTTTTCAAAAAATGGTGCTGGAGGAATTGCCCATTCATAGATAAACCAAAAAAAACAAAATGACCCTCAGCCTAAATTTCACATATTATACAAAAAGTAACTCAAAATTTACCATAGACTTAAATGTAAAATGCAAAACAACAAAAGTTTAGAAAATAACAGAGAAGAAATCTCTGGGATCTTGGCTGGGTGAAGAGTTCTTAGACTTGGTTTCAAAAGCACCATCAATTAAAAGAAAAATGAATAAATTAGGCTTTATGAAAATTTAAAACTTTGTTCTGTGAAAATTCGTTTTTGTTTTTTTTTTGCTTTAAAGAAATTCCTCATTAAAATTTTAAAAAGGAGATCTCATTAAAATTAAAATTTTAATATGGTATTTGGAAAATATGAAAACAAAAATCATGTCTCAAAATAATTTTTTTTTTCAAAATAATTTTTTAAATCCTTTTTAAAGATACTTAACTGTTCTAAAGTAATCCTAAATCAATATTGTTTTCCCTCCCATTTAGAAAAAAAAACAAAACTCGATTGAATTTTCTCACAAGCATATTTAAAGGACAGTCTATAATTCTAATTGTTTCCTGTTAAAATTCCTGTTGACAGATGTTTTGTTAGTTTATAGCCCAACTTTGTTGAAAATAATATGAAGGAAAAAAAATCAAAACCTAGAGAAGGTTTATTTACTATTCAGAATTTTCTGGATTCAAAATCTTTCAAAGTGTATCATCTACTTTCATCAGTTAACTTCATGGCTGTTAATGATTATCATTTTTATAAATGATGCTTATTTTCTGCAGAATGTCATTCTGCATAAATTTTACGCAAAATAGACCCATCACTATTTCTCCTTTTCTCCATTATACTGTTCATCCTGTTTTTATAACTTTGTCTTTAAAATAAATCTATTTGAAAAACTGTAACTTAGTCTTTCAGTCTTGTTATTTACCTGAAATTTTGTTTTCCCGTTTCTCTAAATGATTTCAATTTTGGGAATTGGTTGATGACTCTTCTACCTTCATTCAGTATTACAAAAGGAAAGCTGATATTGGCATACATATTCCAAATACAGCTTTTAATAGTACCTGTATGATAGCTCCCTCTATTTTTAATCTTTTATATTCTGAAGATTTAGAATCAATCCTTAAATAGTTAAGAAAGTTAGAAAACAATCTAATACAGAATCATTCATATTCAGGACACTGTGAATGCAAATACTTCTTTCATAATCCAGTTTTACAGTTTAATGAACATTAATATGGCACCTCTCAGATCTGATCTATCTTGTGCTTAAAGTTTGCCTTACACTTCCATTTAAAAGTTACCCTGTTCCCCGCTTACCACATGTATAAAATATTCTCTTTTTCTCTTAGTGTTTTACAAGCTGATAATTTTCACTATCAGTCATGGATCTTTTTGTAACTCACCCTATGTCCCCCAAAATATACCAATAATATAATGATTAGATTTGGAAACTTGGCATCTTTTTTAAAATGTGCTTTCTTTTCCCTGTGTAAGAGACTACTATACCATTTGTGAATGACACCTCTGTTACATGTTAAACAGATGAAAAGACAATTTTCAGACTCAGAGAAAATATTTGCAAACAACATATCTAACAAAATACTTGTGTTTAGAATATAAAGTATTCTCAAAACTCAAAAGCAAAATATCCAATTAGAAAATGGGCAAAGATACACACAAACATATCATTGAAGAGGATATACAGATAACCACTATGCACATACAGAGATGTTCAATATCATTAGTCTTTAAGGAAATGCAAATTAAAACCACCATGAGATGTTACTACATACTTATCAGAATGGCTTAAATAAAAAATAGTAAAACAAACACTGGCAAGGATGCAGAGAAATTGAATCACTCATCTTGGCAGCTAGGAACATAAAACAATACAGCCACTATGAGAAACAGTATGGTACTTTCTTACAAAAGTAAATTTGTGCTTACAATACAACCCAGTAATTACATTCCTGGACAATTTATTTGAAATATTTTCAAAGATTTAAAGATTGAAACGGTAAGATGCCTAAGTTGTTAATGCCTAAATCTTAAGTTTTTGCATGTGCCCACAAGTCAAGGCACTACTGGAACCCTAGAATGTTCCCTAGCACTTCTTCCCAATAAGTACCCATCTCCATAGAGGTCATGTCTATTTTATTTTATTTCTATCACTGCTAATCAATTTTAACCATTCTTGAATTAATTATAAATGAGGTCATGTAGTATGTAATATATGTAATAGTAATAGTTTGGTATTGTACATAACTGTATGTAGTGTTCTCTCATATGACTAATTTATCCATTTTATGATTGATAAGAGTTTTGGATTTTCAGCTTGGGACTATTATGAATAAAGTTACTAGTAACGTTCTTGAACACATCTTTTGGGTTTCTTTTTTTTTTTTTTTTTTTTTTTTTTGAGACGGAGTTTCGCTCTTGTTACCCAGGCTGGAGTGCAATGCGCGATCTCGGCTCACCGCAACCTCCGCCTCCTGGGCTCAGGCAATTCTCCTGCCTCAGCCTCCTGAGTAGCTGGGATTACAGGCACGCGCCACTATGCCCAGCTAATTTTTTGTATTTTTAGTAGAGACGGGGTTTCACCATGTTGACCAGGATGGTCTCGATCTCTTGACCTCGTGATCCACCCGCCTCGGCCTCCCAAAGTGCTGGGATTACAGGCTTGAGCCACCGTGCCCAGCCATCTTTTGGGTTTCTATGCACTTCTCTTGGGTATCTATCTGGAAGCAGAATTGCTGGGTCCCAGGGAAAGCATATGTTTAGCTTTACATACAGCTAAACAGTTTTCCAAGTGGTCATACCAATTTATACGTGCACCAGCACTGCCATGTAAAAGTTCTCATTAGCCCACAACCTTGTTAACACTTGGTATTGCCTATTGTCAGGGTTTATTTATTTATTTATTTTGAGACAGAGTCTTGCTCCGTTGGCCAGGCTTGAGTGCAGTGGCACAATCTCAGCTCACTGCAACCTTCGTCTCCGCGGCTCAAGCAAGTCTCCTGCCTCAGCCTCTCGAGTAGCTGGGATGGTGCATGCCATCATGTCTGGCTAATTTTTGTATTTTTATCAAAGACAAGGTTTCACCATGTTGGCCAGGCTGGTCTTGAACTCCTGACCTCAGGTAATCTGCCTGCCTCAGCCTTCCGAAGTACTGGGATTACAGGCATGAGCTACTGAGCCTGGCCCAGGGTTTGGTTTTCTGTTGATGTTGTTTTGTGTTTTTTTTCACTCTAGCCGTTCTGGTGGTTATGTGCTGCTGTCTCACTGGTTTGTCTCAGACAGTGGTTTTAATTTACATTTCTCAAATGATTAGTGATCCAGAGCACATTTTCACATACATGTTAGTTATTTGGATATCCTCATCTATTAAGTGCCTAATCGAGTCTTTTGCCTATTAAAAAAAAAAAATAGGCCATTGGTCCTTTTCTTATTCACTGGCACAGTACTTAATCTATTTTGCATATGCACCCTTCATTTGAGAGAGATCTCCCAGAGTTGTTTCTGGCTGTGGGCACTCATGCTGTTTTCTACCCAGCTTCTGGTATCCCTGATCACACCCGACGGAGACTCTATTTACTGACACCTCTGGGCTTATGTTTCCGACCCTGCTCAAGTCATCTATTGTCCTCTAGTACCTCTAGTCATGTCCCAGACCTGCACCAGCACACTGTGCCTGGCCAAATTTCAGGCCAGCCACAGGATCTAAAATGTCTTTCTCCTTTCTTTCTCAGGAGCCAAAAGACTTCTTGCCTCCTGAAACTGAGGCAGGCTGAAAAGGGAAAGCAGATTTATACGAGTGACACATGATAATGTCACTCTGAACAAAAGCTATCAAACTGTACTTATCAATAGTCACACACACATGCATACATGCACACACACACACACACACACCTGCATGCACGCATGCAACATGCATACGCACACATAAGCATCAACTTTAATCAGCAAGTCCTTACACTGACCACCTCTTACATATGCATCTCAGTGCTGGGCACTGTGGAAAACCCATGAAAAACAACTGGGCATGGGCCCAGCAGCTGAGAAGCTTACAATCTAGTTGAGAAGAAAAGATGTAATACAGACGACATGATATAGAATGCTGCACATTAGATAGTATGTAAGTTCAGACTCAAAAGAGGTTTGTTTGTTGTTTTTTTTTTGAGGCAGAGTCTTGCTTGGGCACCTAGGCAGTAGTGAGCGATACAGTCTCAGCTCACTGCAGCCTCCATCTCCCGAGTTCAAGCAATTCTCCTGCCTCAGCCTCCCAAGTAGCTAGGATTTGAGGCGCCAGCCATCACACCTGGCTAATTTTTGTATTTTTAGTAGAGACGGGGTTTCACCATGTTGGCCAGGCTGGTCTTGAACTCCTGACCTTGTGATCTACCTGCCTTGACCTCTCAAAGGGCTGGGATTACAGGCATGAGCCACTGTGCCCAGCCTCCAGAGAGAGAGAGAGAGAGAGAGAGAGAGAGAGAGAGAGAGAGAGAGAGAGTGTGTGTGTGTGTGTGTGTGTGTGTGTGTGTTTTAATTAAAAAAGAAATTTATTTCTCACCATTCTGGAGGCTGGGAAATCCAGTATCAAGGTGCTGGCATCTGATGAGGGCCTTCATGCTATTTTATTCCATGGTGGAAGGTGGAAGGGCAAACCAGTGTTTGAGACAGACAGAAAAAGGGGGCTAAGCTCCCATGATAACCTCTTCTGTGATAATGGCATCAATTCATTAATGAGGGCAGAGCCCTCATAATATCATTTCTTCAAGGTCTCACCTCTTAATACCCTCACAATGGCAATTAAATTTCAACATGAGTTTTGGGTATTTTTTTGTTTTGTTTTGTTTATTTGTTTTTTATTATACTTTAAGTTCTGGGGTACACATGCAGAACATGCAGGTTTGTCACGTAGGTATACACGTGCCATTGCAGTTTGCTGAATCCATCCCCCTTTTATCTACATTAGGTATTTCTTCTAATGTTAGCCCTCCCATGGCATGCGAGACTGTAAGTGTTAACTTTGGCTGGACCTGGACAGGGAGTTTTTAGAGCACTTCCTTAATATACTCTCTCCTTCCCCTTTATAGCACGAGGGGTTGCTTGACAGCTTTCTTACACATAGGAGACATTCAACAGATGTTTGCCAGTTTGATTGAGGCATGGGATGAGGAAATAAATAGCCACATAGCTCCCATCAGCTGAACACCTACTAATTAAATCACATTTAATTCTTGCAACAATCCTGAGAAAGAAATACTATCTCCCTATTTTAAAGGTGGGGAAACTGAGGTTCCGACAAGTGATAAAGAAAAATCCCCAAGGTGGCATGGTTGGCATCTGAGGGATGCCAGGTCTGGTGTGCTGGAGTACTTGCTGCCTGTGGCAAGGTGCTGCCATTGCCTGTTGCTTGGGCAAGGTGAGGGGCACAGCATGCCTGGCTATGCATGGTGCCTGAAGTTAGAGCCCAGGGCCCAGGGCACCAGATCTGTAGGTCAGGGCCCTGGAAGCATAGGGGCACTGGAGGCTTTTCTCCTGAGTTCTCTGCCAGCCTGGAAATAGCCTTCAAGAAGAAGCCTAAGCCTTCCTGATTGGTGGCTTCAGAGGCAAGGCAGCAGCAAGAGAAAGACAAATTAGATAAGAAAAAGTAATGCAACCAGGCTGCCTGTCAGCCCCTGTAACTTCTCCAGATTCTCCGACTGGACCCATCACTTGCCAAGTCTAGCTAGAAGTTCATCTATCCCCATGAAACCCTCATCTCTCCACCTCTACCCTGGCCATACAGGAATGCCCTGGGTATGCCACACTCTGTGGCTGCTGTGTGGAGATGGATTGGTGGTATGGCATGACACACTTTCCTGCTTCCTCTGTCTCACTGCCCTGAGACAGGAATTCAGGCATAAGCCTTTTGACATGGAGAGCACCAAGCCTTATTGTCCTAGAGAGTGGGATAGCCTGGGAGGCCTGCCTATCTGAACTTCAGGGCTCCTGCCCAGGCCTCAGGGGGAATCTTCAATGCCAGTGTATGTGGAGGAAGCCTGTGAGAAATTGTCTGGATAGCTGTGGCAAGAGAGGGCCTGAGGAGGGACTGGGGGGCATACAGGAGGAGGAAAGTCAGGCAGAGCTAAGGACAGGGTGGCAATCAGTCAGGGACCTAGATACACTCCTTCATGGACCCACCCAATTCTTTGTCTTCAGTGGCGTTGGGTAGGTCTGGCTACAAGGGGTAAAAGAACACAAGACGATCCTTTGGAAGATGTGAATGTGCATTCGATGACTGGAAACCTGCCGGGGTTGCTTGGAGGAGAGGCAGCTCAAAAATGAAGGCTTAAGGCCGGGTACGGTGGCTCAAGCCTGTAATCCCAGCACTTTGGGAGGCTGAGGCGGGTGGATCACGAGGTCAAGAGATCGAGACCATCCTGGTCAACATGGTGAAACCCTGTCTCTACTAAAAATACAAAAAATTAGTTGGGCATGGTGGCGCGTGCCTGTAATCCCAGCTACTCAGGAGGCTGAGGCAGGAGAATTGCCTGAACCCAGGAGGCGGAGGTTGCAGTGAGCCGAGATCACGCCATTGCACTCCAGCCTGGGTAACAAGAGCAAAACTCCGTATCAAAAAAAAAAAAAAAAAAAAAAAAAGAAGGCTTAAACAAAACAAAATAACCCTACTCCAACCTACCCCAACAGTAACCCACAGAGGGAAAAGGAAGAAAGGAATAAGACTAAAAGTCGAGAAAAGGGAAGTGCAAATTGGGTTTAAGAGCCTCAACTGAAACCAGAGCCATGTGGTTTGAACTGTTTGTGTGTCTTGAACCACAGCCCAGCCAAGATGGCTGAGGGGCAAGGCTAGGACCTCTCTTTGTGAAGCAGGACTGGGCGGTGGTGGGCATGTGCAGGAATACCCCTACAACTAGGGAATCAGGCCCCAGCCACTAGTGAGAAGGGCAGATATTCAAGTAAAAGCGATTTCTGCTGAAACCGAAGATTTATGTAAACTCAGTTACAATATTTGTTATTCTATCAGATCCATTTGTCCTTGAAGATTTAAGATTAAAGAAATGCAGACATCTTCCCTGTTCATTCATGGCCTTCTCGGTACTTTGCAATGGTGTGCTGGTAAATGTTTAACAATCAGCTGTCTGGAGGAAAAATCGAAACAGGCACAACGTGCCTGATATAATAGCATTTGCCAATTTCCAATTTCCTTGGTGTAAATACTCTCTGTGGCCAAGTTCAAGCTGTGAACTTACTATCACTGAGGTGAAGGTGGGTTGTCTGAGTCTAACAGAGTTTAGGTAACCATGATAACAGCATTTACTGAGTTTACATTATTTGCTAAATTCTTCATGTGCATTATTTGGTTTTTACATTACTGTTTCAACCCTGCTGCTTCTTATTGGACTGGAGTTTCTCTAAATCTTTCTGATTTAATCTAGGAGGGTTGTATATTTCCAGGAATTTATCTGTCTCCTCTAGGTTTTCTAGTTTGTGCATATAAGGTTGTTCATAGTAGCCTTGAATGATCTTTTGTATTTCTGTGGTATCATTCTGTAGTATCCTCTCCCATCTTTTCTAATTGAGCTTATTTGATCATCTGTCTGCTTGGTTAATCTTGCTAACGGTCTATTGATTTTGCTTATCTTTTCAAAGAACCAAACTTTTGTTTCATTTATCTTTTGTATTTTTTTTGTTTCAATTTTATTTAGTTTTGCTCTGACCTTTGTTATTTCTTTCCTTCTGCTGGGTTCAGGTTTGGTTTGTTCTTGTTTCTCTGGTTCCTTGTGGTGTGAATTTAGATTGTCCGTTCGTGTTCTTTCAGACTTTTGGTGTTTAACGCTATAAACTTTCCTCTTGGCAATGCTTTTGCTCTATCCTAGAGGTATTGATCAGTTGTGTCACTACTGTCGTTCAGTTCAAAGAATTGTTAAATTTCTACCTTGATTTTATTGTTAACCCAAATGTTATTCAGGTACATATTATTTAATTTGCATGTATTTTTATAGCTTTGGTGGTTCCTTTTAGAGTTAATTTCCAATTTTATTCCACTGTGGTCTGAAAGAGTACTTGATACAATTTTGATTTTCTTAAATTTATTCGGACTTGCTTTGTGGCCTATCATATGGTCTATCTTGAAGAATGTTCCACAAGCTGATGAGAAGAATGTATATTCTGCAGTTGTTGGGTAGAATGTTTTGTAAATATCTCTTAGGTCCTTCTGTTCTAGGGTATAGTTTAAGTCTATTGTTTCTTTGTTGACTTTCTGTCTCAACGACCTGTTTAATACTGTCAGCAGAGTACTGACTCCCCCAACTATTATTGTGTTGCTATTGATCTCATTTCTCAGGTCTAGTAGTAATTTTGTTTTATAAATTTGGAAGCTCCAGTGTTAGGTGCATATATATTTAGGATTGCAACATTTTCCTGTTGGACTAATACTTTTATCATTATATAATATCATTCTTTGTCTTTTTAAACTATTATTGCTTTTAAGTCTGTTTTGACTGATATAAGAATAGCTGCTCCTGCTTGCTTTTGGTTTCGATTCACATGGAATATCTTCCCTCCCCCTTGCTTTACCTTAAGTTTGTGAGTCCTTATATGTTAAGTGAGTCTCTCAAAGACAGCAGGTAGTTGGTTGGTGGATTTTATCTACCTGCCATTCTGTATCTCTTCATTGGAGCATTTAGGCCATTTACATTCAACATGAGTATTGAGAGGGGAGGTACCAGTCTATTTATCATGCTAGCTGTTGCTGGCATACCTTTTTTTCATTGTGTTATTTTTTTTAATAGGTCCTGTGAGATTTTTTGCTTTAAGTAGGTTCTATTTTGGTATATTATGAGGTTTTATCTCACAGTTTAGGACTCCTTTTAGCAGTTCTTGTAGTGCTGGCTTGGTAGTGGCAAATTCTCTCAGCATTTGTTTATCTGAAAAAGGTTTTATCTCTCCTTCATTAATGAAACTTGGTTAGCCTGGATCCATAATTCTTGGCTGACAATTATTTTAAGGAGGCAAAAGATAGGACTCCAATCTCTTCTGGCTTGCAGGGTTTCTGCTGAGAAATCTGCTGTTAGTCTGATAGGTTTTCCTTATAGATTACTTATAAAGGAAAAGCTGAGGCTTTTGCCTCACAGCTCCTAAAAGTCTTTCCTTCATCTTGACTTTAGATAACTTGATGACTACATGCCTAGATGATCTTTTTGTGATGAATTTCCCAGGTGTTCTTTGAGCTTCTTGTATTTGGGTTTCCAGATCACTAGCAAGACTCAAGAAGTTTTCCTCAATTCTTCCCTTGAATAAGTTTTCTAAACTTTTAGATTCCTCCCCTTCCTCAGGAACTCCAATTATTCTTCCAGAGACACAGGTGCCTTCACAGCTCACCCAATGTGTGCAGTGTATACACTGTACAAAGCCCTTGCTCATTTATTTGGCACTCCAACCTGGGGGGGCGTTTCATGTCAACACATAAAGTTGCATAATATTCCAGGGGGACTTAATCAGCCCCTTACATTGCAGTGAACAACCTTGTAATCTGTATCTTCTGCCACATGTGTAAATATTTGTAAGATAAATTCATAAAAGTGGAATTGCTGAAACAAAAAATGCATACACTTCAAATTCTGCTAGCCATTGCCAAACAGACATCCATGGAGGGGAACCCAGTGTTTTCTCCCACCAGCAATAGGCAGGCATGCCTTTTTCTTCACAGCTTCACCAACTCAGTGCTGGAACAAGATCTGAAATCAGGTGTCTGACTTCCAGATCCTGGCTATTTCCATGAAGCTGGAGGTTGAGTCTCAGAAGTAGCCATCTATTAGGGTAGCCTAGTGAGCATGTTCCCTTCAGCCCATAACCAACCAAAAAATATTTACTGAAGAACATCTACAAGCTGAAATGTGTGGTGATGTGCCAGGTTGTTCTGTGGCACTGTTCATTCATCTCTGGCCCTCTTGGTCCTCTGGCAGACTCCAATTCATCTCTCTAGCCCCAGGGTAAACATCTCTGCAAAGTCTTTTTGACTCCAGCAAACTTCCTTTGTGTATCTCGTGAACCCTCTGCAGACTTCTATCCCACTATACTGTGATCCTCTAGACCAGGGTGTCCCACACTGTCATGTGCAAACAAATCCCCTGGGGATCTGATAAGAATGCAGACTTCCACCCAGTAAGGGACCTGAGAGTCTGCATTTCTGGTAAGCTCTCAGGTCTTGCCATCCCTTTGAACAGCAGGGTCCAGCACTGATTCTCAAACTCTAGCATAAACTTGTTAAAACACAGACTCCTGGGTCGAACCATCAGTGGGGACTGAGAACCTTTATTTCCAACAAGCTCCCAGATGACGCAGATGCTGCCGGTTCACATACCTCATCTTGCTTAACATTACTTCCAAGCCTTACGTAATTCAGATTTTGGGACTCTTAACTACTCCATGATTGACAGAGAGAAAACACACTTAATAGATGTGTGACGGCTGAGGTAGAAGGAAACAAATACCAGCATGAGCATTCAGACTGGATGCAAGAGGTGACAGGAACATACATGTGACTGTCTGCAGTTTAGGTTTGGAGTACAGAGGATCATTATCAGCTCTTCATTCCTGCCTGCCTCCCTGCCAGGCCCCGTTCTTGTGGGCACTTAGATTATGGACCTACCAGGTTCTAGTTAGCAGCCCTTGGCAGCAGCCTTTGCAAGTTCAATGGCCATGCTCTTGGGCTCTCTGCCAGCAGGAACCACACCAGAAACTTGTGTGTTTGGGGGCAGGGAGGGAAGTTGGGAATAGATAATGTGCTCTTGATTCATTCATAGGCTCTCAAATCCTGCCCCCCAGTGTCTGCTTTCTGCTAAGCCCTTCCCTGTATAGGAAGAGCTGAGAGAGGGGCTTCCCTCACATCATCCACATTGCCCTACAGTGTCCATTCCCCTCTGCTTGCCCAGGGAAGAAAGGTGGAGGGGCTGTGTCCTGGTCTCCCCAGAGAATCTGCCCCATGAGTGTCTGTTTTCTCACCGAACATCAGGGCTCCTTATTTCCATAAATTGGCAAAAAGAAGAGGCAGCCCTTTTCTCTGTTAGATGTCCTCATACCTGGGTGTGGTACCAGCAGCCATGTCCCTGAGCAGACCTGGTCTGAGCATGTCAGCACAGAAATCTGGGAGGAAGCTGGGTCCCAGATGAAGCTGTAAATTTACTAAGATAGGAATGGCATAGTAGAGCAGGAAAACCTGACAAGATGGGAGAAAATCGCTAGAGCAATGTTCTTGAGTGAGTGAGAGAGGTTGGGATGCTGTGCAAGTGAAAGGGATGGGTTTAGACAGAAACATGGAGAGTCCAGCCATGTGACAGGTGGGAGGCAGAGGAGAAGTATCCAGGAAAAAAGTGACAGGTAGCAGGGGAGGTGGGGGCTTGCAGAAAGTTTCTTCTGATGGCTTTCATTTTCTCAGTGAAATAAGAAGCAAGATCGTCAGCTAAGAATGAGGACAAGCAGTGTTGCAGGTTTAAGGAAAAGGCAAAAGGTGAAATAATGTCAAAATGAGGGGAATGCAATTGATGGGCATTAAGGATGCTTTGAATACAGCTATCGTCATTTAGAGTGACCCTCGTCAGTGTGGTTGTGTGATTTTCTTTGGCTGTATTCAACTTCATAGGTGCAAGTGGGGAGCTGGATCTAACCAGGACCAGGATTTTGCCAAGTAGGAGTGACAGGATCAGAAAAGAGCAAAAGAATTGAGGGTGTGCTTACGGGAGGGACTGTAATGATGGCTCATAGATTTTAAGATGCTGGGAAGTAAGGACATGAGGAGGCTGAAGGTCAGGGGAAAATTAAAATATTGATGGACTGGAGGTCCCACTGGGGTCAAAGAACTGTGCTGGAGGAAGTGAGTAGTAAAGATAGGAGGTGGTGGTCAGAGGCTGGATGCTGGCACAGGGAGTATGAAGAGCTACAGGTACTAGTGATCATAAGATTCAGGAGCTATGATCATGGGAGTGCGCGACCCAGGTGTGAGGAAGACAAGACCATTGGAGGGATGGAGTTCAAGGAACTACTTGGCTAGGGAACTAGAGGAAATTTGTGCCTTGTGGTAGAAGGTAAAATACGGCCTCAAACTCCCCACAGCCTAGTACACACAGCCTTTTACAATATGACTTTGCAGCTCCTCCAAAAAAGGCAGTTTCTATTTCCTGACTCCATGAATGCTCCTTGGCTCTGTCACTTACTTGCAAACGTCTGAGGCTATGCCTTAAAATGCTTTACAGCTTCTACTTTGTACTCTCGTAACTGGCCTGAGATTGTTGTCATGCAGTGAAGTCTATCTAGCTGACTGGAGGATGAGCAGCCACATAAAGATGAATTGATAGTCAACAACTGGTCCCAACCCCAGATGTGGGAGTGAGAGCGCCTTGGATCACTCATCCAACTCACAGAATCATGGGAGAAAATGTCATTGTGAGTTCTGAGCCTCTGAGTTCTGAGGTTGTATGTTAGGCTGTAAAGACAAATAGAAACATATGTGAATAGTGAAATCCTCAAGAAATATTACAAGAGAATGTTAAAGAGTAATTTCAAACCAGAGCTAATATCTAGATTTGTGAGAAAAAGAAAGGATTTCTTTTCTTTTCTGAGCTATTTTGTGTCTGTTGGTTTGTTATTTGCTGTCAAAAGTACCCAATAAGGAGATTTCAACACAGGTATCCCCTCCACCATGCCCAGAAAGCTTAAAAACCTCAGAGGTACAACATCAGCCTTTCATTGATGACTTCCTGCCATGGACAACGGGAAGGCCTCAGGGAGGAGGCAAAGAGTTCTCAAGGCAAAGAACTCTTGGCCCCTTTCCTCTTAGTTTGTCAGGTTGGAGTTTGTAGAATGGGAGGTGAAAGAGTACCTGGGAGAGGCCAGAGGCCAGGCAGTCAAAAGAGGCAGAGATGCAGGAGGAAAAATGAGCACCTGGATAGAGGAAGTATGAAGCAAGGAGGGGAGGTAGAAAGGCAGGCTGGGGAAAGAAATTAGACAAGAGGAGTGGGGTCAGGGGGCCAGAAGCAGGGAAATGAGGTGATGTAAAGGGATCTGGGGTGGCTACTGCCCGAGACCCCCTTACGTCTCCCAAAACCACTCTTGCCCATCTGTGAGACCCTAACCAATCTGACTTTGGTGTTCTGAAAATAGCCTGGGATCAGAAGCAACATCTTTCATCATGTAACCAGACAGTGTGACCCAGGATCAGGCAACAGGGACATCTCCACGATCATGGCACCACCCTCTCTCTCTCTCTCTTAGAAATTAACCTATTAATGTAGCAGCTAAACATAAAAGGTTTGTGTCAGTGACAACCAGGCTCCATGTAGTTGAGGTGCCTGGGCCCTGCCCTGTCTTGGTTAAATCAGAGCATAAGGTTTCTGAAATGTTGAGGTTGCATCAGGAAAGGAGAAGCAGAAACAGGGCTGGGTCAAGATCGGATGCCATGGATGACGTGTGCAGGACATGAAAGGCAAATATGTGAGATGGAAGAGGAGGAACCAGCAGGCCAAGTCATGGGGCTGACATTAGAGGGGCTATCAAATTAAAGAATCAGAGCCCTAGACAAACTCAAGGTTAGAATCTTCAGGTGTGCACCTTATTAATACTTCGCTATTTCCACCACATCGAGAGGCTATAGTCACTGCCTAAATGCTTATTCCCATATGCTTGCTGGTGGAGAAGAATCTCCTGGGTATGACATACAGTGACAAAAGCAATGGAAGACAATGTGTATTGTCTTCACTCACCTGTGTAAAAAGAAACGTGTGTGTGTGTGTGTGTGTGTTGTCTACGTTCAAAGTGGCACAAAAATCTGATACTGTTTTTCCTTTTGGGAAGAGAAATTGGGGAAGTAGGGAGCCAGGGGTAGGCAAACTTAGCTCTTCACCTTATATTTTGTGCACTCAAAAATATAAACAAATTACATCTCAGAGAATTCCTGTAGATCAGTGATTCTCAAAACTTATTAGAAATGCAAATTCTACACCAGACATGGTGGCTTACACCTGTAATCCCAGCACTTTGGGAGGCTGGGGCAGGAGGGTCACTAGAGCCCAGGAGTTTGAGACCAACATAGGTAACATGGCAAATCCATTTCTACCAAGTACATATATATATGTATATATATATATATATATATATATATATATATATATATGCATACGTATATATATTTTAGCCAGGTGTGGTGGCACATATCTGTGGTCCCAGCTACTCAGGAGACTGAAGTGGAAGGATCACTTGAGCCCAGAAGGTTGAGGCTGAGGTGAGCCATGATCATGCTATGCATTCCAGCCTGGGTGACAGAGCAAGACCCTGCCTAAAAAAAAATGGCCCCGTTCCATACTGACTGACATTAATCTCTGAGGACAAGCTAAGAAATCTGTTTTAACAAGCTTTCTGCAGATTCTGATGCATATTCAAACATGAGAACCACTGCTCTAAGCCAGTGATTCTAGTTCTCAGATTTTTTTTACATATTAAAATTCTAATGCCGAGTACACCCTAGACCAAGTACATCAGAATACCTGGGGGTATGCCTAGGAGTCATTTGTCCTTCAAGCTTCACATGTAACTCTAACACAGCAGAAGCAACACTGGTTTCATGTACCTTCTTCTAATTCTGGGATCCACCTCTTCCCAGCCTCAAACCTTGCTCAGCCTGTAGACGTGATATAACCTGGAGACTGTTTTTTGTTGGAATTCTTCCACAATGGCCCCTCAGTTCCCCACCATCGCTGATTTGGAGAGAGTGTGTGGCTAGAAGACAAGTCCCCACAGTTGAATGTGAGGTAGAACCTGATGACGGCCAGGGCCCATGGGCCCTGCAGGTGTTAAACAAATCCACATCCACCACTGGCTGGGTGCCCTGCATCTCTTCCCCCAGCATTGATGCCAAGGCTGGGGAGGAAGGCTGTCCCAGGACAGGGTTCTGCCTAGCGCTAGGCTTCCACTGCAACCTATCTGGGGCAAAGGAAGCTGCCCGCATCTCCCGCTTCTTTCCAAGGAAGAGGAACATTGATATGGGTCAAAGACAATATGGCAAACTTGAAAGAACACTAGAGTGTTTAAGGACAGGAGTCAAAGGACCTTTAAGAGAAATGGATGGGATAAGGTCATCCCTCTTTCCTGGTTTCTCTCTTGTCTCTCTGTGCTCCCCCCATGGTACACATCTGCTGTAGCGAGACGGGTGTGTGCACTCAGGGGTTTGCCTTCCACCTTGCAAGGCCGCAGGAGACCTGGGTGTGGGTGTAGGAGGGGAGACACAGCCGGCAACTGAGCTGCCTCTCGTTTAGGCTTTGAGCTAAAGAGAGAAAGAAGGCTTCCTAGCTCACAGATGGTTCAGCCCAGCTCTTCTGGAGAAAGATCACATGGGACTCTGAGCCAAAGACATTGAGAAAATCTAGATCCACATTCCCCAAACTTAAGCATGAATCAGAATCACATGGAAGTCTTTGTCAAAACTCGGATGGCTTGGCCTCATCCCCAGGACTTCTGTGTCAGTAGGTCTGGCATGGGATGCCACAATTTGCATGGCTAGCAGCATCCCAGTGCCAGTGCTGATGCTGCTGGTCCAGGGACCTACCTTTAAGAACCACTGCTCTAAAGGAGCTCCTCACCACTTCCCACCCTCGGTGAATCTTTCCTTAGCCCTGGGTACTTCCCAGGCCACTACAAAAACCTGTTCCTCATTGTGGTAACTTGCTTAATTGTTTGTGATCCGTGCTAAGCTGTAAGTTCTCAAAGAATGAATCCTGCCTCTTTCTTCACCACTATATCCCAAACACCTAACACCATGCCTGGCACATTGTGAATTCTGAATAAATATTTCTTCAAGGAACAAGTGGATTTGCCTGGTACGTCCCCTCTGTGGTATGAAACCTAGAGCAGAGCTGGAAGGCTGGTCAAGAATGAGGTACTGACCATGTCCCTAACCAGAACCAAGGAAAAGGCAGCCCTTACAAGCCTCTGTTCTCTTGGTGGAACTAATCCACCAGCAACGTACTGCAAATAGCCAGGCACATGCAGACCCCCATTTATTTCTTCAGGGTGAAGCTGAGTGATGATCAGATGCCAAGTTTAGGCCATGTTGTCTAAATTCTTCATTTTACAGATAAGGAAACGGAACCATGAAGGGACAAGTGACCTTTTCAAAGCACATTCACACTGATGATTTCTGAAACAGCGCTTCGTAGCAATGCAGTGAGGAAGGTTGGGGTGTCCCTACTTAACAGAAGACACAAGGGCAGTGGCAGAATAGGTGTTGGCAGTTGTGAGGAGAGTCATGGTATGCATTATTTCTCAGGCATTTTTCATTGTGCCAGGCACTCTGACAATTTTCATGTACAAGGTGACCTCATGCTTCTTGGAGGTAAGCATTCAGTACTCTCATTTAGCAGAGCAACGGAGACTTAGAAAGGTGAGTGATCTGCCCATGTCACAGGTGGAGAGCTGGGATTTGAACTTGGCCCGTGTTTGACCATCGCATAAAGCAGGAACAGGGCATCTGAAAGGGAAGGTCAAAATATAACCAACAGACCTATATTCTCTCCATGCTGGAAGTTTCTAGGGCAAAGCCACTCTGTGAGGTTTGGTGGGGAGGGACGTGGGGAGCAGAGAGCAGAGGGACAGTGAGCTCCGAGAGGCAGAGGGGCACGCAGTGCCGAAGAGAAGCTGCTGCCTCTGTGCGCACCCATGTCAGTTGGTTTTGATGAACAGGACTCAGAGTTCCAGTTTAAATCCTTCCATTCACAGTCTTTAAGGAAGAAGAAAAAAAAAAAAAAAAAAAGGCTGCCACTGATTGCAAGAGCTCTATGCCCTGCCCCCATCCTAATATATACATCCCACACTTCGATTGCTCCAAACATTCTGGGAACATCCCACTCCCACCCACCTCACCCACCACAGCTCCATCTGCCCCTACTCTGCCCGCAATTCCCTTAAGGCAGAGCTCCCAGGGCCAAGATTCAAGTGCCTCAGAGTGAGCAGAGAAAATCCTCACAGTTAACTTGACCTCCAGGAAGTGGCCACTGGGGGCGTTGTGGCCATTCATGAGCACTGAACCACATAAAAAGAAGAACTTTGTCCCCTTCTTGTCATTTTGAAAGACTGTGAAACTGGAGTCAATTCTCCATCATCACGCAGGAAGCTGAGTACTTCCTACTCAGTCAGGACATTGAACCTTGACTTCATAAAAACTCGGAAAACCCCAGAAACAGACTTCACGGACAAAGTCCCTGGGAACCAGAGTAAGTGGCACTTGCTTTTTCTGTCTGATCTTTTACTGTGGAGGGCAGTCTTGATCAAAGACATGCATGCAGCTAGGCGCTCGTCGAAAGCAAAGAATTCTTCGAGGGTGGGGCAAATGTCCTAAATAGCCCATGAATGCAACTCCAAGGCAATTAATACTGTAGCAATATTGAGAATGGTGGATT
This sequence comes from Saimiri boliviensis, assembly GCF_048565385.1. Lineage (NCBI taxonomy): Eukaryota > Metazoa > Chordata > Mammalia > Primates > Cebidae > Saimiri > Saimiri boliviensis. The sequence goes on from NC_133456.1 coordinate 15,460,884, forward strand.
TATAAGGTTAGGTGTGCAGATGTGAAATAGGCTCTTCTGCTAAAAAGGAAGCTTTCTTGAAAGATTGGCTGTTGGTTACTGATTAAGAAAGTCAGCCAGTACTAAGGGACAGAAGGTGTTTTCTGTGGAAACCTATTCAGCAAGAAATCACTTGCCAAATTCCCCCATGTAAAGGAAACCCAAGCACGGTATATACATAAATTATAGCAAGAGGGAAATATTAGTTAGAAAATTCTCTGCAGATGGAAGAATTATTTGATACTGAACCTATCTCTTAAGAAAACTAGAACCAAGGATCCTCGAAATCAGCACTGCTGCCATTGGAGGAGGTAGGTTTTCACTCACCCAAAGGCAAGGAGGTGGCCAGATGGTCTCGGGGGGCACCTGCTCTGCTCTAATAACAAGACACAGGTTAGGATTTTGTTCTCAAGATAGAGGGGCATGGTGGCTCTTTATAGGTCTCTACTTCATAGGTGATCGTAGTGGGTCCCAGATTTCAAAGAGGTGGAAACTCCCAGAAGTTTGCACAGCCTGTCACCAGGCTATGTGCCACTCTCTAATCCTCTAGTTTCCACACTGAGCAGTGGAACAGCTCTGGACTGTTCAGAATGTGGGGCCTGGGCAATGATGTGCTGGTAAATATTCAACAAATGACTCTCCTGAAGAAAAGATCCCAGCTTTATAACGTTTGCTGATTTTCATGGTATAAATGCTCCCAACTGTGGTCACTTTCAAGCTACCAATATGTTGAATGTGGAGTTGGGAAAAGATGCATGTAATTGGCATTTGTGAACCAGTGTAAACCAGCCAGAACCCCACAGGTCTGGGTGTCTTTCACCATTATAGACTGCTCTATCTCTGCTCAGTGCTTCACCAACTCCCAAGCTGGAGGACACTGGCAGTGGGGGGGTCCAGGATCCAGGACTATAGCTGACCACTGTGCAGTGGCCTTGAGGCAGACTTCTGCCGTAGAATACAGCAGGGCTGGCAGATTAGATGGCAACATGGTCCTTTGGTTTATCTTCTCAGGCTCGTCCCAGATCACCTCCCTTTAGGAAGAGCATGCCTTGGAGTGGTTGCCTGGTGCTTAACAAGTTGGGGAAATAACAAATGGAGTTGGAGGTGGAGGGGAGGCAGTTGTGGAGGTGACTCGGTTTAAAATGGCACCTGACAATGTTGACCCAACTTGCCTTTGCCAAACCTTCCCAGAAACTAGACTCATGAGGTCAGCCTCACACCAGCTGCTCTTTGTGCCTTCCACGCTGTTTGCTTACTTCCAGTGTTAACCTGCCAGCCCACTCGAAAGTGCTGACTACCAGACTGAGCTGTCTGCCCTCGTCAGCAATGGCTGCGGCCGCAGAAATCAGAAACTGCCAACATAGCTTTGTCAGTGACTGGTAGCCTCACTCCCTCCATAAATAAGGCTGATCAGGTGTCTCCAGAGATGGAGGAGTGGGCCAGGGGATGGATTTGATGGAAAATTAAAGCTCCTCACTTCCCGCCCTAATAGAGTATCACCCCTTCCAGCCAGGGTGCCCTGTACCCTCCATGCACCTTAATTTCCCTTACAGTGGCTATTGCAAAAACGTGAATTGTGTAAGCAGGAAACATTCCTCAAGGAGAGTAGGAGGAAGAACACCATTGACCCAGGTTTAAGACAGAAATTATAAAGCAGGTGCTACCTACTTTACTGATTGGTATTTGGGTCAAATCAATTTAGACTGGTATCAGTAGACTGACAATTTCAAATGTCATTCACATGGAAGGGACCACCATTGTCCATCATTATAAAGAAAAATCACTTTCTAGATTAACTACAAAGAGATTTGGCAGGAGGGACACACAGACAGGGTGTACCAGCCAGCCTGGGACATCCTGGACATTGGTGCCTGGGACACACGGGTGGTGACAGGCCTCAGGGAAGGGCTCCTGCAGGAAAACAGATCTCTCAGGGAAGTTTCCTGAGAAAAATGCCCTGGCCTGGCCCTTGCCAGGCCTTCAATAAGGGGCCTGGCCCTTGCCTATGCGGTGGGGGAGGGCACTTTTCTCATATATAACCCCACAGTATCCACAAGATAAGAGTTACTTTCCCACATTACAGATAAGGAATGAAACCCAGAGGGGTAGACTAATTTATCCAAGGTCACAAAGCTGGTAGGTTACACCTAAGCCCATACTCCATTTGGGGAGGCATCTTGAATAAGCAATTGGAAAGGATTCAAAAGGTGTGCCAAAAAAGCAGGGACTGGGAGAAGTACTGCAAAGGCCACCTACAGAGTGATTCTTTTTTCTTTTTTTCTTTTTTTTCTTTTTTTGCTTTAAGGCACCCCTGGGTAAAATTATCTAAGAGCTTATCTCAGCAGAATTCAGCTAGCCACTGTGTAACATCACCTCATAGCTCTAGGCCATTTGGAGCTCTTCCTTCCCTGATACCCAGTTTTCCCTTTTTCTGACCAGCCCACCTCCCTCCTCCCTGCCTGCACTTTCCTCTGAACCCTTTCAGGAGGTCTGCAGTGACCGTGGATCTACCTGTGCCACCTAAGGGTTGTGCAGTGTGGGTCAGGCTCAGCCCACTCTGGTGCCCTCAGTATCCTCATCTCCAGAATAACGGCATTGACCTACTAGGATTTCGCTATGGCAACACCACTGGTATTTGGGGCAGGATGACGTCTGCACTGTAGGACATCCTTGGCTCTGCCTAGCATCCCCCAGTCTTGGTGACAACAACAACAAATGCCCACACACTTCCAAGTGCCCCAAGGGTACTAGGTCACTCTCAGCTGAGAATCTTTTCAGACCGAAAGCCATGAAGATCTGTACGTTTTGACTCTGAGCCAGGACTGTTTTCCTTCTCAGTGACAGCAGCAGGAAAGCTTAATGGTGTCAGGGCTATGCATCTGGGCTTGAGCTCCAGCTCTGTTCTCACGAGAGGTATGTCCTTGAACATGTTTCCTAAGCACTCCGAACTTCTGTTTCATCACCTCTTAAATGAGAACAATAATGGGACCCCTCCAGGGCTATTAACACTAAGTCCAGTGCCTGGCCCATGGGGGTGCTTAGGAAGTATTGGTTACCAACAGTGTGGTAAGGTCTCTGGTCTCCCTCTGGCTTTCCACCCACTGAATTTCTCCCTTACAAACCTCTTTTGAATTAATGATTTGTGCACTCATTTGTTTATCGCTCCCACTCCCTGTTAGACTATAGATTCCTAGAAGGCAGAGAAGACCTGGGTCTCTCTAGCACTTCGTTTTGTCCCCACGGCATGGCACACAGAAGGACTCAATAAACATTTATCGAGGGCTAGAGAAATGTCACCACTGCCTTGTCTTGACTGTCCTGAGCTCACTGCCTTTAATAGCAGAGTAAAGACAAACTCTTTTTTTTTTTTTTTTTTTAACCTGTAGGAGAAGCCAGGATGGAGACTTCAGCCACCACAGAGGACTATGACATGATCACAGAGTTTGACTATTCGGATTCGGCTCCGTGCCACAAGGCGAACGTGAGGGCCTTTGGGGCCAAGCTGCTGCCCCCGCTGTACTCCTTGGTATTTGTCATTGGCCTGGTCGGCAACATCCTGGTGGTCTTGGTCCTTGTGCAATACAAGAGGCTCAAAAACATGACCAGCATCTACCTCTTGAACCTGGCCATCTCTGACCTGCTCTTCCTGTTCACGCTGCCCTTCTGGATCAGCTACCAGTTGAAGACTGACTGGATTTTCGGTAATGCCATGTGTAAGGTCCTCTCTGGGTTTTATTACACAGGCTTGTATAGCGAGATCTTTTTCATCATTCTGCTGACGGTCGACAGGTACCTAGCCATCGTCCACGCCGTGTTTGCCTTGCGGGCACGGACCGTCACTTTCGGTGTCATCACCAGCATCATCATTTGGGTCCTGGCCATCTTGGCTTCCCTGCCAGGCGTGTACTTTGCCAAGGCCCAGTGGGAGATCACTCATCACACCTGCAGCCTTCATTTCCCTCACGAAAGCCTACGAGAGTGGCAACTGTTTCAGGCTCTGAAACTGAACCTCTTGGGGCTGGTGTTGCCTTTGTTGGTCATGATCGTCTGCTACACAGGGATCATAAAGATTCTGCTCAGACGACCAAATGAGAAGAAATCCAAAGCTGTCCGTCTGATTTTTGTCATCATGATCCTCTTCTTTCTCTTTTGGACCCCCTACAATTTGACTACGCTTATTTCTGTTTTCCAAGACTTCCTGTTCACCTATGAGTGTGAGCAGAGCCGACAGCTGGACCTGGCTATTCAAGTGACGGAGATGATCGCCTACACGCACTGCTGTGTCAACCCTGTGATCTACGCCTTCGTCGGCGAGAGGTTCCGGAAGCATCTGCGACAGTTGTTCCACAGGCGTGTGGCCGTGCACCTGGTTAAATGGCTCCCCTTCCTCTCCGTGGACAGGCTGGAGAGGGTCAGCTCCACGTCTCCCTCCACAGGGGAGCATGAAGTCTCTGCTGGGTTCTGACTCAGACCACAGGAGGCCAACTCAGAACCAGCAGGGATGACCTGCCAGGCACACGGGGCCAGCAGCCTGGCTCTCCCAGGCGGGTTCTGACACTTGGCACAGCATGAAGTCACAGCCACCTGGGGTAGAGAGGGAGTGCACTGGTAGCTTAGACTAAACCGCTTCTGGGGCTTCAGTCTTTTCCATGAACTTCTTCCCTGGTACAAAGGAGACAAATGAGCAAAACCAAATATTCCAGAGACTGGGACTAAGCTTACCAGAGAAGGGCTTGAGCTCAAGCAAGATTTCAGATTTGTGACCATTAACATTTGTCAACAAAGTCACCCATTTCCCCACTATTGCTTGCACAAACCAATTAAACCCAGCAGCGGTGACTGTGGGCTCCATTCAAATCGAGCTCTTGGAGCTCTTGAGCCGTGGGAGACACTGATGCATGAGGAATTTATTCTTCCATCACCTCCCCCACCTGCCCACTGCCAAAGAACTTGGAAACAGTGATTCCCACAGTGACTCCACTCTGAGTCCCAAAGCCAATCAGTAGCCAGCATCTGCCTCCCTCCCCCACCCCCCACTCCCACCACAGGGTTTGGGCTCTTGAAATCCTAGGGAACATAGAACTCATGACGGAAGAATTGAGACCTAATGAGAAATAGAAATGGGAAACTACTATTGGCAGTGGAACTAAGAAAGCCCTCAGGAAGAATCTTTATATTCACTAAAATCAAACAACTCAGGCAGTGGGCTAAGCACAGGTCATATGAATAACACGTCGCGCTGCTTAAAATAGCCGTAAAGGAGACGGACTCCTCACTTCCGTTCGCCCTTCCTTTCGTTCTATTTTTCAGACTCTCCCTTCCCTTTAAGTTGGGTGATATGTTGGTAGATTCTAATGGCTTTATTGCAGAGATTAATAACAGGCAAAAGGAAGCAGGGTTGGTTTCCCTTCTTTTTGTTCTTCATCTAAGCCTTCTAGTTTTACGGGTCAGGGTTCTGACTGCTACCTTGGACTTGTCAGCAAAAAAATTGGCCTGCTGTGTAAGCTGGCAGGATTTGTAGTTGATAGGGGGTTGGGAGGAAAGTGTCTGCTAGGAAGGGTGGGGTGAGATTCTATGTAGATGTAGGAGGCCAAGAGGGCCCTTAACTCAAAGTAGCTTATTTATCCAAAATGTTCTGGATGCGTCATCTCTAACCAAGTACCCCCCATTTATCATGCCTTTGTTTCCTTTGCCCTCAGATGTATATTTCTTTAAAAATCAATTTCCTAAACCATCATTCTCAGCAAACTGACACAAGAACAGAAAACCAAACACTGCGTGTTATCACTCATATGTGGATGTTGAACAATAAGAACACACGGATACAGGGAAGGGAACATCACACGCTGGGGTATGTTGCGGGGTGGGAGGCTAGGGGAGGGACAGCAAGCGGGGTGGGGAGGTTGGGGAGGGATAACACTGGGAGAAATAGCTGATGTAAGTGACGGGGGTTGGAGACAGCAAACCACCATAGCATGCGTGTACCTATGCAACAATCCTGCAAGATCTGCACATGTACCCCTGAACTTAAAGTACAATAAAAAAAATCAATTTCCTAATAACAAAACTTATTTCTAAGACAGCTTAAAAAAAAAAAAGAAAAAAGAAAACACCCCAAACACTAGAATTATCTACACTTCTACTACCCAAAGAAAAAATGTGCTTACTGTGCACTTCTGGGTGGATTTTCTTTAAGTTTGCTTTTTGTTCTGTGAATATTCATGACAATAATGAAGATGGACTTCAATTGTACTCAGTGTTCTGTTGCTGGTTTTAATCAGCAGCATGTTGTGATCACTTTCCCAGGTCAACAAAACATTTCCCAGCACTGTTTTTGGTGCCTGCACTGAAGTCTATGGCAGGGATGCAGCCCAATTTATTCCACCCATTTAGTCACTATTGCTTGCACAAATCAATTCAGCCAGAAGTGGTGACGGTGGGCTCCATTCAAAGCAAGCTCTTGAGCCATGAGAGACACTGATGCATAAGGAATGTCTGTTCTTACACGGTGCTCAGCTCAGGGTGCCAGACAGACACAGGGACGTCAACAGGACCCAGGGAGGATGGCAGGGTGTGGAGGGGGGTACTGCAGAGCTCAGGGTGCCAAGGCAGTAAAAGAGAGAAGGAATTATCAGTCAGGCACCCTAAGCTAACGGGTGTCCCATCTTACCACACAGTGACACCACTGGGCTGACCTCTCTCTCTCCTTTTGTGGACACTAGAGCTGCACCCTTACCAAGCCACCCGCCCCCTTCAGTGGGAACTGTGTTTACATGTGGTCTTTATACAAAGAAGCTGCTGTCATGACGGTCTCGAAAACTTTTGTCTGGGGTAGAGGAGGTCATGCCACGTGGGCTTACACTCTCATGCAGAAAATATAGACAAATGTAGGCCTTAGGAGTCCAGGTAAATGTCAACTCTCCAGTTGTAAACCCACCAGCTCTCTCAGTGTGTGGAAAGGAGGCCTAACTGAATTGAGAAATATTTGTCTACTGCTTTAGTAAAACAACACTGCATCAGAAACAGTATTTGGTCCGCAGTAAAATCATAATGTGGAACATTCCACAAGATCTTCCAATTCCATTTTGAAGTAATACTTGTTTTTCCCCTTATTACAAAGGGAATTTCTAGCTGTAGAAAACCAGAAATAGCTTAAACACACACACACACACACACACACACACACACACACACACACACACAAAGAAAATGAAAGCACCTGCAATTCTGCTCCTCAAATATAGCCCCCCTTATTATACTACCATTTTAGTAGGTTTCCTTCTAGCACTATTTTCTAAATGCACACACATACATAGGCAATCACACTTAATATTTCGTGTGCATGTAACCTCGTAACGTTTGATACATAGTAAGCACTAAGTAAATGCTGGCTGAGTGAAGCTCAATCTCTGAGCTCCAAGTCCTAGTCTATAAAATGAAGAGGAGCCTAGTATCTACCTCATAGTGCTGAGGAATTAAATAAAATAAAATTAGGGAAATTTTGTTTTATTTCTGAGGATTAAATAAAATAAAATTAGGGAAATCAGGCAGTATTCCTCCAACATTATCCAATAAGACATCTGCCAGCACCTTTCCTTGGTCACTCAAGCCATTCCAGCTCCTCCTGACTACCTCCCCCACCCCTCCCTGCGCTAATGGAGCACAGCCCCAGACGCGACAGCACTATTGCTGTCCCCATTGTTTTCTCGATTTCATCCTTACGGAAAGGCTGCTGGAAGAGCACAAAGGAATTCCTTCTCCCCTATCCAGACTCCCCATTTGTCAGCATTTTACCACGTTTGTCTTAAATTCATCATTCTCTAGGTGATTGATAGATAGATGATAGATAGATAGATAGATAGATAGATAGATGGTAGATCAATAGATCTAGATGCTAGATATAGAAAAGTAGATATAAAATGCTATTTTTTTTCTCCACAATCATTTGAGAGCAAGTTACAAATATGATGCCTCATTATCACCATTACCCTCAGAATGTTTTTACTAGCAAGGATTTTCTCCCACATAACCAAACTACGAAACGGATATGGACACAATATCACCATATTATCTGTAGCCCTGTTTCCAATTTTGCCCACTTTCCCAATAATGTTCTCTCTAATCCCTGGGTCCAGAATTCTGCCGCCACCTTTCCTTGGTCACTCAAGGAAATTCTGGACCCTGGGATTATAGAGGACATTACTGGCAAAGTGGGCAAAATTAGTTGTCTGCCCCTCTAGTCTCTTTCAAGAGCAGTTCCTCAGGCTTTTCTTGTCTTTCATGACTTCAGCACCTAAGACCAACACTGCAACTACCTGATAGACAAGGATTCCTCTATTTGGCTTACTGGTATTTCCTTAGATTCAGGTTATGAAACTAGGGCAGGAATCACACAGAATGGATGCTGTGTTCCCATTGCATAATATCAGAATATACCTGATGCCAACCGTCCCTGCCACTGGCTATGTTAAACTTTATCACTTGCTTGAGAAGGTATCTACCAGTTTTCGCCACTGTACAGCATTTTGTACTTATTCCTTAATAAGTGACAATTATTAGTTCATTTCCTTCTGAAAAGTGAAAGCTTCTCTTCTCCTCTTACTTATTTATTATATGTATCAGCAGGATCTCATGGGGTTCTTTTTTATTCAATGGAATATAATTTAATGTTTATTTTTATGCACAAATTGTCCCAGATTTACCTAATGGGAGCTGGATCCTATGCCCTTCTGTTCCATCTCCACTGTACTTTGAGCGATCCCTCCTTCTTTGGCAAAGAGATTCCAGATCTGTCTTGTATTTTCCCTGCCCCTGCCACAGAAAGACACATCTCCAAGCAGTCTGGCTTTTTGTAGTGGAAGCTAATATTTAGAAACCAAGATTTGATAGCTACATGTCCTCATTGTTAGTGGAGTACTATTGTTTTGGGGCCTTCTTCATGGACAGAGAAAGGAAAAATAGCTGTGTATGTATAAATACAGTAATGCACACACAAATAAACACACAAGTATATCTGTCTAATCTATAGCATGTAAAGCCACGCGTTCACACCAGTACCTCCAATGACAATCTTACACAGCATTGTTCTTTTGCTCTTCTCCCTTTTCATAGTTGAAACTGGCTTCCCTTACAACAAGAAACCTGGCTCTCATTGCTGTCAATTTATTCCTTTCTACATAATCCTTCAGTGGATAGTCACAGTTCTGAACAGGCCAGCCTAATACCTTCCTGCTGCCAGTGATGAGGGTCTCTCTACACCAGCTGAGTTCCCCTTCAGCCCTTTTGCTCAGGCTCCAGCATGTGAACTGCTGTATGCAGTCTTGGCACCAGGGAGAGGATGAGAACTTTTACCTTCTTAAATTTTTCATTTTTTCCTTTTAAAAAAAATTCCACCTATCCTGGATCTGCTCCCTACCCCAACATCATAGGCACAATTTAAATATTTTTTTTTGACCTTTTCAAAGAAACAGCTTTGGTTTCATTGATTTCTTTTCTGGTCTTTCTTAGTTCATTTCTTCTGCTTACTTTGGGTTCATTTGATTTTGTTTTGTTTTGTTTTGTTTTGTTTTTGTCTAGTTTATTAAAGTAGAAGCAGCTCTGATAATTGATTTAAACTTTTCGCCTTTTTCAGTATCAGCAACTAGAGCTTTAAATTTTCCTCTAAGGACTGCTTTTGCTACACTCAACAAATTTTCACATTATCTTTTTATCCCAGTTAAAAATAATTTTAATATCCTTTTTATTTATTTGCCTATGAGTTATTTAAAGATTTGTCAGCTTTCAAAGATTTGTGGATTTTTCAGATATATTTGTTATTAATTTCTAATGTAATTCTGCTGTGACTTACATGATTTGGATAATCCTAATTGTATCGAAGTTCCTTTCATGGCTCAGAGAATGAGCTATATTAGTAAATGTTCTGTGATTATATAGTCTAGGTTGGTTAATGTTTCATGAGCACTTGAAAAGGCTATGTGTCTTGCATTATAATGTTTAATATGTTTAATAAATGTCAATTGGGTCAAGTTGGCCATTAGTGTTGCTCACATCTTCTATTCAATACTACTGTTTTGCCTCATTGTTCTATCAGCTAACTAGACAGAATAATAAGTTGCCTTCTTAAACTGTTTAATTATGATTGTGGATTTGTCTGCATCTTCTTTTATTTCTGTCAGTTTTTGCTTCATATATGTCCTAGCTCTATTATATGAAAGACATATGAGACAATTCTGTCTTTCTCATTGTCTCCTTTGTCATTAAGAAATATATCCCTCGGCCGGGCGCGGTGGCTCAAGCCTGCAATCCCAGCACTTTGGGAGGCCGAGGCGGGTGGATCGCGAGGTCAAGAGATCGAGACCGTCCTGGTCAACATGGTGAAACCCCATCTCTACTAAAAATACAAAAAATTAGCTGGGCATGGTGGCGCGTGCCTGTAATCCCAGCTACTCAGGAGGCTGAGGCAGGAGAATTGCCTGAACCCAGGAGGCAGAGGTTGCGGTGAGCCGAGATCGCGCCATTGCACTCCAGCCTGGGTAACAAGAGCGAAACTCCGCCTCAAAAAAAAAAAAAAAAAAAAAAATATATATATATATATATCCCTTTATCCCTGGTAATAGTTCTTGTCTAGAAGTTTAGATATTCCTACCATTCTAACTTTTTAATGCTTATCCTTAGCATGGTACAGTCATTCGTCCTTTAATGATGGGGACATATTCTGGGAAATGCATTCTTAGGTGATTTTGTCACTGTGTGAACATTATAGGGTACACCTAACAGACCTAGACGGCATATACCCTACTACACACTGAGGCTACATGGCATAGCCTATTGCTCCTATGCTACAACCTTGTACAGCATGTTACTGTACTGAATACTGTAGCCAATTTAACACCGTAGTATTTGTGTGCCTAAACATAGAACAATACATTAAAAACACAGTATAAAAGATTTTTAAAAAGGTACACCTATATAGATTACTTATCATGAATGGAGCTTGCAGGACTGAAAGCTGCTCTGGGTGAGTTACTGAGTAAGTGGTGAGTGAACGTGAAGGCCTAGGACCTTACTGTATGTTACCGTAAACTTTATAAACTGTGCACGTAGGCTTCACTAAATTTATTTTTAAAAAAAGATTTCTCCAATGATAAGTTAACCTTAGCTTACTGCAGCAACTTTACTTACAAACTTTTTAAAGTTTTTGACTCTTTGTAATAACAGCTTAAAACACGCATTGTACAGCTGTACAAAAATGTTTTCTTTCTTTATATTCTTATTCTATAAGATTTTTCCTATTTTAAAAATTTTTCAACATTTTTACTTTTTAAACTCTTTTTGTCAAAAACTGAGACACAAACACACACATTAGCCTAGGCCTACACAGGACCAAGATCATCATTATCAATGTCTTCCATTGCCACATCTTTTCCCACCGGAAAGTCTTCAGGGAAAATCACACGTATGGAGCTGGCATCTCTTGTGATAACCATGCCTTCTTCTGGAATTCCCCCTGAAGGACCTGCCTGAGGCTGTATTACAGTTAACTTTCTTTTAATAAGTAGAAGAAGTGTACCTTAAAATAACAATGAAAAGTAAATTATACCAAATACATAAATCAGTAACATGGTCATTTATTATCATTATCAAGTATTATGTACTGTTTATAATTGTATGTGCTCCAGCTCTACTTTTGTATGGCTGGAGTGCAGTAAGTTTGTTTACATCGGCATCACCACAAACACTGGAGTAATGAGTTGTGCTATGATGCTTCAACAGCTATCATGTCACCAGGCAATAGGAAGTTTTAAACTCCATTGTAATCACATGGGACAACTTTGCCATAATCAATCCATCATTGACTGAAACATCATTATGCAGAACATGACTGTATATCTTTTTCAGTATTTTATTTTAAAATATATGTTGCTTTTGTTTTTAAATTTAAAGGGAACCTCTCATAGAGAGCATGGAGCTCAATCTTCTTTCTCATCCAGTCTGACAACTCCTTTCACTTAAATTATTTAGTCTATTAACATTTTATGTAATTATGGATATTATTGAATTTAAGTCTACTACAGTGTACTTTGTTTTCTATTTGTCCTATTTGTATTTTTTCTCTTTTCTTTTCTTTTGATTTGAAAAAAAATTTAATACTCCATTTCAGTTCCCCTATTGACTTTTTAAGCTATATCTCTATATTATCATTTTAGTGATTTGCTCTAGGGATTTCAATATGCATCCTTAATAGATCACAGACTATTCAGGATTAATATCGTGCCACTTCATATAAAATGTAAGGACCTCCTCTCAGTCTCTATATTGTTCTCATGTATTTTACATTTACATATATAGAAAACCCCATAATAAAATGTTATTATTTTTATTTTAAACAAATTCGTTTTTAAAAAGACATAGAGACAAAAATACAATCTTTTATATTTATCCAAGTTTCTATCTGGTGTCAATTTGCCTTAGCCTGAATAACTTCTTTTACTATATCTTGAGCATGGGTTTGTTGGCAAAGAATCTGGTAGTTTTTGCTTGTTTGAAAATGTCTTTATTTTACCTTAATTTTTGAAAGATTTTTTTTTCCAGATAGAGCATTCTGAATTCGCAGTATTTTTTTCTCACTCCTTTAAAGATAAAATTCTACTGTCATCTGTATATGATTGTCACTGATAAAAAGTTAACAATTACTTGTATCATTTTTACCTCCTAAAAAATGTGTTATTTTTTCCTCTGGCTGCCTTTAGTATTGTCCTTATCCTTCACTTTTAGCATTTTTGGCCTTGTTTGTGTTTATTATGCTTGGTCTTTATGAAATATTGAATTTTAGGTTGATTTTCCCCCAATTTGGGAAATTTGGGCCATGATTTCTTCAAATACATTCTTCCCTTGCTCAATTCTCTCTTTCTCTTCACCTTCATTTATACCAGTTCTACACTGCACCCTCTTAACTGCAGTTTTGCTCTCTGGTTTCAGTAATCCCTGGTCAACCATGGTATGAAATATTAAACTGAAAATTCCAGAAATAAGGAATTCATAAGTTTTAAACTATGCATTATTCTAAGTAGTACGATGAACTCTTACACTGTGTTGCTCCATCCTGTCTGCACATAAACCATCCCTTTGTCTCACATACCTACACATTTTTTGCTACCCACCCCTTAGTCATTTAGCTGTCTCGGCTTTCAGGTTGACACTTACGGTATTGCAGTACTTGTGTTCAAGCAGCCCTTTTTTAACTTAGTAATGGCCCTAGGAGTAGTGATGCTGGCAATCTGGATATGTCAAAGGGAAACTTGAAAGTGCTTCATGAAGTAAAAAGTGACCTTGGTGTTCCTTGTCTAGGATTTGGCACTACTGGCAGTTTCAGGAAACCACTGAGAGTTTCAGAACATATCACCCATGGATAAGGGTACCATACCTTTATTAGAATGCTTAATATGTTTCAAATCTCCTTTTAAAACTCATTTTTATAGTAATTTATATTCATTTCTTGACCTTTCTTCGATTGTCTCTACTATGCTATTAAGACCTTCCAATGTATTACAGATATTGTGATTAATGGTTCTAGAATTCCCATTTGGTTTTTACATAGTTTTCATTTCTCCACTGAAATTCCACATCTGTTTATTCATTATGACAATTTAAGTTTTTAAGTCCTTGATCATAATAGTTGATTTAAAATCCCTAATTGCTAATTACAACTTCCGAGTCATCTTGGGGTCTGTTTCTCTGGACTTTTTCTAGAACGATGGCTAAAATTTTCCTGCGTTTTCACATCGATTACTTTTTTATTGCATGCCAAGCATTATGGGTAGCTTGTATGGAGTTTGGACTCTTATTTCCTTTAAAAAGTGTTGGGTGTCATGCATTTTGTCAGGCTTGTCAAATCAGTGGTGTTTCCTTTTGGTCCCATCAGACTGTTTTGTGTTTTGTTAGGATGCGTCTATTTTAGATTTGGCTTTAGTTTTAGGGCTTGCCTTTGCTCTGGGGCTGCGGTCTTCAAAAGTAACAGCATCCTTGGGAACTTATTAAAAATACAAAATTTCAGGCCTTACTTCAGAGCTACTGAATCAGAAATTTCAGAGATGATACCCAGCAATTTGTATTTTAACAAGTGTTTCAGATGACTCTGGTACATGCTAATGTTAAAAAATCACTGCTGTAGGGCATAACCTTTACTCGTAGGATGTGGCAGAGAAGTCTGTCCTCTCTGGCTGGGCCAGAACTTGATCATCTCTCAGCGTTATGCAAATCCTGGTATCCCCTTGTTCTGCTCTCAGCTCCTCAGCAGCCATGCTCTCATGCCTCAAGAGTCTCACCTTCCTCTAGAGCAATCCTTCCTTCAGCCAAGGATCCAACAGAAAATCCCTGTGGAGATTTCTGTGTCTCTTCTCTGTGGAGCTGCCTTCTCTCCAGTCCCCTGCCCTGAAAATTGTAGCTGCTTCAGCAGCCCAGATCTAATCTTTGCCTCCTCAGCACAGTGGGCTCCATCTCCCTGCACGACTACGGGAAAAAAAAGTGTTCCTTTTCTCAAGGATAAGGGTCCTCTACTTCCTGTTGCCCAATGCCTGAAAATAGTTGACTCATACTTTGTCCAGTTTCATAGTTGCTTACAATGGAAAGGCAAATTTAGCACCAGTTACTCCATCATGACCAAAAGCAGAAGTCCTATTCTAAGGTTTTTTAATGTGTGTCATTTTCTTTTTAATGTGCCTGAAAATATATGCATTGTTTTGTATGCAGTACTTTTAATTTAGGTCAATAATATATGTTTATTACTTTTTTAACATAGTTCTTGGCTTGCAAGATCATCTATGTTGCTATTTAGAATATTCAACCCATTTATTTTACCTGCTTCACTGTACTCCATAGAGTTTATCTTCCATGTGCTATTTATCTACTCTCCTAGGCATGGGAACCAAGATTGCCTCCAGCTCTCCACTCTGGAAAATAAAATTGCAACATTCTTGTATAGACTTGGGCTGGAAATTAGCCTTGGAGCCAGGGACTCAACTGGACCTTAATTAGCTAGCTCACAGGGAGATGTAAATGAGTTCAATCTACGTAGCCACTCACATGGTTCCTCACTCCACGTCTTTACCAACACTTGGCATTATGCTGCTCGCTAATCTTTGCTAGTTGAAGAAGTAAAGTGACTCTCACAGTTCTTCATTTTGCATTTCGCTGGTTACTGATGGGTTTGAACATCTTTTTATATGTTTGTGTAAGCTTTTGGGTTTTTCCTATAAATAACCTGTTCATGTCTTTGACAATTTTTAATTGAGTTTGCTGCTATTTCTTGATTAGAGTCATGTATATACTCCAGATTTTAATTTTTTATTGCTTTAAGATATTGCAAATAACTTTTATTCTTGTCTTATATGTATATACTTTGTTTATGGTATTCTTCATTAAGTAGAAATACTTAATTTTGAGGTAATTAAATTTAAATTCATTAAATTTTTTCTTTTGGCCTATACTATCTCAGCGTAGTTGAAAGTCTCCTTTCTCACCCTGAAGTACAATTGCTTTTCTATTTTGTCCTATATTTTCTTCTATTACCATAATAGTATTTTACTTCTTATTTAGGTCTTAAATCTGACTTGAGAAATGTTTGTCTACTGCTTTAGTGAAATAAAACTGCATCAGAAACAGTATTTAGTCTGCAGTAAAATCATAATATGGAACATTTCACAAGATCCTCCAATTCCATTTTGAAGTAATACTTGTTTTTCCCCTTATTACAAAGGGAATTTCTAGCTGTAGAGAACTAGAAATAGCTTAAACACACACACACACACACACACACACACACAAGAAAATGAAAGCACCTGCAATTCTGCTCCTGAAATATAGCCCCCCTTATTATACTACTGTTTTAGTAAGTTTCCTTCTAGCACTATTTTCTAAATGCACACACATACACAGGCAATCACACTTAATATTTTGTGCGCATGTAACCTTGTGTGGCTATGGCAAGTTACTTAACTTCTCAGAGATTCATCATCTCCATCACTGAATGGAGGTAATAGTAGCATCTCACCTAATGGGGTTGTCATGAGGATGAAATATCTTAATGTATATAAAGTGCTTAAAAGAATGCCTAGCACATAGTACCATGTAAGTAATTGCTATTATCATTAAAATAAATGTATTTAAGTATGTTTAAGTAACAGTGCAATATGTGAAAAATACAGCAAAAATCAAAAAGGTAATTCTAATAACTAAAGCTTGAGAAACACCAACCAGAAGGAATATATTTTGATTTTCCCAGAGTGGAAGGACTCAAGTCAACAAGAAATCCTGATGTCAGCTGATTTTACATTTCCTTTCCTTCACACTCATTTCTCCCCTTAATTAGCTACTTAAAAGGATACATTAATCCCATTGATAAGTAACATCTTTTACCATGAAATTCTTTGGGAAATTTTTGAAAAAATACAATTGATTTTTATGTCCACAACTGTTGCTTTGTGCAGACCTGGTTCAGTACAAGAAAATCTCAATGCTGTGTGAAAATCTGGGCTTGACAGGATTATCCTGCTCTGAAGTTGCCCAATATTTATTTCTGGTCCTTTCATTTTGCATTCTCACTTTCTGTGGTAGGAGCTGAGGAAGAGTGAGAAGACTGAAACTTGGGTGGCATGAAAGGAACAGAGGTTGTGACTAGTAAGAGCCTCAGGCTCCTGTTCTGACCCCACACCTGGATGCTGCAACTCCTAGAAGCAGGCAGGGTGCTATCCAGGTTGCTCCTGACCCTCTACTATGACTCTATAACTGGAGGCCTTGCCCGTTTGCACTTCCTCACCTAGAGTTTCCCTCCAGCTTTAGCCCTGCTCCACCCACCTAGAGCATCTCAGCGCCCACACTCCCATGAGTGAGTGGGCTTGCTTGCCCTGTGCCAAGGCTTTGAGATGACTTAAGGCACAGGGACCCTGCAAGCCAGGACCTGTGATGTTCTCAAGCTACCAGCTGACCTTTTGGACACAACTAAATTATAGAAACTTCTAAGTGTGTTCCCCCAAAAGAACAAGAGGAAACAGAGTTCTGAGAGCCAAACGCTGGAAGGAGAAAAGGAGAATTTTCTTGTAAATTTTATTTGTCCATTTATTTGTTTGTCCATTAAAATGTCACTCAACCACACACTCATTCACTCATCCCTTCATTTGGTACAAGCCCCTTGAGTCAGACATCAGGGGTATGACGGCCACTTGAAGAAGGACCTTCCACCCCACCACTGAAGCTTTCCCTGTACCATGGTGGGCAGGAGTCACCTGAGGAGTTGCTGGAATAAGGTCACTGAGTTCTCTAGACCGTCAGGGACTCACTGTTTGGCCCTGGACACACACCAGCGAATTTCTTTGAGCTTCTGCTCTCTCTGCTGGAGAGTATCTGCTGTATCTAACTTCACCCAGCTTTCAAGAGTCTCCTCTCAGCCAACAAAGGTTGCTTATAGCTTTTGTTCGAAAGTATTGGACAAAAGCATTTTGTCTTGGCTCTTAATTTAGCAAATCTGAAATTCATTTGTAGAATAATCAGATGAGACATTCTCAGCAAGTTTCAAAAAAGAAAAATATTGTCATGGGGAAGAATTTTGCTTGTATGCTGACATACATTATAAAGCCTGAACTATAAAGATGCTGTAAAAAAAACTTTAAAGTGTAATAAACTAAAGATTAAGAAGAAGATGCCAAACTATCAACTCTCCTAACATATAAGGCAATCTTATGAATCAATAAGAAACTAATAATATGCTCTATTTATTTATATATTGATAGAGTCTCACTCTGTCACCCAAGTTGGAGTGCAGTGGTGCAATCTCAGCTCACTGCAGCCTCTGTCTCCTGGGTTCAAGCGATTCTCCTGTCTCAGCCTCCTGAGTAGCTGGGATTACAGGTGCGAGCCACCATGCCTGGCTAATTTTTGTATTTTTAGTAGAGACGGGGTTTTACCATGTTGGCCAGGCTGGTCTTGAACTCCTGACCTCAGGTAATTCGCCTGCCTCAGCCTCCCAAAGTGCTGGAATTAAAGGCCAATTATTTGTTTAAGTGAACAAAGATATAAACAGGGAACAAATCCAATAGCCATTAATATAAAAATACTAACCATATTCATAATAAAGCAAAATGCCAATTACAATGAAATATGTCTTTTGCCTGTTAAAAATGGCAAAGAGATTTTATTTTATTAATGAAAATACCCAATGCAGGTAAGGATGTGGCAAAATAGTCACTGCTGTGTATTTTTTATTGGAATGTAAATTTGTGCATTATATCTGAAAAGCAATTTAACAATACTTACCAAGATGTTTAAGAAGTTCATTCGGTAATGTTGACAGGTAATAGCAAAATAAAATACAGCTGGAAAATTCAATGACTAAAAATTAAAGATTAAATTAGATATTGGTAAATTTGGTATATGATTCAGATATAAATAATTTTTAAAAGAATTTTTAGGTCAGGCACAGTGGCTCAATGCCTATAATCCCAGCACTTTGGGAGGCCAAGGCAGGCTGATCACGAGGTCAAGAGATCGAGATCATCCTTGCCAACATAGTGAAACCCTGTCTCTACTAAAAATACAAAAATTAGCACCTGTGATCCCAGCTACTTGGGAGGCTGAGGCAGGAGAATCACTTGAACCTGGGAGGCAGAGGTTGCAGAGGCTGAGATCATGCCACTGCACTCCAGCCTGGTGACAGAGAGAGACTCCGTCTCAAAAAAAAAATTTTTTTATTGACATGAGACTATACTCATAACATTG
Organism: Saimiri boliviensis; assembly: GCF_048565385.1. Lineage (NCBI taxonomy): Eukaryota > Metazoa > Chordata > Mammalia > Primates > Cebidae > Saimiri > Saimiri boliviensis. Next base: position 15,479,670 of record NC_133456.1, read on the forward strand.
TTAAATTTAAAAAGAGATATACAGCATTCTTCTGGTCCATATTTTATAATATATGTGGAGAGCACAAAGACAGGAAAGGAGTATACCCAGATCAGCACGGGATTGTGTGCGTCAGAAGCGACATGAGACAAGTGCATGGTTCTCAAACTGCAGGGTCCACAGTGAGTTCACAGGGGTGCCATGGAATACTTCCAGTTTTCAGGGGATATACATTGATACCTGACACTTCCTGGACACCTGGGAACTACTCCACTGAGGCAGTTCACATTTTAAACATTAGATTGCAGTACATTCCTTTCACAGTTGTCGTATCCTTACAAAGCTGGGTTTTCAATGCTTGCTTTGAGATAAAGTGACGTGGGACAGAAAATGAGGGCAATAGTGTCCAGCTGGATTCCAAGGTTGGAGAAGTTGGGCTTTGTCCAACAGGGCACGTGTCCCATTGGCACTGCTTAAGAGGAAAATTAAACATTATTTTCTTTCAATGCATTTGTATTTTCTTTTCAAACAGCAGTTTGTTGTACATTGTTAGAACAAACATACCTAAGTCATTTGGATCTAACCACTAATTAGTGGAACTGTTTGGTATTTCTTTTTCTTTTTCTTTTTTTTTTTTTGAGACGAAGTCTTGCTCTGTCGCCAGGCTGGAATGCAGAATGTCGCAGGCTGGAATGGAATTGCAGGCGCAATCTCGGCTCACTGCAACCTCCGCCTCCTGGGTTCAAAGGATTCTTCCGCCTCAGCCTCCCAAAGTAGCTGGGACCACAGGCACGTGCCACCACACCGCTAATTTTTGTATTTTTTGTAGAGATGGGGTTTCACTATGTTGGCCAGGATGGTCTCAATCTCTTGACGTCGTGATTGGCCCACCTCGGTCTCCCAAAGTGCTGGGATTACAGGCGTGAGCCACCGCGCCCAACCCCGTTTGGTATATCTTTTGGCCCAGGTGCACTAAGAAAACAGTACTGAGAAATTAAGGGCACCATGCACTGAGAGGGTTTGGGGACCTCTGAGCTGGGGGATTTATTTAGGAGTGAGATTACATGCCATGTGGGAGTGGGCAGGCAAGTTCCTCCAGGCTGGCACCTCTGCCAGCAGTGCTAAGTGGGAAGTCTCTTCAGGCCAGCTACTTCAGCAGTCAGGAAGGAATGCCAGCTGAGAATATGAGCAAGGATCAGGTGGCACCTGGAAGGACAGGCCAGATCCCATATGGACAACTACCCGCCTTGAGGAGAAATGGGAGGCTTGTCTGTCTCTCGCGGCATCCATCCACTCCTTTGCTAGGAATCTGCAGAGGAAGCTGCTCCATTCACCATGGAGGTTCACGTGCACCTGGCCCAGGACTTGTAGTCCCGGAGGGAAGCATGGAAACTGGAGTCCAGGGGGTCCAGGTACTGTCCTCCAAGTCAGCCCGTAGATAGACTGCAGTGTGCACAAACCACCACAGGGCCCCGGAGCCTGCTGACGCATTCCCCACCCCCACCCTCACCCCCCTCCCCTCCCTCCCCTAGCGGCGTTACAGCTGTTGTTCCACTCTCTAGCAAGTCTCAAGTTAGTTATATAGATGCCCTGGCCTGTGCTAACCTGGAACCCTTCTGATAGTGAGTTCTGAGAAATGAAGCTCTGGTTTAGACTGACATTGTATAAAGTTCATCACAAAATGAGCGATGTTAATTTTCTTCTGCATGCTTTCAGAGCTAACTGAAAAAAGAAAATATATATATATTTTTAGAGCAGGCTCTCACTCTGTCCTCCAGGATGGAGTAAAGTGGTGACCGCAGTTCACTGTGGTCTCGAACTCCCGGACCCAAACGATCCACCCACCTCAACTTCTTCAGTAGCTGAGACCACAGGCCCATCCCACCACGCCCAGTTAATACTTTATTTTTATCCTTTATAGAGACAGGATCTCGCTTTGTTGTCCAGGCTTGTCTTGAACTCCTGGCCTCAAGGGATCCTCCTGCTTTGGCCTCTCCCAAAGTGCTGGGATTACAGGCATGAGCCACCAGGTCGGCCTATCCAACTTTTAAAATGACCACATCATAAGAAAAAACTATTCTTTGTGAAAAGAAAGGTAAGAGAAAGAGAAAGAAGGAGGGAAAGTAAGAGGGGAAAAGTTGGGGAAAGAGTGAGAGGGAGACAGAAAGCAAAAAGATGAGCAGGTGCTTCTTAGAAGAACGCAGTGGGATGAGCGTTCCAGGGTGCGGGTGCGGAGTGAATGAAGACCAGAAGCATGCCTCTCTGTGGGACCTGCACAAAGTTTGGTATGACTTCCATCCTGTGCAGGGGAGCGAGGGGGAGAGAGAAGGGTGGGGCAGTGGGTGGGTTGACTGGGACATGGGGCCAGAGCAGGAGGCCATGATGAGACACTGAGCTTGAGTCTCCTCTTTATGAGGTGACTCCCAATGCACACTGTGAGCACAGAGTTTATAAAACAGGTATTTGTAAGCCGGGATGCCCTGTGTACACACTTTAACATCTCTCTGAACCTCACTTTTCACAGTAATAGAAAGTGGTAGTTTAAATAAATGGTAATTATAATTATATTGAATAAGGGTCTTGCCAAGTAGTTATAGATGCTCTAAACCCTCTTGTCTCCACATAACTCAGTGCCCATTCTCCCCCACGGCTCACTGCTCTCCCAGATCCCATGCCTCTGCTGCTTCCCCCTTGTAACAATGTGGATAAAGCTATGTGGGTTCCACAGAGTTACAAACAGGCATCTAATAACTACTTTTTTACAAACATTTATTGGCCAGGCCCAGTGGCTCATGCCTATAATCTCGGCATTTGGAAAGCCCAGGAGTTTGAGACCAGCTTAGGCAACATGGCAAAACCCTGTCTCTACAAAAAAATACAAAAATGAGTCAGTCAGGCATGGTGGTGGGTGCATACCTGTAGTCCCAGCTACTCAGGAGGCTGAGATGGGAGGATTGCTTAAGCCCTAGAGGTCAAGGCTGCAGTGAGCCATGATTGCACCACTGTCTTCCAGCGTGGGTGACAGAGTGAGAAACTCCCTCCAAAAAAGTCAAAAAACAAAAAACATCTGCTCCAAAGTGGCCCCCCTAGTTTTATTTGCACTTCTTACAAGATTTTCCTCAAAAGGAAGATCGGGTATATTTATCTGAAACAGTGTCACACTTCGGTGATTTCCTTGCAGTACTCTCTTGCACAAGATGCTCGACACATTCAAGAAGCTGACATACTGTGGCCGTTCAAACCTGACTTCCATTGCCTGTCAAGACAACTATTTTGCTCCTCAGCATTTGCTTAATTCTATACTTGGTTCTTGAGAGGGAGAAAAAAAGGGGGGAAGTTACCTCCATAACTTAAATTTTGCATATGTGTCTTTGCAAAATTGCAGAAGTTCAGGCAGCTTTATACTTCTATTTGTCAAAACTTGATTTTCTTTAGCATTACCAGGAAGTAAGGCTGGGGGCTGTCTGAAAGTAAATGTGATAGACGTTACTAAATGTGACCACAGAAAGGCTCCATGGTTGTTGCCCACTGCTGTGTTCATAAGGAGAGAGAACTAGAAACTCCCTAGAGACTTGTCAAACATTTACCGGGACCCCACTGTTTCCAGTATGTTTATACAATGAAATATTAAGCTATTATTATATTAACACTATAGAAAAACATTTTATAATATAATTACGTATATGCAAAAAAACGACCTTGGATCCTCACCTCACACTATGCACAAAAAAGTTAACTCAAATGGCCAGGTGTAGTGGCTCATGCTTGTAATCCAAGCACTTTGGAGGCCAAGGTGGGCGGATCACCTGAGGTCAGGAGTTCAAGACCAGCCTGACCAACATGGTGAAACCTCATCTTTAAACAACAACAACAACAACAACAACAAAGACTTAAATGTAAGAGCTAAAACAATTAAACTTTTAGAAGTAAACATGCAAGTAAATCTTGAGGACTTTGGACCAGACAGATTTCTTTTAAAAATGTGGTTCATAATTGAAAAAATTGATAAACTAGACCTCATCAAAATTGAAAACATTTGCACTTCAAAAGATACTATTAAGAAAATGGAAGGACAGGAAAAAACACTGGGAGAAAATATTTGCAAAACACATTTATGACAAAAAGCTGGTACCAGAATTTAGAGAGTGCTTGTACAACTCAATTGTAAAAAAAACAAGCAACCCAATCAAAAATAGGCGCATGCTTTCATTTATAAGTGGAAACTAAATAATAAAAACACATAGACACAAAGAGGGGAACAGCAGACACTGGGGCTACTTAATGCTGGAGGGTGGGAGGAGGAACACATTCAGAAAAAATACTTATTGGATACTATGCTTAGTACCTGTGTGAGGAAACAATCTGTATGCCAAATCCCTGTGACACAAGTTCACCTATATAACAAACTTGCACATGAACCCCAGAACCTAAAACAAAAGTTAAAAGAAAAAAAAAAGACACATAGCCTCCATGACACAGAGGAATAATGTTTTCTCTATTTCAGGTATGTTGCACAGCTTGGTGAATATAGTAAATAATAATATGTTGTACATTTCAAAATTGCTAAGAGTAAATTTCAAATATTTTTCACACAAAATGTAAGTACTTGAGATGATGGATATGTTAATTAGCTCGATTTGATTATTCCACCTTGTTTTTATACATTATAACAAACCTTTGTATACAACAATAGTTTGTCAGTTTACAATTACAAAATAGAAGTTAAAAATAATAAGCAAAAATATATTAACAGACATTTCATCAAAGAAGATACATGAAAGGCTAACAAAGTATGAAAATATGCTTAGCATCATTAGTCATTAGGGAAATGTAATTGCAAATTAAAGCCACAATGAGATGCCATTTGACACACACTGGAAGAGCTGTAATAATAAGACACACAACACCAAGTGTTAGCAGGGGTGTGGAGAAACTCAACCCTCATGCATTGCTGGTGGGGATAAAAAATGGTATAGCTGCTTTGGAAGACAGTTTAGCATTTCCTCAAAATGTTAAATACAGAGTGTTCATCTGACGTAGCCATTCCATTCCTAGGGATATATCCAAGAGAAATGAAAACATATGTCCACAAAAAAATTGTACATGCTTACAAGAGCAACATGTATTGATGTGATTTGGCTCTGTGTCCTCACCGAAATTGCATGGCAAACTGTAATCCTCACATGTGGAGGGAGGGTTCTGGTGGGAGGTGATTGGATCATGGGAGTGGCTTCCCCCTGCAGTTCTTATGATGGTCTATGAGTTCACACAAGATCTGATGGGTTTAAAAGTGTTTGACAGCTCCCACCTTGTACCCTCTCTCTGCCTGCCACCATGTAAGACTTGCCTTGCTTCCCCTTCACCTTCCATCTTGATTGCAGGTTTCCTGAGGCCTCCCGAGCCACGTGGAACAGTTAGTTACAGGTCTTTTATTTATAAATCACCCAATCTCAGGTAGTATCTTTATAGCAGTGTGAGAACCAGCTAACACATTCATAAAAGCCAAAAAGCAGAAATGTAAATATCTATCACATGGCAAATGAATAGACAAAATGTATATCCATACAATGGAATGCTGTCGGGCAATAGGAAGGAGTGAATCGCTGACACAGGCTGTGTAATGAGTGAACCACAAACGCATGTGCTGAGCAAAAGAAGTCAGATGCAAGAAACCATTACGTTCCATGATTCCACTTATATGAAATGCCCAAAAAGGATAAACTTATAGAGGCAAAAAGTAAATCAATAGTTGGCTGGGGCTGGGAAGAGAGAGTAACTGTAAATGGGCATTTATATATGTTTCTTTCTCCTTCCCTCTCTTCCTTCCTTCCTTCTTCCTTCCTTCTTTCCTTCTTTCCTTCCTCCCTCCCTCCCTCTCTTTTTCTCTCTTTCTTCGTTTTGAAACACAGTCTCACTCTGTCACCAAGGCTGGAGTGCATTGGCACAATCTCAGCTCACTGCAACCTCTGTCTCCCAGATTCAAGGCATTCTCCTGCCTCAGCCTCCCAAGTAGCTGGAATTACAGGTGCCTGCCACCATGCCAGGCTAATTTTTGTGTTTTCAGTAGAGATGTTGTTTCACCATGTTGGCTAGGCTGGTCTAAAACCCCAGACTGCAAATAATGTACCCACCTTGGCCTCCCAAAGTGCTGGGATTACAGGCATGAGCCACTGTGCGCAACTGACACGTTTCTTATCTTTAAAACATAAGAATTGTACTAAATGACATAAAAGTCCATTAAAGTCTGTGAATTCCTTAGATGATCCCTAGTGCTCCTTGAAGTATTCAAATGCTAAGAATTATGACTTCTGCTTGTGAACAAGATGGAGCAGGCTTGTTTCCCCCCACGGCCCTTTTCTTACAACTTAAAAAAACCCCTGAGCATTACAAAGCATAGGAAGACTGAACAGTGGGGAGAAAGGTGACTCCCTAAGAAATTTGGAACTTGAGGAATGACATAGCAGTGGGTTCTCTGGGTTTCCTTATTGCCTTCCATATATTCTGGACATACGGCTGCAGGAGCCTCCAGCCTAGAGCTGCCAGGAGACACAGATTTTTAAAAAAACTACTAGGAAAGCCTCTTCCCCCGAACCAAAAGCCTGGGAAAGGGCTAGCCAAATTAGAGAAAACCTTTGTGGCACTACGTGTTGTACTCCAGCCAAATACCAACAGCAAAATCTCACCACCACCGCCCCCACCCCCGCTCCCCCACAGCACACGCACACATGTAATTTCAGTGGGGACAAGCAGGAAGCTGTTTTCCATCCTGCCCAGCTCGCACTTGTGGAAGTGGACAGCCGTGCTTCTCTGATTACTCTGCTAGATGATGGCAGCGTCAGCAGGGCCAAGGGAGATGCTAACCTTCCATCCCCAATCTGGCAGAAGCAGGTTCTGCTCCAATTGTTCCACTGGGTGGTGTCTGGAGGAGCTGAGCAGAGAGCTGATCTACCATACCCTGCTCTGAGGAAGCAGGCAGTTCCCAGATCCCCTGCTAGGACCGAGGTAGCCATGTTAACAGGGTTCAGCAGTGCTCTGAGCCTCCACCTTCACCCAGCATTAATGAGAATGAACACAGCAATGCAAACTAGGGCTAGTAAGTGCTCCACTTTCCCCCCACGCCTGACCTCAGTAGGGCCCAGTGAGGAACTAAACCTCCCCAACTACCCGGCAGCAAAAAGGCTAAACAAGATGGCATGAAGCAGAGCTGGTAGGCTGCCTTGTCTCCCCACCTCTCGGTGTCAGTGGAGACCCAACGAGGAACTGATCCTCCACCCTACCCAGCATCAACGAGACTGAATAAAGCTGTGTGAGGTAGGGCTAGCCACTTAACTTTCCCTCTCCCTACCAGTGTCAGGGAGACGCAGCAAGTAGCAGAGCTTACCACTCCACTCAAGGGAGGCAGTGTCTGTTGGTGCCCCACTTTCACCCAGAGGTATCAGCAAGACCCAAGGTATCAAGGAGACACAGTGGGAATTGAGCTTCCACCCCACCATCGTTAAAAAGGCAGCGTGAGTCAATGCTCTATTTTTGCCAGAGTGATGTTGGTGGGGCCCAGCTGGAAAACAAACATACGCACCAACCTGCTGCACACACTACACTTCAATAGAGGGATTACTTGCTAAATGATAATAATAATAAAAGAACGAAAGATAATTAAATAGGGCTTTAAAATCTCCTAAAATATATTTAAATGTTTAGATACAGTAAAAATCTCATTTGCCATAGCAAGAACCAGGAAAATCACAGCTTTAATAAGAAAATACAATCAACATATGTCAACACTGAGATGAATCAGAGGTTAGAATTAACTGACAAAGATTTTATAGTAGCCATCACAAAAATGTTTCAACAAGAAATTAAACATCTCTTGAATTTTTTTAATAAAAGGTTTTATCACAGACTTAGAAGTTTAAAAAATAATCAAATGAAAATTATGTAACTGTGAAGTACAATAACTGAAGTAAAGAATTTGTTAGGCTTAATAGTAGAATGGAGGTGATCAAGGATAAAATCAGTGAACTTGAAGAGACGAAAACACATGATTTTGCTGCCTGTCTGTTATGGTTGTATAGGGATGCTTGTGACTTTTGCACATTTATTTCGTATCCTGAGACTTTGCTGAAGTTGCTTATCAGCTTAAGGAGATTTTGGGCTGAGTCGTTGGGGTCTTCTAAATATATAATCATGTAGTCTGCCAATACAGACAATTTAACTTCCCCTTTTCCTAATTCAATTAATCATGTCGTCTGCAAATATAGACAATTTGACTTCCTCTTTTCCTGATTCAATTAGCTTTCCTCTGGGCATTAGAGCAAGAACTTTTCTCAAAAAGGAAAAAAAAGAGAGAAAAAGAATAAATAACCAGTATCAGAAATGAAGCAGGCATACCAAAAGGAGTTACACATAACTCTAGCCTCATAAATTCAACAACATATAAAAAATGAACTTAAAAACCACGAACTGCCAAAACTCAACCAATATGAGATAGATGTGACCAGTGTAATAACCATTAAAAATATTAAACTTGTAAATAGCAAACTCCTCACAAAGAAATCTTCAAGGATCAGAAGGTTTCATTGGAGAATTCTGCTAAATATTTAAAAAAGAATTAGTGCTAATTTTGTACAATATCTTCGAGAAAGTAGAAGAGGGAGCACTTCCTAACTTACTTTTTGAGGCTGGTATTATCCTGTCATCAAAATCAGAGAGGCAGATTACCTACTGGTAATCATACCAGTAGGTACAGAAAAATCATTTGACAAAATCCAACATCTGTTCATGATGAACAACTCTCAGCAAAGTAGAAACAGACAGATAGGAACAGACAGTCCTCAACATGATAAAGAGCATCCTCAAAGCCTAGAGATAACACACTTGATGATGAAAGAATGAATGCTTTCCCCCTAAAATAAGAAACATGGGAAAGATGTACATTCTCATCATTCTTACTCAACATACAACTGAGAGAAAGGTATATAGATAGGAGACGAAGAAATGAAACAGTCTCTATTTGCTGATGATATGATTGTCTACATAGAATATCCCAAGGAAATCTAACAAAAAGCCCCCTAGTATTAATAAATGAGTTCAGCAAGTTTGCAGGAACAAGATCAATGCGCAAAAATAAATTGTGCTTTATTTCATTTCTGTGCTTACCACAACCATTCTTAGCATCACTTGCACCACACTGCCTGAGCTGAGCTGAGCCTCTGCAGCGGCTACTCTGGTCCTGCTGCTTGCTGCAGACATCCACCAGTCACTTCGCAGACTCACTTCTACCTTGCAGGCCATTCCACATGGCAGGGCCAGGCCTGGGGAGTCTGTGTCCAGGGATATGGCATGCAATGACATCCCTCACCCCTCCCACCTTTACACAGAGGGAAGGCAGTAGCTCAGCATGCCCAGCTGGTGCCAAGGCAGGGGCACTGTTAAGTAAGGGTGGGGTAGCCTAACCTAGGGACTAGGACCAGGGAGAGAGCTGGGCACTAAGAAGAGGGTGGGGGAAGTAGTACTGGAGATTTTCTGGGCACAGTGGTGGATCTCTGGGCTAAGGACTGTTGCTATTGCTGCCCCTTCATTACATATTAAAGTGCAAATTTTTCAGAAGTCAGCAGAAACGTTGTGGGGGGGGGGGAAAAAAAAGACTGAGTCACAATTATCACCAAACCCAGGTGAATACTCTCTCTGGAAGACTTCCCTTCGAAATCAAGAAAGTAGAGCCCAAGACTCTAGCTTGACAGCTTCCAGCTCAGTGGTCCTACATGTGCCTGAATTTGTGAAGGTGTACAGCCTCCTGTTATTCTGAAAACACCAGGATAGCAGGGCTGGCAACTCTCCCACCTGCACAACCAGATGGGCCATACCCACTAGAGTTTCCAACCTAGCAGTCCTGCTTTCACCCGAACTCTGCAGGCAGATTCAAACTTGTGTTTCCCCAGGAAGCACATGACAGCAGCTTAGGCCCAACAATGGCTTGTTGGCCAACTTTATCCCCAACCTGAGGGAGCCCTGTGGACAAGAATACCCAACAAAGATACGCAGATACAGAAGTAGTAATTAGAGGGGAATCTTTCAAGACCCAGGAGCAGACTAGAATTAAAGTCAGCCAACCAAACCCACCTTATACCATAATCAAACCTCCATGGTCAGTCAAAGACAAAAAAGGTAAATCGGTTCATCCAAAGGACAACAGCTTCAAAGACCAAAGGAACATCAGCCCACACAAATTAGAAAGAACCAGTGCAACAACTCTGGCAACTCGAAAAGCCAGTGTGCCTTCTTTCTTCCATATGACTTCAGTAGTTCTCCCGAAAGGATTATTAACCAGGCCGAGATGGCGGAAATGACAGAAATCAAATTCAGAATATGGATAGGAACAAAGATCATCAAGATTCAAGAGAATATTGAAACCCAATCCAAGGAAATGAAGAACCACAATAAAATGATACAAATGCTGACAGACAAAATAGCCAGTATAGAAAAGAAAGTAGCCAACTTGCTAGAGCTGAAAAACACACTACAAGAATTTCGTAATGTAATCACTAGTATTAAAGGCAGAACAGACCAAGCTAAGGAAAGAATCTCAGAGCTAGAAGAGAGGTGTTCTGAAATATGACAGTCAGATAAGAATAAAGAAAAAAAAAAACACAAAAAGGAATGAAGAAAACCTTCAAGAAATATGGAATTATGTAGAGACCAAATCTACAATTCACTAGCATTTCTGAAAGAGGTGGGAAGAAAGGAAGCAACTTGGAAAACATTTCAGGATATCATCTATGAAGATTTCCCCAACCTACCTGGAAGGGCCAACATTCAAATTCAGAAAATGCAGAGATCCCCTGCAAGACATTTCACAAGAAGATCATCTCCAAAACACATAATCATCAGACTCTCCAAAATTGAAATAAAAGAAAAATGTTAAAGGCAGCTAAAGTAAAAGGACAGGCCACCTACAAATATAAGGCCATCAGACTAACAGCAGAACTCTCAGCAGGAACCCTATAAGCCAGAAAAGATTGGGGGCCTATATTCAACATTCTTAAAGCAAGGAAATTATAACCAAGAATTTCACATCTGGCCAAAATAGTTTCATAAGCAAAGAAATAAGACTCCTTTCACACAGGATCAAATCACATATATCAATGACTAACCTTTAATTTTTTGTTGTTTTTTTTTCTGAGACAGAGTCTTGCTCTGTCACCAGGCTGAAGTGCAGTGGTGCAGTCTTGGCTCACTGCAACCTCTGCCTCCCAGGTTCAAGTGATCCTTCTGCCTCAGCCTCCCAAGTAGCTGGGACTACAGGCACATGCCACCATGCCTGGCTAATGTTTTGTATTTTTAGTAGAGATGGGGTTTCACCATGTTGGCCAGCATGGTCTCGATCTCTTGACCACGTGATCTTCCTGCCTTGGCCTCCAAAAATGCTGGGATTACAGGCATGAGCCACCATGCCCTGCCTAACCTTTAATATTAATGGCCTAAATGCCCCAATTAAAAGGCACAGAGTGGCAAACTGGATAAGAAACTAGATCCAATGGTATGCTGTCTTCAAGAGAACCAACTCACATGCAGTGACACCCATAGCCTCAAAATAAAAGGATAAAGAAAAACCTACCAAGAAAATGGAAAACACAAAAAAGCAGGGGTTGCAATTCTAATTTCAGACAAAACAGACTTTAAACCGAGAAAGAACCAAAAAGACAAAGAAAGGCATTACAAAATGGTAAAGGGTTCAATTAAACAAGAAGATCTAACTATCTTAATTCTATATGCACCCAACACAGGTGTGACCAGATTCATCTTAGAGACTTGCAAAGAGACTGAGATTCACACACAATAATAGTGGAACCCTTTAAAGCCCATTGACAGTATTAGATAGATTATCACAGCAGAAAATTAACAAAGTGATTCAAGACCCAAACTCAAAGCTTGAACAAATGAACCTAATAGATATATGCAAAGCTCTCCACCAAAGACAATATGATATTCATTCTTTTCATTGCCACATAGTACATACTTTAAGATTGACCATTCAATTGAACATAAAACAATCCTCAGCAAACTCAAAAAACCTGAAATCATACCAACTACACTCTCAAACCATGGCACAATAAAAATAGAAATTGAGGCTAAGAAAATTGCTCAAAACCATACAATTACATGGAAATTAAACAACTTGCTCTGAAGGAACCTTGGGTAAACAATACAACTAAGGCAGAAATAAAGAAGTTATTTTATTTATTTATTTATTTATTTATTTATTTATTTATTTATTGAGACGGAGTTTCGCTCTTGTTACCCAGGCTAGAGTGCAATGGCGCGATCTCGGCTCACTGCAACCTCTGCCTCCCGGGTTCAGGCAATTCTCCTGCCTTAGCCTCCTGAGTAGCTGGGATTACAGGCATGAGCCACCATGCCCAGCTAATTTTTTGTATTTTTGGTAGAGATGGGGTTTCACCATGTTGACCAGGATGGTCTCGATCTCTTGACCTCATGATCCACCCGCCTCGGCCTCCCAAAGTGCTGGGATTACAGGCTTAAGCCACCGTGCCCAGCCTAAGAAGTTATTTTAAACTACTGAAAACAAAGACACAACATACCAGAATCTCTGGGACACAGCTAGGTAGTGTTGAGAGAGAATTTTATAGCAGTAAATGCCCCTATCAAAAAATCTAGAAAGATCTCAAATTAACAACCTAACATTACAACTAGAAGAACTAGAGAACCAAGAGCAAACAAACCCCAAAGATAGCAGAAGACAAGAAATAACCAAAATCAGACCTGAACTGAAAAAGATAGGGACATGGAAAAGCATATGAAAGATGAACAAATCCAGAAATTTGTTCTTGAAAAAATTAATAAGATAGACCACTAGCTAGAATAATAAAGAAGAAAAGAGAGAAGATTCAAATAAACACAATTAGAAAGAGACAAAGAGGACATTATCACTGACCTTACAGAAATACAAATAACCATAAGAGACTACTATGAACACCTTTATGCATACAAACTAGAAAATCTAGAATAAATAGATAAATTCCTGGACACATGCATCCTCCCAACACTGAATCAAGAATAAATTAAGTCTTTGAACAGACAAATAATGAGCTCTGAAATTATCAATAATAAATAGCCCACCAACAACAAAAAAAGCCCAGGACCAGAAGGATTCACAGCTGAATTTGACTAGATGCACAAAGAAGAGTGGGTACTATTTCTTCTGAAATTATTCCAAAAAAGTGAAAAGGAGGGACTCCTTCCTAGCTCATTCTATGAGGCCAGCATCATCCTGATACCAAAACCCAACAGAGACACATATACACAAAAGCAAACTTTAGGTCAATATCCTTGATGATCTATAGATTCAAAAATCCTCAACAAAATACTAGCAAAAAGAATCCAGCAGCACATCAAAAACCTAATCCACAATGATCAAGTAGGCTTTATCTCTGGGATACAAGGTTGGTTCAACATATACAAATCAATAAATGTGATTCATCACATAACAAAACCAAAGACCAAAACCACATGATTATCTCAATAAAGGCAGAAAAGACTTTCAAAAGAATTCAACATCCCTTTGTGTTAAAAACCCTCCATAAACTAAGCATTAAAGGAACATACTTCAGAATAATAAGAACTATCTATGACAAACTCATAGCCAACATTTTACTAAATGGGCAAAAGCTGGAAGCATTCCCCTTGAAAACCAGCAGAAGAAAAGGATGCCTACTCTTACTACTCCTACTGAACACAGTATTGGAAGCTCTGACCAAAGTAACCAGGCAAGAGAAACAAATAAAAGTATCCCAATAGGAAGAAAGGAAGTCAAACTGTCCCTGTTTGCAGATGACATGACTCTGTATCTACAAAATCCGAGTCTCCACCCAAAAGCTCCTTGAGCTGATAAGCAACTTTAGGAAAGTTTTGGGATACAAATCAATGCACAAAAATCAGTATCATTCCTGTACTCTAAGAGCACCCAAGCAAGTAACCAAATCAGAAGCATGATCCCATTCATGATTGCCATAAAAGAATACAATATTTAAGAATACAGCTAACCAAGGAGGTGAAATATCTCTGCAATGAGAATTACAAAACACTGTTCAAAGAAATCAAAGATGATGCAAACAAATGGAAGAACATTCCATGCTCATGGGTAGGAAGAATCAATATTGTTAAACTGGCCATGCTGTCCAAAGCAACTAGAGGTTCAATGCCATTCCCATCAAACTACCAATGGCATTCCTCACAGAACAGAAAAAAACTATTCTAAAATTAATATAAAACCTTAAAAAAGAGCCCAAATAACTAAAGCAATCCTAAGCAAAAAGAACAAAGCTGCAGGAATCACATTACCCAACTTCAAACTGTACTACAGGGTCACAGTAACCAGAACAGCATGGTACTGATACAAAAACAGACACATAGACCAATGGAACAGAATACATAGCCCAGAAACAAAGCCACACACCTACAACTATCTGATCTTTGCCAAAGCTAACAAAAATAAGCAATGAGGAAAGGACTCTCTATTCGATAAATGGGGCTGAGATAACTGGCTAGAGATATATAGAAGATTGAAACGACCCCTTCCTTACACCATTTACAAAAATCAACTCAAAATGGATTAAAGACCTAAATGTAAAACCTGAAACTATAAAAACCCTGGAATATAACCAAGAAAATGCCATTTTGGATATAGAAACTGGCAAAGATTTCATAAAGAAAATGCCAAAAACAATTGCAACAAAAGCAAAAATTTACTTTTAAATGGAACCTAATTAAATAGTTTCTGCACAGCAAAAGAAACTATCAATAGAATAAATAGGCAACCTACAGAATGAGAGAAAATATTTGCAAACTATGCATCTGACAAAGGTCTAATATCCAGAATCTACAAAGAACTTAAACAAACGTACAAGCAAAAACCAATCCCATTAAGAAGTGGGCAAAGGACATGAACAGACACTTTTCAAAAGATGACACCCATGTGGCCAAAAAGCATATGAAAACATGCTCATTATCACTAATAATTAGAGAAATGCAGATCAAAACTGCAATGAAATACCATCTCACACCAGTCCGAATGGCTACTATAAAAAGGTCAAAAAATAACAGATGCTGGAAAGGTTGTGGAGAAAAAGGAATCCTCATACACTGCTGTGGGAATGTAAATTAGTTCAACTATTGTGGAATACATGTGGCAGTTCCTTAAAAAACTGAAAACAAAACTACTATTCAAACCAGCAATTCCACTCCTGGGTATATACCCAAAAGAACATAAAGAATTCTACCCTAAAGACACATGCATGTGTATGTTCACTGAAGCACTATACACAATAGCATAGACATAGAATCAACCTAAATGCCAGTCAACAGTACATTGGATAAAGAAAATGTGGTACATACACATCATGGAATATTACACAGCTATAAAAAAGAATGAGATTACATCCTTTGTAGAAACATGGATGGAACTGGCAGCCCTTATCCTTAGGAAACTAATGTAGGCACAGAAAACCAAATACTGCATGTTCTCACTTAGAAGTGGGAGCTAAATAATGAGAACACATAGAAAGAGAGGAACAACAGACACCAGAGCCTTTTTGAGGGAGGAGGGTGGGAAAAGGGAGATTCAGAAAAAAAATCAAACTATCCAGTACTATCCTTAGTACCCTGGTGACAAAATAATCTGTACACCAAACTCCCGAGTCACAAGTTTACCCATAAACAAACCTACACATGTATCCCTGCACCTAAAATAAAAGTTAAAATATTTATTTTAAAAATTGGAGGTTGGGGCCAAGATGGCTGATTAGAAGCAGCTACAGGGTGTGGCACTCACAGAGATGGACAAAAGGGGCGAGTAAATACAGCACCTTCAACTAAAACATCCAGGTGCTCACACTGGGACTGATCAGAGAAATTGCTCAAGTCACAGAGAACATAGAAAAGCAGGGCAGGATATCAGCCCACCCAGGGGCAACACAGAGCCAAGGGAACCCCCTCCCCCAACCAAGAGAAGCAGTGAGTGAATGTGTAACCCAGGGAAACCATGTTTCTCCCACAGATTTTTGCAACCTTCATATCAGGAGATCCCCTCAGGAACGCACTCCACCAGTGCCTTGGGTCTGACACACAGAGCTGTGTGGAGTCACAGGCAGAGCAGCTGCTCAGGCATTCACAGAGGCCCAGGAGCTTTATCTAATCCACTCTGGGATCCTTGGTAAAGATGATTACAACTGAGGCAAGATGGGAGGTCTGTACATACCCCTAGGAAGAGGGCTGAATCCAGGGAGCAGAGCAGCATCAGTCTATGGGCCCCACTTGCGTGGAACTGCACAAGATAAGAACAGCTGGCTTGGAATTCCAGCCAGCCACCAGCAACAGGTTAGCACCTACCTGAGACAGGGTAGAGCTCCCAGGGGAGGGATGGGGTGCCACTTTCGTTGTTCGGATGACTCAGTTGTTCCAGCCTGTGGGCTTTGGAGGGTCCAAATGAACTGGACAAGAAAGGGATTCCCCAGCACAGCACAGCTGCTTTACCAAAACGTGGCCAGACTCCTTCTTTAAGTGAGACCCTGATCCGCTCCTCCTCACTGGGCTGGACCTCCCATCCAGGGCCTCCAGCCACCCTCACCCATATTCTACTTAAAGAGTTGTGATTTTTCCCTGGGACAGAGTGCCTGGGGGAAGGGACAAGCCACCACCTGTGTTGGATGACTCAGCCATTCCAACCTGTGGGCTTTAGAGAATCCAAACAGACTAGACAAGAGAGGGATCTCCCAGCATAGCACAGCTGGTTTACCAAAATGTGGTCAGACTGCTTTTTAAGTGGGACCCTAATTCATTCCTCTTCACTGGCAGGATCTCCCATCTGGGACCTTCAGCCACTCCAACTCATATCCTATGACTGACAGAATTCAGATTTCTCCCTAGGACAGAGTGACTATGAGAAGGGGCAGGCTGCCACTTTTGCTGTTTGGGTCACTAGGGTATACCACCAGCCTGGGGCTTTAGAGAGTCTAAACAGACTGGGGAGGAGGCAACACCCCAGCACAGTATGGCTGCTCTGCCGAGGCGTGGCCAGGCTGCTTCTTTAAATGGGCCCCTGATTCATTGCTCCTCACTGGGCAGGACCTCCCAGCCAGGGCCTCCAGTCACCCCCACCAGTGTTCTACGGCTGACAGAGTTCTGTTTTCTTTCTGGGACAGAGTGCCCAGCAGCAGGGATGGGAGGGTGGTAGTGGGCAGCCGCCTTTGCTGTTTGGGCATCTCAGCCTTGGAGAGCCCAAACTGACTGGAGACTGAAGGGATTCCCCCAACGAAGTATAGCTGCTTTACCCAAACATAGCCAGACTACTTCTTTAAGTAGGTCCTTGATCCTGTTCCTCCCAACTGGGGTCTCCAGCCACCTCCTACAGGTCTATATCCCCCTAGGATGGAGCTTCCAGAGAAAGGGACAGGCTGCCATCTTTACTGTTCTGCAGTCTTCACTGGTGATACTTCTAGGTACTGAAAAATCCAAAGTGACTAGGGTCTGGAGTGGATTCAGAGCAAACCACAGAAGCCCTATGGAAAAGTAGCCAGATTGTTAAAAGAAAAATGAGCAAACAAGCAAAAACAAAACAAATCCACAGAAACGCCATCCAAAGGTCGGCAACTTCAAAAACTGAAGATAGATAAGCCCACAAAGATGAGAAAGAATCAGGACAAAAACACTGAAAACAAAAAAAGCCAGAGGGCCCTCTTTCCTCCGGATGACCACAGCACTTCTCCAACAAGGATTTAGAACTGGGCTGAGGATGAGATGGCTGAAATGACAGAAGTAGGCTTCAGAATGTAGATAAAAACAAACTTCACTGAGCTAAAGAAGCATGTTGTAACCCAATGTAAGGAAGCTAAAAATCATGGTAAACAATGTAGGCACTGACAGCCAAAATAACCAGTACAGAGAGGACACAACTAGCCTGATAGAGCTGAAAAACACACTACAAGACCTTCACAATGCAATCACAAGGATTAAAAGCAGAATAGACCAAGCAGAGGAAAGAATCTCAGGAAAGAATCTGAAAACTGACTTTCTGCAATAAGATGGTCAGGCAAGAATAGAGAAAAGAAGAATAAAAAGGAATGAACAAAATCTTTGAGAAACATGGGATTATGTAAAAAGAGACCAAATCTATGGTTGATTGAGATACCTGTAAGAGACAGAGAGAATAGAACTAATCTGGAAAACGTATTTCAGGATATCATCCAGGGGAACTTCCCCAACCTAGATAGACAGGCCAACATTCACATTCAAGAAATTCAGAGAACCCCATCTCCACAAGAAGACACAATCATAAAATTATCCAAGGTCAAAATGAAAGAAAAAAATGTTAAGGGCAGACAGAGAGAAAGGCCAGGTTACCTACAAAGAGAAGCCCAACAGACTAACAATAAATATCTCAGTGGAAACCCTGCAAACCAGAAGAGATTGAAGGCGAATATTCAACATTCTAAAGAAAAGAAATTCTGACACGGAATTTTATATCTGCCAAACTAAGCTTCATAAGCAAAAGAGAAATAAGATTCTTTTCAGACAAGCAAATGCTGAGATAATTCATTACCACCAGATCTGCTTTACATGAGCTCCTGAAGAAAGCACTAAATTTGGAAAGGAAAAATTTTTACCAGCCACTACAAAAACACACTGAAGTACAACAGACAAGTGACACTAGGAAGCAACCACATAAACCAGTCTGCAAAATAACCAGCTAGCATTATGATGAGAGGATCAAATTGACACATAACAATACTAATCTTAACCTTAAATGTAAATGGGCTAAATGCCCCAATTAAAAGACACAGAGTGGCAAGCTGGATAAAGAACCAAGACCCATTGGTATGCTGTCTTCAAGAGACCCATCTCACATGCAAAGACACACATAGGCTCAAAACAAAGTGATGAAGGAAAATTTACCAAGCAAATGGAAAACACAAAAATCCATGGTTGCAATTCTAGTTTTTGACAAATTGACTTTAAACCAACAAAGATTTAAAAAGACAAAGAAGGATATTACATAATGGTAAAGGGTTCAATTCAACAAGAAAAGCTAACTATTCTAAATAGATATGTATCCAACACAGGAACACTCAGATTCATAAAGCAACTTCTTAGAGACCTTGAAAGAGACTTAAGATTCCCACACGAATAATTGTGGGACACTTTAACACCCCACTGACAATATTATACAGATCACAGGACCTGAACTCAGCTCTGGATCAAATGGACCTGATAGATAGCTACAGAACTCTCCATCTTAAAACAACAGAACATATGACTGTCTCATCTCCACATGGGACTTACTCTAAAATTGATCAAATAATCTGAAGTAAAATATTCCTCAGCAAATGCAAAAGAACTGAAATCATAACAAATAAATCTCTTGTACCACAGCACAATCAAATTAAACTCAAGACTAAGAAATCTACTCAAAACCATACAAGTATATGGAAATTGAACAACCTGCTTCTGAATGACCCTTGGGTAAATAGTAAAATTAAGGAATAAATCAAGAAGTTCTTTGAAACTAATGAGAACAAAGATATAATGTACCAGAATTTTGGAGACACCACTAAGGTACTGTTAAGAGGGAAATTTATGATACTAAATGCCCACCTCAAAAGTCTAGAAAGATCTCAAGTTAACAACCTAACATCACAA
Source organism: Saimiri boliviensis (assembly GCF_048565385.1). Lineage (NCBI taxonomy): Eukaryota > Metazoa > Chordata > Mammalia > Primates > Cebidae > Saimiri > Saimiri boliviensis. Next base: position 15,499,359 of record NC_133456.1, read on the forward strand.
CTAAAAGAACTAGAGAACCAATAGAAAACAAACTCCAAAGCTAGCAGAAGACAAGAAATAACCATGATCAGAGCTGAACTGAAGGAGATAGAGACACAAAAAAACCTTCAAAGGATCAATGAATACAGGAGCAGACTTTTTGGGGAAAAAAAAAAAAAATAGACCACTACCTAGACTAATAAAGAAGAAAAGAGAAAAGATTTAAGTAAACACAATCAGAAATGATAAGGGACATATTACAATTGACCCCACAGAAATACAAATAACCACAAGAGACTATTAAAAACACCTCTATGCACACAAACTAGAAAATTTAGAATAACTGAATAAATTCTTGAGCACATACACCCTCCCAAGACTGAACCAAGAAAAAATTGAATCCCAGAACAGACTAATAACAAATTTTGAAATTGAAGCAGTAATCATCTACCAACCAAGAAAAAGCCCAGGACCAAAAGGATTAACAGCTGAATTCTACCAGATGTACAAAGAAGAGCTGGTACCATTCCTACTGAAATTGTTCCAAAAAATTAAAAAGGAAGAACTCCTCCTTAACTCATTCTATGAGGCCAGCATCATTCTGATACCACAACCTAGCAGAGACAAAACAAAAAAAGAAATCTTCCAGCCAATACACCTGACGAGCATCAGTGCAAAAATCCTCAACAAAATACTGGCAAACCAAACCTAGCAGTACATCAAAAAGCTTACTGATCATGATCAAGTAGGCTCCATCCCTGAGCTGCAAGGTTTTTTCAACATATTCAAATCAACAAATGTGATTCATCACATAAACAGAACTAAAGACAAAAACCATATGACTGTGTCAATACATGCAGAAAAGGCTTTCACTAAAATTCAACATCCTTCATGTTAAAAACTCTCAATGAACCAGGTGTTGAAGGAACATACCTCAAAATAATAAGAACATATCATATATGACAGACCTACAGACAATATCATACTGAATAGGTAAAAGCTGGAAGCATTCCCTTTGAAAAGCAGCACAAGAAAAGGATGCCCCCTCTCATCATTCCTATTGAACATAGTATGAGAAGTTCTGGCTAGAGCAATCAGGCAAGAGAAAGAAATAAAGAGTATTCAGATAGGAAGAGAGGAAGTCAAATTATCTTTGTTTGCAGATGACATGATCCTATATCTTAAAAACTCCATTGCCTTAGCCCAAAAGCTTCTTAAGCTGATAAGCAACTTCAGGAATGTCTCAGGATATAAAAATTAATGTGCAAAAAATGCTAGCGTCCCTATACACCAACAACAGGCAAAGCAGGGAGCCAAATCCTGAATGAACTTCCATTCACAATTGCCATAAAAACAATAAAATACCTAAGAATACAGCTAGAAGACATGAAGGATCTTTACAAGGAGAACTACAAACCATTGATCAAAGTAATCAGTGATGACCCAAATGGAAAAGTATGTCATGCTCATGGATAAGAAGAATCAACATTATTAAAAAGGTCATACTGCCCAAAGAAACTTATAGATTCAATGCTATTCCCATTAAACTACCATTGACATTCTTCACAGAATTAGAAAAAACTATTTTAAAATTCATATGGAATCCAAAAAAAGCTCAAATAGCCTAGGCAATCCTAACCCAAAAGAACAAAATTGGAGACACCATGCTACCCAACTTCAAACTGTACTACAGGGTTACAGTAACCAAAACAGCATGGTACTGGTACAAGAACATATACATAGACCAATAGAACAGAATAGAGAGCCAGAAATAATACCACACACCTAGCACCATCTGATCTTTGACAAACCTAACAAAAACAAGCAATGGGGAAAGAATTCCTTATTTAATAAATGATGCTGGGAGAACTGACTAGCCATATGCAGAAAATTGAGACTGGATCTCTTCTTTACACCATATACAAAAATCAACTCAAGATAGATTAAAGACCTAAATGACTTTAAACCTAAATGTCTTTGACATGAAACCCAAAACTATAAAAACCCTAGAAGAAAACCTAGGCAATACCATTCAGGATATAGCACAGGCAAAGATTTCATGACAAAAATGCCAAAAGCAATTGCAACAAAAGCAAAAACTTACAAACGGAATCTAATTAAACTAAAGAGCTACTGCACAGCGAAAGAAACTATCAATAGAGTAAACAGAAAACCTAAAGAATGGGAGAAAACTTTTGCAATCTATGCATCTGACAAAAGTCTAATATCCACCACCATCTATAAGGAAGTTAAACAAATTTACAAGAAAAGAACAACCAACCTCATTAAAAAGTGGACAAAGGACATAGACACTTTTCAAAAGAAGACATACACGGTCGGGCGCGGTGGCTCAAGCCTGTAATCCCAGCACTTTGGGAGGCCAAGGCGGGTGGATCACGAGGTCGAGAGATCGAGACCATCCTGGTCAACATGGTGAAAGCCCGTCTCTACTAAAAGTGCAAAAAATTAGCTGGGCATGGTGGCGCGTGCCTGTAATCCCAGCTACTCAGGAGGCTGAGGCAGGAGAATTGCCTGAGCCCAGGAGGCGGAGGTTGCAGTGAGCCGAGATCGTGCCATTGCACTCCAGCCTGGGTAGCAAGGGTGAAACTCCGTCTCAAAAAAAAAAAAAAAAGACGACATACACGTGGCCAATAAACATGAAAAAAAGTTCAACATCACTGATTATTAGAGAAACGCAAGTTAAAACCATAATGAGATACCATCTCATACCATCAGAATGGCTATTAATAAAAAGTCAAAAAACAACAGATGCTGGTGAGGCTGTGGAGAAAAAAGGAATGCTTTTATACTGTTGGTAAGAGTGCAAATCAGTTCAGCCTTGTGTAAGACAGTGTGGTGATTTCTCAAAGATCTAAAGGCAGAAATGCCATTCAACCCAGCAATCCCATTACTGGGTACATACCCAGAGGAATATAAATCTTTCTCTATTATAAAGACACATGCATGCACATGTTCATTGTAGCACTATTCATAATAGCAAACACATGGAATCAACCTCAATGTCCACCAGTGAAAGACTGGACAAAGAAAATGTGGTACATGTATACCATGGAATACTACACAGTCATAAAAAGGAATGAGATCAGGTCCTTTGCAGGGACATGGATGGAGCTAGAGGCCCTTAACCTTAGCAAACTAACTCAGGAAGAGAAAACCAAATACCACATGTTCTCTCTTGTAAGCGGGAGCCAAACGATGAGAATACATGAACACATAGAGGGGAACAACACACTGCAGCCTACAAGAGGGCAGAGGGTGGAAGGAGGGAAAGGATCAGGAAAAACAACTAACAGATATTAGGCTTAATATCCGGGTGATGAAATAATCTGCACAGCAAACCCCCGTGACATATGCTTACCTATGTAACAAGTCTGCATATTCTGCACATGTCCTGCTAAACTTAAAATAGAAGTTTAAAAAAGTCAATCGCATATTAATGTACTAACAAATACACAAAAAGAAAAATTTTAAACGCAATACGTTTGCAGGGAATAAAAGAATGAATAGGTGGAACACAGAGAGATTTAGGACAGTGAAGATACTCTGAATGATATTATAATAGCAAATACAGGTCATTATACATTTGTTCAAACCCAAAATACGTCCAATACCAAGAGCTAACACCAATGTAAATGGACTTTGGGTGATTATGATGTCAGTGTAGATTCATCAATTGTCAAAAATTCACTACTCTGGTGGAGGATGTTGATAATGGGGGTGTTATGCATGTGTCAGGGCAGGGGTAATACGCTGAATCTTTGTACTTTCCTTTCAATTTTGCTGTGAATTTAAAACTGTTCTTAATTAAGTATTTAAAAAGCACACGCATACACACAATGCAATTTTCAATTGCTCCAAAGAAAATGAAATACTCAAAATCCAGCAAAACATGTACAGGATCTATATTCTGAAAATTACAAAATGCTGATTAAAGAAATCAAAGAAGACCTAAAGTAATGTAGAGACATAACATATTCATGAGTCAGAAGACTCAACGTTATAAAGATGTCAATTGCCTCATTTTATTGCAGTTTATAACAAAATCCCAGATAAGTTTTTTTTTTGTAGACATTGATGAGCTTATTCTTAACAATTGCTTAACAACAATTATAGACAAGCTTATTGTTAAATTTACATAAAAAGACACAGGACCTAGAGTAGCTAAAACAATTTGGAAAAAGAGAAATAAAGTGTGAGGAATCACTCTGCCAGTGTTCAGGTTCACTAGATAGCTACAATAACCAAGACAGTGCAGTACTGGCAGAGGGAGGGACAGACGAATGGAACAGAACAGAAAACCCAGAAATAGACCCATACATATATGCCCAATTGATTTTTAGCAGTTTTATTTATAACAGCCGAAAACTGACAAGAACCCAAATATTCTTCAAAAGATGGATGGTTAAACAAACTGTTACATCCGTACCACGGAATACTTCTAAGCAATAAAAAGTACTGGTACTGCAACAACTTGGGCAAATCTCAGGGGAATTACACTGAGTGAAAAAGCTGATCTCAAATGTTTCTATACTGTGCAATTCCATGTATATGAAATTCTTGAAGTTAGGCATAAGGGCAACAAGGAAATTAGGAAGAGAGCCAGGAGTTCTGATCAAGTGTTGGTCATAGAACTTGCCTCCCTTTCAGTTCAAGAAAAATGACTTCCCACTTTAGGACCTTGGAGGGTTTCAAGTGTCCCCAGAACTCTGCGGTTTTCTTTGGGATGATTTTAAAACATCCCCATAGATGAGTGTGCCAGGAGCTGCTATACCGTCTGATTTCCACCTATACACCTCTGAGCAGGCAAAATAGACTTTCCTCAGCCTTCCGAGTGCTACAGCATTGTCCAGGGGTCCAGGCCAGCTGCCCCAAACATGTTGGTGACCTAGTTTAGGCAGGAAATGTACTTTTAAAGGCCTGCTGTCCTTTCTCTACTGTGGTTTCATAGCAACCTGCCTTCTGGCTTCCCAGGCTTCCAGACTCTGTGTTCGAGGTTGCAGCCTTTGCGTGATTTCAGGCCTTCATGTGGAAGTTGAATCATTACAGCATAACCAGAAGGTCTCAGAGTGGGACCCTGAGTGTCTTATTGGGCAAATATTTATGGAGGACCTACTGTGTGCCAAGCACTAATGCTGGAGGACACCGCAGGGAACAAGGTGTGGTCTTCTGCCATCAGGTAGCTGGGTGGGGCATGAACAGCCCGTTACAGCACAAGGAAATTAAATGCTCTGATGGATGGGCTTGGAGAGACCTCCTGTAGGAAGTGTCATCTAAGTTGACAGCTGAAGGATAATGGGAGTAGAGGTAGTTAGTGTTCCAGGAGAGAGACCAAGAAGGAGAATCCAAGGGATCAAACCACAGACTCCTGGTCTTCCTTTAAGAGGGCATGCAGATGTTGCTGTCTGTGGATCCTCGGGTCTGGGTTTTCTCTCTTCCTAAATCTACTACCCTGGGATCTCTGAAAAATCTAGTTTATAGCCAGACATCAACTCCAGCTTATAGCCAGACAAAGTAGCCATCAGGACAGCAGCTACCCAAATGCCTGCCCTCAGGAGTTGCAGTGACCTGTGGACTCTTTGGCCCTTCCCAACCATTGATCTTCCTGCTCTCAATTCCAGGAGATTCTCTTTTACTCCAGAAGTGGTCCAATTGACCCTTTCCATGGTTTCCAGAAGGTCCTAGCTAGGTCCTGCAGAGTGCATCCCTTTGTGGTAGCCGTCTGTCATACCACTTCAGGCAGCAAAACTTAAAATAAATTTTGCAGTGTCACATGCAAGGGTTAAGAAATAGGCTTTTTTGGGAAATGGGGAAATGTTCAAGCCGGTGTCAGCAAGAGAGAGCAGGTGGCTCCTCTGGACCTCCCTCCTCCCAAAGAAAGTTGTGCAGAGGGCCTTGCCAAGCCACTGGCTAGGCAGCATGGGTGAGGATTCCATAGAAAGACTCTGCTCATTGTCCAGGTAACCCAGAATGAACATTATTATATTTGTGAGATTTAATTTGCCTGCTATTGTGTTTATAGCATCCAGCCTAGAGGCTTTGCACATAGTAGGCACCTAAAAATATTTCTTGAGTGATTGAATAAACAACTCAAAGCTCTGATGTGTCCATCCTTATTGAAGGACCTCAGTTCTGCCACCCTATGCTCCTGTCTTTGATTCCTTTTCCTGCCTCAACATTGCCCCAGATCCAGCCTCTGCCTTGCAGCCTGATGCTTTACCCCCTGTTCCTGGTGACCCACAGAGTTCCAGCAGGAAGGACCAGAGCCTGCAGGAGGGAAGGGAGAGGAAAGAGGAGGTAGGCCAACCTGGAGGAAGGGACAGAGAGGAAGGAGGTGTGCAGAATGGGAGCCTGCTCCACGAGGCAGCCACAAAGGGGTGCTGAGGTCAGGGTTACCAATCACAAAATGAAGCTCAAAGGAACCTAGAAACCACCAACTAAACATCCATTCCTTTGAGCTGATGAATGAATCACTCAGCTGGTCTTTGATCTGGAAAATAGTCCAGAAACATGCAAGCACATAGCCTGCATGTTGGGGATTAACTTTTTTTTAATAAACTATTTTTAGAATAGTTTTAGAGCCACAGAAAAGGTGTAAAGATAGTATTGAGAGTTCCCATAAGACCACGCCCAGTTTTCCCTATTATTAACCCCTCACATTGGTATGATACATTTGTTACAATTAATGAACCAACATGGATCATATTATTATTCATCAAAGCCATACTTTACTGAGATTTCTTTAGTTTTTACCTAGTGTTCCTTTCTCTATATCCAGGATGCCACACTGCATTCGGTAATTGTGTCTCCTTCAGCTCGTCTTGGCTGTGACAGTTTCTCAGACTTTCCTAGTATTGGTGAACTTGACAATTTTAGTAATGCTTGTCAGCTATTTTGCAGCCTGTCCCTCAAGTGAGACTTGTCTATTGCTTTTCTTATAGTTAGACTGGAGGCAGGGGTTTTGGGGAAGAAGACCACAAAGCACAGGGCCCATCTCATCACATGATATCAAGGGCACAGACAATCAACATCCCTCACACCTGTTCATGTTAACTGGCCACCTGGCTGAGGCAGTACTTTTCAAGGTTCTCCACCGTAAGGTACTCTTTTTTTCCCCAAAGCAGATTTTTGAAGTACGACTGACAAATAAAAATTGTTTATATTTAAGGTATACAACATGATATTTTGATATATATATGCATTGTGAATGATTACCACAATCAAGCTAATCCACATTTGCATTGCTTCACATACTTATCACTGTGGTAGGAACACTTAAGATCTACTCTGCTAGTGAATTTCAGGTATACAATACAGCAGGGGTCCCCAACTTCTGGACCAAGGACCAGTACTGGTGCCCTGTTAGGAACTGGGCCTCACAGCAAGAGGTAAGCAGTGGGGCCAGCCACCATTACTACCTGAGCTCCACCTCCTGCCATATCAGTGACAGCATCAGATTCTTATAGGAGTTCTAACTCTACTGTGAACTGTGCATACTCGGGATTTAGGTGGCATTCTCCTTATGAGAATCTAATGCCTGATGATCTGAGGTGAAAGAGTCTTATCCCAAAACCATTCCCACCACACTGAGTCCATGGAAAACTTGTCTTCCATGAAACTGGTCCCTGATGCCAAAAAGGTTGGGAACTGCAACAATACAATATTACTAATGATCATCACCATACTGTACATTAGGTCCCCAGAACTTACTCGTAACTGAAAGTTTGTACCCTTTGGCCAACATGTCCTCAAGGGAGTTGATTGCCATTGGTTTTGTTGTTACACCATGATCCAGAAAGGTGTCAAGGACACCAGCAGGTAGCTGTCCCCATCGTAGCAGATATTGCTGAATGACTAAGACATGTATGCATGTCCAACCTTCCTTCCCTTCCTCATGCCAGTGGACAAATCAGGGCTCTGTGTACCCATACTCGGCCCTGCAAATTTCTACCCCCAGGAGTGGAAGTTTGGCTTAGAGTGGCAGCTCTGAGAACTGTTGTGCCTGGGGTCTACTGCTCTGCTAGTTGTGTCGCGGAACAAAGCCCAGTCCTGATGAATGGACACCTGCAACCTCCCTGGCAGGTGCCAGAACTCTTGTGAAATAAGACTTAGTAGAAGACTTAGTAGCTTTCTGTTAAGTAGGCAGGAGCTCAAAGTCATCAAATTATGGGCATTAATGTCAACAAGAGCACACTTGGTCGTGCCCATTGGTAAGCCCAAAATGCTAAGGGTATATGTGTATAATTTTTAAAAACTGCATCCTCTTGTCATATTTATGACTTTTGCAGAGGGCAGCAACTCTCTCTTCTACTTCCTTCTAAACTCTCCAGCACAGAACTTGCTCTGCAAAAGGTAAACACCCGCCAGATGGTCTGAAATGTGCTTGGTCAAACATGACTAAAGTTATCCTGTGGCTGATAAGGACTCGCAAGGGTTTTAAAATAAGGAACTTGTGAGGGTTTTAAAAATATATAAATGACTGAATGATGGAAGAATTATTTAAGGTCTTTTTAGTGGAAAACCTTACTTCCTGTATTTGGAATTTAATTTTTATTTCCATCTGAACTTATGTGTGTATAGATTTTCAAAGCCAGCCCTGGCTTCTCTCAATTAAAGGAAATGTAGGTTAATATATTTCTCAAGGAATTTCTTTTCTGGACTTTTTGGGGAGTTTCAGTATAATAGAAAACACAAAGTGAATGTGTACAATGTAAGAAACCATTAAACTCTAGTTCACTGATTGTGTCTGACTAGCAGCTGTGATGTGAATTGTTTTAACGTTAATACCATCATATTTGGATGCCCTTACTCCCTACATAGCCATAGGCCCCACTTCTCTTTGTTGTCTGTAACCACACGTGTACCCCTGCTGCCCCCCACAGACCCTTTAGTGTACAACTGCTGTGCTAGAGACTCCTGCCACCCTCAAGACGAAAGGCAACCACAAGTACTTCCAAGATTAGCATCTTCCACTTAAAGGAAAGAGGTCTCTTATAAAAACACCATGGGAGGCTGAATACTAGCCCCCAAGGATACCCAGGTTCTAACCCCTAGACCCTGTGAACTTATATAGCAAAAGGGGCCTTAGGTGTGACTAAGTCAAGGGTCTTGAGATGGGGAGATTATCCTGTTAAGCCTTAAATGTGACCACAAGAATATAAGAAGAAGGAAGAGGGAGATCTGACTACTAACGAAGAAAAGGCAAAGTGACAACAAAAGTAGATATGGGAGTGATGCGGCCACAAGCCAAGGAATACGATCATTCAAGAAAAGTTGAAAGAGACAAAGAATAGATCTTTCTCTGGAGTATCCAGAAGGAGCCAGCCCTGCCAACACCTTGATTTTAGTCCCATAAGGTTCATTTCAGACTTCTGGCCTCCACAACTGTAAGAGAATACATTTACACTAATTTAAGCAACTAAGTTTGTGTTAATTTGTTACAGCAGCTATGGGAAATTAATGTAGTCACAATTTCCATTCTTCCTAGAGCTAACCATCCCATCTATTAGGAGTCAGCACTTTATTCCTCTTTTTCCATTCAGATACTTGATACCAAGATATCCTCATAGCATCTGATATTTTTTATATTTAAAATTTTATTTCAGAATTGTTTGGCAACTGTTGAGTGAGATGTCGCAAGACTAGAGTCAAAATACTCTCAATTTTTCACTTCCACATTTGACCCCTTTGGGGACAAAAAGACTCTGCAGAAGGTCAATTCCAGTGCAGGAATGCCCTCTGTAATAGGCCAAAGAAGGGTCATTCAGCCCCTTTCGCATTCCCCTTCGGTGACCAGGACCTCACTTGCCTCCTTTTGTTCACAAGGACAGGGTGCCCTTATTCTGAGTCAGCTAACAACTGAGTAGCCCAAGACCTAAGAACTGAACAGCAAATAATGAAGACAGAAGAGCATTCAAAAAAAGACCAGAATCAGAATTGAGACCTTATTTCTAACCCTCCACATCTACAAGAGTTGACCAGCTACTTAGCGTAATGGTGCTGCTGAATTACATGTGTGGTAATGATTGCAAATATTCCAAACCAGTTGTGGTATCAGAATGATGCTGGCCTCGTGGAGCAGGCTCCTATTCTGCACACCTCCTTCCTCTCTGTCCCTTCCTCCAGGTTGGCCTACCTCCTCTTTCCTCTCCCTTCCCTCCTGCAGGCTCTGGTCCTTCCTGCTGGAACTCTGTGGGTCACCAGGAACAGGGGGTAAAGCATCAGGCTGCAAGGCAGAGGCTGGATCTGGGGCAATGTTGAGGCAGGAAAAGGAATCAAAGTCAGGAGCATAGGGTGGCAGAACTGAGGTCCTTCAATAAGGATGGTCACATCAGAGCTTTGAGTTGTTTATTCAAACAAAATCTAGATTTCTGGCTTTTCTGGAGAATGAGACTACTGGCCACTTTGGGTTTGCATTACTCTCAGTCCCTGGTCAGACAGACCCCTGGTCCAGGGAAAGTGTGATAAGCTAGAAGAGAAAGGGCCAGAAGCCAAGGCAGAAGCAAACTTTTAGAGACAGAAAAAGACAAGACAGTGAAGGAACAGTCAGAGAAGTAGGAGGAAAACTAAGAGAAGGATGTTTTCTAGGAGGTAAAGACAAACACAATAGAGCATTTCAGGACACAAGTGGCGGTCGTAGTGTCTGGTGCAGCTGAGCAGTTGAGCAGTTCCGGTGAGGCCTCTGGACCTCCCAGAGGGTTTAACGGGTGACTGTGGAGTGATGAGCTTCAGTGGAATGGGGACGGCAGACATCCGATTTGAGTACGTGGAGGAGCAAACGGGAGTTAAGAACGTGCATTTGGCTTTAAGAAGTTTAGCTGTGAAGAGAGGGGAGGACAGGGCAGCAGCTGGAGGGATCAAGCGAAGGATTGTGTTTAATGCGGAAGATGTGAGCTATGGAGAGGGAGAGAGAGAAGATGCGCACAGCTGAGGAAGCCAAGCCATTGCCGGGAGGAGCCGGGGTGGGTGGGATTCGCCTTCACTGTGTGTCAGTGAGAACAAGACAAGGAGGGCTGAGAGTGCAGATGAAGCGGGAGGATTTCTGGCAAGAAGGTAAGAGTGTTTCATCCTGACACTTTCTATTTCTTAGTAAAATGGGTGACAAGGCCATTTGCTGATAGTGGGGGCAGGAAGAGGGTCAGAGAATTCTAGTGAGTGAGGGACTCTGAAATACATGTAGCACAGAAAGGGGAAACTCAGAAGTGTTGCTGAATAGGTCTGAGTACCCCCCATGCCTGGAGGCAGGGGGCTCTGGGGACCTCCACTCTCCTAGGCTGCACGAGGCAGCCCCAGCAGCCCAGGGAGCCACCTGAAGCAGGTGAATCACAGACTTCTGTGCTCCAGGTCCCTCCTCTGCAAAAACAAGAACAAAAACAAAAACAAGACACCAGGACAATCTTCCTCCTTTCTCCTCTGGGGACATTTTAAGCATGAGTTGTGGCCAGAAGTCAGAGTGCATTTGAATCGACACCCTCCAATAAGGGGCTTCAGCAGAGCCGGAGAGACAACTCCTCCCTTTGAATTGTGCTATGTTTACATTTAAAAAGGAGGAAAGGCAGAAGGAGATGTTTCTTTAAATCTCACTAAAAAACCAATGCAATTAACCATGAGTTAAGAGTGAGCATCTACACAGCACCCCATACTATGAGTGTTCGTATTGACAGACAATCATGGGTTATGGAGCAGTCTTTCCCATTTTACCTCACGGCGGCAAACTAACCTATCCAAAAGGTACACCAGGAAGTAAAACTACATCCGGAATTCTGAGCTCACCTTGTGATTAAGGAGAGGGTAGCGGAGGGCATTGACAAGAGTGGGGCCCCTTTCCTTAACTCAACTTCAAAGTCCAGCTCCACTCTTCCCAGTTGTGACTTTGGGCATCCACTTCACCTCCTCTAAACCCTGGTTTCCTTTCGGAAAGTGGGTATGGGCCACAGTATTGGCCATAGATGATGCGGAGTTGCAGGGAGGGTTCACAGAGAGAAGGCACAGATGGTGCGTGGCGCACAGAAAGCAGTCAACACAGGCAGACCTGATTACGACAGTGGGAAAAGGAACGGGTGGTCTCAGAAGACCTGGTCTCCATCCAGCTTTACTACCAGCTCTGTGACCTGAGCAGGTCATCTTCCCTCTTTGGGCTCAGTTTATCCATTGACAACATGAAGTCATTGGGCCAAGTGGCCCCATGGCTCTTTCCAGCACTGACATCTCTGAGTCCCTGGGCCAAGGTTTAGGAAGCTAAAGATGGGGGAGCAGCCATAGGAGATGTCCTGAGACTTTGTGGGCTGAATAAAGAGGTTCAGACTCAGTCAGCCAAGCCTGAAGTAGCCATTCCCTGACCTAGCCAATTAGGTATATATATATATATAAAATCAATTCGGTATATATATGGTATAGTCAATTAGGTATATATATTATATATATAGTCAATTAGCTATATATATATATATATAAAATCATATATTAGTATAAAAACTAGTTAATAGAGCAGATTGTGTGTGTGTGTATGTATAAAATAGAGCAGATAGTATATATGTGTATATATATACATATACACATATATACATTATATACATATAAACTATCTGATATACATATATATACTATCTGCTCTATTCTTATTGTAATATATATATACACTCTGTGTGTATATATATATATATATATATATATATATATATATATATATATATACAGATAGATATATAGAGAGCAGATAGTGGATGGATGGATAGATAGATAGATATACACTATCTGCTGTATTCTTATAAACTATATATCTTGACTAGTTTACTAGTTTAGGGTATGTTTTGAGGCTCAATCAATATATTTTTTAAAACCACCCTAAAATTTGGTGGTTCAAATAACAGAACACCGAGGGCTTGGAAAGCTTTTGTCCTTCTTCCAAACACAAGCTAGCAGAGAATGGAAGGGGCTACTCTGGCCACCACTGCTCTATTCCAGAGACATCACCTGGTCACTGTTGAAGCCTTGACTGGTGCAGCCCCCAGGACAACTGCCTGCTGATGAGGCAAGACCCTCGCTGCTCTGGCTCCCTCCAGACCACTGTCGAGGTACCACCTACCGGCCTCCACCTGGAGCTCTTCAGCTCACCCATGTTCCAAGCCTGGAGCTCCATGGTTCCCAGGGCATGACCCCAAGCCATAGTTGCTGGGCCAGGAGGCTGCTGGTCTTGGCTACATGCTATTCCAGAACCTCCCAGCATACACACAGCAAAGCCCAGGCTTTTGTATTTAGCGCAGACTGCCTTTGTCCGGGTGAGTTTACCTTTGCCTTTAGTCCATTCCTTTCACCATAAGCCACCCTACCAGATTTGCTCAACTCTTAATATCTGCAGTCCCTCGCCTCCTGAGGCTTTTGGCTCCTGATGTGAAATAGTTTCCCCTCCACTAAAATTTTGTGTGCTGAGGGCTCCCAGGACAGGCAGCTTTCGTCAGGCCACACACTGCCCTTGTGTGCTGGACCCTCCCCAAGAGCAATGAGGTCCTCCTTGCTGCCATGCACTTGCAGAGCAAAAAGGGAGACATGCAAGGAAAATTGCTCCAGTGGATTGTCCTTCTGGAAGCCTCCAATTAATCAGGCCAAAAATTAATACAGTAAACATCATTAAAATGACAGGGCAAATGAAACTATATGCTAGTCATAATTATTAATATTGGCAGAATCAGTTTAAGTTGATCTTCCACAGAGAATGATTTTTGAAGAAAACAAAAAACCAGTTTTTCAGTTTGCTTGTTCCATTCACAAAGTTGGGTATATTCTCATCCTGAGTTTATGTTCCAGCCCAGGCAAAATCCAACCCTAAGCCTTTTCTTTGTAAGTGTCAAATTTGATGTAACTTCAAATTTTCTGGAGATGTTTCAAGAACAGTTCAAAGAACTCATGTCCAAAGATCATTTTATACAGATGCACCAATGTTAATATTTTCCCCCATGTGTGTTATCATTCTCCTCCCCTACTTCTCTTCATATCTAATTTATATATTATTATCCTGAACTACTTGAGAGTAAGTTACAGGCACCATGCCCTTAAAAACATCTTAGAAATGCCCCATGTGTATTTTCTGAGAGTAAGGACATTCTCTTACACAGCCACAGAACAAGAATCAAAATCAGGAAATTTAATAATCATCACATGCTGTTGACTGGTCCATCATCCATGTCCACATTTCACCAACTGCCCTTAAATAGTCCCTGGTGAGCCGTCTTCCCATAACCCAGATCCAACCTGAGATCAAGTTTTGCGTCAGTCACCTTTCATCTAGAAGGGCCCTCAGGCTTTCGGAGTCCAGCTCCCTCCTAGGCAGGCACCATAGGGTTCAGAGTCCTTCACTCTCCTGTAGCCACACCTACTACCTGCCCCTGTTAGAGCCTGTTCACTTTCCTGGACCCCTAATCCTCCCTGGAACATGCAGGTCTCCTTCATGCCGAACATGGAGTGAGTGTTCTCTGTTGTTTTCTTGTGACTTCTTTCCAGCTGGGAAAATGTGATTCTGGTAACTCCATGCTTGTTCCCTTTTCACAGTAACCACAGTTCCCTTTTTACAGTCATTACATTTTGGTGTAAAAACAATGTCATGATAAAGGAAACTTCCTGAAAAGGAATGAGACTATAATCCTTCTGAGACCATAATCCTGCTCATTTTCATTTGTACCAGCCTAGTAATATGTTTTGTTTTGTTTTTTTGAGACAGAGTCTCACTCTGTCACCCAGGCTGGAGTGCAGTAGCATGACCTCGGCTCACTGCAACCTCCACCTCCTAGGTTCAAGCAATTCTCCTGCCTCAGCCTCCTGAGTAGCTATGACTACAGGCATATGCCACCATGCCTGGCTAATTTTTGTATTTTTAGTAGAGACAGGTTTCACCACATTGGCCAGGCTGGTCTCGAACTCCTGACCTTGGGATCTGCCCACCTCGGCCTAGTAATACATTTTATACCGTAGTCATTGTGCTCATTTTTGCCACCTGCCCTTTCACATTTTCCAAAATGTAGATTGTTCCCTGTTACTCCCCTCTTACGACATTTAAGCCAAGGTGCAGACACGACCTAGTGAGGGCCCTGCCTACTCTCATCCCCTGACATTTGGTCCTGGTGCTTCCCACACCAAGCCATGTGGAGGCCCCTGAATACACCAGACTCTTTCTCAGTGTCCTTCCACCCCTCTCTTGCGTCCACTCCATCAGGCCAACCTGTTGGAGTTGGCGCAAGGTGCCTAAGCATCACCTCCCTCCTGCCTCTGATCTCACCACTCCAGCCAGGGCCACTCCCTTGCTGCTTGTTCCAACAGCGGTTATCAGAGTATCATTCTGTTTTGCAGATGAGCTTGTGTGCCTGCCTCCCCCACTGACTGTATGTTTCCTGTGGGTAGCACCTCTATTTTTCATTTCAATGTCCTTAGCACCAGGCACAGTGCACAAAAATCTCTCAGAGTGAATATTGTTGCTGCAAGGCAAGCATCCTTCTTTCACCTCGAGGTCCCTTCTAAGCTGTGCATGCAAATATCCATCTCTTCTGAGCATCACGGCAGCTGCCGGGGCCCCCCTTCTCACTCACCATCCCCACCACTCCTCACCTCCTTGGTTATGTCAAGTTCTCCAGCTCCTCTCTGGATTCTGAGTCTGATTTGAGTCCCACCTCTCCCAGTAACTAGCGGTATAATCTTGGCAAAGTCACTTTACCTTTCTGCCTTTACATTTCTTGACCTCAAATCTTTTGCCTCACCACCCTTTCAGCTACCCACACCACAAACCTTGTGACCTCCAGGATCTGCCTTACTGAGAAATCTTTAGCATCTCCTTCTCTAACCACAGGTGCCTATAGTTCCCATTCTTGCACATCCTCCTTACCATCACCCCCACCTGTGTTTCTACCCCATCAAGCACTCCCTGGAAACGTTGGCCCACCATTTCCCCTGAGTATTATCAGCCCCTTGATGTCTTGATGTAATGCTTGATTAAGTCACATAGTCCTTACCAGTACACCCCACTCACAACATGTGAGGTGGGTGTGACCTTGTTACCCCTGGGCACTCCCTGCTCATACTCCAGGTATGCTCTTCTGAGACACTGCCTGAAAGAACCCAACCTCGGCCCTGTCTCACAATTCTGTTTCTCTGGTTTTCTGCCCAAACTGCTAGAGAAATTCACTGAGGTGTAGGGACAACATAAATTCACGATGTCTAACTTCAGCTGGCCCACGGTATCCAAGAGAACTGGATCTTTCATTAGAAGCCGTGGTGTCAAGGGCCAGCTCTGCCATTTCAGGCCATGAACTGAACTCCTACCTGGTACAAACCAGGCATCACCCTCCCTTCCCCTCCAAAGTCAGCAGGTTTAAAATTGTTCCAAAGTCTCATGATATAATGCCCCAAATTTCCAGGTTTTTAATGTGGATATATATATATATATATATATATATATATATATATATCATCAAATTTACAATTTTAACCATTTTAAGGGTACAACTCAGAGACACTAAGTACTTACTAAGTACTTTCATATCACACCACCATCACGACCATCCATCTCCAGAACTTTTTCATCTTCCCAAACTGAAACTCTGTACCCATTAAGCACTAACTCCTCCCTCCGTCCAGCCCCTGGAAACCACTATTCTACTTTCTGCTTCTATAAATTTGACTATCCTGGTTATCCTATATAAGTGGAATCACACAGTATTTGTCTTTCTGTGGCTGGTTTAGTTCACTTAGGGTAATGTCTTCAAGGTTCATCCATGTTTTAGTGTCAGAATTTCCTCAAGGCCAAGTAATATCCCATTATACCCATATACCACATTTTGTTTACCCATCCAGCTGTCTATGGACATTTGGGCTGTTTCCACCTTTTGGCTGTTGTGAATAATGAGCTATAAACTTAGGAGTACAAATATCTGTTTCAGTCTCTCCTTTCGAATCTTCTGGCTGTCTAACCAGAATTGGAATTGCTGGATCACATGAAAATTCTATTTTTAATTTTTGCAGGAAATGTCATAGTGTTTTCCATAGCCTCTGCACCATTTTACAATCCCACCAACAGTGTGTAAGGGTTCCAGATTATTCACATATTCTCTAACACTTATTTTCTGGTGTGTGTGTGTGTGTGTGTGTGTGTTTCTTTTTTGCTAATAGCCATACTAACAGGCATGAAATGGTATTTTCTTGTGGTTTTGATTTTCATTTCCCTAATGATTAGTAATGTTGAGCATCTCTTCATGGGCATACTGGTCATTTGTATATCTTCTTTGGAGAAATATTTAAGTCTTTTGCCCAATTTTGAATGAGGTTATTTGGGTTTTTTGTTGTTGAGTTTTAGGAGTTCTCTATATAGTCTGGATACTAATCCCTTATCAGATATGTGGTTTGCAAATATTTTCTCCCATTATATGGGTTGCCTTTACTCTGTTGATAGTGTCTTGATGAACAAAAGTTCTTAATTTTGATAATATACAGTCATATCCAGGAAATCATCGCCAAATCCAATGTCATTGAAGATTTTCTGTTTTCTTCAAAGAGTTTTATAGATTAGCTCTTAATTTAGGTTTTTGATCCATTATGAGTTAATTTTTATATATGGTGTAACACAGGGGCCCACTTCATTCTTCCACTGCATGTGGATAATATCGAGTTTCCCCAACACCATTTGTTGAAAAGGCTATTCTTTCCCCCCACTGAACTGTATATTAGTTGCCTAGGGCTGTCATAACGAAATACCACAGGCTGGTAACTCAAACGACAGAAATGTATTTCCTCATAGTTCTGCAGGCTGGAAATCAAAGATCAAGGTGCTGATTTCCTCTGAGGCCTCTCTCCTTGGCTTGCAGATGGCTGGCATCTTGTTTCCTTTCCCCACGATCATTCCTCTGTGCATACGTGCTCCTTGTGTCTCTTTCTCTTTTTTATAAGGTTACCAGTCATATTAGATTAAGGATCAATCCTAACAGCCTTGGTCTAATATGACTTTATATTTAACTTTATCACCTCTTAGATTTTCTCTCCAAATAGTTATATTCTAAGAAAACAGGGGTTGAAATTTCAACATATAAATTTTGAGGGAATATAATTTAGTCTATAACAAATGGTCTTGACACTCTTGTCAAAAACTATGAGAATTTAATCATGGGCCCTCTATTCTATTCCATTTGTCCACATGTCTGTGTTTATGCTATTACCATTCTGTTTTGATTACTATATTTTTGCATAAGTTTTAGAATCAGGAAGCATGAGCCTTCCAACTTTGTTTTTATGTCCATTTGGGCTGTTTGGAGTCCCTTGAGAGTCCATATGAATTTTAGGATGAATTTTTCTATTTCCACGAAATAGTCATTGGGATTTTGACAGAAATTGCATTGGCTCTGTAGATTGCTTTGTAATAGTAATAGTTAATAATATTAAGTCTTCCAATCCATAAACACAGGATGTCTTTCCATTTATTTGCAACTGCTTTAATTTCTTTCAGCAATATTTGTGGTTTGCAATATACAAGTCTTTTACCTCCTTAAGTTTGTTTTTAAGTATTTCAGCCTTTTTGATGCTATTATAGATGGAATTGTGTTCTTAATTTCCTTCTCATGTTGTTCCTTGTTAGTGTATAGAAATTCAACTAATTCTGGGGTATTGGTTTTGTATCCTGCAACTTTGCTGAATTCATGTATTATTTCTAACAGGTGTTTTTTGGTGGAATCTTTAGGATTTTCTGCATATAAGATCATGTAATCTGTGAACAGAGATAATTTTATTTCTTCTTATCTGATTTGGTTGCCTTTTATTTTTCATCCCAATTGCTCTGGCTAAGACTTCCAACGTTAAACTGAATAGAAGTGGTAAGAGCAAGCATCCTTGTCTCATTCCTGATCTTAGAGAAAAAAATTCATTCTTTCACCATTGAGTATTATATTTGCTGTGGGTTTTCTTTCACATATGACCCTTATTAAATTGAGGTATTTTCATCCTATTCCTATTCTGTTGAGTGTTTTTTATTGTGAAAGTGTGTTGAATTTTGTCAGATGTTGAACAACTGAGAGGATCATTTTTTTTTTCTCTCATTCTATTAATGTCACATATTGCTTCAATTTGTTTTTGTATGTTGAGTCACCCTTACATTCAGGGATAAATCCCTCTTGGTCATGGTGTATAACCCTTTTAATTTGCTGCTGAATTTTGTTAGTGTTTTGATGAGTTTTGCATCAATAGTCACAAAGGATATTGGTCTGTAGTTTTCTTTTCATGTTTATCTGGTTTCACAAATGTGAGTTAAGAACTGTTCATTCCTCTTCAACTTTTGGAAGAGTTTGAGAAGGATTGCTATTAATTTTTTAAATGTCAGTAGAACTCACCAGTTAAGCCAACTGTCTGGGGCTTTTCTTTGTTGGGAGGTTTTCAATTATTGAGTTAATCTCCTTACTCATTTTAGGTCTATTCAGATCTTCTATTTCTCCACAATTCAGTTCGGTAGAAACTGTTCCTAGGAATTTGTCCATATCATCTAGGCTATAAAATTTGTTGGCATGTAATTATTCATAGTACTCTTTTATGATCCATTTTATTCCTGTTAAAATCAGTAGTAATATCTCCATTTTCATTTCTGATATTAGTTATTTGTGTCTTCTTTCTTTTTTTGTCTTTGCCAATCTAGCAAAGATTGCTGCTGACCTTTCTGAAGAACAAATTCTTGGTTTTATTAATTTTCTCTACTGTTTTTCTATTCTCTTTTTTATTTATCTCTGTTCTAATCTTTTTGATTTCCTTTTGCCTACTAGCTTTGGGTTTAGTATGATCTTTATCTAGTTCTTTAAGGTATAAAGTTAGGTTATTAATTTGAGATCTCTCATTTCTTCTAATGCAAGCATTTATAGCTATCAAAATTTCTAAAATTTAATTGAAAATCATTCATCTTACTAAGGACCAGAAAGATCTCAAACTAAATGAAAAAAAGGGGGGAAGGGAAATCAATAGGTGCCACACAAAGAGATATTAGAATTACCTGACAGTGATTTTAACCAGTTATCATAAAAATGCTTCAGTGAGCACTTACAAGCACCCTGGAAAAGAATGCAAAAATAGAAAGCCTCAGCAAAGAAACAAAAACCTCAGGAAAGGCTAAAGCAAGAATGACCGACCTCTTGGATACCAAACTAGGAAGGAAGGGGTGATTTATTTCAGCTGGGAGCAAGGCAGCATAGCTGCCTACTAGCCAAGCTCGTCTAACAAAGGAAATATCTGCCTTTAGAAAGGCTTAAAACTGTAGATATTACACGTGAAAGGATCTTAGGTTTACAGCTTTAGAAATTACATGTGAAAGGGTCTTGGTCCATGGAGTAGGAGTTGGGTGGGGGTTTGATCCTGTTTAAGTAAAAACAATGCCTTCTGGAAAGATTCCTCCATACCATGCCTATGATCTATAAGAGGGCAATTAAGGTAGTGCCTGCCTGCCAGCATTTTCTTCTATTGAAATGAAATATGGAAGTCAAAGGGGAGGTGGTCTTAGATGCTTAGGTCTCCCTCTTCAGTCCCCGCTTTGAGAATCTCACCCACAACATTTGTGAGAGTTCTCACATTCTCATTTTTATGATCCTCTAAAGATGATGACACATATAATACATTTGTGATGTGGTTCTCTGGTCTAATACAGCAGTGATGAATTTCTTAGTCACTTAGAGGAATAATGGAGGAAAAGAGTTGAGTAGCAAACAAACACCTACTATTGTTACCACACTTATGATGAAGGTTTCTAATCCTCGTAAGGCTGAGGACCAATTTTTAAACAAGGACTCAGGGTTGAATTTGTGCCATACCTGCCCAGGCACGTTTGCTAGTATGGTTATATCCTCCTTAACTGCTTGATCCTGGTCATTTATGTATAGGCAGCAGTCAGTTAGTTTGAATTTTTCACAGACTCCTCATTTAGGTGCTAGCAAATAATCTAAGGCCAATCAGTTCTGATAAATCATATTTCTTATTTGAGTTTCTTGTCCAGGCAAAATGGACAGAGCTTTGCCTGTTTCATTAAAGAGTACTCTCAAGGCAGCCTGTAACCAGACGATCTGACTGAGCACATAGATAGGAGTCTGGTGTCCCCATGAGCCATTCTCTGCCCATGTGGCAGGACCATAGTACTTCATAATTCTTTTTGGTGGCCACTTATTATTTTCCCATTTAACTATTTTTAGACTTCTTTTCTCCCAGGTGGAGTACACTGGATGTTTTAACAGCCCCCTTGTCTTGGTAGACAATAGGAAAAAGGAAGGCGTAATGATGCCTACGACACAGCTACCTGTCCATCTTTCAGGCAGTCGTACATATGCTCTATGTCCACTTGGTTAGTACAACCCAGCCCACACTGTCCAGTCTCTCCAACACCCAAGATGATTCCAAGCATCCTATAATTTTGAAAATTTTAGCAGGGGGGTTTTCTCTGTGTAGTTTGAACTCCACCAGGTTACAGTATCCACTGTTTCATTATACAGTTGCTGCCCTAGGCAGCTAAGCTTTCCTACCGGAACAGCGAAGTCTTTTCCTTCTCTCTGTTCAGTTTTGTCCAATAGTAGAAACCTTTAAATCTCAGAAACTGTTGGCTTGAATCCTTTGAACTGAGGTCAGGTCAGGGACCGGGTCAGAGGGTACTAACTCATGGGCTTCCCATGGCCACCTATTACTCATGGTAGTTCCCCCGTATACATAGCAAGTCGTGACATTAAGGGAATGGGCTACATTTTCAGCAAGTTGGAGGAACAAATTATTTGTTTCTTCGGAAGTTCTGGCATTGATTTATTTAATGTATTCTAGAAGGGCTGGTACATTGTCTGGGTTGAGGGTTTTTGGATTTTTCCCTGAATCTGAATACTGATTCCAGGACCAAGCACTTTTCCACCAATTCCTAGCATTACACTCACCCCTTTTTCCCATTTAGGGTCTTGGGGGTTTGTGATTATTAACTCTACTGGGTTACAATGTCCCAAGACACAGGGGACATTACACCCTGGAATGGTGTCCCCCCCCCCCAACTTTTACAAGGCGAACAGGATTATTTGTATTATTTTTCCAAGTGGCCCAGATGATGCATGACCCAAAAATGCATTTACTGCACCAGTAGGTTTTCTGGCAGTACACTTATGCTCTTTTGTGTGACCTCATTTCCCTCCAAGGGAACCACAGCCCCACTACTGGAATGATAGGCATTGATGGCTGCACAGGCATCAAACCTTAGGGTGACCTGTTTTGGGCTTCCCTTTTCCTCCTTTAGCTATTAGCTTAGTAGGGCTGTTTCATCACCCTGTTAGGAGTTTAATTTCAAAAGTCATATGCATAGAGGCCTTTGATGGATCATCCTAGACATTGGGCTGTCCATCCCCTGGATTACACACCTTATGCTGAGTACCATCATTTAAACATGTTCCCTTCTGTGTCCCTGTACATTCATAATAACTGTAGAACAAAAGGATGGCAGTAACTTTACATCCTGCCTTAGTAACCTGGTGTACACACTGAAAGCATTCTTCAAAATTAGTTAATGTCCCTGCAGTACAAGTCCAGATATTAAGAAAAATAAGTCCCACAATGAACTTCCTCATGCTTTGGTCATGGGCCAGCCAGCTTCTGGGATGTGGCTGGAGCAGGGCTTGTCCTTCTTAAGGTGATTTTGCAGTCGTGTCTGGGTCTGGTCTAGCTTTCCAAGTTTCAGCTGCTGCTGGCTGGACGCAGCTGTGGTGGATCCAGGCTGAGACTCCCTCTAAGACCTTTATGGCTGTGGGAGTGGTCAGGATCACGGTCTGGGGTCCTTTCCACCATGGCTTCAGAGGGACTGTATTCCAGTCCTTTATTCACATGTGATCACCTGGTGAGAAAGGGCGAACTGAGGAGATAAGCTCACATGGCATCTTTTATTTACCCAGGTTGAAATACCCTGAGCTATTTTCACTAGAGCTTGTAGCTGTCATCCTAGCTCAATTTCTCCTCACTCCCAAAGAGTTCCCTAGAGTGCTTGCAGTATGAGAGGCAGCCTATAAGACTTCATAGGAGGAATATCAGAAGTACATCTAGTGTTGAATAACACCAAGGGAAGTGCCTGGTACCCACTTTAATTCTGTTTCCTGATGCATTTTCCCTAAGCTGTCTATCGCTCCATCATTTGCTTGGAGAAAGTCCTTTCCCTCCTGAATTTAACAGTCTTTTTCTTTGTACAGCGCTCCATGTACTTGAAGAATTAGAAAGGCATACCAGGAATTAGCATAAAAGTTCACAGTCTTATCTTTACTCAGTTCTAGGGCCTGGGTCAGATCAGGAGGTTCAGCCTTCTGAGCCAAAGTACCCTGAGGCAGTAGCACGGTCCCCCGTTCCCCAATTACTCACCTAGCAGGCTCAGGTATTTGGTTAACCTAGCATTTGTTAACCAATGATGTCCGTTGGTATTCATTAGGGTCATTACTGTGTGGGGTGCTTTGATATTTAAATTTTGCCCCAGAGTTGATGTTAGAACTTCAACTGCGATATTTTTATCTTTCTGACACATACAGTGTCAGAGGCTTTGTTAAATCGGGTGGCCCCAAAGCCAAGGCGGATGAAGGTTTCACTTTCAGTTCGACAGGCCTGCCACTGCTGGGATTCCCATTCAAAGGGTTCCTTGTCTCCCCACCTTTGTCACTGTGTATAGCGGTTTGGCCAGTACTGCAAAGCTCAGAATCCACAAGCTACAGAGACCCACGGCTCCCAGGAACTCTCTTGCCTGCCTTTTGGTTTCAGGCTCTGGAAGGTTGCAAATGACTTGTTTCCTCTCTGCTCCTAGACTGCGCTCTCCCTGCTAGATGGTGAACCCCAGGTATCACACTTGCTGTTGGCAAATCTGGCCTTTCTTTTTTAGACATTTTATACCCACAATCCTCCAGGTGCCAAAGAAAGGCATATGTCTCTTTAACACACCTGACTGCTGTGGGAAGTCCCAATAAAAGGTCACCAGCATATTGGAGCAGCATGCAGCCTAAGTCCTTTGCAAGAAACTTCTGGGTTGAAGGGTGTCACAGGCTAGTGCCTCCCAAAAGATGGTGAGAGAGTTCTTGAACCCCTGGGAAGCCAGGTCCAGGTGTACTGGGTGGTCACACCTGTTTCTGGATTTTCCCATTGAAAGCAAATAGTTTCTGACCCTTCAAGGCCAGTTCAAGGCTAAAGCAAGCATTCTTTAAGTTCAAGCAAATGAACTATCCTCCGCTGGCAATAATCCCAACTGCACGCACGAGTTGGGTGCAGGTGGGTGCAAAGTCACTGTAGTCTGATTAGCCAAATGCAAGTCCTGCACTGGCCGTGAGTCTTCAGTCCCTGGTTTAGTTAGGAAGAGGCTGCATCCCTCCTCCCAAGGGACTGTGAAAGCCTTGATAATCCCTGCCTGAGGCAGTTGTAGCTGCAGAGAGCCCTTATCAGTGAAAGTGACAGCATAGCTCTTTAATAGCAGGTCTCTCTCCAAGTGGGGTAGCGGCAGTCCAGCAAGTACAGGAACTGATGTATAACTTCATGGCATCCCACCAAACAGGCCCGAGGCAAACAGGTTGCTTCTCTGACATCCAGTAGCTCCAACAATATTGGTTGTTTCCTTTGATAGGTGGGTTACAGGACTGTCATCTGGACCATGGGCTCTTTGGGGGCAAATGAGCCCCACCCCCTTTCATTCCGTGGCCCTTCCATTAGACTGAACAGAGCCCCTTCACTTTTGTCTGAAGCCTCATGCTTAAGGTCTCCCTGTTTTCCTGTTAGCTGGGGGCATTTGTCCTTCCAGTGTCCCACTTCCCTACAGTAAGCACATGTCACGCTGCAGGCACAGGTGAGCAGACTGGGCGGCTTTCCAGGAGCCCCCCTTTCCCCGCCCTCTTGGGGGCGGGTGCTCCTTTAATAACAGCCGCTATCAAGTCAGCATTTCTTCAAGCCTGATGCTCATTTTCTCTATGACTTTTTCTAAAGCTTTCTGCTTCCTGGTTCACAAACACCTGGTTAGCTATTTCCAATAACTGTGAAGTATTGGTGCCTGCAAATCCTGCCTGCTTCTGCAATTTTCTCCTAATGTCTTGTGGACACTGACTGACCAATGCCATATTTACCATGCGTTGGTTTTCGGGACTCTCAGGATGGAAAGGAGCATACATGCGACAGGCCTCGCACAGCCTTTCATAGAACTGCGTGGGGCTTTCCTCCTTTCCTTGAGTAACCTCCGAGACTTCACTGATATTTGTAGCCTTGTGGGCTGCCTTTTTCAATCCTTCCAGTACGGCCTCCCTGTAGCGGATTAGCCTCTGCATGCCCTCCGGGGTGTTTGGATCCCACTGGGGGTCAGTCTGCAGGTACTGGACCCTGACATACTCTTGGGGGTTCAGGTAATCTGCAGGAACATGCTCCTCCAACCATTTAGAAGCGGCTTGGAGTACTCTTTGCCTTTCGTCCATGTTAAAAAGATACATAAGCAGTTGGTAGCAATCAGCCCAAGTGGGGTTATGAGTCTGAATAATAGTTTGCAGTAGGTCGGTGACAGCTTGTGGCTTCTGAGTATAACACAGGTTATTTTTCCAGTTGATAAGATCAGCTGAGGTGAATGACAGGTACATGAAAACACGCCTTTCTACCATATGGCCCTCCTCATCCACTCCCGGCCACCTCTGCTCTCTTAAAGGCATCTGCACCCCTGCCTTGGGTGGCAGAAGGGCTGCCGGAGGGGGAGTTCGTCCCGGGAAGCGGGCGGCAATGGGAGCAGTCCCTCTACATTCTCTCTTGTCTACTCTGGGTGGTTTAGGGGTGTGCAATTCTGGCGGGGGTGCTGAGGCTTCGGGCCCACGGGCAGGGAGTCCTTGAGGAGAAAGGGTATCACTGGCCAAAGTTTGTCTGCTGTTGGATCTACCAGGACCTTAGAAGTTTGTGTCCCTGCCACTGAATTGGCCAGGATCTCAGAAGTCTGTGTCTCTGGGTGGGTGGAGTGGGGTTTTCAGAAAGGCAGATGTCTGCCTTTTTGCCATCAGTACAGTCACTGCCTGTCCTCTTAACCACGTCGGAGGGTTTAAAACTAACTGTAACCACAAGTCTATGTACAGAAATTGATCAAGGTGTCCTGGCTCACCGCATGTAACCTCACGCCATACTTTGGAGACAAGAGACCTGTCTAGGCTCCCCTCTGGGAGCCAATGCAGCCCAAGTGCTGGCCAGTTTACTTTACATAAGGTCCTTAGCTTCCCTGGTGTCATAGTTACTCCATAAGCCCCACTATATCCCTTCTTGAAGTTTTTCAGCATGGTCCCTAAAAGAGTGGGCTTGCTATGCATGTGACCCATGTTACACACAGAAAAACAGTACTCACAGACAGTTAAGAGTGTTACTCTGCCCACAGCAGTTCCCGCTCTGCAAGGTGCACCACACTCTGATTCACATTTGCTTCAGGCTGGCAGACTTGCCCCCCACCCCTGCTCTGAGAGTGTTTCAGATGCTGTTTGGCATAAGAGAGATTGTTACCCGCCTCACAATGCCTAGATTTCGAGGGCTCCTGCGTTTAGCCTTATGCAGATCATCTCCAATTCCACCCAGCCCCACAAGCCGCACAGAGCTTGGGGCCCCCTCTAATGGACCTGCAGCTCCCTAATTTCACGGCTGATGAGTGCAGCTGGACCCCCCCCCACTCACAACAATCGCACTCCTCCCCCCAGTTGCCCCCACCCAGTACGACATGACACACTCTGATTCACATTTGCTTCAGGCTGGCAGACTTGCCCCCCACCCCACCCCGAGAGTGTTTCAGATGTCGCTTGGCGTAAGAGAGATTGTTACCCCCCACCCCCACAGCGCCTAGATTGCGAGGGCTCCTCTATTTAGCCTTATGCAGATCGTCTGTAATTCCACCCAGCCCCACAAGCCGTCCAAACAGGCCTGCCGCTCCCACATGTCGTGGCTGGTAAGTCCAACTGGACTCCTCCAATTACTCAGACAGTCACTCTCCTCCCTCCACCCAAATCGAAACCATAAGCAAAACTTCCAAGGTAAGTTGCAGAAAGAGACGAGAGAGAGACAGAGAGAGAGAGAGAGAGAGAGAGAGCGAGAGCAAGCGCCAAGTTCAAGAGTGCCGAATCCAGCACACATCGGTGACCAGGCCACGTTTCCACCTAAAGGAGGTGGGCAAGTTTCCCAGGATCGATCCTACCGTGTTTCTGTTGTCTGGACCTTCCAAGTATCCGTTCCTTCTCGGTGTGCAGCCACTGGGTAGATCCACACTGCAAGGGCTTTCCACCCGGGCAATACTGCCCAGGAGCGCTCTCAGGAATTGCATCGCCCAAGCAGGTGTGCGACCCCTCTCAGGGATGCTCCGAAGGGCTAGGCAAAACCGCCTAAAAAGCTGTGCCCCGCCGTCCACCAACCAAACCTCGCTTCCCGGTCAGGGAACCAAATAAAGTGGGAACGGCTGTGAGAAACAGACCTCTCGGGATACCTAACTAGGAAAGAAGGGGTGATTTATTTCAGCTGGAAACAAGGCAGCATAGCTGCCTAATAGCCAAGCTCATCTAACAAAAGAAATCTCTGCCTTTAGAAAGGCTTACGACTGTAGATATTACACGTGAAAGGGTCTTAGGTTTACAGCCCCTTTAGATGTCCTGCCCTCTTGGAGGGTCTGTGATCTATAGGAGGGTGATGAAAGTGGTGCCTCTCTGCCAGTCTTTTCTTCTCCTATTCAAATGAAATGGGGAAGTCAAGGAGGAGGTGGTCTTAGATGCTTACCTCTCCCTCCTCAGGCTAGGTACAGTGGCTAATGCCTATAATCCCAGCATTTTGGGAGGCTGAGGCAGGAGGATTCCTTGAGCCCAGGAGTTCACTATGTGCCCAGCCTGGGCAACATAGTGAGACCCCCATCTCTACAAAAAAATTTAAATTAACCGGGTGTGGTGGTGTGTGCCTATAGTCCCAGCTACTCAGGAGGCTGAGGTGGGGGATAACTTGAGCCTGGGAGATCAAGGCTGCTGTGAGCCATGATGGGAACCATAAGGAAATTTTAGAACTTAAAAACACAGTTACCAAAATTTTTTAAAAACTCAGTGGACAAGCTCAACAGCAGACTGGAGGATGTCAGAAATAATGCACCAGATGTAGCTAAACAGGCAGGGAAAGCTTTATTCCAGACAATTCCAATAGGGATCAAAACTGTCACAATAGGGGAGAAAGATTGAATTCAACTCCTTTGAAACTAAAAGCAGGAGAATTTTAAGGCTGTAATGAGCTAGCAAAAAAAGTGCTAGAGGGTGTAAGCTGAGAGTTTGGTCAACGTTACTAAATCATCTGTATTTGTTAAGTGGTATTTATCCAAGCTAGGCTCTCACCTTCCCACAGAGACTAGGAGGTGGGGCTCTTTCTTTCTTGATTATTACATTTCAGAGAGATGGCTGTCAGGTTTTTGAAAAATATATTCCTGATTTGCAAAACTAGCAGGAGACTGGGAGAAGATTTCCTGCATTTCAAAGTGGGCAGTGAAAGAATTTGCAACTACAAGTTTTCCAAAGTGAATAAGAAAAGGGAGGTCAGGGTCTATGGTCAGGAAACAACAAACTTTGTCTCAAGTTTAGTCCAGCTGGGGGAAATATTAAGATCATCTTGGCCAGCCACCTGTTTTGTTCCAGGGAAACAGGTTCTCCAAAGAAGAACTTAGCAAAACTAGTCTATATAATTTGTTTCAGCCGACTTCTGTTGATGTATTAGTGAAATATTAATTGAGCCTTGACAGTGCCAGATGTTTTCTGGATGGTATGAGCATAAGGCATTTAATTGAGGGGATTTCTATGAAGAGAAGTAGAAAAACACAGATTAATCATTGGAGCAGACTATAATCTAATTTCCCAGCCCCGAAGGCAATCAGTAGAGAAAATTTTTAGACATGGGCTCAGTGCATCATCAGATGGTAGACTGAGGATGGTAGTGGCAATCCTACGGATTTCCTGGCTTGCAGCCTCAATGTTTTTGATGATGGCATAGACATCAGGGAGGTTTCTGTAAGACGGTCTGATACAGGCGTCCCCAAACTACAGCCCGTGGGCCGCATGCGGCCCCGTGAGGCCATTTATCCGGCCCCCCACCGCACTTCAGGAAGGGGCACCTCTTTCATTGGTGGTCAGTGAGAGGAGCACAATATGAGGCGGCCCTCCAACGGTCTGAGGGACAGTGAACTGGCCCCCTGCGTAAAAAGTTTGGGGACGCCTGGTCTGATACTTCGTAGAGCAGTCTAAAGATGCAGGAGTTTAATAACCTTCTGATTGGCTCACATAGCAGCAACTCCAGGCCCCAAGGCTGCCCACCCATTATCAGCAGTGGAGATGAGTCCTTCAAAGTTTATACCAAGTCATTCAGCTTCAGCGCTCCAGGCAACTTTAGATGCTGGG
Source organism: Saimiri boliviensis (assembly GCF_048565385.1). NCBI lineage: Eukaryota > Metazoa > Chordata > Mammalia > Primates > Cebidae > Saimiri > Saimiri boliviensis. The sequence goes on from NC_133456.1 coordinate 15,528,755, forward strand.
GAGAAAGCCCAGATAGGAGATCATCTAGAGCACCACTAAAGATCTGAGCAGCAGGGCTTCAGTTCTTAGTGACACTACATCAGGAGGGTGGGAGAATTATTGGAAACATTAGTTTGGGGCATGTAGGCGGATATTGAAGAAAACTGAAAGAAATGAGAATTTGGTAAAGATGGGCAAAATGTGTAAGATGGCAGGATCTAGTCCAATTTACAGGTAGATAACAAAGCCACATCATTTAAAAGAAATGAAAAATAGCATACACGATGAACATGACTATGTTCTGATAACCCACAGGGGGTGCTGTGGTTTTCTATTAAAATAGAAAGTCTCTCTGTATAGAAACCTCCACTTTAAATCAAAGATAATCAAAGCAACAGAATTTTTTATTTTCTTTTTTTAAAACTTTTTTAAAAAGTCTCCTTCCTGCACACTGATCAAAGTAATATTATTCTTGTTTATGAAGTATGTCTGATCTCATTACTTTTTTTGACCTGATTCTTTAAATAAGTGCATCAAGAATGGGAACTGACTGGGCCTTTTTAAGTTTGCTTTGCTGGAATGTTTTATAAGAAACCTCAGAGTGAACTTTTAAAACCCTCTCAAGGCTAGGAAGCCAAGCCAAAAATTGTCCACCAGATTTTACCTACAGGACCTAGAGATTTGGATGAATTCCTCTCTTCTAGAGGTTCCCAAAATTTCCTGGACCAGGAAGTGACCTTTCTTTCTCATCCGTGAGGCTGGGAACCTGTAAATCAGGTACCAGACCAGTTCTCCCAAAAGGACTTTATAAACATCGACTCCATAAAATCAATCATAATTTCTTAAAACGGTCTGATCCTATTTAATTCTGTGACTCATTCCCAATTGTGACACTTGTTTCAGCTCATAAAACAATCCCCCGAAGTATGACACTTTGGTATGCTGATTGACGAACAGCAGGAAACAGAGGATGCAAGCAGAGGTTCTCTGAGGTTCCCCGTATTTGCCTAAAGACGGATCTAGGAAAGATCTTCCCCCTGGAAAAGAAACTAAAGGTCAACACCTCACCCAGAGAGGCTTTGACTCAGGCTACCCAAGAGCTGCTACCTGAGAGGTTATATCTGCACAACAAGATAACTTCGGTTCACCATGGATTTTATATCCCCCAACAACCCCGCTCCCCACCCCCCGCCACCTTCCTGTAATCTATCACCATCTCCCCATGGAAGCTTGCACAATTCTGACTGAAAAATTAAAGCTGAGCACACTTTTCACTCAAAAGGTGCCAAAAACCATTGCAGCCAGATCAGCTGCAGACAAGAGCAAAGCTTTCAATGGAAATTTTAAACAAGTAGGATCAAGATCCTGACGCATTTCTTTGAAGAATTTTTGGTAACAGGAGATGGAATATGGCTTTACCACTCCAGTACTGAAGACAAAGCACAATCAAAGCAATGGCTACCAAGAGGTGAAAGGGGTCCAGTCACAGCAAAACTGGAGAGCAAGTGTTTTTTGGGATGCTTAAGGCATTTTGCTTGCTGACCTTCTGGAGGGCCAAAGAGTGATAACATCTGCTTATTACGAAAGTGTTTTTGAGAAAGGCAGCCAAAGCATTAGACATGGAGGTTATCCAGGTAACTGGCAGTGAATTCATACGGTTTGTAGCAACCTCAGTTCTTGCCTCCTCAGAAGAAAGAATTTGACTAAGGGGCAGAAGGCAGAAAAAAGAGACGGAAACAAGTTTTAGAGCAGGAGTGAAAGTTTATTAAAAAGCTTTAGAGCAGATAGGAGAGGAAAGTACACTTGGAAGAGGGCCAAGTGGGCATTCTGGAGGTTAAGTGTGGGCTTTGACCTTTTGACTTGGGATTTTATATGTTGGCATACCACTGGGGTCTTGCATCCCTTTTCCTGAGATTCCTCCCTTAGGGTGGGCCGCCTGCATCCAAGGTGGCTTGCTAACACCTGGGAGGTGAGCATATGCAGTGTGTTTACTAGAGTTGCATGCATGCTCACCTGTGGCATTCTTCCGTTTTCCAGTGGAATTCCCGCCAAAGGTCACACTCCACGATATTGCCTCTTAATGCTCGCCCAATTTTTGAGATGTTAGTGGAAGCTGCGGTTCACCAGTTTCAGGTGTTTTAGCTATTGGGAAATTGCCTTTCCCTGGCCATTACGGTCACCTGACATTCCTGGTGTGAGGTGCCTCCCCCGCCCTGCTCATGCCTGTCTAGCTACCTACTCTTACAAAAGCTTTAGCAGAAAAACACTCAGGAAAGCTTCACCAGAGAGCCCTTCACCACAAGAATGCTCCTGCAGATTCCCCTTATCAAATGTGGGCAATTGTGCAAGTGTTTCAGTGGGAAATCATTGGGCATCCACGTTACAATCCTGATTTGACTCCTGACTTCTTTCTGTTTTTTAATCTTAAGATCTCTTTGAAGGGCATCCATTTCTCTTTAGTTAATAATTTTTTGTCTTTTAATTTCATTTTTATATAAACTTTTTAAGCCCCCTTATACAGCCAACTTATCTTTTACAAGTGCGTAAAAGCAATTGAATGAAGGAAGGATACTCTTCTCAACATGGTACTGAAGCAATCTATAGGCAAAAAATTAACCTCAATCCAAGTTACACACAGATCTGGAGAAAATTTGCAAACCACATGTATTAGTCAAGGTCCTCTAGAGGGATAGAACTAATAGGTTATATATACATACGTATGTGTATACGTGTGTGTGTGTGTGTGTGTGTGTGTGTGTATGGGTTTATAAACTAGTATTAACTCACACAATCACAAGGTCCCACAATAGGCTGCCTGCAAGCTGAGGAGCAAGGAAGCCAGTCCAAGCCCCAGAGCTGAAGAACTTGGAGTCTGATGTTCAAGGGCAGGAAGCATCCAGCATGGGAGAAAGACGCAGGCTGGGAGGCTAAGCCAGTCTACCTTTTCACATTTTACTGCCTGCTTTAAATCCTCTGGCAGCTGATCAGATGGTGCCCCCCGACATTGAGGGTGGACCTGCCTCCCCTAGTCCACTAACTCAAATATTAATCTCCTTTGGCAACACCCTCACAGACACACCCAGGATCAATACTTGGCATCCTTCAGTCGAATCAACTTGACACTCATTATTAACCATCACACCGCATATCTGTAAAGCTCATATTTTCAATATGTAAACACTTTTCAAAATTTAGCATTTTAAAAAAACCCCAAACAATCCATTTAGAAAATGGACCAAAGGCAGAAAGAGATATTTCACTGAAGAGGTTATAAAGATAGCAAATAAGCATATTAAAAGATGTTCAATGCGACTTGCCATTAGGAAAATGCAAATTAAGACCTAGATGAAATATCACTACATATCTGCTGGCCAGGATGCAGAGAAACTGGCTCACACATACATTGCCAGCAGGACTATAAAATGGTGTGCAACAACTCTGAAAACCAGTTTAGCAGTTTCTTAGAAAACTAAACTTGCCAATACTTTATAATACAGCAATTGAAACAGTAGACATTTATCCCAGAAAAATAAAAAGTTATGTCCACACAAAAAGCTGTACACCATTGTTAATAGTTTCTTTGTAATAACCCCAAACTGGAAAGTAACACAAGAAAATGTCCCTCAACCGTAGATTGGAGAAAAAATTGTAGTACATCCATACCAAACACTACTACTCAGCAATTTAAAGGAATGAGCTATTGATACATACAACTTGAATGGGCCTCAAGGGCAATATGCGGAGTGAAGAAAAGCCAATCTCAAAATAGTACATGATTTATCATTCCATTTGTATAGCATTCTCAGTGACAAAATTATGGAGCTAGAAAACAGAATAGTGGCCTTCAGGGGTCTGAGATGGTGGGAGGGAGGAGGTGCTGGTGTAATTATCAGTGGGTGGCACAAAGGAGCTGTTTTTGATAATGGAATAATTTTGTGTTTGAGGTAGGAAGATCATTGCTTAAGTCCAGGAGATCAAGACCATCCTGGGCAACATATCAAGACCCTGTCTCTACAAACAAATAAAAATTAACTGGGCATGGTGGCGCACACCTACAGTCCCAACTACTCAGGAGGCTGAGGCAGGAGGATTGTTCAAACCCAGGAGTTCGAGGCTGCAGTGAGCTCTGATAGCACCCCTGTAGTCCAACCTTGGTGACAGAGTGAGGCTCTGTCTCTAAAAAAAAAAAAAAAAAAAAAAAATTTTAATACAATGGTGATTATCTTAAATATTAATTTACACATGTGATAAAAATGACTTAGAACATCACACACACATTGCACCAAAGTCAAATCCCTGTTACTGATATTATACTATAATTATGTACAGTTGTAACCACTTGGGACACTGGGTGAGGTCTGTGGGACTTTTCTACACTTACTATTCACTACCTACAAATCTTTATCTCAAAATTAAAAGTGTGGAAAATGTCCAGATCTCATTTTGTTCAAATCACCTTCCTTTCCCTTTCAGTTGCTGCCCAACTTTTGTCTTCTCTTCACATTTAGTGCTCTGCTCCTTCCAGAGTGTTCCTACTGTTTCAAGTAGTCCACATTCCGCCTCTAGTTTTCTCTTCCATCCCCTGTACTGAGCACTCCACTGGCAACTTCCCAGCTGCAAAATGCAACTGAACTTGTTCAGCTCTTATTTCACCTACTTGTATTGTTACTGGATGTTACCGACCTTTCCCACCTTCTAGATGCTCTTTCCTCCTGTTTCATACTTCCTGTGTTCTCTCTGGGGTGATATGCGCTGGGGTTCCATTCTTAGTACTCTTCTATCTTCCTGGTACACACCCTCCCTTAGTGATCTCACCCCACAAACGGCTCCAGTGACTGCAATATCCAAATTGCCTGCTAAGCATCTCCTCTGGGACTTTCAAACCCAGGGTGTTCTACATGAACCTAAATTCATTGTCATTCCCCCTGAATTGACTCTTCACCAGCATCCTCTGATCTAAGTTAGGGCAGCACCCAGCTGGAATATTATTTGCCTGCTTTCTCAGCTCCCATGTTCAAACGGGCATTGAGGTCAGGCAAATATGCTTCCTACTTAACGTCTTTGGAAGCCATCTGTCTTCTCTACCCCAACCTGTCTACCTTAACCCAGACACATGACTTTGGAAACCTCCTGGTCAGGTCGACTGTCCTCATCCTCCAACCTATGGGCACAGAGAGCTGACTAAAGTACACATCTGAGGATCCTTCTCTAACCTGAAATACCTTCCATGGCTCCTCATTCTCTTTATAAAACAAAATTCGCTCTCATATTTAACAAATTTTTATTAAGCATCTGCTATGCATCAGACACTATTCTAGGCATAAGAAATAGACTATTCAATAGATCCTATTTGGTAAAACAATAAAAAAGCAAGTCCCCACCTCCATGGAGCTTACGTTCTAGTAGATGGTAGACTGAGAGACAGAAAATAAATACTAGAAGAAAAATACGGCAGAGTTAGAAGACAGAGAACAGCCCAGTAGGTGGCAAGAGCAGCATGCTATATTGTCCAAGTTTATCAGAGGTAGTCTCTCTGCTTAGGTGATACTATCAGGGCAGACACTTGAGGGAAGAGAGGAAGAAAATACGCATACCTGGGGCATAGCATTCTGGTTAGAGAGAACATGTGCAAACATCCTGAGGTGGAAGCATGATGGGGGAATGGCAAGGAGACCAATGTGGCTGGAGCAGTGATTGGGATGGGGGAGAGATAGGACATATGATCAGAAAGGTAGTGGGACCAGAATACATAGGGTCTTGTAAAGAATATAAACTCCATAGGAAGCCACATGAAGCTTTTTATAACCCGGTCCCTTCCTCCTCTGGCCTCCTCACACACAGTTCCTCCCTAAGTCCCTTCCATCATACTCCCCACCCTTTACTCCACAGTCTGTCTGCCCTATAGCTAGTTAGGATGCCTGTTTTTCTCTCTGCCTGGACAAGCCCTTCTTCTTCTTCAAAGATCAGCCTAGACATCCCTTGTCTGGGAAACTATATCCCCGAAATCCACAGGCTGCATGCGGCACTCCTACCTGTGATGTCACAGTGCCCTGCAGCTAGATCTTGTAAGAGCCCTTAGTGTTCCAAATCGTATTTTTCTGTAAGATTGGTCATTTTTGTGTTCCCAGCCTCCAATGCAATGAGTGGCTCATAATAGACACGGAAATGTTTTAATGAGTGGTCTGGCCCCCTCTGAGCTCTCCTAAGCAAAGGGGCAGACCCTGGTGTGTTCTTCTTATGTCTTAAACATCTATGCCAGGCTCTTGGTTTGAACTGTGTGTATCACGGTATCACCCAGGGCAGAATGTCAAATTTTTGCCAAATAAATTTAATAAGGAAGATCGAAGCTACTGTGTTAATACATTATTACAGACTTCTCTTCTTGCTATGTGCTTTTTCCACATTTTGTATTGCCATCAGCATGTGATCTTGTTATGACCATGTGAGTCAGCTAAGATTGGAGTTAACGTATAATTCAGAAAAAGTGCCAGGAGGGTGCATGTGGTAGGATGGGCCAGCTCACTGGGGAAGGTGAGATTAAAATTGGCACACACTTTCCAAAAGGTGTCTTTCTCTAACTGTATTCTAGATCTTAAAATTGTTCATACATTTTGATCCAAGAACTTCATTTCTAGAATATTCAATACTGTACTAATATTTATATCAAAAAGTTGGAGACAGCCTAAATGTCTAACAGTAAGTGCCTGGTTAAATAAATTATGATGTACCCACATGATAAACTATATATATCATTAAAAGTAATTTTGTAGAACTCAAATGATACAGGGAAAGACACACAAGACAGTGCTAGGTAATAAAAATAGAGAAATTTTTTTTCTATTTTTTTATATGCAGAAAAAATCACATATGCATTAAGTTCCTACTCACACACAAAAAAATTCATCCCAGATTGATTATGGTACATAAATATGAAAAACAAAATGGAGAAACTTTGATAACAGATTATAGAAAACTCTCTATGTTGAAAAACATTTTAACTGCTCTATTTTCAAGGCAGGATAAATCTAAGTACTGGCAGCCAGCGTGCAAATGTAACAAACCGCACAGTCCAGGCACCTGGAAAATCACAATAAATGAACAGAATGTAGAGGAGGGGTCAGCCCATAAAAGGGAAGAAAGTTCCATTATTGGGAAATGGAAACAAGCAGGGAAGGGGATGGGGTATAACCTTATAAGGGGGATAATGAAACTCAGGCAACGTACAGGATGATTGTAACCCCATAGTACTTGACCAGTGAGGAACTTGGGGAGGGACTTGCGTGCTACCAGATAAATTACCTGCTGCAGCTGCCCCAGGTGTGCCTGCCTGCCAGACACCCAATCTTGCAAGACTGCCATTAAAAATCTCACTTCCACTGTTCTTTGTGTCTCCAAGTCCGTTCTTTGAGTTTGGATGGATGAATGCATTTCTCACAAACTCGGGGGCCATCTGGGATCTCTGTATCTGCATGGAGTGGGACTCTGGCCAAGAGGGGAGACACATTCCACCCGATTTAGGTGGCCCACTGTGTCCTGGTGTCCCACTCCCCATAGAGGTCATAGACAGACCTGGACTGTTATTCAGGAGGCAGCGGAGGTGACACAGGTCAAAAAGCAGGCACCGTGACAACCAGGCAACCTTGTGCATGAACCAGGTTAGGAAAACTGGACTCTAAGTCCTGCCTTGATGGTTGGACGTTTTTCGAGGTCGAGCATGTATGACTGAGCCATATCCTAGATACAAAGCAAGTGCAGAGTCCCAGTCCATGGTCCTGTTCTCCCACAAGCAATTCTCAGGATGTGCGAGAAACCTCCAGGAGTGGAGGTTCAGCGCACAGGGAAAAGCTCAGACACAGAGACTGACTGAAAATGGGAAACAGAAATTCTAGGCCTAGGGAACAAAGGAAAGAGGGAGCCAAAGAGACTCCCTTTGACAGTCCCACGGATAGTCCTTTGGGGAGAATGCTGCAGATTTGGAGGAACAACCCTCGAACCAGGGACAAGGAGAAGCAAAAGATAATAGAGCATTCATGCTTTATCTGGCCCAAAGACCTCATTCATAAGCCTTCGGTCTTTTGGACTAAGTTTGGCTCAGATAAGGATTGGGTGTGCAAGCTTTAATTCTCTATGTAAATAATAAAACCCCACCCTCACAAGAAGAGATAGGTTATGCTCTCTGCTGGATCGAGGAATTAGCCCCCATGTTCCCCCTTAAAAAAGAAGAAAAAGAGCCTAGTAAAAGCCCTGGGACCCCCTATCATGCTTACCCGCTCCATACATCTCACAAAATAGGGGACAGGAAGATCAAGGGGCAACAAGAAGATTAGGGGAAGAAACACCTAGAAACTATGGGGAGCCGAACCAACTGCTTCTTTAAATCCTTATCCAAATTTAGGAAAAGAATTAGAACAGTGTAAGAGGAGTATTGAGAACTTCTCTATCCCTTTCGCACAGCAGGCATCTAGCATGTTTCTTCTTAGGGAAGTTCCCATGGGACAGGGAGAGACTGGCTTTGTAAATGCTCCTCTTACAAGTACTGATGTTAAGATTTTCAAGAAGGAAATGAAATCACTCCTAGAAGATCCCCTCAGTTTAGCAGACCAGCTGGACTAATTCCTAGAACCCAGCTTTTACACCTGGGCTGAAATGATGTCTATCATGAATATCCTGTTCACAGGAGAAGAAAGGGGAATGAACAGGAGAGCAGCCATGACCAAGTGGGAGAGGCAGCACCCTCCCAGGCAAGAAGTCTTGCCCACCAAACAAAAATTTCCAAATGTCAATCCCAAATAGGATAATAACAACCGCAGGGACTGGGCTGAAATGCAAGACTTCAGGGAACTAATAATTAACGGGATCAAAGAGTCCACCCCTAGGACACAAAATGTCTCAAAGGCATTTGAGATTCAAAAAGAGAAAAAAGAAACTCCCCTGCATTCCTACAGAGGCTCAGAGGTCAGATGAGAAAATACTCTGGATTAGATCCAGAGTACCCAGTAGGGCAAGGCCTTTTGAAGGTTAACTTTATAACTAAGAGCTGCCTGAACATTACAAAACAATTACAAAAGATTGATGGATGGAATGAGAAACAACCAGGAAATGTAGTTTGCAGAAAACAATATCCCATTTCTATTGAAGGGAGAAGAAGTCTCCAACCAGTAATAGAAGGATTAATTAAAGATGGACTATTAGAACCCTGCATGTCACCATACAATACTCCAGTTCTCCCAGTCAAAAAACCTGATGGGTTGTATAAATTGGTGCCAAATCTAAGGGCTATAAATCAAATTGTCCAGACCTGCCATCCTGTGGTGCCTAACTCCTATACCCTCCTTAGTCAGATACCCTATAAACATAAGTGGTTTAGTGTGATGGATCCAAAAGACACGTTCTGGGCATTTCCCCTAGACGTCAGGAGTAGGGACCTCTTCGCCTTTGAATGTGAAAATCCTATAACTGGGAGAAAACAAGAGTACCCTCTCGTGCTGCCATGAGGTTTCACAGAAACCCTTAATGGGTCAAATCTTAGAAAACTTAATTGGTCAAATCTTAGTAAAAGTCCTGGAGGAATTTCAGCCTTCCAAGGGAACCCAGTTGTTACAATATGTAAATAATCATTTAATTTCTGGGAAGAGGAGGGCCATTCATTTCCTAGGAAAAAGGGGATTGCGAGTCTTTAAGAACAAATGGCCATTTGTAAAAAAAAAAAGAAGTTAAATATTTAGGACACCTGATTAGTGAAGGGAAGTAGAAAATACACCCAAAGAAAATATTGGGACTAGTGAGTCTGCCTTGCCCTAAGACAAAGAGAAAACTCCGAAAATTTTTAGGTTAACTGGCTACTATAGGTTATGGATTAACTCATATGCTCAAAAGACAAAGATTCTGTATCTGAAGTTACTAGAAGGGGAACCCAATCCCTTGCAATGGTCCCCAAAGGAAATTCAGGCAGTAAAAGAGCTAAAGCAGGACCTCATCACAGCCCCGGTCCTGGCCCTTCCATCTTTAAAGAAACCACTCCATCTGTTTGTAACAGTAGACCAGGGCATGGCCCTTGGGTGTCACTCCAACCTGGGGCAGGAAGAGGCAACCTGTTGCTCTTGTCTCCAGGCTTCTTGATTCTGTTTCTCAGGTCTGAATGTGTGCAAGCAGTAGCTGCCACAGCCCTGCTAGCAGAGGAGAGTCAAAAACTACGCTTTGGTGGGGCCCTAATAGTAAGCACCCCACACCAGGTCAGGAACGCATTAAATCGAAAAGCCAGGAGATGGGTAATGGATACTCAGATTCTGAAATATAAAGCCATATGACTAGGAAAAGATGATTTGGTTGTTAAAACAAATACTTGCCTGAATCTAGCCAGTTTCCAATGGAAAGGGAGGAGAACAAACAGACATCAGACCTTAACTGCTTAGATATCATAGAATCGCCAACCAAAGTTAGACCAGACCTCAGGGAAGCTCCACGCCGTGATGGGACAAGGCTGTTTGTGGATGGGTCATCCCAAGCGATAGATGGCAAAAATAATAATAATAATAATAATAATAATAATAATAATGGTTATGCTGTCATTAATGGAAATACACACTCCTTATGTGAGAAAAGTAGATTACTTAATTGCTGGTGGACCCAAACCTGTGAATTGTATGCTCTTAACCAGGCCCTAAAACTCAAAGGCCAAAAAGGCACTCTATATACTGATTCTAAATATGCTTACGGAGTGGTACGCATTTTTGGAAAGATCCGGACAAAGCAGGCCCTAATAAATAGCAGAGGAAAATAATTGTGACATGGGGAACTGGTCAAACAGGTTTTTAAAAGCCTCCTGCTTCCAGCAAAGGTAGCCGTAATTCATGTAAATGATCATCAGAAAGGGAACACTATAGAGGCTGTAGGAAACAGGCTTGCAGACAGAGCTGCTAAGCAAGCCTCCCTGGAGGAAGAAATTAAACTATTTAGCCTGATTCCAGACATTCCTAAGGTAGTATGAAGGCCCCAGTTTACCAGAGAGGAGAAGGAAGAAATAGACAGGATAGGAGTCACTCAGACTAAAAATGGAAAATGAGAAGTTCCTGATGGGAGAGAAATAATAAATAAACCCCTGATGAGAGAATTAATGTCTATATTACCCAAAAGGAGTCACTGGGGACCCCAGGCTCTGTGTAATGCAATACTAGAGGGATTTATACTCTTGCTAAACAAGTATGTGGAGGTTGCGTAATTTGTCAAAGGATAAATAAAAAGGTAATTAGAAAACAGGCCATGGGAGGAAAACCTCCCAGACTAAGACCATTTCAAAGCATTCAAGTAGATTTTGCAGAAATGCCCAAAGTAGGAAAACTAAAGTATTTATTAGTGATCACAGATCACCTTTCTGGCTGGGTGGAAGCCTTTCCCCTTCCAACAGCCACCACCAGGAATGTGGTCAAAATAATAGGAAAACAAATTGTACCTAGATTTGGCCTGGTGGAAAATATTCATTCAAACACTGGGAGCCACTTTACCTCAAGGATGTTAAGGGGAATTATGGAAAGTTTACAAATTACATGGGATTATCACACCCCTTAACGTCCCCCTTCCTCTGGAAAAGAAGAAAGAATGAATCAAACTCTCAAAAAGCGTATCACCAATGTACCCCCAAACCTAAAATGCAATTAAAAAAATAAATAAATAAACAAATAAAAAATAAAAAATAAAAAAGGAATCTAATAAATGTATACTATATTTCAAAAAGAAAAAGAAAAAATCCAAAACTATTTTCCTATCCTGAAAGCAATCCTGCAACATCATCTCAGGGAATATTCCCTTATTGCTCTTTTAGGGGGGGAAAAAAAAAAAAAAAAAAAAAAAAAAAAAACCAGAGAGAAAAATTTGAAGTGTGTTACACATTTAAATCTGAAAATCACCAAACCTTGGGATTTGTAATTCGGCATTCCTGATACTCATCTCCTGCTACTCTGGAGATGAACAAAAGCCGCACTTGGGAGCCTCTATTATGTCACTGCCTGAGGTATGAACCACTACCAGCTACCTACTTTATACAAACATCTCACACAAGACTGTCATGTGCAAATAAATGCTGAGTCTTTAAGAAAAAAAAAAAAAGAAAAAAAGAAATGAAAATGCCTTGGACCAAACGTCTCCCAATACACTCTTTAGGATCAGGATACCCCCAAGAAAAGACTTGGCACTGTCCCCCTGTGAGTTTATATGGGCTCTCGTATTTAGGCAGAACTAGAAATCTCCCTATGCTGGAAACCAAGGATCAATTGTTAAGAAATTATACACTGGCCATATCCTCCACCCTGTCATCCCTTAGGTTAAAACGACTTCTGACTCAAACTCCGCCTCTGAAGTTCACAGTTCACTACTTCCAGCCTGGTGACTTGGTGCTGCTTCAGACTTGGAAAGAAGACAAGCTCCGCCCAAGCTGGGAAGGTCCCTCTCCAGTGCTCCTCACCACGGAGACAGCGGTGCAAACAGCTGAACGGGGTGGACTCACTAAACTTGAGTCAGTATGTGAGTCGGTAGAAGGGACCCCAGAAGGGAGGGAAGACCACCAGTGGAAAGTGCATGGGTCAGCTGAGGAACTCTTAAAGTTAACTTTGAGAAAAACCTAAAACGAAAACGTAGCCTGGCCCCATTTCTGGAAGTTAATATGGCTGGGATGGACTACTATACAAAGAGCCGAAGTTCAAAATGTAAAATGGCAGGGGACTCCTCCCTAACCAATCAGGTTGGTAATTAATGTAACCAAGACGGTAGTATCCCAGACTGTAAGACTGGATGCCTGCCAGGTCTTACCTTGTGGGTATTTAGAAAATCAGAGACGGTTCTTGCCGGCAAATAAATATCTTTGCCCTAAACCAGACAAAGTTTACAGTAGGGCATCACCCTGCCCCAGCTGGGATGATGTGTGGTGAACTACCCAATTTCAGGGTCAAACAGTGAACATGGGATGGGTAACTCTGAGCTGGGACCCCTTGAAGAATAAACTACAACTCTTCAAGGGAGGGGCCCCCTGCCAAATAACTGCTGGAATGTAGAATGCAATCCTATACTCGTCACCATTGACAATCCAGCTGTTCTAAACCAAAAACCAAAAGTAGCGTCTCAGGTATATGGGTTAGGGGCAGACATCACAAGGAAAGACCTCCTCGGGCAGTTTGTTCTCAAAATAATCCAGAACGCAACCTCCCATTTGCCTGGGACTACTCCAACCCCAAAGCCTAATAAACACTTTAGTCCAATAAATAATAACCCTAAAAGGGTAAAAATAATTGAGGTAAAGCATTTAAGGCAAACCTTAAAAATTAAATCAGGGTACGGAGATATGAATGCCTGGGTGGAATGCGTCAAATTTTCCCTATGAGCCCTCAACAAGAGTAACTGCTACGCATGTGCTGAGGGACAACCTCAGGCAGAGGTGGTTCTGTGTCCTCTCCAGATGGGATACAGATCTTGAAGGAATGCATGGCATGTTGGCTCTATATCAAAACAAAGATGCATGAGGAAATGAGACTTGTCTGAGTCTGTCATTGCTCCTTCCCGCGTTGCAGAAGTCAGATCCCAGAGCAATCCCCTTGCTCTCTATAGGAAATATAAACCACTCCTCTTGCCTCTCTAGGCAGGAGTCAGAGTTCAATAGGCCCGAAGTAGAATCTCGACTGGTACTCACATCCTAAATGTCACTGGTGAGTCAGGCAATGGCAGTTACTCGCTCTCATCTACCTGGGCTGATGTCCGGTGGTATTGCGGACAAGGGAACCCCCATAACCTGGTACCGTCCAATCGCACTGGGAACTGTGCTTCAGTCCAAGTGGCCATTCCCTTCACTCTGGCATCCTATATACCCCAAAACACACATGACCACCACAACCAGAGATTTGACAAATTCTTTTAATCCCAGTATATATGTTGACTCAACAGGAGTCCCTAGTGGGTGCCTAGTGAATTTAAGGCCCGAAACCAAACAGGTGCTAAGTTTAAGTGAACATTCTTCTGGTGGTCAACTATTAATAAGAATGTGGATTGGATTAGCTACACCTATTATAATCAACAGAGATGCGTCAAGTAGACTTGGGACACCCTGAAAGGGGTGGTGAGCCCGTTAAATGCCACCAGCTAAATGGCCTGGGAAAACAGGCTTTCACTAGACATCACACCAGCAGAAAAAGGGGGCGTATGTATTATACTGGATGGGAAATGTGCTTTCATTCCCAGCAATACTTCCCCAGATGGGACCATCACAAAAACTTTACAAGGACTGACAACTCTAGCCACCAAACTGGCAGAAAATGCTGGCATTAATAACGCATTTACGGGTTGGTTTGGAAAATAAAATGGCGTGGTAGCTTCAGTCCTTATATCTCTCATAATTGTAGCGGGAGTCTTAACAGCAGTGGGATGTTGCATTATCCCTTGTGTGAGGGGACTAGCGCAGAGGTTAATTAAAGCAGCTATTAATAAAACAAATGCCCATGACTTACCAGCAAAATAACCTGCTACTAGTTGAATCCAAATTAAACTCACTCTCCTATAAGGAAGACAGTAAATGACATCTAAAGCAATTTAAGGACCAAAGGGGTTTAAATGAAACTGAGACCTAAGGAAGTAAATAGAAAAGAGGAGGGAATTTGTAAGAAAATATTTTAAATGGTCCATTTTCAAGGCATCAATTTAAGTAGTGGCTGCCAGCCTGCGAAAGTGACAAATTGCAATGCTCATGCACCTAACAAGTCACAGTAAGTGGGCAGAATGTAGAGGAGGGGTCTGCCCATAAAAGGGAAGAAAGTGTCACTATTGGGAAATGGAAACTTACGTGGGGAAGGGGACCAGGGTGTAACCTTACTTAGAAAGGGCATAGTGATACCAGGAAGATTGCAACTTCATAGTACTCGACCAGTGAAGAACTGGGGGAGGGACTTGCATGCCAGGAGATCAACTACCTGCGGTAACTGCCCCAAGAGTGTCTGCCTACCGGACACCTGATCTTGCAAGACCACCACTAAAAGTCTCACTTCCACTGTTCTTCGTGTCTCCAAGTCCCATTCTTTGCATTTGGATGGATGAATGTGTTTCTCACACTCTATAATCTCAAAGTAGGGAGGACTCTCTTTAAAAAGACATGTTATCATTTAAGTATTTCTGCCTAACAAACCAGTACAAAACTTCGTGGCTTAATGTAATAAACATTTGTCATTGCTAATGATCCTGCAAGTCAGCAATTTAGGCTGAGCTCAGTAGAGCAATTCTCATGGTTTCACTCACGCACCTATGGCCAGCTTCCAGTTTAGCTGGGAACTGGCGATTAGCTGGGGCAACTGGGGAGTCTGAGTCACACATCTCACCATTCAGTAGGCTACCCTGAGCTCATTTACATGGTGGCTGCCAGGGTTCCAAAAGACAGCAAAAACATGGAAGGCCTCTGTGCTTAGAACTGGCACTCCTACTGTTGGCACAGCATCACTTCCACATTCATTTAGCCAAAGCAAGTGTAGAAATTCAAAAGCGTGGAAATAGATTCCACATCTAGACAGGAGGAGCTACCAAGGCACAAGGCACAGTCATGAATGCCTGGAAAGAGAATATTGCATCCATTTGTGCAACCTACTAAGAGAGACGAAATATACAAACCATAAAGGAAAAGATGAATACATTTGAATACAGTAAAATTAAAACTTCCATATTAAAAAGTTACCTTGAACATTTATTACTTTTATAAACATAAAGCAAAGTTAAAAATTAAAAATTTTGAGATGCGGCCTCAGACCACATTACTATTTTTAAAGTGCTAAAATAGAATATCTATGCAAGAAT
Source organism: Saimiri boliviensis (assembly GCF_048565385.1). NCBI lineage: Eukaryota > Metazoa > Chordata > Mammalia > Primates > Cebidae > Saimiri > Saimiri boliviensis. Next base: position 15,544,550 of record NC_133456.1, read on the forward strand.
CTGAACTTCCAAAATGAAGAAGTTATTGAATCAATAATTTCATTATGCTTGGATGTGCTCTCCTCAAACAGATGCACTACAAACTTTAGTTAAATATTAAAGCCCTCCTACTGCATTTGAGAAAGAATTCCTTCCCCAGAACCTGCTATTCCAGGAGATATCTATCATACAGAATAAGGTGTGCCTCTTTAAATTTTTAAATGTTTCGTCATCTTAATTCTTTTCATTCCAGAAAAATTAGCAAACCGATCACCAGAATCTTGGAGGGAAATTTCTTTTATCTTTTAGATAAAAGAAATTAACTGTGGGAGTTGATTTCTTTTCTGTCTTCAGGAAAGAGTAAATAAAAGAAGGAGTGGGTCCAGGGAGTAAAAATGTTTTTTTCTCAATCAATATACAAGAGTTTGACCTCTGCCTTTTTCATGACTTTGGATGTGCCCAAAACACCAGACACTCCTATGGTCCTATCCCTGTGGCCCACTTCAAAGCCAAATGTGAAAAAATTTGGAGTCAGGCCATGTCATGAGTTATCCTCGTAGCTTACACCCTTGACGGTGTGAAGAGAGGGGGTTGAGGTTTCTCAAGAACACTACCACCAATGCGCCTCTGTGGGCAGCAAGAAGCCTGCTAGGTGTGTCAAAATCAGAAGAAAAACTTCCAGCTGAGAAAAGCAGTCCTGGCTCCTATCTGGGCATCCACATAGGGTTGGTAACAAAGAAAGAGGAGAGAGGGGTGAGGGGACCACAGGATCCTCCAGATGCTTCTGTTTCACCTCCCACCCCATCCCACCCCATCTTATTTACCCACCACACCAGCCAGCATCCTGGAAAGAGCCAGAGCTGTCTTCAAAACCTTACATAGAAAACACTGGGGTAGTGAGTCACCTCTGACTTTGAAGGGCCACCAAAGGTGACAGTGGGGAGGTGATGTGGTCTTTCTACACAGCCACGCACAGCAGCTTCCTGCCAAAGTAGTGAGTGACACAAATCACACCCCCCAGGCTACTTGCTGGCCCAGAGAGGGGAATGGTCAGCATGGTGCCTCATTTGTATATGCCAGGGCCCTGTGTGAAGGGATTCTTCATCCAATAAAATGACAGCATCATGGCCCTGGGACTGCTGGTCCAGCCCTGGGAGGTCTTTTCCTGTGGGCGGCCCAGGAAAAAAAAGAGAGAGAGAGAGACAGAGAGAGAGAGAGTGTCTTGGTAACACAGAGAGTTATTCCCAGCCTAGGGAGAGACTGCTAAAGCAGGAAAGGCTGCAAAACAAACCTCTCAAACACTGAACTGGGAAGGAAGTGGTGATTTATTCGGCCAGGAGCTGCGGCAGCATAGATGCCTAATAGCCAAGCTCCCATAACAAAGAAAATCCCTGCCCTTTTAAAGGCTCACAACTGTAGAAGTTACATGTGAAAGGCTCTTGGGCTTACAACGCCAGAAATTACATGGGAAAGGGTCTTGATCCATGAAGTAGGTGTGGGGTACGTGACTTGGGTGGCGGTGGGATCATGTTTAAGTAAAAACAATGCCTTCTGGAAAGCTTCCTCCATACCATGCCTGCGACTTGTAGGAGTGTGATTAAGGGTGGTGCCCAGGTCTGCCCACCTTTACTTCTCCTATCCAAGTGCATTGTAGAAGTCTAGGGGGAAGGGCTCTTAGAAGCTTAAGAGGATTAAGGATCTCCTTCCTCACTGCCAGGGCAAGTGCTGCACATTCCTACTCACAGAAGACCAGGAAGCTGGAACCCAGGGCTGGTCCAGGAAGACAGACAGAGAAAGGGAACTGCAGGGAGAGGAAGGGATGTGTTGAAACGCATGAAGCATGGTGTGTTGGAGATCTACCCACAAGTTGGCATTACTAGTGCGAGATCATGGGCACTTGCTGGTGCATGGAGGTACTGGGAAAAATTAAGAATCCTGCCAACCTAGAGAATCCTCTCCGCAATAAGTAGAAAAGAAAGACAACAGTTTTATTACTGAGTAAGCATGAAGCCAGATTACAAAGTGCATGGCAGGTAGCCTGCACATTGAGATGAAAAAAACAGAAAGAAATCTCATCATTTCTATACCGCCAAACAGTTGCAATCCATTACATAACTGTGCTCAGGATTAGCAGCAACCTGTCTTCATGGAGGATTTGGCATCACCGTCTGCTGTGCATTCTTTTATTGCTCATCCATGTTCACCTGCTAATTAACCTACTAATTGCCTATTTCCAAATTGCCTTTGCCTCCATGACAGGTGATAGTTACAGCTTGAAACAGAGTGCCAAGGCCAAACTCCCATGGTGACCAGGAGGTAGGGACACTGTCTTCCTTGATGTTTTTATTGCAAAGAGACGGCTCCCAGACCCATAAAGCATTCCTAGGTTGTAAAGCTAGCAAGAGTCTTTCTTAGCCTTTACAAATATTTGCATACCTATCAAAGGGACAGAAGAAGAATTCGCAAACACTACATTTCCCATGGAAATGTTCTAAAAAACAAAGGGAGAGGTTCCTTTCCGTTTAACCACTGGGAAAGTTCAATTTTTATATTTACCCTTGCATGGGTGATGATGAGGCACTGAGACACGGGTGAGGCATGGGCCTCCTTCCCCAAATCCTGTGGGAAATTCCACAGTCAGCTGCCTGTCAAATTTCTAGAGGGAAATGATTAGAAAGCTGGCTAGAACCAAGGGCTCACACAAAAAAGTTCTTCAAAACCGGAGATGGACTGCTTTCCTGGGGAAATGATACAGAAGGTTCTTTCAAGAAACTTGCCCCATTTAGTTGGTATTATCTCCTGCTCTTCTGAGAACTCCACGCACAGGAAGAGCCTGGCCAGGTGTGAAACCGACTGTCCTCACGGGTCCTGCCTTGGAGGGGCTTCTTTCTGTGGGGCACAGCATCTCCTTGGTGGGGCCCCTACTTGACACCGAAGCTACCCCATTTCTGCATGGCATGCAGTCATTTCCAGTAATAGAAACTTGCAAACATTTCCAAAGTTGCTTCTGCAACCCACAGAAATTGCCCGCAGATCCCATCCTCCACCTCAAATCACAACGTCCTGGAGCCTGCAGTGACCTCAGCAGGAGAAAACTTGCTCTCACAAAGACCAAAGGAGCCCTCAGTCTGTTGTGAAGATCACTCCATTGCATCCCTGATCCACCTGCCAAGAGAAATGACCCCAATCGGCAGCATGGAAGCTCAACAACAGACACAGAAGGGAGAGTAAGACTCTAGAAAAACCGGATGCTTTTACAAGCTGCTCAGACTCATCATTAAGTCCTCAGGGTCTTCTCTTGTTAATTTTGTACCATTTCAAGACCCAAGGCAAATGTCCCCTCTTTCACGGAGTCTTCCTGCCTTCCTGCCATTCTCAATCATCTCTGATCCTTCCTAGCTTCCACCTTCCCCAGCCCAGAGCCTGTTTGCCTTGTTTCCATGACATCCTCATGTCAACTGGATAACTAAATAATTGCAATATGTTTTTTTTTTTTTTTTTTTTTTTTGAGACAGAGACTCACTCTGTCACCCAGGTTGGAGTGCAGTGGCATGACCTGGGCTCACTGTAGCCTTGACCTCCTGGGCTCAAGCGATTCTCCCACCTCAGCCTCCTAAGAAGCTGGAAAAACACGCATGCTATCATGCCTGGCTAATTTTTGTATTTTTTGTAGAGATGGGGTTTCACCATATTGCCTAGGCTGAATGGGATACTTTTTAAAAAGATTTTCTGGCTGGGCACAGTGGCTCATACCTGTTAATTCCAGCACTTTGGGAGGCTGAAGTGAGTGTATCATGAGGTCAGGAGTTCAAGACCAGCCTGGCCAAGTTGGTGAAACCCTGTCTCTACTAAAAACTACAAAAATTAGCCAGGCATGGTGGCAGGCACCTATAATCCCAGCTGCTCAGGAGGCTGAGAGAGGAGAATCACTTGAACCCAGGCGGCAGAGGTTGCGGTGAGCTGAGATCATGCCACTGCACTCCAGCCTGGGGGACAGAGTGAGAGTCCTTACCAAGAAAAAAAAAAAAAAGACTTTCTGAAGAATGAGGTAGCTGTAGCAACTTCTTAAAGTTAGATAACGATAAAGTTTGCCAAATCCATCAGCTCTTTCTTTCATACCATTTCACTCTACAGCATGTGATTCTGGTTGGTAACATTTTACCCACAGCAGCACGTCTTTTAAAATTAAAGTCTAACCTCTCACACTTTGCCACTGACTTATCAACTAAGTTTATGTAATATTCTCATTCTTCAGGAGCCACTACCCTGATCATTCAGCAGCCATAAACGTGAAGACAAGGCCCTCCATCGGTAAAGATTACAACTCGCCTGGGTGTGGTGGCTCATGCCTGTAACCCCAGCACTTTGGGAGGCCAAGGTGGGCAGATCATGAGGTCAGGAGATCAAGGTGGGCAGATCATGAGGTCAGGAGTTCGAGATCATCCTGGCCAACATGGTGAAACTCTGTTCTCTACCAAAAATGCAAAAATTAGCTGGGCGTAATGGTGTGTGCCTGTAATCTACTCAGGAGGCTGAGGCAGGAGAATAGTTTGAACCAGGGAGTCAGAGGTTACAGTGAGTTGAGAACATGCCACTGCACTCCAGCCTGGTGACAGCGTGAGATTTCATCTCCAAAAAAAAAAGGAAGATTGCAACCCACTGAAGGTTCAGATGATTGTTAGTAATTTCAGTCAATAAAATGTTTTTAATGAAAGAATGTGCTTTTTTTAGACATAATGCTATTGCACGCTTAATAGACTACAGTATAATGTAAACATAACTTTTATATGAAATGGGAAACTAAAAACTTCTTGCAACTCACTTTACTGTGATATTTACTTTGTTACAATATTTGCTTTCTTGCAGTGGCTTGTAACTAAACCTGCAATATCTCCAAGGTATTCCTGTACTTTAACTGGATGAATTGTATGTTATGTGAATTAAACCTCAATAAAGCTGTTTTGTGGCCAGGCGTGGTGGCTCCCACCTGTAATCCCAGCACTTTGGGAGGCTGAGGCGGGTGGATCACGAGGTCAGATGAAGACCATCCTGGCCAACCTGGTGAAACCCTGTCTTAAAAAAAAAAAAAAAAGCTGTTTTGTGAAAATTCAAAAGAAAAAGAGATTTTCTGACATCAACACAAGAAATTCTCACAACAAAAATCTAGAAAAGCACAAAGAAAAAATTAAAATTACAAATATTCTCATTTTGGTAGACATCCTTCCATTCTGTCTTGGGCATTTTTATATACTTAAAAAAAAAAAAAAAAAAAAAAAAAAAAGGTAATGGCCAGACTGAATGTATTGCTTTGTAACCTGCTTAGTCCCCTTAAGTCAGATAATGTCTATTTTCCCCAGGTTCTTCTAGAACATTCTATTGGTGTTTAGAGACCAGTCTATTTGAGGCAGTAGAGCATGATGATTAAAAGTATGGGCTCCAGGGTTGGATCGCCTGGGTTGAAATCTTGGCTTGATTTTGCTCAGTTTTAAGATCTTACTCATGTCTTCTTGAAATCTTGGCTTGATCTGGGTGGGAGCAGGAGGCAGTCACAAAGAGAACTTAACTTCTCTGAGCTCAGTTCTTTCATCTGTAAAACGGGGATATCCACAGTACCTGTCACTGAGTTGTTGTGGAATATCAAATATATGGAAAGCACTTAAAAGTGTCCAGCACATATAAACACTACACAAGCTGCTGCTCTTGATTTGTCCATAGTCCACTAGAGCCGAGCACTGAAGGGTCAAGTTTGCTATTCTAAGCATCACTGCAATGACTGGGTCCATGACTTTTCCTTAAGATAAGTGGAATTTATGGATTATAGCGTTTGCACATTTTAAGGTTCTTATGTGTTGGCAAATGCCTTTCCATTGATAGGGAACTGTTTAAGCTATCAGCAGTGGTGTGACAATGTCTGTTCTCCCCCCAGCATCACCAGCAGCCCCTTTGATCAGCACTGGCTTGTTCCCCTACACACTCACACACTCCCTTACACAGGCTTACACCCAAACACACACACACACACACTCCACACACACACACACACATAAACTCAAGTGTTCAAACACACACCTACACGCTTACACACACACCCCCAAACATTTCTATACATACCTATATACTTACACACACACAAACACACAGATTTATTAAGCTTGGTTATAATCATGTAATACATTGATTTTAAACCAATTTGATAGGTTGAAAAAGTCCTCTTCCCCGCTTAATCTGTATAGCCCTGACTGTTAGCGAAGCTCATCACTTATTCCAATGTTCACTGACCATGTGTCCGTAGCAGGATGTTGAGAGCCGCTTTTCTTGCTGCCTGAGAACTGGCTGCTGTGAACCAAAGGACATCAAGAAACAAACAACTGAGGGAGCCATCACTGCTTCCTTGGCTAATTCAGAGGAAGCTGAACTTTTCCAATACTTAGAAAGAAAAGAGAAAATTAAGAGTAGGAAGTCATGGGAAAGTGCTTTTCCTCTCCGGTAGAAGAGGTCGCTTTCCTGATCGCCTTCGTCCCTTCACTCCCCTAAGCCATGTGAGTAGGGGCTTCAAGAGAATCTGTTGTGCATTTAGGAGGTGGCTTTGAGAAAGGAGATTGATATCTTGCTCCCTAGCTGGATGCTGTTTAAGCAGGGGGACGTGTAAGCGGGGAGGAGGGAGGACTCTGAGAAAGAGGGGATGAATCGGAAGAGGAACAGGAATAACTTGCAAGGGAGATAAGAATGCAAGAGTCTCCCACAGACCAGGTAGACAATCACAGAGAGGAGCTGCACTTGCACCATCGTGCCAGGACCTCACCCAGAAAACCTGGCCACCTGGAAAGGAGAACCCTGCAGAACAAGAAGCAGCGGATTGGGAGCTGAGTAAGGTCTGGCCAAGGTCAGACCTGAGCGGAACCACATCAGGGAGTGTACAGAAGAGGGCGTTGAGAGCTCCTCCACACAGCCCCACCTCTGGGTGGGAACAGGAGACAGTCACAAAGAGAAGGCTGCAGCCTCACCAGGAAGTTAGAGATCGTGTCTCCCTCCTCTTTCTCCCCACTGTCCAACACCAAGGAATCAAGCCGGGGGCAGGCAGGGAGGGGAAGAAACATGTAATTGAAGAGCCCTGGAGGGTTAACCTTTAATGTAACAAGGTTCTTAAGGCCTCATGGCTCCACCAGTGTTCAGAAAAGACAAACAGGAAGAAGCATTCTCTTCCTTTGTAGAACACTTTTCAATTATAAAGTATATTCTTATTTGAGTTGCATCACAGTTCTTCAACATAGGTAAGGCAGGGCTAGTATCTTCACTATGCAGGGGGAAAATGAGGCCCAGTAAGCTAAAGTGACATATCGAAGGTCACACGACTCAGCATGATACAATCAGGTCGTCTGACTCTCCATTGCCTGCTCTAATGTATAACTGGGGTCTCTGCTTAGGCCAGGGAAGCACCCAGGCTGGAAAGCAAGTTCTGGGAACCTCTGGAAATGCTTGGTGAGGTGGTCATTAGGTGACTATCAGAGTTTGCAAATTTTAAATCTTACAGTAACTCATTTCGTAAGTATATTATATTGATATTAGTCAATACTAATTGATTCATCCTTGCAAATTCTGGTGGTTTTTGAAACACATTGTAAACCATTTGACACTCTTCACATTAAGAGACAGAGTCAGTAACCTCACCTCTTGAACCTGGGCAGGCCCTTGTGGCTGACTTTATGAACAGAATGTGGTAGAAGTGTGACTTCAGATTAGAAGAGGTCATGCAGTTTCTACAGTGTCCCTTTAGGAAACTTACCCCAAAGCTCCAGCTGCCACGTAAGAAATCTGGTTACCCTGAAGCCACTTTGGGGAGAGATCACATGGAGAGGATAGAAAGATAGATGACAGATAGATGATTGATGATATAGATAGATAGACAGACAGACAGACAGACAGATAGGTACTCCAGCTATTTGAGTTCTCTCAGCCCAGATTCCAGACATGTGAGTGTGTAACTCTTCAGAATGGCCCTAACCCAGCCACTATCTTTTTGCACCTTAATGATAGACCAAGTAAGAACTACCTGGCTGAGCACACCCAACCCTAGATTGTTATTGCTTTAAGCCACTGTTTGGGGTGGTTTTTTACACAGCAATAGCTAATCAGAGCATATCATATCAATTTATCTAATAGGAGTTCATATTTATAGAAAAGTCATGCACTTTGGGAGGCCGAGGCGGGTGGATCACGAGGTCGAGAGATCGAGACCATCCTGGTCAACATGGTGAAACCCCGTCTCTACTAAAAATACAAAAAATTAGCTGGGCATGGTGGCGCGTGCCTGTAATCCCAGCTACTCAGGAGGCTGAGGCAGGAGAATTGCCCGAACCCAGGAGGCGGAGGTTGCGGTGAGCCGAGATCGCGCCATTGCACTCCAGCCTGGGTAACAAGAGCGAAACTCCGTCTCCAAAAAAAAAAAAAAAAAAAGAAAAGTCATAATAGTATCCTGTAATCTGGGACTCCCTTGTCCATAATTTTGGCTTCAGCTCCCTGTCCATATTCAGGTAAACTTATTCCCTTGGTGGCAGTGACTCCAAGAGCAGATATGCAGATATTGTTTCTGAAACAGAAACATAAATAATTTTCATCAATTGCATTTGTTGCTATTTCTATTATATGAGGGGAAGAATAACATGTGGATATGAGTTATTCTTTCCCTTCCAATTCTCTCCTGTTCTTACTTGCTCTTTAGAAACCTACTTTAAAGGAATCATGGAGTTTTAGAACCTAAAAGGAACCTGGGAGACATCGGGGCCCACCCGTTTATTTTACAGAGGAGGAAAATGAAGCTGGGGAGAGGCCACCACTTGCCCCAGCCCACACAGTTGATAAACAGGCCAGGTGGGACTAGAACACCGGTCTCCAGGCAATCAGGTCCACGTCCTTGATTCTCTCTTTCATCTTGTCCTGTCTTGGACTGAAAATGGACTGTGCCACTTTTCAGACTCAGGGCAAAAAATCTCCTGAGGAAAAGCCAGACCCTCAAGGCTGACCACTGGGTCATCTCACAGTTGAGAGGAAGCTGGCTAGGATTCTCTCAGCTCCCCCAGTACAACTCTAGGTCAAATCAAGATCCCATCTGGCTAATACAGTCATGTGAACAGCTATGAAAAACAAACAAAACCAAACAAAATGGAACTAAACAAGCGAGGTTAGTTTGTTTGTTTGTTTGTTTGTTTTTCATTGAAAGTGGGAAATAAATGAGAATTGTCTGTGCTTCTTGATATGAATCATGTGAGGTGGCAGAAAAAGATGTGGGACTTGATGCAAATTTAAAATTCTTCCTCCCACCAAATTCGAAAAACACCAGAGACTTTTGTTCATTTGTTGGTTTTAAGAAAACAGGCAAAAGTCTTCCAAACCAAGGAAGGAACAAGTGTCATACCGTATGTTACTTTGCAAAAGCAGAACTAGAAAATACTTGGCATCATCAAGTGGCTTCCCCCAGAAACAATAAGGATGAAAAAGGCGTGGAGCTGGGACGGAAGGATGCAGACTGGAAACTGAGGAGACAGATTCTGAGAAGTATTACTTCAATCCCCAATTTTAAGGAAGTTGATGAGGAAAGCTAATTTCTACCTTCCTAGATGCTCAGAGCACATTTTTGGGTTGCAATACAAGTGGAAGTTATTGATGGCGGGGGGTGGGGGATGGCGGGGGGTGGGGGTGTCCTTCACGTTAGCGCCTCCAGGGATTGGCAAGTACAAAGACCAGGGTGAACATAAAAGGAAGTGATCGATGGAATGGCTGGACCTAAACTGCTGTGGAAACTGGCCTTCACCATCCCAATTCTCCCTAATCCCATGGGCAGAAAATGACAGCTTTTACCTTAAAAGGTGGAAAAACAGTCCTTTTTAATTTTTATTTTGTTGGGGAACAGGGATAGATTCTTTAGGAGTAATTTCTGAGATTTTGGTGCACCTGTCACCCAAGCAGGGTACACCATGCCCAATGTGTAACCTTTTATCCCTCACTCCCTTGCACCCTTGAGAAAGAACAATCTTTTCAAAAATAAATAAAAGCTGACTGGAAGGGGCTACGGCTTCCAGCCTGGGAGTAACACCTCAGAGCAGGGGTCTCCTTGAATTGGTTTGACTTCTCCCACTCTCACAGAAGAGAGCAAGGCTTTCCCATCAGCACCCCTTTCCACATCCAGAGAGCTCACAGTCCCACATTCTCATTCAGAGAAGAACCCCAGTTCCCCCGCCGCTTCAACTTAACAACCCAATCTGGAATGCATAAATAGAAATGAGCTGCCCAAAACACCATTCACGCAGGAGAAGAAAAAGACCAAGTCAACAGAACAAATGAACTTGGAGGAGGTAGAACTAAGGGCAGAAAAAAGAACTAAGTAAAAACCTAAACTCTAATTATCCTTTTGGAGAACCAAGATGATACATCCGTAAAACAAAATCCACTTTCTATTAAAAAGGAGGAGTTGGAAGCCAAGAAAGACTTTGTTCTACATCTCTTTTAAAATATGTTTACTTTTTATCACCACAAATATAGTACATGCAATTTTTTTGAAACCAAAATTCAAAGACAGAAAAAACATATTAAAATTTCAAGAAGAACTTGCATAATACAGAGTAAAATGACCAAAATAAAATGAATACTTGGAGAAAAAAATATATATAGGGTCAATTCAGGTGGGTCAACATTTATGTCCCAGGAATTTCAAAAAAGGAGAAGAGCGAAAACAGAAAGCAGAAAATTATCAAAGAAACAATTGAAGAAAATCTCCCAGAGTTGAAGAAAGATAAAGGTTTTGGATTGAAAGACTCCAACTACTGAGCACAATGAACAAAGAGAAATAACCTCTTGGAATTTCAGAGCACCAGCAATCTAAGGATATTCTAAAGACTCTCAGAGAGAAACAAGAAACAAATAAACAACAAAAGAGTAAGAATCAATTTTGGCAGGTGGATTGCTTGAGGTCAGGATTTCGAGACCAGCTTGGTCAACACGGCAAAACCCTGTCTCTATTAAAACCTCAAAAATTAGCTGGGTGTGGAGGCATGCACCAGGAGGTGAACCCAGGAGGGGGAGGTTGCAGTGAGCCAAGATTGTGCCACTGCATTCCAGCCTAGGCAACAAAGCAAGACTCTGCCTAAAAAAAAAAAAATCAGATTGGCATCTTTCTCATCAACAGTTTGCACCTATGAAACAGAGAGGAGTTAGCTTTAAGGAGTCTCAGACCCTGCTTAAGTCAAAAACTTATGAATCCAAATTTCTAGCAAGTGTGAGCCTGGCCACTGAGATCATGTGACTCTGGCAATCTTGACAAACACAGCTGGATTCTATTTTCTGTTGTTGGACAAATATTCCCCTCGATTTCTGAAGCTAAGAAGTGCTGAGAACTTCATGTCCCTCCAACAGCATTGCAATAACTTGCTCCAACAGAATGCAAAGTCCACGTAGATTAACCTTGATGTTCACACAGAAAAAGGCCAAAGACCTCACACACCGAGGGCCAGCAATCCCCACAAATCCTGTTCCAGCCCTCGAAGAAACTGGCAATCATTTGGGCTGTGGCCTCCCACAGAGGAGTGAGTCTTCTTTGTTTTGCGAGAAAAGCAGGAAGTATGTTGAAAGCCATAACCACAGCAAAAACTGCCACATCAAACTGAGAGGTGCTCTCTAAACACGGAGATATCATTCACCACCAGGAACCAGGATGAAAGGAATCGCGAGGCCCACAGAGTTACTTACACACCGGTTCGTGTCTTGGCCAGGATTTTATCTAAAACGAAGTTCTGTGTGTAGCAGGTTATTAACAAAAGCGAAACAAAGAGAAACAGACATAGAAACTTCAACCCCCACCCTGTCCAAGTGAAACCACACTTGTGAGATCCTGTAACAAACGGCAAGTCATTTGACCTTTCTAACTGGAGCATCTGGAATCATGGCATCAGGCTTTGAAGATGAGGGACCATAACTAAGAAATATCCACTAGCTGTTAGCAGAGAGTTTACAAGTTTGCCTTTTAAAGTGTGGCTCTCAGAGCAGCAGCAGTGGCTGCTGTAGCACCAGGTGGCTTCAGGAGACGCAATGTCTTAGACTGTCTTTCACCAAAATCTCTAGGGATATATTTGGGCGTTAAAATTTGAGAGGTGCTGGCGTACAAGACCTGAGAGGTTTACACATCTGTCTACATCAAACACTGAGGATCTGACCACTCAGCCAACTGCCTGGGCCCACAACCACCCTCCAAGGAAGATATTATTAATCACACGTGTTCAAATAAGGAGACCCAGGTTAACTTCAGCAGGACTGGGATCCATTGAAAGACCAGGTGCTTAGAGAGAAGGCTTAGAACGTTAAGTAATTTGTTCAGGGTCAAATGTTAGAAAGGCGGACAACCAGGGCTTGAAACCAGATGTCCATGAATCTCAGACTCGTTCTCTTAACCCTTTCTTCCAGCTGCCTTTCTAGAAGCAAAGGTTTTCAAGTGACGTGTCTGAAGCACTGAGTCCAGGTGGTAGCATGCCGAGCCCCATCTTCCAGAATGTTGCCCTCAGGAGCTGTCCTCGGGAGCTTGTTCGTTCCTCACCCAACCTATCTATCTAGGTGGATGTGGATGTGCTGGGAGGGACCCTTCTCAGAGTGTTGTAGCAGAATTGCTCTTAAGCAATCAAGTCTGAGTCACAGAGAGGGTGAATGTGACAGCCCCAGAAACCCAGCCTAGAAATGCCTGTGTTTAAAAACAGAAGGCCACCGCTTCCAGGAAGGATGATCTATTTGATAATACCTTAAGGTTTCAAAATGACTACAGCCCCCTCATCTGCCTTCTGTGAGCTATACGCCATCATCTACCTTGACATTCTTGGGTCTAGAGACGGAGGGGCTGGGGCAAGACAATCACAGGGGGCAGGAACCCCTGCTTTTTGAGTCCCTGGGCCCCAGAACAGTTCTGGCCAAGGCTCTCACACCCCTCGTGGTATGACTCGGGGAAATGAGGGTTTTCTAGACAGTAAGGCCTGCGAGCAGGGAAGGGAGGAGGGAGTGCCCAGTCCATGAGCGAGCTGCTTGCTCAGCAATCCCTTCCCCAGCCCCGCTCTCTCAGTGACCCCACCTGGGCATCATCTACTCTACCAACAAGAAGCGGGTTCAGCTGAGGGGCTGAACAGAAGATCAGGTGTGAGACGGAGGGCTGACTCCTGTTGATTTTTCTGTCCTGGGACCAGCTTGATCCACATGCTTGTCTCCACGTCACCAGTGTGGAGAGGGGGATTGACAAAACTAACTAGAGCCAGGAGGGTCCCGCAGCTGCTCCAGCCTCCCCTCCCCTCTTGCCTGACTGAGACACTAACTTAGTTCCTGGTTTGGTGCCTGTCGGTGCCCACAGGTAGCCAAGCTACCCTACACAGTAGCTTAGCTCCCACCGTCGGGGAGGAATCGAAGGGGTTGTGCAGCCCCGCCAGGTAGCTGCCCCTGAAGCTTGTCCAGGTCAGTTCCAGATTCTAAACTGCATTTTGTTCACGATATTGTCGAAACAGTGAGGAAACATTTTTTAAAAAGACCTGTAGAAAAAAAGAAGAAAGAATCGGGTTCAGCTGCAAATAACAGGAAAAAAAAAATAGTGGCTTAAATTAGCACCTCTCAAATCATCCTGTGCACAGAAATCACCTGGGGATCTTGTTAAAGTGCAGACTCTGATTCAGATGTCCTGGGGCTGGCCCCAAGCTTCAGCCTGTCTAACGAGCACCTGTGTGATGCCCGAGCCGCTGGCCCACAGAGCACACTCCGTAGTAAGGGCTTCAGCGAGACAGGACTGTATTCCTCACTTAGCCACAAGAAACCTGGAGTCTAACCCTCCAGACTGTATCCGTCACTGGGGGACGGGACCATTGATACACCAAACCTCAGCAACACTCGGTGTACCCATCTAACAAACCTGCACATGTATCCTCAGAACCTCTCAATAAAAGTGGAGAGAGAGGGGAAAAAAAAAAAAAAAAAAAAGAATCTGTTGCTTTCAGCCTCTTGATTAATGAGATGGAAACAAACCATCAATACACAATGCTATCTGGCTTCCTCCATGTGGAAAGTGCAGATAGGGATCAAGAGGGCCCTACTTGCCGAGACCACAGGCTTGGAGTGAGTCAGCCACATCACACGTCAGCAGATGAGATGTGAGGCAGGGGTGCTCCGGTGGGCACAGAGCAGCCAGACCCATGGCCCGCCCCGAGGCCACTCGGAGATCACAGTCCAGTTACAGGGCACATGGTGAGTGGCCTGAGGATGGGGAGAAGGGGGACCCAGGACCCGGGACCTGGCCACACTGAGTGGACGGGATCAGCTTCAGGTCCCGGGAAAGTTCTTCCCAGAAGGCAAAAATGATTCCTGAAGCATAAGGTCATTGTGATACCTTGGCTGGCAATATAATTTGTTGTCCAAACCAGGGACAGTGTTGAGAACGGAAAGCCAAAATCACTTAATAGGCCTTAACTGATCTGTGGCGTGCATTAACCAGTCATGGGCAAGTCCAGAACCGTGGAAATTCTCCTAAGCCTGCGAGTGGGCATCTGCCAGGTGAGCTGGCCACAAGCAGATTACACTGGAACAGTGAGGGTCTCCCTTTAGGCCTACATGATCCTCAGGTCAGGATTCAGACATGTTGGGCGCAGTCAGAAGAACAGGGTGAGTGACTGTGGCTCTTGATAGCAAGCACAGGACTTCAACGGAGAGTGAAAGTTCCTGTAAAGCAACTACTGACTGTCAGTGAACGAATTTATGAGAAACTCAACTGAAACCAGCTTGAGCAAAAAAGGGAAACTGTAGGCTGTGTAACCAAATGACATGGAGTACAGAGGTGTGACTAAACCCAAGGACAACTGGATTCAAAGATTTGAATATTGCCAGGACTTCCACTCTCTCCACCTAACATCTTCGTCAGCTTGGGCTGCTATGACAAGTTACTATAGTCAGGGTGGCTTACATGATGGGCATTTATTTCCCAGCTCTGGAGGCAGGGAAGTCCAAGATCAAAGTGCAGGCAGATTTGGTTCTGGTGATGGTCCCCTTCCTGGCTTGCAGATGGCCAGCATCTCACTGTGTTCCTATGACAAATTCTTTGTGTGTGCTGTGCATACTTGAAGAGAGCATTCTAGTGTGTCCTCTTCCTTTTCTTTTAAGGGCACGAATCCCATCATGACCTCGTCTAAACCCTATTACCTCCCAAAGTCTTCACCCTCCAAATATTACCACGCAGGAGGTTAGGACTTGAACATATGAATTTAGGGTGAAGTCCATAACAACCTATGTCTCCAATTCTCTCTGCCTATTGGACTCATTCTCTCAGTCCAGCTGCCCCCACAAAGTCAAAGCCATGCCTGCAGACAGCTCTAAACCTCAATGTCAGGGAAGGGAGTCAGCATCCTCACCAGCTCCGGGTGGAAAATACCTTAGGGAAGGCTCCTGATTAGCTTCGTGGGCCCACTTGCCCATTCCCAGCCAATTGCTTTGGCCAAAGGTGTGACTGGCCACTGTGATTGGCCCAGGCAGGTCGTGCATTCATCCTCACACCACAGGGATGGAGTGGTGAAAAGCAGCTTTCCCCCAAAACGGAAAGGCTGTTACAGGCAAGCAAAGCAATGAATGCCTGTTGCAGAGGGAGGTGGAGTGGTCAAGGGATGAAGCAGAGGCTGTGCTATATGGAACTATTGGAGAGTCTCTGTAAGATGCCTGGGGGTGCCTAAAAATAGGGGACTTACTTTGCAAGAAGCTGAAACCATGAAATAACATGTTGTAAACCAAAGAAAGGTTGTTTGTTACTATTAATATACGTTCATTACTTTCTGTTCTCAACACTGTCCCTGGAAGTGCCCTGGTACTATGACCTGCAGTTTACTTTAAAATATTTCGGCACTGACAATGTAATCTAAATGTATAGCCTTTGAAGTCTTCACTCCAGAGGAGTCCAGTTGCCCTAATCGAGGCAATTCCAGGATGGTAATTAGAGTGTCGTCAGAAGGCCGTACCCCAGGCAGACACCCACAAGTGCTTCAGTTGTCTTTTTCTGTGATCAGTGCCAGCAGTTTTGCTAATTAAAATAATAAACAACATAGAGATGAGTTTTCATCAGTGAAGCATCAAACTCCACAGCAAGAAGCTCCCCAAACATACGTGAACAGGCCATGAGAATCTAGTGGGCCTTTCTTCCTCACCCCTTAGGAACATCACCCATGACCTTTGTGTCAGCTCCTGGTTCAGGAGAATGTGAGCCAACCTGAGACTGACTAGATGGTTCACCAATCCTGCTACTAGACTCTCGTGATATTTGCCTCAACTGAAGCTCTCTTTCATGCAAGATTTTGGTGGAGCCGCCTAAAGAACAGAGATGCTGGACTAATACACTCAAGAGGTGACTGATGTGAGCCTGTTTGTAAATAAATGGCTGTTTCGGAGGGAAGAATTCAGTCTGAGACTTGCTTTTATGGTAACCTACAGTGAGGCTGTGACGAGGAGCTGGCCCTAAACACCTGTGGTTGCTGCTGCTATTAACGGGGAAAAAAAAAAAAAAATGGTGACTGCTGATATTAACCAAAAAGAACCTCCCAGATGTACAAGACCAAATTGGGAAGTAGGAGGCGCCCTTGTAAGCCCAGTGTATGTTGTGAGGGGAGACAAGTTTTCATCAGGCTTCTGGCATGAGGATTTCTTTGAGGAGAAAGGGCCTTTGAGAGGCCCGCTTCTAAAGAGTCAAAGAGAGCTTCCAGCCTGGACTTTGACCTGTCCCCCGATTTTCTGTGGGAGGAAAGAGATTTTCCATAGCACGAAAAGAAGGAACAAGGATCATATCTGGGTGCTGTGGGAAAAGGCCAGGGAAGAAGAGGGGCAGCACTGCCTTGGCCCAGGGAAGGCTTCAAGGGGGTTGCAGGACACATTACATGTGAGGTTAGCTTTCTCTGGGTCCCTGTACTGAAATCTTGAGCAAATTCTCACTGCTCATTTATGCACGTGCACTTCCTACTCCCCAGATGTTGAAACTGACCTAAGCCAATTTGGTCATTCACAACCACAAAGTTCCTTTTGGTTACTATCAGCTGCCACCCTTAGATAAGAGTGGAAACTCACCTACTCCCCTGCTGTCTCAGTCCAAGTTACCCCAAGAGCAAGTCTCAGAATGAATTCTGTCCTAAATACAAATATTTATTAGCAAGCAGGTAATGTTTTCAAATGCAGGAGAATTGTTTAGAGCCACAAAGAGATTATGAGGATGAAAACAGAGACCTCAACCAAACATAAGCACATGTCTCAGTGAGGAGATATTAACTTTTTCTATATTTATCTATGCACACCTGTTACTTCATTCACCAATTATTGGAGACAATAACAACTTGAGTTGCTTTCAAAATCCCATGGGACCTCACTCCTCACACAGCAGGGAAAATAAAACAAAGCATGAGCCTCGAGCGCATACAAAGGAGCCTTGTGCATTGTCAAACATTAATGATGACGCTTTGTTCTGTGAAAGTTTAGACATTGCAGGTGTAGCTATGGGATGTTGCACCTCCCAAACCAAGAACTTTCCCCCAAGGTCTACCAGGGTGATCTACAAGAAGACTCCCTCGAAAAGAAGACATAAAGGGAACAGTGGGAGTGGCAGGCTTCCCATGTCTAGCTGCGGGCACAGGGAGGAAGTCTTCTCAGGAGGAAAGTCTGGGAGTCTGGAATCTGCATGGTACAATAACTGCTGTAGTTTGAACGTCTGCTTCTTCCAAAAGTCATGTCCGATTTTAACCCCCAGTGCAACAGTGTTTGGAGGTAGGGCCTGAAGTAGGGTCTTTAGTCGTGAGGGCTCTGCTCACATGAACTGATTAATGCCTCTGAAAAAAAGGCTCAAGGGAGTGGGTTCATTCTCTTTTTTTCTCTTCCACCATGTGATGCCTTCTGCCACCTGGTGTCTTCTGCTATGTAATGGCACAGCAAGACACTCACCAGATACCTGGGTATTGGACTTCCCAGCCTCCAGAATTATGAGCCAATAATTTCTATTCATTATAAATTACCCAATCTGTGGTATTCTGTTATACCAGCACAAACCAGATTAAGACAATAGCAGACAAAAACCAGATGCGCATATAGCATTTGGGCCCAACAAGCCATGTGCTCAGAGGGGCAGAATTTAGCACTCAACCAAAGAGACTCCTGGAGCAGTGATTCTCTGAAATCCAGGAGGATAAGCAGCAGTGGGTTATCAGGCTATAGCCATCGGAGTGAAATTTTGAAAGAGGAGAGGACTCCAGCACTGAGCAGCAACTGAGAGTGATAAGAGTAATCGGAATGGGTTCTGGAGGGATGGAGCCACTCTCAGGTAGAGATTTAAGTCAAGAGACTGAAAGAAAATCCAAGTTCTCAGAAACCAGGCTAGGTCAGGGACACACTGTCAATGCCTAAAGCATTGACCTATAGTACTGAGCTACATCTCCTTCAGTTCCTCTTCCCGAAGTCAGGATTAGTCCCTGAAACAGGAATACTTTCTCAAGGATTCCTTCAGCTGCAAGTAACAGAAAACTGAACTTAAAGTGGCTTGAATAGTAAGGAAACAGTTAATTCAAAAAATGGGAAGGTCAGGGGAGCAGGCCTGCGGCCAGCCTAATCCAGTAGCCCCAGCTCTGCTTTCCACTGACAGTCTTGACTTTGTGCCTCTCGGGATGGAGGCTTCCACTGCTGTAGGCTGACAGCGAGCTGCTCCGGCCATGCTGGCCTTGGCTATGGGTAGAGCAACATGGCAGGCTCAGCTTCCCTGAGCACATAAGCCATTTGGGCAGCGTGAATACTTGAACGAAATCACCCTGTTGGAAGAAAGAAGGGGGGTGATTCCAGTGAGGCAACCTTCAGAGTTTCCCAAGGGCAGGCTGGAGCAAAGGGCACAGGAGCCCAGGATTCTCCATGCGGCTGTGCCTCTGGCCAGCTAGGTAAACTGGGCAAGCCACTTCAACTCGAGAGCTCAAGGTTTTTCATCTTATAATCCAATGACTAAACAAGAGCATCTTCAAGATTCTGTCAAACTCTAGATTGTCTTTGACCCTTTAGAATGAGATTATTTAACTTCAATGTAAAATATTCAGTCATGACTCAATACAGGCCTTCAAATATGGGAGAGGACTCTGGTCCTTTATGAGAGATATTTCCCACAGATGACCACAGCAACTTCTCCCACCCCACATGCCCGTCTACAATGGGACCTTACCACTCCCGCATCAGGAAAGCCTCTGAGCTGCCGGACTTCACAGCTGACTGTCCTTGTGGTCCCCTCGAAGCTGCTTCTGATGTCTCTGGGCTCCAGCCCCAGAAGCCCCTTCACCTGCTGTTTTGAGCAGATGCTGCCTTGACTCTTCACAGATGCATCCTCTGGTTGCTAATTTTCCTTGCTATGGGTATGCAGACAAAACCTCTCGATGGCTCCACGAGATGGGCACGGCAGATATTAATAACTCTGTGGTGGTAGCCAGCCTCAGATGGTCCACAGTGGTTTGCACCATCCTTGAAAAGGACTGACTTTTGGGACAAATAGCATAGTGCAGAGATGACAGGACTTGACTGCAAAGGCCAGTTCACAAAAGACAGTGTGACTTCTGTCTTGCCATCTTAGATTGAGCTAGCCAAGTACCATTTCAAAGGAACTCTGTACATGAAAGACCCTGAGCTGAAACCACCCTGTATAGTCACCCCCAAATTCCTGACCCACAGAAACTATATAAGAAATGTTTATTGTTTAAGCCACAAAGTCTTGATTTTTTACATAGCAAAGTATAACTAACATTAATATACCTATTATATAAATGGTAAGTCGAGTCTCAGAGACACAGCGACTAGCCCAAAGCCACACAGCTAGAGCTGCAGAAGAAGTGGGAAGACAGCCTTCCCCTTGTGACTGGTGATCCACACAGCATGGGTTCCCTCAGAGCCCCATGAGTCTGCAGTTCTCTGATCTGGCTTCAGAAAAAGAGATGAGACTGGTACGGGGCAGTGATTGCCCAAGCAACCCTGACATACTCAGGGTCTGGGCCAGCACCGCTCCTCCGACAGGGAACACAGGGTCAGGGAGGGGGTGGAGACTCTTGTCTCCCACTTGCTTGGGGTCTCTATGTCCCAGAGAAACAATCCATGGAGACCTTGTCTCAGGCCCATCCATGCACATGCGTCGTGGGCCTCCACTCATGCCACATGTGGAACTACAGCTGGCCCACAGAGCTGCAACTCCTCTGGGCTGTGTTGGAAGCCTGTGATGCGGGGGCTTGTGCATGACTGACTGACTGCAAGGCAGGGTTGGCCCTTGCTGTCCAGCACCCACACTGCTGATTCATGGGGCTACTTTAGAGAAGTTGCCCCACCGAAGGGAGCTTTCAGTTCCCATGTGAGTCACTGGCCATGTGGACATCAGTCACCCGTGCACAAGAGGGGCCTGAGCTATGTGAGCACTCAACAGTGAGCTGAGTGTTGTGATCATGGGGTCAGTGAGCGACCAGGCCCAGCTGGCTCTTTTTTCTTATCCTTCCAACTAGATTCGACTTATTCCAGCAAGAGTTACTATGGTCCTGTGGGCAGGACTGGGACTGGGCAAGTCAAAAGGGTAGTTTAAAACAAAAGGGCGACCGGGCATGGTGGCTCACACTTGTAATCCCAACACTTTGGGAGACTGAGGTGGGTGGATCATCTGAGGTCAGGAGTTCAAGACCAGCCTGGCCAACATGGCAAAACCCCGTGTCTACTAAAAAAAAAAAAAAAAAAAAAAAAAAAAAAAAATTAGCTGGACATGCTGGTGGGTGCCTATAATCCCAGCTACTCAGAAGGCTGAGACAGGAGAATTGCCCGAACCTGAGAGGCAGAGGTTGCATGAGCCAAGATTGCACCACTGCACTCCAGCCTGGATGACAAGAATGAAACTCCATCTCAAAAAAAAAGATAAGAGGGCAAGAAGGGCTGAGCAGTCACTGCTTGTCTCCAGGGTCTCCAGTCAAGAGAGACTTGAGATGGTGAAACTTTCTTTTTTTTTTTTTTTCTTTGAGACGGAGTTTCGCTCTTGTTACCCAGGCTGGAGTGCAATGGCGCAATCTCGGCTCACCGCAACCTCCACCTCCTGGGTTCAGGCAATTCTCCTGCCTCAGCCTCCTGAGTAGCTGGGATTACAGGCACGCGCCACCATGCCCAGCTGATTTTTTGTATTTTTAGTAGAGACGGGGTTTCACCTTGTTGACCAGGATGGTCTCGATCTCTTGACCTCGTGATCCACCCGCCTCGGCCTCCCAAAGCGCTAGGATTATAGGCGTGAGCCACCGCACCCGGCTGAGATGGTGAAACTTTCTGATGAAGGCCCTCAAAGGCCCAGCAGAGTGGCTTGTGCCTGCATCCTGGTGTGGTATCCAAGGACCTCCAGGATAGGAGAGAAAAAAACAAACAAGGTATAGGACATCTGGGTTTTCATGTCAACCCAAGATTCTGCCACTTGGATAGCCATGGACAAGTTGTTGGCCAGTCCAAGCCTCAGTTTTCTCATGAGTCAAATCAAGCTAATAGTTTTTTAACCTGGGTTTCTCGGAGCCTTAGGGTTCTTCAGAGCTACATTGGGGTTTGCCATGAGGAGGCAGCCTTTAAACCAGTACTACCCAATAGAAATATAAAGTGAGTCACATATACAATTTTAAATTTTCGGTAGCTAGGCCAAGCGTAGTGGCTCACGCCTGTAATCCCAGCACTTTGGGAGGCCGAGGCAGGCAGATCATGAGGTAAGGAGTTCGAGACCAGCCTGCCCAACATGGTGAAACCTCATCTCTACTAACAATACAAAAATTAGCCAGGCATGGAGGTACGTGACTGTAATCCCAGCTACTCAGGAGGCTGAGGCAGGAGAATCACTTGAACCTGTGAGGCAGAGGTTGCAGTGAGCCCAGATCACACCACTACACTCCAGCCTAGGCAACAGAGCGAGACTCTCAAAAAAAAAAAAAAAATTGGTAGCTAAAATCTAAAAATAAATAGGTCATTAGCTAGGTGTAATGGTGGGTGTCTGGAGTCCAAGCTACTGAGGAGGCTGAGGTGGGAGGATTGCCAGAGCTCAGGAGTCTGAGGCTGCAGTGAGCCATGATCATGCCATGCTAGCCTGGGTGACAGAGTACAACTGAGTCAGTAAAAAAATAGGTGAAATTAATTTTAATATTATCTTTTATTGAATATATCTAAAATATCATTTCAACATGTAATCAATTGATTACATGTATTAATAAGATGTTTTACATTCTCTTTATTGTACTAAGTCTTCAATATCTGGCATATGGTTTGTATGTAAGCCCATCCCAATTTAGACCAATCACATTTCCACAGCACAATGGCTGTCAGAGTTGTGTACATCACCTGTGAAGCAGGAGAAGGAATTGTCTTTAAGAAGAGAAGACCTCTCTCTAGTGGACAAAACAGGATAACACATGAGAGACCAATGGATTAAATGAGCAAAACACTGGAAAGCACGAGCATATTTGGGGGTGCAAAGGGATCAGTTCGGCTAGAGAGTGACGAGGAGAGGAGGGAGTGTGAGAGAAGAAGCCATGAAATCACTGGGCTTCTCCGGAACCCTGTGGTTTTCATGACATCAGTTTCTCTGAAATGTGCCTTTGGGTTGTAAAGTATCACACGGAAGAGTTCGGTCTTTATAGCTGAGACCTAGTGAGGCCTAGGAGATACAATGAGAGTAGAACATGGCATGATAGCTTAAAGCATAGGCCATAGAGCCCAAGAGCCTGGGTTCTAGCCCTCACTCTGCCTCTTGCTGTCTGTGATAACAGACACAGTTTCCTCATCTATTCAATGGACACTTGGCCATCAACAGTTCTTCCCATCCCTCCACATGCATGCTTGCTGTATTCCCATCAAGATCTGGAGTTCACTTTCCTTTCTTTGAATCTAGGGTTAAGGGTTACCTTGTGATTTACTTAGACCAATACACTGTGGCAGAAGGATACTGGGGGCCTCTAGGAAGCCAGCTGCCTACTGTAAAGCTTGGGTTAGACAACCAAATGATGAGAAACCACACGAAGAAAAAAAGTCCACATGGAGGAATCTGAAGCACTAGACATGACTGAAATTCTTCCTGAATCTTCCAGCTGAGCCCAGCCACGGGAGTAACGGACAGAACTACCTAGCTGAGCCTCACCTGAAATTCCAGACCAAAGAATCATGAGAAATAATGCATTGTTATTGTTTTAAGTCACTAAGTTTTGAGTGGTTCTGTAGATAGCCATATATAACTGAAACAAATGTGATATTTGCAATACTTATCTCAACAGAGCTATGTGAAGGTCAAGTGAGGTAAGGCATGCACCATGCAGTGCCTACAATAAACACATAAAAAAGTTATAAATATTATTGTAATAGTAGTCATATAAGTACGGTCCACGATAAGTGTTGTCATTTTGATATTAGGACATGCCTAAGTAATACAAGCCAGACTCACCTACCAGTACTTTTGAAAATGAAAAGCTATTTCTTTGAATGATCATTTGGTTCCAGAAAGATCTTAAGCTGAAGTGTGAGCACTGGAAGCACGGGGCAGACGTGGCCATTTAGACAACAAGAACGTGCTCATAAAATACTGTATTTTTAAAGCTATCAAATGACAACAGACAATTAAAAATTCTCCCAGATGAGGACTGCAGAGAATACAATCCCAATTTCGGAAACACTGCTGTGCATGCCAGGGAGCCACTGGGGACTTCAGGCAGGAGCAACATGACGAGACACTGGATCCTCCAGACCAGCGTGTGCAGGATGCGTGGGTGTGGGAGGATGGAGGAGAGTGGCAGCCGCCATCTGGCCGATCAGCGAGCCAGGCCAAGGCCGTGCTCCTGACCCTGGGAGTGCAAACTGATGGCAGGCTTGCTGCTGGAAGGAGAGTGCGGCCTATTCTTTCAAGAAATTTGCTGTGACAGGGAGGGGCAGACAGGATGGGGCACAAATTCAAAGTGTTTTAAATGGAGAAAAAATATATATATATTTGGACCACAATACAGGCTACAGAACAATTGGCATCAGAGGCATTCCAGAGGCTGGTTCGGAATAAAGACTGGAGCCAGCTTTGCTGCCCCCTGGCTGCAAAAGCCTGCCTACAACAAAAGCTGGATGAGTACTCCCCAGGCTCATTCCTGGGTAGTCCCGTCCCACAAAGGTGGGTGGAGACATCTCAGTGAGGAATTTCAAGAGCACCAAAAAGCTGAATCGGGATGACATTACAGAGTGGCAAAAACGAGTCCTCACTCAAAGCACTGACTTACATAGCTGCTGCCGCTTGCTCCATCATCTCCAGTCCTTGGAATACCATGATTTTCATTGTCTAGGAAGAAATAAAACAATGAAAAATACCTAGCATTAAGTTGAATAGTAGAAATGTATAATGCACATAGGATTATAGTCAAAAAGAGAATTTGTATGCCAGAATGGAAAAGGAAGCTATTCTGTTAAGAGTCTACTAAAAACATCATGAAGAAAATTGAATCCCAGTTCTTTAGAGACCTGTAGCCAAGCAGCTTCTTCGATTTTTTTCCTAGGTGAGTTTCCGCTTCATGGGAAGTACTTATGTATACACAACCAGAGGTGTTTACCACCACATAGCCACCCCCTTGCTCAGCTAATATAGAATCTAAAGTGATGTGATTGTCTAGCACAACCTTAGTCAATAAATCCGTAGCTTTCTGTTGAGCTGTGATGGAGGGAGCAGTTCATCAACAATGTTTCCTAGGGTTTTAGAATGATTTTAGATCATGTGTTCCCAGGAAGTTACACCCAACCAAGGCAAAAGAGTTCTCAAAAAAAGAAAAAAAAATGCATGGTGCTATCTTCTTGATGGCCAGGAGATAATTATCATGTTTTCTTTAAATAGAATCTGCATGTAAAGCAGACCTGCAGTCATCCCTCGAGAAAAATTTGAGGGAACCAGTCCAGTACTGAGTTTCTTCAGAGCTGCGTGGAGAGAGAAGGGTAACCACATATCCTAAGACACATTGCCCTGCATCATTCCATACCCTTAAACACTTACAGGACCACGGATGGCAATCTTCTCCTCAGACTAAAATAAATTCTGGTGGAGCACAGGTTAAGTACACTATAATTTGAGAACATCAGTTTTGGGGCATTACTAGATCAATGGGTCAGAAATGTTGGAGCCAGAAGACAGGATCCTGGTACCGGGAGGGACTGTTTTTCTTTGGGTTTTCTAACAACATCCTGGATTTTCCTACTGTGATTACTGAGTAAGGCAGCAATGATTTTGACAACAGGATTCTGATGAGTCGGACTGAAACACAGGACAAACAGATTAAGATGAGTCAGGCAGATCTGATAAACATGTTTCCTTTTATGTGGCCTTGAGTTGTGTTACAAGTGCTATCATGAATACCGGTGAAATTTAGGACAGGAGGTACCAGTGAGTCATTGTGGTCAAAAGTAGTTTTTGTTTTAGGGTAGCAAACCCTGCATCTCTTCAAATTTCCAGCAGTGGCAATGGTCTAGGGGATTTTGAACAGAGGTATGGTCAAATGTATCAGGGATGGTAAAACAGAAACCTAGGCCAGGTGCAGTGGCTAATGCCTGTAATCCCAGCACTTTGAGAGCCAAGGTGGGAGAATTACTTAAGGCCAAGAGTTTGAGACCAGTGTGGTCAATACAGCAAGACCCATCTCTACAGATTTTTTTTTTTTTAATTAGCTGGGCGTTGTGGTGCACACCTGATGTCCCAGCTACTCGGGAAGCTGAGTCGGGAGGATTGCCTGAGCCCAGAAGTTGGAGGCTGCAGTGAATTATGATCATGTCACTAAGTTCCAGCATGGTCAACAAAGCAAAACTGCATCTCTTAAAAAGCAAAACAACAACAACAACAACAAAAAAAAAAAAAAAAAAACCGGAATCTGATTACAGACATTTGTTTACATATATCCTAAGAGAATATGTGTGTGTGTGCATATATATATACGACAATTTTACCAAAACAATTTTATCCAAGAGAGGACACCCATATATGAAGGAGGCCTAAAAGCATAAGTATTCCAGTCAATAGAAAACAGAGAGCAAACATTTCAGGTGCGGCAGGCATTAGAATCACGAAGAACAAGTTGTACAGACCTGGTCTTGTATCTTGGGTGAAAACATGAAAACAAGCGACCACAAATGTCAGCTACTTTCCACCCTGGTCAGGAAGGCTGCAAGTCAGCTTCCACTGAAGATCTCCTGTGACGGAACATGTCCCTCTGGTAGGGTTGTCTTTTTAAAATGAGAAATATGAATCCATGAGTCGATGCCTTTAACTTTAGTGGCACAGGGATTGGCCAATAGTACCTGATATGGTCCATTCTCACCAGGTGAGAAGGAATCTTTTAGCTGATGTCCTTTCCAGTAAACAAAATGTTTACATATTCTCACTTATAAGTAGGATCTAAACATTGGGTACACACGAACATAAGTATGGAAACAACAGACACTGGGAACTATGAGAAGGAAAAGGAAGGGAGGGAGGCAAGGGTTAAGAAACTAACTCTTGCCGGGCGCGGTGGCTCAAGCCTGTAATCCCAGCACTTTGGGAGGCCGAGGCGGGTGGATCACAAGGTCGAGAGATCGAGACCAACTTGGTCAACATGGTGAAACCCCGTCTCTACTAAAAATACAAAACATTAGCTGGGCATGGTGGCGCGTGCCTATAATCCCAGCTACTCAGGAGGCTGAGGCAGGAGAATTGCCTGAACCCAGGAGGCGGAGGTTGTGGTGAGCCGAGATCGCACCATTGCACTCCAGCCTGGGTAACAAGAGCGAAACTCCGTCTCAAAAAAAAAAAAAAAGAAACTAACTCTTGGGTACTCTGCTCACTATCTGGATGGCATGCTCAATCACACCCCAAACTTCAGCATCATACAATAGGCCCTTATAACAAAGCTGCATGTGTACCCCTGAATCTAAAATAAGATTTTTTTTAAAAAAAAGAAAAGGAATAGTTGCAAATCACTCAAGTGGGAAATTCACAAAGGGCAAAAATGCTTGGAATGCCAAAACTACTTCACTAGCCTGTGAAATATTAGACAGCAGAGACCTTAAGAAAGAGAAAAAAAAATCTGCAGTGACAGGCCATGATTTTTGATGACTTCATCTCCCAGGAGCTCTCTGCAAAAGGAATTCTTGATTGATTTTGGGTTTTTAATGAGAAGTATTCTGAGACCTTGGCAGTAATAGAGGATATCACCTTTAAGAAATGAAAGCTCTCAAGTTCCTGCATCTAGTCCAGTGGGCCTTCCTATTATTAGTTCAAAGAGAGAGAGCTGGTGTTTTCCAAATGGTGATGATCACAGGTTGAGCAGACCTAGTGAGAGCGCCTTTGACCAGGGGAAGTTAAAAACTTTGGTTAGTTTGGCCAAGTGAGTTCTTATTATACTGTTGGTGTGTTTCACCAGTCCAGAGGATTGGGAGTTAAAAGCACAATGAAAATATTGGAATATAGGCCAAATGCTGCAAACAGATTGAATTACTTGACCGGCAAAATGTGTTCCTTGACTGTTCTGGAGCTCAGATGAAACTCCCCACGATGAAATTATTTTTTCGAATAACAGTTTTCTTACTGCTTGGGTCATGGCTCATTGGCATGGGAAGGTTTCATCGCAGTGAGAAAACACAAGTTAGCACCAGAACATACCTGTATGTACAACCCTGGGATAGGGGCAGCTGAGTAAAGATGTATGACCCTTTGCCATACATCAAAGGGTCCTAAAGGCAAAAGAAAATGTCCCTGTAACCCCTGAAGGAGTTTTCCAGGATTATGTTTGGGACAAACCATACAGCAAGAATAAACAGAAGGGGATGGTTTCCAATAATATTGCTTTCCCCAAGCTGTTGTTTCATCTGGATTCCAATGAGTCAGCTCATAAACACATTATTTAAAGGGTAATTGAAGCCCTAAGGGAAGGATTGGTCTATCATTAGGTCCACATCATAAGCCTGTTTCTGAGAAAACTTGGTTTTTTATCTTTCCTGGGGTTGATTTCCTTCTTGAGAGCTCCTGTTTGTGCTTCTTCTAATAAAGATGTTGTTTATTGTTTGTTTGGGGGATCTGGGGGTTTTTGTTGTTTGTTTGGTTGGTTGGTTTTTGAGACAGGGTCTCACTTTGTCACTCAGGCTGGAGTGCAGTGGTACAATCTCAGCTCACTGCAACCTCCGCCTCCCAAGTTCAAGTGATTCTTGTGCCTCAGCCTCCTGAGTAACTGGGATTACAGATGTGAGCCACCTCACCTGGCCAAAGTTTTAAATGGGTAATAAGCTTGTAAGCACATTTCAGATATTGTCTGATGTAACTTTCAGGGCTGCGTTCTTAGCTGCATTATCAGTGAAATGGTTGCCACTGCTCTCTGGTGTATCTAATTTGGAATGACCAGGAATTTTCATATTTCAGTTTGGGATGGGGACTGCTTCCAAGAGGTCAGAGGTCGGAGGTACACTGTCTTTTTCTTTTTTTTTTTTTTTTTTTTTGAGACAGGGCTCTGTTACCCAGGCCAGAGTGCAGCAGCACAATGATAGATGATCTTGGAGGTTAGTATAAGGCATTCAATTCCAGAATATTGTTAAAAGGGTTTTTCTGAACTGTTCAAAATAATCAAGCACAAATTCATCGGGCCTTTGAGTATAATATTGAGTGATCTTCAGTCTACATTGCAGGAAAGATCTGGAAACAACATCATGGAGAAACTTGGCTGACGTGTGGATCCTTTCACAGTCAGCTTCCATTTGCTTTTCAAAATCCTCTAAGGGATTTTTCCAGATTGCTTTTTTTTAGCCATTCACTGGCCCTGCCTTCTCATATCAGCATGTGAACTAATTGATAAAGATCAGAATACCTGGGCTCATAAGTCTGGACAGTTAAATCAGATCGTTCTGCAAACCCTATGGGATCTTGGAGCAGGTCGGGCAAGTCTTTTCATACTATTCTTAAGTTCAGTTTTTGTCCAAGGGGTATACATAATAGTGGCCTCACCTCTTGCTGTGGTTTTACCTAGAAAGGGGCTGCCAAAATGGGGTTTCAGGGAGGGGGGTTCGAGTTCTAGGGAATTTCCTAAGGTGGTAGTGAGAGGGAAGGAAGGTCAGGACAGGGAACTTGAGAGGGATGAAAAGGTGCAGGGTGGAAGAAGTGCAACAGCTGGAAGTGGGCAAGAGGATGCCTCAGAGTCTTTTTTAATTCAGAAATAGACTTAGGAACTTTTTGTTTACCTCTTGGATTGAGGCAATTTTCTCAGAATTTATCTTTAAAAACTCTAAGTGCCATTGGAAGTAATTATCCTATTTCATTTGGTTCTAAAACCAGCTTTTTTCTATTGTGCACACAAGGGAATAATTTCGGGCATTTCAAAAGACCCACATTTTGGCCATTGTTGATGATCATCCTGGGCTGTGTGGGTCCTTTTTCCTAGATATTTACAAGAGGATGTCTCCTAAGTGTTGTACATAAAACCAGATTGTGTTTCTAACAGTGGTTGTCCCTTAAAAGAGTGCTCAGCACAGTGCAATCAAGTTAGAACTCAGAATTGAGAAACTAAAAAAAAAAAAAAAAAAAAAAGGAGCACTCAGGTGCCGGGTGCAGTGGCTCACGCCTGTAATCCCAACACTTTGGGAGGCCAAGGTGGGCTGGTCACGAGGTCAGGAGATCGAGACCATCCTGGCCAACATGGTGAAACCCCGTCTCTACCAAAAATACAAAAATTACTGGGTGTGGTGGTGCGTGCCTGTAATCTCAGCTACTTGGGAGGCTGAGGCAGGAGAATCACTTGAACCAGGGAGTTGGAGGTTGCAGTGAGCCAAGAATGCACCACTGCACTCCAGCCTGGATGACAGAGTGAGACTCTGTCTCAAAAAAAAAAAAAAAAAAAAAAAAAGATCGCTCAATCGCTCAGATTTTGAAGCTTGATTTCCCATAACTTACGAACTTCTCAAAAATGACCAAGGCCTAGAATGTGCCTGGGTGGAAGCGTGGCACTTATGAGCACCACTCCGGTATCACCCAAGAGCTGTGAGTTACTCTCTTACACGTCCCAAAATGCCTTTAACCGCCAGGTGGCACCAGAGAGCTAAAGGTATGAGCGACCAGTCCCGTATTTTATGCTTACGCAGCTGATCAATCCCTAAAAAAAATATTATTGTGGTGAGAAATGCCCTACGAGGCTCCTTCATGTCCTGGAGAAGAGCCCTGACACCTCTGCAAAGCCTCCAGTCACCTAGAGCACTCTAATGGGTCAAAGGGAACAATTGCCTCCTTTCTTCATAGCAAGAGAACTCACTCTCGGGCACTTTTCAGTTTAGAACTAATAGGAACGGGTCACAGATGAAACATCCAAATCTGAATTTCAAACAATAAGAAGTAGCTGCAATTTTAAAAGCATGCTATGAAAAAGCAAAACCACCAGTGTCGAATTCCCAGTACCCGGACCCAGACCTCCCTGCCCCAAGGCAGAGGTGAAAAAACGCTGCTCCCTCTACCCTTTTCCTTTTCTGGAACCCAAATCTCCTGCTGATTAGGCAGATGGAAAACTTCCATTCTAGGAAAGGAGGATGGGAAAAAATAGCTCAGGCAAAATCTAGATCTTCAACCAAAAAAATGAGAAAGGCCCAGATCTCAGCAGGACTGATACCTTAGATTCAACAATTTCTTTCAAAGTCAGAAGAAGACAATGGGTTTCCAGAGCTGGCCTGGAGCCAAGTCTGGGAGGTCAGTCAGATGGCAGAGGCAAGGGGGTCATTCTGAATCCTTCTCATGGCACCATAAATGCTGACTTCAAAGGAAGATGAGGCACAAAATATATTAATGATTTTGAAGACTTTACTTGAACCAACGTGAGGCCACCTGCTCAGGACAACTTCCAAGTTGCTTTGGGGAATGCTCCACCTTTGTTGCAAGCAGACTTTTTAAAAAATAATTTCAACTTTTAATTTATATTCAGCGGGGTACATGTGTATTTTTGTTACACAGCTATACTGCATGATGCTGAGGTCTGAGATATAACTGAGCCCATCACCCAGGCTTAGTTGTACCAACAGGCAGTTTTTCAATCTTTGTCCCCTTCCTTCTCTCCCCACTCTAGCAGTCCCAGTGTCTGTTGTTGCCAACTTTATGTCCCCATGTACTCAATGTTTAGCTCTCACTTATAAGTGAGAAAGTGTGGTATTTGATACTCTATTCCTGTGTTAATTCACTTAGAATAATTGCCTCCAACTGCATCCATACAAGCAGGTTTTTAAAGATAAGATGTGAGCAAGGGGTGGACTGATACCAAGTTATTTGATGGGAATTCACATTGGTTTGCAGAAATAACATTGATTAGTGATTAGCTTTATGTTGTTGAGCCACAGCAGTGATCCCCAACCTTATTGGACCCAGGGATCAGTTTCATGGAAGACAGGTTTTCTACAGACCAGGGGGAAATGGGGGAGATGGTTGTGGGATGGAGCAAGTGCATTATATTTATTGTGCACCTTATGTGTATTATTGTTACATTGTACTACATAATGAAATATACAACTCACCACGATGTAGAATCAGTAGGAGCCCTGAGCTTGTTTTCCTGCAAGTAGACAGTCCCATCTGGAGGTGATGGGAGACAATGACAGATCATCAGGCATTAGATTTTCATAAGGAGCACACAACCTAGGTCCCTCACATGCACAGTTCACAACAGGGTTCGTGCTCCTATGAGAATCTGATGGTGCTGCTCATCTGACAGGAGGAGGAGCTCAGGTGGTAATGTGAGCAATGGGAAGTGGCTGTAAACACAGATAGTTTTTCCTGCTTGCCTGCCCACCACTTACCTCCTGCTGTGCAGCCTGTTTCCTAACTGGTCTGGTTGAAGATCCCTGAGCTACAGGATACGAGTTGTGGTGTCCATGGTTATGGCATATGGCATTTTATGGCTACTGGTATCAGTTAGTCTAGAGCCCACAGCAAGTGGCTTCAAGAGACAATTACTTAGCTCAAGTGGGGACTGAGACGTGATGGCTTTTTACTCCAGTGCCCCTCTGGGCTAGAGAATTTCAAGGGGCTTCCATTCCTCACATAGAAAGTTTCTTTCCTTTCTTGGTGCTCACACAGGGGGCAGCTTTTCCTCAGTGAGTTGAAATTCAAGTGCAATCCTTGACTTCTATGGCAAGTCCAAATATTCTCACTTCAGAAGTGACAATATTACTTCAACAGAGGGCAGTGGCCAACAGAAAATTTCTCTAGCATCTTGAAACTAAAACTATCAAGAAGGCCAACCTGATAAGGGCAGTTTGGAACCATTGAGGTACAGTCCCTTGTTTTCTATGTCCCAGCACAGAAATTTTCCTCCTTCCCAGGGAAATACATGAACTGAACAGGAGTCACAATTCTGTCTTTTAACTTTGCTGCTGCTGATTTCAATGATTTCTTTCTTTTTTCTTTTTCAAAATAATGGCTACACTTGTTAAGATCCTACAAAATCATTGACCAACATCACGTCTAAACCACTCTAGTGTCTTTCTCATTTTACAGCTGAGGAGGCTGAGGCACAAAATACATTAATCATTTTGAAGCCTTACTTGAGCCAATGTAAGGCAAGCTCAGAAAAAAATCTAGACTTTCAGCCAAAAAGTAGGAAAGGCCCAGATTTCAGCAGGACTCATACCTTACATTCAATAATTTCTCTCAAAGCCGGAAGAATATAAGGGGTTCCCAGAGCTGGCCAAGTGTCCAGTGTGGGAGGTATGTCAGATGGTAGAGGCAAAGGTATCTTTTAAATTTGCCTAAATCGTAGGATCACATGGAGCAACTCTTTTGCATACAAGATTCAAGTCTCCCCTGAGCAGCGGTTCTTAATCTTAGCTGCACTTGGAATCACTTGGGGCAGGGTTAGAGGGTGATTGTTAAAAAATCTTGGCCTGTAATCCTAGCACTTTGGGAGGCTGAGGTGGGTGGATCACGAGGTCAGGAGATCAAGACCATCCTGGCCAACATGGTGAAACACCGTATCTACTAAAAAATACAAAAATTAGCTGGGCGTGGTAGCACACACCTGTAGTCCCAGCTATTTGGGAGGCTGAGGCAGGAGAATTGCTTGAACCCAGGAGGCGGAGGTTGCAGTGAGCCAAGATAACACCACTGCACTCCAGCCTGGCACCTGGCAACAGAGAGAGACTCTGTCTCAAAAAAAATAAAAAGAAAAAAAAAGTCTTGGTGGCCCAGACTAGCACTATCTATCCTGTTGGCTCTTTTTCCTGGAGAACCCTGACTAACACATGGGGTGTGTGCTTCATCTTTTAAGAGACTGCTATACTCTTCAGAATGACTATGCCATGTTACGTTTTCCCCAAAACTGGATAGCAATGTCTGACATATCTAGATTTTCCACATCCTTGTCGGAATTTTGTATTGCCACTGTTTTTCTATTTTAACTATTGTAATAGGTATGTGATAATATCTTACCATGGTCTTGGTTTGCCTTTCCCTTGTAACTAGTGACACTGAATATATTTTCACGTGCTTATTTGCCATTTGAAAAATCCTCTTCCATGAAATGAGTCTTTTCAAGTCCTTTGCCTATTTTTAACTGAATTGGCTGGGTTTTTGTACTGTTGAATTTTGAGGACTCTATATATATTCTAGACATGAGTTATCTGTCTGATATGTGGTTGGCAAATATTTTCTCCCATTATGGAGCAGACCTTAACAGGGCCTTTTGCAAAGCAAAAGTTTTTCATTTTAATAGTTTATATATTGTCTCTTTTATGTATTATATTTTTGGTGTTATGGTCCAAGAACTCTTCACCAGGATTTAGGTCTCAAAGATTTTCTCTTATGTTTTCTTAAAGTTTTACAGTTTATCTATTACATTTATATCAATGATCCAATTTGAGTTAATTTTGTATAAGATCAAAGGTTTAGATTGAGGTTTTTTGGTTTGGGTGTTTTTTTCTTTTTTGGTCTATGAGCATCCAGTTGCTCTAGCACCATTTGTTGAAAAGACTATCCTTCCCTCATTGAATTGTTTTGACACCATTGTCAAAAATCAGTGGGCCATACTTGGTGTGGGGCTACTTCTGGGTTTTATTCTCTTCTATTAATCTTTGTGTCTATCCCTTTGCCAATATCATATAATGTTGATTACTACAGCTATGAAATAAGTCTTAAAATTGGGTAGTGTGATTCTTCCCATTTTCTTCCTTTTCAAAGTGCTAATTATTCCTTAAACATTTGAAATAGTTTCCAGTCCAACTCTCTGGGCTTGGAAATTTTTTTCCTGGGGAATTTTAATTATGAATTCTATGTCTTTAGTAGTTACAGGGCTATTCAAATTATCTATTTCATAGATGAGTTATAGTAGTCTGTGCTTTTTGAAAAGTTGGTTTATCTCATCTAAGTTGACAAGTTTTATGTGTGTACAGTTGATTTCATAGTACTATTTCATTGTATGTTTCATAGTACAGTTGATTCTTGAACAACGTGAGTTTAAACTGGGAAGGTCCACTTACATGCAAAATTTTCTCCACCTTTACCACCCCTGAAACAGTAAGGCCAATCCCTCCTCTTCCTCTTCCTCCTTCAGCCTACTCAGTGTGAAAACATTGAGGACGAAAGCCTTTAGGGTGACCCACTTCCACATAATAATAAATATATTTTTCTTCCTTATGATTTTCTTTTTTAAAATATAAATTTAAGTGATACAATTGCATTGTTACATGAATACATTACATAGTGGTGATGGCTTGGCTTCTAGTGTATCCATCACCCAAATAATGTACATCATACCCGTTACATAATTTCTCATCATTCACCCCCCCCACCACCTCCCATTCTTCTGAGTCTCTAGTGTATATTACTCCACATTCTATGTCCATGTGTATGCATTACTTAGCTCCCACTTATAAGGGAGAACGTGCAGTATTTGACCTTCTGTTACTGAGTTGTTTTACTTAAGATAATGACCTCCACAGCTTGAGCCTTGGGGGTTGAGGCTGCAGTGAGTCATGATGGAGCCATTGCATTCCAGCCTGGAAAACAGAAAGAGACCCTGTCTCAAAAAAAAAAAAAAAAAAAGAAGTTGGACTTTAGTTCTATTCATGTTGCTGCAAAAAATATTATTTCATTCTTTTTATGGCTGAAGAATAATTCACATGTATATAAAAAACACCACAACATCCACTGCTGGACATGTAGGTTAATTGCTTATCTTTGCTATTGTGAACTGTGCCGTGATCAACATGCATGTGCAAGGAATCTTTGATATGACGGGTAGATACAAAGGAAAAGAAATCGTTATATAAAAGATTTCTTGCACATGTGTGTTTATCAGTAGCGGGATTGCTGGATCCAATGGTAGTTCTAGTTTTAGTTCTCTGAGAAATCTTCATACTATTTTCCAAAGAGATTGTACTAATTTACATTCCCAACAACAAGGTATAAGAGTTTCCTTTTCTTCACATTCTCACCAGTATCTGTTGGGTCTTTTATTTTACCTTTTTATAATAGCATTCTGATTGGTATAAGAAGATTTCACATTGTGGTTTTAATTTGTATTTCTCTGATGATTAGTAATAATAAGCATTTTTTCATATGCTTTTTGGTCATTTGTATGTCTTCTTTTAAAATGTCTATTAATGTTCTTTGCCCACCTTTTAATGGGGTTATTTGTATTTTGTTGTTGTTGTTGAGTTGTTTGAATTCCTTGTAAATGCTGGGTGTTAGTCCCCTGTCAGATGCATAGGTTGCAAATATTTTTGCCCATTCCGCAGGCTGTCTGTTCACTCTGTTGTTTATTTCTTTTTTTTTTTTTTTTTTTTTTTTTTTTTTTTTTTTGAGACATAATGTTACTCTGTCTCCTAGACTGAAGTACAGTGGCGTGATCTCAGCTCGCTGCAACCTCTGGCGGTTGGGCTTCAAGTGATTCAATTCTCATGACTCAGCCTCCCAAGTAGCTGGAATTATAGGTATGTGCACCACACCCTGTGACCTCGATCATGTCCATTCACTCCATGTTCAAGAGCCTGCTGTGATGGGTATCACGTCGGTGGGTCCCTGTTCTGGTGCGAGCTGTGCCAAGTGTTACATTGAGTCTCCTCACACCAGCACTGGCTGTGATGTTAGTCTCCTCACACAGGGCACCACCTGTGACCTCAGTCACATCAGGTTTACCACCTGAGACATCATCGATCACCACCTGTGGAGGTCTGTCCTCCAGACTGTGGGTAACACCCGCCATGGGCACCGAGGAAGGAGAACTGTCAAGACCCAAGGCACAACCAGTGCCTGAAGAATATCTTACAGTGTTATTGCTCAGCTGTTTCCTTTATATAATCCTGCATATATAATCATACATTCGTTTATAGAATTAGTGCTTAAAGTATAACTTATTGCTTACATATATCTAGTTTATATAATCATACTTAATACTTATATCTACTTAGTTCTATATAATCTTTCTCTATAATCATATAGGTATTGTAGTTGGAGCTGTACTGACACATTTAATGCTGATTTATAGAATCCTTCTATATAACCATATAGTAGTTTATAGTAGGAGGAATGCCTAGAGCAGTCACAGAACAGAAGCAGTACATGGGAAAACAGCCAGACCAGGATGAGAACCAAAGATCCAGGCGGTGGTGTCCCTGTCTGAAAGGACATACACCGTATGGCAGGCTTGGAGCAAGAGCCTCTCCTCCTGATAAAGGAGTTGTAGTACCTTGCATCCGGTTCCTGTGGAAAGTAGGCCTCAGGCCTGAGATCCTGGAAATAACCAAGGGAGAAGAACCCCTCTGGTGTGACCAGTCACAGTGGCTGTACACCCTGTCAGTCTTTTCTCGCTTCTGTGCTAGCTCAAATCATCCTCCCATAAATATCTTAAGAGAAGA
This sequence comes from Saimiri boliviensis, assembly GCF_048565385.1. Taxonomy (NCBI): domain Eukaryota; kingdom Metazoa; phylum Chordata; class Mammalia; order Primates; family Cebidae; genus Saimiri; species Saimiri boliviensis. The sequence continues at coordinate 15,581,435 of NC_133456.1, forward strand.
GCACAAGTCTGTCAGCTCCCACTGCATTGGCTTACAGTATCCTTCTATTAGAAATCCTTTGAGGTCTCCAGCCCCCAGATAAGAAGTGTTGTGCATGACACCTGTTGCACACAGCCCACCTCCTTGCCTCAGTGACCTAACGGGGGTGGATCCCTTTTCTGTACATGACCCTCTACTACTGTGCACGGCATGGCCCACTGTTGCACACGGCCCACCTTTCTGCCGAGGTGATGTAATGGGGTGGCCCCCTCACTTATAACTCATGTGATTATGTATGCCCTATTACTAAGCCTATAGGTGATGACCTCACTCATGACCCTGCCCCCTGCTTGTACCTAATAAATACAGATGTTCTTGGGCATTTGGGTGCCGTCACCGATCTCTGCTCACAGGTGGCATGGCCCCCCAAGTCCAGATGCCCTTCACCAGTTCTTCAGTGTCCTGTCTCTTTACTTCTCAGATCCTGTACCTCGACACAGCATAAGGGACACCCCACGACCCTGTGGGGCCCCTACGGCCCTACACAGACCCTGACTCAATGACAGATGAATAAATGCACTCTCACACCCATTACAGTGATTCGAGTGGGCTAGGGATAGTCATTGGCTGCTTTCCCAGGGTGATTGCAGGCAATCAACCGAGATCCCTGTCCATCTTCACATTTATTCAGTATAGATTTAATAACAAAGGTTCTAAGTCAACATGCTTGCAGATAACACGGTTAAAAGAGTGGTTTTACAAAGGATAAAAGCTTTAGGTTCAGGGGCCCAGAGTAAATGCCATTAACAGGTAATTCCCCTTTGACCTCCCGCTAAGAGGATCATCAGCACAAAGTTTACATGAGCAAACAAATTAGAGTGGATACAAAGGAATGTGGGGTGAATAGACTTAAACTGGGAAAGCCTCTTATCGTCTCTATCTTTTCCCTAATGTAATGAACTGGCTGCCTTCAGCCTGTCCCAATAAAACCTTTCGGCCTTTCAAAAGGTTTAAGACTAATCTATAATTTTCCCTAATATTTCGCCAGCCACCCCAGGTGAATCTGAACAATGCCCAGCTGAATTTTTTTTTATTTTTTAGTAGAGATGAGATTTTGCCATATTGGCCAATGTGGTCTCAAACTCCAGGCCTCAAATGATCTGGCCACCTCAGGCTCCCAAAGTGCTGGGATGACAAGTGTAAGCCACTGCACCCTGCCTCTGTTGTTTATTTCTTTTGGTGTGCAGAAGCTTTTTAGTTTAACTAAGTCCCATTAGTCTATATTTGTTTTTGTTGTGTGTGCTTTTGAGATCTTAGTCATGAATTATTTGCCCAGACCAATGTCTGGTTCTTTCTAGGTTTCCTTCTAGTATTTTTATGGTTTTGGGTCTTACACTTAAATCTTGAATCTATCTTGCGTTGATTTTTTTATGTGGTGAGAGATATGGATCCAGTTTCATTCTTCTGAATATTGTAATTCAATTTTTTCAGCACCATTTACTGAACAGGGTATCTTTTCCCCAGTGTGTATTTTTGTCAACTTTGTCAAAGATCAATTGGCTCTAAATACATCGTTTTATCTGGGTTCTCTATTCTGTTATGCTGATCTATATGTCTACTCTTATACTAGTACCATGCTGTTTTGGTTACTATAGCCTTGTAGTATAATTTGAAGTCAGATAATGGGATGCCTCCAGCTTTGTTCATTTTGCTTAGAAATACTTTAGTTATTCGGGTTCTTTTTCCTTTATGTATGAATTTTATAATTTTTTTCTAATTCTGTGAAAAAATTTTTTGGTAATTTGATAGGAATTGCATTGAACTTTTGGTACCTTTGGGCAGTGTAGTCATTTGGACAATATCAATTCTTCTGATACATGAACATGAGATATTTATCCTTTCATTTGGGTCATCTGTAATTTCTTTCATCAGTGTTTTGTTCTTTTTCTTGTAGAGCTCTTTCACCTCCTTGGTTAAATATATTTCTAGGATTGTTTTGTTTTGTTTTGTTTTGTTTTTGAGATAGGTCTTTCTCTGCCACTCAGGCTGGAGTACAGTGGCAAGATCTCTGCCTCCCAGACTCAAGCAATCCTCCAAATTCAGCTTCCTGAGTAACTGGGACTCTAGGTGTGCACCACCATGCCCAACTAACTTTTTGTATTTTTTTGTAAAAATAGGGTTTCACTATGTTGCCCAGGCTGGTCTCAAACTCCTGGGCTCAAGCAATCTGCCCATATCAGCCTCCCAAAGTGTTGGGATTACAAGCGTGAGCCACCCTGCCCAGCTTAAGGTGTTTTGTTTTTTTTGTTGTTGTTGTTGTTTTAATTTTAGTCATTGTAAATGTGATTGCTGTCTTGATTTGGTTCTCAGATTGATCATTACTGGTTTATAGAAATGCTGATTTTTGTCTGTTGATTTTGTATCCTGAAACCTTACTGAGTTCATTTAGTAAATCTAAAAGGATTTAGTATTTTCTAGATGTAAAATCACAGCCTCAGCAAGCAAAAATAATTTTACTACCTCTTTTCCAATTTGGATGTTTTTTAATTTGTTTCTCTTGCCTGATTGCTCTGGCTAGGACTTCCAGTATTATATTAAATAGAATTGGTAAAAGTGGACATTCTTGTCTTGTTCCAGTTCTAAGGGGAAATGCTTTCAGCTTTTTACCATTCAGTATGAGGTTGGCTATGGGTTTGTCTGTCGTATATGGGATTTATTATTTTATGGTATGTTCCTTCTGTGCCTAGTTTGTTGAGGGTTTTTATCATGAAGGGACACTGAATTTTTTCAGATAGTTTTTCTACATTTACCGAGATGAACATATAGCTTTTGTTCTTAGTCCTGTTTATGTGATAAATCACATTTATTGGTTTGCATATGTTGAATCATCCTTGTATCCTTGGAATAAAACCCAGTTATCATGCTGTATTATCTTTCTGATATGCTCTTGGATTCTGTTTACTAGTATTTTTGTTGAGGATTTTTATATCTATGTTCATGGGGAGTGTTGCTCTGTAATTTTCTTCTTGTGTCCTTGTCTTTGGTATCAGGTTGATACTGGCTTTGTAGAATGAGTTAGGGAGCATTCCCTCCTCCTCAATTTTTTGGGACAGTTTCAGGAAGATTGGTACAAGCTCTTCTTTGTACATTTGGCAGACTTCATCTGTGAATCCATTTGGCGCTGGGCCTTTCTTGGAACTTTTTAAAAAGCCACCTGGACCTGGGATTTTTGGAATAAAAAATTTGGCAATTTTTTCTTTATAGATGCATTTTCAATACTTATTATTGGTCTGTTCAGAATTTCTATTTCTTCCTTGCTCAAAGTAGTCCTAAGATGGAAAAAGAAGGTTGGTTTTCACCATCACAAAACTACATGAGAGTATAAAAACTCATAGGTTTTATGAAATAATTACACAAAGGAGGAACAGAAAGGAATCAAATGGCAGCATGGCAGAACTCCACCAATTCACAAAGACAACAGACAGAACAACAGCATTGATAAAACAATTAGATAACAATCAACAGTATGACAGGAACAAAATGTCACATATCAATATTAAAGTTGAATGTAAGATAAAGATCGAGAAATACTGGATTTTTAAAAATGATCAAACTATATTCTGCTTATAAGAAACTCAACTTACTGGTAGACACATATGTACTGAAAGTAAAGGGGTAGAAAAAGATATTCCACACATACAGAAACTGAAAGCAAGCAGGAGTAGCTATACTTATATCAGGCAAAACACACCTCAAGTCAAAAGCAGTAAACAACAAACAAACCAACCCAAGGGTCATTATGTATAATGATAAAGGGATCAATTCGGCAACAACAACAAAAAAATCCTAAATATATATGTACCCAACACCAGAGCACTCAGATCAATAAAACAAACATTGCTAGACCTTAAAAAAAGAGATAGACAATAACACAATAATAGCGAGGGATTTCAGCATCTCACCTACAGCACTAGAAAGATCATTGAGACAGAAAATTAACAGAGAAACATTGGACTTAAATTGGACTTTAGATCAAATGAACCTAATAGGCATTTATAGAACATTCTATTCAACAGCTACAGAATATACCTTCTTCTCATTAGCATATGCAATATTCTCCAAGATAGATCATCTGTGAAGCTGCAAAACACATCTCAACGCATTTTTAAAAATCAAAAATCATACCAAGTATATTCTCAGACAATAGTGGAATAAAACTAGGAATCAATACCAAGAAGAACTCTGAAAACTATAAAAATACATGAAATTAAGTGACATCTCCTGAACAATCTTTAGGTCAATGATGAAAATTTAAATAAATTTTGAAATCAATGAAAATGAAAACACAACGTACCAAAAACTCTGGGATACAACAAAAGTAGTGCTAAGAGAGAATTTTATAGCATTAAATGCCTACATTTGGAAAAAATATATCTATATATATCAGAAATTAACAACCTAACATCACACCTCGAGGAACTAGAGAAAGAAGAATAAACCAAATCCCAAGCTAGCAGAAGAAAAGAAATAACGATCAAAGCAGAACTAAATGAAACTAAAACCAAAGCTGGTTCTTTGAAAAAATAAAATTAATAAATTGCTAGCTTGACTTACCAAGAGAGATGATTTTCTTAATATTTTCTTTTCTCTAGCTTACTTTTTTTTTTAAGAATGTGGCATGTAATACATATAACATACAAAATATGTGTTAATCCACTATTTATGTTATGTTATGGTTTGGTCAACAGTAGGCTATTAGTAGTTAAGTTTTGGGAGAGTCCAGTGTTACGTGTAGATTGTCAACTGCATGGAGGTGGAGGGGTTAACACCTCTAATCCCCTGTTGTACAATGTTAGCTGTCAACTGTGTTTGATTACTGTCCTTTGATGTCTGCAGGGTCTGTAGTGATACACCCTTGTTTCTTTCCTGAAATTGCTAATTTGTGTCTGTCTTTTTTTTTTTTTTTTTTTTTTTTTTGGTGGGTCTTTCTAAAGGTTTATCACTTTCATTGATCTTTCCAAAGAACAATTTTTTTAATTTTTTTATGTTTTCAGTTTTATTAATTTTGCTCATTTTATTCCCTTTTTCTACTTACTTTGGGTTTATTTTGCTCTTCTTTTTGTAGATTCTTGAGACAAGAGCTTAGATTATGTGAGACATTTTCTCTCTTCTAATGTAAGCATTTAGTGCTATAAATTTTCCTCGGTCTCACAAAGTTTGATATTTTGTATTTTCATGTCTATTCCATTCCATGTATATTTTTATTCCCCTTGAGGCTTCTTTGACCTTTGGATTATTTAAACATATGATATTTACTTTCCAATAACTCCCTTGGTACAGATTTTCAGTACAGTACATTGGTTTACTATTTTTAACATATTATTCTTTTCAGCCATTGATTTCATGATAGAAGGAAAATCACAACTTTGTTATTGAAAGAGCCTAGAATTTCGTCAGCTAAATTGTGTTGACATGAAAACATATAAGAAATCATATACACACACACACACATACACACACACACAAACACACACGTCCATGATATATTTATATCCACAACTGAGAAGAGCAGAGTGCAAATTCTCATTTTGAAAAAAACAAGGCTGATGGCAGACAGTATGGTAAACAGGAAAAGGAAGCTGTTTAGGAAGAAAAAATATCAGGTCAGCTCGGCATCTTTAAAAGAATTAGGCCAAACCAGAAACCTCCAACGGAAATATGAGAGACAGTATTTCAAGGTTTGGGTTGACTGTGGACAAACTGCATTTATTGTAATTTGATAACACTTCCCCAGCTTGCCACCATCACTGCTCCATCATCATAACAAGGTCAATCAAACTAATTATCCTTTGAAACACTGAAAGTGAAAAATAAGACACTGCATTTAACATAACAATGAAATGGAAAGCCCAGGAACTAAAAGTATATCAAGAGTCAGAGAGAGAGAGAAGAAAGGGAAAGGAAAGAAAGAAATCCTCTACTTACTGGATGTCAGCAGCTGTCCCGAGTTGTGATAACCCAAAATGCTTTCAGACATCACAACACTGCACCCAGTGAGAGCCACTTGTGTAGACGCGCGTGTCCTTATTTCCTGTTTTGCATGCTGGAACAAAGCCGTGATGCGTGGAGCCATAGCAGCTACCTTGTAATCATAAGGAATGATGCCACAGAGGTGCTGGGGCTGCATCAGCCCTCGAATTACCTTCCTAACAGAAATTAGCAGCCTCCCATTATGTAAGCCACCTTTGGTCGTGTGCTCTGCTACTTACAGCCAAAAGCATCCTAGTGATCTTACCAAGGACCTTATTCCTGTGCTTAAAATCTTTCACTATTTCTGCATTCAGCATTAATTTCAAACTCTATACCTTAACAAACAAGGACCTTTGCCTCCCTCCTCTGCCTCTCCCACCACCCATCTTAGCACACATTTTCCCTCTTGAGCCAGATACCTTTGAACCAGACCTGAGATTTTCTGCCTCCTGAATTTCTCATTGGCTGGCCCCTCCACAGTCTGTCCTCTTTCCACTTCTCTCCCTGTTTTACCTACTACGTGCTTTTCAAAACTTAGCCATGCCACTTCTTCTAGGAAGTTTTCTCTAAATCTCTGCGTGACCGTTTTGAAATGTGGTCCCCAAGTTAGTTAACAGTTCTCCAGCTGAAAGTGATCGTGTGTTTCCTGGGGCAGGAATTTGGGCCTCTGTGACCTTTCATAGCTCTGAGCACCAAAGCAGTGTATAATTGACTAATCCAGGGAGGAGTGTTATTCAAGAATACACATGTGACCCTTTGTGGTAAGAACGTGCTATGTATGGGTGACATGAGCTGGCCAGAACTGAAGGCATGGAGCCCAATTCAGCGCAACTCATCTCAACCCAACCAACGAATGCTGCTCATCTTTCCAGCTTCAAACCTTGACGTTCCCGCCTCTTACACTATGTACCTCACCCACACTGAAGTCCTTGATGGCCCAGAATGTCCAATAGTGCATGAGTGTTCCCATCTGGCATTCAGCTCCCTCTCCCTGGATAACTCCTTCTTGTCTTTCTGGTCCCACTTTGACATCACCTCCTCCAGGAAGCCTACCCTGCCTCTTCAAAGATAGTGTAGTCAGAGCCTGCCCCTCACACAGAACTTACCATACTGCCTCTTAAACATCCATTTCCATATCTATGACCTTACGAGTATCTTAAAGTCAGGGATCAAAAATGATGTATTCCTTTTTGAACCCCCAGCACCTAGAGGTATGCTAGGCCTATCTGTGAAAATTAATGTTCATAGCATGACTGTGCCAGTGACCTGGCTGAACAGGTCATGCTCCTGTCCTCCCTTCGGCAAACATGCATTGAGGTCTGACTCTGTACCACAGGTCCATGGTTTCCTCACTGCACTACCGTCATCATTCAGGTTGCTGGAAAGACCAGCTACTGAGCACCCAACATCTGCATACTAAGTATCTAACTCATGGTAGTGTATTTAATCCTCACACCAACTCAGTAAAGTTGGCGCTATAATTATCTGCAATTCAGATAAGAAAACCGAGGTGCCAAAATTGCACAGGCACTGAATGCTAGAGTCTGGATTTAAACCCCCGAAGCCTAATTCCAGACGCCATGGAGTTAACCTCTATACTACCTGGCTTCCTTCTTCATAACCACCAAGACACTTGTTACAAATGCAGAGACATGGGCCCCATCCAAAGAGCTTCTGTTTCTATAGGTCCATGTGGAGCCTGGGAACCTATATTCACCATGAGCCTTATCTAGTGTAGTCCACACCAACTTCCCTCTAAGAAATGAGGGCTGTGCCCCAGAGCACCAAGGAGTGTGTCTGAGGCTAGAGCCTGTAGACAGGGTCTGGCCCTGGTGAGCCTGTCTTGCTGCACCACAAGACGCCCTGTGCTTACTACCCTCGCTCCCTCCACCAGGAAAGCTGTCGCTGACCTCCCTCCCTCCACCCACTCATGGGCTTGGGCAGCAAAGGAGTGAGACGAGGGAGTGAATATATTTTCCTCAGATCTTCTTCTGAGAAGGAGTTAGGAAATGCCCCAAGGATATCCCCACATGACCTCTTTCAGAGGCCCTGGAGCAGGCAAAGATGCTCAGGCTTCTCAAATGCCTGTTTAGTCTTTGGTGCTACCAGAAATATCCAGAAGGCTCCGTCTATCATCCTTCACACGTTCAGAGCACACCGCCCATGGTTCTGTTCTCTAACTGCCAACCTGGTCACCCTCTGAACTTCCTCACAGCCCTGGTGATTCCAGCAGTAGTTTGCTCTGCTTGAAACAGATCTGACCCAGAGAGCCAGGCAGCAGTGGACCCTGGGGGAGCCCGGGGCCAACACCTGCATTTCCCCAAGTCTAATTGGTGATGGGGTCTAGCTGAGCTGTGTGGTTGGGTTAGCAAAGCAGGCTTCAAAAACAGGGCCTCCCTCCACCCAGGAGTCAGTGAGTTTTACTGTCACCCGACATCATAGGGGTATCATCTGAGATTTGGCAGGTGGCCCAGAACAGCTCAGCTGTCGGAGCTTGTTGTAAAGTGGGCAGGCTAGCATTTGGGGGATTCCCCAGCAGTGTGGCAAATGGAAGCTCAGCTGAGAGAAGGCACCTCTCTTAAAGCCACATCAAAGATAAGTTGCTGGAAAGTTAGCAAGACTCCCGCTGGTAACGGTCCCTAAGGGCAGCCTGAGAGTATGAGATGGGTGAAGGAGGGGAGGAAAAGCAGGTTGGGGATTTTCCCCTAATCAATATTACTTGTTTTGACTACTGCTACATAACAACGTGCCTCAAAATGCAGAGGCTTAAAAGAAGCATCATCTGACTAGATCTCACAATTTTGTGACTCAGAAAGTTGAGTAGGGCTTGGCTGGGTAACTCTTTCATTCGGCATCAGTGGGGGTCCCTTGGTGCTGTTGAACTGGTGGATGGATACCTGGGGCTGAACAGAGAAGGCTGGAGAGCTAGGCTCAGCTGGAACCATCTACCATTCCTGCATGTGGCCTCACCAGCATGGCGGCTTCATATGTCGCTCTTCAAAAGTGGTGGTTCAGAGCACCAAGCAAGAATGTTCCAAGAGACCCAGGTGAAAGCTGCAAGGCTTCTTATGAGCCAGAAGTCCCAGAACGTCACTCCAGCCACATTCTATCAGTCAAGCACATCACCGAGGCCAGCTGAGATTTCAGAAGAGTGGAACTGGACTTCATCTCTCAGTGGGAGAAGCAGTAAAGGATTTGCAGCCATATTGAATCTCCCACGATACAAGAGAGCTAGGAAAAACTTGCAAGGCTCATTTTGGGATTTTTTTACTCCATACATGTTTGTTGAGTTCCTGGTATGTGCCAGCTCCTGTCCTAGGCACTAGAGAGAGACCAGTGAACAATACAGAGACATGATCCCTGCCCTTACGGAAACTGTAGTCTGAAAGAGTCTAACAAATAATTCCTCAGTGCTTGGCACAGGGTATGTGTTCAATCAATGTTGAATACTGGTATTATTATTGTTAAATAATCATTAGGGGCCAGACACATTGGCTCATACCTATAATCCCAGCACTTTGGGAGACTGAGGTGGGAGGATCACTTGAGGCCAGGAGTTTGAGACCAGGATGGGCAACATAGCGAGACTTTGTCTCTACTGAAATTAAAAGAAATTATCCTGGCATGGTAGCATCCACGTTTAGTCCCAGCTACTAGGGAGGTTGAGGTGGGATGATTGCTTGAGCCCAGGAAGAGGTCAAGGCTACAGTAAGTCATAATTGTATCACTGTACTCCAGCCTGGGTGGTAGAGTGGGGTCCTGTCTCAAATAATAATAATAATCATAGCCATTGGGGAAAAGATTTGCCATGAACAGATAAACAACAGGGTGCAAAATAACACAATCAACAAAGAGGCTTACATGTTTAGAAGGTTAACATTTAAGCCAAGGATGAGAAGTAATGAACTAGGGGAAGGGGGAAAGTGAGAGAGTTTGCAGGCAGAGGAAACAGTGTGTGCCCCACAGTGCAGTGGGCAAGGGCAGTGGGCATCGAGTTCGGCTGGGCAAGTGGCACAAGGACAGATTACCCAAGGCTCTGCCTATGGATGTTCGTATAGATCCACCTTCCACCTTCTCCACTTGCCTTGTGCTTCTGATGGCTGATGCGTGTGAGCCACGCCCACAGTTCCCTTTCTCCTGGTTGGTGACAGTGGAGACACCAGCAGGAGTTTGGACAGGGGAACTTGGGGGCAGGGGGAGAAAGAGAGTGGAGTATTTGGAGTATTTGTTTTTCTGGCTTCCTCTCTGCTGGACTGGGGTGAAAGTAATCATGTTCCTCTGCCCGGGGCTGTGTGCCCCGCCAAGCAGCCCTCTCCTAAGGCTGTCGGTCTCACTAGGCTCTCCAATGGCTCCTTCTCCTGTGTGCTCAGGCTTAGGATTAGTAGCAGCTTCCCACTATTGTTAGGTCAGGGATACTTTACCATCCCTTCTTGCATTCCCTATACCCTGCCCACACTTTTGTAAATGCTCTCTCTTCCTTGAATTGTCCTCAATTACCTTTTCGAGAGAGCCACTTGATTCCTACTGGGGCCCTGAATGATAGAGCTATAGCAGCTAGGATAATAATTTCGAACTCTATCCCAGGAGCAATTCTAAGAAAATAATAACCTTCCATTCAGTGGTGTGCTGGTAAATATTAACAACCAGGTTTCCAAAGGGAAAAGCTCTGATTTTCAGTATTTATCTTGAGGTGCAAATACTTCCACCTTGACCGATTTCAAGCTATCAATATGACATCAACAAGCTTGCAACATTCCTAAAAATAGAATACAAGCTGGTATGAACCGGCTCCTGCATGCTTCTGCCCAGATCCAAAACCAGCTCAACTGTCCTCCACCACTAGAGCCACCCCAGCCCAGAGATGGCCAGGAGTTCCATCGGAGAGGACAGGCCTTCGAGATGCTGCCAGCCTCCTTTCCGCTCCTTTCCACAAGGCCCTATTGTCTCCTGGGGAAAGGATGGCTCATGGTAGCCTTGAGAAGTCAGAATGGCCTAAGCTTCTGTTTTCTTGGAATTTCAAAAATGAGCCCCAAGAGAGAATTAGATGCACAAGAGCTCTGTTGGGGAAAACTCCCAAAAGATTAACGGGAGAAGGAGCAGAAGTAGGCAGGGAGAGCCTTTAGACAGAGATGCAGACCCAACACCTATCAAAGAAGGAAAAAGGATCCGGGAGGTCGAACCTCAGACCGCAGCATAGAAAGTTCTGAGAAAGTCTTGGCCAGGCCAGTGGGGAGACCCAGGGCAAAAGTTGTCCTTAGAGGAGTTTTGCTTCAGGCAAGAATGGGAGGGCTCCAAGTTCAGTCATTAGCCAGAAGTAGTGGGCGGTGTTGGGGAGAGTGGCATGTGGCCTCAGTGTTCACGGTGGAAGTAGCTGAGGCCATCATTCCACCACGCATCCTGCAGCGGAGTCTCCTGAAGGAGAGCTGAGTGGGCGTGTCCATGACTGCTGCAGGAGCTCACGTGCAGTCAGTCTTGCTTCCAGGAGAGCTGCTTCTCCCTGAGGAGCTCAGAAACCATCTATTTGCTCCTGAACCCTAACCACTCACTGAAAAAGCCCGTAAGTCCCATCGGTGCCCTGGACCCAATCCTACTGACTCAACAGCTTCTGTATGCAATGGGTATTGCCCAAATTGGCCTCTGGCTGAGACCTCCAAAAGTTTATGCCACTCCCTTCATGCTCCTTTGCCCACAAAGCCCTTCCCTTAGAGGCTTCAGTGATTGACTCTATCCCAGAGAAGATACTTTCTGTGCCAGACTCTCCAAATCCAGCTTTGCCCCTAGTGCTGAACCCAGCTGGGCCTCTGAATTCAAGCCCCCATTCTAATGCGTTACACTCACCTGGGTTTTCTCACTCACCATGCCCAGAAGCCCAGGAGGCCAGGGTAAGAAGCCCAAGCCCGGCACCCCCATGACTCATTCTGGCATCAGCTGCCTAACCCCCATTTTCTGTACCTCTAAGTCCCCATATTCCTTTCCCCAGGCAGGACCCCAGGCTCCGGCTTCACCGAGATATGGCTGTATCTTCTGATTTTAAGAGGACTGTCCAAAGGAGTCCTTGGAAGCCACCGTGCTTCACAGAGCTTCTCAACAAGGGAGCTGAGCAACATCCCATAAGGGAGAAGGGAATGCAGGGGAATGTTCCACATGAATGTTCACCAAAGGGTGACCACAGTAGAGGAGGCTTTTAGCAATCGAGTGGTTTGGAAGATTCATTCTGTCAGTCAGTCAGCTTCTTTCTCCAGACAGTCCTGTCATCTCCCAACAGATTCATGGACAAAGTGGTCATGGTGGCAGGAACTGAGATTATGCATGGGCTCAGCAACATGGACTACGCTCACCAAGAGTGACCTGGCTGCAACCTCTGCTGAGCACCCAATCAGCCAGCCGCAGAGGTCAGCACTGAGTCTCTGACAGGGACAATTCCCCAAAGTGACTAGCCAGCTTATTTAGTGGCAACGTGGCTACACTGGACTGTTTCCATCATGGAAGAGGCAGTGTTTTGTTCTTACTGGAATAGACACTTACTGTTAACACAGATTTGCTTTCCTCTTATTCCCCACCCCAAAAGGATGTGCTTTTTCTAAATGCAATGCTTCTGCAAAAAGCAAAATAATAATAATAATAATAATAATAATACCATCTGTGGACTTGAAGACTACCTTTTCCACCATAATGGTATTCCCACATAACATTACTTCTGAGTAAGGAACTCACTTCACAGCAAACGAAGTGTCGCAGTGGGCTCATGCCTATGCAATTTACTGGACTAACCATATTCCCCATCATCCTGAAGCAGCAGGCTTGATAGCTCAGTGGAACGGCCTTGTGAAGACTCAATTATGATGGCAGCCAGGTGGCAATACCTTGCAGGACTGGGAAGCATCCTCCAGGAGGATGTGTAAGCTGTAAATCAGCATCCAATATACATACTGTTTCTCCCATAGCCAGGAGTCACGGATCCAGAAATCGGGGGATAGAAATGGGTTGACACCACTCACTATTGCCACAGGTGATCCTCTAGCAAAATGTTTGCTTCTGTTCCTGTGACCTGATGCTCAGCTGGTCTAGAAGTCTTCGTTACAAAAGAAGGAATGCTTCCACCGGAGACTCAACAACGATTCCATTGAATTACAAGTTCAAACTGCCACCCTGCTGCTTTGGTCTCCTGTTACCTCAGAATTAACAGGCAAATGTTGTACTGGCTGGGATGATTGATCCTGATTACCAAAGGGCAATTGGGCTGCTACTACACAACAGAAGAAGACCACATATATTTGGAATACAAGAGATTCCTTAGGGCGCCTATTAGTACTACCATGTCCTACGATTCAAGTCAATGGAGAACTACAACCCAATTCAGGAAGAGCTGCTAATGGCCCAGGTTTCAGAAATGAAGATTGGGGTCACCCACCAAGCAAAGAGCCATGGCCAGCTTAGATGCTTGCTGAGGGCAAAAGGAATATGTCATAGGTAGTGGAAGAAGGTAGCTATAAACCAGCTATGACCATGTGATCAGATGCAGAAATGAGGACTATATGTGAGTGTTTCTTTGTTTTGTTATATGTTTGTGCTGATAGATATGCATTAAGCAAATATTTTAGAGTTTTCCCCTCTTCATACTCTTATCATCTAACATAAGATGTATTCACAGTGACTGACTTTTCAACCTAGTATTTAAGTTACAAGGTATCTAGGTAAAGAATGACTATCACTCAAGGACATTACAACCTGTTCCAGGGAAAGCATTAGCACATTTTCAGTTGTATTGTGTTAGCAGAAAGTATGACTTTTTTTTTTTTTTTTTTTTTTTTGAGACGGAGTTTCGCTCTTGTTACCCAGGCTGGAGTGCAATGGCACGATCTCGGCTCACCGCAACCTCCGCCTCCTGGGTTCAGGCAATTCTCCTGCCTCAGCCTCCTGAGTAGCTGGGATTACAGGCACGCGCCACCATGCCCAGCTAATTTTTTTTTGTATTTTTAGTAGAGACGGGGTTTCGCCATGTTGACCAGGATGGTCTCGATCTCTTGACCTCGTGATCCGCCCGCCTCAGCCTCCCAAAGTGCTGGGATTACAGGCTTGAGCCACCGCGCCCGGCCGAAAGTATGACTTTCTTATTGTAAAGGCATAGCTATAGATGATAGCTATAGATATCCATCCTTCATGGTTCCGTTTCTCTGGTGGAATCTGTACTTACACACGCCTCAATAAAGGTGTATATACAAACATAAAAACCTCAGCAGAGACACTGGTTATGAGTATTCAGTCCTCAGCCAAGTGGAAGTGAAAAGTAGCCAGGCACTCTTTCCTCTTTTTTGCTAAAAGGGAAAGTGGAATGTGTATACTTCGTGTGATATAGAAGTAACAGTGAAAGGTTATTTTTACCATCATTGCCACTGAGGCTAGAAACTGGGAACTAAGATTTTCTTTCTGAAGTCAACTAGCAAATTTAAATGTGCACAGGATGCAATCTGTGGGACGGGACCCTGAGACCATCTGTAAATAATGTGATTGAGAGTTTAGGTACCTACTTTTCTTTCCAAGCAAAATGAACAACCAAGTGAAATGAACTCAAAGTTCTGCCTACTGGAAGTATTTCTTCTCATCACTGTCCATCAGGAATGACCCAGAGAGAAGTTGTGCTGCTGTAATTGAACACCTTAGGTAACACCTGCATATTATGCACAACCATCTATAAGCAGATGTGAGTTTTTCTCTTCTTCATTCAACTAGTCACAGAGAATACTCCATGAGGTCATAGGTGCAGGCTGGGACACAGAAGGCAGGGTCCCAGTGCCTCCAAGGCCTACTCAGGCCTGTCTCATATTTACCATTTCCATTTGATGATGGAGTGCTGTTGTGCACACCCCACCTTAGGATTTGGGGGGTCAGACAGCAGTAGAAGGGCTGTTGGTGCTGGCAAAAACTCAGCAAAATTTAGGATGTAATGTCCCCACCTTCCTTGGGATCTTTTCATATGTCCCCATCCTGATTTTGAAGAGCCCATTATTTCCTAATCAATGCCTTCGCTCTAACAGAAGACACCCTATGGCCGGGCATTGTGGCTAACACTTACAATCACAGCACTTTGGGAAGCCAAGGCGGGTGGATCACTTGACCTCAGGAGTTCGAGACCAGCTGAGGCAACATGGCAAAACCATGTTTCGACAAAAATACAAGAAAACTAGCTGGGCATAGTGGCACACATCTGTCATCCCAGCTACTAGGGAGCATAGGTACTCAGGAGGCTGAGATGGGAGGATCGCTTGAGCCCAGGAAGTAGAAGCTGCAGTGAGCTGTGATCGCCCCACTACGCTCCTGCCCAGGTAACAAAGTCAGACCTTGTCTAAAATAAAATAAAATCAGAAGACACCCTGCAAGGTTGTGAATTCTATTTGCATTGTAATCCAGCCACTTGCAGGATAAGACTCAGGATTTCATTTTCAGAAATTCCAGCCCTGCATCTACAGAGACAGGGTTTCTTTAAGGACAGACATAGAAGCTTTTGGATCATGTCTGTGGTGCTGAGCTGGCAATCTGAAGCCCTGAGCGCATCCTTTTCTTTCCCCACTTTCTCTAACATAGTGAGGAACAACCACACAATCTCACTATATACCCTATTTTGCCTAAAATGCCCCAAAGGTATAAATACATGATCACCAGAACCTTACCTTCAGTAAGTATTTGATCAGGAACATCCAGTGGCAATATTTTCCCACCTCATTCTAAGCCCTCTTTACCAATGGAAATAGAGTCCTTACTGGCCTTCAATTGAATCATATGAGAGAATCAATTCAGATAATCCATCCTTAAGCTTTTGTTCTTTTAGAATCACTTCCATTACCTAATCCATACGAGTCAGGCTTTCACTGGAGAAACAGAACCAGTCGGATATCCAGTAGGATACAGGAGTTAGGTAGGAAGATAGATGATTGACAGATGATAGATAGACAGATGATAGATAGATGGATGGATGGATGGATAGAAAGAGAGAGAGAAAGAGAGAGAGATGATAGATCAATAGAGGATAATAAATACCAGATAGAGATGTATTGCGAGAAATTGCCTTATGCAGTTCTAAGGGCTGATTAGGCAAATCCAAACTCTGCAGGGTGGCCTTCAGGAAGAGCAGGCTGGAACTCTCGGGTAAGAGCCAACTGCAATCCACAGGCAGAATTTCTTCTTCAGGAAAACCAGTTCTGCATTCGTACCTTTCCACTGTTTGTGTCAGGCCACCCAGAGTATTAGGAATAAACTCCTTTACACAAAGTAAACTAATTGAAGATGCTAATCACATCTACAACACCTAGAGTCATGTTTGATTGAATAACTGTGGAATATAGCCCAGCCTAGGCGGCACATAAAACTGGCCACCACAAGGTATAATTAAAGTACAGTAAGTTGCACATATTTAAAGTATACCTTCTGATTCATTTTAACACATGTGGAAACCCACGAAATTATCACCAAAATCAACATACCAAATTTTTCACCACCTCCAACAGTTTCTTTGCTCCCCTTTGTAATCCATCTTTCCCTCATCTCAGCCCCCAGGCAACCAGTGATCTGTTTCAGTTACTATAAATTAGCTGGCATTTTCTAGAACTTTACGTAAATGGAATCAGGTCAGGGGCAATGGCATATGCCTATGGTCCCAGCTACTTGGGTAGCTAAAGCAGGAGACTCTCTTGGGCTCAAGAATTTGAATCTAGCCTGGAAAACACAGTGGGACTCACCTCTAAAAATTAAAAATGGAAAACAATGGAATCAAAGATTATGTACTCTTTCTTGCTTCTTGCTTTCAGCGTCATTATCTGGAGGTCCATCCATGCTGAAGGGGATGACTAATCTGTTTCTTTTTCATGCTGAGAGTATTTCACAGTTGATTTGTCCCTTCACCTATTGATGGATACTCGTGCTACTTTAAGTGTTGCTTTATTACAAGTAAAGCTGCTATCGTCTTTTGTGAATAAATTTTTGTACGGACATTGTTTTTGGTTTTCTCTAGTAAATACCTAGAAGCTATGACTCACAGGTAAACAAACACGTGGGTGTTTGTTTAACGTTTAAAGAAACTGTCATCCAAGTGCAAGGGCTCCACACCTGTAACCCCATCACTTTGGGAAGCCAAGGTGGGCAGATCGCTTGAGCTCAGGAGTTGGAGACCAGCCTGGGCAAGATGGCGAAACCCCATCTCTACAAGAAAAAAAAATCTCCAAGATTTAAGCTATTCTACCTGTGGCTTTAAGTACATAAAGTATATTCTTAGAGTCTCTCTTTCCAGAACTATTTTCAAATTTCCTCTTAAAACTTCATGTTACCAATTTCAACTTGCCATCTTAATAATGAATGCAATCAATTGCTAAGTTATGATCTTAATATCGTCAAAATTCCTTTAAGGAACGAGCAATTTGAAGCACTATTGCACTTCTCCATACCTAATGCTTTAGCACTGTTTACTAACAGGTCAGGTAAACAAGGGAAGCTGCAGGCTGGTAAAGACCACATAATTCAACCACCCAATCTAAGTACTATCAGCCAAAGAGCTGAGATTAGAGCCCTGATTCCGGCATTTAAAATTTTTCCTGCTCAGCCTATAAATACAGTAAGTGACTCGGCATACTCAGTTTATTTGTTACAAAATCTTAAAACAGCTCTAAGTTTCATCTCGAGCCCACAGCTCACTGTGTTGGCTTATGGCAATGAGCAAGCCAACTTACAAGTGATACCATCACTGCTTGACCAAGACAGACAGAAACAGAAAAAATTAAAAAGAGATAGATAGTATAATAAGAAAATCAGAAAAGCTGAGAGGAAGAGAAAAAGAGGTAAGGAAGGTTGTAAAACTAAGTCAGAAAAGAGTTAAGGCATGTTAAAGTCATGAAAAATATTATAGAAGGGAATTTATGCAAGTAAGTTGTATAAATTTTGTTTTGAAGGTCTAAGCAAGTTTTAAAATGTTAATTGTAAAAGAAATTCTGTGTGTAAACATATTGGTTAAAAGTTAAAAAGTATCATCTAGTTTTTCTGTGAACTAAACATTAAAATAAAGCACAACAGGTTTTTCTTAAAGCACGAACCTGCTCTTTCTTACAAAGATTATTATAAGTCTCTTAGCACAGGCATAACCACTAGAATTTCCAGTGCGCCACCACCAGCAAAGAGACTGCATCCTCATCAAAGGATGGAAAGAAGAAAAAATCGCAAACCACCCTAAGAAAGACCCTAGAGGATGATGCAGCTTCCTCAGACCACATAAGCCCTGGACATCACCTGGAGAATGCTGAAGAAGACAACACAGAAGGCTAAGCAAATCCTGCTTAGGAATTGTTTCTTTTTTATTCTTTCACTTTACCTGCAACCTGTACCTGCTATACTCTATCAAGCCCACCTTCTAAGCTACTTTTTTCTGCCCTGTAAAATTAAACTAACACCCCCTTCGCAGCTTCTAACTGCCCAACTGCTTAATTAAAGAGAAATTAACATACCCCCAGTGAAGTTCCTCATTAATGGCATACAGTAAACTAAGAGGCCAAGTAACACTGAAAGTCAAACAAAAATTCATGGTTACACTTACAGCCTATATAGTCTCAGCCACAGTCATCCTGGCAACTGCCAGTGTTGCAATGCCATCTCTAAGTCAATACAAACAGCTGCTTTTGTAAATAATCTGGCCAAAAATGATGGAAAGGTGTACAAAATCATCTCTCCTGGTTAAACTCCCATTCCTCAGAGTTGCTCTTTGATTGGAAAAAAACTGTTGCTAATTGAACTCATAATTGTCTTATGTTATTTGTTAATCCTAGGATGCAAAGCTGGACATCCCTTTGTCTGTACTCTATTCATTCACGTAAATTTTGTGCTGGATAGTCCTCTCAGGGGGAGATCAAAGGGGAATTACCTGTCAATAGTGTTTACACTGAGCCCAGAACCTAAAGCTTTTATCATCAGTAAAACCACTCTTTTAACCATGTTAATTATCCACAAGCGTGTTAACTTAGAACCTCTGTGTAAAATCCTTGTCAAATAAATATGTGGATGGACAGGGGATCCTGGTCAATTGGCTGCAGTCACCTTCTGAAAAGTAGCCAGCAACCATCCCTAGCCCACTTGAATCACTGTAATGGTGTGAGAGTGCATTCATTCAACCGTCATTGAGTCAGGGTCTGCAGGCCAGGCCTCCACAGGTGGTGTAAGTGCCTCAGTGGGGAATCTGGTCATTGATCTTTCTGGCTGCTTCATGCTGAGGAAGGGCTTCGTGGGTAGCGCCATACCATGAGTAACCCTGTGGCTATCCAGGAATCAAAGGTTAATCTAATATAGGATTTCCTTCTGAAACACAATCTTTCTCTCTCCAGATCCTCAGTTCCACAAAAGCCAAATCATAGCAGGACCAATTTACCAGCAAAATAAGCCTCAGTCCCTTCTAATTGGTCTGATTACCCACACAAAGTATAACAAGAGTCATGGTCCACATAGGCTCTCCTAAATTGTCTTTGCTGGAACCTCTCACAAGGCCATTTCAGTCAAAGCCCTGAGAAAATAACCAATTCCTCTAACTGTGTCCCATTATAAGAGAAAACAGTTTCTTATTGAACTTATGCAAATAAACACATTGCCATGAATCAGGAATATTCACAAATAGTTTACAAATTCTGGAGAAATTAGGCAGAGAGAGAAAAATATGCTTCAAATTCTGTTTACAAAACTGTACTCTGCTCAATATACTTAAAGCATATTTAAAGGCTATAAATGACTCAAAAGAAAAAAAATTTTCCAGACTCTGAAAAACAAACAAAAAATAATCAGCAATATTTCAAGCAAAAAAAAAGCCATAAAAATTATTATAGTCCTCCATTAGTTTGATCCATGCAGTCAACTCCTGCTCTGCTTCACAATGCGCTAGCAATCTTTATGAACACATCAGCCTTTCAATTAGTATCCTACAAATTTTCTCTCTAATCCAATGGTACAATCTACAGAGTTATAAGAAATCTGCATTCAAGAGTTCTTTTCATGAATGCTTCCAAAGAAGTAAGCCCTAGACTGTGGCTGATTATAAGTCACTTTTTGAGAAGCATCAAAACAAAATAACGATTACGGATGATGAAAGTCTTAGGACAGCCATAGTCAAAGACACAATTGACAAGGCAATTTGGTTATTTCTGTGGCATACAGAAATTTAACATAATAATCATAATTATTACTGACAACATATATTAAGACATATCACGATTTCAGGAATATCATATAATCCCAGAACACACGTTAACAACATATCTAACTATAACCCAAAGAAAGTTAAATGCCACTTCACATTTGAGAATGCTTGCTGTATAATTCTAGCATAAAAAAATTAGCCTAATAAGCCTAAAAGATCCCTCTTGGACTTCAGGGAATTTAATATCCAAAAAAGTTAGTTTGAGGTCAAAAAGACTGATTTTAGAACTTGACATTTTGCTATTGCAAAGTCTGTCAAATATCAAAGGCTTACCACACTTAATATCGCAAAATAGGATTACAAATTACTACAGTCATTTATTTAGCCAAAATTATAATACAAAATGTTTACTCTTTGATAAAGAGGAGTCAGTGTCCTAAACAATAAGACCTAATAAAAATAGCATAAGGTCAAATAAACCTGTCTCCCTTCCTCTTTTTTTTATTCTGTGGTTTTACTCAAAAGGTAAACAAAAATATCTTATTATGTCTTACATAAAAATGTTGCTCAAAAGAGAAAACCATATTTTACCTTTGTATAGCATATTATTACTGTTAAAGTAAATTTTAACAAAACCTTAGAAACAAATCTAATTTTAATCAGTTTGACCATAAGGTAAGATTTCCATAAACTTTTTATAACCTTTTATAATTTTCTATTAAAAAGCAGATTAACGCTCCTAGAAAACCCTGTTAGGGTCTTGACACACTGACCCAGACACTGCCCTTAAATAAGTGTGCTTTTGGTATTATTTAATTTATAGAAAAATTCTATACTAATCTTATCCCTCAAAATTCAGCCTTATAATATCATGCACCCACCTCTTCTACAATAGTCTCTGGGCCTAGAGGGTTATGATAGTTTTAATTTCTGGCCCTCTGTCTCACAAAAACAGTTCATTTTGATTGTCACCTTCTCCCAGGTCTGAAAACAAGGTTTCAAATGGTGAAGATTTAGCAGGGGTCAGTGCCTTTTTCAGACTCAGGAGTCAAAGGCCTATAACTTAACAGCACAGGGATTAATTAATAGAACATTTATACTACAGAAAGTCCTATTGTTCTAACATATCATAAATTAAAACACTGTGACTTAGTATCTAGGAGTTACCGCCTGCAGTACTTCAAACCACTGGATTAAAGTAGTTAGGGTTACACCTTGCATATGTCTAATTGCTAGCATTCTAGTGACAGAGCTAAGACTAAAAGCATTTTTAAAATGTGACAGGTCTTATGCCAAACTTATTAAAGCAATACAATTAACTTTACTCTCCATCATTAAAGAAATGGTAAATGCAAATATCAGTTTTGGAAATTCAATATGAGAATAAATATCTCCTTTCACTTAATACCATACAACAAAACAAGGACAAAGTAAAAAGAAGCACACAATAATTTCTACTCAGCTATTTAAAAGAGCATCATCACACATTTCCAAGATTGGTTTCTAGATATAGTACTGACAGCTCATTAGGTAACTTCCCCCACCAAAATCTTCAAACCAGTGAAACACTTGCACATATTTTGTTTTCAAGTACACACAGGAGAATCCATCAGTGATAACTGGCTTTGGATCAAAGATCACTAGGAAAGTCTCACTTTTTTAATACTACTTAATCCACGTGAATATCACTTAATTTTAATTAATTTAAGAAAAATTCCAATCAATATAATTTCCTTAAGGACAAGGCCAGTCTTCGCTTAGTGTTAGAAGTTTATAGCCATATCATAGATTTCCCTCATTCCAGGAAAAGATTAAAACCAACTCAAATTGTTGCTTGAATTGAGTTACCTTGGAAAATATTCTCACCTACTTTTTCCAGTAAAATAAATAGTATACTATTTCTACTTAGAACTTGTAAGAATAAAAGCCAGGCATGGTGGCTCATGCCTATAATCCCAGCACTTTGGAGGTAAAGGCAGGTAAATCATGAGGTCAAGAGATTAAGACCATCCTGGCCAACATGGTGAAACCCCATCACCACTAAAAATACAAAAATAAGCTGGGCATGGTGGCACATGCCTGTAGTCTCACCTAGTCAGGAGGCTGAGGCAGAATTGCTTGAGCCAGGGAGTTGGAGGTTGCAGTGAGCCAAGATCATGTCACTATACTCCAGCCTGGTGACAGAGCAAGACTCCATCTCAAAAAAATAAAGAATACGTCTTTTTTTTTTTTTTTTTTGCCAGGATCCTTAAAGCTCTCATAGCTCTCAAGATCATCAGGGGTAAGCAAAACCAATCAAATTTTAAATGGCTAGTGCTTATCAATTTTTGGAGGCTTGACAAAGGAAGCCTAGGAATTCTAGATAAATGGAACAAATGATGACTCATTAGAAATGCATAGGAAACAAAATGACTATTCACAGAACCAAATAAAAGCCTTCAATTACAAACTAAAAAAATCAGAGTTTTATAGAGATGTACACATAAGTAAAACCCAAAACAGAACAAACAGCAAATAAATGACAATTGAAAGCAAAAATAAACAGGAAACCAACCCCAAATTTTTCTCCGAATCGGTTTACTTTGGAAGCTAAATTGTTACCTAGAGGTCAATAAAACAGACACACAACACGTATTTTGTTCCTGGTGCACAAATTAATATCTTTTTGTCCACCAATAACACTATACATTTTGTGAAATTAAGAAATCCACTTAGGTACATGACCTGTAGGTACTTTAGTACCAGTACTATCTATGCAAAATAGCAAATAGTCTGTGAAGCAATGCAAGCATGTATGTGAAATTTGGCTTCATACTAAATCTGGCTTCATGGTTAACCGTATTAAAAAAGAATTACCAAATTGCCAATATATTTATTTATAATATTTATTTTATTTTTATCAAAACCAAGAGCTTTAAATATGAGCAATGTTAATCAGTCAAATTTTTCCAATTTTTTATCCGTTGTTAAGGAATGTTTTACTATCTGAACTTTTTCAACTTTCTATTTTCTCTGTATGTGCATAAAGATAGAAACGCAGAGAAGCAGTAAAAAGCCACATATGACCTACACAGACCAGCTATGACATGCTTGGATTTTTTATTTTGTCCTGAATTTTCTTTTCTTTTTTAAATAACCAGTCATTTTATTTTAGTACAGAAATTCACCATACAAGATTCTTTCTCATACAATATTTTTCTCTTTTCTTTAGAACCTTCCTTACCAAAAATACAATGACACATTCATAACTTTCCTCACATCTCTCCTACTTACTGGTTCCTTTCTACCTTGTTTCATAAATAACATTTTCAAGTCCATAGTTTGAATTAACTTTTAAATAACTTCTTAATTAGACAAAATTATTTTTTCCTACTAAGGACACATTTTTTAAAGTACATTTTATATACAGAATTAATCTAATTCTTAAACTTAGTAACTCTAAATTTTAGTGAAATACTAGGAAGCAAGAAACCCTGAACGGCCTACCAGATATTAGTATTTTATAGGTGAGAACAATTCTATAATTTTTAGAAATATATTTCCCCGTATTGTAACCCCTCCTTAATGGAAATGACTCAGGCATCCAATAAACATCGAAAATAACTTCTAAGATTTTAAGTTACACAAAAAGTTCACCTATAGCATTTACTCATTCACATTTTTTATTTATTTTTAGCAGTTTATCTGATTATTTATGCATTATTTATTTCCTTGTTAACCATTTTATAACCTGTGAATATCGATTCACCTAAATAGGAACCTTAAAGTTAACTACAAGGACATTTTCACCAATAACTCAGAAGATTCAGCTGTTTGCATTAAACCAAAAATATTAAATTAGTCTTACTTATTTAAAAAATTTCCACAAAGATCATTTTGTTTTGCCTAGGTTTATAGCTTTATAACCTGTGCCAAACCCTGATACCTCAAAATATCTAGCAGAGACAAAAATAAAGCCCAAACAAAAATATATGCTGACAATCCTAAAGACATTTCTACTTTTATTTTATGAAAAAATTTAAAGACAGCTTGCTTATTAAATGTTTACTTAAGTTGTGTGAACTTGAAAAATATTTTAGACTTAATTTATGATCTTTTGTTTACAAGCCAATTTGGTAGACAAAAAGACATAACATAATAAATGTATATACATGAACACATCTAGACATGTACGTGCACTCATACAAAGTCACTGGTTTACGTGGTCACACTTTACTTCCCCTATAGGTAATTCAACATAAGAGTGTGAGCCAAAATTTTGGGTAAAGCAGTTTCCATGACAGTGTGATTTTTAAAAGCCAAACCTCCCCAAACTCCAAGGAACACTGGGGCCGAATGGCACCACAGAAAACCACCTGGAACCTATTAACCAGGCCCAACCAGCTTAGACCAGCAACATAAAAGCCTGGATACAGGAAACTCCATCTCACTTTCTCATTCAACAGCAAACTCCAGATTCCAAACAATACTGGGGCCAAGCAGTATTACAAAAGAATATCAGTTTATGGAATTCCAATTTCCCATGAACACACGAAATCACCAAAACACAATCCAACTGCTGCAGCAATTAACAAGCCCAAGAGTGTTCAAACTGAAACAGCCAGGGTGCTTCCTCTCTTCACTGATTGGGCTTAATCAACCTGCAAACAAACATTCCTTAGGAATTTCCCAAATTGAGAGGAGCACAGCCTGCTGTCTGGTACCCACAAAAGACACTCGCTTGCCCGGAAACACACACAAACAGTTTCAAGCAAGCCCCCAACAGTGTCCACAGTGAAACAGTCAGGGTGCTTCTCTCAGTTGGGTTTGTTCAACCTGCAAATGGAAATTATTTTTAAAATATCCCCAATTGAGGGGCATCTCCTGCTGTCTGGGGCCACAAAGGACACTCAACTATCCGGATGCAGACGTCAAATTTCAAAAACTGTTCTTCATAGGCAATCAGGAATACAGTTAAGGCCAGCTGCGGTGCGGCCAGAGCCAGACTGAAACTTACCTCCAGCCAAAACTGAGCCGGTCTGAAACTTACCTCCAGCCAAAACTGAGCCGGTCAGCTGCTTAGGAGGGCTTTTGAGACTCCTGGCCCACAGCAGCTGAGCCATGAGCAATTGTGGCAACATTTTCCTGGTTAGGGAACCAAAATCTGTTACTGAAACACTCGGTCCTGTTGCTCATGGCACAGAAAACCAATGACTGAGACAATGATTGCCGAGGAAGAAGGCTTTAATCACACGCTACAGCTGAGGAGACGGGAGCTTAATCTCAAATCCATCTCCCTGACTGACTAAAAGAAAGTGTTCACATAGCAAGGAAGAAATGTAACAATGTGTAAGAAAACAGAAACTAGGGAAAGGCAAGGAAGCAATCATGATGGCGGCTCATCATACAGATGTGGTGATATGTTGAGTTTCTGGTGGTTGTTACTTTTTCTGAGAGGCCTCAAGGTCTTTCCTGAGGAAGAAACTCAGGTAAAACAAATACAAGCTTCAAGCTTTAAAACCAAAAGCTTTTTTTATTATTATTTTTTTTCGTTTGAGATGGAGCCTCACTCTGTCGCCCAGGCTGGAGTGCATTGGTGCGATGTCCACTCACTGCAACCTCCACCTTCTGGGTTCAAGCAATTCTCCTGCCTCAGCCTCTTGAGTAGCTGGGACTACAGGTGTGCACCACCACACCCAGCACCTGGCTCATTTTTGCATTTTTAGTAGAGACAGCGTTTTACCACGTTGGCCAGACTGGTCTCAAACTCCTGACCTCAGGTGATCTGCCCGAATTAGCCTCCCAAAGTGCTGGGATTGCA
The DNA here is from genome assembly GCF_048565385.1 of Saimiri boliviensis. Lineage (NCBI taxonomy): Eukaryota > Metazoa > Chordata > Mammalia > Primates > Cebidae > Saimiri > Saimiri boliviensis. The sequence goes on from NC_133456.1 coordinate 15,607,402, forward strand.
GGCATAAGCCTAAAACCAGGGGGAAAAAAAAAAAAAAAAAGGTCTCTATGGGGCTATTGAGTCAATTTCATTATGAGAAATTAGTTAGTGGGTACCATGTGCCGAGTCTGTCCCGCAGACTCTGGCTGAGCAACAGATGAAAAGAGTACGCAGATACAGGTATTTTGCCTGTGAGTGCAGCTAGGGGACCACATGGCTTAGCACCACTGACCAGAAAGTGTGCCACGATAAGCTGGAGAACCTTGTATTTATTTTAGTACAGATTTAATGACAAAGGCCTGGAGCAAACATCCTTTGTGGGTAATTAACATTGTCAACCCCCTGAGTAGAGAGTAGTCCTGAGCAGGGATGACCAAAGGTTGCTTTCTGGAAAAATAGGTAAATAAACTTATCTAGGTAAATTCTTTTGCACTCCCTTGTTATCTGCCCTTTGCCATTTGCCTCAGAGTAAGAACGGCCTCCTTCAGCTCATTCTTCCCCACAGCTTTGCAAAACCTCCCAGCCTTCCAAGAAGGTTTGTGTCTTTCCTGTAATTTTCCCACAACCCTGACCAATATCCTACAACCATGTACATTATCATTATTCAGGTGATATATATCATAAAAGCCCTGACTTCACCATTATCCAATATATGTGTGTAGCAAAATTGTATTTGACCTCTACATTTACGTATTTTTTTTTTTTTTTTTTTTTGAGACGGAGTTTCGCTCTTGTTACCCAGGCTGGAGTGCAATGGCACGATCTCGGCTCACCGTAACCTCCGCCTCCTGGGTTCAGGCAATTCTCCTGCCTCAGCCTCCTGAGTAGCTGGGATTACAGGCACGCGCCACCATGCCGCTAATTTTTTTTGTATTTTTAGTAGAGATGGGGTTTCACCATGTTGACCAGAATGGTCTCGATCTTTTGACCTCGTGATCCACCCGCCTTGGCCTCCCAAAGTGCTGGGATTACAGGCATGAGCCACTGCGCCCGGCCATTTACAAAATTTTTTGAAGAAAACCTAAAACTAACATTCTTAAGGGTAAGGAACTGGGTGCTTTTCCCCTAAGAATAGGAGCACATCAAGGATGTCCCCTGTCACCATTCCTATTCAACATTGTACCGAACATCCAGTTATTGCAATAAGACAAAAAAAAAAAAGAGGGAAATAAAAGGTATAAAGATTCAGAATGAAGACATAAAAATATCTTTGTTTACAGATGACATGATTCTCACAGTATAAAATCTCAAAGAATGCACAAAAACTCCTGAAACTTATATAGCAAGCCTGCAGAAGGCAAGGCTAATATACAAAAGACCTTGCTCTTCTAAATACCAGCAATGGCTAGGCACGGTGGTTTATACCTGTAATCCCAGCACTTTGGACGGCTGAGGTGGGTGGATCACCTGAGGTCAGGAATTCGAGACCATCCTGACCAACATAGTGAAACCCTGTCTCTAGCTAGGCGTGGAGGCAGGCACCTGTAATCCCAGCTACTCGGGAGGCTGAGGCAGGAGAATCACTTGAACCCAGGAGGCAGAGGTTGCAGTGAGCCAAGATCATGCCACTGCTCTCCAGTCTGAGTGACAGAGTGAGACTCCATCTCAAAAAAAAAAACTAGCAATGAACAGTAGAAACTTGAAATTGAAAACAAGACCATTTACATGAGCACCAAAAATTTTAAGTGCCTAGGCATTAGTTTAATAAAAGATATACAGAATTTATATAAGGAAAATATAAAACTTTGTAAAAGAAATCAAAGAAGACCTAAATAAATGGGGTAATATTCCATGTTTAAGGATAAGAAGACTCAATATTGTCAAGATGCCAATTCTTAACTTAATCTATAGATATAATGCAATCCCAATTAAAATCGGCAATTTATTTTGTGAATACCAACAAACTGATTCTAAAGCTAATTTGGAAGGACAAAAGACCTAGACCAACTAACAAAAAAACTGAAGAAGAACAAAATCAGGACCTACCACCACCAAACTTTAAGACTTTTTTTTTTTTTTTTTTTTTGAGACAAAGTCTCTTTCTGTCACCCAGGCTGGAGTCCAGTGGTGTGATCTCGACTCACTGCAACCTCTGTCTCCCAGGTTTAAGCAATTCTCCTGCCTCAGCCTCCTGAGTAGCAGGGATTACAGGCATGCACCACCACACTCAGCTAATTTTTGTATTTTTAGTAGAGATGGGGTTTCACCATTTTGGTCAGGTTAGTCTCGAACTCCTGATCCAGTGAGCTACCCACCTCGGCCTCCCAAAGTGCTGGGATTACAGGTGTGGGCTGCCACGCCCGGCCACTTTAAGACTTTATATAAAGTTACAGTAATTGAGATAGTGTGACACCTGGTGAAAGAATACACTAATTAACTGGCAGAACATAACAGAGAGCCCAGAAATAGACTTGCACTAATACAGTCAACTGATTTTTGTCAAAGGGGCATAGGTAATTAAATCGATAAAGGATATTTTCAACAATGGTGCTAGACCCATTATACATCTCCATTCAAAATAGGAATCTAAACACAGATCTTACACCTTTGACAAAAAACTCAAAATGCATCTTTAATCTAGATGCAAAATGCAAATGTACAAAACTTCTAGCAAGTAACATAGGAGAAAATCTAGATGACCTTGGATTTTTTGATGAGTTTTTATTATTTTTGTTTTTCTTTAATTTTTGTCTTCTTTTTCTGATACCTAGGTAGGATCCAAAATTGATGAGTTTTTAGATACAATGTTGTGAAAGAAAAAATTAATAAATTTGACTTCATTACAATTTAAAATTTTTGCTCTGCAAAAAAAAACCTTGTTAAAAAAATGAACAGACAAGCCACATACTAGGAGAAAATATTTGAAAAAAAAATTGGATATAGGACTTACATCCAAAATAGACAAAGAACTCTTAGAACTTAATGGTAAGAAAACAACCCAATTTAGAAAATCGACAAAAGATCTGCGGAGACCAGCTCAACTGTGGAGACCCCAACCCAGGCGGTGCTGAAGGAATTAAGAAACAGACACAAAGATAGAGTGCAAATGTGGGATCAGAGTGGGATGCCAGGGGGCTGATAGCATTTCCCAGCTGACAGCCCAGAGCAGACTCTGACCAATGTATTTATTCTTTGTGAACAAGTGATTATTTTTAATAAGCAGGTGCTAGTGTTTCTTCATAGAGTAAAGATAGACTAAACATGCAGATAGTGCCTGTTCACTGCTAAAATAGAAATAAGCTAGAAAGCACTCTTTGTAAGTCAGCACTGGGGACAAGGTCAAATATCCTGTGTTTGGGGAGCTGGTTTAACTAGGGCATGAGCGGTACATACTGCTTACTATTCTAGCAGTTTTCTGCCTGGGGATGGCTCGGTGTTCCTTGCCATCACCTCTCAGCAAACAACATATACTCCATCACACACGTCAAGACCTCCTCCCAACAACAAAAACTTCACCACAGATGATAGACAGATGACAAATAAGCATATGAAAAGATGCTCAACATATTTCATTATAGAATTACAAATTAAAATGGCAATGAAATATCCCTACACACAAAGCTGACATCAAATGCTAATGAGAAATGTGGGTATGTAGCAACGACAACGTTCATTCATTGATGATGGAAACGCAAAATGATCCAGCCACTTTGGAAGGCAGTTTTAAAGTTTATTACAAAGCTAAACAGTCTTACTGTTACAAGATCTTTGGGGTATCTCTTTTCTGGCTGGAAACCTGTGACCAGTGGTGCCTTTGCCCAAGTTTTCCTCAGGCCCACTGGGCTCACTCTGCCCACTCAGCCTGGCAGGCTGCACTATCAGCCTGGATCCCATGCCTCCAAGGGAGACTGTGAGTCAGGCATGAAGTAGCAAGGGATGTGTGAGCAAGTGTGGGGTCCAGCACTGCACAGTAAGACACGCCGGCCGCTGCTGTGGGGTGAGCAGCTCCAGATGCTGGCCTGGGTGCCGGCCCTCTCTGAGACTGTGGCTGAACCAGATGCACCGCAAGAAGCTTCCCCAGCTAGTACAAGGGAATGCGGTGGTGCACAGAAGCTTGGAGACCCAGGAATCACAAGGCCCCAAAGAGGAAGTCACAGTCCTGGCTTGGGGAGTACCCCAGTCTGGGATCCCCAAAGGACCACAGCTTTTCTCTCCTTCTCTTTGCCCATGTGGCAGGCAAGGGGCATGTTTCAGCCCTGTTTGTGTTACAGTTCTTTTTACCCTCACCATTTGGTGGGTCTCAAGTTCTTGTCTTGTGACTAGGAAGAATGAAGTATGCAGACAAGTGGAGGGTGAATGAGATGAAGAGGAGCTTTACCGAGCAATATGGAACAGCTCAGCGGAGAACTGCAGTGCACAGCTCCTTTCTGCAGCCAGGGTGTCCCCTTGAGTATTCAGCTCCTAGAAAGGAGAAGACCCTGGAGTGGGAAGCTCCTCTCTGCAGGCAGGTCATCCCGTTGCCTCTGCAGCTCTCGGCAGAGAGGAGGCCCGAGAGTGGGTAGCCGCTCCTAGGCAGCTCATCCCATCATCTCTTCACCATCTCTCCGTCTTGTTCCCAAGTCTGGCCAAGTCCAGGATTTTTATGGGCAGCAGAGGGGAGAAAGTACGTGCTGATTGGTCCATGGGCAGCCATAGGCCAGCACAGGGAAAAGCACCAAAAGTCCCCCTCTGGTTCATGGAACTGTCAGCCCAGCCACGCAGCTTCAGGCCTTCCCCAGCTTGAAGGTGGGGCTTCACCAGGGATCTGGCCCTTTCCACCCAGGAGCTTGTCTGCCTCCCACCACTATTTATGGCATCCAGGCTGTTCGTGCCAAGGGATGCCTGCAGGCCTGCCCTGAGCTGCCCTCAGTGCCTCCTCCTCAGCCTCCCTCCCATGCTCATCAGTGCTCAAAGTCCAGAGGGGGCCAAGGTGACAGGGCCTGGCATTTCAGCACTGCCCCAAGCATGCACACACCCAGCTGGTTTGCAACAGCACCTGAGCTCAGCCCCAACCTTACTCTGAGACCAGAGCGTGAACTGACAGCGGGGAGAAGCCAACCAGCAGAAAGCAAGCCCTTCCAGGCCTGCATTGGCAGGGGGTTCCTTCCCAGGCCCCTGAGAGTGCAGAGACGCCTGGATCTGCAGCCACAGTAGACTGACTTTCAGGCTGTTCTTGGTTTGAGGGAGTTCCACCAAGGATCCAGCCTGCCTGCCTGTCTGTCTGGCTTCTTCTTTCCTCCTTTCTCACTACCTGTCTCCCTCTGGCTCCCTGGCTCCCTCTAAGACTCCTCCCATCTCCTCCTGAATAAGGCAGTTATTTCAATTTTAGTAAGTGAAATATAAAACAGAGAAGCACCATTTCTGCCTCAAGACGCATGTAAAGAGGTGTAGATTCGGGTGAGTTCCTTTACAAACATTTAAAACTTATGTTTTCCTCTAATTTTAATAGCCTATATCAGGAGTTCTTAAGCTTTGCTGCACATCAGAACCACCTACAGGGCCAGTAAATATGCATATTCCTTAGCTACCTCTGGAAGCTCTGATTCCTTTGCAGTGGGGATTTCCCAAGAAACTGCATTCCCTTCAGAAAAGTGATCTGGGCTGGGCACAGTGGCTTATGCCTGTAATTCCAGCACTTTGGGAGGCCAAGGTGGGCAGATTACTTGAGTCCAGGAGCTCCAGACTAGTCTGGCAGATTTCTTGAGTCCAGGAGTTCCTCACCTAACATGGTGAGACCCCATCTCTACAAAAAATACCCAAGAAATTAGCTAGGTGTGGTAGCACATGTCTGTAGTACCAGCTACTCAGGAGGCTAAGATGAGAGGATCACTTGAGCTGAGGAGGTTGAGATGTTATCATGCCACTGCATTCCAGCATGGGTGACAGGGCGAGACCCTGTCTCAAAAAAACAAAGAAAAATTGATCTGGGGACCATACTTTGAGTAGACCTGACATATAAATAATATTTTTCTTATGCTAAAGGAAGTAGAGAGGTTTATTTGGCTACACATCTTTATGTAATGCCTTGCTATTATTACTGGTGGTTGTGTAATTTAGAGCTGTCTTTCTCAAACTAAATTATGTTACAGTACAGAAAGCTAAATTCACTCCCTTAGAATTGAGGTGGGCCACGGAGATGGGGAGGGGAGGAGACAACCAGCAAAAGGGAGCCAGGCCACCGCATGTGACTTGGAGAGGCTGAGACTTGCCATCATTTTTCTTTTTATCCGCAAAGGCTTCTAGGTGCAGAACATGACTACCTCTGAGATTTCTGAGTAGATGAGTTAATAACCAGCCGAAAAATGATTTTTATAGATGCCCAATATCCCTTTTATTTCTAATTTGCTGAGAATTTGTATGTTGAGCTTTGTCAAAAGCTTTTCTACATTTATCAGAAAAGATCAGATAGTTTTTGTTTGTATTCTACGAATATGATGACTTAAATTGATTGATATTTATGTATTAAAACAATCTCATATTTCTAGGATACACTCAATTTTGTTATGTTATACTATTCTTTTAAAATGTATTGCTGGATTTGATCTGCTAATATTTTGTTAAGAATTTTTCTGTTTTGGCCAGGTGTGGTGGCTCATGCCTGTAATCCCAGCACTTTGGGAGGCCGAGGTGGGTGGATGACAAGGTCAGGGGTTCGAGACCAGCCTGACCAACAGGGTGAAACCCTGTCTCTACTACAAATACAAAAAAATTAGCTGGGCATGGTGGTGCATGCCTGTAATCCCAGCTACTCAGGAGAATCACTTGAACCTGGGAGGCAGAGGTTGCAGTGAGCCAAGATTTTGAGATTCTATCTGAAAAAAAAAAAAATTTCTGTCTTTTTTTCAGGAGGAATATTATTCTGTAGTTTTCTATTATTGTAATTTGTTGGTCTAATTTTGGTATCAGGGTTATTCTGGCCTCATAAAAGGAGAAATTATTCCATCCTTTATTTCTGTTAGTTTCTGTAAAACTGGTGTTATTTCTTCCCTAAATGCTTAAAAATGTTGCTAGGAAAGTCCTCTAGTTCTCAAGTTTTCTTTGTGGTAAGGATTTATATAGTTAATTCTATTTTTAGAACAAACGTAGGGCTGTTCACATTTGCCATATCATCCTATATCAGTTTTGATATGTTGAATTTCAAAAGAAATTCATCCATTTAAGTTGTTGGATTTGTTAACATAAAATTGATTATAATATTTGTTATTCCTGTAAAGTCTATAAGATCTATAGCATATTCCCTCTCTTTGTTCTCAATCAATCTGGATAAGGTTTCATCAGTTTTTTGGTGTTTGTTTCTTTGGTTGGTTTTTTCTTTCTTTTTTTTCTTTTTCTTTTTCTTTTTCTTTCTTTTTTTTTTTTTTTTTTTTTTTTTGAGACGGAGTCTCTTGTTGCCCAGGCTGGAGTGCAGTGGCACGATCTCAGCTCACTGCAACCTCCACCTCCCAGGTTCAAGCAATTCTCCTGCCTCAGCCTACTGAGTAGCTGGGATTACAGGCACCTGCCACCAAACCTGGCTAATTTTTGTATTTTTAGTAGAGACAGGGTTTAGTCATGTTGGCTGGGCTGGTCCTGAACTCCTGACCTCAGGTGACCACCTGCCTTGGCCTCCCAAAGTGCTGGAATTACAGGCATGAGCCACTGCACCTGGCCTGTTTTTTTTCTTTTTTGAGACAGGGTCCTGCTCTGACACCCAGACTAGAATGCAGTGATGCCATTATAGCTCACTACAGCCTGAAAGTCCTGGCCTCGAGGGATTCTCCTGCCTCAACCTTTCAAAGCACTGGAATTACAGGCACGAGCCACATCTGTAGGCTGATTGTATCAATGTATTAAAATGTTGTCAAACAACCAATTTTGATCTTGTTCATTTTCTTTTCAAATTTTCTATTTTATTTCTGCTTTTATTTTTATTAATGCCTTCTATTTACTGAGTTTAATTAGCTCTTCTATTTCTAGCTTCTTAAGTCACTGATTTAAGTCTTAGATTTTAGACATTTATTCTTTCATATACAAGCATTTAAAGCTATGAATTTCTCTCCAAGCATTGCTTTAGTTGCATTCCATGAATTTTGATATGTGATATTTTCATTATTATCAGTTCAAAATACTTTATACTTTGCCTTTTGAGTTCTTCTTTGACTCATAGATTCTTTAGAAGTATGTCAGTTGGGGTTTTTTAATAAAACACAATTACTTTATTTCTTACAATCAAACACTGCCAACTAGCATTACTTCCACTCACACATCATTAAAAACAAAGGACTTAGTATTTTCAAATGATGCATTATACAGTGAACAAGGTTAGAACTTAAAATGCACCCTGGTTATGCAAACTGGTAATTTGTTTAAAAAAGCATAACTAATAATTTGGTTCCTTTGTTCATAAAATGGAAATTTAAATATTTCTCCTGATAGTCCTGAGGTTATCATTATGGTAGTGCAAAGTGTGGCACATATAGTTTCATCTAGAAAGGTCTGTATTTTGCACACATTATTTAAACAAACAAAATGGTGCATTAACAAAATGCAGTCAATACACGACAGAAAGCATGTTTCAAATACAAGGCAGACCCTTGGGCCACTGTGTTTTTTAGGTTTTGCATTATCATTTATGTTATTATAGATTAATTACACATAACATACTTTTATGCATTTAACCCTAAAGATAAGAAAAATACTTGTTGCTTGAAAAAAATTATTCCAGGTAGCCATTTGGTTTGTATCAGGACAAACTGAACCTCCCTGAGTTTAGTGTCTGCCAAGTTGGAATCATTAGTTCAAGTCAGCGAATCAGATATTCGACACATTTCACAGTGACTGTTGCTCAAGTCCTGGTAATGCCTCTTCTCCCACAGTCTGCCAGATGATGAAGCATTTCTGGGATGCCCTTTCTACGTGATTTTCGCTTTTTTTTTTTTTTTTGCTGGATTAACTATTACTGTATTATTTCCTCTTCTCCTCTGTTTCGTGGCCTTCCATTTTAATTACTGATAAATCCTTTCAGAATTTCCTCAGGGAGCTCCATATGGGGAAGTTCTGGAGATGTAAAATCCATGGAAGAAAGACTGGGGATTGAAATGTCCTTGCCTTTCCCGGTATTTGCTGCAAACTTCTGCCAGGTTGAGGAGATTGTAGCAGTTTCTGAATGTGGCAGCAAGCTCCATAACTCCGACGTTTCAACAAACTCAGCATCTACATCCAGCTCCTTTTCTATTGGGCCTTTTAGAAGTCGGGCCTTTTCAGCCTCTAGTCACTTATTTTCATTCCTTCATCTTGCCTTCTCAGCCACAACGAAGTCCACATGCCTCTTCAAATCTGCAGTTCTGATTGCCTACTCCTCTATAATTGTTTTATCATCTTTCGGGGCTTTGCTTCCCATACATGGCTCTGCTGGCTCACTCTTTTGCTGAAGTAAATACAGTAGTGTCTCTGGATCCCTGTCAAAGATCTCCTGAATCCCAGGCAGGTGTTGCTCTGTGGAAGGACTGTACTTCTGAGAAAGGGGGCTCTGGCCCTCCGGATCCTCAGCAGAGGATTTGTGAGATGCCTGAAGATGGACATACATGCTCGTCTGTGTCCTGCTAGGCTTTCAGTCTTTGTTCACGCTGGGCCCTTTTCCATCTCTCTTGGATGAGGAGGAGCTGTTTCCTGTGGCTGTCCCTTTGCAATTCCAGTGAAAGATGAGCCTGCTCAGATTGTGTTAGCTTCATGGCCTCAGAAAGATACGCCGCAGCCTTTTCGTGACAAGAAATAGCCTCTTCATATTTGCCTGCAGCTAATAAACGATCTGCTCGTCTGCCCTGTTGATGAGCCAGGTTGAGGGGTCCTTCCATCACTTCCATAGACGCCAGGGTAAGCGGCGGCCTTAGAAAGGGAGCGGTGGGGCCAGCGAACACGGACGGCACTGCAGGGGAACGCAGCGCAGCCACGGAGACTCCGGCCCCTCTCTGCACCCCAAGATCCCGCGGTGGGCCCGAGGGAGGAGCAACCTCACCACTTCCTCCCGCGCCCCCCGCGAGCCCGCCCCCTGCGCCGCAGCCGTGGCCACGCACGGCGCCATGACGTCACAAGCGCCCAGAGGGTTTTTTTATTATTATTATTATTTCCAAATTGTTGAAGTTTTTCTTGATATCTTGTTATTGATTTCTAATTCCTTTTGAGTCTCTTATGTAATTTTTTTCCTCTGCTGAGATTTTCTATCTCTCCATTCATTATGAATATAGTTTCCTTTGTTTCCTTGAGAACAGATAGAATAGTTAACATTTCCATACATATTTACAAATTCCAACATGTGGCTCCTCTCACAGGCAGTTGCTTGTCTTTTCTCTTGAGTATGGGTCATGTTTTCCTATTTTCTTTACATGCTGAGTAATTTTGGATTGTGTCCAGAACATGGTTATGTTGTGAAGACTCTAGATTTTGTTTCATTTTTCTGAAAAGTGTTGATTGGTTATTCGGTGTTTGTCTTAACAGGCATTTGAGTTGTATAAACAAAAAACATAATCCTAAACCCCCCAACTAACTGAATGGACTCCCCTTCTCAGCCAAGGGCATTCTAAAGTAAAACGGAAACACTAGTTCAGGCCACAATGGGAATGGGTAGTCAGACATGCCTCATTATCCTCGCCTCTTTTTGTAATCTGGTACAGCTGACCAGCACTAACATTAAAGCAGCCCGTAAGCCTGATAAAATAGACTCTTTGTAGCAATAAGATACCAACATGACAGATAGCAATCCCTGAAAGAAGCATTTTACCCCAAAATAAATTTCCTTGATAGATTTTGAAATGGCCCTGCAATGCTATCTCTTATGGGGAAAATACATTCTGTAGAGGATCCCCTTTCTATTACAGGTCTTTTCTCTGATCCAGAAGAGAATTAACTAAGAGCCTGGCTTTTTTTTTTTTTGGAAACAGGGTTTTTCTCTGTCACCTAGGTTGGAGTGCAGTGGCGTGGTCACAGCTCTCTGCAGTCTTGCCCTCCTGGGCTCAAGCAATCTTTCCCCATCCACCACCACCTCCCAGTTTCCTGAGCAGCTAGACTATAGGCATGTGCCACCACACCTGGGTAATTTTTTAATTTTTTGTAGAGACAGCGGTGTCACTATAGTGCCCAGGTTGTCTCAAACTCCTGGGCTCAAACAATCATCTCCCTTTGGCTTTTCCAAAGTGCTGAGATTACAGGTGTTAGCCACTGTGCCCAGCCACCACACGACTTTAAACTCCACGTTTCTACCATTTCAGATGCTCTAAACGTCCCTGCCATCTGGTCCAGATGGAGTCCTCAGGCAACCCAGAGAGCACCACCTTTTTTGACTATGACCTTCAGAGCCAGCTGTGTGAGAATGAGACCTGGGTCTTTGCTACATTTGTCACCACCATCCTGTACTGCCTGGTGTTCCTCCTCAGCCTAGTGGGCAACAGCTTGGTGCTGTGTGTCCTGGTGAAGTATGAGAGCCTGGAGTCCCTCACCAACATCTTCATCCTCAACCTGTGTCTCTCAGACCTGGTGTTCGCCTGCTTGTTGCCTGTGTGGATCTCCCCGTACTACTGGGGCTGGGTGCTGGGAGATTTCCTCTGCAAGCTCCTCAATATGATCTTCTCCATCAGCCTCTACAGCAGCATCTTCTTCCTGACCATCATGACCATCCACCGTTACCTGTCTGTGGTGAGCCCCCTCTCCACCCTGCGTGCCCCCTCCCTCCGCTGCCGGGTGCTGGTGACCACAGCTGTGTGGGTAGCCAGTATCCTGTCCTCCATCCTCGACGCCATCTTCCACAAGGTGCTTCCTTGGGGCTGTGATTATGCCGAACTCAGGTGGTACCTCACCTCGGTCTACCAGCACAACCTCTTCTTCCTGCTGTCACTGGGGATTATCCTGTTCTGCTACGTGGAGATCCTCAGGACCCTATTCCGCTCGCGCTCTAAGCGGCGCCACCGCACGGTCAAGCTCATCTTCACCATCGTGGTGGCCTACTTCCTCAGCTGGGGTCCTTACAACCTCACCCTGTTTCTGCAGACACTGCTTAAGACCAATGTCATCCAGAGCTGTGAGGCCATCCAGCAGCTGGAATACGCCCTGCTCGTCTGCCGCAATCTCGCCTTCTCCCACTGCTGCTTCAACCCGGTGCTCTACGTCTTCGTGGGGGTCAAGTTCCGCACGCACCTGAAACACGTCCTCAGGCAGTTCTGGTTCTGCCGGCTGCAGGCGCCCAGCCAACCCCTGGTGCTCCAGTCCCCTGGCGGGTCCGCCAAGGAGGGCGCCTCCTTCTACTGAGGATCCTGTGGCGGCGCAGGCGCAGGTGGACGCGGGACTGGAATGGGGGTCACAGAGAAACGCGCCTGGAAGGAGCACTGCAGAGCACGCGACAGTGGGGACGCCGCCTGCCGCCACTGGCTTGCGGTGAAGGTGATTCATGACACCAGTGGGCCCCGCCAGCCTCTCGTCTGCGGGAAAGTGGCTTCCTACCTGGGAATTTTATACTGCCACCCGACAAACATTTCTTGAACTCTGAGTTCATCATGCATGCTTCTTCATCCGAACATGTGTTTCTAATCAGTGCTTGGTTCAGAAGCCTCTAAAACATGAAAGGATTCTAAAAAGGCGTTTCCTTGGAGACTTTACAGGGCCTAAAGCTCAATGTGTGATAACTGCAGGATGCTGACCAGGACAGTGTCTCCCTTTCCTGACTGTAGGGTTGTCCCAACTGGTTTATTCACTTTGGAGGCCCCGGCTCCATATTCCTCAGATACTGCTGGATGAGGCTGCCTGCAAGACAAGAGTCCCCATTCCCTGAGATAAGCACAGTCACGTTGAAATGTGGATTCTAAAATTCCACAACTAGACTGGAGAAATGTTCTGCGTCCTGGATCCAAGTCCTAGCCCATGAACTGGCCCTTAGAAATTTAGCTTATAAATATTTGATTGAAGGAATGAATGTAATAAGTGCTACCTTCTGCACTGTATTCAGAGAATACAAAGATGAATGAGATACAGTTGCTACCCTGCAGGGGCCAACAGCCCAGCCCCAAAGTCTCACCCAGCTTGGTGAACGCCCACCTTGGCAAAGGCATCTAGGGTGGACTCCTCCAACAGCTCACCCTTCCCGGGTGGGTAGTGAGCTGACTTCAGATTCGTCCCTTTGCACCTAAAGTGTCCTCCTCCTATTTGGTTGATAGTGCCAGCTTCCCCACACCCGCCCACACTCCAAACCTCAAGTCCTGTTGGAGGCCTGTATTTTCTTTCCCTAAATTTCCACAGCCAGGTCCAAATGACTGCGCCTGTCTAGTGGCTTTCCGAGTTGATTTATTCTTGCCATTGCACGCACACGGTTTCATCTCTGAAACAGGGCCTCACTTCCTTGGTGTCTCCCCACTGCTCCTCCCTTTCCCCACCAGGCCGTCCTCTGCCCTGACACCAGGTGCTTTGAAATCCTTAGTGGCTCCTCATTACTTACAAATAAAGTCCAAACACCTTAGCAAGGCTTTCAAGGCCTCCACAATCCGATGCTAGCCAACTTTTCCATTCTTATTCCACTCTAAGCTTCCTCCCCCCAGCAGCTTGGTATCCAACCCCAAAACACCACTGGCCTTATCCCAGACACTCATCTCTCCAATATCCTACCTCTAGGCATCTGTCGTGCTGTCGCCTGGGCCCGGAACATGTCCTAGCTGACAGGCCAGCTTCCCCAGGAAGCCCTCCCCAGTCTGCAAATTAGGAGAACACTCTCTGGGTTCTTGTGGAATTCCGCTTGTCCTCTCTAAAATGGTACCTGCCATTCTCCACCTTGCGTTGTAGTTACACACATGCAACGTCTTCCCTCCCTGCCCCGTCAGGCTGCAAGCTGCCTGAAGGCAGGAACCTGGTCTTGAACCAAGTGTTCTATCACCGTGTGCTCAGTGGGAGCAAAAAATCCACAGCTATTATTATCCTTCAGATTTATGCTTCTTGGGTTAGCAATGCCCTGCGGCACACTTTCCCTTCTTTGTCCCAGGCTGCTTCTCTGTAAATATTAACCTTTCTTTCCTAGTCTACACTCTCAGAGAGTAGTAGAAAGAGAGTAGAGAGTGGCAGTAGAGAGATTGCTTATCTCTCTTTCTCTCTGTGGCAATGGCTATGCTTGATCTTGCCTTCTAGTTCATGGTACATATGCCTGCCTCTCACACTGGCCCGTTGCTTCACACAGGGGCATAAATAAAAGCCACTCTAAACTTTGCCATCCACAAAGACCTGGGCCCAATCTGTGAACCTGATTTGGCTCTCGAGTGGGGATTTGAAAAAGCTTCCCGTGTAATTCTGACATGCACCTCCATTAGGTACATTTGGCTGCAGCATTTTTTAAAAATGAGGAGTCTAGAGTCTTCTACAGTCCCTTGAGCAGGGATTTGCACACAGAAGACACTCAATACATTGTTATTGAATAAAGTAGATGCCAATATAGCCCTTAGTAGCCCTATGGCCAACCTGGAGATAACTTGTAAGGCACTACCCCTTCAGTTCCAGATGCAGCTTCAGTGACCTATTTGTCAGTGGTGGGGGAGGGGGCTGGTATTTCTGGAGGAGTTTGATCAGTCTAGGGAAGAGCCAGGGCCTAATTTTCATGAGGCCAGTGGCACCTGCTGGAGAAGGCTGGGTGACACACCAATGAAGGAAAGGGGCTTCCATGGGCCTGCCAGCCTAGAGGTGGGGCCACTACTTAATCACTGATGGAAGAAACAGCATGAGGAAGAGATAATGAGGTAGTTTGTGGAATCTGAGCTAAGCTGATGGGCTTCTCATTGGCCTAATCTTTCAAACACACTTCACACCGATTCTTAACATTTTGTTCAGCTTTTATTCACAGGGCAGGCTGAGCCAGGGAGCAGAAAGGCAAAGGACTCCTACTCACCCACTTGGCAAAACCAAAGCACCTTGGGCTTTGAACCCACCCTTCTTAGAAGGCAGCTTTGGGGGCTAATGCCCCTTGAGAGGCTCACTTCACCCTCTCCCCATGCCATCCCATTTCTACCCATCCCAAGATGCTTATCTGAGTATTTCTTTCAGTACGTCCAGCCATCTTCCTGGGAGCATTTTAAATCTGAGTCTTTACACTTCTGGTGATGTTTTGGCATCCCTAATAGGGCAGTCTTTAATCAGGAGTCTAGAATCCAAGAAGCCAAGGGCAGAGGCACAAAGAGCAGCATGAATGGGAAGATAGAAGGGCAACCCAGTCAGAAAGGGGCGGATGATACTGTTGAGAAGGAGCCGGCAGAGAGCCGCACACACTGTCTTTCCCTGACCACAACCTCCATTGGCCACCTCCTGTGCTTCCCCTCCCTCCACCCATGGAAACTACTGCTCAATCTCAGCTGGCCTCTTGCAGGCCTATCTCTCCCTCCAAACAAAGGTGTCCTGGACACAGGGCTGCAGACCTCTAACCACTCCTGGAACACACACACACACAAAAACCCACAATGGTTCTATGGCATTTATACCTCCACATTCCTTCAGACAGAATCCAGAAGAGAGGAACCTTGCTATCTCTGAAGGAGAGCATGTCTCCAAGCTCAGGGCAGCCTCAGACCTCCAATGGCCTCAAGTGGAGTGGAAATCCCTCAAGGGCACAAACCCAGTCCCTACCACTTCACTCGGTATCTGGCAATGTTTGTGGTTGGTTGAGTGAGTGAACAGGAGACCATCTTTTGGCTTTTTTCTACTTCCGTTTCCTGTTACCATACTTGCCTACATTGCATCTTCTGGTCAACACCAGGTACTCTCCCCATGAGCTTCCTGTGAACCTGTCTAGGGTCCACCAGCCCAAACATCATTTGTTTCATTTGGAATTAAGCTTTGTTAAACTTTTCACAGCTTTCATTTCATTCTTGAACTTTTACAGTGCAACCGCCTGTGACGGGACAAAGAAGTCCACAAACATGGAAACCTGGTCTAAAGATGTCCAGAGTTAACTGTCTGTGGAGTCAAATTGCATTTGAGCCCTAGACCTAAACTCCAAATCCAAGCTCTTTCCCACTGTGACCTTGGGCCTCTCAAGGCTCGTTTTCCTCATCTATAAAGTGTAGAGAAGCCAGTAACAGACTCACCCACACTATGAGGGTGTGCATGAGGTCATGTATGTAAAAGTGCTTACTCTGTAGATCATTGTCCCAGATAAGTATGAATTAATATGCATCATTTCATTAAAAAAGAAAGTTTCATTGTATTATATGCACAAATAAAAGATTAACACGTATTGTCTTACCTTTGGCTGTCTTAGTCAGTTCAGGCTGCTGTAACAAATACCATAAACTAGGTGGCAAACTCTCAGCCCATAGCACTGGTTATGTTCCCTCATTTCTACCAAGAGCATATAGGTTCATAAAAGTCTTCTATTGGCTGGGTGCAGTGACTCATGCCTGTAATCCCAGTACTTTGGGAGGCGAAGTTGGGTGGATCATGAGGTCAGGAGTTCAAGACCAGCCTGGCCAAAATGATGAAACCCCATCTCTACTAAAAATACAAAAAAAATTAGCTGGGCATGGTGGCATGCGCCTGTAATTCCAACTACTTGGGAGGCTGAGTTGGAGAATAGCTTGAACCAGAGAGGCAGAGGTTGCAGTGAGCCAAGATTGCACCACTGCACTCCAGCCTGGGTGACAGAGCAAGACTCTGTCTCAAATATATATATAAATATTATATATATATATATATATATATATATATATATATATATATTCTATTTATGGAGGATCTGCGTTAGGGATTAGGGATTGGAGAACAAAGTGTGGAACAAGGCCTATGTGAGTCAGGGTAGTGGGAAACTGGGTCAATTTAGACCTTAGGTGAAATTGTCCAGGACACCAAGTTTGTCTTGAATGTTCTGTGGCTCAGTCTCCTGTCCCCATATCTCCCCTGGCTTAATACCCAGGTCTTGTGTCTCCAAGTCCAGGGCTTTTTTTTTTTCTGTATTATAAAATATCTGGGCCTGAATAAGGACCTTTCAGAAATACAGTCCTACAGTCAGAAGAAATGATACTATTATTGGCTGGGAATTTCAGGCATGCTGAAAAGTTGGTGTGAGATACTTGGGGTTTCAGGGAAGTTTGGGAAGGATAAGAGGCATTATCCTAACTCTTCACAACTTATTCTGAGCACAGAGCTTTGCTCTCCACCTTGGGCCCAGCCCAGATCGTAGATGTGGGGTTGCTGCAACCCCTCCCACACCTCCCCTGGCCCCTCCACAAAAGGAAATGAGACCAGAGGGACCAAAGAGAAACAAAGGAAGCTTGGCTCTTTCACTTTGACCATGTCAGAGAATCAGCGTTGAGCATCATTTATGGTTAGAAAGAAGAAATGTACAACACTTGGATGGTTGCAGGGATGAGAAGGGAGGGAGAGATATGAGAGAGTGGCATGCAAACCTCCAGGCAGTTCCTGGCTGATTTTGCAGAGTACTTTCCCAGTGCAAGGGCAGAGTAAAGCCCATGTTGTGGAGAGTGAGACCACAGAGATGAATTGGCCTCACTCTCGAGTTGGCCACCCTCTAGTCATTCCCAGTTGAAGAAAAGTTTCCACAGGATTACTCCAGGCCCAAGAAAATTACTGTCCTTTTTCCCAGCCCACCTTGCTGACCTCTCTTGACTGAAAGAAAATGACCTGGCTTGATGGTCCACACAACTGGGGATGCACACTTTAAACGTATTATAAAAGCTCTTCCAAGGCACTTTGCAATGAACTGTGGGAGTGTGGGGTAGGAGGCACCCACCTTTACCTGCTGCCACCCTCAACTTTGGTTACAATTGGTTTCCCAATAGTAAGGATAAATAGGGGGCAGTGGGGTGGGGGGAGTGGAAAGAACCACTGAGCCCTACTAATTTATCAAAGAATCTTCTGTTTACTTCAAAATTAGAGAAAAAAAATTAGACCCACTTTTCTGGCTGGGTCTTTAGCGAGTCACTTCCCCTCCTTTGAAGCTTATTTCTTCATCTTAACTAGAGAGGTTTGCACTCAGAGCCCTTCTTATGCTTAAAAACAAAGTCTATGGGTCTAAAAAATTTCATGACTTACATTTTGATGAAATCCTTCAGGGGATACAAATCTATAGCTTAGGGCAGGTTACAGTTTGAATTGTGTCATCCTCTGCCCCCAGATTCATATGTTCAGCTCCTAGCCCACAGTCTCTCTGAATATGACCTTATTTGGAAATAGGATTATTGCAGATCATATAAAATGAGATTATGCTGAGGTAAGGTGACTTTATAATCCAATATGGCTGGTGTCCTTGCAAAAAGGGTAAATTTGGACACAGGCACAGACACAGGGAGAATGTCATGTGAAGACTAGAGTTATGCTGCCACAAGCCACGAAACACCAAAGATTGCCAGCAAACAACCAGAAGCAAGGAGAAAGGGATGGAGCAGATTCTCCTTTATAGCCCCAGGAGGAAGCAATCATGCTGACATGGAGATCTCAGACTTCTCAGTCTCCGGAACTGTGAGACAGTATATTTCTCTCGTTTGAGCCACCCATGGACCTTGGTTAATGGCGGCCGGAGCAAACTAATACAGGACAGAAACACAGGGTGGGAGGGGAATCCCAGTGCGCCTCCAAACCTTCCGTGATGTTCCAGTGTCTCCTGCATCTACAAAAAAGGCTACACCTAACTGAAGACACGCACAGAAGATTGGAAGCTAGTGTTTACTTGTACCTACTATGTTCCAGGTCCACACATTTTCGTATCTCACAGCTACCTTACGGGATTTCCGTTTTCTCCAGTTTGACTAAGGAGGATACCAGGGATCAGAATAGGTCCCACTCTAACATCCAGGGCTAAATGTCAGATCACACGGAAAGCTTAAAAAATGTCTGAGTTTCTCCCCCAAAGTTTCCGATGCAATTGTTCTAGGGTACAGCCTGGTCTCAGGATGTTTTTAAAGTCTCCCAGTGGCTCTTAAATACAGTCAAGTTTGACAATCACTGATCTAGTATCTTTATGCATTCAATCATTCACTCAGTGAATATTTATGAGAACCTACTATGTGCTAGAAACTGTGCTATATGCCTTGCACACATTATGCCACATTCTCACAATTTTACAAAGTAGGCATCGTCTCTACCCAGGTGAGGAAAGTGGGGCTTGGAGAGATAAATGACTTTCTTAAGTTAAAGCCAAACTAGGGATTTTCAACTCAGGTCTGTATTGTACCCAAACACCTACTCTTTCCATCACATCTTGCCAATTTCCCTAAGGATATTTTCATCAGGACTCTTAACCATAAGCAACAGAAATTGCCTCTAGTTGCCATGGCAGAAGAAAATGTATGGAAAAGATATTGGACACGACTTCGTTGTAATTGCATCAGCGATGCATCAGGGCACAGTGTCATGATGTCTGCAACTATATCACAAATGATTCAGAAAAAACTAAAAAAAGAAAAATGTGCATAATTATACGTTAAAACTGGGGAGAAATGACATATAGAAGAGGTTATATGCAAAGAAAGAGAAAAGCTATTGTTGGTTAGCTTACAAAACTGGTGGGAAGGCAGGAGAAACAGGTAGGACAAAGGGAGGTGGTCTCTGGCACAGCAACCTCGGAAGCCAGAGGATACAGTGATTCTAGAAAGACTTCTGCTGCCCCCATTACAAAAAACAGGTACACAAGGTTCACAGAGTGAGTCAAGGCCACATGCCCATGCTCTGGCCTTAAGGGAGCTGGGAAAGAGTGCCCAGCCTTCCTTAGCTTCTGTAGAAGCGGGCTCTTCCTCCCACCAAAATTCATGTTGTGAGGAATCCCCACAAGCAGGGAGAGATCAGCCACAGGATCAGCTAATGGCCACCACAAGTGTGAACGAGGTTACTGAGGTTTTCTACTGCTCAGCGTTGCAGAGTCTAAGCCACTATGATGGATGAAGATGACTTACAGTTAATGAAGGACTTAGGACAAAGAGCATCTTTTCTAACAAGAGATCTTTCTTCTAGTGAGCCTGTTCATGTGAAGAAATGGAAGCATGAATGCATTATAGATAAATATGAAAAAATACCAAGAACTTTGCAAACTGTACCAGAGAAGCAACTGATTCATTTGCTTCCTATCAAAGGTAAAAGTGGTATAATCCCACAGACTAGAGAGAAGCCAGGTGAATCTAGCTGAACTTTTAGCCCCTCGCTGATATCATGTATTTTTTTTTTCACTCAAAATTTAATTTGACTTTGATTTTACCTGTATCTACAAAATATTCAATTAGTCTTATAGCAAGCAAAAAAAAAAAAAAAAAAAAAAAAAGATAAGAGGTCAAAGGTGTGACACCATTGGGCACACCCAAAAACATTTTAGGATAAGCCTTTGACAAGCGATATGATCAAACCCACCCCAAATTGCTCCCATCAGCAGTGTATCAACAGAACTACTCAAGGGACAGTGGTGCACTTGGAAAGTGGTGGGCTCAATTTACTGCAATAGTACTATTGAGAATTTCCTTCCTACCAGCCATTTACTTAAAGGTTATCTCTCGGTAGCAAAGCTGAGTTTTTCCAAAGAGGCTTTTTCAATTTCTTCTCATATCTTAGATGGAGTTGACTTCCTTTATTCTGAGTGTCAAGAGCCAGTTTGAAAATAAGAGAACTTGAGCCGGGCACAGTGGCTCATGCCTGTAATCCCAGCACTTTGGTAGGCTGAGGCAGGCAAATCATGAGGTCAAGAGTTCGAGACCAACCTGTCCAAAATGGTGAAGCCCCATCTCTATTAAGAATACAAAAATTAACCAGGTGTGGTGGCTCATGCCTGTAACCCCAGCTACTCAGGAGGCTGAGGTGGGAGAATCTCTTGAACCCAGGAGGTGGAGGTTGCAGTGAGCCTAGATCATACCACTATACTCCAGCCTGGGCGACAGAGCAAGACTCCATCCTGGGAAAAAAAAAAAAAAAAGAAAGAAAAGAAAAGAAGAGAACTTTATTTTTCCACTCAGAAAAAAGAGAGAGACTTTGTTACACAGTCTTGGGCAAGGAAATACTTAACTTTGTGTTGAGAATATGGAGGCTTCAGTAGCGGAAAGGTCACTGAATTTGGAATCTGAAGACTCTGCCACTAGCTGGCTGGGGGCATTTTGGGCAATAGTAATGATGATTAATGATGATGACAATCATTAAAAGGTCAGGAGACAACAGATGCTGGAGAGGATGTGGAGAAATAGGAATACTTTTACACTGTTGGTAAGAGTGTAAATTAGTTCAACCATTGTGGAAGAGAATGTGGCAATTCCTCAAGGATCTAGAAATAGAAATTCCATTTGACCCAGCAATCCCATTACGGGGTATATACCCAAAGGATTATAAATCGTTCTATTATAAAGACACATGCACACGTATGTTCATTGCAGCACTGTTTACAATAGCAAAGACCTGGAACCAATCTAAATGCTCATCAATGATTGAATAAAGAAAATGTGGCACATATATACCATGGAATACTATGCAGCCACAAAAAAAGATGAGTTCATGTCCTTTGTAGGACACAGTTGAATCTGGAAACCATCATTCTCAGCAAACTGACACAAGAATGGAAAACCAAACACTGCGTGTTCTCACTCATAGGCGGGTGTTGAACAATGAGAACACATGGAGACAGGGAGGGGAACATCACACACTGGGGTCTGCTGGAGGCTAAGGGAGGGACAGTGGAGGGTGGGGAGGTTGGGGAGGGATAACATGGGGAGAAATGCTGGATATAGGTGATGGGGGGATGGAGGCAGCAAATCACCTTGCCATGTATGTACCTATGCAACAACCTTGCATGATCTGCACATGTACCCCAGAACCTAAAGTACGATTTAAAAAAAGAAAGAAAATGATGATGATAGTGGTGGTGGTGATGGTGGCAATAATGGTGATGGTGGTGGTGGTGGTGAGGATGGTGACAATAATGATGGTGGTGATGATGATAGTGACAATGATGATGGTGGTGGTGGTGGTGAGTATGGTGACAATAATGATGGTGGTGATAATGATAGTGACAATGATGATGGTGGTGGTGGTGAGGATGGTGACAATAATGATGGTGATAATGATAGTGACAATGATGATGGTGGTGGTGGTGGTGGCAATAATGCTGCTGCTGCTGCTACTGATGATGGTAAGACAATGTAGCCAGCAACTATTCAGCATTAACTTTATATCAGGCACCGTGGTAGAGGGCTTGGTTTGCCTTAGCTCATTTAATGCTCACAAAATCATTTGCAATCGCTGTTATTGCCCCTTCTTCTAGATGAGGATGGTGACACATGGAGGGATTAAGCAAATTATCCAAAGTCACATAGTCAGGACTCAACCCTAAGCTTTCAACTAGCACTGTGCCTCCTTTCATAAGCCTACTGACATTTCTAGACCTTAGCTTCTTCATCTGTAATACAAGGATTTCTATCAGAAGGTTTTTACCAGGAGTGCATGACAGAATCACCTGGCAAGGTACCTAAAACTACGGATGTCCTGGCCCTGTCCTAGACCCACTGAATCAGACCCCTGAAGAGGGTAAGGCTCCATGACATGTATTTTTTGTTAAGTCTGGATGGACCTGGACAGCTATATTTTTAAGTACCCTCCCAAGCGATTCTGATGCCCCCAGTGAGAACCAGTGAACCAACATACTGACACTGGTCCCGTCTGTCTCCTCTGGTTTTCATCTGCATATGCTACTGTGTTTCCTGGAACACAAATCCTTAACATGGCTCATGACCAGAAGTTCCTGGGGTGATTCAGGTGCAGATGGCGTTTCTATCAGCAGCAGCATTCAGTAGGTCTAGACAGGGCCAGGGCATCTGCAGTTTTAAATACCTTTCTAGGTGATTCTGTCATGCACTCCTGGTAAAAACCCTCTTATCTAATACTTGCTGGCTACATTGTCATATCATCATCATCAGCAACAGCATCACGTTGTCATGGAGAAAAGAAAACGTTCTTTTCTCCATGAGAATGTGGATAAAAATGTTCTTTTCTCCACTGTGGAGACTGCCAGTGCTGTCCCGGCCACCCTGGCCTGAGGCTACTTCATGAGGAGGGGCGACCAAAGAGTGGTGATGCCAAGTCGCACCTGCTGCTCTGTTCGACTCAGTGTCTCACAGAGATGCTGTCAGTGTGAGCTGAGGACCATGGCTGCTGAGCTCTTCCACCCAGTCTTCTCAGGAAGTCACCTCTCTGCTTTTCCTCTGCCAGGCTACTGCAATAAGTTTTCTCCAGTTTGTTCTTACAACTGCAGCTTATGCTGCCTCCCTCAGGCCATTGCCTCCTTCCATCAGTCTGGCTTGGAGGGACCAGGACAAGAATGAAGGAGGAGGGACTCGTCCTTCTCATTGCCACGCTATCGCAAGCCTGACCTCTTAATTCTCACATTTTACTGAAGCATTTGGGAATAACCAAAGCAAAGAATCACACAGAGAAGGCATCTGGCAGTGTCAAAGTCTAGACTCCAGACTGATTTTCAGGAACCTTTTTTTTTAAACTGGAGACGGGGTCTCTGGCTAATTGTTTGTGGGGTCTTGGTTGTTATTGTTGTTTTGGTAGAGATGGGGTTTTACCATGTTGTCCAGGCTGGTCTTGAACTACTAGGCTCAAGCAATTCACTGGCCTTAGGCACCGAAAGAATTAGAATTACAGGATTATGTGGCCCCTATGCCTGGGGGGGGCCTAGAATTTTGTTTCTGGTTTACACATATGATCCAGCAATCCCACTCCTGAATATATAACCAAAAAGATTCAAACCAGATGATTCAAAAATGTTTCAAAAAGATATTTATACCTCAGCATTATTCACAATAGCCCAGAGGTGCAAGCAACCCAGATTTCTATCAATGGATGGATGAAGAAAATGTGGCATATGCACATGAGGGAATATTATGCAGCCTTGAAAAAGAAGAAAATCTTGTCACACGCTGCATCTGAAGGAACCTCAAGGACATTATACTAAGAAAAATAAGCCATAGTCACAAAAGTTCAAGTACTATGTGAATCTACTCATATATCACAACAAAGCAGCTTAGCAGCTTAGCCTTAAACTGTTTTAAAACTTGTTTTTCTTGTCTTCTTTCCTTCTCCCACACCAGTCTCAAGATATAATTTTGACACAAACTGAACATGCATCTCCTTTCTTCTTGAAATATAGCCTTGGAATGTGCTGTGAATATCCATTACTTTTCTTTTCCCATGCTGTGCTCCCATGCCTTGTGCACATTTATTTGCCTAGATGCTTACTGCTTAACACCATACTCACATTGTACTCACTTATCTGGTCATATATTTCCTTAGAAAATTCAGAGGTCAGATCCTGATAGGGATAAGACATCTCCTGAATTCTCTTTCCAACAAAAGGTTACTTTAAGGCACCCACTCGCAGCTAAAAATGACTAAAAGATTGAAAGCAGTTAATTTATAACCTGATAAGATCCATGATGGCACCAGCTCTTTTGCCAAATGGAACAATAATTCAAGATGAGCCACTGGAGTAAGTTGCACCACCTGACACCTCCTAGCACCTCCCCTACTTGCCTCTTCTGCATTCTAAACCCTTTCTTTAAAAACCGCTGCATTCCCTCAACAAATTGAAGAGTGAAATTGCTTTCTGCTCTTCCCCTTGCTAGCACCTGTAATAAAAATCCTGCTCTCGCTCTATTTTTTAATCACAACTTGTTATTATTTCAACTTCTTTCTGCAAGCAGTGAGCAGCTGAACTCTTTCACTGGTTACAATATGAGGTATATTGCCGGGACAATAGACTTCTGGCCCCTTAAATGTTCACTAAAAATCACTGACATGAAGCATATTGATTAATAGGAGAAAAACCATACAGATTTATTTAACATACATACACAGGAACCTTAAGAATGAAGATCCAACCTCCTAATGAGTTACAGAAACTTATATACTATTTTTGAGGTTGCAGAAAGAATGAGAGGTTAGGTTCTGGTAAAACAGGATATTGGAGGGAAAGAAGAGGCTTGGCTAGCAAAGGTGGCCTTGTTATGAAAGAACAGAAAGAATAGATGATGTATTCGTCTGTTCTCACTCTGCTATGAAAAAATACCATAATTTATAAGGTATAATTTATAAATTACTGTGTAATGTATAAAGAAAAGAGGCTTAATTGACTCACAGTTCAGCATCATGCAGGAAGTCTCAGGAAATTTACAGCATGGTGGAAGGCACCTCTTCACAGGGCAGCAGGATAGAGAATGAGTGCTAGCAGGGGAAATGACAGATGCTTATAAAACCATCAGCTCTCGTGATAACTCACTCACTATCACAAGAACAGCATGAGGAAACTGCCCCCACGATTCAATTACCTCCAACCAGGTTTCTCCCATGACACACGGGGATTATGGGAACTATAATTCAAGATGAGATTTGGGTGGGGACACAGCATTCCACCCTGGCCCCTCCAAAATCTCATGTTCTCATGTTTCGAAACACAATCATGCCTTTTCAACAGTCTGCCAAAGTCTTAGGTCATTGCAGTATTAACCGAAAAGTTAAAAAAAAAAAAAAAGTTAAAAAAAAAAAAAAAGTCCAAAGGCTCATCTGAGACAAGACAAATGCCTTCTGCCCATGAGCCTGTACAATCGAAAGCAAGTTAGCTGCTTCTTAGATACAATGGGGATATAGGCGTTGGGTAAATACACCCATTTGAAATGGAAAAAATTGGCAAAAACAAAGGGGCTACAGGCCCCATGCAAGTCCAAAATCCAATAGGGCAGTCACTAAAGCTTAAAGTTCCCAAAGGATCTCCTTTGACTCCATGTCTCACATCCAGGTCATGCTGATGCAACAGGTAGGCTCTGATTGCCTTGGGCAGCTCCACCCCTGTGGCTTGGCAGGGTACAGTCCCCCTCCCAGATGCTTTCACTGACTGGCATTGAGTGCCTGCAGCTTTTCTAGGTGCATGGTGCAAGCTGTCAGTGGATCTACCACTCTGGGGTCTCGAGGGTGGTGGCCCTCTTCTCACAGCTCCACCAGGCAGTGCCCTAGTAGGGACTCTGTGCGGGGGCTCCAACTCCATGTTTCCTTTCCACACTGCCATAGCAGAGGTTCTCCATGAGGGCTCTGACTGTGCAGCAAACTTCTGCCTGGGCATACACATTTTTCCACACATCCTCTGAAATCTAGGCAGAGGTTCCCAAACTTCAATTCTTGACTTCTGTGCACCTTCAGGCCCAACACCACAAGTAAACTGCCAAGGTTTAGGGCTTGCACCCTCTGAAGCAATGGCCTGACCTGTATATTGATCCGTTTTAGCCATGGCTGGGATGTAGGGCACCAAGTTCCAAGACTGCACAAAGCAGCAAGGCAGGGCTGGCCCATAGAATTATTTTTTCCTCCTAGGCCTTTAGGCATTTGATGGGAGGGGCTGCCATGAAGACCTCTGACATATCCTAGAGACATTGTCTTGGCAAGTAACATTTGGCTCCTCTTTACTTATGCAAATTTATGCAGCAGGCTTGAATTTCTCCACAGAAAATAGGTTTTTCTTTTTCATCACATCATCAGGCTACAAATTTTCCAAACTTTCATGCTCTGCTTCCCTTTTAAATGTAAGTTCCAATTCTAAACCATGTGTTCGTGAATACATAAAACTGAATGCTTTTAAAAGCACCCAAGTCACCTCTTGAATGCTTTGCTACTTAGCCATTTCTTTTGCCAAATACCGTAAATCATCTCTCTCAAGTTTAAATTTCCACAGATCTCTAGGGCAGGGGCAAAATGTCACCAATCTCTTTGCTAAAGCATAGCCAGAGTCACCTTTATTCTAGTTCCCAAAAAGTTCCTCATCTCCATCTGAGACCATTTTGGCCTGGGCCTCATTGTCTGTATCACTATCAGCATTTTGGTCAAAGCCATTCAACAAGTCTCTAGGAAGTTCCAAACTTTCCCACATCTTCCTGTCTTCTGAGCCTTCCAAGTTTCTAGGAAGTTCTAAACTTTCCCACATTTTCCTGTCTTCTTCTGAGCCCTCCAAACTGTTCCAACCTTTGCCTGTTACCTAGTTTCCGAAGTCATTTCCACATTTTCAGGGAACCTTATAGCAATGCCCCACTGCCTTGGTACCAATTTACTGTATTAGTCCATTCTCACACTCTATGAGGTAATACTCAAGATTGAGTAATTTATAAAGAAAAGAGGTTTAATTGACTCAGAGTTCAGCATGGCTGGGGAGGCCTCAGGAAACTTACAATCATGGCAGAAGGCACCTCTTCCCAGGTGACAGGGGAGAGAATGAGTGCCAGTAGGGGAAATACCAGACACTTATAAAACCATCAGATCTCATGAGAACTCACTGTCTATCATGAGAATAGCATGGGGGTAACTGCCCCCGTGATTCAGTTACCTCCCACTGAGTCCTTCCCATGACACATGGGAATTTTGGGAACTACAATTCAAGATGAGATTTTGGTGGAGCACAGCCAAACCATATCAGATAATAAATGTTCTTTTCAGATTTTTAAAGGAATCAGACTCTCAATCTCTCCTGGATCTTGGGAAAGCCATAGAAAGGGGAAAGGGCACGGTTGCGTTAATGAAGATTCTCTACAGAGGCAAAATTTCCCCACTTAAGACAGCTTTACAAAGCCACTTCTGTCAAGATGGCCAAGTTACCACTTGAAACTTGAAATACATTTTTGGAGTAAAATTGTAACTGTCCAGTGTGTTCTTCTTGCTCACTTTCCAGATAGAGCAAATTTATCAAGGTAAAAGAATAGACCAGAGTTCTATTGTTACTCAAATCAGCCTCTATGCAAATTTAGAGGCTAGGGTTTTTAAAAGATAGTTTGGCGGGCAGGAGGATTATGAAGGGGGAATACTGATTGGTTGGGTCAGGGATAAAATCACAGGGAGTCAAAGCTTTCCTCTTGCACTGAGTCAGTTTCTGGATAGGGGACAGAAGACCAAATGAGCCAGTTTACTGGTCTGAGTGGCACCAGCTGATCCACTTGAATGTAGGGTCTGAAAAATACCTTAAACATCAATCTTAGGTTTTACAATAGTAAGGTTATCCACATGAGCAATTGGGGATGTTAGTGATCCTGTGGCCTCTGGCCATGTGATCCCTGAGCCATAGTTTCTAATCTTGTGCCTAATTTGTTAGTTTTACAAAGGCAGTCTGATGCCCAGGCAAGGAGAAGGTTTGCTCCAGGGAGGAGCTGTTAGTACCTTTGTTTCAAAGTTAAACTATAAACTAAATTCCTTCCAAAGTTAGCTTGACCCATGCCTAGGAATGAACAAGGGAAGCTTGAAGGTTAGAAGCAAG
This sequence comes from Saimiri boliviensis, assembly GCF_048565385.1. Lineage (NCBI taxonomy): Eukaryota > Metazoa > Chordata > Mammalia > Primates > Cebidae > Saimiri > Saimiri boliviensis. Next base: position 15,635,624 of record NC_133456.1, read on the forward strand.
ATGGAATCAGTTAAGTCAGATCTCTTTCACTGTCATAATTTTCTCAGTTACAATTTTTGCAAAGATGATTTCAAAATATTTTAATTTCCTTCATGATAAAGTTGTCAAAATCATAGAAACAGAAAGTAGGAAGATGGTTACCAAGTGCTTGGGGGAGGGGGAGGTAGTGTCTGAATACTAAGTTTCAGTACTGCGAGATGAAAAAAATTCTAGAGATCTGTTGAACAATAATGTGAATATACTCAACATTATTGAACTGTGCACTTCAAAGTGATGAAGATGATAAATTTATTTTATTAGATAATAAATTTAATGTTATATGTTTTTACTATAATAAAAACAATTTTTAAAGGGATCTGAGATCAAACTGAAAGTCGTTGCTTTAAACCAATTGTATGTTGATGACTTCCACCTTTATATCTGCAGCAGCTCAAACCTCTCCCCTGCATGTGGCCTCATGCAGCTTGGTCAGAGGCATCCTAACCAGCGTGATTCCATCTTTAATAAAGCCCGAATAAAGCCAAACCAGCTAAGTTACATTCCCAGGGAGTTGGGCACTCTTGGTCACAAGATGTTTATGGTTGAAGAAATGAGTTCATAGTGTTAACTAGCTAAATAAAGACCCAGAACTTATGGAAATGTTCCAGTACTTTAAGAACAAAATGCATTTTTAGTTTAAGAACACGTTTGCTTTATAGATAATCGTAACATAGAAAAGTAACAATACTAATAGACTGTCACAAGCTGATCACAGACCTTCATGATAGAGTACACTATTCTTAATAACTTATACAAGCCAGCCCTATGTTTAAGGTAGTGCATTCCTCCTCTTGCTTTCTGAGGACACCCTTCTCTGTAATTGAGTAGCCTCTAATAAACTTAACTTCACTATACTCTGTGACTTGCCCTGAATTCTCTCCTGTGCAAGAGCCAAGAACCCACTCAGGGTCTGGGACAAGACCCCTTTTCCGGTGATAGCTTCTGCCTGCTAGACACATCCACTTGGATGTCTAATCGGCATCTGAAATCGATGTCTAAAACCCAGCTCTTGCCCTGCCCCCTACGTACAACCCACGTCTGCTTCTCCTACGGTCTTCACCATTTCTGCTTTTGCTAACTCAATTCTTCCATTGGCCAAAAATCTAGGAATCGTCTTTGGTTCCTTTCTTTCTCTCAGTGTTTGCAAGCAGTTCATGACCAAACCTTCTCAGCTCTGCCTTTTAATCCAACCACTTCTCACCCCCATCTCTTCCGTGACCGACGATACTGACTCCACCTGCTCTCTCATAACTGTCTCCCTGCTTCTTCCCTTGCCCTGCAGTCTATTCTTGTCAGGCCACACTGGCTTCCTTGTGGCTCCTCAAACTCACTAGGCACAGGTCTTGACTCAGGGCCTTCGTGCCCAAAATTGTTTCTCCGGTTATCCCCAAGGCTCACTCCATATCCACCTCGCATGTGGCCTTCATCATGGCATGACTGCCTCAGGGTAGTCAGACTTCTTACATGAAAGCGCAAAGCTCCAACCACATCATCTGTCACGACTCAGCCTTGGAAGACACACAGTGTCACTTCTGCCATTCTGTATTGGTGAAAGCAGTCGCCACCTACTCGGAATCAAGTTGAGGGGAATTAGACTCCACCTCTTGACGGGGGAGTGGCAAGGTCACATTGTGGAAGAACACACGGGATGGGAAATAGTATTGTGACCATCTTTGGAAAATACAATCTGACAGAGTTCACTCTTCCTAGTCCACTTTGGTAGCAGATTTCTATTTTAGATACCATTTCTGCCTAACAAATTATCCTGAAATTTAGCAGCTTAAAGCCATCATTTAATTTCTTTATTACTCATGGATTTTGTGGGTCAAGAAAACCGGAGGGGCTTATTAGGGCAGTTCTGACCTAGGATCACTCACATGGTTGCAATCAGATGTCGGCTGAAGCTGCCATCATTTCATGGCTTGACTGGGCAGGACGTTCAAGATGGCGCAATCACATGGCTGGCAGACAACACTGGTGTCAGCTGGGAGCTCCACTGGGCTATAGATGTGGACTCCTTAGGAGGGAGTTCTCAGTGAATCAGATTTCTTACATGGCATCTGGCTCCAACAGAGAATAATCCTAAGGGAACCAGGTGGAGACTGGACCGTCTACTCCAACCTAGCCTCAGAAGTCCCATAATGTCCCTTTTGCTGCATTCTTTAGATTACGAGCAATTCACAAAGGCCAGCCAAGGTTCAAGGGGAGAAGACATAGAATCCCCCCACCCGCCACCACCACCTTTGGGTGAGAGTAATGTCAAAGACATGTTTGTGGGTATGTTTTAAAACTGCCATGCTCACCTCCTTTAAGTTGGCTAAAATGTCACCTTCTCTTTTTTTTAATATTTTAACAATAAAAAAATATGGTCTTGCTATGTTTCCAGGCTGGTCTTGAACCCCTGAACTCAAATGATCCTCCCACCTCACCCTCCCAAAGTGCTGGGATTACAGGTGTGATTCATCATGCTCAGCCAAAATGTCACGTTCAAAGAGAGACTTTATCTTCCCACCCAAACTCCAATCCCAGTCTTGCAATTCCTTTTCTATGCTTTCTTTTCTCCCCATAGTATCTGTCACCTTCTATCTTAACATTTAAATTATCTCTTTAGTATGCTTATTGTCTGTCTCCCTCCTCTAAAATGTAAGCTCCATGAGAACAGAGATTTTTGTCTATTCAGTCCATTGTCGAAGCCCAGGCATTTAAGCCAGGAGTCAGCAAACTGCCATAAATTTGGTTTTGCCCACCCAACATGGGTATAAAGAAGAAATCAGTGGATGATACAAGTTGGGAGTGCTTCTCTAAGTCTGGTCAGTGCAATGAGTTCGCTGGGTGTGGTGGTTCACACCTGTAATCCCAGCATTTTGGGAGGCCTGGGCAGGCGGATCACAAGGTCAGGAGCTCAAGACCAGCCTGGCCAACATAGTGAAATCCTGTCTCTACTTAAAATACAAAAATTAGATGTTGCTTTCAGGTGGCTGGGATAGGTATTTTAAGGATGGCCTATATCCATCCTGGGGGGAGCTTATGTTCTCCAGGGATCAGGATAATCCCCAGGTATTGGACCTCTTGTCTTAGTTGCTGTGCCTTAGCCTTGGACAACTTGTACCCTCTGTCTGCCAGTAAATTTAGTGTCTGGACTAGATATTGGATTCCCAGCTGTCTTGCAGGGGTCATCCATGTGCTGTAGAAGCCATCTGCTCCCCTCAAGAGTCAGGTCCTGCAAATCTCTAGTCAAGTCTTGCCCAAACAAACAGGGACTATCTGTAAAACCTTGTGAAAGCACTGTCCAGGCGAGCTGTTGACTCCTTGCTTTTTTATTCTCCTACTCAAATGCAAATAAAAATTGGGAGGATGAATCAAAAGAGACACAAAAGAAAGTTGTCCTTGAGGTCTAAGACTGAAAACCACTGAGCATTTGAAGGTACTTCTAGAATTATTAAGACATGTGGGTTGGGGACCATTGGGACTGCTGCCTCATTTAAGATTCGAAGGTCCTGGGCTAGGCTGTATTTGTCATTGCTCTTTTTTTTCGAGACAGAGTTTTGCTCTTGTCCCTCAGCCTGGAGTCCAATGGCACAATCTCGGCTCACTGCAACCTCCACTTCCCAGGGTCAAGTGATTCTCCTGCCTCACCCTCCTGAGTAGTTGGGATTATAGGCATGCACCACCACACCCAGCTATATATATATTTTTTTAATAGAGATGGGGTTTCACCACGTTGGCCAAGCTGGTCTCAAACTCCTGACCTCAAGTGATCTGCCTGCCTCAGCCTACCAAAGGGCTAGGATTATAGGTATGAGCCACCACACCTGGCCTCATCACTCTTTTCAACAGGTAAGGTGCAGTGTTACAAAGCAAGTTACTGGGTATTCAAAATTCATGTTATAGAAATGTGTCAATCAGGGGCCAAAGTCCCTCTGTGGCCAGCGGCCTTCTACAAAGATAGCAAGAAGGATACTACAGGTGAATTACTACAGGCATTGCCATTATGGCCTTTCCAGGTATTCCTGTGGCCCAGACCTCCAGATTAATGAAAAGGTCATTCCGCAGTTCATCTTTGTGTGTGGTTTCCTTGAGGCATAAGATTGCATTTGGAAAAGGAGGTGTTGCCCTGGAGGAAAGGTTAACTAAGCCCCTAGTCTAAATAAACTATCTCTACCCAAAAGGGCCATAGAACATTCTGGCATCACCAAAAATGAATGAGAAAAGAGTTTTCCCCCTCAGGCAGCACAGAGGAAGAGTAAACCTTCAGGTTATAGGCACCCCATTTAGCCCCATCACTGTGGAGGATTTGGATGGTAATTGCCCAGGAAAAGAGGTAAACACCAAGCAGACCACGCCCATATCCAAAAGAAAACTTACTGTCCTACCTGCCATGTCCAAAGCAGCCCCTGGCTCTGTCCCTTCAATAGGGATGTTCGATCTGGGAGCTGGCTGGTGCCCTTCAGCTCAAAGCCATTAGGGGTTGGGATTCTGTCCGAGGGTCCTCTTGGTCCTCAGGGAAGTCCCGTTTTCAGTGTCCAAGCTTGTGGCAGTGGGGCAAGCTGTGTAGGGCTTTTTATCCATCTGTCCCATTGGGGCAATTCACCTTCCAGTGGCCTGCCCTCTTGCGCTGATGGCGGTTACCTGGAAGGGTAATCTGAGGATGAATGGAGGGGCCCGACAGACTTGCAGTGCAGCCAAGAGTTGGAGCTCCTACTTCTCCTTTTGCTTCCCTTCTCCTGAGTCTTTCCCTCTTCCTCCTGGCCCTTCTGGCATCACTAAAAACGAAGGACAAAAGACCGTTTTCTCCCACAGGCAGCACAGAGGAGGAGAAAAGACTGAAGAAGCTATTTTGAGGATGTCAGGCCCGGGGTGTTGGGACCCAGTGCTAGCTTTTGAAGTTTCCTCTAAATATCTGGGGCTGCCTAAGTTAGGAAACTGTCCTTCAGGATCAGTTGGCTTTCTGGTGTGCCTGGGTCTAGGTTAGTATGTTCCATTAGGGCCTCTAGTAGACTCTCCAGGAAAGTGGTGGGGTTTTCAAGAGGGCCTTGATCTATTAAGGGCAATTTATTATAGTTTAGAGGCTCTGTTCTGCTAGCTTTCATTCCTTCTACCAGACAGAGAAACATGTGGTTCCTTGCTCATATACCCTTCTGGGTATTGTAACCCCAATTAGGGTCAACTAGGATATTGCGGTGACACCCACAGGGTTGCCACCAGAGCCAGTCATGTGCGTTGCACTTGTAAATTGCTGGGCCACCTCTGTAATGGAGTTCTGTTCTCCCTTAGACAGAGTTTGCCCTAGTGTGACTGAGAAGGCCCTCCAGGTGAGTTCAAATGTTTAGGCCAGTTTACAGAACTCTTTGATGTATTTGTCAGGGTCTTCCATAAACTTCCAACTTCAATTTTAATCTGGCTCAGGTCTTACATAGTGACCATAGTCTGGACTCCAATGGGTCCACTGGGGCTGCTAACCTCTGGAAGGGGGCATAACTTAGGGGGATGATATCCAGAGAGTGGCCCTGGGTGGAAAGAGCAAGCCACCAGGGCTGGGACACTTGGATGTATAGGGGTAGAAGGAGCAGTGGGGTTTGACCCAAGCTCTGCCCTTGGTTCCTCTGGGGCTTGAGCTCTGGGTAAACCTGATAGGGGGTCTCCCAAACCAACTGCAGGGAGCTGCCTGACAATGGCTGCTATCACCGCTGGATCCATTTCACAAGCCTGACAAAGGCCAGGGTTGTTTCTTACAGCCATGAAGGCCTGTACATAGTGGATTTCTGTTCATTTGCCCTGTTGGCAGCAAAACAAATCTAGCTGATGGATCGTATTAAAATTTATGCTTCTGTTTTCTGGCCAAAATTACTGGTCCTGGAGCTTTTATTCAACCCAGGTTGTGTTACAGAAAAATATTAGCCTTTTCCTTTTTAGGGTTTGGGAGTCAAACTTTTCTCACTTCTTGAGGATGCAACCCAGAGGCATGTCCCAGAGGTATGGAGATGTGATTATCCATCTGTGAAGAGAGAACAGAGGAGGAAAAAAAAAAAGGAAAAAGAAGGTATCTTCTCTTATTTCCCTATTATTCTGTCCTGAAGAGGTCATCCCCCATTCGTCCTCGGGGCTCCAGAGTGAACCGGTCTTACCTGGTACCCTTAACCTTGCTCCCATCTCATCATGATTATCCACTTGAGAAGAGAGGAGATATCAGAGCGAATACGGGGCCCCTTATTCATCCTTGGAGTTCCAGAATGAACAGGTCTTACCGGGTACCCCTAACCTTGCCTTCCTTTCTGTTCTACGGTAATCTGTTCTATGCCTGTAGCCTGGGACCAGCCTTCATCTCTGTCCTGTGGGTACTTCCGTCTCTTGAAACTGTGGCCTTGGGCCAGCCTATATCCTTGTATCTATGACCTTATAGTGACTCTCTCAGAGCATTCTAGCAACAAAGTGATTATCTCTTTTCTTGTAATCTCATTTTCCATTTTTCTTAAAGCAGATGAGAAGCCTGTGCCTGTACCAGTTCAGTAAACTGCCACAATGGGATGGACTTCTTTCCCTTCAAATATGACCTTGAAAGTCTAGATGCATATTGGGAAGGGCATAGAAGTGATTAGAGAAATGGAGGAAAATTTGTATGTGAGATTCCTCGTCCTCCTCCATAACCATCACTTGATGGTTGCCTGACATTCTTTGGCAGTGGTGAGTCTCCTGCCCTGCTCATGTCTGCCTAGCTATCTGTACAAACAGACTGACAGCTTCAAGGTGGAGCTGGTCACCACAGACAGATGCATGATTAGGGGGTTGGGACTTAGCTCCACCACCAACTTCCTGAGAGGGGAGAGAAGCTAAAGGTTAAGTTGATCACCAATGGCCAATGACTTAATCAATCATTCTTATATCATGAAGCCTTCATAAAACCAAGTGGCCTGAGTTCATAGAGTTTCCATACCACATGGAGGTTCCTGGAGGGTGTCATGCCCAGGGAGAACATGGAAGCGGGCACCTCTCCCCCCATACCTCGCTCTATGTATCATCTCTTCATCTGTATCCTTTGTAATATCCTTTTCATAAACCAGTAAATGTGTTTCCCTGAGTTCTGTGAGGCACTTCAGTAAACCAATCAAACCCAAAGAGGAGGTCGTAGGAACCCCAACTCAAAGCTAGTCAGTCGGAAGTTCTGGAGGCCCAGACTTGTGACTGGTGTCTAAGGAGAGAAGCATGAGTCTTGCGTTCTGGGCCCCAACCTGGCAGGATCTGTACACCATCCTCAGGCAGACAGTGTCAGAATTGAATTGGAGGACACCCAGTTGATATCTGTTACAGAAGTGATTGCTTGCTTCCTGGTGAAAGAAATCCTCAGGAAATACAGAAATCTTTTGTGTTGACTGTTGTGGTGTGAGAACAGAGGAAAACCGGTTTGAGAGTTTTTCCCAAACAGTGACTAAATGTATTGAGAAAATGGGACACCACTGGGAATGAAGAGAGGAGCCATGAATATTCATGCTGGGATAATAGGACTTTCTTGGGTGAACCAGGAAGAACAGTCCCCTTATTCTGTGGGAAATGCTATTTTCTATTATTATTGTCACTCAAAATGGAAAAAATCTGAATCTGTATTATCAGATTCAGGGCTTATTTTAAAATTTCAAAAGTTTTCAGTTGATGAAGGGTTGAGGAGAAAAGTCAATAGTAGAGTTATGAAGAACAAATTCTGGAAAATATACATGTCAGAGTTCAAACCAAATTCCGGAACCCTGTGGTCCACATCCTTCTGCATTGTCTGTGAGTCATTACTGAAAAGCTGTGTTCTGTAGGGGAAGATTACCTCGACCAGCTTAGAGATGTTGATTCCGTAATCAACTTCTGATTCCTTCTGTGGGTCTTACACTCAAATTTTCCAGCGGAGAAACTGACTAACCAGTGACTATCAACAGAAGGCTGACTCTTTTGAGCTGAGCTGCTACCCCAGGCCATTGGCATGGCTGGAGTCCACTTCTGGCCTGACCAGCATGGGCCACAATGGTAGGGTCCTTAGCAGAGCACATGGCTGCCCCACATAAGGAGCTGCCATCACAGTGGTTACAGGCCTAAACTTCAATCAGATAGACTTGGGCTCAAAATTTGTCTCTAGCATTATAAGGTTTTGACTTTAGGCAAATTAGCTAACTTCTTCTCTAAGGCTGTTTGTTTATCTGCTTAATCGGGATAATTATGTAACATGAGACTGATGTAAGAATAAAACTAAACCATGTGTGGAATACACATATACAGGTATTTGTATGTACCTGGCACATACAAAGCCCTTAACAATTACTCCAAGAGTAATTGTTAATATCAGGGGCTTACCCTGATATTAAGAAGTAAGGGGGATTAAAATATGGGAAATCAGGCCCGCCAATATGTTTTTCTATTTTCCAATACATCAAAATATTATCATTTTAACATGCAATCACCAAAAATTAATGAGCTAGTTTACATTCTTTCTTTGGATCCTTTGGCACGCGGGTGTATTTCACACTTAGAGCACATGCACAATCTAATTCGAACTAGCTACATTTGGAGTGCTCCTTAGCCACCCGAGAACAGCGTTGCTGTCAAGACGCCAGACATTTGATTTGTGGCCCTCCGGAATTGCAAGGGTTAACCTGGGGCCAGCTAGGGTCGTGGGTGGGACTGGCAGTTAAGGGACTGAGCTGTGGGAGTAGTTATCCCCTGCCCTGCGGAGTCACATGGGAGTTGTAGGCCTCAGCCCCGAGGAGCACGCCGGGAGTTGTAGTCCGCCCCCGCCCCCGCCAGCCGCCGGGTGTGCGCGTCATGGCCGCCGGCACCGCGGTGCCGTCTTCTTCCGCTTGGCCCCAGAAAGTTTCGGTTCTGCCCGGCCGTGGACCCAAGAGCGCGTAAGTGCCGCAGGAGACCAGTTGGACTCTGGGGGAACCTGGGTCGCTCACGACCCGGGAGCCGAGAGCTTCGCTCGGGGCGCGGCTTGTCACCTGCTGTCCTTACCGTCCCCGCCCATCCCAGGTCTCCCTCAGACCCTGCCCGAGCCCCCCCGTCCTTGCCCAGCGGGCCGGGAAGCACCTCCGGCCGGTGGAAGCTGGTCCTGGCACCTAGCCTGCCTCTGTTGGTCGGTTAAAAAGGAAGACCCCAAACACGAGTTCCAAGACCCCGGACGGCCGAGGGGCCGCAAAGGAAAGGAGCCCACCTTGCGGCGTCCCAGAACAAGCCTGGGTCCCTTAGCACGGGATGGGGCAGGCCCGCGAGTTCCTGCCTGCGTGGTCTTTAGGAAGCTTAGTTTCTGGCCCAGCTGGGCCGGGACAGCCCAGACCTTAACTTTGCAAGACTCCGCTGGTGCTCGGAACTCTCCCCTCTTCCCAGGAGGGGGACTCTTCGTTCTTCCCGGCCCATCCTTTGGCCACGGTCCATTCATTACCCACTGCCCCTTGTGCCCATGTGCGAGGTCTCGAGATAGCCCCCAGGTCCCTTTTTCTGAAACACCTGTTGTCTCTGGTGTGGCGGCACTGCCTTGGACCGGAGTGCGTGCTGTTGAAACCTGAGAAACCTGCGGTGGAGGCGGGGGCGGGACGGCAGGGGTCGGGAAGGCGGGGAGGATGGTGGAATTTTATGTTTTGTAGGAAAAGCACATGTGGTTGACACCTTAACCGCGTGGCTCTGTTAATGCACATGTATCCTCTGATGTCCCTGTCACTCTTCACCGTTCCCATTGGGTGTCCCTGTAGAAAAAAACAAATGAAAAATAGAGCACATGTTGAAACTGCCTGTGTTGGCCACGGCCTCGCAGCCCCTCTGCTTGCCTTACCACAGCAGTTTCCTTCCCCACAGAGAAATGGGGCAGGGGCTTTTAGGGGGCAGAGGATCCAGGGCTTAATCTGCTCACTGGTCCTCCTCCCCCTGCAGGCCTTGTGGTCTCTGGCAGCAAGCTTAATTCTCCTGCCATCTGCCTAATGCGGCTAGAGGGTGTTGGGGGCTGGTGTCGGGGAGGGTTGGGGAGCTGGCGCTATGACGCCAAAGTTCTCTGTTCTCAGTACTTCCCACCTCCTGAAGCAGACCCCTCTTGAGTGGGCTCCACTTGACCCTCCCTTCTGTGACAGCCACTGTTCTGAAAGCATTGAATGCCCCATGCTAGTTGTGCACCATGGTTATTGTAACCCTGGCAATAGCTAATTGTCATAGTGATGGATCTCAGCCTCCTTTGATTAGTAGGATCTTTCCTAAAGGCTCTTGCTTTAGGAAATAGAGTTCATCTGTTTATGTTTGAAGTGTCTATATGTGTAGCACTTCATTTATTTTTAAAATAGTTTTTAACATTTTATTAGAAAAATAAACATATGCCGGGCGTGGTGGCTCAAGCCTGTAATCCCAGCACTTTGGGAGGCCGAGGTGGGTGGATCACGAGGTCAAGAGATCGAGACCATCCTGGTCAACATGGTGAAACCCCGTCTCTACTAAAAATACAAAAAATTAGCTGGGCATGGTGGCGCGTGCCTGTAATCCCAGCGACTCAGGAGGCTGAGGCAGGAGAATTGCCTGAACCCAGGAGGCGGAGGTTGTGGTGAGCCGAGATCGCGCCATTGCACTCCAGCCTGGGTAACAAGAGCGAAACTCCGTCTCAAAAAAAAAAAAAAGGAAAATAAACATATAGAATCACTGAAAGAATTGTATGGTGAATATCCACATAATCAATTCTTAATATTTTACTTTGTGGGTTTGTTTGTTTTTTTTTTTTTTGTAGTCGCTTTAGAAACCGGTAACCGTCTCAGGCAGTGTTTGGATGACTTTTGCCCCTTGAGGCTGGGTTTGGAGCACCAGTATGGTTTCAGGAGCCAAGTTTTTAATCTGATCCTTTTTGAGGGGGATGGCTCCCACAGATGTTTGTGATAAGAGGAACCACCCATAACAGAGCAAAATCGGAGCAGCTGGTAGCTTTGAACCACATTGATTGCGAAGGCTATGGGCTGCTGGCTCAAGAATACGGGTAGGTACGCAAGAAATGGCAGCTCCCAGGCCCTCACCCACCCTGCTTCCCTTTAGGGGAGAAGTTTAGCTGATGGGTAACTTTTGTTTACTGGAGATTCCAAGGCACAGCTTTGATGACTCAAGACCAGAATGTCTTTAACCATGAGGCAGAGGAATTACGTTGTCTAGCTGTGGTCTCATGGTGGAAGCCACTTGTAGGTACCCAGAGTTAGGAGCCACATTCACTTCAAGCAGCCCTAGGCAGCAGGTAGGGGTCATTAACCGGTGCCTGTGATTAAAGAGGCAACTTGTGAGCATGGATGAGTCCATTATGACCAGGGCAACATCTGCTCACGTCATGACTGCTATTTCTTGTCTGAGTTAAAAGATAAACAGTGTTTTGTTTGTGATCTCAATGCCAGTTTCAAGAAAATAAGAACTCTTGATTGGTATAAGAGCCTCTATTTGAACAATTAAATAAATCAATAGAGTGGGAATTGGAATGTTTCTGTGGGTCTACCTATGGAAATATTGTTTACCTTCCTGTTGTTTGTTGATACATCACTAAAAATGGTTGAAATATCTCTACTAGCCCCATAATAGGAGCCGTTGCCTCGGAGAAGACAGGCCCCATGGCTTTGAGGAGAGGAGGATGGCAGAAGCTGGGCTCAGTTGGGCCAGAGCAGTTTTATCCCTTTCCTCTAACACTGGAGCCAGCCAGCCTGTTGGTGTCAGTAACTTCCAGTAGTCCTTCCTGTTCACTTGAGCGTCTGTGGCATCTGAAAGACACCAAGGGCCTGTTTCTCATTAGGCCGGATGCCATTTGGAGGATGTGTGTACATCAGTGTGGTTCCGACAAAAGACTTAAGGAGAATCTGTGGTTTGGTTATAGTATTGTGGCCCTGCGGCTGGTTCTGGGGCCCAAGGACTGATCTGGTCAACCACCTTAGGATTCTGTAGTACTGTACCTTAGGCCAGTCCCAGGAAACTGAGTGAGGGGAAGTCCTTAGCATACAAAAGAAAAGCTTGGACCAAAAAAAGCATTCCAAGAAAACCATTAGCGTGCAGGAAGCGAGGCCAAGAGAAGGATCCCTATGTGAAGTCGAGGATAGGGCTGGTCAGCTGAACCAGAGCGGTGGTTTAAAATGGAGCTGGAAGGAAGGAATTTCCTGAAGTTGAACCTGCAGATGCTTTTTCCAGGGCATCTGTAGACTTGGTCAGGAGCAAGAAGGGGGACACTTAGAAGCCTTAGCCAAAGTTAGCCGCTGAGAATGTCTGTTATTCCCCTTTCCCAACTCCTTTAAGAGTAGCGATTCTTAATTCATTTACATGAAGGCAGATTACCCCCCAACATTGCATCTGAAAAAAGAAAGGTAAGAAGAGGTCAAATGACTTCCCCAGGACAGATAGAGTGCTTAAAAATAGCTGAATAAGCTAAGTATACCTTGAGTCTTGCCCAACCATGGCGTGATCTTTGTTGCATTATTTGTTGCATAATACATAATGGAAAGTTCACGTAGCTAGTCTGATTCCAAAATCTAAATAGGGTCCAAATTGACAAAACTTGGCTACCGCTGATACGAGAGAAGAAAATATCTTGCTCATTGCTCCAGCTCCAGCTTCAGAGCCATCCTGGGTCTGCCTTGTCCCTCTCATTTACAGCATGGCCCCACCGCCTGCCCCTCTGCACCCAGGCTGGCCCTGCTGTTGTCATGCTCCTCCCCAAGAAGTGTGGCAGAACCCAGGCCCACCAGCACCTCCCCTCCCCAGGTTGCCTGGTTGATAGTGTCAGATGCACACTTTCGGGAATGAAGAGAGAGCCTTGGGAGGTGTATTAGTGCTAGGGCTGCCATAACAAAATACCACAGACTGAGTGGCTTAAGCAACAGACATGTACTTTCTCACAGTTCTGGAGGCTGAAGTCCCAGATCAAGCCATTGGCAGGTTTGGCTTCTCCTGAGGCCTTTCTCGTTGGCCCTCAGACAAGCTGCCTTCTTGCTGTATCCTCACAGGCCTTTCCTCGGTGCCCATGCATCCCTGGTATCTCTTGTGTGTGTCCAGAATTCCCCTTATAAACTCACCAGTCTTTGGAACGGGGCCCACTCTCATAGCCTCATTTAATCTTCATTACCTCTTTAGAGGCCGTCTTCAAATGCAGTCACATTCTGCGGTATGGGGGTTAGGGCTTCCACATTGGAATGCGGTGGGGTGGAGTGCACAATTCAGCCCCTGACAGGAGGTTTGGGTTAATGGGGTCGTTTGTGAGGGTGGCGGTGCTTTTCATTGTCCAGGATGGGGTGAAGGAGGCTGTGGGTAAGTCTTCCTCAGGAGCCAAACTGTGGTTCACACTTCCTCCTGTCCATATGAAACCCAGAGATACTGAAGCCACTGGCCAGAGGAAGGTGTAGGAAGCATGAGCCGGGCAGGGAATGACCTTGGCGGAGGGAGCAGAGCATCCAAACCCCAGAGGCAGGGCCTAGCCACAGAAGGGCAGCACAGGGAGGCCCGAACACAGGCAGGAGGCGGGGAAGGAGGAGGGACAAGAGGATGGGCCTATCCCTGTCAAGGTCAGGAAGCCTGTCCGTCAAGGGCCTCACAAGCTGTGTTAAAGAGATTTGTGCACATGTCTGACAGCAGTCCCCTGAGCTCTCAGGACCAGAGGTCTGTTTATAAATAGAAGTTAGGTAGGCAGTGTGGAGTAGACATACTTCATCTGTCCCTGAATTAGATTATTCTATTCACTCTTGGAATAATAGCTCACAGCATTTTTACAATAGTTACAACATAATGTTCACAATTTATACATGGTGTTTTAAGTGCATTATTTTGGTGAACATAACTATAGTTTATGTTCAACAAAGGAAAATAGAAAAATCAGAGAAATAGAATTTTTTAAAAATGTGCTCATGTTGCCCCCATTGAAAGATTAGTAGTATTTACATCTTGGTACATTTCTGTGCCTCAAAGTTTAGTTTGATTTGTGGAGCAAGGATCTATGTGTTTTGTTTTGTCTAATTCATTCATTCATTCATTCATTCAGCAGTAATTTATTGAGGGTTTTCCATGTGCCAGAACTGTGCTACGGGAAACAGCAATGGAGTTTACAGACAAGTGGAAAGAACAGAGATTCAACAAAAATTACCATTGTGGCAGATGGCCCGGAAGCCACAGAAGTATAGCATGAGACTCCGCAGTGAGGGCTGAGAATCATTAGTGGAGTACAGTCTGGTACCTTCTATGTTCATTTGTTCTCATCAAAGCACTTACCAGGCCTCAATTGCTCTTTCTTACTTGGTTGTAAGTTTATTGGAGTATGTGTTATCTATTTCTCCCACTGACCTGAGTTCCTTTAAGGCCAGAGCTCCACCCACTGCCCCTTTTCACACCTGTATCCCCAGCTCTTGGTTCAGGCTTGCCTCTTCATACTGCTGCCAAAAAATACCTTTTACCTGGCTAGCACATAGAAGTTACCTGCTGCTTTCTCAAGACTGTGTTTTGTGGCTGTGTCATATTCTATCAGAGATTCACTTCTTAGTTCATAACTGGCTGGATTGACCCCTTTGACACTTCAGTCAGGAGAGGTCTCAGAGCATATAATTTTGGAGATCTGTAGTTTTTCCCCACGTAGGTGGGGCCTGTATTCTTTGGGGCAGGAGTAGATGCAATAGTTGAGTTCTCAATTATTGATGCAGTTGATCCAGAGACTGGCCAGATTCTCCTGCCTGTCATCGTCACCTCCTGGATATTTTCGCAGCCCCACAGCCTCAAGTATAGAGGTGTGGCCCTCTTTTGATCAGCCACCCACCTCACTAAAAAAAAAAAGACTTGGCTTCCCCCAGATTCAAAAGCAACCCCTCAGAGCCCTCGAGGCCCTGTTCTCTGGGATCCATGGACTAGATGAGTGGCTGTTTTGTATGTGTTCTGAGAGAGCAACCGGGGAACCTGCTGCTGTTGGTGGAAGGGAGGGGACTAAGAGAAGCTTCAAGAAGCGATGACAAAGCCTCAAGTTCTCATTCCCTTTAAGAGAGATGACAAGAAGGAGTGTTTGGGAAAGATGACCCAGACATGCAGTGGCTTAACACTTTAATCATAGGTCCAAGGGGTTGGGTCACCTAATGAGTCTTTGTTCCCATATGCTGAAATACCTGCCGCCCAGCTGGCCTCTGGCAAACTCCAGAGCACTCTCCTAGCCACCCTCTTGAAGCTCTGGGGAGGACAGGCTGCCTGCCCACTGACTGTTCCAGCGCTGGGCCAGCAGGACCTCCGGGCCTTCGGAGCTGCAGGTACCAGCCAAGTGCCTCCCTTTCTGTAGGTGGAAACGAGATATAGATGCCACTGGGTGTGCTGAACCAGGCCTAGGCAATGGACTCTTCCAGAAAGGCTTTTCTGCCTTTTTATCTGTCCTTGTCCTTAACATTCTTTCTTGGTTAGGGGAGAATTTACAGCTGGTACGCCCCTCCTTATTTGGGACTGGGGGAGGAACACACCTGTAAGGTGCCCTCTCTGGGTCAGCCCTTAGCTATTGTGTTGGGAGCAAAATTTTGAAGGTAGAGAAAGGTTGACTTCCATGTCTCCAACCTCCTCCTCCCCTGATGATTCTTCTTTGCTTGTGTGGCTACTCAGATGCTATTATTGTTGCTGTCTGAGCCAGTTTCTGGGCAATATTATGAGTATTAGTCAC
The DNA here is from genome assembly GCF_048565385.1 of Saimiri boliviensis. Classification (NCBI taxonomy): domain Eukaryota; kingdom Metazoa; phylum Chordata; class Mammalia; order Primates; family Cebidae; genus Saimiri; species Saimiri boliviensis. Next base: position 15,651,300 of record NC_133456.1, read on the forward strand.
TTGTACTGTAGTGCAAATAAGTTTACATGTGTCAGTCAGCATCTTTGTGTCTTAATTTGACTACACTGCTGTTGCTATTGTTTAAGGCGTTCAGGGCATCTGGACAGATATTTAAAAAACTTGGAGGCCAGAGAACATCCTTTACTTCTAAAATGATACCTAGGTCATGACTAAGAACTCATACACTAGTCCCAAGTGAAAAATAAGAATTTTTTAAAATGCCGTGAGTCCCTTTTCCTCTTTATTAGAAAATTGGATGTTTTCAGACATTTTGGATAGACTTAAACATAATTTTGAGTTCTTGGCAAGGAAATCCAGTGCTTCCAAAGAGTGTATAAAACACATTTCTCTGTTTAGAAGAGCCTGTCAGAGACAGTGATGAAGGGTTTTACATGTTGTGCAACAAGGACTGTGGGTTTATGAGGTGATTGGCACACTGCAGGGGACCCTGTGAGGTATGTGAGTCCCAGAGTCCTTACCCTGGTGCTGAAGCAGCCATGGTAGTGTATACAGAGCTTTGAGTGTCTCCTGAGTTAGGAGAGCTGTTTGCCAATGGGTTGTAGATGTCAGGATCAGGCTGGTTCAGGCCAGGAGTCTGTTATCCCTCAATGAAAGGGCAAGCTTACCTAGAGACACCAAGAAAGTTGATCATGTTTGGAGAGAGATCATGCCCATTCTTTGCCTTTTTTTTAGTTAATAATGACCTCAGACCAAGACAGAGGAGCAAAGGAGTCAAGCTGCTGAGTCCATGAAAATAGCATCCCCATGGTGACTATGTTCTCTATGGAAGCTCTGATTTACTTCCTGAATCCCTGTGAGGTGGCGACCCAGAGTCAGAGTGGGGAAGCCCACCACGCCCCACAGGCCTGGCAGACACTTTCTTAGGGCTCATGACCCTGCTAGTAACACAGGCTCTTTGGGAAGTCAGCTTGTATAATCAGTGGCTGGGAACAGCTCACCCCATGACCTGGGAACTTGACACCGGTAGAGAGCTCACTTGGAAGATCGGACTGACAAGGCCTCCTGCTTTAGGCTGACACAGGGGCAGTGTCACGAAAGCACCAAGAAGTCTTAAAGGAGCACATTGCTGTCTGTGTTCAGGCTCGTGATGCCAAGCTACTGGTTTGGGTTTGCAGGCATTGTTTCCCTCGTGCCAGACTCCAGTTAGGTCTGGTTTCCAGAAAATCCAGCTGGTTTTGTAGTTCCTCCCTTGTCCTGGCCGCAGCCCGGAAGAGCTACTCAGGATCTGTTGTTGCTGTCGCCTCCTTCCCAACCTCCACCCTCTCCACAGACATGGTCCGAAGTGTACACACAGACCCGGTGGGCTGCATCTGAAGACTCACAGGGCTGATGACTCACTCCAGTCATCTTCCTCTCAGAAACGGCAAGCCCCTCTGGGTTGGCAGCAGTCAAATGAGAGGAATGCAGCTAGAGAAACAGCCTTTACTCTTCTGTGCCTCTGCCCCAGTATCCTTTCCTTCTTGGTTCTCTCCAGTGACCTCCTATTCATTTTCTAGGCCTGGCCGTCACACAGTGCCCACCACTTCTCCCTTCCTCAAGGAGAATTAAATTTCCCCTTCTTCAGATCCCATTGGACTTTTTTTACAAATTCATCACAATGTTCCTTTTTTATGACATATAATTTACAATTATATGAGTTGTGACAAGTATATGTTTGTCAAATACATGTAGTCATGTAACCATCACCGTAATCAAGGCACCAAACAGAATTGCCCCCCAGGTTTCCCTGTGCTCCTTTGTAGTCAGACTCTCCCTTCTCCCCTGGGCTCTGGCAGCCACTGATGTGATTTCTCTCCTAATGATTTGCCTTTGCCAGAATCACACATAAATGGGATTGCACAGTTGTCATGGTTTGAGAGGCTTCTTCGACTCAGCACAGGGCGTTTCAGATTCCTCCAAGTTGTTTTGTATATCCAGAGTTCGTATCTTCTCAGAGCTGAGTACCCATGACTTTTTATCCATATCTCTGTGGGGGCCTCTTCCCCTGTATCTGGATATGTGATATTTTTCCATCTGTCTCCTTGATGTGTAGTCAGGTTTCCTCATGGCTGGAATGTGTCTTGTGTGCCTCTGTATCCCCAGCCTGCACATAGTAGGCACTTGATGGAATATGCTGGGCAGCTGTGTGTTGATAGTGGCGGTTCTTATCCTCTCTGGCTCTTTCTGGGGTCCCAGCTGGTCCCTGCTCAGGCCCTGTGTTCAGCAGGAGACCTGGAGAGACACCCAGGGATAGGTGGGCAGCCTTCTCGTAAAGCACTCCTACCCTGTTTGGTGTCCCTGATGGGTGTGTGCCAACATTTGTTGGGAGGTTCAGGGAGTTGTCTGTAGATCCCCTGAAACTCTTCTTTCTGGCACTCATGAATTCCTGGGACTGCGGTGCAGGCATGTATCTGACTGTTTCCTTCCTCCGAAGCCAGAGGAGCCCTCTCTGGGCCTTGTTTGCACTGAGTCACAGCTATGCCAGCTAGTTAGTTAAAAATAGGCTCTCGTTATCTCCGCCCTGTGATAGGCCCTTCTCTCCTCGGGCAGAGGCAGGAATCCTTATGTAAATATTTGGAGGAGCTTGTGCCTGGGTTGGTTTCCATGCCAGGATCTGCTTGCCTGGACTTCTGGAGCTGTGAGGGCAAGGTGGCAGTGGGAGAGTGAGAGGTGGCATATGTTAGAACACTCAGGGTGTTCACATTACTTGGAAGACGCTGGACTTTGTGGTGGTACCTCGAGCTGGTGGAAGCGATTGGCGTAGTAACAATGGCTTAGTCTTAAAAAGTCAGTAGGACTTACTGGAAAAACTGTCAGATTTGAAATCAGATTGACCACAATTCAAACCTGTGTTTCCTCGTCTTACTCACCTGTGGCCTTAAAGGAGTTACATGACTCCTCTGAGCATCAGTTTCTCCTTTGTAAACAGGGACGATGTTATCTACTCCACCAGAGTGATTTTGAGAATTAAAAGCGATCATGTGTGTAAAGCGCTAACAGCCCTGCACACAATAGACCCTCATTTAGTACTGGCTGCAGCCACAGCCATCCCTAGTCTTGCTGTCTACTTTGCCAGCAAACACTACAACTTTGCACTGTATAACTAAGGGAAGAATTAGAGGTTCTGAAAGGACGTAGAAATGTCCAGATGTCTTTCCAGACCTCTTTCCGTTGTGCTCACATCTCTTTAACTTCTGTTGGCTTTCAGCCCTACAGCTAAATCACTTCAACAGCTGCCCAAGTAGGGATGATAACTCAGGACTTACCAGCTGGGAGAGGACTGTAACTGAGCTTAAAAATAGAGCTACGTCCTTTGCCTGGTATGGGGGCTGTACAGGCCTCTGAAGAAAAGGCCAGGCAGCATCTGCACATCCAGGCTGAGCTGGACCCTGGGGAGCTGACTGCAAACCCTCCAGGACCCTGCCAGGCAAGCCTAACTTTCCTTGGTCCAGAAGCCCTGAGGGTATGTGTCCTCAGCCTTTCCCCCCAGCACTGCCTGGCTAGAGACTAACCATTCTTTAGAGAAAGAAAGGCTGGAGAGGATGTGGGGCTGGCTGTCAGGGCCATGGGGACCCTGAGGCTCAGCGGAGCTATCTGAAGCTGAGCGTGGGGCTGGCTGTCAGGGAGATGGGGACCCTGAGGCTCAGCGGAGCTGCCTGAAGCTGAGCTGTACTTGTTCTGTCTAGGGAATGGAGGGAGCCACTGGGCAGCTTTTTAAAGGGAAGTAAGACAGTCCTATCTGTGGTGAATGGAAAGTGAACTCAGAAAGAATAGGCTGCAATATAATTGATTTAATTTCTTGTTAAGCCCCAAACAAGGTCACTGTGTCTGAATATAAGTGTGTCAGAAACAAACCCGAGAGTGCCCATTGGAGCAAAGGCCCACACAGAAAGGTCAAGCCCTCCTGTTAAGGGAATACACCCAGATAGGGTGGCCTCTGTGCTCAGAGCAGAGTTCTCTAATACTGTCTTTCAGTTGTGTCTGTGTCTGCTTCCTCCATGGCTTGCTCTTCCTCCGTGCAGGTGCCACCATGGAGTCTAACCACTGCTGAGCAGACAGCCACAGGAGGGCCGAAGTTCTGAGCCTTCCTCTGGACCCAGGCAGGAAGACACACAGCCAAGAAAGGCAAACTCACCATGGCTTCCACCAACGCAGAGAGCCAGCTCCAGAGAATCATCCGAGACTTGCAAGGTATGGTAGGTTGCTAAGCAGACTGAGTTTGGTTTGGAGGGACTTGTGGCTGTGCTTTTTGCTGTTGCCAGTTGAAATTCAACCCTTTCATTTTTGTTCACACCAGGAGTAATTGGAGTCTTCAGCTCACATCATATTGAAATAGTTGGGGCTCACATATCCACTTTGCGTAAGGCTTGGAAAGCTTGCCTGGTTTCCTTTCAGAGGACTGTACAGCCAGTTTGTAAACAAAATCACACACCCTGCTCCAGGACTGGGTCTGATTTCCATTAGCGCACATATGTGGGTTTTCAAGCTGCCTGTTAAGTCTTTGGCTAAATCCCAAACTTCTGGGCTCTGATGAAGTCGGTTCCTTTGGGAAAGAATGTTGTTTCCCCAATGAGCAGGAAGAACAGAGACCCACCTGTCTTGTTTTTCTGCACCACCAGGTCCTGGCTGGTGGACGGCGCATTGCCTGGGATGCACTGTAGGTCCAGGCTTGCTGCCTCCCAGACTTCCCTGAGCTCAGCATTACCCACTGAGAGAGGCTATGACTTGTATTCCTCATCTCACTGGAAAAAGCAAGGCAGAGGAAGGTGCAGATAAAGCTTCATAGGCTCAGGAGAAACGGACTGTTTTGTTTTTGGCTGCAAATTCCGGGTTTCACCCTTTCAGGTGCTGTCCCAGGAGTCAGAATTTTTATGTTTTCCATCCTAACTCATTACCAGTGCTGATCTTTAAGCTCTTTGGAGCTCCACACTTGATACTACACAGTCTGAAGCTGACCACTTCCTCTATGCCTGCAGAGTCTGCTGTGACGCTTTCCTGACATACTAAAGGCCCAGGCTCCTAACTGCTTGGACACCATGAGCAGTTATCTCCTGTACCAGGAGGCATTGGCCTACCGCAGACACAATGCAGTCCTCATTCTGAAGTTCCAAAGTCAACAAGATAAAATACACTTTCTCAGGCTTTTAATCTTGCGTCTACTCTGCCTTGGGCCTCTGATAGCTAGCAATTACATGACATTTCATGTGCGCCTGGCACTCTTTTGCACATATCTTACAGATAGTAACTCATTGAGTCTTCATGTTTGATCCTGTGAGCTAGGCACCATTATGATTGCCATTTTGCAATTGAGGAAACAGGCATAGAGAGATTAAGTAACTTGCCTAAGGTCACACAGCCAGTCCAGAACAGAGCCTGGGTTTCTATACCACCAGCCCGGCACCAGTCTATCAGTCTATGCTGTTTTTTTTTTCTTGAGATGGAGTTTTGCTTTTGTTGCCTAGGTTGGAGTGCAATGTCACCATTTCGACTCACTGCAACATCCGCCTCCTGGGTTCAAGCAATTCTCCTGCCTCAGCCTTCCTAGTAGTTGGGATTACAGGTGCCTGCCACCATGCCCAGCAAATTTTTTGTATTTTTAATAGAGACAGGGTTTCACTATGTTGGCCAGGCTGGTCTTGAACTCTTGCCCTCAGGCGATCCACCCACCTCAGTCTCCCAAAGTGCTAAGATTACAGGCATGAGCCACTGCGCCTGGCTCCAATCTATGTTCTTAACCACTCTAGTCTACTTTTAGCTAAGATGTTAGAGGCTTTCTAAAATCTACACAGAGAGGCAGAGAAAGTAAAATGCCAGTCTCTGCAAATCTGAGTTTGCCATTGGCCTTAAGAACTCTCTCCATTTCTATGTTTCAGTATCTGGTTCTTGAGGATAACTTTGAGACCTGGAGGTTCTTATTGGGAGGGAAGAGAGTGAAAAGGGGACTCTCAGGTAGAACTTCTGATCTAGGCCATTGTCTATCCCATGCACTGGCTGAGTCTGGCCACCTCCAACATCCTGGTCTGGTTTCCATGTTCTTTACATAGAGCACTTTGGTGGGAATTCTTGAAAGGTGCTACTTTCTCAATACCCTCCACTTTCATCTGTTGGTAAATGTCTTTTTTTGTTTTTCTTTGAGACAAAGTCTTCCTCTGTCCTCCAGGCTAGAGTGCAGTGGCATGATCTCAGCTCACTGCAACCTCCGCCTCTGGGGTTCAAGTCATTCTCTTGCCTCAGCCTCCTGAGTAGCTGGTATTACAGGCACCTGCCACCACGCCTGGCTAATTTTTGTAATTTTTTTTTTTTTTTTGTAGAGACGGGGTTTCACCATCTTGTCAGGCTGGTCTTGAACTCCTGACCTGGTGATCCACCCACCTCAGCATCCCAAAGTCCTGAGATTACAGGCATGAGCCACTGCACCTGGCCAGTAAATGTCTTAATAAGCTTGCAAATCTATGACATCTACCATGAGAGTGGTATGTCCTTAATTCAGGTGCCTTTGTGTGGTACACAGCCTTTACTCCTCTGCAGGGCAGCCCACTCATCCTCTTGGTGACAGCAGTTTCAAGGACTTTGGAGTCAGGCAGGGGTGTCCTCAGCTTCTGGCTTCTCCTTTAACCTTTAAAAATGTTGGACACAAGAACCGAAAATCAAACACCTCATGTTCTCACTCATAGGCGGGTGTTGAACAAGGAGAACACATGGACACAGGGAGGGGAGCACTACACACTGGGGTCTCTCGGGGGAAATAGGGGAGGAACAGCGCGGGGTGGGGAGCTGGGGAGAGAGAGCATGGGGAGAAATGCCAGATATAGGTAAGGGGGAGGAAGGCAGCAAACCACACTGCCATGTGTGTACCTATGCAACAATCTGGCATGTTCTTCACACGTACCCCAAAACCTAAAATGCAATAAAAAAACATTAAAAAAACATGTTGGACAAGTCCCTTCACCTTTCCAGCGCACAGTTGCTTCCTTCATATGCCAAGTGGGTTTGATGATAACACCCACTTCTCAAGATTATTTAAAGAATCAAATAGTAATTCCTGTAAAGCTAATATTATTTAAAGTATCAGAGATTAGAGCTGAACATTTCATATTTCGTGTCCAGAGTCTCCTCCTTCAAAGTTTCAGGAGTTCCCAGATCAAGCTGCAAGTGTTTATCTGGGCTGAGGAGGAAGGAGGGTGGAGGAGGAAGGCTCTGTGTCTCTCCCAGGCCCCTGGCTCACTGGTCGTCAGTGCCAGCCATTGCACACACTTCTAGGAAGGTACACCTGTAAGAATCAGTCCCAAGAACCTGTCTCCGCCATTTGCTAGGCATTGCCTGAGGGGCCAGTGTTGATTACATTTTCAGCCGTCTTAGGCTTGGCTTCAGTTCTGGACAGGTCTGCTTCAAACCATCGTTCTTGGGAGCAGGGGTTAGGAATTTAAGAATTGCCAGAAAAGCAGATAGTTTTTTTTAAGCACATCCCAATCATCTCAACTAGGGAAATGTTTCCCAAGGCCTAAACCAAATCCAGTGTCTTGATAGTCCTTCTGTCTCACAGCAGAGGCAGTAAGAGTCAAAGGTGGGTTTCCCTCTTTTCTGCACAGGGAGGTCAATTCTCTTAGAAGTTAAGAGGTGGGATCTGGAGTTAGAAAGCCCTTGAGAAAACCAGGGTTCTTATTCTAGCTCTACTGTTTGCCACCCATGATCTTTGGCCAAGTGCTCTGATTTCTCTTTGCACTTCTCATCTGCAAAATGGGGATAATCATAGCAGACTTCATAGATTCTAAATTGTTCTTTTTTTTTTTCCTCACATTTTAACAGCTCTGAAACTGGGATGTATCTTATCATCAGTTGCATCTTAGTTTCGTTGAAATAAGAATCCCTGCCTCTCAATGCCATGTTAAATGAAAGAAATACATGTAAAGGCCTAGCCCCTCAAGGACACTCAGTTAGCAAAAGCAGATGTGGTCATTGTTGGGATTGTGATTATTATTACTGTTATTTGTACATACTGGGTATTCTGATCCTGCACTTACCTATACTGAGCAGTAGGGTTATAGTGAAGAACAAGAAATATGGCTAGAATAAAGGTTAAAGCTTTCTGGAAGTCAGTATTCGGGGACTGAAAGATTCATTCATACAGCAGACATTTGTTGACCAACTACTATATGCAAATTACCAGCCCTGGGTGGTGGACAGACAAGGGTGAACAAGAAATGTGCCCAGTAAACAAGCATTATAAAGTATCTGTGGGCTCTCAGGACATTTCAATACTCCCCGACTTGGAATTATATCTGGTGGGTATGTTTCAGAGGTGCTTTGTATCACTGACCGCTTATTTCTCATGCTTCCTGAGTTATTCCTGCTTCTCTTTCTGAGTTTAGTCACTATCTGGTTACATGTTCCTGTTTGTTGTCTTAAAGATGCTGTGACAGAACTAAGCAAAGAATTTCAGGAAGCAGGGGAACCCGTCACGGATGATAGCACGAGCTTGCATAAATTTTCTTATAAACTTGAGTATCTTCTGCAAGTAAGTGATGCCTGTAATATGTTGATTTTTGCCCTGCTGTCTTCTTTTCTCCCTCTTTGGGTGACTCATCAGCATTCAAGATATGGTTCGGAAAGCCCAAGGAGCCAGTAAGCCCTCGTGGTTAGATGCAAGGTCAGAGCAGTCCTCACTACAAGCTCAGTCTTCCAAGTGTGATTCCCTGGGGAATTGCAGTGTTGCCCCTAGGATGGCTTTGAGAATCAAGAACATCCTTTAGAGATTTAGCTCATTGTAAGGTAGGTCAGAAGGTTATCGTATGGCAAGGATCTTAGCTTTAGGGCAGTTACATACCCCTTTGGGAGTTTAGTGAAAGCTATGGAGTCTTCCCAAAAAGACAGTCATATACATATACACTCAATCATGCATTTTTGCAGGCAGATTCTAAGACAGTGTGGACCCTCTAAAGATTATCTGTGCGCTTCTGTTTTAGAGTTTTGCTACTCAGTGTGTAGTCCATAGACCGGCAGCATCGAGCTCCTCTGGGAGCTTGTTAGTATTACATTCTTGGCTCCCACCCCAACCCTACTGAATCAGGATCTATGGGATCACCCTGGGATATTTTCTTTGAACGTATAGATGGTATACCTCTTATCCCTGCTTAGCTCAAAAAGTGCTGATGTGGAGAGCACTGCAGATGTGGAAAAATGCATGCAACTAAAATAGGCAGGAAGAAAATGCTCTAGACGTTATTTTAGGGTAGTGGTATTAGGTGTTAAAAATTTTTTCTATTTTTTTGTTTGGTTTTATCTAGTTATCCTAATAACATATGCATGTCTTGCTTCTGTAATCAGAAAAAATACTATAAAATATTACAGAAAGATATACCTGTATCACCGTGGACACCATTATTTTGCAGCATCACATCCCACCAAAGCATGTAGTATGTGGGCCCGCCAGAGGAAAGGCCCCTAACGTGCTGAAGGCCTTGCCTCTCTCATGCCATTTCAGCTGGTTCTTTAACATTATAAAAATGTTTTTGAGCCTTTCTTTTTTTCAATTAAGCCCATTCTGGTTTTGGATTTGAAATGACTCAGAGCCGACATTAATTTAAATGTATTGTAGGTATTTGAAAAAGATATTGAAACTTACGAGTTGAGTAACTGGGATAAAGTGTCATTATCTTATTTCCCTAAGTCAAAGCATAGTTAACACTCTTCATATTGCCCTTAAGACTCTTTTCTTGTACTTATTTCTCATCTGTTAATAACAATTTTGGTGGTGTTCCACCCAACCGTATGAACAGGCAGACCTTGATTTGCCAGTAAATAAAAATAATGCCAATAGAGAGTCTCACCCAGTGCTGGCGCCTAAGAAGCTATTGTTATTATTTATCATTTGAATGCTGGGATAAAGAGCAGTGGGTTTGGACCTCCTTTCCCTGTCTCTTTCCCTACCCAGTTTGATCAGAAAGAGAAGGCCACCCTCCTGGGTAACAAAAAGGACTACTGGGATTACTTCTGTGCCTGCCTGGCCAAGGTGAAAGGAGCCAATGATGGGATCCGATTTGTCAAGTCTATCTCGGAGGTAAGCTGAGTGGAGCAGCCAGCAACTTTTTGTCTTCCTTTTGCCTGCTCGAAGCAGCTCTTGCAGAGACCTTTGCCACGGACAGCTAAATGAGGAAGTGGGAGTTTATGAGTGGTAAAGAAATCTAGTCAAGGTATACTCAACGCCCGCTGTTGCAGTGGCTCAAGCTTGGGGAAACCACTTCGGTGAGTGTTTACCAAGAGGAAGAATGCTGAGTCCTGAATGTACCTTAGGCCACAACCTACATGTTACCTAACAGGGTGGCCTGTTCACATTGAAAGTCTGCTAATGGCAGCCCTTGAGGTGTGCAGCATAGGATAGCTCTATCTTTTTAAAAAAACTCATTTTCTTAGATGAAATATTTAGAGTTTGCTAGGCTGCTCTCCCTACAGTTTGCCCAGGAAACTTAGATTTGAAATGAGAATGATGTGGGATCTCAAGAGACATTTCTTAAAATAGTGTTGAAAGTTTCTTAAAACTTTCTACATTCAATTCTGAGCCCCTCAAGAGCAAAATGCCATGGCTTTGCTGTTTCACAAAACTCCAGAACGACAAATACAAACGCATACTTCACGTACACACTCACACTCTCCTCTCTGCTTATTTTCCACCCTCAACCCCCAGAGAGTCTTTCTTCTCTTTCATCAGCCTTGTCCATCCAAGAGTGAAGAACTTTGCCTATCAGGGAGCAGGTAAACCCTTAGATTTAGGACAGGAAGTTTGTATATTTCATCTTTCTTTTCAGTATCTCTTCAGTAAGTATGAAGTCACTTTTAAGTCAACATACCTGCTGCTTGGCTGGCTGCCCACAAACGCCACAGCCTTAGGTATTCTGGGAAGGGCTCCTGACCAACCACAGCAGCTGTAGCTGGATGACTTTCTTCTTATAGAGGGTGATGGTGTTAGATATGCTGATATCAATGGCTGGACATTTCCCACCATCTGCACCCTCTGACATCTGAGAAGATGAGGAAGGATCCTGGCTCTGAAGGGCTGGTTCTGCGAGTTTCTTTATTGTCTATGTTAGTGTGGGTGGGCCTTGTGAGGTCTTGCCCGGTGGGATACTTGGGTCCATGAGGTAGAGCTGTATTTTAATTTTAATGCATCATAAATGTGGAAGGGGTTCTGTTTGTCACTGTCCTCTCTTCATTCCTCAGCCGCCGCATCAGAGCAACTAAAGCCTTTGACTTTATGACTTTGGACAGCTGAAGTCTGGAAATAAATTTAGTTTTAATCCCCCTTCCCCAGGATTATGAAATGCTTGCTAAAACATACCTACTTTTTGGCTAGTTTCTTCTGCTTTTCTCACAATACAGACAGATCTTTAGACAGTTTGAAGCCATGAAAACTGACTTTCTAGAAGCAAAAAGCATTCCTTGCTTGCATGAGCATTGATGTTTTAGTGGCTGGCCTGGGCTCTGCTTCCCATAGGATCTAGTTGTTTGCTCTCTGATGAAGACTGCTCTCCGGGGCATCTTAGGTTGGAATGGCTTGGAAGATCCCTAGACTAAGTGAGTTGCTAGATACTTGGTTAATTTTAATAGTCAAGTGGCCATCTGGGTCTTTAAGTGAGAGGGTGAGTCATTGGATAAGCAGCATTTGTAGGCCCCCTCAGACCTCTTTGAGGTAGGAGGAAGCTATTTAGGCTAAAATATGTGAAGGTTCTAAGAAGCCATTTCTGGAGGTTCAGTAAGGGCTCAGCTTGGACTGTTTCACTGTGATGAGGGGTAGTTCGGCATCAGGCCATGGCACAATGGCCTGGTTTAAAGCAGAGTCAGCTCTCATGTACCCTGCAGATTTTCTGTCCTTTGCTGCCATTATATTGCTTCTCAGGATAGTGTATATGGGTTCTGATTATAGAAGCTAAAAAAAATTAAGGAATTAGGGAATGAAAGCAGACCCATAATCTGAAAAATAAAAAGGCCATGCAGCATTTTATTTTGCAGTACAAAGGAACTATTGTTCCCTTCCCCAAAGGATGTTTAAAAATATCTTTAAAATAAATAGCTCCCTTTATAATCAATTTAGGGAATGGGCCTTTTAATGATTGAAAGTATAGCCTCAACTGTTTACCATTAAAGAAGTTTTGATGTTCTAAAGGCCAATATAATGGTTAAGTTTGCCAAAAATAAGGACAAGCTCCTGTCTTTGGGAGCTTACAGACCTGGGCTGTTATGTCAGGGTCTTATGAAATTCTGCAGGGTATGTGTTTGTACAGTTGACATACTTCATTTCATAATGCCTTGCTCAGCTCTTCCCAACTGCCTCAATTTCCTGGTTATCACCACTAAACACTTTGTTCTTACCTCAGTCATCAGTAGAAAACTGATTTAGACAGGATATACCATCGAGATTCTCCCCCGCACATCTGCCAAGATCAGCTATCTGCAGACATGTAAAGGTGGTTTTTGTAAAGCCAGCAAGTCAGGCTGCTGCCTGCACTCACTTCCAGTATCCTGGCTGTACCCCAAACCCACAAAACACACATAGGGAAATGTTTTAAAGCTTCTGTAGTTCAAGAGATTTAATACCTTTTACTTTTTTCTTTTCTTTTCCTTTTTTTTTTTTTTTTTCTTCTTGAGACAGAGTCTTGCTCTGTTGCCAAGCTTGAGTGCAGTGGCACAATCTCAGCATACTGCAACCTCCGCCCTCCAGGTTCCAGCGATTCCCCTGCCTCAGCCTCCCAAGTGGCTGGGACTACAGGTACCTGCCACCACTTCCGGCTAATTTTTTTTTTTTTTTTTTTTTTTGTATTTTTGTAGAGATAGAGGTTTCACCAGGTTGGCCAGGTCTTGATCTCTCAACCTCGTGATCCACTCGCCTTGGCTTCCCAAAGTGCTGGGATTGCAGGTGTGAGCCACCATGCCCAGCTAGTACCTTTTTATTTTTAAAAACTACGTCCTATGGTATCATTTCCTTGAGTCAGCAGTAAGAAGACATATATAACTCTGAGCTAAAAGGTGCTATATACCAGGATGTTTACCCCATTGTGTTGGGAAATATTGAGCTCTGAACTAAAAGGTGCTATACACCAGAATGTTTACCCCATTGAGTATTTCCTGATGCAGTATAGTGTCAGAATTACAGTCTGAATAGTATGGGGTATTGGAACCCTCTTTGGCAAACCACTGCTATCCCTTCCCACACCACATATACATACTTTAAATATTTCTGAATTTTGAAGGGGTGGGGAGAGTGTTGGTCCCAGCTCACCCTACCCAGAGCCAGACCCTGACAGAGCAGGTGCGTGTGGTAGGTCAAGAGGTTTTGAATTCCTGCCTGCTTTCTTGAGCTTCTGGGCTGACCTATCAGGAATATGAATCCTAATTTGCAAACTTGGCCAAGTGTCTTCTGTGGCTGTCCCCTTTATTCTATCTGTCTTGGCCACTGTATGCTTCCAGCTGGCAGAGCCCTGCTTTGCAGACTCATGGCAGAGTCTTTGACCAACATATCCCATCTCCATCACAACAAGCTTTTGAGTGGTGAATTTAAGCCTCAAAACAGAGTCAGTCGCATCTTCTCTTCCAAATTGGATTTTAGGTATAGGCTCTACGGGGAGAGGTTTTGAAGGCAGGCCTGCACCTGGGCCTTCCTATGCCATCCATGCCAAACTTGTGGGACAGACCCATATCCATCTTGTCTTAGCACAGTGTGATTGAGCTGCCTAAAGACACCACTGGTCTCACCCTGGGCTCCTTCTGACTCCATGTAGTGATTTGGCATATCTGGAAAAGAACAGGAAATCCAACCAGGCAAGCGTTGGCAGACTTGTGGATGTTACTGATGGTTTCACGGAACACAGATGAGGCAGTCACATGGCCAGCAAGACTTTTTACAGGCCCCCCCGCACGCACGCACCTTCTGCACATGCATCTGCCAAGCCCTTTAGGCCCTTACCCTGCACCTGTTCTCCCAATACCTTAAAAACAAACCAGCATCAGCTGAGCTGAGACCGTCTCTTTCTCCTCAAGCTAACTTCTGATGTGAGAAGCCCTTCATTTTCCTACCTCCAGGTTTTACTCTAAAATAAAACTGAGTTTTACTTGGTTTTCTATCTGACTCCAAACCCAGAGATTTTGATAGAGCAGAGGAGAGAAAGTGACATTCCAATAGAATCCACAGATGTTTCCAAGCCTCTCCAAAACATATCTTTCTTGATAAGTTTGCTGGCGTCTGCAGATTATTCTTAGATGAAGGCCTGTAAGTAGTTCAAGCCACTTCAAGCCTTTCTCTCGATATAGCATTTCAATGCTAGTATCAAATGTGTTGTGTCCTTTGAAGGACAATGTATAGGGTAGAATTGGGTGACGTTTTCTGCCCTGTATCTGTTTTTCACAAGCCATCTGTGAGACCAGGTCTGTATTTGGAGTTAGGCTAACAGCTCTTTGGCTCTATGTGATCTGCTTTTTCCAGCTCCGAACATCCCTGGGGAAAGGAAGAGCATTTATTCGCTACTCCTTGGTGCACCAGAGGTTGGCAGACACCTTACAGCAGTGCTTCATGAACACCAAAGTGACCAGGTAAATACAGGACAGAGCTGAGGTTTAGCACCATCCCATGCAGAAATGAACTAAAGTTCATTAATAATAATGACAATAATTATTCAATAATAATACTGTAACAGCAGTGCTCATTTGTGTCCCCCGTGACACCTGCGGACTCCTTCCACATCTGTCATTGTCTTCCAACCCTCCTCTGAAAGTCCTTGACACGTGGGCAGGTAGCACTGAGTTTTTATAGGTAAGTGAGGCTTGGTGGGGCTTAATGCTTTTCTCTAGGCCTCACTCATTGCTCTCTTAACTTCTGATACCAGGCATTTTCCCTGGTGGATGGCATGTCCTTGGTGCCAGCACTACTGGACAGGTAGGTTACAGCCTCGGCCTCTCAGCAGAATCACCTGTGGGGTTTTTAACACTACTGCACCTGAGTCCTCACCTGGCATACTGAGTGAACACCCTCCGGGGTATCTGTACTCCCTGGAGACTGTGGTGGGCAGCCAGAACTGGGAGCCGCTGCTGCAGAGCACAAGTCAGGTGGGTGGTCAGCCTTTGGGCAGGTAGTGCTGAAGCCTCAGCAGGGAAGGTAGAAGGAAGGAGAGAGGCAGAGATTGAGTCTATAAAGGAGAGAATGGGTGTCAGCTTAGAAGCTGCAAATCAGGTACCAGTCAACTAAACTTCTTTGGGTTTTCCAGCATCTCTTGACTGGCCTCTTTCCCTTGGGAGTATTCAAAGAAATCACTTTTGAACTTAAAAAAACTACAAAGGGAAAACATTTTGTTTCATTATGTCACCTTAAAGATTGATTTGCACAGAGATGTACTCGTATTTCTCATGCGCGTGACAGGCCTTGTGATTTGACAAGTTCAAAAAGTTTGCATATTTGATTTGAAGGTTATTTTGTTTTAGATATTTGGTGAAGATGCATAAACAACTTGACTTAATCACAGTTCACAGATAATAATGTCTCACTTTTTTGCCCAGGCGAGAGTGCAGTGGCATTGTCATAGCACACTGCAACCTCAAGCTGCTGGGTTCAATTGATCTTCTTACCTCAGCCTCCGAGTAGCTGGAACTATAGGCATTCACCACTGTGCCTGGCTAATTTTTTACTTCTTGTAGAGACAGGGTCTCACTATGTTGCCCAGCCTGGTCTCAAAATTCCTGGGCTCAAGTGAGCTAGGATTACAGGTGTGAGCCACTATGCCCAGCCATCTTTTTCATTTTTGTGGGTGGGTGGCTAGGAGGGGGAAGAGGGTCTTACCCTGTCACACAGATGAGTACAGCGGCACAGTTGTGGCTCACTGTACCCTCTACCTCCTGGGATCAAGCAGTCCTCCTGCCTCAGGCTCTTGAGAAGCTGGGACTACAGGTGCGTGCCACGATGCTCAGCTATTTTTTTATTTTCTTGATAGAGATGGGTTCTGTTGCCCACCCTGGCCTTGAACTCCTAGGTTCAGGCTGTCCTGCTGCCTCAGCTTCCCAAAGTGTTTGGGTTACAGGCATGAGCAACCGTGCTCAGACCCAGATTTTTAAAATTCTTGTTACTTTGCCTGAAATGAAACACCCACTACCTAAAAATGCAGATAACATTTATTTTATTTTTTTTTCTCACCCTGCCTTATGGTGCTGAAACATTTCTGAATAGTTTGTTCCTTGGCTCTTAAATTGGTATCTGGGCAGAAATTAGCAGTGAGTTTAGTGTCCCATATTTAGTTCTGAAAATGGAATAGAAAGTAATCTTTCAAAAAGGAAGTTTTCTTTCTCCTACAATTGCCCTTTCTTGGCAAGTAATTGACATTTAAGGTTCCCATATCCTTTTTGAGAAGTAGATATGATATATATAATAAATGAATAAGCATCCAGATCATTGCAGTAATTTCTCTGAAGAAGAGCAAGCTTATTTGAGAGTTATGTGCTTCTACTGTGAAAATGAAATTGGTTTGTGTGCCTGTGTCTTTTAATTTAGTAACCTGAGTTGGACTTCGATGAGGCAGAGCCACACTGGGAGGACCGATTAAATCCACTCTTTCTTTATCGTTATTACTCTTATAATTGACATGTCTTATGTTTTTCTGCAGTGACTGGTACTATGCAAGAAGCCCCTTTCTGCAGCCAAAGCTGAGCTCGGACATTGTAGGTCAACTCTATGAGCTGACTGAGGTTCAATTTGACCTGGCATCGAGGGGCTATGACTTGGATGCTGCCTGGCCAACATTTGCCAGGTACTTTGAAAGACTGCTTGGTTTTTAAAAGACAGGAAAAGAGGCATTTGAAGTTTTGAAGATTGCCATCGGTCTACTCAAAGCAATTTTGCTTGCTCAGTAAATTACATAAAACTGTTCAACTCTTATACCAGCTCCTTTTACAGACTTTTTTGAATCATGACTAACAATAACATCTGAAGGCTCCAACCTTAAACCAATCTGATGGGCCAGGGCATGAGTCAGTGGAGATGCATATTGCAAAACCCAAGGCTTTAGAATTTGTTTAAGGCACTTGTTGTTCTGGGCATTCGGGGAGCAGTGGCCTTTTTCCCCTGCTTATTCTTACTGAGTATCACAAAAGCCCCCTAAGCAGTAGGAGAGGGAGTGGAAGCCACAGCTTGTCCACAGAAGTGTTGCAGGAAAGGTTGCTGCATTTTTGTTTCTTCTTTTTTTCTTTTTTGAGACCATCGAAGTAGTCATATCTTACACGAATGCGGCACTCACATATCACCATCCCCAGAGTCCTTACATCAGCTCCAGGAAGCAGGTGTGAGGAATAGGCTCAGGATCAGGGGACTTGACAGAGTCACCCAGCTGGTGGGCAGCAGGCCTGGGACACCTGACTTGGGTTGAACTCAAGTCCAGCATTCTTTGTTTGGTTTTGTTTTCTGTTAATAAGGCTTTTAAAATGTAACATTTATATTTTTTATTAGGCAATATTTCACATATAGAGAAAAGTAGGGAATATGTTAGTCACATGAAAACCACCAGGATTTAATAGCTTACATTTTGCCGTATTCAGATGTCCTTTTTAAATGTTTTGTAGGGATGGAGTCTTGCCGTTTTTCCCAGGCTGGTTTGAATTCCTGGACCCAAGCAGTCCTCCTATCTTGGCCTTCCAAACTGCTGGGGTTACAGGTGTGAGCCATCATGCCTGACCCAGATAGTCTTTTTAAAACTTTTACAGTTTGAAATCATTTCAAAATTATAGAAAAGTTGCAAAAATAGTACAAAGTACTCATCTGTCCTTCACCCTGATTCTGTAGTTATTGATATTTTACTATAATTGTTTATCTTTTTTCTATTTACATGTTGCTTTATTTCCTAAGCCTTTTGAGAGTAAATTGCAGACTTGATCCTCTTTTCTCTTAAGTACTTAATTGTGTATTTCCTAAAATCAAAGGACATCTTCTTCTATAACTCAGTACAGTTATTAAAATCAGAAAATTAACGTTGATACAATACTGCTATCTAATCTACAGACATTCAAATTTTACAAATTATCTCAATAATGTCTCTCATAATCTAAGATCTAATCTCGGATCACATGTTAATTATTAATTCATTAATTGCTAAGCCTCTTTAGTCCCCTTTAATTTGGAAGGGTTTTTCAGTCTTTGTCTTTCATACCGTTGACATTTTTGAAAAATACAGGCCAGTTACTTTGTAAAATGTTCCTTAGTTTGAGTTTGTCTGATGTTTCCTCATTGTTGGATTTAGGTGAAGCATTTTTGGCAGGAACACCTCAGATGTTGTGTCCTTGTCAGCACGCTGTGTCTGGAGGCACACAATGTTGATTTGTTTCTTGCTAATGAGGTTAACCCTAGTCATCTGGGTAAGGCGGGACTTGGCAGCTTTCTCCAAAAGTTACTATTTCTTCCTTTGTAATGAATATGTCTCTTATGGGAAGACACACTGAAATTACATTATTATCCTTTTTTCTCTTAAATCTGTCATGTATTCGTTTTAATACTATTTGATAATTCTTGCCTGAAGCAGTTATTACCGTCATCATTACCAGAGTGATTTTCTAACTCCATTGTTCCTTTTACATTGTTAGTTGGCATTCTACTGTGAGGAATATCATTTCCTTTTTCCCCATTTATTCATTTACACCAGTATTGACTTGTGGATTCTTATGTTATTCAATACAGTCCAGTACATTCTGTTACTGACATTATTTATTTTGAAGCTTAAATTACCCATTTATCCAATTATCCCAGTGGGAGCCCCTTCAGGCTGGCTCTTGTGGGGAGGTTTGGTTATGTCTGATACTTTTTTTAAGAAATAAAATATTATTGATCAGTCGCCATCCCTTCTCCTTTATTCCCCTTTCAGAAGTAATCACGGCCCTGTAATCATTCCCAAATCTTACGCATTCACTATTACTTGGGTATTTGTAAATACTGTGTGTGTGTGTATGTGTGTGTGTGTGTGTGCGTGTGCGCACGCGTGTATATATATATATATATATATATACACATATAATTTTACACATGTTGAATAATGTGATATCTATTCTTTTGCAACCTGCTGTTTTCATTCTGCATTGTTTTGGAGATTTTGTATCTGTTTATACATACATGAAGTTCTATAGGTATAGAATTGGGTTGGCAAACCATAGCCCACAGGGCCGTGTGGAACACAGCTTTGCCCATTTATTCACCTGTTGTCCGTGGCTGCTTTTACACTAGCAGTGCCAGCTGAGTGATAGAGACCATATAGCCCACAAGACCAAAATATTTACTATCTGGCCCTTTTTTTAAAAAAGAATGCCAACCCATGGTGTAGAGAATTCTGCTGGGTAAATAAACTACATTATATCTCTGTCCCTAGCAATGTAGAGTTGGTTTGGTTTCCCTTTTTCCAGTTACAGTGCTGTTAAGAGCATCCCCACCATCTCCTTATGCACATATGTGACTGTCTTCAGGGACGATACTACAAAGGGCAATTGCTGAGTTGTGGAGACTAAGTTTGAAAACACAATAGTTTTAGATTTAGGAGATGATTCTGATGAAGTAAAAATGTGTTTAGTTTCCAGTGTTCCTGCTAAATGAGAGTTACCACACAGCCTTTGTATCTCTAAACCAATGCCATCCAAAGGAACTTTCTGCAATGAGGGAAATGCTCTGTATCTGCACTGTCCGGCCTGGTTATGTGTCCTAGAAGCAGGCCTCCCCGGTTGCTGTGTCATACGAAGCGGTAGCTGGCCCCCCAAGCACAGTGTGACTCTTATTTAGCAAACTGACTGCTGCTTGTTCCTCACTGGCAGACAGACTGAAGGAGGCACCAAAAGCTCAAGGAAAATTTAAACCAAAAATTAGAAAACACACGTTCACTTAATTCTTTTTTGGCAGTGGGAAGAAAGCCGTGATAGTAAAACTCTAGCCATGGAATTCGTCTGTTACAGACCAGTGCAGCTGTGCTCCTAGGTAGAATCTGTTGGGTTTGACTTCCTTACATTCTACCTGGGAAGGCAGTCCCCTACCCCCACCTGGTTGCCTAGTGACCAGCAAGGCCTCCGTGTGTATATGTTTCCGGTCTGAATACAGGTATATCTGTTTTGTGGCCCCACAGGAGGACTCTGGCCACTGGCTCTTCTGCTTACCTATGGAAACCCCCTAGCCGCAGCTCCAGCATGAGCAGTTTGATGAGCACCTACCTGCAGGTAAGGCCAGGAAGGCTGGGAATTATCTTACTGTAGCTTCTACCAGGGTATGTCCTTGCCCCTAGCAACTCAAGGGTGATGTTCTCAGACACCTGCTCTTCCAGCCACAGCAATAGAACCACTCAGTTATAGCCACTATTCCCTGGAGTCTGGGTTTTTCAACCAAATAGAATCTAGGCTCTCTTAAAATTAAATTCTCTTAAATGATTTTAAAGTATTTTTTAAAAAAGCAGTTTAGCACCAAAGTGACAGAGTCACATCTTGATTCTCACCTACCAGCTATGACCAAGCAGAAATTACTTGACCTTCAGCTCTCTCATCCACAGGATGGCGATAATAAAAATCATTCTAGCTCATAAATGAGGGAGTGCGTGTACAGTTCTTAAACATATGTTAATTGCTTAAGGGCTTGACATATGTGAGGGCTCAGTCAATGTTAGTAGGTAGGGGCACTTTGTTAATTTTTTTAGAAATGTGAATTTATCACAGCTGTATATAGTTCTATGGAAACTGATCAGCAATAAAAAAATTAAAACGATCAATATAAGGAAGAGGAAGAGTAGATAGTAGATTAATCTTTTACCTTATTTTGTGGCTTAATCATGCCAGGAGTTACGGGTATGGGTATGGCACAATGAATGAACAACAGCTTAGATATAATTGAATTTATCTCAGAGACAAGTTAATCAAACTGAAGGAGGCTGGATGGGAAATGCAAGTCTGTATCTTCGTGGAGCTCACATGGGTGACTTCATGTCTTTGCAGTGTGCTGCTAACTGTGTGGCAGATGCTTTGAGCAAAGGGATTCTTCTAGTCTTTTGAGTAGTTCTTTAGACTAACCCTAGGGCAGCTAATGCCTATATTTTTACCTCTGCTCTTATTAAAGTCTAAAGCTTTTCTGAGTAACCGTGTAGCTTCAGCCACACTTGTCTTTTGTGTTTTTCCTCCCAGACTCAAGAGACGGCATCCAATTTTGACCTTAACAGTCCCCTAAACAATGAGGCATTGGAGGGCTTTGATGAGATGCGGCTAGAGCTGGACCAGCTGGAAGTGCGGGAAAAGCAGCTGCAGGAGCGCATGCAGCAGCTGGACAGAGAGAACCAGGAGCTGAGGGCAGCTGTCAGCCTGCAAGGGGAGCAACTGCAGACAGAGAGGGAGAGGGGGCGCACTGCAGCAGAGGACAACGTTCGCCTCACTTGCTTGGTGGCTGAGCTCCAGAAGCAGAGGGAGGTCACCCAGGCCACCCAGAACACTGTGAAGGAGCTGCAGATGTGCCTGCAGGCCCTGGAGCTAGGAGCAGCAGAAAAGGAGGAGGACTACCACACAGCCCTGCGGCTGCTGGAGTCCCTGCTTCAGCCCTTGGCACAGGAGCTTGAGGCCACACGGGAGTCACTGGGCAGGAGGAACCAGCATTTAGCCAGCATCCCAGACTGGCTGGCTATGGCTCAGCAGAAGGCTGATGCGGCACCAGACACAAAGGGCCAGCAAGAACCCATTCCCAGTGATGCGGCTCGGGAGATCCAGGAGCTACAGGAGAAGCTTCGAGCCCTGGAAATGGAGAGAACCAAGGTTGAGGAGGTCAACAGGCAGCAGGGTGCCCAGCTGGAGCAGCTGGCCGAGGAGCTGCAGCTGAAGGAGGACGCCCAGGCCAACCTGGAGCGCCTGGTGAAGGAGGTGGCCCCGCTCCAGGAGGAGTTATCTGGGAAGGGACAGGAGGCAGACCAGCTCTGGCGACGGCTGCAGGAGTTGCTGGCCCGCTCGAGCTCCCGGGAGGAGGAGCTAGCAGAGTTGAGACGGGAGGAGAAACAGCGACAGGAGGAGAAGGAGCTGCTGGAGCAGGAGGTAACATCTCTGACCCGACAGCTGCAGTTCCTGGAGACCCAGCTGGCACAGGTGAACCAACATGTGAGTGACCTAGAGGAACAGAAGAAGCAGCTCATCCAGGACAAAGACCACCTCAGCCAGAAGGTGGGTACGCTGGAGCGGCTTGCTGGGCAGCCCGGCCCAGAACTGCCAGTGGCAGATGAGAAGAATGAGACCCTGGTCCCTGTGAACTCCCCTCTGCAAGTGGCCTGTGGGAAGCCGGAGGAGGAGCAGAGGAGCCCGCAGGGGGCACAGTTAGATGATACCAAGGTGCAGGAGGGCAGCCAGGAGGAAGAGCTCCGGCAGGCCAACAGGGAGCTGGAGAAGGAGCTACAGAATGTGGTTGGGCGTAACCAGCTCCTGGAGGGCAAGCTGCAGGCCCTGCAGGCCGATTACCAGGCTTTGCAGCAGCGGGAAGCAGCCATTCAGGGCTCCTTGGCCTCCCTGGAGGCGGAGCAGGCCAGCATCCGGCACTTGGGTGAGCAGATGGAGGCGAGCTTGCTGGCTGTAAGGAAGGCCAAGAAGGCCATGAAAGCCCAGGTGGCAGAAAAGGAGGCCACTCTGCAGAGCAAGGAGGGTGAGTGCCAGCAGCTGCGGGAGGAGGTGGAGCAGTGCCGGCAACTGGCAGAGGCCCGGCACAGAGAGCTTAGGGCTCTCGAGAGCCAGTGCCACCAGCAGACCCAGCTGATCCAGGTCCTCACAGCAGAGAAAGGCCAGCAGGGAGTTAGCCCACTCCCCAACAGTGAAGCCCATGAGCTGGCTGCGCAGCTGACTGTGTCTCAGGCGCAGCTGGAAATCCATCAGGGGGAGGCCCAGCGGCTGCAGGCTCAGGTAGTGGACCTGCAGGCTAAGATGCAGGCAGCTCTGGATGACCGGGACAAGGTGCAGAGCCAGCTGAGCATGGCTGAGGCAGTCCTGAGTGAGCACAAGATGCTTGTGCAGCAGCTAAAGGAACAGAATGAAGCCCTCAACAGGGCCCATGTCCAGGAGCTGCTGCAGTGCTCAGAGCGTGAAGGGATTCTGCAGGAGGAGAGGGCCGGTGAGGCCCAGCAGAGGGAGGAGGAGCTGCGGGCCCTGCAGGAGGAGCTGTCCCAGGCCAAATGCAGCTCCGATGAAGCACAGCTGGAACACGCTGAGCTCCAGGAGCAGCTGCACCGGGCCAACACGGACACAGCCGAGCTGGGCATCCAGGTTTGTGCACTGACCATGGAAAAGGAGCGGGTGGAGGAGGCACTGGCCAGTGCTGTCCAGGAGCTCCGGGACTCCAAAGAGGCAGCCTCAAGAGAGCGAGAGGGCCTGGAGCGCCAAGTAGCTGGGCTGCAGCAAGAGAAGGAGAGCTTGCAGGAGAAGCTGCAGGCGGCCAAGACAGCAGCCAGCTCACTGCCCGGCCTGCAGGCCCAGCTCGCCCAGGCCGAGCAGCGGGCCCAGAGCCTCCAGGAGGCTGCACACCAGGAGCTCGACACCCTCAAGTTCCAGCTGAGTGCTGAAATCATGGACTACCAGAGCAGACTTAAGGTAATACTAGCTTCAACCACTTGAGCTCTACCCATCTCCCTGTGCAGGCCTGGTGGGTCCATGGAAGGATGCGCCTTCAGCTATGAGGCAGATGATGGCTGGAGAACGTACTGTGGGTGCAGGCATACATCTCATGGTCCTGTCCTGCTGTCACAACTCAAAGTAGCATCTTTTTCTCTGCGGAAACACGTTAGAACAGAATATTGGGAGTGATGCCTTAGCCCAGAAGTCTAAACTCAAGACCATTACAAACAAGATTAACCCACACAGAAGTTTTTAAAATTAGTAGCCAACATTGAAAGAGCAGGGTGTTTACAAATACAGTTTGAGGGCTTCTTTTGAAACCTCAGATGATCTGAAAGCCTGCATCCTCACCCCACCCCCTCCCTGTGACAGCTGAAGGTAGTCAGCAGGAGCCTGAGGGTGGCTGCCCACTTTAAAGGAGGCACGCATCCTCTGGACTTTTCCTTACCTTCGTTTCTGTACTTGTCCAGCCCCCCTGGGCATGTGAGTGTGAGAGCCCTGACTTAGCCTCCAAAACCCCTGCAGTGAGCCAGCAGTTCACAGCTGCTCACGTCCTGTCTCTGGGTTCTTAGTGAATAACCAACCCCATCAGGTGCTCTCCTGACAGCAGGTGCAGGGTAGGGAACCAACTCACTTAGTTTTACAAGGCCTTTGGAACAGACAAGTTAGTGAGATGAGCAGTTACTGTGTACCTTTGATAGTGCGCAAAGATGAGGGGTTAAAGATGGTTAAGAGGGAAGACAGGCAGAATGGCCTGGGGCTTTGATTTCTAGGGCTCGCCACTAATCTGTCTGCATCGAGGTCTGTGTACTCTCGGGCTACTCCTAATCATCCTCTCTGAGGCAGCTCCACCGCACCACCACAGATGTGCCTCCGCACCCAGTGCCACCCCACCCCGTGAAACTCCTCGTGGCTCATAGCCAACTTTTTCCCTTGCATAAATTAAGTTCTAAATTTGGGGACCAGGCTAAGTCTCTTTTCCTAGTAAGCTTGAAAGTGTTTCGCTATTAATAAGCCCAAGGCTCAATGAGGAGCCAGTTTGCAGGGAAAAAGAGAAAGGTAGCTTGGTTTTATCTGTTTGGGTGATGGGGCTGAGGGATCCTCAGAGCAAAGACCCTACCTTTATGACCTCTTTCTTGTCCTCCCTAGAATGCTGGCGAAGAGTGCAGGAACCTCAGAGGCCAGCTTGAGGAGCAAGGCCGGCAGCTGCAGGCTGCCGAGGAAGCTGTGGGGAAGCTGAAGGTAGGCCTTGGTGGTGTGGACCTGTCAGGGAGAGGACATCTGGTGTCGTTTTGACTGGACCATTTAAGATGGCTCTGTGCATGCCTCCAAATTCTTAGGCTGAAGCCATCCTCAGTTCACCTTTGTAGACACCTTCAGTTTGTACCCTGACCGCCTCCATTCCCTGGACACCTGGCTGGAGCTGCCAAATGCAGAAAGGAAATAAGTTGTCCTCTTTGGCTATCTCTATGGGTGGTCGCCAGCCAGTGATTCTAAACTGGGCGGGCGCAGGGGTGGCACTCGTCCCACAGTCTTCAGAGCAGTGACTTGTTCAAGTGAATCCTGCTCCCTGCCACCCCCACTTTTAATATCACCCTGGAAATTCTGGTACCTGCCACCTGCCAACCACCACAACTAGTTGTAGTTGAGACCCCACAGAGATAGAGCAGAGGTTCTTAGCCTCTTGAACGTAATAGAAGACAACCCTCCATTTAGAAGTGACCCAGCCAGATGGGGTAGATGGCACACCAGTCACTTTATGATACATTGCATGGGCTTCTGCAAGCTGAGTGTCTCCTCCCTGTTGTCCTGTGCCAGGCTACCCAAGCAGACATGGGAGAGAAGCTGAGCTGCACCAGCAACCACCTTGCAGAGTGCCAGGCGGCCATGCTGAGGAAGGACCAGGAGGGGGCTGCCCTGCGTGAAGACCTAGAAAGGTTAGTCACAGTCCACCTACGCGGCTGTCAGTAGCCTTCAGGGAAGAAGTGTTTGGTCCCGTCATTTAGAAAGTCAGTCACTCATACTAGGTTTAGGAAGTCCTCTTGCAAGAAAAACCGCAAACTCAGAAAGTGCTTATGCTCAGAAAGCGCATGCCACAAAGAACCTGGCTGCCTGCCCATCACAACCTATATGTGGCTAAGGCACCTTTCTCCTGATTCGGTTGTCTTCTCTCTGGCATATCGCAGTGCATACTTCAGTAATGGCAAGATTTGGAAAAACTAAAATGAAATGAAAGTTAGATCATAAAAATGTAATTAGCAACAGCATATATTTAAATAATGCTGAAAATGTGGCAGGCTCTGTTTTAAATACTTTGCATACATTGACCCAGTTAATCCTCCTAACAGTCCTATGAGGAAAGTACTATCATTTATCCCTGTTTTATGGATGAGGAAGATAAGTGTGCCAAGGACCAGGATCAACCTGTGTTTGTGCAGACTCTCTGATGCCGTATCTGTGGAGAGCAGATCACTCTGCCACCCCAAGACCTCCTTGACCCCCTCATCTTGAGGCTTGGGGCCACGTGGAGTTGTGAGCCTAAGTCCACCATGTGGTAATGGGACCCAGCTAGTTGAGCCAGGACCTGATTTAAAAAAAGGTTTAGCGGGGAGGAGGAGTTGCTGGAATTGAATTGCATAGGTGCTACCAGGAAAGCTAAGCACACCAAACTGTCCCAAGTCTCTAACTTTTCTATTTATCTATCACCTCTCCCCACCACCTGCCTTCTAGAACTGGGCTCTGGCTCAGTGGGAGATCCAGGATCCTGGACGTACATTTCTTTTCATCTTACCCTTCCAGTGTTAAGATCCTATAGGGCACTGGCTGCCTCTTAGCTAAGTCATATTCCTACGACAGTTTAAACAGAGCCTGAGTTGGTGGCATGAAAACATGCTATAACAGTGTTTTGTTTGTTTATTTTTGGTTTGGTTTTTGTTTTGTTTTGTTTTTTTGAGATGGAGTTTCACTCTTGTTGCCCAGACTGGAATGCAATGGCATGATATTGGCTCACTGCAACCTCTGCCTCCTGGGTTCAAGTGATTCTCCTGCCTCAGCCTCTCAAGTAGCTGGGATTACACGCATGTGCCACCATGCCCGGCTAATTTTGTATTTTTAGTACATGTTGGTCAGGCTGGTCTCAAACTCCTGACATCAGGTGATCCGCCTGCTTTGGCCTCCCAAAGTGCTGGGATTACAGGTGTGAGCCATCACACTCAGCCAGAACAGTGGTTATTTGTAAGATATCAGAGCATTTGTTTCAGCTGCTCAAAGCTGCACAGTCTATCTGCCAACTTATTTTATTCACTGTGTGTGTGTGGTGTGTGGTGTGGGTGTGGGTGCACCTATAAAGTCATTTTGGTGGACAGGGTCTAGTAAACAGCTCCCTGGCAACTTTATACTAGATGTGGAAGGGCTGTATTAGGTATAAATTAATCAGTCTCTCTGCAGAGCCCTTTGTTTAATGGAGCTTTTATTATGTCCCACTGGACCATCCTTGGAAAACCACTGCCTTAGTGGATAGCTGAGTTGAAAACGGAGTAGGTGGGGTCAGGAAGACAGCGAGATTCAGCCGGCTTCTTCTGCTATAAACTGAGACATCCTGTAGCACCCAAAATAAAATTCCTTGGGCCTCAGGGGCCTGTCAGGTAGAACAGCTGGCAGTGCAGATTGAGACCGAGTGCTGCTGTGAGCCCAGCACCCATGCCCCGTGTGTAGATTCCCAAGGAGCTGTGGAAGGCAGGCCCTCCTCCGTGGGGCCACCTCCAGGAAGCTACACTTCTGTCCTGCCTGTCCTGACTCGTTTCTCATCCTGCCCATCCTCCCCATCACCAGCCCATGAGCCTTGCCTACCAGGCTCCTCTCACAGGCTCAGCCCCCGTCCAGGAGCAAAGAAGTGCAGAGTTCTATTCACTTAGGGTGCTTCTGGCAACCTGGGATCAGCCTGTTCTTCCTCCCAGAATGCCCCTTTGTATGTGGGGCTGTGAGGAGAGTCTCAAAAGCTAGAGACTGCATAACCTGTGAGCAGATAGTACTAAGGGGCTCCCCGACGGTGGGGGCAGTAGCACCCCTCATTAGAGTCCTGGGTGAGCCTAGAAGCCCTGGGGAAGCTGGAAGTCCTGGGTAATCAAGAAAACTTACCTCTCCTCCCCCAGGACCCAGAAGGAACTCGAAAAAGCCTCAATAAAAATCCAAGAGTATTACAGCAAACTCTGCCAGGAGGTGACAGACCGCGAGAGGAATGACCAGAAGATGCTTGCTGACCTGGATGACCTCAACAGAACCAAGAAGTATCTTGAGGAGCGGCTGATAGAGTTGCTCAGGTGAGTGTTGGCTCAAACCAGCAGCTGCGGTTTTCCCCACACTTGGGTTTTCTCTAAAGAAATGTAGCTCTTCTTGAAAGCACACGTCAGAAATTTCATTTTCTTGCCCTCTCTCAGGAGCCCCTCTCTCCTCCTCCATCTCACTTTCCCCAGTATTAGGAGTCCCAGACTCCAGTGCCTGCAGGTACCAGGCAGCTGATGTAAGTTTGACCTGGGTCAGGAGGGGACGGTGAGAAACTGGGGACACAACTGTGTGCTTCTGCCACATCCGTCTTGGCTCAAAATTGCCAGACCGCCTTACTTCTCAAGAGAAGATGGAAACCTGGATTTTCATGTGAAATGTCCTGATTTTGTAATGTTGGCAAGTCATTCAAAACTTCTTTTAACTTTTCTTTATGGAAACTTTCGAATATACGAAAATGGAATCATGTAATACACCCCTAGGTACCTGTCACCCAGCTTCAATAGTGTTCAGCTTGGGGCCAGTCTTGCTTCATCTGTAGACCCACCTGCTTTTTACCTTCAAAGATTATTTCGAAGCAAATCCCAGACATATCACTTCATCCATAAATATTTCAGTATGTATCTCTCCAAGGCAAGGAGTCTTTTATTTTATTTTACTTTATTTTATTTATTTATTTCGAGGCAGAGTCTCACTCTGTTGCCCAGGCTTGAGTGCGGTAGCATGATCTCGGCTCACTGCAACCGCTTCCTCCTGGGTTCCAGCGATTCTTGTGCCTCAGCCACCTGAGTAGCTGCAATTACAGGTGCACACCACCACCGGCTAATTTTTGCATTTTTATTAGAGACAGGGCTTCACCATGTTGGCCGGGCTGGTCCTGAATTCCTGGCCTCAAGTAATTTGCCTGTGTCAGCCTCCCAAGTGCTGGGATTACAGGCATGAGCCACCATGCCTGGCCCAGAACTCTCCATTTTAAACAACCACAGTGTCCTTAAGACACCTTAAAAAATGAAGTATAATTTCTTAATATCATCAAGTATCTAGTCAGTTTCAAATTTTTCCCAGTGCCTTAGAATTTTTTCAGGTCATTCTAATCAGGATCTAAATTAGATCATCTATTGCAATTGATATGTCTCTTACATCCCTTTTAGTCTATGGGTTTCCCTACCATCTCTCTATTTTTGCTGATTGCATCCTTGTGGTGTCATTTAACATGATCATCCATCCCTTACATTTCCTATGAGTCCATAGTTACAACTATTGCAGTGGTTCTCAATCCTGGCTACGTGTTAGAGTCACTAGGGAAGTCATTTAAAAATGCGCATGTCCAAGCCCCACCCCAGCTAACTGAATTGCAATTTCTGGGAGTGGGACTCAGACACCAGTGAGCGAGAGTTGAGAACCATCATTCTACTAGTATCTTGCTTAGATTCAGGTTCAAAATTTTTGGCAAGAAGCCTTCATAGAATTGATTTGTAGTTTTGTGTTTTTCCTTCAAGAGGCACATACAATCTGATTAGCCCTCTTTTCGTGATGTTAGCAGCACCATGGATCAGCAAAGCCTAGATGTGCTAATTCATTAAGTTTTGCAAAACAGTGATATTAAAATGATAACCAAGTTGAAGGTTTAAAAACTCTGCCTTCTTATCATCACTACACAGAGTTATGACGCAAGGTATTATTGACCTGAGGAGTGTGATGGAAAACCCCCAGCTTCTGGTAGCATTCCACATTCCCAAAGGGTGGGTGGATCAGCCTAGAGAATGAGGCTGCTTCAGAGAACGAGTCTTTCTACTTCCTGACAGTGTCAACCGTCCTTGAAAAAGCCATTCAAGCCCATGTTCAAGCTTATTTATTTAAGGCAAACGATCTGTGGTTGGTTGGGAGTTCCTGGTCAGTGATGGAGCCTGTCTCTCTCAGGACCTGAGTGGCTTGGGTGTCACATTATCAGTGGCCGCGGTGCTGCTAGGGCCGCATTAGCCCTCAGGTTGCCAGCTGGGGCTCCATACGAGAAAGAACTAAACTTCAGAAACCGTCAAGCTTGAAAACGCTCATTAATTTCCCTGAGGAAGACTCTGTTCACATCCTCCCCCTCCAGTGCATCAGGCACGTTCTGACACTGCCAGACCTTTCTGGAAAGCCTCACACTTCTTTTGTTCTGGTTTCCTGGAATGACCTTACCATCTCTCTGAGGGGCAGAGGAGGCTAACATCTGATCAGATTTTCACGCTAGGAAATCCTTGATCTTCTGCACTGATTAACTATTGCTTGGACCAACCGTAGAAACAAAAAGGACCCCAAGCACATTAAGATTTGGGTGGGGAGTACATTCATGGTCCTTGAGCTTACTGCACGCAGAGTCAGCATGACAGTGTGTTTTAGCCTAAACTTCCGGTGGTCCTCAGCACTGTTGTTTAGGTGCCTGAGTGGTGGCCCTCGTTGGTGCTGACAGCTCTTTGCAGTTGACAGTGCCTTCTGTGTACATCTTTTGCCTCCTGTGTGTTCTCATGCATGTGGTGTCACTTAAGTCTGTATGTTGGGGGAGATGGAGGAGACCTAGCATGGGCTGGGGCATATTTGCAAGGTGAAAGTGAATTTTCTTTCTCTGACTTAGGAAATGTCTTTTGAAATGAAACAAGATCATCCTGTTGGTTTCATGGATTCTCTCTGCTTTTCTCCAATGGGGTTTTGTCCCAGGGACAAGGATGCTCTCTGGCAGAAGTCAGATGCCCTGGAATTCCAGCAGAAGCTCAGTGCCGAGGAGAGGTGGCTCGGGGACACGGAGGCAAACCACTGCCTTGACTGCAAGCGGGAGTTCAGCTGGATGGTGCGGCGGCACCACTGCAGGTCAGCAGAGGGCTCATGGGCTGGCACCAAAACCCGGCGGGGCCCGGGACCAGAGCAGACAGCTCTGAAAGAGGACTCTGTGATAGGTTTGGCACTCTGTAATAGGTGTTGGCACCATGGCTGGTATTTAGGAAGCGCACATTGCATTTTGGCTTTAAGGGAACCGGGTGAGGAAGGTGTATTAGTTGGGATCCTAGCAGAACGATCAGGGCTCCCTGAAAGGAAAGAACTAAATACAGAGATGTGGATGGAGTTAGTGGGGCCCACAGGGATGGGGTGTACCCACAGACTAGCAGTTCTTCTACCATTCCTCAGCCTATAGGGACCAGAGAGGAGCAGCGTTAGTGGAAGCCAACGAGAGCTGGCCTGAGGCTTCACTAGAGGAACACAGGCAGTGCCAGGGGCACAAAAGCCAGAGAAGGATGGGTAAAGATGAATCTTTGGCTGGGCTAGGGGCAGGTGCAGAATAATTCGCACAGCTGTGGAAGGTCTGTGGTCTCTTAGAGCCTTTGCCCCCGAGATATGGGAGGCATACCTACAACTTGGTGCCAGGGAAGGTGGGCTCAGCCACACTTTATCTCCCTGCCTCCCAAGACCCCAGGAAGTAAAACATTCTTTCACCAAGTTGACAAGAAGACTTTGTTGGAATCTTATGAAATGAGCTCATGGCCACATCCTAAGGTAGGGGCAGAGCTGAGTCTGATGAGGGTCACATGGCATCCAGAGTGCAGTTTGGGTAGTGAACAGATCGCACAAGATCGTAGTGTATCATTCTCACAGCCTGGGCTTGTTTTGTTCCCAGGATATGTGGCCGCATCTTCTGTTACTACTGCTGCAACAACTACGTCCTAACCAAGCATGGTGGCAAGAAGGAGCGCTGCTGCCGAGCCTGTTTCCAGAAGCTCAGTGAAGGCCCTGGCTCCCCTGACAGCACTGGCTCAGGCACTAGCCAGGGAGAGCCCAGCCCTGCACTATCACCAGCCTCAGCTGGGCTCCAGGCCACGGGACACCAAGGTCGGGCTCCTATTACTGCCTACTATGTTCTCTAGGTGCCACCCCTACCAAGTTGTGGCTAGTTAGTGCTCAAAAGCTAAATTCAGTGTTTTCTAAACTTAGATATTGAAGAGGTGCTAAAATATATTACCACCAGCTTGACACTTTCATTTTGATGTGCTTAGGATTGAAAGAGAATTGAAAAGGGAATAACTTTCTCCTGGTAAGATTCAGTGCGGTTTTTGAAAAGGGAATAACTCTCTCCTGACAAGATTCAGTATGGTTTTATTTATTTATTTTTTTTGACACGGAGTCTCACCCTGTCACCCAGGCTGGAGTGTGGTAGCATGATCTCGACTCACTGCAACCTCCACCTCCCTGGTTCAAGCAATTCCCCTGCCTCAGCCTCCCAAGTCAGCTGGGATTACAGGCACATGCCACCGTGCCTGGCTGGTTTTGTTTTGTTTGTTTGTTTTTGCATTTTTAGTAGAGATGGGGTTTCACCATGTTGGTCAGGCTGGTCTCGAACTCCTGACCTCGTGATCCACCCACCTCGGCCTCCCAAAGTGCTGGGATTACAGGCAGGAGCCACCACACCTGGCCTCAGTGTGGTTTAACATGAAGTCTATGTACATCTTAATTCACATCTGTGAAATACATCCCACGCTTTGGAAAATGCTGTCTACCAGGGCCTCAGCCCTGGCATCCAGAGTAACTCAAGGCTAGGAGTTGTGTCTGGAACCGTCCACATCCTTCACTCTCCTCCTGAAGCGTGCTCTCCCTTCATGTCCAAGGAGGATGTAATCTCCTTTGTGTCCTCTCACTCAGCCCAGTAAAGGAAGTGGAGTTTGGGTTCTGCTGCTTCTGCTTTGAGCACACCCTAACAGATAGACCTGGGCTGCCCTCCAGGGCACTGGACTTTGGATGTGTAGCACAGGGAGGCAGAGCTGAGAAGGCACAGGAAGAAGTGTTCTCAGTGTGTCTCTGCTCTAGCATCATTGCCATTGCAGTTGGTCCCTGTGAACTCCTCCTTGGCCTCTGCGTGGATGCAGGCCAGCCAGCATTTAGAAATGCTGTCCATTCCTCTTTTGTTTGAGTGGATTACCAAGCGGTTGGCAGGCCCCATTATGTTGTTGGATACAAAGAACTGATCAGGACAGAGAGTGTACTTTGCACAGCATTAGTTTATCTTCTTCAAATCTTTTGCCCATTTTTAAATATTTTTTAATTATTGAATTTTGAGAGTCCTCTGTGTATTTTCTATGCAAGTTCTTTTTCAGATATGTACTTTTTTCCCAATCTATAGCTTGTTTTTATATTTTCTTTCAAAGAGCAAAAAAATCTTCAAAGAGCAGAAGTTTATCATTTTAAGGTGGTCCAGTTCATCAGTTTTTTTTTTTCTGTTAGGGATAAATGTTTTTCTTTTTGTTGTCATATCTAGCTCAAAGACTTTCTGTTGTCTCTTAGAAGTTTTATAGCTTTAGTTTATACGTTTAGATCTATGATTTATTTTCAGTTATCTTTGTATATGGTGAAAGGTATGAATAGAGATTCATCTTTTTATATATGTTGTCCAGTTATTTCAACACCATTGATTGAAAGGCTATTCTCTCTTCCCATAGAATTGCCTTTGTACCTTTGTCAAAAATTGACCTTATTTTTTTTTTTATGCTGCCATTAGAAAGTAGGCAATTGACCTTATATGTGTGGATTTATATCTGGACTTTTATTCTATTCTGTTTATCTGTGTGCCTAGTCTTTTGCCAATACCCAACTGTTAGGATTACCATAGTTTTATAAAGCTTCTTAAAATTAGGTAGAGTGATTCCAGTTTTGTTCTTTATCAAAGTATTGGCTATTATAGGTTTTTGTTTTTCTATATAAGTTTTAGTGATCAGTTTGTCAATTTCTACAAAAACTCCTGGTGATACTTAAATTGAAATTGCATTGAATTTCTAGTTCAGTTTGGGGAGAATTGACATCTCAATAAAATTGACTCAGTTCACGAACATGGTATAATTTTCTGTTTATTTAGGGCTTTGGATTCTGTCAGTGGACATCATTTTAAATCCCTGTTGTCTGTTTTTTCCTTCCCTCTGCCAGCCTTACAAGGCAAGTTCAGGAGTGTGGCTGGGTCTATAGAAAAAAACCAATCCCTGGCCCCCTTTTTTAGCGTATGCCTCAAGCTCTCTGTTACACAACTTGAGACAAGAAGAGCTTCCCTTCTAAAGCAGGGCCTGTCTTAGTGGTCATATGGCAGGTCCAGCTAAGAACTTTAAGTTCACATGAACCATTTTTCTTGCTAAGCACCCCAGAAACTATGCATGGGCTTGCCCTGACTCATTAGTGACCACAGAGTGCTAAGGTCACTTGTTTTGATTTTTGACGTTTCCCATTTGCTCATTTTATTTATTTATTTATTTTGAGACAGAGTTTTGCTCTGTTTCTCAGGCTGGAGCGCAGTGGAACAATCTCTGCTCACTGTAACCTCTGCCTCCTGGGTTTATGTGATTCTTGTGCCTCAGCCTCCCAAGTAGCTGGGATTACAGGTGCCCACCACCACACTTGGCTAATTTTTGTATTTTTATTAGAGATAGGGTTTCATCGTTTTGCCTCAAGTGATCCACCAGCCTTGGCCTTCCAAAGTGCTTTCTTAATAAGGTTTTTCCTTTCAAATAAGGGACCTCAGAGAATACACAAGAGGTTGAAACCTTTCTAAGCCCCTGACTTTGAGAAGTCTCTTAGGTTGTGCATACCATTTCATCTGTAAGCCTTCCTCTACATTTTTGGAATGTCCCAGCAACTGTTTCTCTCAACTCTGGACAGAACAGCTGTCAGTTGAGTGACTAGTTAAACTGTGCCTCAGCAGCTTGTTCTGCATAGCTGCACTCTCTCACTTTCCCAAGGGCCCTTACCCAGCCTGTGCGTAACAGTGTGTTGTGTCTCTTCTCTCCTGATCTGCCTCTGCTGCCCAGGAGCAAACACAGACTACAGGCCACCAGACGATGCTGTGTTTGATATCATCACAGATGAGGAATTGTGCCAGATACAGGAGTCCGGCTCCTCCTTGCCTGAGACACCCACTGAAACTGATTCTCTTGACCCAAATGTGGCTGAACAGTGAGTAGAGGTCACCTCCATTTCTTGAGTACTCATGGCAAGCCTGACTGTTGTGCTTTCTTATCAAAGAATGAGTGAAGTGAGACGTTGGAAGCAGGATTGACTGTCTTTGCCTAAGGGAAGGTGCCCGAGAACAGTGCTTTGTGATGACCTGGAAGAACACCAGTGCTTGGGTAGTGGTCAGTTTGAGCCTTGCAGGGAGTTCCTGGGAGATGTCAGTGGCCCCTGGTTTCAGCGTCACCATTAAGGCCTGTCTTTCTTGGTTTGAGCACCTGTGTTAGTTTGCTTGGGTGCTATATCAAATACCGCAGACTGGGTGACTTAAATAACAGAAGTTTACCTTCTCACAGCTCTGGAGGCTGGAAATGCATTGGCAGGTGCTGGCAGGGTTGGTTTCCTGTGAGGTGCCGCTCCTCGGCTTGCAGGTGTCTGCCCCCTTACTGCTTCTTCCTGTGGCTATCCCCTGTTGCACACCTCTGGTGTCTCCATGTCTCTCAATCTCCTCTTCTTATAGACAGTGGTCAGATTGGATCAGGGCCCACCCTAATGGCATCATCTTAACTTAATCATTCATCTACAGGCCTAATCTCCAAGTGCAGCCACAGTCTGGGGTACTGGTGCTTAGGGCTTCAGCATGTGAATAATTTGGGGTATGAGGAGACAATTCAGCCTATAAAACAACCCTTGCTGGGCCTCTCTTGACAGTTGATCAGAGCAACATGCTGCAGCGTGCTAATGGAAAGGAACACGCCCTGGGGATCACTGGACTGTGGGGGTTGGGAGAACACTGCAGGCTAATACAGTCAGGGAATGCATCAGAGCAGGGGTGTCCAATCTTTTGGCTTCCCTGGGCCACATTAGAAGAAGAAGAATTGTTTCAGGCCACACATAAATACACTAACACTAATGATACCTAAATAAGCTTAGAAAAAAAATCACCATCCTCCCCCAAAAAATTTCATAGTATTTCAAGAAAGTTCATGGATTTGTATGGGTCACATTCAAAGTCCTGGGCTGCACGCAGCCTGTGGGCTGCAGGTTGGGCAGCTTGCTTCAGAGGAAGGTATTCCAGGAAGGAAGGGAAAGGCCCAGAGTCACAGAGGCTGCAGTGAGTAGGGGCTATCTTGGGTGTTGAGTTTGGTGATGGATTGGCTTCATCCGTGAGGCTCCAGCACAGTGAGTTTAGTTCATCTTTTGGAAACAGTAATCAGGCTTGGTAAGGATGCCATGAGAAAGGAAGCTCGGAGATAGTTGCAGTTGTCTCTGATAGAGGTGTCCTCTCGGAGGTCACTTTAGCTGCAGATAAAACCACCGAAAGCCTCAAAGTTATAGCAGTAAGAAAAATATGGACAGGTCTATTACTTGGTGCCCTGTGGAACCCAAGGGACTTTCCACTCATCGAGCCTGCACTTTGCCCTAGCACTGGTATTTTATGTTCCTCTTAATCAGCAACCTGGCTCCACCGAACCTTCCTGACTGCTGCAAGAATGCTGCAGCTTACAGTCAGCCTGTGCATAACTGTGTTGTGTGAGAGAGCAGGCTTCAGAAGGACAAAACAGCCACTGTAATGATGGTCTTCAGTGCTTATTCTCCCTTGGCCCTCTCATGTTTCTAGTATAGCTATTTTCCAACAAGGTTTTCAAGGAGAGTTTTACAAGGGCCAATTTTTTAAAACATGAATTGTATAAAGTGCCACCATGTTAAAATGCCAAGAGTTTATGACATGGGACCCATAGAAAAGGAGGTCATTGCTTGATGTTTCTCAGCCCTTGTTGTCCGACTTTAATGCAGCTTCTACGAAAAAAGCACTGGCCGTTCAGAAACTCAAGAAAGAATGTATGTGGTTCCAGGTCCCAGACGTTTCTCGACCCATTTTCTCTAGTTAAGGACATTTGATGTTGCTCCTGCCTCGACATTGAGATCTGCCCCTCTTTTCCTGTCCAGAATTCAGAGGACTGATCTGTCAGATTGATCATTCAGGATTTCTGCTGCATGTATTTCATCTTCATGAGGCTGCCAGTGCAAGAGACTTCAGGCCTATGAATATCTACACAACCCTCTGTTCCCTGACTAGAGAGTGACTGAACTCACCATGTTGTAGCTTCATGGATAAAGCTAGCTTGATCACCAAACTCACTAGACCCAAGATTGCCTCTGCTACTGTCATTTCTGTAACTTTGGGCTTTTCCTTTCCTTCCTGGGATACTCCTCCAGCCCCTAACCATGTAAGCCTGCAGTATTCTCCCAACCCCTATGGCCCAGTGGTCCCTGGGGCATGGTCCATTCCATTAGCACTAAGCTACACTCTGTCTCCACCACCTGGAAAGCTTGGTGGGTAGATGGTAGGTGGTAAGGTGAGCAGGACCAGGAACCTGCGGGCCTGGGAGGACATTCTGGCTTGAAAGTATCTTGCTGCCTCCTCTAGCCTGCGTGAGAAAGTGACTATCCTGCAGCTGGCTCTCTCCTCACCCCTCACCTTCCTCTGCCGAGTAGGAACAAAAACAGGAGGCATTCCGACTGCTGACAAATATGTGTCGTTTTGGTCATGGGAAATCAGGAACTGTTCCAGGGGAAAGAAACTGCCAGCGTGATGGTCCACGACCACCAAGACGGATCTGGTACTAACTGACGGGAACCTGCAATCCCTGCACTTCTGTTTGGGTGAAGAGCCATTCTTCCAAGTCGGTTAAAGGCGGCACTGCCAGTCACCTTTTTGTGCATTAGCTGGAGATAAACACAAGTATTTCTGGCAGTGTTTTCCTACGTTCTTTTTCTTCTTAAGTTTTAAGACCTAAATAAAAAACACCAAGAGTCTGAGAAAGTATGGGAAATCTGAAGCCCCAGATTTGTGTAAGCATCCCTGGCAAGAAACTTCAAGAAAAAATAAGCAAGTCCAAATTAAGAAGGGATATGGGAAACCTTAAACACTAAGTCTAAATTCATGAGGAATTTCAGGCCACTTGGAAGTAGTGTTGTTGAAAGTGACTCTGTTATGTGCCTTTCTTAAACCAGCTGCTCTTACATGTGACCTCACTAGTCCCTGTGCTGCCCACCAGGAAGTGGAAATTGTCATCTCATTTTATAGCCAAAGAAGCTGAAGCCTCAGGAAGCTGGATAATTTGTGGTGTTGGAGGTGCCAGCACTAGGCTTTGGACTCCTCCCTCCAGTCCACTGGCTTAAGAGTCATTCAGAACAGTTCAGCTCTCTTCTCCCCATCCCATGTCCATCTTCCCACCTCCATGTTCACTCTTTCGCACAAGTACACATTCTTGGGGCTAAGGAAGTTGTTTGCGCTACCCCTTCTCCTGGCAGAGATGGGTCAGGAAGAGGTCTCAAAGTCCAGCCTGCCAGGGAGACCTGGCCGGATGTTGGGACTCGCTAAGGAACCTCCCAGTGGTCCCTGTGCATGGCTCAGAGCTAGAATGGTGGTGAGAGCAGGAGCACAGCCCCTGACTTCTGCAGAAAAGATGGTATTCGTCAGAGCCCTCCAGACACACCTGTACACCCCCCTTTTCGGTCATTTAGGCCCACCCTCTGCCATCTCCACTGACCAGGTGCCCAGCTGTTCTCTAGACTGAGGCAGAGAAGGAAACCAAGCACTTGTCAGCTGGTGAACCAGGCCTGTGGAGTAAGGGCTGGCAGGAGCACTGGGCTGTGGCTCCCTCAGCCTTTGGTCAGCTTCTACCCAATCATGGCTTCCTTGAGGCCCAGCCTCCCCCTCTGGCTACCAGAAGAACAGACAGTATGGTGGTGAAGAACTCAAGCTCCAGAGTCAAACGTGCCTGGTGTGCCACCTCCAGCCTCCATGGCTCTAGGCAGGGCAGTCCCCGAACTCAGTTTCCTTTCTTACACAGAAGAGACTAGAACAGCACCCACCACTAGGGGTATTAGAAAGATTACATGAGAACTGTGTGTGTGGACCACTGAGCCCAGCCCAGTGCCTCATGCCTGGGAAGACTTTCATGGAGCTGTGTTGCTTTCCTGATATTGTGCCATCAGGGGCTGAGTTGTGCATGTACTGCTTGCTGCCCTCCCAGTACCTCGCACTACGTAGCCTAATTGTCTCCTCCAAGGAAGATTCTTCAGAAAGCTGGATGACACTAATTGAGCTTAAACTCTCCCACAAAAATGAACCCGGAACCCTCAGAGCGTCTTTGCCAGTAATTGCATCAGAACTGGTGCTTTGTGTCTGAGTGTCTAGGGGTGCTGTGGTAGATTTGTCACCCACCAGAAGATTTGATGCTTGTTATCTCAGAAACAAAATGAGAACAGGATATGGTGAATGGTTAAGGTTACAAAGCCACCTTGCATGTGGGTTAACCCAAGATCTCTGCCTTCAGCTGAACACTGAGGTGACAGGTACCCTGTGGCTTGTCAGTGGCAGGAAACCTTTCTGCAGCCAATGTTCTGGGCAAAGAAAGAGGCTGTTTACTGAGGTGGTAGTCCTAGCTCTGTTGTCTGAGGTTTGGCAGGCATTAATCTCTCTGAACTAGTTTTCTCATCTGAAAATGGGGATGATAGTGCCAGGCCTCCTACACAATGGCATTAGTTACCAGGGACTAGCAGGGATGGGCAGCTGGAAGAGGGTGCTGCTTTGAGAGCTCCTTGGAGGAGGAGGCCAGAGTGACTGCCCTGACCGCCTTCCTGACCACTCCCTGATCACTGTCTGCCCTGCCTCCACCCCTGCAGTAGGGGTAGCTCTAGGCTTTTCTCTTCTGTGGCACCATCTCCTCCATCCAGAATATCCACAGAGGACACACCTGGGCTCCTAGCTCCCAGGTTGTCCCTAGAGTCAGTGTCACTTGTGTTCCCCACATCTCAGATGATATGGCCGTTTGTGGCCTCTGCCATATCTCTAATGGGATTGGGGCGCTTAAGTACCACAGCTACCCCCAGGTTTGGGAACTTGGTAGGGAAAGAGCATGTCCTTTACTCTCCAATCCTGAAGCCACACCAAGGTATTGTGGACTCAAACAGAGCTCACACTCAGCCTGATCCCCTCTCCCCAGGCCTCTGATGCCACATGCTGGTGCGGGTGAGCGGAGGGGAGAGCCAAGTGGAAGGGAGAAGGGTGGGCCTGAGGTTGGGAACTGGCCCTTCCCTGCACATGACCACACTCTCCTCTGTGGAATGGAGCCTGTACCAATGGTGTCTTCTGCTTCCTGGGCTGTGATGTGGATGGAATGAGATAAGGCATGAAGGCCTTCTGTAATCTGCACGTGTTATGCCAGTGTTTATTCCCCTACCCAGGGGAGGGGATTGGAAAACTGACATCTACTCCAAAGAGTGGCAGGTAAGGGCCCAGAGGCATAGAATCAATGAGTGGCTGAGGAGGCAGAGAAGGCAAAGAAAGATTTTGCTGCTGTGCTGTTCCTGGGTCCAGGCAGGCAGGGCTTTCCTAAGCTACAAAAGGCCAGTGCAGAGACCCTGGGAGGAAGCAGGCACCTGGTCAGGGAAATCCCCTTGGTCCCAGGTGCTGCTTTTCTGTTGCTGTGACCAGGCAGGCCCAAGCATGGCACTTGCAGTGCGCTGGCCGTGCTCACAAGCACTGTGGAAGGGAAGACTGTCATGAGCCAGTGGTGTAGGTGGTGAACCAGGGCTTGGGTTGGGGTGCTGCATCACCTGTCCAGAGATACATAGTTGTGGAGCTGTCACGGAACACACTGAGTGAGCTCAGAGCCCTGCATTCTCATCACACCATGCTGCATCTCTCCATGGGGACTCGTGGAGATGCTGCAGGACTCTGCTTCTGCCTCTGTCCCTTGGGCCGGGACACTGTCACTGGTGGCCCCTCTGTCAGAAGTACTCCATATTAACATGAGTGCACAAAGGGGGAATGACAGAAACTCTTTTCAAAAGCCAATTAAAAGATAAATGTCAGCCTTGTCACCCTAAAAGGGCAGAATCTGTTGCACTTGGAGGTCCATGTGGCCTGGGTGCAGTAAAACTCTGCTTTGCATTTAGGTGTGTTTATGAAACGGTAGGTAGGATCCTGTGGGCCCTGAAAGTGGTGTGCCACACACCTGGAAGGCACAACAAAAACCCTCCCTCACCTTGCTAACCCATGGGCTGATGTGGAGGGCTTCCATTTTGTGTCACCAGTTCTTGTAAGAAATAATAATTACTGGTATTTTTTGGACATTTTCTCCACAAATGCAAACTGTGCCAAGTGTTTCACATGCAGTGTCTCAAGTATTCACACCAACCCGTAGAGGTGGGTGCTGTTATGATCCATGTTTCACTAAAAAGAAAGGAAACAGGTGCCCGGAGGCTAAGAGATTTGCCCAAGGTCTTACTAACTGGTGAGTGGCAGGGATTCAACTGTGGTCTATCCAACCCCCAAAATCACACCGTTAAGTCAGTTCCGGCCTGTCTCTCTGTGCAGTCTTCTTAGCTGTTGTCAGTTGGTTCTCCATATTTTGGGATACATAAGCCCAAAAACATCCTTAAGCCTATTGAACAGATAGCCAGGATTTAATAAACATGCATAAAACCTGACATTTGAAACTGTGCCTCATCCTGTGACCATGTTCTAGAAGTTAAACAAATCTGCCCACACTTTGGACAGGAGGTTAGAAACCACAGTGAAAGAGCAGGGGCATTGTCATTGGTATATTCCATTTCCTTGATAGAACACCGCCCTGAAAGTTTGCAACTTACTTCCCATGTTCTGAGCCTAAAGGTAACTTTTTGGTATATTCCAGGCATACCACATTAAAACAGAATGTACCGAAGTATGAAAGTTTGGAGACTTTAAAAGTTTTATTTCTTAGTTATGAAACTCATATGCTATTAATATGTAACATAATGTGTGTATATACATTTATATATGTTGGCATGGCAGACATTGGAAAATTTCATTTTTAAATGAGCAAAGCCACCAAAGGGTCCACTTCAGAAATGCTGCTTAGATTCATTACAGTCTTAAACACTGTTTTGCACATTTTTCAAGCATTCCATGGACCACTTGAATTCTCAGCCTATTATAATTCGTTTTGCCCATTGTTGGAAAATTGACATCTACTCCAAAGAGTGGCAGGTAAGGGCCATTCCTGGTTTTGCCCATTCATAGCCCCTGGTGCTAGTTATTCTGGATTAATCAAAGCAACCTGAACATCTACCTATACAAAAGTCAAACCCCAAAGTGAGGCAGGACCTGATCTTATTTCTGTTCGGTGCCCTAGTGGTTGAGGTGTGAGCCTGCTAAGCCAGCATTTGTTTCCACAGCTGCTTTTACCTCCACTGTTTGCCCAGTAGTCAGAAGAGCCTTCTGAGCTTGGGCACCCACCGTGCCACCTACCATCAACAGCCTTGTTGGCTGTGCTCACCTCCTCAACCTTCAGCCCCAGTGCCAATCAAGGAGAACCTAACAGCATAGGAGTCGCGTGTCATCCCTCTTTGTTTCAGCATTCTTGGGGATAGAGGAAGGAAAGTGCTTAAAACTTTTAGGCCCCCTACTTGTGCTTTCAGCATGAGTGTTCAAGAAGAGAACAGTACATATTCACACTTGAGAGGAAGCATTCCAAACTGGCCAGTGTCTGATAACTTCTCCATGAGAAGGTGCAAGCTGTAAACAGCCTGCCTCACCAATCCAGAGGACGCAGCCATGCCTTACCAATTCCAGAGCAGCTATTCAAAACCTTGACAAGGCCTATAGCTGGAACACGCCGGTGGCCTCCACATAGTGGGAGGCAGAACAAGTCTTAGAATTGTCCTCAGAAGACTTCCATTGATGTGAGACCCCAAGGTAAGGGAGGCAGCCAATGTCCTTCACAAGTTTCCAGAAGTTCTTCCGAAACTTCAGGCTGACAAAGGCGTAGAGCACAGGGTTAAGGCAGGCACGCAGGTATGCGATCGCCTCTGTCACTACGATGGCGTACTGAAAGCTGGTCATGGCATCATACTCCCAGTGTGTGCTGCGGATGAGCTTCACAAGGTTGAAGGGCGTCTGGGTCACCAGGAACACAGCCATCACCAGGAAGATGATCTTTAGAGATCTGTGCTTCTGGAAGCCTCGAGCATGAAGCAGCGTTTTGATTATGACTGAATAGCAGACAATCATGGCGAGCAGTGGCAGGAAGAACCCCAGTGTCATCTGGGTGGCAAGAACCACAGTGGAAATCTCCTCATTATGGTAACCACATATGAGCTTGTCGAGATCAAAGACATTGCCATAGATGATTTGGGGCAAGGAAACCAGCAGGGATATCACCCAGATGAGCAGGGAGGTGACCTTGCCCCAGGTCATCCTCTTGGCTTGCTGGTTGTAGGCCTTTGTGGCCTTAACCACTGCAGTGAAACGATCCACAGTGATGCAGGTGAGAATGAGCATGGACGTGTAGAAGTTTATAGTGTAGATGCCCAGTAGGGTCTTGCACATGGCCTTGCCGAAGACCCACTCACGGATGCCTGCATAGGCCCAGAAGGGCAGGGTGCAGACAAACACCAGGTCAGCCAGGGGCAGGTTCACCAGGAACACATCCGTCAGGCTCTGCAGCTTATGGTAGAAGATGGATATGACCAGCACGAGGGAGTTCCCTACCAGACCGCAGATGAACACCACCAGGTATGTGCAGGGCAGAAAGACCTTCTTGAACTGCAGGAAGTGTTCATGCTCCTCCCGGCTGCTCTCAAAGGAACTGTTGAAGTCTTCGTAATTGTACTCTGCCATGGTGTCTGTTCTAATGAACACCTATGAGTAAGAACCCAGGAATTATATTTGGGGCTGAGGATGCCATTCTCTGTCTTTCTGCTGTCCCACTGACCACATTTAGAGGGGAAATAGCTGTCTCCTGAACCAACCCACTGGGATATGTAGGAACAACACAGCAACAATATTGAAAATAGCCAATTCTGAGGGGAAATTGCTCAGGCAGGACAAGGACTCTCCATTAGCCTGAAAATTCTCAGGATCTCACCCATCCAGGAGACAACTCATAACTGACCCCTACGTACATTCCATAAAATCCTGTGCTCAAGTGTTTTGAGAGCAAAAGTCGCCGTGCTGCCAGGTGGGCACAGCGCTCTTTGGAAGAGCAGCATGAGAATGGATGGTTGAGCCCACTGATAATCTGAGCTCATCAATGGGAAGCGCCTGTTTTCATCTCCCCCTGCCTCACCACAGTTACCCATCCTGAGCCCCATTTCCTAGTAAACTGTGAAAGCTAAAGCCAGTGCCCCTACCAGGGGGCTCTACTATCAAGGAGACTCCTGGAGACCACAGGTGTTTGGGGATGACAAGACTGCTCTGCTTGGGTAGGCAGTCCTTCCTGCCCTTACTTCCCCTCAATTGCATAGATTTTCAAAGGCTACTAATGGGGAAACAAGGCACAGAAAAGCCCATGGCTACCCAGCACTTTGGTGAGCTGGCTTCATGGATAAAGCGTTGGGCAGTTCTCCTCACTTCCCAAATAAACTTTCCCCTTCATCATCTAACACAGTTTGTGGCATTCCACCATCAGAGCCTCATTTCCTGAAGACTTCTGAGCAAGAAGTCTCTTAAAAAGGTAGATTTCCCCAAAGGGGAACCTTGTCTTAGCGTCTGTGATTGACAGCTTAGGACAGGCGTCCCCAAACTTTTTACACAGGGGCCCAGTTCACTGTCCCTCAGACCGTTGGAGGGCCGCCACATATTGTGCTCCTCTCACTGACCACCAATGAAAGAGGTGCCTCTTCCTGAAGTGCGGCGGGGGGCCGGATAAATGGCCTCAGGGGGCCCACGGGCCATAGTTTGGGGATGCCTGGAGGAGTCAGGGGCCTCCTTTAACAAGCAGAAGACCCAATTGAAATGGGTACCAGATGGGCTGCATTTCTTACCCAGGGATGTCACTTCTCTCTGACTCTTCCCTCTGCCCTGTGACCCTGCCAGAGACCACGGACAGGACAAGGGGTCATGTAACCTATGGTGTGGGAGCAGGAGCAGCTGCAGTAACATCAGCCCGTGAGTGCCAGGCCTGCCCTTGCTACTGACCTGCAGATATTCAACATGCAGCAGCTCATTTCCAGTGACCTGGAGCCATGTCTGGCCAGCACCTCA
The DNA here is from genome assembly GCF_048565385.1 of Saimiri boliviensis. NCBI lineage: Eukaryota > Metazoa > Chordata > Mammalia > Primates > Cebidae > Saimiri > Saimiri boliviensis. Next base: position 15,696,187 of record NC_133456.1, read on the forward strand.
AGAAGGTGTATGAAGAAGAGCAGGTGTTTGGATAGAATCTCTGCCAAGTTTAGCAAAGTCAGAATATTGCCTGACCAGACAAGGACATATAAACAATGAGGTTACCTCTCCTAATCCACTCAGAAACACTTCTGTCCCTGACGTTGAGTCCGAACTGGGAGCAGTGTCTCTGATGCTGCTGCTTGCCTCTGTCTTTCCAGGGGCCAGAGTGCCCTTTCTCTCTAGCAAGGAAGGATGCTGCCTTTGGGCTAAGACTGCTTAATAAATAATCCTTGCCCTTCGACCACAGTTGTTAGATCTCTAAGGGAGATAAGTCAGCCAGTAGACATCCTGCCCCCCACAAGCTTTCTGGGGTACTGTATTGAGTAGGTAAGATAATGTTTATGTGTTATTGATTCACACAGGCAAAAACATAGATTTTCATCCTTTAAAATATGAAACAGGTGGCTTTACTCTTAAGAATAACGTCCAGCTCCCCATTATTGCTTGACTTGCTCTTGCCTTTTTTTGATATCTTCCTGTTCAAGCTTTTCTGCTCCCTTATGCTGCTATTACATATTTCCTCAAAGGACCGGTGCAAATTCATGTGTAAGAATTGGTAAACTTTGTTGTGTAGTAATTGGTAAACAGATTGGGCCTGGACAGTGCTGTGCAAATAGAGTATTAAAAATTACTTTCCCTTCTAGAAGAGGCCAAATTAAACATTCATTTATTTCTCTTCTGTAATCCTATTTTGATCTCTGCAAATTAAAAAAATACATATACAACTTTGGAAATAGTGTAAAAGTCTGATAATAAATGATGAAGCAAATTATAATTCAGACATAAAATATGACTTCAATGTTTAGGAAGTATTTTTAACGATTTTGGGAAATGTAATACAGTTAAATTGCTAAAAACAGTGTAAACACAAAGCAAATATGCAAAGTATTAGCTATTACTGTTACAACAAATAGATGTCAAAAACCATATAAAATTGTGATTCTTAACCTTTTTTTAATCATAAACTCCTTTGAGAATCTCTTAAAAACTGCAGACCTTTTCTCAGAAATAATGCGCACGCATGCGCATGCACACACACACGCACACACACACACACACATACACACACACACACACACACGCCCCTCTGCAATTCTGGGAGTCCATGAACCCCTTGAATCCCTCTGCCATGTATTCTGAACTCATTTAAGAGTTCATGATAAACTCTATGATTTTGACTGTACTTTTAAAAACCTGGAAAAAATAATCGCATTTTATTAGCATTTGGCCTTCAACTGAGGGAGTTATGGATGACCTATTTCTTCCTTCTTTTTTTAATAGTTCCCAAAGTTTCTACAGTAGTACATTGATTTATAATGAAAAAAGAACATAAATGATAATCTGAGAAAACAGCCTTAGGCAAAAGAAATGAAAACAGAAATTATTCATTGAGCAAATATAGACACTAACTAGAGTCTCCTTATCTCCCCAGGTGTATCTGACTATGCCATTTCTAGCAGTACCATCAGCCTACAGGCACTAACTGTGTGCCCAGAAACATGATCGCTGTTTTTCATGTTTCTCCAGTTTAACCCATACGGTAGCAAATGGCAGTGATGGAATTTGAACTAAAAGCGGTTGAGCTCCATAGCCTGGCATTTTACACTGTGCCCCACTACAGACAGGAATCTGAGAATACCAACAATACCTGGAGTTAGTCCTCCCCGTCTTCTTTTAAGTATAAAGTGTAAGACAAATGACTCACCGGCAGAAATGCTTGGTCGGTTTGTTCCAGAGATGAGCTTGCTCACGAAGCAAGGTCTGCCTCTACTTCTGTGATGTGGTTCATGTTTCCGCTGAACCTTTTTTAAGAGCCCTCAGCTGGTTATATACGAGACCCATCCCTACTCCCGTCCTTTAGTTGTGAATCCACATGACCAGCCCTCCCCTGTGTAATGCATGGATCAGTCAGAGATGGATGGGTGACTCTGATACCCCATACCCCCTTCGTTCTGCCTCGGGGCTGATTCTTCTGTCAGAGCATGACAGGGGTTTTATTTTTTTTTTAATTTTTTTTTTTTTGAGACGGAGTTTCGCTGCTCTTGTTACCCAGGCTGGAGTGCAATGGCGCGATCTCGGCTCACTGCAACCTCCGCCTCCTGGGCTCAGGCAATTCTCCTGCCTCAGCCTCCTGAGTAGCTGGGATTACAGGCACGTGCCACCATGCCCAGCTAATTTTTTGTATCTTTAGTGGGGACGGGGTTTCACCATGTTGACCAGGATGGTCTCGATCTCTCGACCTCGTGATCCACCCGCCTCGGCCTCCCAAAGTGCTGGGATTACAGGCTTGAGCCACCGCGCCCGGCTGGGGGGTTTTATTTTTAAACTAAAGGGGAACAATAAGGAAGTTTGGCTCTGGCCATCCACTGAAGATGGTAGCATTGTTACCTTAAAATTACTTCATTCATGAGTCAGACGTCTTTTTGAAACAGTTGAGGTCTGGGCCAGTGCTGAGTCCATGGCTGGGTTCTGTGTGCACATGCAGCTCCAGCATATGTGATGGCGGTTTTGCCCCATAGCAGCCCTGCAGTGGATATTTTCCCTCTTTTATAGGTGAGAACACTGAGGACCATAGCCAAAATAACAGCCCCCAGTCCACACAGCTAGAAACTGGCAAATTGAAGATACACACTTAGGTCTGTGTCATTACCAGACCAATGAACAGGATGACGATGGGTCTGCCAGAAGTCCTGGTGCAGCCCCACCTCCTAAGCCCACACCACTCAGGCCCCTCAGCAGGCAGTGCCCACCCACTCTGCCTAGCCTGGCTGGAATCATCTGGTTTCCTTGGTCTGCCCTTTCTACTCCTGGAATTCCCCAGATGTTGACAACTTTTATCTCAGCACAGTTCTAGCTGTCAGCCTCCATGATCTAACGTTACTGACCCTTCTGGGAAATAACACTGGAAGGCAGGAATTGGAGGCATGTCTGCTTTCCCAGAAGCAGCTGACCTCTTGTGGAGGTGCCTGGCCTCCCTTCTCTGACTGTGCACTGCCATTCAGGCTGCTTCTCCCCAGTGCTGTTGCTCTCTCTACCACCTGCTAGGCGGACCTTCTCATGTGGCTCTTCATAAGGGCAAATGTCAAGTATTGGGAGCAGGGACCAGGAGCAGCCTCAGGATCCAGAGACTAACACTCAGTTCTACTGCAAGCTTGGCCCTATGCTGGATGCTTCTGTGTACAGCCATCTAATCCTAATCACTTACAGATAGACAGAAGATTAGAGAGATTAGCCCACTGCCCAAGAACACACATCCCCAGCCGTCACCCAGGACTGTCTGGCTGCACAGCCAATGCTTCCTGTTCTGCTCTGTGTATGGAGCTGTGATAACAGATCTGAAGACCTCTAGTAGGTTTGCAGGCATTTTCTGAGTGAATTAGTTCAGACTATCCTTTCTACCAAACTGGTACAAATGAGTGAGGTGTTCCTTATGGGCATGAACCATGAGGCTGCGTAGACTGCATACCAATGGACAGGTGGATGCAGGGAGTGGTGAATGAACGAAAAAAGGAATAGACTGAGCCAAATAGACCCCTGTCTTTCTGAAAGAGACCTTTCAAGGCAGGATGGCAATTTAAAGTAACCCTGCCTAATATTTAGGAATCTTTAAGCTTTGAGGCAGGCGTCCCCAAACTTTTTACACAGGGGGCCAGTTCACTGTCCCTGAGACCGTTGGAGGGCTGCCACATACTGTGCTCCTCTCACTGACCACCAATGAAAGAGGTGCCCCTTCCTGAAGTGCGGCGGGGGGCCGGATAAATGGCCTCAGGGGGCCGCATGCGGCCCACGGGCCATAGTCTGGGGACTCCTGCTTTGAGGGCTGAGTTTTACCTAGGTACAAGTCAACCATGCCATTCAAGACAGGTCCATAGACAGTATTAGAATGGCCTGAGCCTCGTCAGACACCGTTGGCCATGCTATTCTTGGCAAGCCTTTCTACTCCCTGGGGAAAACAGGCTGGCACCTAGAGCCCTCCATGACTATGTATATGTGTTAATATGGAAATATGCATATTTGAGAAAGCATGGCTTGTTTATCATGGCCATTCTTTAATGGAAACTTCTCTGTAGTACAAAAGACTTGCAACTAAATTTGAGGAGCTGAGCTACTCACAGGTTTGGGGCTAAAATTTTGTTTTACAAAATGTCTTTTGTTTACTTTACAAAATGCCTTTTATTGTCTGCCAGTTTGTAGTGTTAATTGTCTAAAGAGCATTACTTTTATTTGAAACAAAACTTTAAACTTCTTAAGGGTGGGTACCCAATCGTATGTGTCTTAGATTTCCCCAGAAGTACCTAAACATCTTCTAAATAAACTTGGGGGAAGAGTAAAAGGGAAGTGCAGACATACCTGCTGCAGATTTATCTTGGAGGTCAGGTTGTTGGCCTGCTCTCCTTTCCCGAACATTGCAGAGCTGCTAAGTTATCTGTTCCAGGATTCAGATGAGACATTTACTGCTCTGGTGGGAGCAGAGCTACTAAGGCTGAGAGGTATTGTTCTGGGGGTTGTTAATAAGCAGGAGAGCTGGAGAAGGAATCCGCGTGTAGAGGTTAACTACATCCAGCGGAAGAAGGTGAGGTGTAGAAGTGTCCTACCACTAGGAATTATGTATCTGAGTCACGGGCACCAAAGTATATTAGCAGCAGCAAATCCATGTGGGTCTGCAGCATCTTGAGTCTTGCCTCCTTGGAGGAAAGAATTTTGGGGCGAAAGTAGGTTTAAGGCAGAGGGAGAGACTAGGGCAAGTTTTAGAGCAGGAACAAATGGAAGTAAAGTATACTTGGAAGAGGGCCAAGCAGGTGACCTGAGAGATCCAAGTGCCCCATCCAGCCCTTGATTTGAGGTTCCCGTACACTGGCGTGGTTCCAGGCTTTGTGTTTCTTCTCCCTTGACCCTTCCCTTGGAGCAAGCTGTCCGCAAGCGTGATGGCTTGCCAGCACTAGGGGCCGCATGCTCAGTATGTTTACTGGAGTTATATGCATGCTCACCGGAGGTGCTTTTCCCTTATCTGTCGAATGTTTCTAGAGGACCGGTTAAACTCTGCCATTTTGCCTGTTAGGGATCATGCTTGTGCCCACCCGCCCAGCTCCTGAGATCTTACCAGGAAGCTGCTGGTTACTAGCTTCAGATGTTTTCTATCTATTGGAAGACTCTTTCTCTGGCTCTGGCTGCAACCAGTTATTTTAGAGAGTCAGTTTAACAATTTCCCAACCATTGCTTGATGGTCGCCTGACATTCCTGGGGGAGGGAGGCCCTCTCTTGGCCCTGCTCATGTCTGCCTAGCTACCTACTCTTAACACTAGGAATTTATAAGCAATGGATTAGCAAAGTAAAACCAAGTTAATACAATAATAATAATAAATCAGTAGCAAAATTAAAAGATGCCCCCAGATCACAGAGTGAATGTGATGTGTGTGGTGTGGTTCAGCCCAACCTTCCAAACCTCTGGTCAGTGGAGCCTTCTGCTGTGAGAGGCCTGTGCTGTACCTGCAATGACCACAGTGGCCACCAGTCCAGGTGATAACTGAGCACTTGAAATGTGGCTACTGTAACCAAGGAGCCAAATGTTTAGTTTTTTTTTTTTTTTTTTTGAGACGGAGTTTCGCTCTTGTTACCCAGGCTGGAGTGCAATGGCGTGATCTCGGCTCACCACAACCTCCGCCTCCTGAGTTCAGGCAATTCTCCTGCCTCAACCTCCTGAGTAGCTGGGATTACAGGCACGCGCCACCATGCCCAGCTAATGTTTTGTATTTTTAGTAGAGACGGAGTTTCACCATGTTGACCAGGATGGTCTCGATCTCTTGACCTCGTGATCCGCCCGCCTCGGCCTCCCAAAGTGCTGGGATTACAGGCTTGAGCCACCACGCCCGGCAAATGTTTAGTTTAATATGAATTTAAGTTTATATAGCCACATATGGCTAGCAGCTATTGTACTGAAGAGTACAGTTCTAACCTGAAGTCACCTCCACTTCACGGGAGACTGTTCACAGATGGAAACTGACCAGAGGGACAAGAGGAGCCCATGTAATCAGAAGAAGCAACACTTCTCACTCTGCCTGGCCTAGCGAGGCTGAGGGGAGATGGCGCCCTCTGGGGAAGTTTGGCAGCAAGGCACCTTGGGCCGTAGGGGTTTTCCAGGCATCCGTTCCTCCCTCTGCTAGTTTCTAAACAAGCAGAAGATCTGTACCGCAGGCAGTCTGCAGGATTGAAGTTGTGTGGTAATTATGTAACAAGCAGGCTGAGGCCATTTGATCTGTGACAGGGAAGGACTGTAGACTCCCTTCGTAGAGACCAAGCTGGAGGGGCTCCACCGTGACTCACGCAGAGGGGTGTGGACTCTAGGACTGCCGTGCCCGGGACTGCCTGGTTTGTGCTCAATACTTTATCCTGACTCGCTCCTAATGCGGACGCCTTGGGTATGTCCTCCTTCGAGAGCATTTGGGACAGAAGAAAACCTTACTCTGAGACAAATAATGTAGACATTCACTGGGCGTGGGCCGTGTGCACAGCAAGCTGCCCGGGCGTACCAGGGTGAAACCCACAGAGGGACAGACAAGTTGACAGACTGGAATATGTGCTCGAGAGATATTCAGCTCCACTGACCACAGGCTCCTGGCAGAAACTGAGAAGGAAAGGGTGGCATGCCATCATCAACCAAGCTAGCAGTAGGCTGCCATGACCAGAGCGAGGGGAGGAGGAAGGCTGTGTGGGCGGTGAGGATCTGTTATCTTTGCTGATTCTGCCTCAGTAGCAAGGAAAGGAAGCAGCTCTAGTAGGAGCTGGGGTGCCCTCTAGTGATCATGCTTCCGTTGCCATCCTTCTCAAGCGCCTACATCCCTTGGCATTCTCTGAGTTGCTGGAACATTTTCTAGGGCATCCCACAGTAAGAAATACATCTTACATGGCTACCTAGTGTACATGTGTGTACATATACGGTCAAAACAAGCCTCATAAGTACTTACCCTCGTAACATGCAATATACTATTGTATTTTCTATTTTATTCTAAGTGTTGGTCATAATCTACTAAATTGATTCATGGTCCAATAAATGGATAATGACCTGCAGTTTGAAACCCTATTGAGAAGAAAGCCTTCTGCCCTAATTGTTACCTTTGAGACTGCATCACCCACCCATCTCACTCCCACGTCACTCATGTAACGTATCTGCCAGGGCCAGCAAAGGTCTAGGAGACCTGCTCTGTGAATCATCCGCTTGTCTGTGAGTCATTGTGGTCAGGGAGGAGAGTGATGGATGAAGAGAGAGGATCCTGTGTTAGGATATCTTTTATCCTGAATGCAGGAAAATTGGGAGAACCAACTACAGCTTTCAGAGCCTCTCTCATCCTACATTATTTCTTTATCTCGTTTATGGTATTTACAAGGATGAAAGCAGGCCTGAGTGGCCCTGGCCTGTCTGCTGTGGACCGCTGCTTCCCTGTTATCGAGTGGGTGGTTGCACGAGCGGGCTCCTTGAGCAGCTTCTTGCACTGATGTTCCCTGTTTCTGTTCGTCCCAGGGTGAGGGTGGGGACCTGGAAACCAGTAGCTGGAAAAGCAAAAAGAAGGAGGTGTTAGGCAACGAGGAGGACAGAGAGGGGGCTGGGGCCAGGTAGAAAAAGACAAAGCATGCCCCCGGTGGCAGCACGTGCTGCAGCCCACGTTCTTCCTGCACCTTCCCTGAGAAGAGCACGGGAGCTGCCGGCAGGAAGCTGCTTACCAGAGCAAGCCCACCTCTTTCTCAGTCAGTGGGCTCCATACCATGCTACCTCTGAGTCCTTTAAAACGTACAGCCTTTTCAAGCCATCAGAACCCGGAGGCCATCCAGTTCCATCCCCTTCCATTTAGAGAAGGGAAACTGGGGTCTCAGGAGGCAAGTGCTCACCGTGAGTCACACAGTTAGTCACAGTGCTGAAGCTGAAACCATGATGGACCCCTCCACAGTCATACCACCTTCCCTGCCCTCAGGGGCCACAGAGACCTCCAGCTAGACGGAGCCCCCCCACTGCTCAGGGCTGGTGGCATTCGGCCCCTGGAAGAACACGGATTGTTTCGGCATTTTGAAAGGAAGCCACATTGAGTGGGAGATCTTCCTCATTGATGCCGGCACAGGAGGGCAAGCCTTTGTTTTGGAACTAGGTTTCCTCTTTGTCAGAACTGGGGGGTGGAGCTGGTTGGGCTCTGAGGCACCTGAGATTGTATAAGCCCCGGGCTGAGCTAAGCCTAGGGTCCCACAGGGAGAGCACTAAGTTGCTGTCAGGGTCTAGTTCTGGCTCCAGCCTTGCCTCTGAGGAACTGCCTGGGCCTCTGTGTCCCTATCAGTGAAGTGCAGGGACTGCAATCTGCCAATATGTTCTAAGGATCAGTAATTGAGACGGTGTTCAAAACCTCCCCTGGGTGACTGTTCTTGTGCCTCAGGGATGGGCCAGAGGCTTCTCTAGTCATGCACTGAGAAGGCAGGACCCGTTGGTGCTGGTACCTTGGCCCCGTGGCAATAGCTCTGCTGGCGTGGGCTAGGAGAGTGGCCGATTTGTGTTTCCACTCACCCTCTATAGCAGGAGGTCTCTTCCCTACAGCTGCTCCAGGGAAACTGCTGTAGCCCTATTGTCTTCTCCCTGTCCGCTTGCTTGGCCCTGGCCCCTGCGGCCCTCCCTCTACTCACAAAATCTGCTGGGGCCTCTGTCACGGCCTCTGCAATTAAAGGATGCTCCATGCATCTGGATTTGGCTACATGACTCCAAGACTGTGGACCCAGGATGTGAGACCCTGTATGTTGATAGCTAAATGCCTGTGTTCTCATTTGTGGCATTTCAGGGACACTACATCAACCTCGCTAACGCCTGAGGACACTGAAGACATGCCCGTGGGGCAGGATGCGGAAATCTGCCTGCTGAAGTCTGGAGAACTAATGTAAGTGGCAGCTGCTGCCTGGGCCCTCCCAGGTTTGGCGTTGGAGGACCACTGGCCTCTCCAGTGCCAGCATTGGGGACCGCCCCGGGGGCTCTGACTTGGAACCAGTGGGGCTTCAGTTTCTTTCTTTTCTTCAGGTATAGCTTATATACATTAAGATTCAAGCAAGTATACAGTGCCTGAATTTTGATGAATGATGCAGTGTAATCACTACCACAGTTAAGATATAGAACAGTTCCCTCACCCTGGAAAGTTCCCCGTGCCCCTTTATAATTATTCCTCCCACACCCCATGTTCTTTTCTCAAAATAACTTTGTTAATTTTCTTATTGTATGAGCAAAACACTTTCATTGTAAAAAAATTAGGAAAATAGAGATAAGCAAAACATTTTGGTATATAGCCTTCTAGTCTTTTTTATATATACATACATACATATGATTTTTAACACAAACAAATATTCTAAATCTTATTTTGTAGTCTCTTAAAATTTGCTATGGCATGAGTATTTTTCCCTATGATCGAGTTCTCTAGTGTTATGTCCACTGGCTGCGTAATTGTCATTGAATAGATTCAATCATTCATTCACAGATATTTATTCATTAGCTATGATGTGCCAGGTACTGTTTTAAGTGCTTAGAGTATGTCAGTAAACAAAAGCAACAAAGACCCACCCCTAACCCTCATCAAGCTTACATTCCAGCAAGGGTTGACAGACGATAAACTGTACATATAATTAAGTAAGTCAATATTGTATCAATGTTACAGGGTGGTGCTTGCTATGGACAAAGGCAAAGTAGGATAACAGGGAAGGGGAATTTGCCATTTTAAACAGAGTGATACTGAGAAGATAAGACTTGAAGGAGGTGAAGGAGTTGCCAGACATATATCTGAGGGAATAGCATTTCAGGCAGAGGGAACAGGCAGCACAACGGCCCTGAGATGGTGCCTGGCATGTTCAGGGACTGAGAAAAGGGCCAGTGTGCCTGCAGCAGAGAGAACCAGGAGGCGGAGTCAGAGTGGGAATGAGGGTCCCAGCACACAGGGCCTTCTTGGCCATTGTAAGGACTTTGACTTTGAATCTGAGGGAAATAGGATCTCCTCCCCCACCCCCCACCCCACCACCCCACCCCCCCACCCCACCCCCCCCCCCCCCCCCCCCCCCCCGCCCCATGAGGTTTGTAGCATTAAGAGTGATTCAATCCAATTTACATATGAAAAGGATCATTCTGGTTGCCATGGTGGAGAATAGATGATGGAGGGGCAAGAGCAGAAGAGGGGAGAACAGTTGGGAGGGTATTAGAGGAATCCTTGTTCCTTGGATCAAGTGTTTGCAAAGAGGACAAGGGCAAATTCTGGGCCTATTTTGAAGGTGGTGCCGACAGAATTTCCTGAAGGGTTAGATGTGGTTGTGAGAGAACAGATAACCCATTCCAGCAATTCTCAGGTGACCCTGGACCACACTCAGACAGACACTATGTTGAATTATGGGGTAGACCGAGCAGGAAGAATTAAGTAGCCCCCTCACAAGCCATTGATGCTGGGAGTATGAAGTCAGGACCACCCTTTCTGGAGAGCACCTTGGCTGCAGGATGTACCAAAAGTTCAAGAATTGCATTTTCTCTATGATGCAATAAGCCTACGTCTGGGAAATAATGACTAGATGTGCAAAGAGAAAGCTACCAAAATGTCCGTTGCATGCTACTCACAGCAATGACAATTAGAAATAGTAAAAGAGAACTTGCATGGCTGTGAATGGCTGTTGAATTTTGTCAGATTTTTTTTCTGTGTCAGTTGATAAGATCATAGGCTTTTTCTTCCTTAGCTTGTTGATATGATGGATTGCATTGATTGACTTTCAAATATCGAACCAGCCTGCGTACCTGGGGTAAATCCCACTGGCTGTGGTGTATAATTCTTTTCACACACTGCTGGATTTGGCAAAATGTCTATAGAATGTTTTGCCAGATACAGAATTCACAGTTGACAGTTCTTTTCTTTCAGTATTTGAAATACGTGTACTGCTACTGGCCTCCATGGTTTTAAATGAGAAGTCCCCTGTCATTCAAATTGCTATTCCCCCATAGATAATGTTATTTCTCTCTACCTGCATTCAAGTTGTTTCTTTATCTTTTTAAATTTTTTTTTTTTTCACTTTTTAATTTTTTATTCTTTTATTATACTTTCAGTTCTGGGATACCTGTGCAGAATGTGCAGGTTTGTTACATAGGTATACACATGCCATGGTGGTTTGCTGCATCCATCACCCCATCATCTACATTAAGTATTTCTCCTAATGCTATCCTAACTCCTCACTCCCTTCCAAGCCTCCGCTAGCTCCCCACTCCCTGACAGGCCCCAGTGTGTGATGTTCCCCTCCCTGTGTCCACGTGTTCTCATTGTTCAACACTCACTTATGAGTGAGAACATGCGGTGTTTGGTTTTCTGTTCCTATGTCAGTTTGCTGAGAATGATGGTTTCCAGCTTTATCCATGTCCCTGCAAAGGACATTTGGGCAAAGAGTTCATGACTAAAACACCGAAAGCAATGGCAACGAAAGTTAAAATAGACAAATGGGATCTAATTAAACTAAAGAACTTTTGCACAGCAAAAGAAACTATCATTAGAGTGAACTGGCAACCAACAGGATGGGAAAAAAAATTTGCTCTCTACCCATCTGACAAAGGGCTAATATCTAGAATCTACAAAGAACTTAAATAAATCTACAAGAAAAAAACCTCATCAAAAAGTGGGTGAAGGATATGAACAGATACTTCTCAAAAGAAGACATTTATGTAGTCAACAAACATACGAAAAAATGCTCATCATCACTGGTCATTAGAGAAAGGCAAATTGAAACTGCATTGAGACACCATCTCATGCCAGTTAAAATGGCGATCATTAAAAAATCAGGAGACAACAGATGCTGGAGAGGATGTGGAGAAATAGGAATGCTTTTACGCTGTTGGTAGGAGTGTAAATTAGTTCAACCATTGTGGAAGACTGTGGCGATTCCTCAGGATCTAGAAATAGAAATACCATTTGACCCGGCAATCCCATTGCTGGATATAAACACAAAGGATTATAAATCATTCTATTATAAAGACACATGCACACGTATGTTCTTTGTCTTTGGTTCTTAGAAGCTTAATTATGATGGGGCTTGGCGTGAATTTCTTTGTGTTTTTCCTATTTGCGGTACACTCAGCTCTTGAGTCTCTAGGCTTATGCCTGTTGCCATATTTGGAAAATATTTTTGAATAGTTTGAATCATTTTTCAGATGCACTGTATTTTCCCTCTCCATTTGGGGCTCCAGCGATACAAATGTGAGCTCTTTTGTCCTTGTCTTGCAGGCCTCTGAGACTCTGTTCTTTTTCCTGGCATGCTGCCTCCCAATTCTCTTTTTCCTGTGTTGTTCAGATTGAGAAATATCTGTTTTTCTCTCTTCAAGTATAACTTGAATATCTTCATCCAGCTATTGAGTGTCCAGTGATTTTTTTTTATTTTGGTTATTATAATTATTTAGTTCTAAAATTTCCATTTGGCTCTTTTTTATATCTTCTGTTTCTTTGGTGTGGTTTTTCTACTTTTTTTATTGTTTCAAGAACATTTAAAATTGTTGTTAAAGCATTTTATGATGGCTGCTTTAAAAGCCTTGACAGATAGCTCCAGCATCTGATTAATGTCAGTCTCGGCTTCTGTTGATTGTCTTTCCTCATGTACGCTGTGATTTTTCCTGGCTCATAGGATGAGTGTTTTCGTGTGATGTGTAGGTGAGGGGCTCAGAGACGCTAAGCTGTGATTTTCCTCGTGTTCTGGGGGTCCTTAGTCACTCCACCTTCCTTCTCCTGCCCTTCACTTTTACTGCAACTGCTGAATTATTATTTTCAGGTTTTTTAGTGGCAGTTAATGGGAAGGAACAGGGAGATGTTTGAAATCATGTATAATAAAACTTTTTTTAAAACCTGCCCTCAAGTAAAGGGATGAGGAAAGTTAGGATATTTAGAATAATTAGAACACATCCCAGCTGATTTTGGTAAGCAAAAAAAAAGAAAAAGAAATTTAAAAAAGGAATAATTAGAACACACAGATCCAAGGCAGATCCTTTTCACATTTGTGACATAAGCCTTATAGACAATAGGCTTCTTAAGATTACATTATATTTGAGCAAACCTTTGATTTGTTTTTGTTAAGCTCTCCTTTGGAGAGGCTGAGTATTGTCCTTGTCACTGAATAGATGATGTCTAGAATGCATGATTGGGGCACAATGCAAATACCTGGGTGCCAGGGGAAAATTCTGAAACATAAAATTGTAAAATGCTCTAGCATCAATGGGGCATGATATCAAGTGAATGACTTTTTTTGTGGTTATATGGTAAGACTTCCACATTATGAGAAAGGTGTCTTTTCCAGAATGGACCCCCGCACCTGCCCTCAGATTCTTGAAAATTATAAATACTGGTCAAGAGGTCTTAATCAGAAATAAACCCTAACACACAAAGACATACTGTGTTGAATTGAATTCTCACAAAGGTGAGTATTGGAGCTGTTCTTTAAAGATTCTGGTTTTTAAATTGTTTCTTGCCCTTCTCATTAGCTTTGGGAGTCTGTCCATTCATCTCCACAGCTTTGGAGGCAGATGAGCCCTCAGCACCACCACTTGCTGTGCAGTCTTGGGCGAGTTCCCTAACCTCTTTGAACTTTAGTTCCCGCCCGTGTGTTAAAGGGGACAGTAATACATTTTCTCTAGAAAGGCAGTTGGTATGGTAGAAAGATGATGGCTTTGGCTCAGACTGCGTGAGCCTGGATTGAATTTCTTAATCTGTTTGCATCTTAGTTTCCTCTTTCGTAGAGTGGCAACAGTGATGCCTTCCTGACGGAGCCAGTGCAGTAACACGTGAAATTGTTGAGCATAGGGCATGGCCTATGGTGGCTGCCACCTTCCCATTTCACAGTTGAGAAACTGAGGCTCAGAGTGAGTTGACTCATTGTGAGCTCACCTAGCTGCCTCGGGAGTTGCCCAGTGTAGGAGGGGTACCACTCAGCCTGGAAGGGGCCCTGAGGAGCACGCTCCCCGGGTTCATCTCGTAATCTAGTTCTTGCAGCAGTCATGAGGCAGGCCTGGTAGTCCCTGTTTGGCAGATGAGGAAACTGAGGCTTATGAAAGGATACACCCTGCAGCAGGGATGCAGTTTGGCCACTCACCTCGCATTCTTCACGTCATACTCTGGGTCCAGCACAGAGGAGCTCACTGTCAGTGAACCCTCTAAACTTGTTGAAGAAGCTTTTATCTACCCAGGGAGAGTAAGAACAAGCTTCTCTTCCCAAAACCATTGCATCACTTCCGCCACCCCTGCATCATAAAGAGTATGGGATGTTGGCATTTGAGGCAAGGTCAGGGTGCCCATGTGTAATCTTACAATGGATGTGAGATGCACCGGAGAAGAGGGACTGTATCTAAAGGGCGGGAGGCTTGTGCTGATGAGGTGAAAAGGGTGAGGCAGGGAATTGGAAGAGGAAATGGCAGAGAGAAAGCAGACAGCTGAGCAGCAGGGCACCTTCAAGAGAGCAGCAGAAAGCTGCACCTGGGCACTCGCTTCCTGTCCACGAGGGACATGGAGCCGGTCAGGCCATCCTCAATTCCTTAGTTCCCAAGGGGTTTCAGCTCCACACAGGCAAGGATGTCATCTCTATTTTTTACTGCTGTGTCCTCAGTGCCTAGAACTATGCCAGGCGTGTAGTAAGCACTCAGGAAACGTTTGTTGGAGTGAGCCGCCTGTCCCATACTTAAGCATGTTGGCCAGGGTTACCCGGCGCTTGTCCTCTCCAGAGTCTCCGAAGGATCCAGCCACCTCTGAGCCACAGACAACCTGGCCAGTGGACACAAACACTTTGCCCAGTCAATCAGGTCTTTCTCTGTATTTTTATTTTAGGATCAAAGTACCCCTCACAGTGGAAGAGATCGCCAGCTTCGGGGAGGGCAGCAGGGAGCTGTTTGTGAGATCCAGCACCTACAGCCTGATCCCCATCACTGTGGCCGAGGCAGGCCTCACCATCAGCTGGGTCTTCTCCTCCGACCCCAAGAGCATCTCCTTCAGCGTGGTCTTCCAGGAGGCCGAGGACACACCGCTGGATGAGTGTAAGGTATGGCTGGGCTCCCTGCCTGTGGGTTCCTTCACACATCTGGGTACTTGGGCAGGCCTGTTCCAAAGCAGGGCAGTGGCCATCCTACCCTCTGCTGGGCAGGCCTCACCTGGTATGTTCTGGGCCGTGTCATGCAGAGAAGGTAGAGCACCTGAGCCTTGTCCAGTTAGGGGAGAAAAAGACCCAGAGGTTCTGAAGAGCTGATTTCAAATGTCTGAAGGTCACACTGTCAGACACAGGTAGTCTGCCCTTGGGATAGACGGGTAGGTGAAGGAGGAGTACAGACATATGACTTAATTTAAGGATCATTTTCTAACAGAACTGTGCAAAGCAGTAATGGGTCACCACCTCTCTTCCTCTGGTTTTTAGCTTAGGGTGTTCAGCATCTCACCTGGAAGGGTATCAGCAGAGACAACCACAGTGTCACTTGGGTGGTCGAGTTTGAAATCTTGGTGGCAGGTATCAATTCATAAATTCCTAAGACATTCTAGGCATGGAATGTTGACAGTGCCAGGACTGTAGTTCTCAACCTTGGCTGCAAATTAGAAACACCTAGAGAGCTTTTAAACACTCCACTCCTGAGGCCACACCCTGACCACTAAGTTGGAGTCTCTAGGGGTGGGATCCAGGCATCTCCAAGTGATTCCAATGAGTGGCCCAAGTTGAGAACCACTGGTGTAGATTAGGGAGTTGAAGCCAGAGTAGAAAGGATGGAATCCAGACCACAGGGACAGAGGTTGGGCAGGGCTCCATGGGTGGCTGATTCAGTACGAGGCAAGGAGGAGTGAGGCCCATGCCTGGGGTCTGAATTCCATGCCTGCATCCCTACAGAGAAAGGGTGTAGAGGAATATTGGAAGGACAGCCAGTTTGGATGGAAACACAAGCTCCACTTGAATTATTCTGAGTGGAAGGAATGGTAAAAGTGGTTGGGCCTGCTGGACTGGAGCTGAAAGGGAAGCCTAGCCTGGGAATATGACTGCAGAAATCTCCATTTTGCAAGAATTGCAAGGATCAAGATAGAGAAAAGCAGGCTGAAGTCATGTGAAACAAGAGATCTGTGAAGTCTTTGCAGAACATCTGTTAGTCACTTGTGTGTTTGGTCTACTGGGTGCCCTCAGGGGGCTTGAGGCTGAGGGATGAGGAAGGCCCAGAGCAGGAGAGCCCGGCTAGGAGGCACAGTGGGCCACACGGCAGTTCCTTCTCTGGTGCTGGCATCCCACAGAGGAACACGTACCCGCTTGGGTTTGCTCTCCTGCCATCCTGCCCTGTTGGAATCTGCTCATAGCAAGGATCATTTTTGTCATTTCTCTGCTTTTCAGACTCACTCTCAAAATGTAACTCGACTCCCTTGGGTTGGCCTTGCTTATTGGAGTCTTGTGTTCTCTCATTTAAAACTGCTCTGCCCATCTTATCCTTTTGGGACTTACAGCCAGCTCCCCATACCTACCTCCGGAGCCCTTCCTTCTTGAGCGATTCTGAGCCTCCATTCAGGAGGTCCCGGTGCAGCCAGCATGCCTATCAGCTCTACACTGACAAACAGCAGCACTGCCAAGAGCTGCCTTTGCCTCTCACCCTCACGCTCCTCAGCCCTGCCATGCCCCCAGCCCTGAGTCCACCCAGATCAGACACTGTGAGTGTTTGTGCAGGGAGGGAAGGGACAAAATCAGGGATCCAGGCCTTTGCGGTTCTGCCTGCCCATGTGTGGCTGGGCTGTGGGCCTCTCCCCTTGCTCGGTACCTACCCACCGATTCTTCAGCAGCCTGGGGTTCCTGTGTGGGCCTACCAGGAAACAGGGGCTTGGGGGCCTACTGAGCCTTCCTTACCTTCCAGGGGCCCCACTGCCCTTCCCCACAGTGACGCCAGAGGGCAGAAGGGGCCCCTGTGCAGGGTGCTCAGGTGCTTCTCTGCCTTCACAGGCCACTGTCACCAGCCACAGATGGGGGTGGCTGTTATCTCTGCCTGAGGTCCCCCAAAGGAACCAAGGCCAGGGAAGCCTGTTTCCAGACATGTGCCCTCAATATCTATCCCAGGGACTCTCTGAGAGGTCTCCTGACCAGCCTGGGGCTTATAGGAAATGACAGGTGCAGTGCAAATTGCAGCACTCAGGCTTCATGATTATGGAGGTATAGACACAAGGAACCGTGCTGTGTATTTGTAAACTATTGATAACCATTTATTGAGTGTCTGCTGTATGCTGGACTCTGTAGGCCCCACAGGGGATAGAGAGAGAGATGAAGGAAGTGAGACACCATCTCAAAAAAAAAGGAAAAAAAATGTTGGTTGGTTGGTCAGCTCTGCCTTATCTCTTAGCATATTTTCAGTTTTTTTTTTGTTTTATTTTATTTTTTTTTTTTGAGACAGAGTTTCACTCTTGTTACCCAGGCTGGAGTGCAATGGCGCGATCTCGGCTCACCGCAACCTCCGCCTCCTGGGCTCAGGCAGTTCTCCTGCCTCAGCCTCCTAAGTAGCTGGGATTACAGGCACGCACCACCATGCCCAGCTAGTTTTTTTGTATTTTTAGTAGAGACGGGGTTTCACCATGTTGACCAGGATGGTCTCGATCTTTCGACCTCGTGATCCGCCCGCCTCGGCCTCCCAAAGTGCTGTATTTTCAGTTTTAAAATGAGGCCTGTATCTTAGCTTGTAAGCAGATTGAAGAGCCTGCCCTCGTGGGGAAGAAGTGAGCCATTCGAAGACCTCCCTCACCAACCCTGGTCCTGTCCAGCACATACCATTTGTACAGATTTTCTCTCTGACAGTGAGGCCCTTCAAAAATGATCTGAAAAAAAGTCAGTATCAGTGTATCCTGGGACTGATTTCTCATTCTCAGGGAAGGCAGAAAGTGAACAGGAAGCTGAGGCTCAGGCGTGGGAAGATGAAAGGGTGCTGGGGCGCATGGACCAGCCAGGGCACAGCTAGCAGAGGCCTAGATGGAGCCAGGGGTGTTGAGCCTAGAGGAGAGTGGGCCTAGCAGCTTCGTGCCTGGAAGGTTGTCATCTGGAAGGAGGACTGAGCCTGTCCTGTGAGACCCAAAGGCAGCACGAGGACCAACAGGAGACAGCCAGACAGCTGGATCTTACCTAGACTAAGCTTCACATCCTGAAGCCAGAAAGGGGCCTCTCCTTTATAGTCCATGGACTGTTCTAGCGTCTTCTGTGTTCAAGGCTAGGGGATCACTCCTTAAGTGTGCTGACCAGGTCATGATTCTGGATGAAACTTACAGCTACGAGTCATCAACAGCCTCAGGGTATGGGATGGCACTGGCCACTACTGGGGGCTGGTCCCAGCTCCAACCTTGCTTGGCTGTGACCGTGGGCAACATACTCAGCCTCCTCCCCCAAAATAAAGGGTCTGCCCTGAGGATGCCAAGGGCCCTCTCAGCCTCTGATGTTTTTGCATATCTGCTTTCCCTCCCAGGTCCTCATTCCTACGACCCGATGCAACTCCCACAAGGAGAACATCCAGGGCCAGCTCAAGGTTCGCACACCTGGTATCTACATGCTCATCTTCGACAACACCTTCTCAAGGTAGGGCCACCTCAGGCACCAGCTCCATGTCTCCAGGCCTCTCTGCCACCTCTTCTTAAGAGCAGAGGTGGACACTCAAAACCAGTTATTTGTTGATGACTTATTATTCATCATTCTTTGATTGTTGACCCCTCTCCCGTGGCGTTGCAGTGTTTGTTAAGAGATTTTGTTGCACACAGGCTCATGCTTGCAGAGTCTCGCCATGTCACTGCTGAGGGGCAGAGGAGTGACACTCCTAAGTCACACAGCTAGGGCTGGAGCCGAATCTGAACCAGGTGGCCCAGCCAGTCTAAACTTTAATAACCAAGGTGCCCTTTCCCTCTCTCTGATGTTAATTCCCGCTGCCCTACCACTGCCTTGCCCAAAGAAGGGGCTCAGGAAATACAGTGAAGGACTGAATGAATGAATGAATGAGAAAGGGAGAAATGAAAGAAGGAAGGACAGAGCTTGAGATAAGCAGAGACTGCCTAAGACGGCACGGCGAAGACCCTAGCTGTGTGGTGGGAGTGGCAGGTGCCGTCTCTGGGAAGCACTCTGAGGACCAGCTAAGATCCAGGAGTGAATAGTTTAGGGGATAGCAGAGAGGCTGGACAGGAGAATGGGAATAGAGGGTGATGAGTCCAGAGGGACAGCTGGGAGGGGAGCGGAGAGAGGACCAACATTAACTGAGCATCTGCCAAGTGCGTGGACAAGCGTGGTTAGGATTGCTGGGCACCTGCCCCTGTTTATGTCTTCTGCTTCAGCAGACCCCTTAAGTGGAGCTGGCTCTTTAGAGAGACCTGCCTGAGCTGTTTCCAGCCACATCCTCTCTGAGCAGGACCCTGGGCTACAGGTCACATCTCCATCGTGGATACTTGGCTCTCAGCAGAATAACCAGGGAAAACTGTGTCATCCCCTCACCACTTCCAGGCTTTGAACTACCAGGGCTTGTGGCCAAGAGTGCCCACCACAGGAGGGGATGGAAGATGAACTTCCCACCTTGCCCTCTCCTACACCTGCCTACACTCCGCAGTAGAAATGAAAGCACCCCTGGAGTTAGCAGGACCTCATGGCATAGGCCTAGCATGGCCAGAGAGCTCTCTTTGGAGCCACCCCCCACCCCAAGAGTGGACATGAGCTCCAGCCCCTCCTGAACAGGATAGGGCAGTGGTTGGGGAACACCAGGCCCAAGTGTTCCCCAGTTGGAGGACACTTCCCCCAGTGGCCCTTAGTTGAGTCTCCATTTCCTCCTCTGCAGTGGCAGCCACATTGCGCATTGATGGAGAGATGGAGGAGAGGTGTGAGGAGGGCAGAGTACCATCCCAAGCCCAAGCAGGCTCCCAGTTACCCCTGGAGCTGGCCATGGTGCTGTGACAAACTCTGACCTTGGCTCACTGAGGTCATCTCAGGGGCCTACTTGAGATTTCCAAGCTATGGATGTCAGAACTGAGTTAGCTGCCAAGTCAGAAAAAATCTATGCTGGCCTCCGCCATATGCCTCCTCCCATTGCCTACTCTTTAGACCCCAGTACACACACTGTGCAGTCCCCACCTCTAGCTGCTTCAGAGCAGCCAGGTGAGGGAGGTGACATTCACAGCCTGCGACCAAAAGAGCATTTCTGCACCCAAGCCTCAGGAGAGTCCACGGTAATGTCCCGAGACCCCCTGACCCTCACAGGGAGAGAACTCCACCAGACAGACAGAAAATGGGGCACGGAGCTCCAGCACTCACACAGCCAGGTCATTGCAGTGACCACAGAGGCCTCAGCAGCAGCTGCCGCCCCTTGGACTTTCAGCTCTCAAGTAACGCCCTCCCTTTCCATTTCTGTTTCCTTAGGTTTGTCTCTAAAAAGGTATTTTATCACTTGACTGTTGATCGGCCTGTGATCTACGATGGAAGTGATTTCCTGTAGCTTCAGCACTTCAGTAACTTCACTTCATCCACAGGAAACACTACTCTTCCTCACCTGTCACATAAAGCATTTTTTTAAAAAGTCAGCTGCTCCAAACTCATGAACTCTGCCCCTCTGGAAGAGAGACCCCTGGGTTGCCCCTCAGAGGCGGCGTCTGGGGAGCACTTTGTGCTCAGCATGATGCACCAGTCACTCTTAGCCCCGGAGGCTTTGAAGGGCTCAGGCAGTGTTTCCGTTAAGTAGTAGATCTCTATCCAGCTGTTCTCATGCCCAAAGGGATGCACTGCCAAAGGCTTAAATACCCAGGAGACCATCGGCCTCTCCTGGGAGCACAGTTGGCTCCAGGCCTCCTGTGGAGGGTTTCACAGGCAGAGGTGATCCCAACTTCTGCCGTTGGGGAGACTTTCTGCCCTGCCCCACCAGGGCCCTGCATCTTGGAGACCTGAGCTCATTGCCCTGACCATACCCTGTGAGTCCTCGGGCTATGAGGCCCTCAAGTACTCCCAGGAAAAGGAAACACATGCCATCATGCAAGTCAGGGGGCCAGGGGGCCCTCCTGAGATCTGGACCAGCCTCCTCCGGTCATGCTCCTGTCCCTCAGTGCCCCAGTAAGCTGGGGGCTGCTCCAGAACTCAGCAGTGTTGAAAGGGCCTCTCAGCTGCACTCTCTTCAGGGCCCTTTTGCCTGGGTGATTCTGTCCTCAAGTAAAGCCCTTCACTCAGCCAGACCTCTCCACAGCTCAAAACACTGCCCTAAGAATCAGAAGTAAAGATAATCCAAGAACAAAATCCACCATACTGAGGGTCCGCAGTGGCTGTGTGTTCACTATGTCTAATGTCCAAATGCCAGCCAGTGTGGATGCCGTGATCACAGAGCAGAATCGTGCATTGGCTTTAGGGCTGCTCCTCAGCTGATGGCCCACTTTTGTTTATATAAATGAGAGCTCTGGCCAGGTGTGGTGGCTCATGCTTGTAATCCCAGCACTTTGGGAGGCCAAGGTGGGTGGATCACGAGGTTAGGAGTTCGAGACCCCCCTGACCAACATGGCAAAACCCTGTCTCCACTAAAATTACAAAAATTAGCCGGTGTGGTGATGGGTGCCTGTAATCCCAGCTACTCAGGAGGCTGAGGCAAGAGAATCACTTGAACCTGGGAGGTGGAGGTTGCAGTGAACCAAGATCATGCCAATGCACTCCAGCTTGGGTGACAAGAACGACTCCATCTCAGAAAATAAATAAATAATAAATAAGAGCGTCTGCCCCACCTGCAGACATGTTTACTAGTAATCATAGCCAGGGTTAGAACCACTTTCAAACATTGGGGCCTTCTTAACAAAAGTCTTTGGTAACTTAAGAACCAAAGTAACAGAGTAAGCAGAGGCATGATGGATCCCTGGCCCCACTCCCCACCTGACAGGTTCCCCTACAGCCTATTTGCCCACTTCCTGCTGCTCAGCTCACACCTGACCTCCAGGAGACATCCCCACTTGAAGCAGAGGGATACCTGTTCCCGCATAAGAATTAGTTAATCTTCCTGTTCTCTGTGGTCCTTTTCTTCCCCCATGACAGAGAGCTCACCTTGAACAGCTCTTCATTCCTTGTTCACAGAACCAGCTACCTGGTCTGTGAACCTAGTCAGGCCCCAGGTCTTCCACGGGTAAACAGCATCTGACAAAAGGTCCCAGTTGGGCCAGGGGTGAGGGAGAGAACACTGAACAGGCTATCCAAGAATCTGGGATCTGGGCCCAGCAATTCCTCCAGCTAGCCTTGTGACCCAAGTCCAGTCACACACTTCCCAAAGTTTCTCTTTGTCATAACCCTGGTGTGGCTGGTTTTGAGGGCTTGAGAATAGGTCAGGGACTCCAGACCAAGTGCAGCAGACACCCCAATCCCACCACACACCAACAGCCACAGCCTCACCACCAGCAAAGAGGACTCTCATGGGGCCACAAGAGGTCATTTCTGGAATGGACTCAGACCTTTAAACGGGAGAGTTGGGCACTTCCAGTCAGTTTAAGCAGGTCATGGGGAATGGAGAATAGAACCTTTCAAAGAGGTTGCCTAGAGAAGAGCTGGGCCTCTTGCATTCGGCTTCCTTGGAACAGCCTCTTCTGGCAGAAAGCCGTCAGGTGCTCAATCATCTTTCCCTGACCAAGGCTTTGACCATACTCAGTATTGGAATAGAGGTGGCCAGGTCCCCCGCGACTCTTCTTGGCCTCACATTTGTTCTCATAGGCATGCCACATGGCCTGAGATTATTCAGAATGAAGTGTGCTAACTTTGAATCCATCCAGCCTCTTGCAAAGGATAATCAGAAGTCAGCTCGTTCACTGTAAGAAAGAAACTAACAAAAGAGAACCCAGAGCAATCTAGAGTCTTTGAGTGCTTAGTTTTCTGAAAATACTGTGGAGACTGGCCAAGCTGATGACCTTCTGAAGTGTCACTGGCACCATATGCAACAAGAACCACCATTCACTGAGTAGCTAATGGGTTTGGGGCCCGGGACATTCCATCTGAGGTCCTTTCCGAGTATCTGTCACTCATCACAGCAGAGGACCAGTTGCAGCGTACCCAGAACCACTCCTCCGGGAGAGCTGGGCCTCGTGCACACCACCTCCAGCACTGACTGCTGTTGTTCAAAAAAAAGCCTTCGCTGCATTCGGAGGACTGCCCCGTGCCCCGAGGTGACTTCCTAACTATGTGGTTTCATTAGCAAATTTATTTTTTGTGCTGGGTGGACATTTGTATTTATTAGGTTGCTGTTCAAGCTCAAGTTTGCTGTGTTCTCTGCAGCTACAGAACATCTTGGCATATTTAAGAGTGGCTTTTATAAATAGCTTTATTCTGATTTTAATCAGGTTCCCAGCTTTACTAAGGATTAAGGACTGGAGTACTTTGTTAAAAAAAATGCAAGTAACAATTGAAGACCCACTGCTGCAGGTGGTAGCCCTGGCTAGACTGAATTACACTAGAAATCGGCAAGAAGGAAGCATCCTTGGGATCCCAGATCACTCTTAAAAAAAAAAAAAAAAAAAAGGCAGCCTCTTGATGGCCCATCTCTCTGAATAACAGTCACGTCTTATTGTCAATACCAGATGCCTTCTTCATCACTGCCACTGAAGCCACCTTCAAGAACATGCCAACCTCTGTCAGATACACTTATCCGCAAACAAGGAAGCACGTTTGGCACAAAGTGTTGTCTTTCAGGTCCAAGTGCATTCTACAAAGTGCTTCTGACTTCAACACACAGGAGTCCAGGTGGACTGGACCAAGAGCAGGCAAAGACACTGGAACTGAAAAACTCCACAGGGTTTGAAAGATAGAAATGAAAAGCCAGATCATCTAACTCAAGAATAAGTGGTGTTTTAGAAATTTTTAAATGATCATCTAAGGTGGTGAAACTATTCCAGGCCCAAATGAAAGGAAATCTCCATTTGGGGATGAAGTCACAGAGCCTATGTTTTATGATATGGTTGGATGTCCACTGATAAAATTTTAAAGGAGTTTTATTTTTTAAGTGCACCTTGGTGATTCTACATGTGAGAATTCTTTAGGCCAAGCAACTGTCCGTGGCTTAGAGGTGTTGAGAATTAAAGCAGAGAGAAGTCATGCTTAGAACCAAGGATGGTCATATACACAAAGACAGCCATTCGTGTTTACAAAACACTTACCGAGAAAGCACTTTGTAGGGGTACCTTGTAAGTTCTTCTCTCATTTCTTCCAAGGAAACAGGAGAGACTGAATTAATAATTCTCTCTTTCCTCTTAAGCACTTTTTAAATAATAAAGTATATCTTGAAATTTTAGGAGGCATCTCTGATTAAAAAAAAAAAAGACTGTTTGACGTATGTTATCCAGAGACACTCTGCCTCCGGTGGCTGCACAGCAACACCCAAGCCTTATTGGGAAGGCTTCAGATTTGGAATTGCACTTTAATTGATTAATCCTCAATTCATGTGGCCTTACAGGATGGCGGGTCTGGGACCCCAATTCATTCTTATCTGCCAAAGAATTATCTAGAAGCACATCAAGTATCAGCACCCCTCCTGCACAATGGGGGTGGAAAACTTTTGTATCCCCAAGCATATTATTTTATAATGTCTGCCATGCC
The DNA here is from genome assembly GCF_048565385.1 of Saimiri boliviensis. Classification (NCBI taxonomy): domain Eukaryota; kingdom Metazoa; phylum Chordata; class Mammalia; order Primates; family Cebidae; genus Saimiri; species Saimiri boliviensis. The sequence goes on from NC_133456.1 coordinate 15,720,805, forward strand.
ATGTGGAAATAATATATTTTTTAACCTCAGGATTTAAATAAAGTAAACACTATGACATTTAAACATTTGTCTCTCATTTCTTTGGGACATAAACTGTATGATGAAGTTACTCAGAGCTAAGTAGGAGTTGAGCTGTGCTGCTGGGAGATAGAGCATCTTTTATGGTGGCTTTTCAGGAGGACTTGAGCCAGCAGGTGTTCTGGGAAGTTCCCAGTTGGCCTGGCATCTGGATACTCCCAAGCCTACTGTGAGGCTCGTGTTTAGACCTGCCTGTGCCATCCTGTTCTTCAGTCCATGCTGCTGTACCCTATGGGCTACTAGCCTCAGCTCAAATGTCCAGCTCTCCCAGGGCACCCACAGAGCATTTTGAGCGTAGAGCAGATTTCTGAATTTACCAGAACAATGGGGCCATTGAGAAGCATCATGGATGACCTAAAACCACGATTAGTCAATCTGAGGTACAAAGCTGGGCAAGACTGCCAGGCCAAGATGGCCAGCAGAGGAAGAAGTCAGCCCTTCCACCCCAGCACACCCTGCTCTGGCCAGGTCAGCAAAGAGCCTGGACAGAGGCCCAGAGGGGTGTGCCCTGGTCACTCCTGGAGGTCGAACTGAGCTCAGGCTGAGCAACCCACCCACACTCACCTCCCACTCCCACTTCAGGGATGGCCAGGCCCCCGTCCCTGGAGTGCTCTGTACCCCAAAAGAACACCTCTCCACACCACTCCTTCACTGCCCTTCCTCTCCAGTCCTCCCCTGCTGCCAGCCTTTCATTTGGCCTCTTTTTAAATCTGTTATTCCATTGAAGAAGTCACATTTTCTGTAACTCTGGTTCTCTCCCAACGGCAAGGGCCACTGTCTCCTTCATCTTTATCTTCATCTCCCTCCTCCCTGCCCTCCCCACCACAGCATCGAGCAACGTGCCACATAGGAAAGGACCCAAAAAATGCTGAATTGACCTCACAGGTCAGTCCCAGTGCCCTGGGTCAGCCAAAAAGTCATCGGCATTCCCATTGGCAACCAATTCTGCCAGGAACAGAGGCTCCTGAAATACTCCAGTGGCAGAGAAGGGAAAGGGCAGGCCTGCAGGAGGAGATGTGGGCGATGACAGCTGGTCACTTAGTTCCACCCCCTGTACTCCCTCTTATGTCAGAGGTGCCCTTGGGCCGGTGAGGTGGCCCATGCCTGTAATCCCAACACTGGGGGTCCAAGGCGGGAGGATTGCTTGAGCCCAGGGATTCGAGACCACCTGGGCAACATAGTGACACCCTGTCTCTATATTATTTTTCTTTAATTAGCCAGGTGTGGTAGTACATGTCTGTAGTCCCACCTTGGTAGAGGCTGCAGTGAGCCAAGATCATGCCACTCCATGGGTGACAAAGTGAGGGCCTGTCTCAAAAAAAAAAAGGTGCCCTCAAATCAAGTCTCTAGTAACCAGGTTGATGTAATGGCAGATAGTCCAGCTTCCCCAAATGACACAGCCAGAGTTTCTTTGTTAATACAACAGTCCTTCCTGAGGCTTGGTGGCCTCGTGGGCTGGGGACTAGAACGAGAAACAGTTGAGACACACATAGATGTGTGTGCTGCCCATCTGGGGCTGGTATCTGGGGACCTCCATGTCAAAATCCTCCATTCCACCTCAGCCCACCCCGCTAAACTGCAGAGCAACTCAAGGTGACCCAAGTCTTTGCTGGAGGATTTCCAAGCCCCACACTTGATTCCAAGTAATCCCAGCCCAGTTCAGTGTCCTCAGACTCTGTGGCACATAGAGGTGCCCCGCCCCTCCTTGCCACATCTGCCGGGTGAGGGCTGAGGACGCAGAGACTCCCAGGGGACTGAGAAGGCTCCTTACAGCAAGGTCAGCCCTTTCAGTTTGAAGATGCGTGGGAAAAATCTCTTGCCACCCACACACATCTGAAGAGCAAACAGATGGTGAAACCTGTAGCCCAAGATGAGAAAACGGACTTTTTTTGAGACAGCAGTTGAAGCTGAAGCCTCAAAAGCTGGGGGGAAAGCATAGTGATTATGAAAGACATTCAAAGTGGGTTAGGGGTGAGAAAAAGGTCAGCCTTTTACTTTTCCCACACCCGCTGGTTTCTGAAGAAGGATGGTAACCCGACCAGAAGGGTGATGGCCGACCTCTGGGCTTTGATGTGTGTCCCCTCCTCCTCCGCCCCGTCCTGCAAGCTCTGGGGAGGTCGGAGACTGGTGTGGTTGCCTCACGCCTCCCACCATGGAGGCACTGAGGTTGGCTCCGAGTTGACAGCCCCATCTGAATCCTGGAATAAATTAAGTTTTTTTAAGCTAAAAAGTGAACAAAACCTGACATGCATGATTCTTTACTGAAAGGAAGTCCTCGTTTTTAGGACAGATTTGGCTTCTGGCCTGTGAGTCCATAGAATCATCACAGAGAAGGTGATTTCAGGAGGCCTCCCGCTTTCTGCTCCCAAGGCAGACTGGCCGAGCCTCGGAGGAGAGAAGGAAGCCATTTCTGGGAGGCCAAAGCATCCGTCTTCCAGGTCAGTGGGGCAGGTGCTGTCTTCTCCCTGGCTTGAGAGAGGAAAGCTGATGAGGAAGACGGGAGGTAGGGGATAAAAGATAGAGCAAAGAAGTGATGAGAAAAGAGAACGAATAGAAAGGGGAGGGCTGGACCCAGGGCTGCTTAGCAGAAGCCATCTTTCTCATGGGAAGAAAGGGGCAGTGAGAAATGACAGACAGATTTTATGTAATATAAAATTTTATGTATATAAAATCTGGTAGATTTTATGTAATGCATTAGTAAAGAGATGCATGTATTACTAGTTCATACGTCTGCTTTAATATTTGGAGAACTGTATTTCAGCGTACTTGGTTTCCTTTGTAATTTATTTTATTGTTTGAATTTTAAAACATTCTGAGAAAGGGGCTACAGACTTCGTCAGATTGTCAAAGCTGTGGATGAGGATCCCCAACCAAAAAAAATGTTAAGGATCTTTGGGTCGTGTCAGGTCCTCATGAAAAAAACGAGAATGATCAGCTTGTCGCATCACTGGTTTGCTAATAGTAACAATAGTAGCATTGTTTAATTTGTGTAATTGCATAATTTGCTAGGCTCTTGCTGTAAGTCAGCCCGCTTTTACAGATAAGGAACCAAGACCCGGGGAAGTTGGTAAGTCTGAACCATTTACAGAACATGTTACTGCTACTGCGTTACACTGAGACAGCTGTAGGAGTGTTTTTCTCTAAACCATTCTCATTTTACGTGAATATGGATTATCTGATGAGTTATAAAAGTTTTCCATAAACCAGGATTTGCTATGGCAGCCTTTGACCTTCACACCTTTACGACGAATGACTTAATACAAAAGGCTCTATTAGTTACCAGTTGTCAGAATAACGCTGCATTATTCTGTGTTATTGGAAGTTGGACAACCTCAAACCCATGGTTTAAATCACTGAGGATTTATTTTGCCCACAAATATGCAGGTTGACGGGGGACTGTGGACCCTTGATGGGCTCACTCCCTTGTCTGCCTGTGGTCAGCTGTGCCTCCAGACTGTGCTCGCTGTGCCCACTGGCTAATCGTGGCTGGGCTGACTCCTATGACTGTCGTCAGTTGGTCAAATGAAGGCCGGCTAGTCTAGGATGGTCTTGGTCAGACGACTTGGCTGTAGTCCATGTGGTCTCCCTGGCCCCAACAGGATAGCCTGGGCTTCTTCAGATGGCCGCTGAGCAGGTTTCCAAGAGAGTGAGCACAAGTGCCCAAGCTTCACAGAGCCCAGTCTCAGAAGTGGAGCATCATTTATCAGTGTTCCGTTGGTCAAAGCAAGTCACAGGCCAGCCCAGATTCAAGGTGTGGGAAAAGGAACTCGTTCCTCTGGGTGGGAGGACTACAAGGTCACTTTAAAAGGGTACAGGGGCAGTGAGGGGTAGAAAATTAGAACCATTTTTGTAATCATTCTACCAAAGAGATAATCTTCCCTTCTTGCACATATTTCGACCTCAATTTTCATCTTCACTAAAATACCCGCCTTCTCCAGATACACTCATACAGGTACACAAAAATACACACAGCACTCTTCATGGCCATGATGTCTGTGATAGCAAAATCAGGAAAGAATTTGTTCAAAGTGAGTTGGGTTGAGGCAGTATATGACGGCACCCTGGGAGATTATGTGGTGAACACTAGTCACAGTCATGCGGCATTTCCTGACAAAGACACTGGACACAGCAAATGGAGCTGGTGATGGACTGGGGCTTTGGAGCCGGTGGCAAGAATAAGATGCTTTTACTTTTCTCTTTATACCTTTCTGTGTTGTATGATGTATTTTTATTAGGTGTCAGTTTAACTTTTAAAATATGAAAACTAATTTCTAAAATACATTCACATCATCTTACAGCCATCTCAAGTTCCCAGTAAACAACCAAATGCCCAGCTCCTTTATGCTGGGATCATTACACAGTTGTTCATGTCTTTCTGCATTCACCAAAGGGGTGACCTCCTCACCAGCCAAGCTGGACGGCATACAGCCATGAGAGCGGAGGGCCTGGGAGGAAGCCACAATATGGCCAGGGTTCCTCTTCCCCTGCCTGGGGGCAGGCCCAGCTAGGGCCCCGGTCCTCCTGACTCAGGGCCTCTGGGAGAAGAGCTATATCCAGATATATGGTACAAATTGACCACTGGAACAACAGTGCTTGGACCCCAATTGGGGAGAAAGTACAACAGCCTCCAAGGGGTTGAGTTCTCGAATCAGAAAGACATGGATTCGACTCCTGGTGCCACTACCCACTTCCTCTGGCTTTGGACAAGTCACTTAGCTCTTCTATGCCTCAAAAATGTGATAGCTGCTGTCACTGAGAAACACATCCACACCTTATCCAATCCGTTCTGCTCTCTTGGCTCTTTTGATTCCTTCTGGACATTAGCGAGTCAAGCTGGGAGACTGAGTGATTGGGGTCATTGAAAGTTGAGTTAATTTACAGAGTAGCCACCTTTGGTGATTTTAAAACATGGCCCCAGAGTTATTTGACACCCTTCCCATAAGAGGTGGCGTCTACAGCCCTTTCCTTGACTCGGAGCTGGCCTCTGGCTGCTCTGACCAGTGGAATAGCAGAGGGCCACTTTGCGGCTTCTGGTGCCATGTCAGAAAAGGACCTGCAACTCCCCCACGGTGCTCTTGCTCAGGGGAAGCCAGCTGCCATGTAAAGGGTCTGAGCACCATGAGCCCTCCTTGCTGACACGGCTGTGTGCTGGGGCCCTGCTCAGCAGCCAGCATTAACTACTGGCCGTGGGGCACGGCTCTCCAAACAAAGCCTTCAGTGGCCACAGCCCCAGCCAATATCTGACTGCAGCCACACGAGAGACCCCAAGCTAGATGCATCCTTCTGAGTCCCTTCCAAATTCCCAGCCCACAAAATAATGAGTAAAATAAAATGATTATTGTTTTTATACCACTAAATGTTATGGCAGCAGTTACAAGGAGACAGCTGAATTGAATACAAGCAAGGTTCTTAGAATCGCTTCTTCCATTTAATTGCAAATGAGCCAAAAAGAGATCATCTAAAAAAATTTTTTTTGTTTTATTGGATTATTCCTGATACTCTATCATAGCAAACCTGATAGAAGTTTCGCCTACACGTCCTCTTTCCACATCCTCACTTTCCATTCATTTGCTCCTCAGCCAATCACAGTCTGCCTTGATGATGCCTGGGAAGCTTCTCCTCGCCAGGTCGCTGTGCCTCCACTCTCTCTTGACCTCAGCTCTTCACATGCTCATGGCTACCATCTTCCAGGTAGCGTCCCCAGACTTGCTCTCTGCTGATCCTCCCCTCCCAGAAGCAGCACCACCAACCATCCAAACATGCAGATTCAAAACCCAAGTCATCCTTGATTCCTTCCTTTCTCTCATTTCTAACCTTCACCATTGCTTCTACCCCCAGAGTAAGTCAAAAGCCATCCATCTCTACACCACAACTACCACCTTCACTCCAACTCCACCACCGTCATCTTTTTCCTTAACCGCAACAGCTCCTGACTGGCCTCCCTGCTTCCTTGCACTGCCCCTAACCCCCAACCACCACCCTTCTTCACCTGCGGACTTTAGAGATCTTTAAAACATGACTTGGACCATGGCACACCACTTAAAAATCTTCCTGAAGTGGAATAAAAAAAATTCTGTGCCTGAACAGCGCCCCTACCTTCCTCTCTCATCTAACTTTCCTCTCACTATAAGCCTTGAATCACCAGTGGCTCTTTTTTTAGCCACTTAACTCTGCTGATCACTTTTCCACCTCAGAGACACCTGTGAGAATTAGGAGTGATGGTCTTACCCCACCTCAGGCAACATCAGATTTCCTGTGGTCCTTAGAGACTTCCTGGTTTCCAAAAGTTGAACAAGAAACCACAGAGTTCACTGTGGCCTTTGTCAGCCTCTGCAGGGCATTCTGAGCCACCTCGATGGTTACCGCACTGAGAAAGTGCCACCCATGAAGTGAGCCTCTCCAGGCTTGCTGCTCTGTCCCAAGTGGGCTCCCCTGGTTCCTTCGGTGAGTGGTGGCTTAACCCCACAGAGGAAGAGTCCGTCTAGTCTCCATTTCCAATTTTAATTTTTTAAAATTGTGATGTGGGGCTTTATGAAAGGATAAGAGCATGAGTTTTTAGGGGAATTGCATGACGTCTTGGATTTGCTTTAAAATACTACAGGAGGCCGGGCGCGGTGGCTCAAGCCTGTAATCCCAGCACTTTGGGAGGCCGAGGCGGGTGGATCACGAGGTCGAAAGATCGAGACCATCCTGGTCAACATGGTGAAACCCCGTCTCTACTAAAAATACAAAAAATTAGCTGGGCATGGTGGCTCGTGCCTGTAATCCCAGCTACTCAGGAGGCTGAGGCAGGAGAATTGCCTGAACCCAGGAGGCAGAGGTTGCGGTGAGCCGAGATCGCGCCATTGCACTCCAGCCTGTTTAACAAGAGCTAAACTCCATCTCAAAAAAAAAAAAAAATACTACAGGAAACTTTTTAAAGGAAGGAGGGAGGGAAGGAAAAAGAAGGAAAGGAGTGGATGAAACAAAGAAGAGGAAAGGAAAGAAAAGTGGGAAGCATAGCAGAAACTAAAACTGGGCAGAACGTGAGTCATGACTGAAGCTGAGTGAGGGTATGTGGATGCTCTTACACCAGTGGTCCTCAGCCTTTTTGGCACCAGGGACCAGTTTCATGGAAGACACTTTTCCACGGACCCGCAGCATTGGTGGGGAGGTGATTTCGTGATGATTCAGGCATGTTACATCTATTGTGCACTTTACTTCTATTATTAGTACATTGTAATGTATAATGAAATAATTAAACAACTCACCGTAATGTAGAATCAGTGGAAGCCCTTGAGCTTGTTTTCCTGCAACTAGATGGTCCCACTGGGGGGTGATGGGAGACAGTGACAGATCATCAAGCATTAGAGTCTTATAAGGAGTGCACAGCCTAGATCCCTTAGATCATCAAGCATTAGAGTCTCATCAGGAGTGCACAGCCTAGATCCCTTAGATCATCAAGCATTAGAGTCTCATAAGGAGTGCACAGCCTAGATCCCTTGCATGTGCTGATCACAGTAGTTTGTGAGAATCTAATGCCACCACTGATCTGACAGGTGGCAGAGGTCAGGTGGTAATGTGAGTGATGAGAAGCAGCTGTAAATATAGATGAAGCGCCACTCACCTGGCTGCCACTCACCTCCTCCTGTGCCGCCTGGTTCCTAACAGGCCACAGAGCAGTCATGGTCTGTGACTCCAGGGGTCGGGACCCCTGCATTATTACTATTCCCTCTGGTTTTGTGTATGTTTTTTAATTTTTGTAATTAAAACTTTTACAAAAGAAAAGCACACGAGTGGAGAAGGCCTTGTTTGTTGCATGCACACTTCACCGAAGAGCTGACCGTGCTGTCCCACAGGCACGAGTGCCGCAGGGCCTTGGCACATGCCGCCCTCCTCCCTTTTCTTCCCTGCTTCCCTAGGTAGTTCCTGACCATTCTTCGGCTCTCAGCTCAAACGCCACCTCCTCAGGGAAGCCTTCCCTGCCTCTCCTTTCCAGAGCAGATCAGAGTCCCCTCCGTCACACTCTCTAGCATCCTGTACCGATAACCATCAGGTTATTCCTGTGATGGTGTGATTGAGGTCTGCATTGTGAGCTTCATGTGCACTGAGCCTGTGACTGCTGTTGCTCACTGTGGCCTTGCCCAGTGCCTGGCATATACGGAATGCTTAATAAATGTTGAGTGAGGCTAATTACAGCAACAGTTGAAATGCTGGGCCTACTTGTGGCCTCTCCAGTACAGTGATCTCAGGGTGGGCAGACTTCTGACATGGCAGCTTAGGGCTCCCAGAACAAGCCTCCCATGGCACAGGATGTGGAAGCTGCCAGCCTCTTCTGAGTCTGCACCCAGAAACTGGCACAGCATCCCTTGCACCAAATTCCACTGGTCAAGCAAACCCCGAATCCACCCAGATTCGAGGAGAGGGGACATCCAGCCCATGTTTTGATGGGAGGAGCATGAAAGAAACTGTGGCCATCCTTAATCCATCCAGCTGACTCACTGTCCGCAGCTGTTCAGAGTTCAGTCCCTGTCTTTCTTGCCTAACTCTCCAAGTCTCCAAAGATTTTCCATTGCTGTAGCTCTTTCTGGCCTCAATGACTGTCACAACATCATGCAAATGCTAGAGATGCAGCTCTCATGCTGGGTACTGTAGCTGTTGCTGGGCAGACACACGTGAGCAGGAACACACACAGTCCGTGGTTGCATGTGGCTGAGGGTCCAAATGTAGGAGTCAGAGGATCAATCGGGAGAAAGAAGAATACTAGCGAATTACAAACGAGATGAGTGCTGTGAAGGAAAGGGACAAGCGGTGTGCCACACAGGACGGTAACGGGGCTCTCACTGGCACTCTAGGACTTTGCCATGCCATCTTGCCACGCCCATGCAGCAAGCCATGTTAGCAGTTGCCATAGTGCCTTTTAGTATGCGAAGGGACTCTTCAGCCAGCTCTTGACTGAGGGTTGTTTATACCGTTCAGAAATTTCCAGATGACGTAATTCAGATGTGCTTGAAATGTGTGTTTGAGGTCTAGAAAGTGGAGAGTCCGCAGAAAGACGTTGCAGCAGACGCAGAGAGACAGGTTCCCTGGAGCACCTACCTGGCTGCTAAGCCTGGCCTGAGCTGGTGGAGCGGGCACAACGTTTGCCCAGGTGGTCAGGGGCGGGGCCATCATCAGGCCAGGGAATCCAGGTAGCAGCTATGGCTTTTTAAGAAAGCCTGGAGGGTGACTCCCAGAAGGAAGTGCCAGTCCCTGGGCAGGGGAGGAGGCTTGGGGGAGCTCCTCAGATCTGAGCCTGGGGTCTGGTGAAAGCACCAGCCCAGGCAGACCCAGGTCTGGGGCCTAAGTCTGGCCACCTGGACCTAGAGAGGAAAAGCCAGGGTAGAGGGAAGCCCCGCAGACCACCAGCATGGGCAGGGTGGACGGGGCCTACCTGAGAGGCCAGCATGCCGCTTCAGATCATCTCAGCGGCTGCAGAGGATATCTGGGGCCATGTGGGACAGCAGTAACGCCTGGATTCCATACCGGGGAATTTGACATAAAGCCACATCTTATACTGGGCCCAGAAAAGTTATTCATGGGTCTTGCCTCTGAGAGGGAGGAGCCAGGGAAGGGAGAAGCGGGGGAATGAGGCAGGGAGAGGAGGAAAGCCGGCAGCCGGAATTCTAAGGCTCAGATGCACGCCTAGGCCTGGGTGCTGGGTCCTCAGGCCTGCGCATGCACATCTCTGGTGAAATCTGTGGCTTCTTCATGAAGGAATTAAGGTTCCACAGCCATATGTGTCTGGGAAGGAGCCTGGGAGAGGTAGCAGCTAGGAACCTTCTCGATTCTGTGAAGATGACACCATCGTCCTTTGCCAGCACACCCTCATGGCGCACTTTTGAAGAAGGGGGTCAGCAGGCCCTTTTCTGTGGCATGTTACCATTTAGCATTTGCATGACATGGTCAGTGAGAGGGGTGCTGGCCAAGCCCGTGCCTGTCCATCTTCTTGGCCCCCAGTCCTTGGCACAAAGTCTGGCTTGGCAAATGCTGGTCAACCTTCCAAAGCAAGGGCTAGTTTGTCTGACTATGTCAGGCAAAGCCAATTACTAACTGCACGGGCTTGGGTGAGTGATTTAGGATCTCTGAAGCTCAGCTCCTTCCTCTGTAAATCAGGGTTAGTAATAATGTAAATCAGGGTTGGGAAAGTTCTTGGAGAGAGCGTGCCTGTCTCGGACACCATGGGGCTCCTGGCATGCAGCTGGTGCTTGAGCATATCTGCGGAACGGTTAGGTTATAATGAGACAGGACCCATGCTCTCAGCCTTCTCAGAGGAGTTCTGTGACTGGCACTCAGCCACGCTCCGGATCTCCTACATACCTAGTGTTCTTACCCATCCAGCCTTAGGTGGGCTCTTGGAATTGGCAGACCCTGGTGAGATGATTGTTGCAGGATGACTTCTCTAGAAGGAGGTGCTGAGATGGGGTTTGGGGTGTTTATCAGGAATCAACGCCTGCAGAGGGATGTGAGAGGAAGCATGACTGGGCAGAGAGAGAACTCAAACTGCCATGAAGGCTCCACAAAGCCCTGGCTTTGGAGAGTCGACCAGCATTTGCCAAGCCAGACTTTCTTCTGAGGGTCAGGAGCTAAAAAGACCAAAAGGTATGAGGTTGGCCAGCACCCCCTCACTGACCACGTCATGCAAATGCTGAATGGTGACGTGTGACAGCCAAGGCCCTGCTGACTTCCCTTTTCAAAATGTACCATGAGGGTACCCTGGAGTAGATTCTGCCCATCAGAGTGCCACTATTCGGCCGAGATGATGCCATTCTCTGCCTCATGGGCACTGGAGGCAGGTGGCCCTGGGAAGGCCTGGCTTGGGTAGGGTGGCTCTGCAGTGGAGGCAGGCCCTGAAGAACTGGCAACCAGAGGGCCTGTGCCAACCACACTCCCTGCAAGTTCTTTCTTGAGGCATCTCCGTATGACCATAGAGATTTTTGGCTTAGCTTGTGGTGCCAAAATTGAGTGTATACAAGTAAATATGTGGAGAGGACCTCATAAGGAATGACTTGTTGGAGAGACACATTTGCCTGTCATTTTTAGGCTTTGATAGTATAAAAGTCAAAGAAAGACATTAAATGGGTCATTAGCTGTCTGGGTTGTCTGTTCCAATAATGTAGGAATAATAGAGGACCAGCTCGTTGTCCCAGGAGCATGCTGGACAGGGACCTCAGCTGTAAGGGAGGGGCATGCGAGATGGGGAGAGAGAGACTGTACTGCAGAGGCACTATGGTGTGTCTTGGCTGGGAGGAGAATTCTAAGGCTGTGGTACTTACCAGCCACACACAGTGACTAAACAATCAGTGGCCACACGTTGAATGGAGAAAAAGATTTTTTTGAGTATCTAAAACATGTAAAATGCAGGTACTAGAGCCCATGGTTACTTCTCTGTTTTCAAAGTCATGGGGAGCCCCTTGACCAGACCTCATGCTGAGACAAGCTGACCGTAGAAGAACCCTCCAGTGAAGGCGGAGTGGCCAGCTTCAGTGAGGGACACTGTGGGCACTGGAGCAGGCTGGTGCCGGGGGATGATTTCAGCTGTACTTTGTTCTGGAGCCCACGGGAAGCTCCAGTTCTTACAAGACCAACTTAGAATTAGAAAACCAAGCAAACCCACTCAAAGATTGCAAGCACAAAAGAACCATCTGCAAGTGTGAGACAGCTTTGCATTACCGAAGCAGAGAGATTGTGACGGTGTCCAAAGGTGTCAGCTCATGAATGCTTCATGGAAGCCTTGGCTTTGTATTCAAGTCGACACCATCACAGAAACCAAGATACCACCCATAATGACCACACTGCAATGGCAACGGCCTGGGGGAAGGTCCGCAAGACCAAAATGGAAGGAGCTCACTGTGGGCTGCTTCCTTTCTTGCTCAGGACTCTCTGTAACAACTCCAACGGGCAAATGAAAGAAGTTACAGCCACTCAGCTCTCTCAGGAGCTGTGGCAGGAAGCAATCAGAGCAACTCACATGGCTGAAGCCCTGGACACCAAAGCTGGGAAAAGCACTGGTGTCCAGTCCTGGTGTAGTCAGTTCCTTCCTTGACCACCAGTCCCCAGGCTGCCCGTAGACAGCAGGAAGACATCACTGCCCAAAGCACGTAATGTCCCGATGCTCAAGGTTGGCAATCTTTATTTTCTGGAAGTTTTCTAGCTGCTGAACCCTGACACATGAAGTACGTATTAGAGAAATGATTAATTTTAAATGTTTATAAAGATGCTAATTCATTATATTGTGCCTACTCCACACAAGGCATGTGTATATGGTGAGAAGGGTGGGCATTTAACACCTGTACCAGAACAGGTCCACACAAAGCTACTTGTCTGGGTTCCCATGTGGGGAGGCTCCATAGTTGTCCTAGGAGGCTGCCCTGTGTGAGGCTCAGCACCACTGGGACTCCCATGACAGAGCATCAGAACCGCAGTATCTAAAAAAAATAAATAAAAGCCAAACTCATCTGTGTTCTTTGCATCTAACTGCACAATGTCATTTAGGGTGTGGCTTATGCATCTTTTTTATTCTTTCAGGCTCCTATAAGGGCAAATATCTGGGTCTCCTCTTAGAAATGGTCAGTGGATGTCTCAGTCAGTAAACTGACCTTGAAGAAGTCATGCTCCCCTCAACTACGGATGCAGTGCCCATGGTGGGCCCATGTTGATATGCTGGTCCCAGGCCAGTGCTTTCTTACTGCCCACTGCCCCCACACGGGCAGCACGTGGATGGGTTAGCAAGGCCTGTACTTTACCCCTTCGCCCTCCCTGGCTTCCACTCATGTTAGCACACTTTATTCCTCATTCTCATGTGCTTTAGAAGTGGGCAGGGAGGAGAAGGAGGAAATGGCGGGGTCCAGCGCTTTGATGTCTCCTTTGGGAAAGGATGGTGTAGGAAAAGAAACCACAGCCATCCACGAGGCACTGGGGAAATTAGATGCTTCCTCTAGACCAAGCAGCAAAGCCAGGGGTGGTTTACAGTCCTGTTGCAACACTCCTCCTTGGAAATTCCGTTGACTAACATGGAAAAGCCCAAGGAGTAAGTTTGGACAGAGGAGAAATAAAAACTTGTCAGCCATGATGGTTTTAAGGTACTTGGAGATCTTATTTCCTTATCCCAATTGCTTACTCTTCACACTTTTTTTAAAGACTCATCAAGTGTAGTAGAGAGAAGCGAGGAAAGTGGAACAAGGAGTTCAATGTGTAACTGACCGTGAACAACCGACTGAGATAACTCACGACCTTCAGACCAGCCTTCACACTCTTCATGTGTCTACTTGATCTTTAATTACACGCACTTAAAATATTGAGGCGGGTAAAGAAAGTGACAAGTAATTGATATTTTATATACACATTAAAAAGCACTTTTCCAATATGTGAAATGTTGTCAAAGGTGATACATTTTGCCAAATCCTGAAAAGAAAGACTCAAAAGATGCAAAGGTAAATTCTATTACTTATTTTTTTCAGCAGTTTCAGCCTAATTTATCAGTTATTAATGCTTTTAAAATGTTGCCATTAGAGAGTAAGAAAAGGAGAAGCATCGAAGTAAATCGCCTTCCAGCAGCCTCAGAAAGAAGAGGGCCAAGAAAACCAGCCCATTTTCTAGGGAGCAGACGGTGGACCCGAAGCAAGTGCCACTCAACAGAACAAGCCTACACAACAGGGCCAAGGCTGGCTCCTGTGAACCCAGCTGTTAACCTCCCTGCTCAGGCCATGGAGGGACAGTCACCGTGTCAAGGAATAAGCGGAATCCTAGACCAGGTCAGAACCTCCAGCAGGACGCAGAAATGGCTTGGAAGCCAACAGACTGTGGATGCCTTGTGGGTGTGGCCAGTTGTCCAGGGGTTTACTGGCCAGATCTGCAGATCATTTCAGAATCAGAACAAGGACCTTCACTGGCCCAGAATGGAACGAGGAGAACAGAAGAGAATCAGATCTGAGATTGCCTGGGAAGGTTCTACATCAGGAATCTGTAAGACCTGGCATGGGTTATCAGGCTCAAAAGTAGGGTAGAAAACTTCCCAAAGATGGACGCTTTCACGAAACCTTCTTCTGCTTTTGTGGTCTGTAGCAGCGACCAGTGCTTCTGTGGCGCCTTTTGGAAGGGGTAGCATGAGAACTGAAAGCCACAGAAGTTCACAGTGCATAGAGAAAATCCATGGGCTCCTCCAGAGGCAGCGGCACTGACACTCTGGCCAGTGGCAAAACCAGGGTGGTCCACAGGGCTGGTCCTCAGTCCTCCTTTGAGAATTGCAGGCATTACAGTCAAGAGCCAATCAACAGCCTCTTGGACTAGTCAGTCGACTTCGAAATATTTGCTTTGGGAAATTCTGACTAAAAGTAATCGTATTGTTCAGATTCATCCCTTTCTGAGTTTTCTTTTTCTCTCACTTCCTTTTTCTCCTGTGGTTTCTCTCTGGTCTGATCAGTGGGGGAAACTGTTTCTGTATTTCTCATTTCTCCCAAAGAACCATGCACCTCAGAGAAGACCCCTCAGAGGGAGAGTGCTCCTGAGGTTGTCTCCAACAACATAGATGACAGCTTCAAGCTTCCCTCTCTCCTTGTAAATGAAACCCACTGGGTCTGGCTGATGCAACCCAAGTTCTTCAGGGTTTTCACAAGATCCCGGCGGAATCTCTCGCCCACAAAAACGTAGAGAACTGGGTTCAGGCAACTGTGGAAGAAGGCAATGGTCTGGGTGACCTGGAAGCAGATGTCAATGTTGGTGGAAACGGCACAGTTGGAGATGAACATGGCATAGGCGTCAATGGTCTGCACCAACAAAATGCAGTTGTAGGGAAACTGAGACAAGACAAAGACGGTCAGGACAGTGATGGTCACTTTTAGGGCCTTGTGCTTGGACGACTTCTTGGCCTGTATCAGCGTGTGAATAATGATGGTGTAGCAGCAAGCCATGACAACAAAGGGAAGGAAGAACCCCAGAATGACCTTCAGGGTCAAGACAGCTGACTTCAGTTTGGTGCTCTCGTCCCTAGGGTAAACCATAGTGCAGACAGCAATGCCAGATTCCCTCTCGATTTGGCTGTATAAGAGTTCCGGGATACAGAGCGCGGCTGCCAGTACCCAGATGATAAAGCAAACCATTTTGCTGTACAGAAGCCTTTTCTGCCTCCAGGTCTGCGCTCTCATGGCCTGGGCAATGGCAATGTACCTGTCCACGCTGATGCACATAATCAACAACACGCAGCTGTAGAAGTTCATCTTGTACATGCTGTTGACCACCTTGCACAGGAAGGTCTGGAATTTCCACTGGTCAGCAGCGGCAATGGCCCAGAAGGGAAGAGTGACCAGAAAGAGGAGGTCAGCGATGGCTAAATTCAAAAGGAACATGTCAGTCATGGTCTTCACTCTTGTGCAGTACCAGTAGACAAGGATGACCAGACTGTTGCCCAAAGCACCCACGATGAACACAAGCCAGTACAAGGGCGGGAGGAAATGGCTCGCAAACTGCCTGACACTGTTCTTCTCACAGTAGAAGTCAGTGAAGTTGAAGTTGATATAGTCTTCCACGGAAGATGTGGATTCATAGCTGTAGTCATCAGACATGTTAGGAACAGGGCTCTGCAAGGGGACACAAGATGGCATTAGATCAAGGAAAACATTTTGTAGGTCCTGTCTGATGGCAGAGGCATGGACCTCTTGACCCTTTCAACCCCAAACACCTATGATAAGGCCAAAGACACGTATGTGTAGGATGCAGGCATTCTGAGGACACCTGCTTGGGTTGTGACATATTTATTCAACAGACGTTTATTAAGCACGTGCTGTCTGTTGACTACCGTGTTAGGTGCCAAGGAAACCATAGTAAATAAGTCAGATGTGTGGCTTCACTCTCACGGAACTTACCTACCCATAGAGCAGCCAGAGAAGCAGATGAACATTTATAGCGTGCATGCCAAGTGCTCTGATAGGGTAGGAAAGAGTGCTTCCGCTGCCGATGGGCACGTTCATCAAACTGTGGGAGTAATGGTGATTGTCCTTCTCCCATGTATTCAGTTTTTTGCTGACCCCAATAAAAGGTCAGCAAGGGCTCTTAAACTTATCTGGGTCCCAGTTCCCCGAGTTTCCTGAAAACACTAGGAACACCAACTTACACACACATACACACACAGAGACTCTCAACCCCATGTACACACACAAGCCCCATGACCTGCTATATAGTTAGCAGACCCTGTGGTCCAAAAATTATTAGGAATTTCAACACATCCAGCATTGAATCAAGCAAGCAGCACTTCTAAGCACAGGGCCCCTGTGTGACTGTGTGGGTTGCACAACCATAAAGCTGTCCCCTGCAAGCGCACACACTCACACGCACAGGCACACACATAATACATGCACTTGCACATGCTGTCATGTACACAAATTGCCAACACTCATGCTCACCATGCACATATATACACAGCATGTGCACATATATACATGCATATATGCACAAACACACACACACACACTTCTTATACTTTTTGTGGGTTCCTGAACCAGAAGCCATCCTAGAACCCCTGCTACGGAAACAGGAAATGAGGACTGGAGATGACACCCTGAGATGTAAGCCCTTGAGTCAAACCTGGGGTGGGAGGCAATGAAGGACCCGGAGTGCTGATGGAGGAGGGAGTTGCCGTGTGCAGGGGAGGGTCCTTGCCATGCCTGCAACATTCTCTCCAAAACCTCTGCTCACAGATCCTCAAGCGCTCTCACTTCCCACCAGTTTCCCTCCCAGGGCTCCCCTTAGGACTCCCAAATTCCACCAGGGACTACCAGTTCTCACTCCCTTTCTTTGAGTGACATTCCTGCCAAATCTCATCTCTACTTTTATTTCTCCTGAGGCAAATGCAGTAGTTCGATTTATCTGAATGCATTTGGACTAGAAGTTGCCCCAAATCCGCAGTAAGCTTTTATTTCGTTTTGAACAGTTAATATTAAAAAATATTTAAGTACAAAGTTTATTTTATGTACTTAAATATTTGTATTTAAATAACAAAATATTCTTTACCTTCTGTTAGCTGGACTCTCCCTATCTGTATACATCGTAATTTCCACCTATTTCTGGTAGATCCAACTAGCATTTCCCAACCATATTTTGGGTGGAACACTATGGTTAAAATAGTCAAGGGTCTCTGTATATTCTTTGTTTGAAATTCACAATACTCCTGAGCACGTTGAAGGATCTGAAAAGTCCTACAGAACTTGTTTTCTTTTGATTGCACATTAACACAGTAAAGACTCTGAGAAGTCCTTCAGAATCATTGAATTTTGTTGAACAATGTTTCCTAAACTGATTGGAACATAGAACCTGTTGTGTGTGTGTTTGTGGAGGGCTTCTTAGATATCAGGGCTCACTGAGTTGATTGATAAAGGGCAGTAGGTGTTACATCCATTTGGGCCCTGGCTGGCAGGAAGTAGCAGGAAGACCCAAGGTAACTTGGATGACCACTGGGAAAATCTGACAACTAGTCCTGACTCTACCTCTGATATGTGACCAAGAGAAAATCCTACTGCAAAGAGAGGGACCCGGAGCAGGATCCTGGAGGTGGCTCTTTGGGACAGGGCAACTGGAAATGGTCCACTACTGCAAAGAACTAATGAAAACTCGTCTCCCCATTTTATGTGTGATTAATCCCTGGGCCTGACTTGTCCATTGTCAGTTTACACTTAGAGATATTTCTTCTGGCGTTGGTCCTTGCCTGGAAACCCAGTCTCTTGAGAGGACAGACCTCTTAGGTGACACACATTTTAGAGACCATGTCAGGAGAATCCTCCCAAGGCTGGACATGGAAACCAGCTGCAGTTGTGGCCCCACTAAGTCATCCTGTAGGAGGTGAGACTTAAGTGGACGTTGAGCAAAAGAAGAACCTGAGGATAGAAGGAAGCCTGTGAAGAGCACGGAGACCCGGAAATGGACATCACAGCAGGTTTAAGAGGTTGGGAGGATGACCTATTGGAGGGACCTCTACAAAACCATGCAGATGAGCAAGTACCGACTGTGAATCCACACAATGAATAAGCACTAAACTTGCTTTTGAAGCTTTTGTTTGTTATTTGTGGGTTCGTGTTTTGGGGTTTTTTGGGGGTGGGGGGTCAAATGGCTTTAATAGACTCTCACATGAGTCTGAGCCCAAGGCTGTGAAGCAAATCACAAGCAGCGACACAGATGAGAGCCCAGGGGTCCCAGCACATGGAGTTGCTACTCTGGTCCGGCAACCCCCTGCTCTCCTGCCGCAGCTCCAGGAAGTGAGGAGCAGGGCAGATTTTAAGGACATGTGAGGAGGAGGACAGACAAGGGAGGGCATGCTTGGCAGAAGGACAAGCACAAGAGGTGGCTTTGGTTCCTGGGGGGAAAATGAGATGGGGCAGGTGGGAAGTCCAGTGTCACTTTGCTGTTAGTCCTGGCAGGAGGTAGATTCCTTGGCCAGCAATGGGAGGCAATCTGGGGCAGGGCCTGGAAGAGACTGCAGAAGGAGCAGAAGGGGAGAAATGTGCAGCAGTCCCCGGGCCTGGGTGACCCAGCTCTCTCCACTGCCCGGTGAGCAGGCACAGCCAACACTCCCAAGACTGAGCCCCAGACAAGGACAGTGGGTCCCACTGGAAGCCCAGGGGGCATAGTTTTCCTGCTGAGTGAGGATTAAGGACCTCGTGCTTTTGCAAGGAGTTACATAGTTAGGTTAGGGACTCCCTAGGCATATTTTAAAAGTGATTCAATTACATACACAAAATTTAGATTTATTTAAAGTTTGTCGGACCATGAGAAGCATCCTGGAACAACATCCCGTGTTACGACTCACACTCGTAGTTTCGCACATGCCTGATAGATCTTAGACATCAAATTATTTGGAAATCTCTCAATAAATGTAAACAAACATTTTTATGTTTGTTTAAATATAAACAAACAGGCCATTGCTCCCACACAGGCATGTTATCTTCCCTTGGACTCAGAAGCAGCAGCCCAGGAGTCCCGGTTGTGAACACCCAGGGCAGGAAGAAGGTCTCAGAGCTTTCCAGGGTCTCCTTCTCTGATTCCTGTGTTTTCTGGAAACCCTTGGCCAGATCCAGGCTCAAGATTCCCCTCTCAGGGGAACGGACGGAGAAAGGGCAGGAACTGTGCTTGCCAAAGCCTTCTGTTGTGCCTTAGCACCAAGATGGGCACAAGGGAATGGAGGACATGGGATAAGAGAGGGCATGAGAGGGAGCGAGGCAGGAAGAGAATTAATTTGTCATCAGCAGGGATGTCGGCAGACACCTTGGCCCCAGACCTGAGAAAGTATTAAATTCCAACAATGAGACTTGCATTTCAGTGCCTTTGGCTGTCACCCTGAGGGGGCAACCCAGCAAAGCTATGATCGCTGACAGCACCCCTCAAGGGCTCTTCCTCCAAATTTCTGTGGGACCTTGAACCCTCAAACCATCTGTCCCAGCCCCAGTTTCCTCATCTGTAAACAGGACTCTGCCTTGACTGTGATGCTGAGGGAATGTGGGGTGGCTGCATGGGTGACTGGCCCAGCACATCCTCAGAAAGGTGCCCACAGGATGCCACAGCTACTTTCCATGGAATGTGGGAGTCAGAGCCACAGTGGTCCCATCTTCTTCCCATTTCCATGGCGCCAGACTCCTCTGACTATAGAAGGTCCTCATTGGGGTGCAGGTTCCTTCTTATCTGGGGCTGCTTTGCAGAGTTTGGCTATTACCCAAGATCCCAAATGACTCGAAAGCTCAGAAGCGGCCCTGGCTCTGCTGCTTTCCTCTACTTCTGCTTCCACAGCCTCAGGGATTGAAAGGTGCATTTAGTGCAGGAGAAACTGGAGCCTGCTTTTGGTCAGAAAAATAGTTACTTCACCAGGACCAAATTAATTACTTTTCTGTTGTTATGGATATAGGTGCAATTAGGTAACTATGCATATATAATACTAAGGAATCATTAGCGTTATCATAAATAATTTAGTTGATATCAACTGCTTCAGCCACCACTCTCCCTAGATCATGGAAACCTACAATGTACTGCAAGGCAGTTTGTTAGCCCCCCTGCTAGGAAGTCTGGATTTCAATCATCTACATGTAAAACTCAGGCTTTCCCTTTGAGAAAAGCAAAATTAAAGCCCTTAGGTAATTTTTAAGGCATTTGTGAATCTAACAAAATCATGGGAAATTAATTTGATTCCATAATCACATTTGGCTGTAAAAGAAAAAATGATTCTCTGGATTGATTTGACTCACTGATTTTCTTTTTCTTTTTCTGAGACAGAATCTTGCTCTGTTGCCCAGGCTGGAGTGCAGTGGCATGATCTTGGCTCACTGAAACCTCTACCTCCTAGACTCAAGCGATTCTCATGCCTCGGCCTCCCAAGTAGTTGGGATTACAGGCACCCGCCACCATGCCTGGCTATTTTTGTAATTTTAGTAGAGATAGGGTTTCACTATGTTGACCAGGCTGGTCTCGAAATTCTGGTCTTGGTGAGGTGATCCACCCACCTCTGCCTCCCAAAGTTCTGGGATTACAGGCATGAGCCACAGCCCCTGGCCTGACTCACTAATTTTTGTTCAGCTCTTGGTCTCTTTCAGGGGAATGCATGCCGTTATGTGTTTTCTGTTTTCATAAGGTCTACATAATGTTATGCAAGAAATACAACTAATGTGCCCACCATGGGTTTTTTTTTTTTTAAAGCAAATTACATGAATTCTCCCTTTGCCTCTTTCGTCTGAGTTTTAGAACAGGCACATGGAACTAAGCACACCCTAGTTAAAAATCATTAAAAACCCTTAGCTACTTATAAAATCACATTTCCCTCTGTTTCCACAACATACCCTAAAGCCTCTTTGCATTTGCAAAACCCTCTGTGCTGGACAACAACCTACCCAGTAATGGGCATTGCTGGGCAGAGATCTGACCCTGGGAAACCACACAGATAAATCCTTCCCCCACAGTGGATCCTTCCCAAACCCCCTAAAAAGGGAAGACGAGAGCGTGTTTTGAGGAGCCAGAAGGACACGGTTGTACTCACTGTGAAGCCTGTGGGTGTCATGGTGGGTCAGAGGCAAGCCTGCTCCTGGAAAAAAGGACAAGAATCAAAAAGGGGACTGGTTTGTAAATGTATAGTAACAACCAAACCCCAGAAAGATGGAGATTAATAAATTTTAAATCTGTTTATTCTTGTGAAAAAAATATTCCAAGCTGGAGTTAGGGTCTATATAGTATTCCAGATTTCAGAATCATCTCAGTTATCCACACAGAAATGAAAAGAACCTCTCCTTTGAAGTAATCAGTCACTTCTTTGACTCTGATGGTCACCTGATTCTAGTATTTGTTTTCTTTCTACTTAGACAATAATTAGTGCATCTCTCATCCACAGATGAGGAATAGCAGCGGGGCTGTTAAACTTTTCCCAGCCCATCCTTTCTACATTTCTCATGTTCCCTTGATTTAACTTCTCTGTCAAGCCCTGTTTTGCTGCCGGGTTCCCCTCCCCCTGCTCTATCAGCTAAGGGACTCACTGAAGCTATCAGGATGGTGGTTGCTTTGCGAATGCCCTGGGCCCCAGACTCCCCACAAAAAGGGCTTTTGAGTAACCCAGTGGCAAGAGAAACATGAGAGCTGGGTGGTGCCCGCTGGGGTTGGGGCTCCCTCCCAAAGAGACCCATTGCCCCCAGCACCCACCTTTCTCCTCTTTACCCTGACTTCAGCAGGAAAAGGAAGTCCTAGGTTTGTTTACTAAAGAAAATGATCTAGTTCCCTAATGCACAGGGCCTCGGAACTGACTGAAATAAATCTCAAGTTGTCATTTTCATGTGTTTTGAATTTCTTTAAAGCCCACCCCTACACAACCAAAGGAATAACAGCTTGACTGCCTTCAAGGACAGAGTCTGCCTTAGCCGGGGCATTTCCTTTTATTCCGTTAGCAAGTTTCTTTCTTTTCCTTTCTTTTCTTTTTTTCTTTTTTTTGAGACAGAGCCTTGCCTGTTGCCCAGGCTGGAGTGCAGTGGTGCGATCTCGGCTCATTGCAACCTCTACCCCCTGGGTTTAAGCGATTCTTCTGCCTCAGCCTCCCGAATAGCTGGGACTACAGGCACAGGCCACCACACCTGGCTAATTTTTGTATTTTTAGTAGAGATGGGGTTTCACCACGTTGGCCAGGATGGTGTCAATCTCCTGACTTTGTGATCGACCCACCTCAGCCTCCCAAAGTGCTGGGATTACAGGCGTGACCCACCGCGCCCAGCCTAGTGAGTACATTTCAAAGAAACGTGTCCAGCATCACACCCCAAGGTTCCCGATTCACATAGTAACATGGACAAGTCTCCAAACAATTACACTAAGAAGCCAGACCAAAGAGAGTTTAAACTATATGATTTCCCTTGCATAAAACTCTAGATAATGCAAACTAATCTATAGTGACAGAAAGCAGAATCAGTGATTTCCTGGCAATAGAGAGAAGGGGAAGTAGCCAGGGATGGCAGCTCATACCTGTAATCCCAGCACTTTGGGAGGCCAAGGTGGGTGGATCACTTCAGGTTAGGAGTTTGAGACCAGTCTGGCCAAGATGGTGAAACCCCATTTCTACAAAAATACCCAAAATTAGCCAGGTGTGGTGGCCTGTGCCTATAGTCTCAGCTACGTGGTAGGCTGAGGCAGGAGGAACACTTGAACCCAGGAGGCAGAGGTTACAGTGAGCCCAGATCACACCACTACACACCAGCCTGGGCCACAGAGCAAGGCTCCATCTCAAAAAAAAAAAAAAAAAAAAAAAAAAAAAAAAAAAAGAGAGAGAGAGAGAGAGAAGGGGAGGGGAGGAGGGCAGGTGGGTACAAAAGAAACCTCAGTGGGGGATAAATATGTTCACTGTCTGGGTTGTGTGAGAGCTTCGCAGGGTGTATGTATGTCAGAACGTACATTCTACATTTTAATATTTGCAGTTTATTGTAATTGGACCTCAATAAAGCTGTTCAAGTGAGGTGGGGAAAAGTGAAATATGATGACGGCATTCTGGTTTTCTTCACTTCTCAGTGTCATCTCTGGCTGTCAGCAGGCCCTAAGGAGGAAGGCAGCCAGAGCTTTCTCCTGGCAACCTCTCTGCCGGTAGCTTCCCAGAAGTGCACTGGAGTGCCTTGTGCCATTACAGCTGACTTGAGAGATCACTATGGACCCACGTGGGTTTTTTTATTTTGGTTTGTTTTTGTGGATTTTTTCCTTTTATTCTAGGTTCAGGGGTACATATGCAGGTTTGTTATATAGGTAAATTGTGCATCATGGGGGCTTGGTATATAGATTATTTCACCACTCAGGATAATAAGCACAGTACCTGATTGATAGTTTTTTGATCCTCAGCCTCCTACCTCCCCCCATCCTCAAGGAGGTCCCAGTGTCTGTTGTTCCCTTGTGTCCATATGTACTCAATGTTTAGCTCCCACTTATAAGTGAGAACATGCGACATTTGGTTTTCTGTTCCTGTGTTAGTTCACTTAGGATAATGCCCTCCAGTTCCATCTATGTTGCTTCAAAGGACATGATCTTGTTCTTTTCTATGGCTGCATAGTATTCCATAGTATATATGTACCACATTTTCCTTATTCAGTCTACCATTGATGAACATTTAGGTTGATTACATGTTTTTGATATTGTTAATAGTGTTGGGATGAACATATATATTCGTGTGTCTTTATGTCCATGGTGTTTTTACAATTAAATCAGCTGATAGATAGATAGATAGATAGATAGATAGATAGATAGATGATAGATGATAGAGACAGATAATTTGTGTGTATATGTATATGTATGTGTGTTTTACATACATATTTCCTGTCTGCTGAGAGGATCTAAAAGCAATGATACACAGCTTAACGAGCAGCTAGTGCCCTGATCTTGGAGTCTAAATACCTTTCTCCACCAAAAAGAGCCAGGGCTCCTTGGAGATACGTCACTACATGTTGATGATACTGGGTTTGAAGACTAACAAAGTTGCTACCAACATGGTAGCAAACCAATGTCACGTTTATCCTAAAGAGTTGAGGAGGGAAGACACAGCATCTTTATCCCTGGAGAAAAGGTCAACCGAAATCAAAGAATGAGGAAGCATCAGACAAACCCAAAATGAAGGGCTTTCTGCGAAGTAACTGGCGAAATATCAAGATCAAGTGACACAAAGAAAAACTGAGAAACCATCTCAGATTGAAAAAGGCTAAAGAGGCAGGGCCAGCAGATGTAACGTGAGAACCTGGACTTGGTCCTGGAGTGGGAAAAAAATGGCTCTGAAGGACATGACTGGGAAATTAAGGACATTGCAATAGGAACTGTGAATTCAATCCAACGGTGTTGGATCAGTGTTACATTTCCTGATTTTGCCGACTGCATTGCGGTTTTACAGGAGAATGCCCTTGTTCTTAGGAATTACCCCCTGAAGTGTTTAGAGGCAAAAGAATACAGTGTCTTTGGCATATTCTCAAAGGATTCAAAAATATGAAAAAAAAAAAACAGAGAGAGAGAGAGAAGGAAAAACATGTATATAGAGAGAGGGAGAATAATAAAGCCAATGGGACAAAATGAAAACAGTTGTTTGGGTGAAGGGTTTATGAGCGTTCTTTACACAATTCTTGACTTTTCAGTAAGCTTGAAATTAGATACAAGTAAGACTCGCAAAAAACTTTTAGACAAAAAGAAAAAATGTTTTGGCAATTGACCCTAAGACACAAGACAGCCTGAGACACAAGACAGCCTGACACAGACTGAGTCTGAAATTAGGAGCAGCTCAGCCTCCAGCCGTGAGCTCGCCCAGCCACCTGGGCACGCGTGGAAGTTCTCTGCAGACCTCTGGGGGCCAGGAAAACTCTGGCATTGAGCTGAAAAAATACCATGCTTTTCTTTGATGCCTTTTTTCTTGTTGTTGCAAAAATAGCAATGTGTGTTTGTAGGAACTTTGGCAAATACACAAAAACCGAAAGGATTGAAAATTAAAACCACCCATAATCTTCCTATCCCAAAATAACCACTTTTAACTTTCTGCTGTTTTCCTGCCCAGCCGTGTTTCTGTGCATTCACACACTTTGAACTTTTCTTCTTTCCCCCCCCCCAACAGATTACGAGCATTTCCTTCATCATTAAACATCTTCAGATAGATGAATGCATCAGCTACATGGCATTCCAACAGGGGCTGTGCCCCAACTCATTTACACATTCCCCTCTGAGGGGCAATTCCCTTGCTTCTGACTCCTTTTTATAGTTATTTGGAAATATTCCCCAGGCAAATGAGAAAGGTTGTACTCTGCCCCTTTCCTCCTAAGCACAAGAACCAGGAACTTCCCCAGGAGCATTTCTGAACTCTTCTGAGGTCTTCAGCTCTGTGGAGTTAATTGCTTTCCACTTAGCATGACTCCAGGTGCCATCAAGAACCCAGGGAGTCTCTCTTTTGAAATAAGAAACTCACCCAGCAAGTAGAAAAGCAGCCACTTTGGGCCTGAGAATTGCTCTTCTTTTGCCCCCAAGATGATAAATGCCCAGTTGACTTTGGAAGATCTCAACTCAGTAAATTTAATTTGATTACAAATTGGGGAATAGGGAGGTTGATTTTGAGACATAAGTTAGAAAATACTTTATATATAGATATATATAGACATGTATGTATGTATATTTCTAGTTCCTGGGGCTTATGTTACCTCCTTTTTACTTGCATGAAAGGATTGAATATTAATCATATAACATCTGAGAAAAATTCCCAAAGAAAGAAGCCACAGAAAGAAGAAAGAATGGCTTTGGTTATAGTGAGTGATAGCAAATTTCAGATTGGAAACAGCAATAGATGGTAATGATTTTGGTAAGAGTTTGGAGAAAAGGGCTCCACCTGTGAGGAGTATAAATTTATGTAATCTTTTGGAGGGTTAAGCCCTAACTGTCAAATTTTACAAAGCACAACATCTCTGACTCTGTATCGCATCTGCTTGGAATTGGCCTACTGGTGTTCTCACAAAAGAACATAAGGGTCCAGTTATGGGGATATATGTTGCAGCAGAACAAAAAAATGGAAAACAACTTAAATATTCAGCAATTGGTAATATTATGACACGTCAGTCCAATAAACCACGTGCAGCCAATAAATAAAGACGGTCCTCATGCTGATAGGAAAGAGGTCTTCAAAATTATAAGATTAACATGCAAGTTGTGTGATTTTTTTTTTTTTTAAGATGGAGTCTCACTCTGTTGCCCAGGCTGAAGTTCAGTGGTACGATCTCAGCTCACCGCAACCTCCACCTCCTGGGTTCAAGCAATTCTCCTGCCTCAGCCTCCTGAGAAGCTGGGATTACAGGCACACGCCACTATGCCCAATTAATTTTTGCATTTTTAGTAGAGGCGGGGTTTCACCATGTTGGTCAGGCTGGTCTCGAACTCCTGACCTTGTGATCTGCCTGCCTTGGCCTCCCAATGTGTGATCTTTTAAAAACAATAGATAGAAAAAGACACACTGCACTGCTCCCCAGCACTGAAACATTTTCTGGAAGGAGACAACCATGATGACCAGTGGAAAATGAGACTTTCATGTTTTCGTTTAGATTTTGCCAACTATTTAAATATCTTACCAAGTGTGTGGAATTTTATTTTAAGAGCTGTCATAAAAATAACCTGTCAGATTTTAAAAAGAAGAAGAAGAAGGAGCTCAGTGTTCTAACGTTCAGCACACCTGTTTACAAAACTTGTCTAGAGGAGGAACTTGTAATTACTAGACCTGCTCCAGCTACCACAGAAAGAGCAGGTCTAGTAATTACATTCACCAAGCCTACTTTATGCAACGAAATTGTACACTAGCTTTCTATAAAGGTTTGTCTTTTTTTTTTAAGGGGTGATAAATAAATACAAGCTGAGCAAGATGGCTCACACCTGTAATTCCAACACTTCGGGAGGCTGAGGTGGGAACATCCCTTGAGGCCAGGAATTTGAGATCAGCCTGAGCAACATAGCAAGACTCAGTCTCTACAAAAAATTTAAAAATATGCCAGGCATGGTTGCCAACCCAGCTACTCGGCTGGCTGAGGCAGGACAATCACGTAAGCTCAGGAGTTCAAGGCTGAAGTGAGCTACCATCGCACCACCGCACTGCAGTCTGAGTGCCAGAGCAAGACCCTGTCTCTAACATAAACAAACAGTATATCAAATGTCATATATTATAGTATGTAATAGGATGTAAGATATTACATTTTATAAAATATGCATCTTCTTCTGGCTCGTAGGACATTTGGAGCGAGACAAAGTAAAAACAGGACACACTCCTCCCTAGACTCCGCATCTAGAACCTCCACAGACAGCCTCGCCATCTAGTTCTCTTTCATTTTTGTCGAAATACTTCTCAAATACTTTATTCTCCCAGCTACTAAGCCTCAGGGCTTGCTTTCATTTTCTGCTTGCTGCTGAGGAGGGAAAAATATAGGCGGGGAATCCCACGTATGACCAAACATACTGAGAGCGAGGAACATCTCAACGGTCTATCAGGAGTGGATGGGTGGTTGACTCAGCACTGCAGCAGATCTCTCCCTTGCTGCTTAGTGAGGCCTTGTTGCAGGTGCCATGGGCCACCCATCGAACCCACTTAGTCAATGTATCTGAAGTACCTGATACATTTGTTTGGCTTAAACAATGTATAAGACATGATCCATGTCCTCAAAAAGCTTGCATTCAAATACAGTGGGTAAGTTGTGGCTGCAAATAACAACAAATGGAAAATGCTATGAGTCATGGTAGGAATTGGAAGGAGGAAGTCATGTCTCTAGCTCTGGGGAAAATTCAGGAGGGCTTCATTGAGGAGGTGATATTTTTGTGGGTCCCTGAAGGCTGAAGAGCGTGGGGACATGCAATGAAGGGAGGGAACGTTGCACCAGGGCAGGAAAACATATAGACAAAGGCGTGAAAGCCGGAAAGCCTGGGGTGTGTGCAGGGACCTGGGAGATAAAGGAAGGGAGAAAGCTGCTAATTCTTCAAAAGTGAAAAGTGTTTGTTAGAAAAGTTAGCTTGGAATCTGTTATTATTCAACCACTATTTTTGTATTCTCTAACATTTTTCAGTAGCCAACATGAAAATCTGCCTGTGCATGCGGCGTCTCTGCACACTACAGCCTCTGATGCTCACAGCACTAACATCAAATCAGATACTAACATGAGTCAGGAATGGCAGGTCCTCACTTTGATCTTTGTACAATTTGCTACACGGAATTTGAATCATCTCTTACATTTTTTCACAGCTCTGCTTTTTGTTCCCTACACGGGGTGGGGTCTTGGAGCCGTCTATCAGATCAGTCCACTCACCAAACCTGGATCAGATGCTACTAACTGCCTAGCAGGGGCTGCATGGGGCCCAGGGTCTCCCAATGCAAGCCTGTGAGTGGGGCATACACAAGAGGGCTTGAGAACAGATAAGCAGATATTGGAAGAAAAGGACTCTGAAATTCTAGGAGCTGAAATAGCAAATTAACTTTTGCTCATTCAGGAAAGGGAGTAAGGAGATGGGATCCCACAGACCGGCTGCTGCACAGCCTTTCCAGTTCAGCACACAGCGATAGCTCTCTGGATGGGCTTGCCAGCCATCTATGGAGTCACAGCCAATTAAGAACTAAAGAGGGGGGTGTGTTTGAAAAGATAAACCTGCATCCAGCGATGAGTCCTTTAAAATAACTTTTTGCTCTTCTTTGGTCATAAAGGAGTATTTTTACAATGCACAAAAAATCCCCAAAATGCCAACATAAATAATAAAGAAAATAAAAACTCCTCAAGCACCCTTTCCTAGTTTAGCCATTGTTAAGTTTCTGAGATACTTCCTTTCTGACTTCTCTGTAACACAACCTCACAAATACGCACACACACACACACACACACACACTCAGGCACACACATGTGCACTTAACAGAAAGGAAATCAGACTACACATATAATCTTCTATCTTGCTTTGTAACTGCCCATCTTTCATGGATCACCTTGCATGCCAATTCAACATAAAGCCATATCATAGGACTGTTTGGCTGCTGTGTATTCTCTCTCATAGGACTGGATGGTAAATATGTGACAATAAATATGTAACAATTCATGTAGCCATCCACCTCCTGGTGCATAGTTTCCTTATTTCCAATTTTTCACTGCTACAAAGAATCCTTTACATGGGGCAGTGTCTCAAACTCAAGGACCTCATGGGAGAGTCCTTTACCCAGCCCCTGGCCACCATCTTGTCACCCAGCACCTGCTTCTCCCTCCTTTAAAGTACAAATCACAGACTGCCTTGAACCTAAGCTTCATGTATGTGGGTGGGGAGGGAGTTTTCTTACTTGCCCTACAAGAAAGCTGGGTTGGGCATCACCAATTCGCATTTGCCTTCCTAGAAGTTTCTAGTGAAGTACCTGGTGCCCATGACATCTGAACAAATGAGTGCAAGCCTGGGTTTTAGAAGCCATAGTGGCAGCACACAACTGAGGGCGCAGGTGACACGGGGGCGGGGGCAGCAAGAAGAGCAATACTCACCGTGGAGGGTGGTGCAGGTCTCCTGGGGACAGCAATTCTCAGTGTCTGGGGAAAGAGCTGGGTTGCTCTCTGCCTGGGATGAGGGGCAGGCTTTATGTGGGTTCTGAGCAGACAGCTCCCCGGTAACAACACCAGAAAGGAAGCCAGGCTGCCCCTGCCTGTGTTGTCACTGGTGGGGTAACCCGGGAGGGTGGGGAGTTGCTTCCAGCAATCAGCAGAGTCAATCATTTGCAACCAGAAAGAAAAAGCTGAAAACTGCTGGGATAAGGGGAAACTGTCTCCTCTGAAGACGCACATACAGACTGATGATCTGACAGCAAATTCTCTTCCTAGACAGCACAGCTGCTTGCAGGGAATGGGGAGATTGGAGGGTCCCATCGAGAGAAGTCAGCCTTGTCAGGCTTGCCAGAGGGGCACATGGATGAGATTTCTTTGGGTGGTGTCATCTAAGTGGGTCTGTATCAGATTACTACCCTGTGGCATATGTAGCACTATCCATCACAACATACCTTTTCTGGCCTCGGCAGATGTACCAGAACCCCGGAAGGCTGTGCTTCCAAGGAGAGGGCATGCGGGTGCTCTAGAGCAGCTCTTCCAGACTTTGATGCTACCACGGGGGCCCATGTGGAGAAGGGAATCTTTCCACCCCAGTATATTTACTGCTTCTCTTTCCTGACCACCTGCCTCACTCCAGCAGTCTGGAGGCAAGCAGTGTCTACCTTGTGTGCTCTTACCTGATGAGAAAGGTGTGTCTTACCTAGGCAGGTGTGCCTATTTAAATTCAAATTGATAAAAGTGTTAACTAGGGCTGATGCGGTGGCTGACCTCTGTAGTCTCAGCACTTTGAGAGGCTGAGGCAGGCAGATCACTGAAGCCTAGGAATTTGAGAGCAGCCCAGGCAACATGGCAAAACCTCATCTCTACAAAAAACACAAAAACAATTAGCCATGCACGGTGGCACACACCTGTAGTCCCAGATACTCGGGGAAGCTGAGGCGGGAGGATCAGGAGGCAGAGGTTGAGTGAGCGGAGATTGCACCACTGCACTCCAGCCTAGGCGACAGAGTGAGAGCCTGTATCAAAAAAGACATTTTTTTTGAAAGTGTTGACTAGTTTCTCAGTCATGCCAGGTACATTGCCAGTGGTCAATAGCCACATGTAGCCGGTGGCTATCCCAATAGAGAGTGCAGATACAGAACCTGTCCATTGTCACAGACAGTGCTACTGAATAGCCACTACCTTAGAAAGTCTGTCTGTGATATGTTGCTAGGAACACATGGAGTGCTGGAAAGCCACGCACACCTTAAAACTGGGGCAAATCTAGTGAGGTTTTACACATCAGATACGTGAACACCGAGCGTACAGTAAATTGCATTAATTACAGGTGTTTTGGTGACACTTTGAAAAAAGCTAAAGACACAAAATATTGCATTTTTAATGAAGCTCACAGATGAAGTCTTCCCGTCCACTGCTACGGTGGGGACTTCAATCCTGATGTGATGATTAGCGATTTCCTGCCATCATTATGACAAAAATCCCTTTTATATATTTGTTCTGGGGGAAAATCACAACTACACTCTGGTGGAGGTTAATTTCCACCGCTCAGTGTATATACTGTCCCAAGGACTCAATGCTGACCTCTCATGGGTAGTCCTCCCAGACACACGTCCCCTTCGTTACCCTCAGTTCCCAAGAAGGTGTGCTTGGATTTATTGTCTAAATGAGAAAAGGCCAACAAATAGCCCATATGAAAGGTAGAGAGCATACACAGTAATAATGAAAGACACGTCTGATTCATCAGCCTTGAAGGAACGGCAGTGCGAGAGAACCGTGAAACTCCCTTCCCTGGGCCCGCACTCACTGCGCATGAATGGTGTCTGAAACTACACACAGCTGAGAACCAGCCAGATCCTCCGGCCTCCCACCCCTCCCTCTAACTTGGCAAATAGAGACACAAAAGGAACTGGTGCTAGAGTGAAGAAGATGTTCCCTTGACTTTCTTGGCTGAATCTGTTTCTCTCCCGTGTTTGGTTGCATCCTTGGAAAGCCTGCAGGGAGATGAGACAAGCACTTTTCCAAGTGCCTCGGATGAGGAAGAGGCACTTCCTTCTCCCTTCTCTTGCCTCGGGCTCTTTCCTCATCAGGTAAGAGCACGCAAGGCAGACACTGCTTGCCCCCAGACCGCTGGAGTGAGGCTTGGGGGAGGAAGGAGAGTGAGGCAGGTGGTCAGGGGAGAGAAGCCGTAAATATACCGGGGTGGAAAGATTCCCTTCTCCACATGGGCTCCCGTGGTCCAGGTGAGGTGGGGAAGCTTGAGTAGCATCAAGGCCTGGCAGAGCTGCTCTAGAGCACCCACATACCCTCTGCTTGGATGCAGAGAGGATCATGAGGCTGGGGAGGCGGTAAGATGCAAGGAAGTCGTAGAGAGAACTTCCGCTTTCTCAAAAGAGCCTGTGCGAATGTGATTCCTTTGCTGCAATCTAGTTTAAGTTCATTCCTTGGAGGGAAAGCCCTATCCTCTTGTTTTCACTGCTGTGTTTCTTTCTTTGAAACTAGAATTCAGAGCTGGGTGACTATAAAAATTTGCTGGTCCACTTTTATAAGGGCGATTTTTCTCTTGCATTCTCGCCTTGCCAAAGGTGAGTTCTGGAAGACAGGGCAGTATAAGCATACCCTGAGGGACAAGATAGCAGTTCTCCAGAGGCTAAGAGCCCTCGTAGTGCCCACGGAGGCTGAGCTCTGTTCCTGCAAAGCCCCGTGGTCAGACCTGCTCAGATCTCAGCATTTCTTCATGTCCGACCTACCCCAGAATGGCGTGGAGTGCAGCGCATTCACTTGTCACTGAGTCACCGTTCTGGCTCCAAGGCTGTGTCTTTCCCCTGGACTAGTGAGAGCGTTGTCAGGAGTTTTGCTCCTGGGCCTGCTTCCAGCTGCTTATCTGAATCCTTGCTCTGTGATAGCCTACTCCGTGGCTGCAACCCTCACTCTTCATGGTCACTGAGCCTTTGGACAAGTTGTTCCTGACTGTGTTCATGGGGATGCATTGCAGAAAGCTGCCAAGGCAGCCTTTTGGCACTTTCAGCTTTAGCCTGTGCTGGGCTTCGCTCTGTCAATTATCATGATGTGGGCACCTGCGAAGCGCCGACCTTTTCGACTTACACTTTGAAGAATCAATGCTTGCCTCCTTGCTTTCGCTTTTTCATGCCGTTCAACTCACAATACAGAGGAAATGACAGATAAATCCGCTGGTGGACAGCCTTCTTCTCTTAATCATGAGGTTATTTGCAGAATTTAATCTTTGAGGAAAAGGTTTGAGAGGAACTATATCCAAGAAGTTGTGAGACTGAGGTATTCTGGTGAGTTAATGCGGTTGCCTCCCAGCTTCTTACAAGATTCACATGTAACTCAACACGATACATGAGCTTTTGCCTTTGAATTTCTCAATCTCTTAAAGAGAATCCAGCTTTATTCCTATTAATACATAATCAAACTTCTTCTGTACTTGCCTTGGGAATAATAGGCAAAGAGAAATAATACTGTGAATTCATGAATACAAACTTTGCAGAAAATGAGACAGTGTTTAATTTTCAAAGACTTCCCTCTCTATTAGGCAGGCAGCAGCTACTGATGGTTACATATACCAGGGGAACTTTAAAATCAGGAAATGCTGATATCTCACATTATGACTTTCTAAATCCTAGGAAGAAAAGCTTGGAGTGCTTCTGAGTACAGCGAAGTTCCATTTAAGGGAAGAGTCCCCCTTGTAGAAGTATCAAAATGTTACAAATAATTCTAAACTGAGACTTCACTTTCAAACGTATTTTACTTGTTCTAAAGCCATCTGTCCACAAACGTAAATCTATAAGTAATGAATTATTATTTTCCCACTACAGAAATCTCTAATGTGAAAATGCTTCCTATGAAAAGACATTTTAAAAATAAAATATTGTATAATAATAATAATAAAAGCATCCCCTTTGGGTCCTAGACCAGGTGCTGTACCTGGCAACTGACGAGCATTCAGGAATAACTGTGGACTAGAAACTGCAATCCACATCCCTGATACCTATAACAGAGAAAAAACTTTGTTTTTTCTAACTTTGTTGCAGGGGCCCACAGGAGTGCTGAGTCCGTCCATTCCAATATACGAACAAGTCACTTACCTCTTGTTCATTCCAATATACCAAGTGTCTAGCACCGGCTCTGGCACAGAAGAAATGAATTTTACTTCAGCCCTCTACTTTTCAGGTTCCCCATATTGAAAACTACTATAGATTTGTAATCCTCTTCTCCTTCCTTAGCCTCTTGGACATACTGGGAAAGTCGTATTTCAAAAGCATATTGGGGTCTTTGAAAGAGGACAGTGCTATCTTTTTACTTTTCATTGCTTAATGCCTTATCATTATTTGGAAAGCCAAAGTGTCTGGAGGCAGTTGGTAGTTGGTGGTGACAATATGACCAGTGCAGGTAAAAAGAGTTCTAGGTCCAAATTTCCGCAGAGTAAAATCTGCAAGGACCCTTTCGTCCCCCCACTAATCCATGGGGAAAGGGACTGCGTGGATCCTGGCCATGCTTGTAGCCCAACAGCACATTCTAGGAGAATATTAAACATCTTCTGACTAAATTAATGCAAAAAATTAACCTGATATAAGTGCTGGGGATCCAGAATAGAGCCATCTAATAGCGCTTTCTGCAATGGCGGAAAAGTTCTATAGCTGTCTGTCCACTGTAGGGCTACATATAGCTACTGAACATGACACTGGGATTACTGTGACTAAGACACGGGTCTTTTTAAAATCGTATTTAATCGCAATTAGCTTACATGGAAAGTAAACAGCCTACATGGCCAGTGGCCACCCTAGTGGACTGTACAGGTCCAGACCAACCTACTATTCAGCAGCTAATGCTTCTACCTCGGCTCTAGCCTTAGATGGCTGCGATAATGATGCAAGCTGGGGCAGCTGGCCTATGGCAGACCCACTCCCCTCTGCATGGGGATGAAGGGGGCTGAGGGCGAGCTCCTCCTTCCCCAGAAGCACACAAGCCAAGGCAGGCTTCAGCTATACAGGTTTTCTAGAATACCTGTAGATACTTTACATTCTTCGTGTGTCATAGTTAGCAATCAAAACCCTTAAAGGACAAGAATGAGGAAATGGGAGTCATTTTTGCTAAATCCAGTTACCATGAATAGCTCTTGAAGGTCGAGGTGCCAGCTAAGAGGCAATTCTCAGAGAGTAAAAGAGAGGAGGAGAGGGCCGGCACTCTGCAGCAGCAGCCGGAATGGGAGGAACAGGAAGGACATGGCCAAGCGCCCCCCAGGAGCCGCCAAATGATAAATGCTGCAGGCTCGGGAGGGCAAGACCAACTGGAGGCTCTGAGAGGCTCGGGGATCTTTAACAGAGCAAGCGCGTGAGAGGAAATGTTGGTTTTAGCAGGTAGTGATGCACGTAGCACTGGATGGGATATGACTGAGGTGTTGAAGCAAAGGTGTCTAGCAGGTCGTTAGATAGTCTCAGCTGCAGCTCAGAGGGGAGGTCAAGAGTTCAGTGGTGTGGCTGCCAAGCTGTTACAGAATACAAGTTGTTTATAAGGGAAATACGTGTCATCCTCAACTCCTGAGTTTTTGTGCTCACAACACGTGAGTCATGAGACTAGTCAGAGGATTTTTTATTTGTATTTGTCTCATCTATTAATGATTAAAAGAAATCATCCCTTCTGCCCTCACACATTTTATCTCATTGAAAGATCTCAATGGAATCCTTCATTCAACATGTATTTGTCAAGCTCCTACTATTTGCCATCACTGTTCTTAGAGGTCAGATGTGGCACTCAGCAAAACAGAGCACATTAAATAGCAGCAAGTGTCATGCAGAGAATCAGAACAGACAGAGTGACGGAGGGAGTGGTGTGGGAGGGGGTCCCTCACACTGGATGGTCCGGGAAAGGCCCAATACAGAGGTAACCCTTAAAAGCCTGAATTGCAAGAAGTTCCCATCAATGTGAAGATTGGAGCAGCCATTCCCAGCAGAGGGAACAGTTGGCAGAAAGAGTTTGACTTGTCCAAGGATGAGAAAGGCCAACATGAAGGAGGACAGGGGACAGTGGGGAGCGGCCAGAGAAGTTGGAGGATCGCCAGCATGTCAGGCTTTGAGGCTGGGTCAGTAGTGTTCACCTGATGCCAGGTGTGTGGAAAGCCACTGAAGGGACTTATATAGGTGATGACACAATCTGATTTCCATTCTTAACAGATCACTGACTGCTGCATGGGAAACAACAGAAAACAGCAAAACCTTTGATTCTGCAGGCACCAGAACCAAACGTTTAGATCACAGCTTTGCCTTGGCTGGGCTGCCCACAGGCAAGGCCCCCGCAGGAGCCACCCTCAGCTCTGCCTGTCACTGTCCCTTCTCTGGACCTTTGCCTGTAGGGAGGCATCAGGGTGGATTCAGGGTGCTTACACCCCTCCCTCCTGCCGCCCCTGAAGGAATGAGGACACACACTGAACGTCACCCAGGGAATGTTTGCAGTGATGATCATCTTTATTCAGTGAGAAGTGTTGATGAGTTTTTTAAATACATATTTTTATCATTAATTCTAGCTAATAATGATGGGGTTTTTTTTAATAAGCTTGATTTTTTAGAGCAGTTTTAGGTTCACAGCAAAATTGTGCAGAAGGTACAGAGAGCTCCTATGTACCCCTCCCCCAGCACACAGGCAGCCCTCCCACCATCGACATCCTGTGTCAGAGTGGCACATTTGTTATCATCAGCTCATCTACACTCATACATCACTATCACCCAAAGTGGTTTACATTAGGTTTCACTCTTGGTGTTAAACATTCTGTGGGTCAGGACAAATATATGACATGTATCCACCATTATAATATCATACAGGATAGTTTCATTGCCCTAAAGATTCTCTGTACTCCACCCATTCATTGCTCTCTTCCACCTAACTCCTGGCCACCACTGACCTTTTCGCCGTCTCCAGTTTTTCTTTTCCAGAATGCCATGTTAATGGGAACCATACAGTGCATAGCCTTTTCGGATTGGCTTCTTTCACTTACTGGTAGGCATTTAAGGTTCCTCCATGTCTTTTCATGGCTTGCTAGCTCATTTCTTCTGAGTGTTAATTAAGCACCTTAATTAAGTGTTAATTAAGCATCCAGATCATACTATCATCTGGATGTGTCACAGTTTATTTATCCATTCACCTGCTGAAGAACATCTTGGTTGCTTCCAGGCTGGGCATTTATGAATAAAGCTGCTGTGATCATCTGTGTGTGGATCTGTATGTGGCCATACATTTCAGCTCATTTGGGTGCATACTGAGAAGCATGATTGCTCGATCATATGACAGGAATATGTTTTGTTTTGTGAGAAGCTGCCAAACTGTCTTCCAAAGTGGCTGTACCGTTTTGCATTCCCGCCAGCAATAAGGGTTCCTGATGCTCCATATCACTACCAGCATTTGGTGTTATGTGTTCAGGGTTTGGGCTATTCTAACAGGTGTGTGGCTTTCATTTGAAGTTCCCTAGACCTATGATGTTGAACATATTTTCATATGCTTATTTCCCATCCGTATTTCTTCTTCATTGAAATAATCTCTTTAGGTCTTTTGCCCATTTTTTAATTGGGTTGCTCATTTTCTTATTGTTGAGGTTTAAGACTTCTTTGTATATTATGGATAACATTCCTTTATCAGATGTGTCTTTTGCAAATATTTCTCCCGATCTGGGGCTTATCTTCTCCTTCTCTTAACAGTGTCTTCCATAGAGGGGCTGTATTTTTTTCACATTAGGGTTTTTTTTTTTTTTTTTGAACCTAAAAATCAGATCTGTACATGTTTAATTTTTAAAATAAGAAATGCACATTAGAAATGGGCCCCATCCTGCCCCACTTTGCCCATAGCACTGACCCCTGCCCTGTCCCTGGCTCTGTAGTATATTAACACTTGATCATTTTTTCAAAAACTGAAAGTTTAGTGGCTAATGTCTTTGAAAAGTCAGAAAATTTCCACAGCATCAAGATAGCTACATGAAAATAACCTCAGTTTCTAAATGGCTACATCAAAACAATCACATCAAAAGGTCAGGCCCTGCAATGGAGACCCAGAGGAAAGCCTCAGGCCTCGGGCTGGTGCTGGCCATAGTTAATAATAATGTTTTGTGTATCCCAAAATTGCTGAAAGAATAGATTTTTAAACATTCTCACCACAAAAAAAAAAAAAAAATAGGTGAGGTGAGGGATATATTAACTAGCTTAATTTAATCTTTGCACAATGTAGATATATATCAAAACATCACATTGTACCCCATAAATATATACAATTATTATTTGTCAGTTAAAAACTAATAAATAGGTTCGATGCTGTGGCTCATGCCTGTAATCCCAGCACTTTAGGAGGCCAAGGCGGGTGGATCATTTGAGGTCAAGAGAGACCAGCCTGGGCAACATGGTGAAACTCCATTTCTACAAAATACAAACATTAGCCAGGCATGGTGGTAGGCGCCTGTAATTCCAGTTGCTTGGGAGGCAGGAGAATCACTCGAACTGGGAGGCAGAGGCTGCAGTGAGCCGAGATCAAGCCACTGCACTCCAGCCTGGATAACAGAGCTAGACTCAGTCTCAAAACAAACAAGCAAACAAAAAAACCTAAGAAATAAAAGAAAGCATGCTTTTAAAAAAGACCCCATCACAGGATTCAGATTACTCATGGAGTTTCATCTTAGAAATAACTGCCCAATTTTCAGTATTAACCACGTTTGGAAAAAAATTTACCAAAAAGAAACACCAAAACAATGCCTAGCAGCCCTCTCAGAGTTCTGTGGGCAGGTGTCCGGCAAAAGGAGGTGCTTATGGCCAGGTGTGGTGGCTTACACCTGTAATCCCAGCACTTTGGGGAGGCCGAAGTGGGTGGATCACCTGAGGTCAGGAGCTCAAGACCAGCCTGACCAACATGGTGAAATCCCATCTCTACTAAAAATATAAGAATTAGCCAGCCATGGTGGTGCACACCTGTAGACCCAGCAACTTGGGAGGCTGAGGCAGAATTGCTTGAACCCAGGAGGCAGAGGTTGCAGTGAGCCAAGATCACGGCATTGCACTCTAGCCTGGGCAACAAGAGCAGAACTCCATCTTAAAAAAAAAAAAAAAAAAAAGGAGGTGCTTTGTGAAAAAGGTGAAGCAGCACTCACAGGTTCTGAGAAACCCTACTGGAAAGAGATCTGCTTAGTATCTTTTTTTTTTTTTTTTTTTTTTTTGAGACGGGGTTTCGCTCTTGTTACCCAGGCTGGAGTCCAATGGCACGATCTCGGCTCACCGCAACCTCCGCCCCCTGGGTTCAAGCAATTCTCCTGCCTCAGCCTCCCTAGTAGCTGGGACTACAGGCGTGCGCCACCATGCCCAGCTAATTTTTTGTATTTTTAGTAGAGACGGGGTTTCACCATGTTGACCAGGATGGTCTCGATCTCTTGACCTCGTGATCCACCCGCCTCGGCCTCCCAAAGTGCTGGGATTACAGGCTTGAGCCACCGCGCCCGGCCAAGTATCTTTTAAACTCGGAGTTTGTTTTTTAATAGTTTCAAGTATTTTATTCGCTATATCTTGGGCTGCAGGAATTGGGATCCCCTTCTACTTTTTTCTTCCTCTGATATGCATTGAGGAAGCCTTTTCTTACCGTATATTTGAGATGACCTAAGAGAGAGACAGCTGTTGTCTCGGCTTCCATCTCTGCTGTCTTGTGACCAGGGGATTTTGAAGAGAGCCCGGAGGAAGGCTGGGGAATAGTTAACCTTCCATTCCCCAGTCCTGTGACTACACCAGGAGAATCCAACCTTCCCTTCTGCCTCAAAGATTTAGCTCATTTCTCTTTTCATTTTAAGGTTTCTACCACCTACCCAATTTCTTGAACTTTTCCCCAGCCCCCCTCCCCCACCCAGGAACAGGCACCGATGAACCAAGCCAGGATCACAGGCTTTTGGTGTCAACACTGTGCTTTACTAGGTGACCCTGGGCAAGACACTTTCCCTTTCTATAAAATAGGATCATACGACCCCCTTCAAGGGATTGCTGTGAGAGGAAAAAGAACTAATAATGCAAGAGTCAAGCCAGTGTCTGGTACATAGTAATGCTTAGTAGGGGTACTTCCTACTGAAGTGTGTTGTCAGGGTATCATGATTACATTTGGGGTCTATCCAGCTCTGCACTTGCTTGCAGGGTGGCCTCTGTCTCAGAGCCTCAGGTTTCTCTTTTGTAAAACAGGGACACTAATAACTATTCCCTAGGGTTGCTGTCATCTGTGAGTTTGGCACTCACATGGTGCCAAAGCAACAACGCTCGCCTTTTTTTCATTAAAAGATTTCATTTCTAAACACTACAGAGAAATCCAATAAATGACCAATGCAGGAACATCATTCAAATCCAACCAAATGAAAGGTGTGTCTCACCAAATCACCCTGGGTTCCTCATTCTCACAACCCTCCTTCTTAAATGTCCCAAAGCCTTTGAGTTGCCCTATGTCCCGGAGCATCAAGAGCCTGAGGCTTCACTTGACTGTGATTCCCACCCTCATCCAAGAAAGAGAATGTAAATGAATGGTCTGAGCACCATTTGTACCAGAGCTTTACGAACTTCATCTTATTCAAATCCCATAATAAGCCTACAAGAGAGTTTGCATCCTTCTTAGAAAAGGAAGCCCAGTCTTTGAGCCGCTAACTGAACATCCTAAAATCACACAGTAGTAGTAGCTGGGATGCAACTAATTTCAAAGGCCATAATTCCCCCCTCCTTCCTTTCTGTAAGTCACATCTTCTAAGGAGACACTTTGTTCCACAAATTTAAAAATTTACCTTAGGGCATTTCTTCACCCAGAGAACCAAAAAGTAAAAGAATAAAAAGCCTTCTACTCTGGGTCAAACTAAAAGCAACAAATAAAATTGGTACGATATTTCACAATTTGCAAAATAATTTTACATTTAATCTTCACAACCACCATGGAGATGAATATTGTTTTTGTTTTTGCTTTTGTTTCCTTGTTGTTGTCGTTCTATGTTTTACAGAGACAGTCCCCCAATGTTGCCCAGCCTGGTCTTGAATTCCTGAGCTGAAACAATCCTCCCGTCTTGGCCTCCCAAGGTGCGAGGATTATAGGTGTGTGCCACTGCACCTGGACAGATATTATTTTTGTATTTATGTTTTATAGACAGTGAAACTGAGGCTCAGAGAGATCAAGGGATTTGTCCAAGGTCACATAGCTAATAAATGCTAGAGCCAGGATTTGAATCCAGAACTACTTCAAAATTCTGCTTTTCTTCCATTACCTCAGTTGTTACATACTCGCCCCAGAAATACAGCAACATACTAAGCATTTGCAAATGGTATGTTAATTCATTTATTCATTTACCCCATACTGATTTGGCACCTACTAGAGTCAGACACTATTCTAAGTACTAAGACTACAGTAATGAACCAAACAGACAAGGTGCATACCCTCATAGAGCTCACATTCAAAGGGAGAGGGAGAGAAAAAGTAAACAAATAAAGAAGCTAATGTTAAACAGTGATAAGGGCTCTAAAGGAAATAAATAGGATGTATCAGTAAGCTATTGCTGCATAACAAACTGCTCCAAAATGTAATGGCTTAAACAACAATTATTTATTTAGCTCATGATTCTATAAGTTGTACTTTAATTTGTAGTTAAAGTGCTGGGAAGTTCTTCAACTAACCTTAGCTGACCTCAGCTGGACCTGCTAGCCCAGGTGTTTGTGGTGAGCTAGAAAGTTAACTCAGGGTTAGCTGTACAGGATGGTGTTAGCACTGCTCCACGTGTTTCCCATCCCCCAGCTGGCTAGTCTGGGTTTGGACGCACGTTGATGATGATCAGGTTCTAGTGAGAGAACACAATGACTCTCAAGGTCTAGGCTCAGAACTGACACACCATTACTTTGTTGCATACTATTGGTCAAGGCAAGTCACAAAGTCAGCCCAGATTCAAGGTGTGGGAAGACAGTTACTATATCTCTATGGGAAGAACTGCAAAGTCCATTTCAAAGGATATGGATACAGGGATACTATTAATTGCAGACATCAATGAAATTAATGTACCTATCAGGATGATGTGATAGAGGATGGCTGAGTGGTGGGAAGGGGAGGGAATGGAGCTACTTCAGATGGGGGAAGGCCTCTCCGAGAAGGTGACACTTATTCTCAGAGCTGAAGCATGTGAAGGAAGAGCCATTCAAAGCCATAGGAAAGAGAAGTTATTCCAAAAGATACACTCTCCATCGCAAAATGTCAGTATCCTGCACACAGACCTGTTGCATGGTCATATATTAAATAAAGTACTTAGCAGCAGGAACAGAGGAGAGCAACATAGTATAAAATCAAAATGCTCATCACTTCACCTCCCCACAACCCCAAATGGCCATTGAAAGCACGCAGATTTTTTCAGTGGCTGTCATTTTCATGAAATGGTTTTGGACCCTTAGAGAAATATGCCTCCTAAAATAGAGATGTAGGAAAGAGGAAGACACAAAGGAAGCAAGGCAAAGGGAATATTAATGAAGGATGAGGATGGAAGAGATTAATAGCAAAAAAGGAGGTGGGGATGGAGAGACAAGCAGAAACAGCTTTGACGTGGTAAACTCTTTGTCAGTACTTCTAGAATTAGTGAGTAGATGAGGCCACCGTGTGTGCATGTGTGTGTGTGTGTGTGTGTGTGTGTATGCATGTATACATGCAATAGAGGAATAAATGAGATAAAGGGAAGAAAAGGGAGGTATCACTACTGATGGAGGTAGGGAAGCAAACTGACTACAAAGGTTATGTTACAATTAGAGCAATGTTAACATTTCAACAGGTGGCACATAACCCAGTGGGGGAAGATTACAGGAGGGAGGAGATGGTATCCTAGGAGGAGTGAACAGCTTGTGGAATTCTCAGAGGCAGGAAGAGGTTTTGTTTTGTTTTGGTTTGAATTTGGGGAAGGATGGAGGTCTTCCAGAGAAAAGAGGACTTCATAGATGATCTGTTATGGTGAGCTTTATTGAGGAGTGAGAGGAAACAGGATTGTTATGAGCAAGACATTGTAAAAAGAAAAGAAAGATGATTAGAAACTCCAGGAAAAACAAACGGCTGTATGAGAAATGAATTATAATAGTTCACTGCTTTACTATGCAGTGAACAATTTTACAGTCACTATACTATAACAGTTTATTAATATTGATAAAATACTTAAAAACTGTATTGGAAAGACAGGAAGGCAAGTAAGGCTGATGTAGAAACAAAATCTTCGTAAGTTATTGCAGGAAATAAATGATGAATATCTAACACTGATTACCAAAACACACAGCTAAAAGAATGATTTAAAACTTTCCAGTACAATGCATGGCCCATAGACCGACACTAGCATCACCTAGAAGCTCATTAGAAATGCAGAATTTCAGGCCCTGTCCTAGGCCCACTGAATCAAATCTGCCAATAACAAAGTTTGAGGAGCTTGAAAAGTTGGTTTGGGGAATAGGACTAGCAGTGGGGAAAGTAGAATGAGGAACGAGTTTGTCTTAAGTCTTCAAAATATTATTTTATCTTTGTTTAGCCATGTTCATGGTATTTTTTAGTTTGATTTTACAAGTTCCTTAATAATTTTAAAAAATAAGTACCTGGGTAGAATTTGCTCTTTTTCTCACTAATACTTATTCTCCATCACAGCTTAA
Source organism: Saimiri boliviensis (assembly GCF_048565385.1). Taxonomy (NCBI): domain Eukaryota; kingdom Metazoa; phylum Chordata; class Mammalia; order Primates; family Cebidae; genus Saimiri; species Saimiri boliviensis. The sequence goes on from NC_133456.1 coordinate 15,764,099, forward strand.
GCTTATCTTGGCCCTGACCCTCCATTTGGATTAGAATACTGTTTCTAGGACATCACAGCCCTACTTCAGCCTCACTTGCCTTTAGAAGCACTTCAGGCAAACATTGTTCCTGATCTGCTGCCATCTGCAAACTTTGCCATAAAAGCATGTCTCAATTCCTCTGATTCCTTGGAATCTCCTCCCCCATCAGCCTGAGAAGAGACCACAGCCATGAACTATCTACAAAACGTCACAGCATCTGTTGTCTCCTCAGTTAAAAGTTTCTCTAGTCAGGCGTCCCCAAACTACGGCCCGTGGGCCGCATGCGGCCCCCTGAGGCCATTTATCCGGCCCCCCACCGCACTTCAGGAAGGGGCACCTCTTTCATTGGTGGTCAGTGAGAGGAGCACAGTATATGGCAGGCCTCCAACGGTCTGAGGGACACTGAACTGGCCCCCTGTGTAAAAAGTTTGGGGATGCCTGCTCTAGCTAGTCATCTCTAGCCCAGTGTTGTCAAAGTGTGTGCCCCAGACCAGCAGCATCAGTATTACCTGGAAATTCGTTAGAGCAGTTGGGTGCCTACGACCTACGAAGGAGAAACCCTTCAGATTGGGGCCCAGTAATCTCCACTTCAACAAGCCCGCCAGGAAGTTCTCATGTTCTGTTCTAGAACCCATCCTCTGTTCTATTCCTGGGCTAGTTTGTTGCAAATCTCACTGGGCTCATAAATTAGCATCTCGTCAGTGAGAGTTTCAGTTTACTAGCCACATTCATGAAGAGTAGAAACACAACATACCCCACAGATGTTTTCTAAAATTGTCTTGATCTCTCCCTTGCCAATCTTTCAAAACACGATTTAAACAGAAGCTTAAATGGGTATGCCACACACCCTGAGCTCTCTGATCGACACCACAGCCCAGCTTTAGGGTTTATACTTGTATTTGCTCCATAGCCTCCTCCACACGCGTCAGAACAAACTCCAGAGAGGATGGAGCTCCTTCCTTTCTGGCCCCTCTGCATCTCTCATTCTTACACCTCATTCTCTCATGCCCCCAGACTTCAGCTTTCCCCCAAGAGATGCACTGTGGTGATAAATTCTGCTGCGGTTGAGGGTGATTTGATGAGCCTAGGCCTGCCATTCCTTGCTGCCACCTGGCTGCTCCCCTGTCTCAGTCAGTACTAGTAAGTGATGAGCCCCTCAGATAACCCCAGGTGAGGACCACAGGCTGACATCACTTCCTTAGATGAGCAACTGACAAGCACCAGCCAGATCCCAAGCTCCTGCTATAGAAAGGATTTCTACAGGAAACAGTTGGCCCTGGGAAGCAAACAATGCCTCTGCAGAACATGGAAGCCAGATTTCAGATGTTGGTTGCAAGTAGCTTTTCTTATTGTAAAGCATCTGGTAGAACTGCCTTTCTTTTCTTTGTCTTTCATCTTTGCCCTTGCAATCTTTGGGGGCTTCACTCCATTTGCTAAAGGTGTGTGGGTGTTAGCGTCACTCTACAGAAAAAAAACATGCACATACACACACCACAGCCTTTTTTCTCTATTTCTATGCAAGCCATTGCTTTTATGACTTTCTGAAATAAATAAAAATGTCTAGTATGTCGCCACTTGCTTTTTGCAATTCTCTTAGGAAAGAAGTTCTGTTCCTTCAGAACAAAAACAAAAAGATAGGTCACATTTTTCAAAGGCACAAAATTTTTTTTCCCAGATGAGGGGAAAAAAACATATGAAAAGGCGCCCTAGCTAGCTAGTAGTAGGGAAATGCATGTTAAATAAACACAACGTTTTCACCCTTCAAATAGGCAAGCCATTATTAGTTTAGTATCAAGCACTGGGGTTGGGAATCATGGTCTCTCACCCATTCCTGAGGGCACAGAAATGGGTTCAGCCACACTGGAAATTGATGATAGTGATATCTGCTAAGATATAAAGTTTGCATTCCTTGTATCAGAGCAACTCCATTCTGGCGTCCCTTCGAGAAATTGGATGCATTTCTACAAGAAGGCATTGTAACAAATATCGTGGCTGCCTTACTTATGTGGGTGAAGATAAAATATCACCTACATGTTCATCAAGGAGATGGTGATTACATGAAGGATGGTACTTTCATTCTATGGAATACTACGTAGCCGTTTAAAAGAATTAATCTGGATCTACATGTATTAACATGGAAAGATCCCCAGGGTATGCTTCTGAACAGACAAAGCAACTTGTATAATAGATGGTATGTTCAATGTAATGGCATTTCTGATAGAAACAAAACACCCAAACACTATCCATTTGTCTAGGAACATATACATGTTTATAAGTGCAGAGAAAGGCTTTGGAAGGATTAATATCCACATAGCCACAGTGCTTAGCTCCTCGAAGAAGTCGGGGTGGTGGAAGGTGGTGAAGAAGACATTTAGTTTGTCTGTAATCAATGAATGCTTTACTATGAGAGTGTTTTCAAGAATAAATTGCTTAGTTGTGTAATTAACATTAAATATTTTAGGATTCCTATAAGTATTTCTATCTGCTGAATAACATCGGAAAATCTGTCACTTGTCTTAAATGTTAAGTAGGCTTTGTATTGGTACAAATATACAATTACTTCTCTTTACAAAGTTGTTATAAAATTCCATTTGTCAAAAACACTCATTGTTCATCTGATCGTTAAAAACAAAGATAGTTTCTCTGTATTCAACCACAAACACACACGCACATGTGTGCACACACACAGAGACACCATAACTCACCCTGGGGACAGCAATTTCCACCCTATGCCACACTGTGCTACCACCTCAGGATGTCTGAACCACATGCAAGCAGGCCTTTCTGATTAGCTGATAACTTAGTTTCCAGGCTTCTGTGCCATCTGATTGTCAACTCATAATTCTAGAGCGGCTAAAACCAAGAGACACCTGACTTGGTGGTGATGCCTGGGTCTGTGGGTGTAGCCTGACAGCCAGGCACCTGGTTTCCTGACCCCAAACCACATAGCTTTCTGCGTGCCCTCATGAGCACCCTTGTAACATGCTACTCTGCCCCTCCTGCCAGGCTGGGCTTGAAAGCAAGCACTGGAGAGACAATGGGGTGCCTGGAAGGTCGCTGGTCTGCAGAAATCATTTCAAGAAACATCTTCATTACAACTTTCTAGTTTATACCCCTCGTTTAATGAGGAAGTGTTGTATGACAAAAAGACATGGAGAGTTGGAGGAAAATGCAAAAGCAGATGTCACAGGAACTCAAGTACTTTTGTGAATATATCCACTCTCTCTCCCTCCATGGACAGACCCACTGGAGGAGCCAAATTACAATCCTGAGGGAAACAGTTTTAAACCAGAGGATAGATAATGACATCATCTTTCATCCTGGGTGTCATCTTGGATGTCCCTGATTTGGGGGTGACCTTTTCTCTCTGGACCAGACATACCTGAATTTCTTTTCATTTCAATAAGATGGGGGTCTTAGGGCTCAAAAAAGACAGACGAATCACTCCCTACCAATGCCACGCCCAAGCACACTTACGCTCCTTCTTATGTTGTGTCCCATCCCAGGCTAGGGAAGGCAGAACTCGGGGGCCCAGGGTAATATCCAACCGCTAATTTATTAAAATGTTGACCACGTTTTCTAAAGGAAATATAAAAGAGCAAGTAAGCATGGCTTTAAACAAGCATGACTGGAAGGCATGGCATCTTCTTTTTCCTGCTTCTAGAAGGTCTTCATGAAATGAACAGTAAAAATGGATTGCAGCCGGGCGTGGTGGCTCACGCCTGTAATCCCAGCACTTTGGGAGGCAAAGGCAGGCAGATCACGAGGTCAAGAGATTGAGACCAGCCTGGCAAACATGGTGAAATCCCATTTCTACTAAAAATACAAAAATTAGCCAGTGTGGTGGCATGTACCTTTAGTCCCAGCTACTCGGGAGGCTGAGGCAGGAGAATTGCTTGAACCCAGGAGGTGGAGGTTGCAGTGAGCTGAGATAGCAACACTGCACTCCAGCCTGGCAGCAAAGCGAGACTCTATCTCAAAAAAAAAAAAAAAAAAGATTACATTTCTGCCTAGTCTAGCATCCCAAGGGTTTCCCATAACAAACATACAGCATCAGTAAGCTTGGATGCCTGTGCACCCCTCACGCAGCAGGACTGACCTTCCTAATGGCCTTTAACCATGGTCCTCCATCCCCAAGCAATGCCAGTGGTGATCTTCGTGAGCTCATGCTCTGGTCATCCCTTCCTGCCTATGCACACACACTGTCTTTAGCTCTTCAGTCAGTGCCACATAAGACCTGCTAGACTGAGGGATGTTCTGCCTTCTCAGCAACCCTGTGTACCTCTGCTGTGGCCATCATGCGTGCATTTGATGGCTGACTTGGTGAGAGTGCTCTTCAAAGTGGGGATCTTATTAAAATACAGATTCTGAGTCAGAAGGTCTGGGGTGGGCTTGAGAGTCTGCATGGCTAACAAGCTTTCAGGCAATACCCATGCTGCTGGGCCAGGACCATACTTTGATGTCAGGGGAGAGTCTTATATCCACATTTGGGAGGTGTGGGAAGAAGGCCTGCCCCATGGCAGCCTTCTGAACAGAGAAGGACCATAAGGGCTTGATGAGACAATGTACCAGAGAGCCTTATAAAGTGTGATGTGTGGGGAAAATATCAGCTGTTACTATGACTTTCTATCATGTAAATGATATACTTGCTTTGGAATCGGAAAGAGCTGGGTTTACCCCCCTATTTTATTAACTGAGAATTTGAGCAAGTCACTCAATCTTGTTTACCCTCACTTTTCTTAGCTATAAAATGAGAGGCTATTACTTAAAGCTGTATTTGCAGATGTTGACTCAATACATATTTACATATTCATTTTTCTCTCTGTTGACCTAGATGAAAAAACTTTACATGTGTGTATGTGAGTAACTTGCTGAACATTTCTGCTAAATGCTGAGAATCTAGAACCAAAACTTGGCTAAAATTCTACTCTAAAACTATTTAATCAAACAGCTTTGTTATGAGTCACCTGGTAAACTTCTCAGGGAGCCCAGAATGATTTATGGTTTGCTACCACAACTCTATGAAGCGAGTGGTTTCAATCAAGTTTCAGTTACACAAGTTCAGTAGAAAGCTGGGCAAAATCCACTTGAAAGAAAATTGCTGCCCTTGAACCCTTCTCATCACCAGAGCTATCCAGAGACAGAACGTGGAACCAATTCCAATGGGGCTGACATTTATCTTTGGCTAATATAGGTTTTCTTTGTTGTTGCCATTGTTGTTTTGAGACAGGGTCTTGCTCTGTCATCCAGGCTAGAGTGCAGTGGTGCAATCACGGCTCACTGCAGCCTTGACCTCCTAGGCTCAAGTGATCCTCCGACATCAGCCTCTCGAATAGCTGGGACTATAGGCATGCACCACCATGCCTGGCTAATTTTTTGATATTTTATGGAGATGAGAGCTCACTATGTTGCCCAGACTGGTCTTGAATTCCTAGGCTCAAGGAATCCTCTCTTCCTCCTCCCAAAGTGCTGGGATTACAGGCATGAGCCACGGTGCCCAGCCTAAGATGAGTTTTCTAAAGAAGTTCTAAATAGTAACAATATAAACTTCCAGTATTGCCATTTAATTCCAACTTACCCCAAAGATTCTTCAAGCAAGGTTGATGGATGTGTTCAGACTAGCAGGTGCAAGAAAAAAAAAAAAAAAAACTTGAATTGGGAATTTGGCAGGAGCCAAGGACAGTTCTGGCACAAGAATGGCTCAGAAGGGCACATCATTACAAGTTTACTCTGCCCAGCATTGTCATAAGCAATTTTCACACCACATTTAAAATTTTAACACCACCTTGGGAAAAAGATATTATTATTACTCCCATTTTACCAAAGGGGAAACTGAAACAAAGAGAAGGCAATTAACAAATGAATTTAAAAGATAAAAATTGTAACTATCTTTTGGGTTTTTTTGAGATTGAGTCTTGCTCTGTTACCCAGGCTGGAGTGCAGTGAAGCAATCTCAGCTCACTGCAACCTCTGCCTCCCAGGTTCAAGTGATTCCCCTGCCTCAGCCTCCCAAGTAGCTGGGACTACAGGCATGTACCACTACACCCAGCTATTTTTTGTATTTTTAGTAAAGATGGGGTTTTGCCATGTTGGCCAGGCTATTCTCAAACTCCTGAACTCGAGTGATCCGGCCACCTCAGCCTCCCAAACTGCTGGGATTATAGGCGAGAGCCACTTCACCCAGCTGCAGCTATCTTATTTTTAGCTGCACAATGCAAAACCTAACTTTTTTGTTTTTGTTTTTGTTTGTTTGTTTTTTAATGAGATGGAGTCTAGCTCTGTTAGCCCAGGCTGGAGTGAAGTGGCACAATCTTGGCTCACTGCAAACTCTGCCTCCCGGGTCCCAGTTCAAGCAATTCTCCTATCTCAGCCTCCCAAGTGGTAGCTGGGATTACAGGCAGCCACCACCATGCCCAGCCAATTTTTGTATTTTTCAGTAGAGACGGGGTTTCACCATGTTGACCAGTCTGGTCTTGAACTCCTGACCTTGTGATCCACTGGCCTCAGGCTCCCAAAGTGCTGGGATTACAGGCATGAGCCACCTCGACCGGCCAACCAAATTGTTAACCTACTTAACCGGATCCATTAAATATTGTGGAATAGCCCCCATGGTGAATACAAGTCTTCTGTGGTGTACACAAAGCTGAACATTACACCATGGTGAATACGAGTCTTCTGTGGTGTATATAAAGCTGAACATTACAGCACCATTGGTTATATCGAAAGACTCTAAACAACCCAAGTCTAAAACCAGTTACTGTAGATCCAGACAGTGGAAGGGTGTGAAGCCACTGTTATATTTTCAAAGAACTGTTGGTGACATGAAAAAGCCCTCATAATATATGAAATGAAGAGGGTAGGGTATTTTACACATTCATTTATTTATCCAAACTTAATTATCCCACCTTTGCTTTTCCAGGCATAGTTCTGTGAATACAGCTGTTGAATCAGGCAGGCTTGCCCTTGTAGAGCTGACAGCATGATGGACATGAAACTTTCCTGGGAGAAGCAGCGCCAAAATGTTACAGGTTTTCTTTTCAAAAGAGTAGCGGTTTTTAATTTTTTTGTCTTCATGTTTACGTTATTTCAAAATATTCTATATTAAGCATGTATTACTTTTTTTATAGATTCACTGAGTTATGATTTAGCACACAATAAACTACACGTTTAAAGTATGCAATTGGATAAATCTTGCTGAGTACACACTGGAGAAATCTTTACTACAATGAAGGCAGTGAACATATCCATCACCCCAAGTGTCCTTGAACCCACTCTTAATTCCTTCCTCCCACCTCCCCGTCTCCTCACCACATTCAACCACTGATCTTTGGTTTGCATTTCTCGAATTTTGTTTCTAGAATTGAAATACATAAAAAATACTCTTTTGTCTGGCTTCTTTCGCTCAGCATCATTTTGAGATGTATTCACGTTGTTGTGAGTACCAACAGTTGTTCCCTATTACTGTGGAATAGTATTCAATTACATGGCCTATACCAGTTTGTTATCCATTCATTGGTTTGCAGACATTTTGGTTGCCTCTGATTTTTGGTTATTACAGACGATGCTGTTATAAATGCTCAAGTATTTGCATGAACATATATTTTTTTCTTTCTTGGGTAAACACCTAGGAGTGAAATGGCTGGGTCATATGATAACTCTATGTTTAACTTTTTGAGGAACTGTCAAACTGTTTTCGAATGACTATATACATTTCTACCAGGAGTGTATGAATTCATCATTCCCTCTCTTTTAAAATTACATGAGAAATAAATGAATACCTCCTGTTGTAAAAAGAAAATCCAAAAGCTTCAGAAATATATAGAGTAAGAAAAGTGAACATTCCCTTTTATTCCATCCCTTTCCTAGTTCCTCATATATATTTATCACTAAAAGTTTGGTATGTGTTCATCTTTTCTTTGCTAGAGTGTGTGTATGTGTGTGCACATGCATGTGTTTGCATGTGGAAGCATGTATGTGTGTGTGAGATTCTGTAAGCTCTGTTGTTATAACTCTGGCTTCACTCACTGAATAATGAAGCTTGAAGGTCATTCCTCATCGGTACATGTAGACCGCAGTCTTTTGAATTGTTGCTGAGTATCCTACTTCAATAGGCAGGGGGAGAGGTGTTTTTCAATGTGGTTGGAATTCTATTTACCCTTCCTATGAAAGAGGCAGGTCTCTTCAACATTTTCTATACATGTGACCATTGGAGAAGCTCCTTCTTCTCTGCAGGAAACGCTGCCTGTCAGGAAGGATTGCATTTCTTTCTGTGGATCTGGATCTCCTGGGAGCTGCACAGGCATGGTTACCTTTCTGGCGAGTGAAAGAACAGTCAGAGGAAATGTAATGGATGGCCACAGGGTGTGACAGCTCTGCCATCACATTAGGTTTATGCTTGCCTCACATTCCTCAGAGCAGAATTGCCTTTCCAGGCCCACCATGTGTTCTTGTACTTGGTGGTGAGGAAGCTCACTCTAAGTGTGGTCATTCTGAGAAAGGCAAAAGGGCTTCAACTCTTCAACTTTCAGCTTTGGAAATGAGTAAAATTGTGAGTCTCTTAACATATCAGAAAATTTACCACATTGGCTGAATGTAGTGAGAAAACCTACTCCCTTGTTTAAAACAGACAATAATGAAACTCATACTTGGTCAACTAAACAGATTTTTACTGTCTCCTCATGTGTGTTTTTTTCTCTCTTATATTTTCTTTTAATAATTAATGATATTAGGACTACATTAAATGGTGCGTCTTTATCCCTCTTTCGGCAATAACCTGGGGCCTGATCATTTACACTTATTAATACATAAAATTAGGACTATATTATAATAAAGTTGCATATCCTGCACTGAACATTGCCATAAACATGTTTTCATGTCATTAAATATTAACCAAATATTAAATCCACATCTTAATTATTAATGACTTCATAATATTTGAGATATGGACATATCATAATTTATAACAGTTGCCCTGTAGTTGAAAGATTTTTACTAGTCAGTGAAGATTTTGAGTAGCAATGAGTGAAGAAAAGTTTTAAAAATTATTCATTATGACAAGTGGAAATTAGATTCTAACAGCAATATTAAAATTAAATCATGTATCACATCTTAAAATTTTGTTATCTTCCTATGATAATGCCTTCCTCATTATTTTGAACTAAATAGTCTACTCTTTTTTAACTCTTTACTCTCAGACTTTAATCTTCGGAAAATGTTTCACGAAACTTTTACTCTGTAATTTTATAGTAATTTGTAATTACACATTACCTGCTAGTCTCTGAAAAGACTGTTGGTTAAATGTCCACTTTGTTCAACCTGTCCACAGGGGGCTTGAACATCACAATCTGTCTCACACATAATGTCAAGCTGTGTGTCCTGTTAGAGATATCATGCACAACATTGCCCACAAAACTATCTGAAAATGCATTTCTTTAAAAAAGGACACTTTCCTGCTTAACAAAAAAAAAATTCTATGACACCTAAAATTAATAATCATTCTTTAATATCATTTAATAGTCATTTACTATTCAAATTCACTAAATGTTTCCCTAAACGTCCTTTCCAGCTTCTTTGTCCAAACCATGAACCAATCCTTGACCATATATTACACCTAGCTGTTATGTTCTCTCTCCATCTTTTAATCCAGCAGCCAGTGTCTTCATGGGTAGCTTCTTATTGCAGCCACTTGGCCAGTGGCCTATAGAGACCCCATCATGCTTGCCAGTGGTGTCATTTATCTTGTTCCTCTTTCCCTTGTATATCCTGGAAGTTACATCTACATGTTGATTAGACCCAAGTTAAACATCTTTGACTAGACTGTATCATGGGTGATGCTGTGACATCAGAATTCATGACCCCAAGAGATATGGAATAACTGGTTGTCCCACTATTCCTGATGCCAGGATCAACCTTTACATGAGTCTCATAATACTTTTCTCACTAGAAGCCAAAGCAGCCAGAACTGAGTTTGATTGCGCAATTCTGTTTTTCTCCTGAAGACCAGAATCACATCATCATATTGTTACTATGGCACCATACAGATGTCCAAGTCCCATCAACCACTCCCCTAATGTCCCCAGGCACATGTTAATAGTCCTTGCCTGGATCTATATTCTCATTAGGAATTGCAAGATTATGATTTTCTATCATACCTCTACATTTAGCTGTCATTCTTCAAGCTTTATGTTGTCAACTAGAGCTATTTGCTTACCTTGAAAGATAGTTCCTACCTGAAGGACATTAGATGCGCTTTTCTTTCAGTTGCATAATGTCGAAATAAGACATTGGTACGAGCTGCCTTGAATGAGTTTCTTCTGGCATTCTTCTTTTTGAGGATCATTATGGACTCATTATCAACTCATGAATACACATTCAATGGACATGTTTTTATTGAAATATTCTTGGGTCTCATAATATTCTCACCAAAAGCCAAAGCAGCCAGAACTGAGTTTGATTTAAAACAGTTTCAAAACAAGAGTAGCTCCAAAGATAACATTCTGGAAAGAGCAAAGGCAAGATAATCTAATAAATTACTGTCATTATTATTTATTTGTGTGCTCCCTCCACATCTTCAAGATACAGGAGAATTCCAGAAGTGTGTCTGAGGGAAGGCAGCAAGCCGTGCGAGTTCCCTGTGCTGGTTGTCAGTGATGTTTCGGCTGCAGCTGGCATAAACTCAGATTCAATGTCTAAAGCTAGTTGCTCAGCCCATAATTTAAGATGCTTCCAAGACTCCAAAGCCATTACTTATTTTTTCTTACTTGCTGCAAGTAAGCTTTTTTTCTTTCCCGCAAAACAGACTGTCGAACCAGGAGGTTCCTTCAGTAAGTCATTGTTTCCCTGAGAGGGCTGGTGGAAGAAGTGCTGAAGAGAACTGTGTTGTAAAAATCACTCCTGAGGAGGATGAATGAAGGAAATCCCATCTCCTCCACACCCTGCACAGTCCTGCAGGTTGCACTTTGATTTTGTCCTGTGTCATTCTTGGTCACTTCCCTGGGAAGCAGATCTGTTTGAAGGGAAGCCACTGTATCCCTTACCAGGTACATGGCCAAGGTTTGTTCCCCTCCAGCAGAGGCTGAAGGATTTGTCTAAGCTAGTCTGTTCCTTCCTGGCTGGTACAGATGGAGGATGCAGAGGCTACAATTAGTTTGTAAGTTTCTTCAAAGGAAGAGCAACATACATAGAACCAATTCACATAGCTTTAAGATTCAATTTACCTCCCAAGAGCAGAGACTATGTCTGTTTTCCTCATCATTGTGATGCCAGAGCCTAAGATGGTGCCTGACATATATATCAGGTGCTCAATACACATTTGACAAACAGATAAACCAACTGGATTACCAAAAGTCTGTAGTGGTCGTGTATGATTTTTATTTTCTCAGGAAAAATAAGCTTCATAAGAATGACAAAGATGAAGACCACCAGGTGGGGAATAAAATACTTTGACAACAACTCAGCACCTTAGGCAAGTCACTTTTTTGGATCTTGGTTTTTCATAGAACACATTCATAATAAATGATATAAATGTCCCTTACAGCTTTGGGCTTCTATAAATAGATTTCATTTTTAGGCAAGGGGTAAGTTCTTTTTATTTGTTTATGTTTATTTATTTATTTATTTATTTATTTTGAGATAGAGTCTTGCTCTGTCGCCCAGGCTGGAGTGCAGTGGTACAATATTGGCTCAGTGCAACCTCTGCTTCCCGAGTTCAAGCAATTCTCCTGCCTCACCCTCCCAAGTAGCTGGGACTACAGGTGCACGACACCAGCCTGGCTAATTTTTTGTATTTTAGTAGAGACAGGGTTTCACTGTGTTGCCAGGCTGGTCGCAAGCTCCTTAGCTCAGGCAATCCGTCCGTCTTGGCCTGCCAAAGTGCTGAGATTACAGGCGTGAGCCGCTGCACACGGCTAGTAAATTCTTCTAGTTAGTTACAGTAAGAGATGTTAAGTTACGAAGCCTAAGAAAGTGGTAGATCCATATCAGTTATGTGCTTTACTGCTAGTTTATGGTCTCAGCTATGCTTATCTGTGATTTTGCCCCTTGTGTTTGCAAATAAGCATGCACAAGAATGCAAACACACACACACATGCATGCACATCTTTGCAAATATAATGCCCTCATCAGCAAGGTCTACTTACTCATAGGACTTCTTTTAAGCATCCCCCGCCCCTCCTCAGCACACATTAAAGCTGTAGAAAATGGTTTTTATTGTAGACTACCAACCAGTTAGAAAAACCTTTCAGGAATAAAGCAGATATAAAGCTGGCTTCTGACTCAGAAAAAACACTCAACAAACCAAACAGCACCTCTGGGCTTCCTGGGGTTTTGCATTTTAATCACTGTTCTCGATTTTGCTCACAATCTCTTCTCTTTCAACATTAAAAATAAATCCTTTCTTGAACTTTTGCCCTCTGAAGTTTTGAACTGGAAGGGAGTTTTGGGTTTTTTTTTTTTTTTTTTCGTTTTGCTTATTTTCAGTCTTTCAAAATAACTATAATACCCACAGGCAGTCCCTGTACTGATATTAGGCAGGCTTGGAATAAATGCCACTCCTGGGCCCTCTCTAGTGTCCATTCCTGCCTCTCCTAAGCACATCCATACAAGGCCAGTGTACTTGGACCCTGTGCTGAATAGGGATACTTCATTTTCCCTTCTCTTCTCTCTAAAAATAATCCTAAATAAAAGACCCAGAGGAAAGATGCCCAAATGAGAGTCAAGCACAAACACATTGGCAATGGACTAAATCAGAAGTCAGTGGGAAGATTTCGGCAGAAAATCTCTCCTAGCAGCAGAAAAAAAAAATATATGTGATTTTAAAAATTATGATGGGAAAAGATGAAAATGGTCGACAATTCCATACTTATTACCTAAACTCCTTGGGCTGGGTTTTCTTGCTCAGCCAGCCCTTCAGGAGACGAGGTGAGAATGCAACCTCTTCCTACACTCCAAGGCTCCACCTGGAGCCTGTCCTGTCTTCATTGTTCGTTTTTCAAGATGACTCTGCACATTCCATGTGCTCTGTCACATGACGGTATCGTACTGAAGTATACGAGCCTGGTCTAATTATTTTGACAAAATCCAAATTAATAACTGATAAATTTCAGGCAAAGGAAAAGTCTGCCTTCCAAAGGGAATGCCACAATCATATTAGGAGAAAAGTAGACTTTTGACGTTTGCTGGTGTTACTATTTTCATCACTTACCAAAAGAAAAAAAAAGCACTTGTAAGATAAATGTCCATCCACCATCTGAATTACCCCAGGATTCCAAAATTCTTTCCTTTTTACTTCTGTTCTTCCCAACAACACACACACACACACATTCTTGCACATGCCTATACACACATACACCCCTATATAGACTCATAGGCACACCCTCTTTTCCTGGCATAATTTCTCAAAAAGAAAATTTCTTGCAAGTATACATTTTACTGATTGACTGTTTGATTGACTTATACATTTTATTGATTGACTGACTGATTGATTGATTGAGACAGGGTCTTGGCTCTGTCAACCAGGATGGAGTGCAATGGCGCAATCTCGGCTCACTGCAGCCTCTGCCTTCCAGGCTCAAACCATCCTCCCACCTCAGCCTCCCAAGAAATTACACATTTTAAAATCTACACGAAATCTTTCTTTTTCTCTCCCTTAAAATTACAATGGCTGGTCATCATACTGTGATCATTAGACACTATTAGAGTTGCATTCTACAATTCTATAATTGAGTGCAGTGATGCGATAATAGCTCTGTGCAGCCTCTAACTCCTGGTCTCAAGTGATCCTCCTTCCTCAGCCTCCCAAGTAGCTAGGACTACAGGCACAAGCCATGGTACCTGACTAATTAATGCTCTTCTATTTCAAATTTCTCAAATTATTTTTCAAAAATGAATTGAATTTCATTTCAGTTCTGTACATTATTAAGAATGCTATATATGGGCTGATCACTTGAGGTCAGGAGTTTGAGACCAGCCTGGACAACATGGTGAAAGCCCATCTCTACTAAAAATACAAAAATTAGCCAAAGGCAGTGGTGGGAACCTGTAATCCCAGCTACTCGGGAGGCTGAGGCAGAAGAATTGCTTGAACCTGGGAGGAGGAGGTTACAGTGAGCCAAGATCACGACACTGTATCCCAGCCTGAGTGACAGAGTGAGACTCTTAACTCAAATAAATAAATAAATAAATAAAAGCCATGTAATGTTTGTTCATTATTTTTTGTCATTTGAAAATAAGAAAACTACTCCATTGGTGTTTTTTGTTGGCGAAAGTACCAGCATAGGCCACATGCAGTGGCCTCCCAGCATTTCGGGAGGCCAAGGTAAGAGGATCAGTTGAGCCCAGAAGTTTGAAACTAGCATGGGCAAAATAACGAGACCCTGTCTCTACCACAACAACAACAACAACAAAACAGTCAGGTACCATGGCTTGTGCCTGTAGTCCTAGCTACTTGGGAGGCTGAGGAAGGAGGATCACTTGAGACCAGGAGTTAGAGGCAGCACGGAGCTATTATCGCATCACTGCATTCAAGCCTGGGAGAATCAGATGTCCTTCTGGTAGATATGAACGGAGTAGAGTATTTAGACCAGACTTTTAAGTTCATTATTGCATGAAAATTATCTCTGCGTAATAAATTTTAAAAAACAGGAAGAGATTAGTTCCTAATTCTGCCTCACATGTTGTATCATCAATGAGCACCATCCAGGAGAATAAAAATTTTGTATTTTGTTTTTAAATTATACTGTCAGAGCCATTTTTCTTTTACCTGTGAAATAATTTTTAGATGGATCAAAACTTCCAACTATGTCCCTATTTCTTGGAGAGCTTCCTAGAGGCCAGTGAGTTCACAGTTAGTGCATTAATCACAGTAAATAAAAAAAAAACTTCCTCTGAAAACCACAATTTACAACTGTAAGTGAACAAACACTGACTTCTGTGGCAAACATCTCATAACAACATTTGCATCCTCAAGTTCAAGTCAACAATTCTTAGAATTATGTTTTTAATATGACATTATAGGAAAACTCATTGTTCTTTTTAATTCAATTTTTTGGCAGTAAGATACAAGTTCAGATTTAACAAAGTTCTCTATCTTTCCCTTTTGGATCTAAACAAAGGCACTTTCAAAACAGTTATGTCTATAACTTCTTATTTTCTCAAGATTTCCATTTTTAAAAGCATTGGGGTTGCTCGTTTTTCATTTTTTAGTTTATACAGCATATGAGTACAGTTTACAAAATATGGTATGTGATTTTAACTTTAACAAACAAGAAAAAATATACTAAGGATATAATAAATTATTTCCATGTCGCCAGATAAAAACGTATGTATTATTCCACTCAGACCTGTCACTTTGACTGCTTCTCTGTCACAGTGCTTACCTCAGTATTCCTGTACACTAGTCCTCTAGATCTTCCCCTGACTTGGAGGTCATATTGAATGCCACTTGTAAATACTAGCTACAGTATTTATAAGTATAAGCCTTATCGAATTTTTCAGAGTAAGGAAGAGCAAAACAAAATAATCTTGTGAAGCATGAGGTGCTTTTTCTTGATAACACACCCTGACAGCTCTTAAAAAGAATTATGTATGGTAGCATTTATTTTTAGTCTACTTTTCATCTACTTATTTACTGTTCTTGGAAATCGATACAGATTAGACAGGATTTTTCTTCTTGAAAATTGAATGTGTAAAAGAGTTAGATCCCTGGAAAGGCTTTTTTAAAATTATCGTAAATTGATTTAATCCATTTCTTAAGAAAAGTGCAAAATTAGCAGACATTAAAACCAGCATTTCCTTTATTAAGTGATCATTATGATTAACCAACTTGAAAAATCATAAAACACTTTTTTTCTTTACATAGCAGAAATGAAAACCAAAACAAGTTATGGACTTGGGGTGATAATGATTTGTCAATATAGTTCATTAATTATAACACATGTACTACTCTGGTTAGAGATGTTGATAATGAGGTGGGGGGGGCGTATGTGGAGACAGAAAGTTTATGAGAAATCTCTGTACCTTCCTCTCAATTTTGTTTTGAACTCAAAACTTCTTCAAAGCATAAGATCTATTTTTAAAAATTGTCTTTTGGCCTATTTGTCCAACAACATCTCTAGCAGGTTTTAAAAAATGTTTACTTTATTTAAAATTAAGTTTTAGTCTATTAGGCAGTTTTGTCAATGTGATTAACTCCTAGGTTGGTATAATAGTCCAAAAAGTCAGGTGTGAGGAAAATATCCCTTTGATTTTTTAAAATTTAATTTAAAGTTCTGGGACGTGCACGTTTGTTACGTAGGTAAACGTGTGCCATGGTGGTTTGCTGCACTTATCAACCCATCACCTAGGTATTAAGCCTCACATGCATTAGCTATTTATCCTGCTCTCCCTGCTCCCACCCCCCAACAGGCCCCAGTGTGTGTTGTTCCCCTCATTATGTCCACATGTTCCCATTGCTCAACTCCCACTTTTAGTGAGAATACACAATGTTTGGTTTTCTGTTTCCATGTTAGTTTGCTGAGGATAACGGCTTCCAGCTCCATCTATATTCCTGTAAACGACATTATCTTGTTCCTCTCTATGGCTGAGTAGTATTCCATGATGTATATGTGCCACACTTTCTTTATCCAGTCTGTCATTGATGGGCATTTAGGTTGAGTCCATGTCTTTGTGTAAATAAGTATATGAAAGGTAGATTAAAAATAAATGCGATCATACTTAGCTCTTTTTAACAGTGTTAGGGTGTTATCAAGAAAAAGCAACTCATGCTTCACAAGATTATTTTGTGTTGCTCTTCCTTACTCTGAAAAACTCTGTGAGGCTTATATTTGTAAATACTGTAGCCAGAATGGGAATTTACTCTTCAATATGACCTCCAAAGTCAAGGGAAGATCTAGAGGACTACTGTACAGGAATACTGGGGTAAGCGTGGTGACTGAGAAGCAAAGTGACAGATCTGAGTGGAATAATACATACTTATGTTTTTACCTAGTGTCATGGAAATAATTTATTATATCATTAATTTTTTTTTTATCATTTGTTAAAGTTTAAAAAGTTTGTGAGTAGTGCTGCAATGAACACACACGTATGAATCTTTATAATAGAATGATTTATATTCCTTTGAGTATATACCTAGTAATGGAATTTCTGGGTCAAATGGTATTTCTGCCTCTAGGTCTCTGTCTGACTGGCATGAGATTGTATCTCATTGTGGTTTTGATTTGCATTTATCTAATGATCAGGGATGTTAAGCTTTTTTTTCATACATTTCTTGGCCACATAAATGTCTTCTTTTGAGACGTGCCTATTCATGTCTTTTGCCCACTTTTTAATGTTTTTTTTTTTCTTGTAAATGTAGATTTACACAAAAAAATGTAGATTTTTTTTCTTGTAGATTTTGGATATTAGACCTTTGTTAGATGGACAGATTAAAAAAATTTTCTTCCATTTTGTAGGTTGTCTGTTCACTCTGATGACAGTTTCTTTTGTTGTGCAGAAGCTCTTTAATTATATCCCATTTGTCAATTTTTGCCTTTGTTGCAATTGCTTTTGACATTTTCATCATGAAATCTTTGCTGTGCCTATGTCCTGAATGGTATTGCCCAGATTTTCTTCTAGAGTTGTTATAGTTGTGGGTTTTACACTTAAGTCTTTAATCCATTTTGAGTTAATTTTTGTATATATAAGAAAGGGGTTCAGTTTCAGTTTTCTGCATATGGCTAGCCAGTTTTCCCAGCACCATTTATTAAATAGTGAATTCTTTCCCCATTGCTTGTTTTTGTCAGGTTTGTCAAAGATCAGATGGTTGTAGATGTGTAGTCTTATTTCTGAGATCTCTGTTCTGTTCCATTGGTCTATGTATCTGGTTTTGTACCAGTACCATGCTGTTTTGGTTACTGTAGCCTTGTAGTATAGTTTGAAAGCGTCCAGCTTTGTTCTTTTTGCTTAGGATTGTCTTGGTTATATGCACTCTTTTTTGGTACTATATGAATTTAATTTTTTTTCTAATTATGTGAAGCACATCAATGGTAGTTTATTGGGAAGAGCACTGAATCTACAAATTACTTTGGACAGCACAGTCATTTTCACAAATTGATTCTTCCGATCCATAAGCATAGAATGTTTTTTTTCATTTGTTTGTGTCCTTGCTGACTTCCTTGAGCAATGGTTTGTAGTTCTCTTTGAAGAGGTCCTTCAATTCCTTTGTTTGCTGTATTCCTAGGTATTTTTTTCTCTTTGTAGCAATTGTGAATGGGAATTCATTCATGATTTGGCTGTTTGTCTGTTGTTGGTGTACAGGAATGCTTGTGATTTTTGCACACTGATTTTGTATCCTGAGACTTTGCTAAAGTTGCTTTTCAGCTTAAGAAACTTTTGGGATAAGACTATAGGGTTTTGTAGATACGGGATAATGTTATCTGCAAACAGAGACAGTTTGACTTCCTCTCTTCCAATTTGAATATGCTATATGTCTTTTTCTTGCCTGACTGACCTAGCCAGGACTTCCAATACTATGTTTAATAAGGGTGGTGAGAGAGGGAATCCTTGTTTTGTGCCAGTTTTCAAGGAGAACACTTCCAGCTTTTGCCTATTCTGTATGATACTGACTGTGAGTTTGTCATAAATGGCTGTTATTGAGGTATGTTTCATCAATACCTAGTTTATTGAGAGTTTTTAACATGGAGGGATGTTTAATTTTATCAAAGGCCTTTTCTGCATCTATTGAGATAATCATGTGGGTTTTGTCTTTAGTTCTTTTTATGTGATGGATTATACTGATTGGTGTGCATATGTTGAACTGGCCTTGCATCCTAGGGATGAAGCCAACTTGATCGTAGTGGATAAGCTTTTTGATGTGTGGCTGGATTTGATTTGCCAGTATTTTATTGAGGCTTTTTGCATTGATGTTCATCATATCCCTTTGATTTCTTAAGATACAACTTAATTTTTAACTTGAACTCTCATTTTATAGGGAAGGCAGAGAAAATCCATCAATTTGTAGCCTACTCACCCTTCGGTGACTTTTCCATGAAGCAGGGCTACATTCCAGTATGAGAAAGATCTGTAAGTTGACAAGTGCATCTGACATAATTATGTATTGATGGTGGCTATTACTGCTTTTTTATTTTTACTCCAGATCAGATGGGAGGGGAAGAGGAGGGTAAGCTCATGATACAAAGAAGGAAATGGTAATGATTTTGAGTTACTTCAGATGCAATCTTAGGATGTGCTGGAAGCAGCAGGAGAGAGAACTCATAAACAACTCTGAATCATCTCATTGGCAGATAGTGATAAAATGGTTAGTGGTAGAACAAGACCAAGACATACTGGTGGATTATGAGTTCTCTTTAGATGTGTTGATGTAAATAGTTTTTGAGAACCCCACTTAGAGAATACCTGTAGCCTCCTGAAAACATAAATTGGGGATGCAAATGAGAAGTGTGGTTGAAGATGCAGATTTGATGGTCATCCTCCTATGCAACACATGAAAACCTGGGAATGAATGGAATTACACAGCCAAGGAGGATACATGGTAAGACAAAGCAGCTGAGGAGAATTTTCAAGGGATACCAATTTTCAGGGGGATGCAGCAGAGGAGCCAAACATGGACAGCAAGAAACAGCAGAAAGGAGAGGGCAAAGTAGCAAAAGCCCAGGAAATTGTAAAGGAGGAGATATCCGTATTATAAAACAGTGCAGACCTAACTGGAACAAAGCATTAGATTTGGCAGCCATCAGTTCATTTGCTGACTTTTGAGAAGTCTGTTTCAGTAGGGAGGAGGAGAAGAAAGCCAAAATGCAGAGTAAATGACAGGTAAAGTGCAAGAAGTCAGCAGAGGCCACTCTCTGGAGGAGTTTAGCAATATAGAGGAGGAACAAGTTAGGGCAGCTGACTATAGAAAAGGTGTGGACAAAGAAAGGGTTGGTTTATCATTGTTTTGTTTCTTTTTTAAAGTGGAGGAGACTAGAGAATGACTTTAACCTGAGGAAGGATCAAAGAAAAATGAAGAAAAGGAAGATATGGAAGCAAAAAAAAAAAAAAAATCTTAAGGGATAATTGATGGAGTCTGGTCCCAGCAAAGGTAGAAGGGCTTATATGAGAACTGGATCTAGTTAACCTTGGACAAGAGTTCTTGCGAATCAGTAGGGCAAGAAGAGAAGAAAATACATGGCTGTCCTAGAGGAAAAGATGAGAGCTTAGAATCTCTTTGTAGCCCCATGACACTTATTACACATTTAATAATTTTGCTCTCTGTATCTGTGAAAAGAGTAAATAGTAAACCATAAATGATAATCATTGCTCTCAAAGTAAGTCACACCAAAATATATATGCACCTTGCCTTAAAAAAGATGTTTCCCATAGTATAGCAAGAAAGTGAGCCTGATGTTCATATTTCTACACAACATACCTTTGTGTCCCTCAAAAAATACATGGTGACTTTCTGTTTAATTTTGCTACTAAATATTTGAATGAGACCTGCCCAATACATCTAACTCAAATCAAAGAAATTTCGACAGGAATTTGAGCATGTCTGCTCAAAGAGAGCTCATGAAAAGGGTTATGAAACAAGTAATCAACTACAAGTAAAGCTCTTCCATCTGTTCTACCTACCCCACCTTCATCATGAAAGGACTGGGTCTCTTCAGCCATCTGGAGAAAAAAAAGAAGAAAAAGCTAAAAATAGTGGGCTGCAACCAAAGTGAAAATATCTAAATGTTGGTAACAGTGTTTGAAGAGGAAAGGGCATGTTCCTCTGAGTGGTTTCCATCTAGGTCTCGTGGCGTGAAATGTCTGCCTAACTTCTGATTTAAAGAGAACAGAAATGAGTACTAGCTCTTAGAAAGAAGGTGCCTTCATTGGGGTGAAGCACATAAAACAATGGAAAAAGTGATAAAAGGTGCTTTTGTCTTACCTTTTGCTTTCTTTTCATTATTAAATTGTAAAAGTAATGACTGCCTGCTTAATAAAGAAATTCAAGTTACAGACATGTATAGAGATCAACCACTTCCCACCCCTACTGCCACTCTAGCATCTCTTCCCACATTTCAATGTGAGGAATTTATTGCTTTACCTTTCCAAATTTGTGTGTACATGGTTTATAAAAATGGGATCTTACTATTCTCCAACTTGATTTGTTTTTTATTTTCACTCTGGAAATCTTTCCATGTCTATGCACATGGATTCCTGAGCTACAGAAATTTTCTCTTTTATTGTTCCATAATTCATTTAGTCATTCCCCCAAAAGAGGATCATTTAAACTATCTCAAGATATTTTTACCACAGAAAAAGCTGCTGTAAACATCTCTGTACATACATCTTTGTGGTCTTGTTGTTTATTAAATAAATTCTTACAAGTGAAGGCAAATGGCTGGCTCAAAGGGTGTGTCCGTTTCAGTTTTGATGACAATTTCCAGATCGTCCTCCAAAAAACATCATACTAGTTTATCCTCCTACCAACAGTTTTTAAGAGTGCCTTTTTCCTCATGCCCCAGACCTACTGAGTGTTCATACTCTTTCAATATTTCCTTGATAGATAAAGATACTTTCTTTGAGCAGAAGGTTAGGAATACTAAGGGAACTTCCCTTCTAGAAAAGTAGCAGGGGAATCATATGTTGCTATTTAAGATGAGAGAGAGGAATGTGTGAAGACTAGGAAAGCTTTAGAAGACAGCTGCTTGGGTAGAGTGGAACAGGAGCTGATCCAGAATGTCCAAGCATCTGAAAGCCCAGAGAAAATTGGGGGAAAAAAATGTCAAAAAGTTTTTATGAAGCCAATACAGTTAGTTATGTGACTTTTCTAGTTTGAGAACAAAAACAAAAAGAGAGAGAGAGAGACAGGGTCACCCAGGCTGGAGTGCAGTGGTGCAATCATGGCTTATTGCAGCCTTCACCTCCTGGGCTCAAGCCATCCTCCCGCCTCAGCCTCCCAAAATGTTGGTATTACAGGCTTGAGCCACCGCACCTGGCCAGGAAAAATTTAATGTTGGAATCGATCAAGATGTTAAAATTGAGTCATCTGGTGAGAAATAGAAACTTCTCGTGGTTAAATGATTGCATGAAGGCTCTGACTTGAGACCAAGAGAAATTAGTCAAAGAGAAGGACTGATGGGCCAGAAGAAAATAGAAGTTTCAAAGATCACTGCTAAATCACAATCAAGTTAAAGGCAAGGTTTAAGGGGAGTGTCAGAGTTAGAACAACGGTCAGAGAGTTTGTGATGATTAGTGAGGAGGATTTCTGAGTTCAAAATTTCAGCAAGGCGTGGAACAGCTCCTGGCTATGATGGGGTGTGGGGAGCAGACAGGTCCTGAAGTGAAGTAGAGCTAAAGGCTTCTGAAGAACGGCAGGTAGAGCCATGACAAAGGAGTGCTATGTGGGTTACCCATCAGGGATGGCAAGACAGGGTGGAGCCATTCTGCAGGTCACCTGCAGAAATCCCAAGGCCTGAACGAGCATGCTTGAATAAGTGAATGATCTAGATGCCAGATGGCTGATGGAGAACAGGCAGCAGCAGAGCAAGAAACAAGAGCTTCATTGAAGGAAGACTAGTTTAGAGGTGCATCACTCAAGGGTCAGGAGGTGACTGTGAAGGACACACAGACTACCAGCCACCCATGGGTACAGCTGTTGAGAGGGTGAGGGTGGAGAGAAGGAAGCTTCCCCTTTGGTGAGGAGTGTTTGAGGAAAAAGCTGATGATCTCAGGACAGCAAGTAATATGTTGTGAATCCCACAATGCATTCACTGGAAGCTTGAAAGCAAAAGTGTTGGTTAGGATTTCTATCAGGCAATTTGGGAACACTGAAATGACTGAATGTGGATCCAGGGGATTAGGAATCCGGGCATCCAAGAATGGATAAAAAGAAAGAATGGTCCACACGGAGCTTCCCAGTGAAGGTGTGCTGCTGCCCCCTCCACGACTGTGCTGCTGGGAGCAGGTGTGAGTGTGAGACGATCGAGTCCATCCATTTTGCAGGGACTGGGGAGACTGTGTATCTGGCTGCCTGCCTCTGCACACTCATCCATATCCTTCAATCATCTAGCTACACGGCCTCGCAAAAGTTGCCTATACTCAGCCTCCATTCTCTCTCTTCAAAAATAAGAGTAATCATAGTATACATCTCATGAGGCGGTTTAAGGATTAAAAATAGCATGTTAGACATGAAGCATGTGTTACTGGAACACAGTAAATATGCAATCAATTAAACTACAATTACTCACATTGTAGAAGGTTTTTTTTTTTTTTTTTTTTTTTTGATACGGAGTTTCGCTCTTGTTACCCAGGCTGGAGTGCAATGGCGCAATCTCGGCTCACCGCAACCTCCGCCTCCTAGGTTCAGGCAATTCTCCTGCCTCAGCCTCCTGAGTAGCTGGGATTACAGACATGCGCCACCATGCCCAGCTAATTTTTTTTTGTATTTTTAGTAGAGACGGGGTTTCACCATGTTGACCAGGTTGGTCTCGATCTCTCGACCTTGTGATCCACCCACCTCGGCCTCCCAAAGTGCTGGGATTACAGGCTTGAGCCACCGCGCCCGGCCAAGTAGAAGGTTTTTAAATATATATCCATTTTGAAGGAGGAAGTTTTCACAATATTGTAACTTCTAAGTAACAAATACAATGGGCACCTGGAAAAATCTTTCAGCACACAAATAGAACCTTCTCATGCAGATACGACAAAGATCCTAGTAAAAACAACTATCTCCATGTTTTGATGGTTTCTCTTACACAAAATCAAATATAGAAATTCATACAATAAATTTCTTAAAATGTAAAATTTTTCTGTATTATACGTGCAGATACTTAAGTTCATATTGTCTTCTGGTTTATATTCAGTCTCACTATTTTTGAATAAAACCAAATTATATCACATAAGAACAACTGGGCACTATTTATCTTCAAGCCTATACATGAAAAGTATCAGTTCTGTGTATGTTCGTTGTTCAAACTTATTCTCCACAGTCTTATTTGCGGATGATTTAATGAAAATACTCCTACTGCATTTCTGTTACCCCTGTACTTGGGTAAGTTTTGCAGGCTGACCGGATGGAGGTCAGATAAGTTCCCTCCATTCCTAGAAAGACATTCTCCAATTAGCTTAACACTAGTGTCTCAGATTGGTGTCTCGGCCTCAATGGTGTGAGTAGATCAGATATGTAACTTTTCTTTATATCACCCTGGGTTTTAGGGTGTTCAGTTATTTTTTTCCCCTGTCCACGTAGTTTGTTTTCTACTCATGACTGACTTACCAGTATTTTTAGCAAAGTAGTGACATTTTGGCAACATTGACTTCTAAAAGTAGATGCTCACCTAACATTTAATCTCTTGGGGTTTGTAAGGAATCTACATGCTGGGCTGTTTCAGATATTGATGCCTGGGTTTGCTACGTTCCCTCTGTCCTTTCTACCTTGCTTTTCCCAGGCTAACATTTGCTAATCCCTGAAGAGTCAATTCAGAGATTTTCCTCAAAGCTCTCCCTGAAACCCTACATTGAGCTAAGTGCCCCCTTGTCTGGTTTCCTAAAAGGTGACCACATTATATTGGCATGATATAATCTTCTAATGGGTCTGTCTGTCCTGCTGGATGGGTAGCAGCCTTGAGAGCAGGAACCTTACTTCATCTTTGTTCTCCCAACAACCAATAGGCACTTTAGACACAGGGTCTATGGCCTACACAAATGTTTGAGATCTGAAATACACAGTTGACACCTGAACAACACGGGTTTGAACCATGTAGGTCCACTCTTACATGGATAATTTTCAATTAATATCTTGGAAAAATTTTTGAAGATTTTTGACTATTTGAAAAAACTCACAGAAATTTCCAAAAATTAGGAAAGAGGTATGTCGTTAATGCATAAAAATATATGCACAGACTGGTCTATTTTATAATTCACTACCATAAAAAATAAACAAATATATTATAAAAACATAAAATTTATCAAAACTTATGCACAGAAACACTTAGAGACCACATGGCACCCTTCACAGCAGAGAGAAATGTAAAGGAACATAAAGATACAGTATTAAATAGTAACTGCATAAAATTAACCATAGTACACATTTTACTACTGTAATAATTTTGTAGCTACCTCTTGTTGCTATTTGGGTAAGCTCAAGTGTTCCAAGTAGCAGCTTAAAGTATCTATGAGGCTAATTATCTCCACCTGAGCAGTTCTTCTCACCAGTAAATTATGTATCATAGTAAAAAGTGATCTCCAGCAGTTCTTGCATATTTTGTGTGTAGTACAATACTGGAAATTTTAAATAACATCATGGGACCCATACAAAGTGTCACTAATGATGCTGGAAGTATTCCCAATAAGCATTACTTGATATGTTCCATCGATTTAGGTCTGCAGCTGCCTACCAGCATAAGGAGCACAGTAGGAAAAAAAGGTCGTTCACTTTAAATAAACTACCTTTTTATCAAGTATTAAAAATGCAGCTTTTATGTGGGCATAGGATTGCCCTAAGAAAGGCATCTCTAATGTGGTTTGAGAAAAAGTGAAGTCATTATAGGAAAACTTAAAGAAAAAGGAAGATGAAGGAGCTAAAGCCAGAGAATTTAATGCCAGCAAAGGATGGGTTGATAATTTTAGAAAGAGGTTTGGCTTTAAAAATATCAAGATAATGAGAAAAGCAGCTTCTGCCAACTAAGTGAGTTTCAAAACACCACTAAGAAAATTACTGAGGAGAAAGGAGAGCTGCCTAAACAGATTTTTAATGCAGATGAAAATGTCCCCATTCTGGGAAAAAAAGATACCACAAAAGACATTTATTCATAAGAAAGACAAATGAGCACCAAAGTATAATAGGAAAGGATTAGCCAACTCCACTGTTTTGTGCGAATGCAGTGAGTTTATGGTCAGGGCTGCTCTTATCTAAAAGCTGCAATCTCTGAGCCTTGAAGGAAAAAGGTGAGCACCAGCTGCCAGTCTTTTGGTTGCACAAGAAGAACACCTGGACAACAAGCACCCTTATTCTGAATTAGTTCCATCAATGCTTTTGTTCTTGAAGTCAGGAAGTACTTTGCTGGTAAGAGACTGACTTTTAAAGTTTTCTTTTTATATTGGACACTGCCCCTGGCTACCCAGAACCCCAAGAGTTCCATGTCAAAGGTGTTGAAATGATCTACTTGCCCCCAAACACAATGTCTCTAATTCAGCCTCTAGATCGAGGACCGTAAGTACCTTTAAGGCTCACTGCACATGGTTCTTTATGGAAAGGATTGTTAATATTATGGGAGAAAACCCAGTAGAGAGAACATTATGACATTCTGGAAAGATTACACACCACTGAAGATGCCATCATTGCTACAGGAAAAGCCATGAAAGCTATCAACCCCAAAACAATCAATTCCTGCTGAAGAAAACTGTGTCTGGGTATTGTGCATGAGCCAAACAAGGAAATCAGGAAAGATGATTGTAGACATGCAAAATAAGAACGGGGGCAAAGGGTTTCAAGATATGAATCCTGGAGAAAGATTTAAGAGCTAATAGATGCCACACTAGAGGAATTACCTGAACACAACTTGATGGAGATGAGTGCTTCCGAACCAGTGCCAAAAGATGAGAAAGACGTAGACGTAGTGTCGGAAAACACATTGACATTAGACAATCTGGAAGAAGGGTTTCAATTATTCAAGACCAATTTTGACTTATTTTATGACATGGACTCTTTTATTACACAGGCACTGAAACAAGCAAATGGTGAAAGAAGGACTGGTACCACATAGAAACATTTTTAGATAAATGAAAAAGAAAAAGTGAGATGAAAATTACTATGTATTTCCATAAAGTCACACAAAGTGTGCCTTTCTCTCCTGACTCCCCTTCCACCTTCTCCAACTCTTTCTCCTCTGCCACCCCTGAGACAGCAAGACCAATCTCTCCTCTTCCTGCTCCTCCTCAACCCACTCAGAATGAAGACTTTTATGATGATCCACTTCCACTTAATGAACAGTAAATACATTTTCTCTTCTTTATGATTTTCTAATATTTTCTTTTCTCTAGCTTACTTTATAGAAAGAATATAGTATATAATACATATAATGCGTAATATATACTCATGATTTATGTTATTGGTAAGGTTTCCAGTCAACAGTAGGATATTAGTAGTTCAGTTTGGGGGAAGTCAAAAGTTATATATGGAATTTCATCTGTGCATGGGGTTGGCACCACTATCCCTTGTATTGTTCAAGGATCAATTGCAAATGCTTGAGCTCAAAATATAAAAAGAAACCACAAAGTATAAATTAATAATTGCTTTATGGAATGTCTTCAAAATGTAGCATTAAGTCAACTAGAATTCAATCAGTAGTTACATAAAAACATAAGGGTTAAGTCATGAGAACTCTAATTCATTCTCAAACACTCATAGAAGTTATATAAATCACCTCAAAGTTACATTTAACATGGGAAATAGGGATAACTGAATATGTCTGCTGCCTTATGATATGCTTTCCAAGAGAGGGCATGTCCAGGGCCAAAAGCAACCCACAAACACACTATCTGGAACCAGCAGGAACTCACAAATGTTTGTTGAGATGTTCCTGTTTATCTCCAATTCAATTCTGCAAGCATAGCTCAGAGCTTATTATGGCCAAGCCATACGGTTATTATGTCATAAATACTTCTTGCTTCAAGGAGCTTGTAATATAGTTGGGGAAGATAAACTTATATAAACTGGCTAAGAATGACATTGGCATTTCACTTCACTTTATTTTTCATGTATTATTTATCTATCTCATTGAGAAAACCTCCAGTCATGAACAGCTTGCATTACGCTAGTCAGCTCTTCCAATAGGACTACACAGCCCCAGCTTTGTAGGCAAAACTTCCTGAGCAAATTTAACTTTTTAAGATGCAATTGGTTGACAAATGAGCAAATCTCATTTTCTAAGATGAGATGCAATTGGTTAACACCTTTATATTGCCAGCAGTCCAGGGAAACATTTAATGAAGACCACAGATCTAGGAAGACCAACATTTCTGAATAAGACACTCTTAAAGGTGCTCCATCCTAGTACAGGCTGTCAGCATATCTCTTTTTGTAGTTTGCCACTTGTAATAATAATAAATCTAAGTGTACATTTCTGGACATTTCTACTGCAGCACCTGATGAAAATTCTGGTTCCCTGTTCAGGACAACTCTCAATTTCACAATCGTCACACTCACCCACAACTTTTCCACACACCTGTTAAAACTTAGCCAATTCCACTGCCTTCTGGAAGACTCTTCTGAATCTCTCCTCTCTAGCCTCAACAGAAGTGAACTATCTCGCACCCTCTCTGAACTGCCCCACTACTTATTGTCTGCTTTGAAATTACTCTGCAAGCTTTCATTTTCCCTCGACTTGATTATAAGGCCATTTTTGAAAGACATCAACCCATCTTGTTCATTGTTCCCTTCCCCATTGTGTCTTGTGAGCAGCCAGCTTCCCATGAACAGCTGTTGAATACACAGACTGAGCTTGCGGGTTTAACTCAAATGTATACGCATGAGGGAGTATGGAAAGAGGATTTGGTGCATACCATCATCTTTACAATAAATTTTTTCTTGTACTCTACAAGAAGGCATTCCCTACAACCAATTCTTAACATTCTTTGAGGTAGGCTTCAGGTTTTGATGATTTTGGTGTTTGTTCCCTTTGGGGTGTTGTTAATGCATTAAAATTTATCAGAGAAACTAATCTCTAATTTGGGCTAAGTAATTGCCAACATCCGCACATTCTTGGAGGGAGTTGTATTTTATGGTGAACCACTTCCTTGCTTGAACTCCTTTAGTGCATGTGATAGTGATTCCACTAATCTAATTTGTCAGCACTCTCCAATACTCTGCAGGTCACTAAGGTGTCTAGAAAGCAACTGAAAATAGCTTCTTGCCTACTGCAGATCTACTCAAATCTCCTGTAAAGAGCCCTTTAATCTAGGCTCTTCTCTTCTACAGGGTCTTGGCTACTTTCTCAGTAGCCAAGATGGGGCAAGATGGGGAAGTTGAAGAGAACCTGCATGATATAACTTCGTGCAAGAAGCCATGCTGCAAAGAAAGATCCTGCCTTCTTAAAAATAATCTCCTATAGCCGGGCGCGGTGCCTCTGCCTATAATCCCAGCACTTTGGGAGGCCGAGGCGAGTGGATCACGAGGTCAAGAGATCGAGACCATCCTGGTCAACATCGTGAAACCCCATCTCTACTAAAAATACAAAAAATTAGCTGGGCACGGTGGCACTTGCCTGTAATCCCAGCTGCTCAGGAGGCTGAGGCAGGAGAATTGCCTGAACCCAGGAGGCGGAGGTTGCGGTGAGCCAAGATTGCGCCATTGCACTCCAGCCTGGGTAGCAAGAGCGAAACTCCGTCTCAAAAAATAATAATAATAATAATAATAATAATCTCCTATAATGATTTCCCCTATCTTCCACCTACTTCCAGTGCATATTTCTCAAACTTTTCTCTTTCCCATATAACCTTCAAGATTTTTACATTTTCTGTATATCACATATATATATAACTTAATCATTTTCTTCATTTCCTCTTTCTACTTAAGTAAAACCTTACCTTAGTCCTCCTACATCCCCCAAAATTTATAGTTTGGGGGCAGCTGGGGCTTTCTGAGTCCCTCTACTCCTTCCCTCAGATTTCCCCCTCAGATAATTTCCTCAGACTCGCTATCATGGCCACAGAACCTTGCATACATCAGGGGTTCTGTAAACAGTGGCAGGAGCTTCCCATTCCTCCTTTGTCAAATCTAGGTTGCAAACACTCAGAAATCGGTGGTCTTAGTATTATGACTGGTAACTTATAAAGTCGTAAGAGTCTCATTTCATAATAATATAAAAAATTTATCTTCATTTTTATTTAGGTTGAACTCTGCTAAAAGGTACAAAATAGACTTGTGTGCCTCACTCCAAATTTACACACACACATACACTCACTCACACACACATACATTTTTAAAAAACTGTCATAGCAATTTAAAAAATAAAAACACAGAGCCTAAGAAGATCACTAGTAAAGTAGGGTGGAGCTGTTCTTCCTCACGGCTCAAATTGTTTGCTTTGGTGACCAACCCGCACTAGTAAACAACTTGAAGTACAAGTTCAGCCTTTTCATGAGCCAAATTCATCACTTTAAGACCAAAAATACATGTTCACATTTGTTGACAATATTTAGACAGTATATGTAACAACATTCAACTCTGCTGGGTAGATTGGCTAATGGTGATAACCTCCTTGGTATGGAAGATTTTAGATTAAAGTAGAATTTTCAATTACAATAACTAGCTGATGGAGTTTTGCCAGAACTTAAAAAATCCCCAAGCCACAAAAGTAATATTTGCATTATACACCCACTCCTTTGGTTCCCCTGAATTAATAACACTTCGCAGCACAGGAGTTGACCTGTGAGAAGATAAACGAGCTTTTCAAGCAATGTGAACCGATGAACAACTTTGTATACTGACCAGTGAACTGATGAACAGCTTTGTTTACTGACAAGTGAACTGATGAACAACTTCTTTTACTGACCAGTCATAAAAGTTTTTATGAACTTCTTTATCTCTCACCCACAACACCTTGGGAAGTTACCTTCTCACTATGTGAACACAATGAATGTCTACAGAGGAAAGAACCAAATGTTATGAGGATTAACTACTGGAATTGAATGTGTCTATTTATAGCTCATTATAGGCACTAAATAATGGCAACCGTTGTTATCAAATTCAACACTCACTCACTCACTGAACAGAAATGTGGACGTGGGATGGTAAAGCGGAAGTTTAAGCTTGGAAGGGGTTATTATGCAGGGTTAAGA
Organism: Saimiri boliviensis; assembly: GCF_048565385.1. Classification (NCBI taxonomy): domain Eukaryota; kingdom Metazoa; phylum Chordata; class Mammalia; order Primates; family Cebidae; genus Saimiri; species Saimiri boliviensis. The sequence goes on from NC_133456.1 coordinate 15,794,921, forward strand.
GAATCTGCCCTTACGGATCTTGCAAGAAGACAGGGATCTTGCCCAAATGCCATTGCAGTGCCAAGGGTAAGAAGCCTAGCCAAAGGTGAAGTTGGGCCCAGCCATGCCACTGCCTCCAGGCCATCCTTCCATGTGTTGGAGTGCTCCAGGTGACACATAGGAGAACTTGTTTACTGTTCTTGGCCCCAAAGCTCGAGATCCTTCTGTGGGCAAATGCCTGCACATCACCGCTGGATCACCTGAGTGAAGGACTCTGAGCCCCTGGTATTTGCAATAATCGATCTCATCCTACACTTGTCCTTCCAAGCTAGCATTTGGTCCTGATCTGTGATCACTCCTGGAACGTCGGTAAAAAGTGCAGATTCCAAGCACCCAAGCTAGACTTGTGAATCAGAATTGCTGGAGATGAGGGCCAGGAATTTGTTCAACAGGCTATGGTTCCAGGCATATGGAACCTTTTGAGATTTACTGCTCTTGGAGAAAACCCATGCGTTTTGCATTTTTTTTTTTATATATATCTATGAGAAAAAGCTGCTAGAGACTTTTAACCAGCAATATAAGAGAAGATAATAACAACAACAACAGTAATAATAATGGGTGGAATCGTGGGGAGGGGTCGTTAGAAGCTCTATTTGAGAACCTGCATGCGTTGGTGATGGTGGCCTGTCTCAGCCGCTTTGACGCTCAGGTAGGAACTCCTGAAGAAAAAATAAGTCTGGACCGCGCCCCATGAGACGGTTGAAAGGTCTGGCAAGTCCATTGCGTTCTTAGGGTCGCCTAGGCCACAGGAAGCTCTGGACAAGAACTTCCCAACAGGCCATAGGCAGACGCCCCGAGGCGCGCAAGCGCGTTGGCGTCCCCAAACAACTCCAGGCAGCGCAACCCTCCCGCTACCTTCAGCGCAGTCGGCTCCCAAAAGTGAGCGTGGCACCAAAGGGTGGGACTTCCGGCCCTGGAAGCCAATGCGCCTGTGGCAGTCAACCGGTTACGCAATACTTTCTGTCGCGTGATCCTGAGGACCAATGAAAATGCATAATTGCAGTCCACGTGCCTCGGTTTCCGTTAGCAACCAGAGGCTTCTAAACAACCTAGCCTCCCTCCGCGTCTCTGGTCTAAACAGCCTCGGCCATCCCAGGCTTGGTGGGGCACCACCACCTGGCCTCTCCCGTTCCTTTAGGCTGCCGGCTGCCGCCATGGTGAGTAGACGGCTCTCTGGAGCCGCACCGCGCCCCGGAGAGAGCGCGGCCGGGGCTGGAGACACTGAGCAGGTGGGCCCGGAGTGATTACGTGGCCTCGTTGGGTCTGGGGTCCCGCTCCTCAGCCTCACTGAGAAAGGGAGGCAGCGCCAGGGACGAGAGGTTCCGTTAACCTCAGCCCAAGCCCTTCTGGGGTGTGGAGCCTTTTCCTAGCAGCCCAGCTTCGCCGCGTCGCTCCGTTTCTCTCTCCTGTTTCTCACTCTATTTCAGGAGGCTCCAAGTTCACGCACACACACACACACACACGCACACACACGTTAACACAAACGCAGGGTTCTCAATTTCAAGAAGCTCGAAGTTTACACACACACGTTAACCAGAGAAAGGAGAACGAGTCCAGCTTTCTGTGTGATTGAAATCCAACTTTCTGATGTGGAAGTGACTTAAAGAATCCCAGCACCTCATTTTATAGCTTAGGAATTTGGGTGACATTTCCTTTGTTTTGGCTTGCTCAAAAAAGACCATTAATCTCTCCAGTGAATATAGCATGCCATATTAAATACTAGTCATACTTAGTGCACAGCACTGAAGTGTTCAGAAAAATGGATGAAACCAGGGTTGAAACAAATTCCGACATCCCCACGTGGACACCACTTGAAATGGCTACTGAAATACCTCAGCAACCAAAATTTCTCTTAGCCCACACTGTGTTGAAGCTGAGAATACACCTGTGAACTAAATAGATTGTTCCCTTCCCTTCTTGAGTTTAGGGCCTGTCCATTCATTTTCTTGATTTCCCTAAAATATCAGCAGAATACGTTGAAAACAAATTACACACACACACACAAAGATATCTCTTCGTGTTCAATCTTCTGTCATTCCTTTCCATCAGTTGACAACTGAGGCTTTGGAATCAGGCTCGGGTTCATTAGTAAATTACAGATAAGAACTACACAAGGCTGCTAACATGTTAAGTAAGATAATGCATATAAAATAAATAATAGCACAGTACCTATGAAAATATTAAGCATTCAGTATCTGATAGGTATTATTAAACAGTGCTCATTTTTATCATTACAGTTTCCTCCTTGTACTTCTCTTAAACTGTGTATGGATTGTATGGATTTGTGGGCATGGTTAAGAACAGGGAACCATTTCTGAGTACCTTACCCTCTCTTGTTCTATCCCCTTCCCCCTAAACACATGTACACAATTTATGATACAATTTCAAGAAATTAGCTTGGCAATGCTCTGGCAGGATTTCTTGCTATATGTTTTCAGCTCTTTTTATTATTATTTTAACAGAATATTTCTGCAACAAAATTCAAACAAATTCCGACATCCCCACGTGGACACCATTGTTTCTAACCATTTTAGGATGGATCATTGTATGTACCGCATTTAGCAGACAGTAAAACTAATGTCATTAGGGTTAAGTGACTTGGTGACAGACTGTTACCAAGGTAGACGGCTGCATAGCTAGACCTAAACCTGGTTTCTAATCCAGTGCTTGTTCTATTATACCATACATCTACCTATTCCATTTCCTCTCAAATGATTTCACATAGATACATAGAGTATACGTGTGGAAGTAAAGGTTTGTGAATAGCCATTTCCTAGGCTGATGCTATTTTTCCATTTGAACGCAACTGTCCACTTTTACTCCCTTTCTTCATTCCCATCCATTTTAAAGGCACTTTTCTGTCATTTACCCTTCTCAGTTTGAATAATTTTTCCTTCTTGGTCCCAGGACAGTCTTAACTTTCCTTGAAAAGAGAGAAAGGAATGAACAGGTAGGAATTGGCCACCTGCTAGCACAAGGCACTATGCTAGGTGTTGTGCAGTATAAGAAATGATTCATGCCCTCATAGTTTATAATCTAACTGGAGGAGCAAGACCTGAAAAAAAAAAAAAAAAGATAATCAATAATAGAAGGTAGTGATCAGTCAGTGATGGTGCCAAAGAAGTAAAACAGAGATTATGTATGCTAGCTTTTGGAGGAAGGCATACCTGCAGGGTTACTGAGGGCATGTTGGGAGGGGTCACAGGTTAAGCGAAACAGGTTAGGCTTTAAAGGGCGGGTAGCAGTTCAGTGATGTGGTGGAGCACGTGGGTAGTGGCTGGTGAGAGCCAACTGTATGCATTTCTTCTCATCTCTTCATTCAATGACATTATATTGGTGGCTTGAAATCAGCCATGATGGAAGTATTTATGGCATGGAAATCAGCAATGCTACAAATCAGGCCCCCTACCTAGAAAACCTGCTGTTAAATATTTACCATCACACCACCAAGTAGGATTCAGATTCTTGAATAGGAATGTGACACTTTAGGATCAGAGTAACATAAGCAAAAGTTAAGGCAGGAAATTTTAAATCATGTTTCAGGACTGTTGAGCAGACTAGTGTGGCTAAAGTAGAGTGTTCGTTTAGTAGAGTCCTTGGAAACGGTAAGAGAGAGAAGGAGGTTTTGAGGAGTAAAGAGTGTAAATGTAATACCATAGACAATGAATAATGATTAAGAATCTGTGTTTGTTCTTGATTTGTTTTTAGCAAATTGTGACATTGTTTGTGATATTTCTAAATTGTGGGATATTCTTTCCCATACTGATGTGTGACTTTAAGAGATAATATTGTCTCTAATGTAAGTAGTCAGTTATTTTTAATGCGTAATAGAAATCTGTCTTGTTAGTCATAATTCAGGTGCATATGCGACTCTGACCTGTTGCACTTGAGTACCTTATAGGTTTCCCTTTTGTTTCCTTTCTACGCTTGCTATCTCCATTCTGTTCTCCAGACCTTAAAGACTTACGCTACCCGAACTGCTTTGTAAAGCTCATCAGCAGCTTAATTACAAATCCAACTAACATGGCTGATGCCTTGCTCTTAGTTGACCCGCTCTATTCTTTGGCTGCTAGCCCTGCCTCCTTGGGCTTGCCTCTTAAATATCTGTCAAGCTGTCATCTGGTTTAAAGTACAGACCAATTAGTGGTTCTTTCCATATCAAATACACTTTTTTTCCATATCAAATATATATTTAATGGGGTAAGGGTTAAGTTGCTGAAACAGAGTTGTTTTTTGCTCTAAGGTTAAGTGGCTTGAAGAATACAGAAGTTTCTCTCTCACTTAACAGCCATCTCACTGCTCATCTCAGTGACAGGGTCAGTGCCTCTCCATGAGGTAGAGACATGGGTCCCTTTATCTCACTGTTCCCCCAGCCTTTAGGGTATTGATGTTGTCTGCATGATTCAGTTAAGTCCCCACCTCTTCCAGGTTTCAGTGGCAAAGGTACACCCCATATCTTACACCCAATTCTTTGGAACTAGACCACAACATTCCTTGCTGGGAAGTAGTCAGCAGTGTGACTTGACTGCAAGGAGGGCAAGGAAGTGTCATCTGGCTGGGCAGCCATGCATCCAGGAAGAAGGGAAGAATAGAATTTGATGGACATCTAGCAGTCTCGACCACAGGATAGCTTATGCATTTTCATTGTTGGCTCTTTGATCAGCTCTTCAAGACTAATAATTAAATTACCTCTCTCTTTTTCAGGCAGAGTTGGGCCTAAATGAGCACCATCAAAATGAAGTTATTAATTATATGCGTTTTGCTCGTTCAAAGAGAGGCTTGAGACTCAAAACTGTAGATTCCTGCTTCCAAGACCTCAAGGAGAGCAGGTAAGTATCAGAGGAGGACTCTAAGCAAACCAAACAGGAACATGGATTCTTTCTGGTAGCTGGTATAGGGATATAGCAGAGGCCAGACAATTTATGGAATTCCTCAGGATCAATTATTTGCTCAGAGCAGCTGCACTAAGCCTCCTGGATATATGAAACAAAATAAGTTTCATTGTGGTGGAAGCAATAAATCTATCAGAAATGCATGTGATAATTATAAGATGGCATAGTTTCAGAAGGGTAGTCAGGAAGTTGCCAAGGGCTTATGGAGTAATGATGAGTTGTTGTATTAAAGATTCCAGAACTGCCGGGCGCAGTGGCTCAAGCCTGTAATCCCAGCACTTTGGGAGGCCGAGGCAGGTGGATCACGAGGTCAAGAGATCCAGACCATCCTGGTCAACATGGTGAAACCCAGTCTCTACTAAAAATACCAAACATTAGCTGGGCATGGTGGCGCGTGCCTGTAATCCCAACTACTCAGGAGGCTGAGGCAGGAGAATTGCCTGAACCCAGGAGGCGGAGGTTGCGGTGAGCCGAGATCGCGCCATTGCACTCCAGCCTGGGTAACAAGAGCGAAACTCTGTCTCAAAAAAAAAAAAAAAAAAAAAGATTCCAGAACTTTAATTACTTGAGTTATTAATTAAATAGAACTATAAGACATGGAAATTAGTGAGAAAACACCTCTATGTTTCATACTGAAGAAAGGAGAGAGGAAAACAGCAGGAAACCATAAAAACCGTGCTGACTAGTACCGAAATTGTTAGTTGATTTCTAGCATGAGATAATAATGGTTGAACCATAGTTGATTTATAGCAAGAGATGAATGTCAAGTCAGACATAAGTAGAAAAGACCTCCAGGTGAGCTCCAACTGCCGTAAAACCATGAATGTCTCAGTAGGAGAGGCCATTAGCCTTAGAGCTTTCAGCCCATTAAACTCATCTGGTAAGCTGGTTTCCTAACCTCCAGCAGATGAAAGCAACAATTGAATTAGCAAGAACACGATATGTTCTATTAAAGAATATAGAAGTATTATTAATATTTTAATAAGGACTTTTGTAAAAAAAAAAAAAGTTTTGGTTTTTTGAGAATAAATTCTGCTAAGTAGATGAAACATTGAAAAATTATAAAACAAATACTATTAACTTGCATTTATGATAATGCTTTAGTGTAAATGGATCTTGCTTGATGATGTCTTTTTGGAAGTAGAGAGGAAAATAAAGCTGAGGTTGGGGTAATTGCTCTTCATCTGCTGAGAGTTTGAGGGAGAAGGGACTTTGGAGGGTAGAGGTACGGAGAGGAGAGGACTGTGTTACTATGATACTGTCACTGAAACTAGAAGGCACACATAGAAGCTTTTTTAAGGATTCAGCTGTTGGGCATGAATCGTTGCCCAGCATCATTGCTGAAGATGATTGTGGGGTTTAGTCACCACCAATGTGACCATAGGCAAGTCACCTCCACTCTGCAGACCTGTGTTCCTATCTGTAGTTAGGAGATTGTAGCAGATGGCACCACAGTTCTCTTACAACTCAAGCGTTTTCTATGTAAGAACAGTTGTTTGTTTGTTTTTTGAGACAGAGTCTTGCTCTGTTGCCCAGGCTGGAGTTCAGTGTCACAATGTTCGCTCACTGCAACCTCTGCTTTCTGGTTTCAAGCGATTCTCCTGCCTTAGCCTCCCAAGTAGCTAGGATTATAGGCATGCAGCCTACGCCCAGGTAGTTTTTTGTATTTTTTAGTAGAGGTGAGTTTTCACTGTGTTGGCCAAACTGGTCTTGAGCTCTTGACTTCAAGTGATCCATCTGCCTCAGCCTCCCACAGTGCTGGGATTACAGGCATAAGCTACCATGCTTGGCCCTGAGAGTAGATTTTTAATGCTATTGTTGATGATGATATTCATTTTTGTGGAGTAAGCAATGGAACTTTAAGCTGGGTTGTTTTTTTTTTTTTAATTACTCTTTTGGGTCTCAAGAATGCAAAGAGAAGCAATATATAATTACCATTATTTCCCATAGGCATTTACTGACCTGTGACTAGTTCATACAGTTATTAAAATGCTAGAGAAATATTAGAAAGAAATGAGACTGTGCCTACCAGGTGACTTTTAAACTTATTAAGTGTAGTAAGACTGATTTCAGTGGAGTTTGAAATAAGACATTTAATACTAAAAAATTAAAGAAAAAAGTAGATGATGGTTTTGGGAATGTGTTTAAGCATTTACTTGTATTAAAGGATGTGCACAATTTAATCATTTGAATAGATGACAAAAATTAATTGAGTTTAAATTATTTTCAATGTTTTATTAATAAAGAAAATAGTTCCCAGAGAGATTTTTCACTGTAATCTTTGAATTTCTTAGATTACATGAATTTGGATTTCCTAATTTTGTTGTATTTTGTAGTTTTTTTGTTGTTTATCCATAAGTTTTGGATTGTGGTTGTTTTCAGGTTGGTGGAAGAGACCTTCACCATAGATGAAGTCTCTGAAGTCCTCAATGGATTGCAAGCTGTGGTTCATAGCGAGGTGGAATCTGAGCTCATCAACACTGCCTACACCAATGTGTTACTTCTGCGACAGCTGTTTGCACAAGCTGAGAAGTGGTATCTTAAGCTTCAGACAGACATCTCTGAACTTGAAAACCGGTAATAAAATTTGTACTTACAACTGTGACAATAGTGGCCCAAGCATGATCTTAAAAGTTAGTGAACATCTTTGCTGCATATTTTCTTGGGGCTAGTGTGTGAGAAAATTTGGATAGGGTAACAGCAAAGCATCGAGTCTCTGAGTGATGTCTTGGGTACCATGCAGCACCCTTTTAAAAGTTGTTCCACTGTTCCTAGGTATTACAGAGGCCATCGAGATTTATGAAATTGCTTTTCAGGCTGTCAGTATTTCTTATAGCATTTTTGTTAGCTTGTCAGTATTACAATCAGTCTTTACAGATTGGTCAACTAAGAAATAAAGATTATGAGACAGTTGAAAAATCAATTTAAATATAAATACCATCAATTCAATCGAGTAGCATTGGAAGTTTTCTAAATAATTGAATTTAAAAGTACACATTTATTAACTTTAAAATAGGAAATATAAAATACAAAAAAGTTTATAATATGGACATCAAAGAGCTCAAATTCAAAAAAATATGGTAAATTTGGTGAAGTTGAAATCATTTTAAGAACAGGCATGGCAGAAATCAGGAAGGGCTGGCCACCAAGCCCTGTGAACTTCTCCAGGCACGGTCACAGCACGTCAGTTCATGTGCAGAGTGTTGAACAACACTGAGGACAACCTGTGGACTGGGGAGGAAAATCCTTTAACTTCTGCCACTGTCAGTAGGTGACTGGTGAGAAAACTGAGAAGGTGGCACTTAAAGAAGCTTAGAAGCTGACTGCCGTTAACTCTCTCAGCTTGTGTACGGTCAGTTCTCATTGGCCTTGGCCAGTCTTCAGATGGCACACCTCCACTATCTGTCTTTCCTAGGAATTTGTGATACTTCTTTTCAGGAGATACTATGGACTATATTCATTTTTCTGAGGCTACTTTATTAAGAATCAGTTTGTCTTTCTTGAATCACCTTCTAGCTAAAAATACATATTGTATAATAAAACAATCATAGCACCTCAAGAATACAAAGTTGACTATAAATTTCCCTCACTTTTATACTAACATTGTAGTGTATTTCTAGCAGTAGATATCGCATACCTTGTAGGTGCAAAATGCCAGGTGCTGTGGATGATCACATTTGAGTCCGTGTGGTTTACGTTCTCAACCATTTGCAACTAACGTTCTTGATGTGGTGAAGTTTGGTCTACCTTGTGCTGTTCTCTCTGGCATATAATAGGTTGGTACCAGTGATTTTAGTCTTCTTAAGTGTGATATAAATCTGTTTTAAATGAACAATTTTTATCTTTGCTTTCATCTTCAAGAGAATTATTAGAACAAGTTGCAGAATTTGAAAAAGCAGAAATAACATCTTCAAACAAAAAGGTAACTTTTTGGTCATTTTAAATCCGTATCTTAATAGCCAGTATTTAAAATCCTCAAGTCACTCAAAGAATTCAGAGATAGCTGAGAACTCTTAAGGAAAAGCATTCAATTCAAGAGTAAAATTCAAAAATTGTCTCCCATATTTTCAAGCAAAAGAAAAAATGTTTTGGAAGTAACTATGGAAAACTGCTTTTGTCTGTGACGACCTACACAAACACATGATCCCTAAGTCCAGTCTCAATCCTACCCATAAATACTCCGCTCAGAAGGCTCAGAGCACAGGCTCTCAGGACAGCCACGCCTGGGATACATCCTGGCCCTGTCACTTCCTGGCTGTGTTACCTCCAGCAGGTTATCTGAGGTAGCTGAGCTTCATTGTACTCATCTGACAAATGGAGACAATGCTGGTAGTTATCTACTTCTCTTTCTAATCGTTCTCATTAACTGGAATGACGACTTACAACACCACTTTACAGACGTACAGTGAATACTGCATCGTTGGCTAAACACGCTGAGATGAATCTATGTACACACACATACAAAACTTTCCAGTTATTCCTTCGGGTCGTATTTCTGGCTGAGAAAGTTCTGGATCAGAGGGCAAGGATTCTGTTGTTTTTAATACATATTACTAAACTACTGGATTACTTGTGCCAAGTTATTGTTCATCTGTAGTATATTTGCCTAGATCAGGCGTCCCCAGACTACGGCCCGCAGGCCGCATGCGGCCCCCTGAGGCCATTTATCCGGCCCCTGCCCCGCACTTCAGGAAGGGGCACCTCTTCCATTGGTGGTCAGTGAGAGGAGCACAGTATGTGGCGGCCCTCCAACGGTCTGAGGGACAGTGAACTGGCCCCCTGTGTAAAAAGTTTGGGGACGCCTGGCCTAGATCTTCATCCATATTACGGTTTTCCACAGAATCTAAGGTTCATGCAGAAATCACTGTTTCAGCTCCCACAGGTTAAAACTCTAGTTCCTAGATGCTAGGCTCTATATCAGATCTAGCTTTGAGCTCCTTCCTTCCCTCCTTTCTTCCCTCATTTTCTGTTTGTATTTTTTTTAAGATACAGGGAAGATAGGTTTTATTTTTACCCCAACAGGCATATCGTAGGCACTGGGAATAACAAAGGATGAATCCAACAGAAATTTCCACACCTGGGGAACTGACATCCCAGTGGATATGTTTACATATAGTGTCCACTTGGAAAGTACAAGTGTTCAGTGATTATACATGCTTTATTCTGGGGTGATTTCAGTTTGGTTTCTTTATTTTGTTTCAGCCCATCATAGATATCACAAAACCAAAGCTTGCTCCACTTAATGAAGGTGGAACAGCAGAACTCCTAAACAAGGTAATGTTATTGTTTTGAGAAACGGAAAACCTCTAATTCTCTCCTCTCATTGCCTGAACAACTCTAGGATGGAGAAACAGAAGTGGAAGGTTTGATTCAGGTCCACTGAGGATAATTAGTTCACTATAGTAGTTTTACTTGATGGTACTTCATAGGCCAGAAGAGGGCATCCTTAACCTTCTACAGAGCCTGCAGTAGCTCTTGATCACACCTTTTCCGGGTAAAGTGAAGAGCATGACATTTTGGACAGCGTTTATTGATGGACATTTAAAGTTTGTGATCTACGGTAACAAAGAGAAGGGATTTTGCTTTAAGTTTGTAAAAATTATTTATCAGCACATGTTGAGTATCCCTTATCCAAAATGCTTGGGACCAAAAGTGTTTTAGATTTCATATTTTTGAATACTTACCTTATTCAGACCCAGTTGAGCAGCCCAAATGTAAAAATCTCATATCTGAAATGCTCCAATGAGCATTTTCTTTGAGCATCTTGTCAGCACTCAGAAAGTTTCAGATTTTGAAGCATTTCAGATTTTGGCTATTTTTCATGACCTTGGTATTCTCAATATTATGCTAGATGTTGTTAGAGATAAAAAGCAGTGTAATACCTGGTCCCTTGCCCTCAAAATGTAATAGTTTTATTGGGAAGGTAGAACTGATGCTCTAGAAATAGACGAGAGAATACTCTTCTGTGTGCTACAGGTGTCATACTTGGTAGCAAAGAAGACTCAGTTGTGTGCGGATGAGAGTAGGTGAGAACAGGCTTTTGGATAAGGAGGCACCTAAGCTGGGCATTGAAGGGTGAAGACCAGTTAAATTGTAGAGGAAAAAGAAGTGAGTGTGTTGGGCAGGAGAACGGAACAGGCAGTGACTTGGAAGCAGCATGACTTGTAACAGAATGCAGTGCCCTCTGACTGGCCTGATGTGTTTGTCGGAGTCTAGTGGAAAAAAACACAGCTGACTCGAATGTTTGAGCTGTATAAGAGCAAGTCTTTGGCCTCAACTCAGTCAGAAGCATCTCTGGGCTTGAGCATGGTACTAAAATGAAGGAGTTCCCCGTATTAGGGTCAACGGTGTGCAGCGTAGGCTGAGAATGGACCCAGGATTTGCAGGACCAGCTAGGAGAGAGATGGCAGGGAAGGGGGTCTTTGGAAAAAGCTTGAAAATAGAGGGCTGAAAGAGGAAAAATGTGTCTGAGAAATTGAGAGAAAAGGAACTGGCTGTCTTAGAGCCAAAGCTGACTCGCAGATACTGAGGCTGATGGTCTGGATGAAATTGGGATATTACCAAAATATCAGTAGTGCATTTTTGAGCTATTACGTAATTTAAATTAAATATAAAACTTAGATTAAGTGAAACAAGTAATAATTTCAAATATTAAAATATTTTGGTTAATATAATAAAACTTGAATTTACTCACAAAGGAAATTTCAAGACTTCAAGAAGAGAATGAGAAATTGAAGTCAAGGTTGAAGACCATTGAAATACAGGTAGCTGAGAAATGTTTTGACACAATTATTGACTTGCCTACAGATTAAATACTGAAAGTGTTTTGTTTAAACTTTATTATAGGCTACAAATGCACTGGATGAAAAGTCTAAACTAGAAAAAGCTCTGCGAGATTTACAGCTTGATCAAGGAAATCAAAAGGTGAAACAAATTTTAACTACCTTTTTCACATTTTCTAAGTAGAATGAAGTTCTAAACTTCAAATTACTTCTTAGTTACTGCTCACTGCACCCCACCCTCTGCCACTCCCTGAGACGAATGCCTCTGTTGTCCTGTGTTGGGACATCCTTGTGCCCAAAAGGCCTGGTGAGAACCAGTGGCCTTCCCTCGGTCCATCCTTCAGGACAGAGGGGACAGTACGTAGCTCACATGGCCTGCAATTTCCCTGGCATACAAGATATTCTCACATTTTTTAAAAAGTCTTCCCCTTTCACTTGGACATCCAATTACAGTGGGGGGAAAAGGAAATGAAGAAAAGTTTTTAGTTAATTGGTTTGTATTTAGGTTTTATTATACTGAACATTACTTAAGTTTGCCTTTGATGAGTGTGACAAAATGGTTATGAATCTGCAAATTCATCTGCACCTAGTGGCACTATAAAGTACAGTGAAATCCAGTGTTATAGTTCTTCAGGCCTGTCTGAATGTAATGACTGAATGTCACTCTGTCTGCAGGAAGTCATCATATGTACAGTTCTGTCTCCTGTGGCCTTTCCATTGAGTGTGCATGCTACAGTATGATTTCATGTGAGCAGGACCATTTGCGTAGATACTCAGTTCAGCTGGCTTTCCTAGTGGTCATACTCTCACAAATGTCTGTTAAACAATCCCAAAATCTGCTTCACTGGGCTTTCGCTAATCTTTTTTTCTATGAAAAATCTCAAACATACACAGAAGTAGAGAGGACAGTATAGTGAACCTCCATACACTCATCACTCTGTCTACCGGTCACCAGCTCACGGCCAGTCTGGTTTCATTTGTACCTCTGCTTGCTTCTTTCCACTGTCCCCTCATGTTTTTTTGAAGCAAATCTCAGACATTATACAACTTTATCTGTAGATATTTTTTAAACAGGAGGATACTTTTTATATGGCTAAATGATTTTCAACCATATTATATACCAAGGACCATAGATTTATAAAAACATGAATGTCCGAGAATAGCTGTATAATTTCTCATAAGTCACACACATTTGGATGATGAATTTGTTTAAAAGCTTTTTGGGGCTTTGCTCCAATTTTACTTTGAGATTTTTGGACACAAAAACAACCAATGAATACATGCTGTTATTACTTGCAATAAAATAAAATTTTTTTTTTCAAAGACCAGATTTCAAAAATGAGGAAAGATTTGTTGTTGTTGTTGAAAGTACTTAAGTACTCTTTTTTTTTTTTTTTTTTTTTTTTTTTTAAGACAGGGCCTCATTTTGTTGCCCAGGCTGGAACGCAGTGGTGCAGTCACGGCTCACTACAGCCCTGACCTCATGGGCTCAAGCAGTCCTCCCACCTCAGCCTCCCAAGTGGTTGGGACCACAGGCATGTGCCATTGTGCCTGGCTAATTTTTTTATATTTTTTGTAGAGATGGGTTCTTGCTTTGTTGCCTAGGCTGGTCTCAATCTCCTGGACTCAAGCAGTCCTCCTGCCTTAGCCTCCTAAAGTATTAGAATTACAGGCATGAGCCACTGCTCTTGGCTGAAAGTATTAAGTACTTCTTCATCTACAGATTAACCCGTTGTAGACCATTTTACTGTCATATCAATACAAGTGTTTTTTCTGTCATGAATCTTACCCAGTCAGAAGCAAGATCCAGCCAGAGAGAAGATCCAGTGCCTGTATTATGCTGTAGTTGTCAGTGTGCAAGAGTATACATGTAAAAAACTTAAAATCTTAAAAATTTTAAAAACCATGTAATTATGTTCCCATATTATTTCCTTGTAAATGATGACTAAAGTATGTCTATTCAATTTTTGGTATAAATTATATTACCTTTATCATTTTTTTCCATCATTTTGAAGATTTCAGACTTCTTTGAGGATTTTTTTTAAATTGGCTTTTCAAAATGAAACCTATTTACCTAACACACATCTGCTGAAATACCAGCAAAGCACAAGTCATACTTTATGTATTTGGAATTCAGTGACTACTGAGCATCAGCTACGTGCAAGATACCACGATCTGGGGCCGACAATGGATCGGCCTGCTGGTGACTCTGAAGAGGCTGGTGCTTACCCAGGCAGGCAAGGAAGGCTGGCATGCACACACAACACATAGCATTTTTTTCATCTCCTATGATGTTGAATCACCATTCTAAAACAGTTATTTTTAGAATGTCAACATGAAATTACGTGCATGCATTTCTTTTTCATAGGATTTTATAAAGGCCCAAGACTTGAGTAATTTAGAAAACACAGTCGCTGCTTTGAAGAGTGAGTTTCAGAAGACGCTTAATGATAAGACAGAAAACCAGAAGTCACTGGAGGAGAATCTGGCAACAGCTAAGCACGACTTACTCAGGGTTCAGGAGCAGCTGCGCATGGCTGAAAAGGTCAGAAGTCTGTGTTTAAGGGATTTGTCTGTTAATGTCCAGTCCACTCATACACACAGTATAGAGGAATACTTGTGACTAAGATAAACATTGGACAACTGCAAATTCAGATCATTTTTTCTCAAGATATTAGCCAGTATGTTCTAAAGATTAATCATTTCTGGGCACTGGTATTCTTCCTTCCTTGGTACTAAAATATCTGTGATAATAAGACATCTCCTCTCCCTCTATGGTGTGGTGAAACGCTCCTCTGTAGGCAGCTAGAATCCCGCCCTACACCCCACCATGTTGCTCTTCTGCTTTTTCTTCCCAAAGCCTGCAGAGGGGCGGGAGACTTTTTCTTCCCCCAAGGATTTCTGTATTTTCTTGATAATTTATATAAAATATGTAGAGAGTTAGAGTCTTCACTTTAGGGATTACACTCAAGAATGTGGGAGTTGAGGCCGGGTACAGTGGCTCATGCCTGTAATCCCAGCACTTTGGGAGGCCAAGATGGGAGGATCACTTGAGGCCAAGAGTTCAAGACCAGCCTGGCCAACACAGTGAGACCCCCCCATCTCTAAAAAGAAGTTAAAAAATTGTTCATATAAAAAGATGGAAAAAAAAGAGTGTGGGAGCTATAATTTAACTAAATTAAAAATCCTTTTGCTAAAACATACTACTTTGGAACTTGGGGAAAAAAGTGTGCTTATTTTACTGGAAAATCAGTTTAATATTTCAAATAGCTTTCTTATATCTAGGGGCTTGAGTTATTTACCAACACTGTACTTGGGAAAATGTTACTGTTTTATGCCTTCTCATTTGAAAGAATATATTTTTAAAGTTTGGATAGTCTTAATTTTATGTATCTTTTAAGGAAATTACAAAATCATTAGCAAAATACTAGTAAAATTCAAGCAAAAAAAAAAAACCCCACACATTTTTATCATATTTGTTATCTCTTTCCTTAACTATGTTTTTAGTAATGGGCTGACATTTTTTACTAAGCAGGAATTAGAAAAGAAATTTCAGCAAACAGGAGCTTATCGAAACATGAAAGAGATTCTTACCAAGAAGAATGACCAAATCAAAGATCTGAGGAAAAGACTGGCACAGTAAGCCACACTGATCCCGCCTTTGGATTTCTCTCTCTGGATTGATGTTTGTGCTCTGTGAAATCTAAGCTTGTTCCAGAGAGGTCAAGCCGGTGGCAGTTGCTGGATCATTTTAGTCCAGAAGCCTTCATGTGAGGAAAGCGGAGGCGCTCTGGCCTGCCCTCACTTGTAATGCCCACCAGGGCTGCCTTTTGGGTTCCTCTAGGCCTTTAGACTCCTACAGTAAGCTGCTCTTGGCGGCAGACTCACTTGGCAGAGTATCAGACAGGAAACACAGCACGCTAGCAGGGCAGCATTAGATAGTTCTCTTCTCCTCAGTAGTACACTCTCAGCAGTCCTAGAGCTGGTCTTACTGTTCCCCTAAGTGACAGATTAAGTTGGAGAGAAGGAGATTCATGCAGATGGGTGTCATAGCCAGCTTGGCATAGAAGTCCATAGTCTACATAGGATTAGTATCTCTTGTAGCAGTCACATGATGCCCAGTTAGGGATATGTCCAGTTAAAAGAACTCATCACACAGGAGGAACCTGAAGGAGGGGCTCCCACCAAGTGTTTATAGTTCATTCACAGCACTCCAGGTCCAGGTGTGGTTGTCCAATGTTTTGCCTGGAAACTGAGTTGACATTTTACCTCTATCAGAGTTCCAGGGGAGCAGAGCTAGCAAGTGAATTCAAGGTGAGATTTGTCCTTAGAGAAGTAGATTTGCTAACTCTTTACTCACATAGTCGTATCGACTATTCTTGTCATCTGACAATTGAGGTGATTATACTAAGTTATCACAGGTCGTAATGCCAAATATAGAGACTTGGAGTCTTAGCAGTGATCCGGCCCGTCGTTCTACCTGAGGTGAAAATCCCCTCTGAGTCACTGTCAAAACTAAGTTGAATGTGTCCAACTTCTACCATAGCAGTCATTTGAAGTGAGAAATAGATTGTCACTGATTTAGTCGCTGCAGATGCTTCAGGTAAACTTATTCGGTAATAACAACAACAAAAGGTATCCTGACGTCATGTTCTTAATTTACATCTCCAGATATGAACCTGAGGATTAAAACTGAAGATTGCATCTGGAAGCTGACACATAGAAACATATACGCTGTCTCACTCAGGCATGTCACTCAGGCATGGATTCTGAAGAATTTTGTCATATCCCCTTTTTATTTTTCTAAGATTTAGACTTTGCTTCTAATATTTAAAACTAGAGTTCATATTTTCAGCTAATTGAAAACAGGGAAAACCTACCGATTTGGGCCGGTCATCACACACACGTCTCTAATGAGCACTCCACAGTCTTAGCTCACACGCACTGAGAATTCTTTAAGAAGAGATTTTTAGAGTGCAAAGAAGAGTCTTATCCTTCTGCATTAGTATAAAGAGTCTATCTTTTTAATAAATGTTAAAGAAGTTAACAATGTCTGTACTTATGCATTCCCTATGAGTAAAAATAAATAGCATTATTAAAGATAGTTATTACCAAAAAAAGATAGTTATTACAAATAAATATGTCTATTTTTAAAATGAAGTCTTCATTTAGTCTATTTGATGATGAAAAAACTATGAATTCCTTGAAAATATGAATTCTATTCTACCTATTATGAGTAGCCTTCTTACCAATTATAAGGCAAATTAACAGCAGTGAACATGAACATTCATTTAAGCTCCCCAGTCTCTCTATGTTAAAGCCCGTTTGTCAGAGGTGGCTCAGCGTTTTCAGCAGCATGACTTTTCGTGACTGTGTTACTAATGTATAAGTCAAATCCATCCTGCACTTCTACAGTTTAGAAAGTATCTGGACTCAGTAAATGTAATATTTATACTTGTTGCCAGAATATTCTTTTACATTTTATGTTAAATAAGAACACTTTTTAAAAGACTTATACTCAACATAAAATCAGCTATCAGACTTCAGATTGGACTTTATGTGGATCTACAGTAATTATATTTTCAAGAGGTTTTCACTATATTTTTATTGGCCTGGTTTTTTTTAGACTATTTTGGACAAATCATTAGGAATTGGGTGTCGTATCCACACTTGTGTAAGGCAGCAATATACTATAGGGATAAACAAAGTCAAGTCTATAAAGCAGTAATCCATCAGAATGAAAGTCCTTACTCTTCACATACTAATATTTAGTAATTTTTCCTGCTTCTAAAATTAACAGTATCACGCCCTAAATGAACACTGTCTACTAAGAGACATCCAGTTCCACAAATGAAAACATTCCACTTCCGTCAATGAAGATTTGATTCCAAGAGACGAGTTTACTGATTGGAGTATAGGCTTGTTATTATTTTTAGTCAAGCTTTTAATAATAGCCTTGAATTTATTATTTTTCTTATAAGCTTTTTGTTAAAATAGTAAAGGAACAAATGACAAAGGGTAAGATAATTTCCCTGCAAAAGGACCCAGAAGGCAGTCTTAAGAAGATGAGTGCATCAGAGAAGGGAGAGAATCAAATGCAGTAACAAGCCAGCATTTACTATGTTTCTTCCTCACCTCTCACCACATTTATGTCACTTACCAGTTTCTGTGTCCTTTTGGAGCTTTTGTTGAGGACTTTAATCTCACCCTGTATTTCTTTTTTTTTTTTTTTTTTTTTTTTTTTTTTTTTTTTTTTTTTTTCTGAGACGGAGTTTCGCTCTTGTTACCCAGGCTGGAGTGCAATGGCGCAATCTCGGCTCACCGCAACCTCCGCCTCCTGGGTTCAGGCAATTCTCCTGCCTCAGCCTCCTGAGTAGCTCGGATTACAGGCATGTGCCACCATGCCCAGCTAATTTTTTTTTTTGTATTTTTAGTAGAGACGGGGTTTCACCATATTGACCAGGATGGTCTCGATCTCTTGACCTCGTGATCCACCCGCCTCGGCCTCCCAAAGTGCTGGGATTACAGGCTTGAGCCACCGCGCCCGGCCTCACCCTGTATTTCTTTAGCCCTAAACTGACACTCTCCGAAAATCCATTCCATTATGTGTGGCCCAAGACGTTCTATATAATTCTGAAGCAGAACTTTTGGCTAAAGGGTTAGTATGTCTTTCAGAAACCATTCAATTATTTTCTCCCTATACCTTTCTCAGTTTGATACCAGTGCGGAAAGAAGGTACATTGATAAGAAACCGATATTGCTGGGTAGAATTTGTACTTGTTTTCTTGGTAGCAATTTTGAAATATTCTGTAGAGTATGTTCCTATTGTTTAATAAAATATTTCTAAAACCTTAAAACCTAACTATGCCAAGCATTAAGATAAACAGGATGTCCTTTGACATAAATCAACATGATGATTCCTTCACATGTAAACACATTTCAGTGTTTCTGGCTTGTCATTTGTGTGTGTTGTTGCTTTTATTTACGCTATACCCTTAGCAAAATACAGCTTTCAATTTTCATTGTTTTTAGTAGTTTCCCAACTTTAAGTCTGATCTCATTTAACTGAGAAAGAAAGCCTTTTTTGTATATATATTTTGGATTTCTATGAATGTTGGTTTGAGCCTTGATTAGACTTTTAATGTGCTAAGTCAGATAGGCAGCCTGTGCATTGGTGACCATCACAATGCAACTTTGGTTTAATTTAACTCAGGATTGCTGCTGAGTTATGTGCAGACTTTTCGTTGACCAAAATAAAATATAAAGGGTTTTTGTTACTAATTTCTTCTGTTTGACATTTAAGTGTTCATTTTTTCTTTATGTGTTACATTTTGAACCTATATTAAATAAATGTTTATATGATCATTTGCTTATGTCTTATAAAGCCTTTGCTGTTCATTATTTTCATTCTGATTAACTGAAAGAGATTTTATAGAGATGTTCACATTTTAAGACCTTGGTGCTTTTAGGTATATATTGGTGGCAAAAAATTTGGCATTAATGATTTCCCTCTGCTTACTTGTAAATGCCTATGTTCCAAAGCTTTGCCACTAGATATTCAAGACATAATTGGTTATGTAAGCCAATCTTCCAGAAAGAAAAGCTATCTCAGCAAAATCATATTTCATATTCAGACTAAACAGTAGTATTTAGACAATAATATTTTGAAAAAAGCATTTTCAAAACTGCTTAGGAAAAGATTTCAGTTTTCACAGAGGGGAAATATACTTAAAGACAATAACCTCTCTCTTGAAGAGAAGAGAGGTGAGTGGGTTGGTGACAACTGGTTTGGGGACTTTTGCATTGTGTCATCAGCTCCTCCAGCAAGTGAGCGGATTGCTGTTATTGCCTACTGTAGAACATGAATTAATGAAGAGTAGTCAGTCTGTTACATGATATGAAGTATAACTTCCTCTCTTTTTTACCTATAATACATTCTTTAACTTTTACAGATTTAAAAAAACCACTCGTAGACAAAGCAAAATGGAACTTGGAAAATCCTTTATAGTTTTGTAAAATAGCAATGGGCCTACTGTCAAATTAACTAACAGCTTTTTAAATGGATTTTCATGAGAACTTGGAAAAGAAACATAACCACCAGGAGCCAGCATGGATCGTTCTAGTAAGAAATCAGGTACGGCAGAGCCGGGGTGGTGTCTCATGACTGTAATTACAATGCTTTGGGAGTTCCAGGCAGGGGCATTGCTTGAGGCCAGTAGGTCAAGACCAGCCTGGCCAATATTGCAAGACCCCTCTCTACAAAAAATTTTAAAATTAGCTGGACATGGTGGCATGTGGTCACATCACTACACTCCAGGCTTCGTGACAGAGTGAGACCCTATCTCACACACACACACACACACACACACACACACACACACACACAAATCAAATATGGTAGACTAAACTCATTTGTCTTTTTAAAAGCATGAGAGATATACTGTAGTGTGTCAGAATTTCAGCAAGGTGCTTGACAAAGACCTCATGATAGTTTTGCTTAAAAGAATCTTAGGTGTGTTTTCCCACATGTAGACTCTAGGATAAAGATTTGGGTGCAAGTAATTTATTTGGGAAGTAATTTTAGGAAATCCTGTGGAAGAACTGAGGAACTGAGACAGATTGAAAGACTTATCACTGTGGGCAACTGGGGCTCAGTCCTGCTGGAGACCCTATGAGACACGGTATGGAAAACATCTCTGAATTCTTCCACTGAAGGGCAAGGTAGCTGGGAATATTATCCATCACTTTCCATCCCTCACTGGTTGAGGGTCAATTCTGAGGTATTAATTCCTTGCCATGTCCAGCCTTCCTGGATGTGGACCAGGTTCACCCTCCTAAACAGAGAATGCTCTCCGGCAGACTCCAGAAGCTACGCATGGGTACTGTCTGCTTGCAAACCCAGGAGTAGATGGGGAGTGACTGTTCATGGGTCCTGCATTTCATTTTGAGGGGATGAAATGTTCTGGAATTAGATCGTGGTGATGGTTATACAACTTTTTGACGATACTAAAAATCACTGAATTGTATACTTTAAAAGGATAAATTTTATATGTGAGTTATATCTCAATTTTAAAAAAAAAGAAAACCTCTGGGAATAAATGAATATGTTGAAGCATCTCCAGCAGCCAATCCCGCAATCCCACTCTACCTATTCCACCTTGTGCCCCATGTTCAGTTCATTTTCTCTCAAGGGTAATGCTGGTCACAATTTTTTTTTTTTGGATGGAGTCTCACTGTATTGCCCAGGCTGGAGTGCAGTGGTGCAACCTCAGCTCACTGCAACCTCCGCCTTCCAGGTTTAAACAATTCTCTGCCTCAGCCTACCAAGTAGGTAGGATTACAGGCACCTGCCACCACACCTGGCTAAATTTTTTGTATTTTTAGTAGAGATGGGGTTTCACCATCTTGGCCAGGCTGGTCTTGAACTCCTGACCTCATGATCCACCCACCTCAGCCTCCCAAAGTGCTGGGATTATGGGGGTGAACCACTTCACCCAGCCCACAGTATTTTTTTTTTTTTTTTTTTTTTTGAGACGGAGTTTCACTCTTGTTACCCAGGCTGGAGTGCAATGGCGCGATCTCGGCTCACCGCAACCTCCGCCTCCTGGGTTCAGGCAATTCTCCTGCCTCAGCCTCCTGAGTAGCTGGGATTACAGGCACGCACCACCGTGTCCAGCTAATTTTTTGTATTTTTTAGTAGAGACGGGGTTTCACCATGTTGACCAGGATGGTCTCGATCTCTTGACCTTGTGATCCACCCACCTCGGCCTCCCAAAGTGCTGGGATTACAGGCTTGAGCCACCGCGCCCAGCCTATTTTTTAAACAATGAATACAAAAAGGAAAACATCAACAGAAAGCTTAGTGGGACAAGCTGTAGTCCTCTCTGTTGCGTATTAGTCCTGAAGCCAATTCACATTTATCATCTCCCTCTTCTACTTACCCCAGATTCCCCCAACCTCAACCAGCACTTTCACTGGTCAGCATGGCTGGCCTCATGGGGTGACCCAGACTTTCCTTTCCTAGGTGTCTGAGCCCCTGATCATTTTGCCCCTGTCTTGCTGTAGTTGTGAAATTTCCCATTTATTGTTATCCCCACATATCACCAAGAGGTATCCCTACACTACAGCCTGAACCATAGAGAGGTACAAAGCTCTCCTGATGGTGCGCTCAAAACTTGCAGCCTTCTGAGTGACCCAAGAAACGGTCAGAGCAATATTCCTAAGTGTTGTAAATGCTGACTTCAAAATCCAGATACTACCTAGTGTTTGCCTCTCTTAGTGGTAGAAGGTACAAAATGCAGTAACTGGCTCTTGACTTGGCAGGATGTCCCAGTATTCCCTAGATTGTTGGACCTCTGGCAACTTTACCATTGTGTGAGACCTCCAAATCTCCGTAGGAGTCACCTCCTTCTCTCCGGTGCATGTGTCATAAGGAACACCCAGATTATATCCCAATTCATTCCTGTTCACCAGGTCCAGTTAATATTTTGTCATCAAAGTATGGGGCCAGGATGATGTTCTGCAGAATGTCAAGATGATCAAGGACTCCTTTCGACTGTTTTGTAACAGAGCAGGAAGGTTTATGTGCTCCTGGAACAAAACGTGAATGGACACTGTGTTATCTGACCCAGGTGAATTCAACCTGTTCTTGATTCTCTTTTCTGAAGGGGATTTAAGAGAATTCATTAACCGGATCTCCAGCCTCAGATCCAGTGCTGACTAGAAGGAGTGCTATATTCCAGCACAGCGTCTGCCGCTGGAGCCACTTCTGCTGCTTCCTGGTTTATGTTAGTCCACTGTCGTCTTCTACCATCTATCTGTGCTCTGCTCTGTTTTGCTTTGCAGGACCCATACAGTGGGATATTGTGGGGATCACTGTCCATACTCCTGGGATATGGTGTACGGATTTGCCTCTGATGTTGGCCAGGAGTTGGGGGCAGGGAGTGAGATGGAGAGAGTATTTTGGAGCATTAAATAAGCCTTTTTACCATCACAGCTCTTATCCCTCCGGTCAAGAAACCAATTTTATTTACTGTTGAGTGTACTCAGTTAAGTACACTCATCCCATTTATCCTCTCAGAAACAAGAGAGGTCAGGGGATTGACCCACAGGCCACGGGATCCACTATGAGACATCCTTGGATCAGAACTTCATAGATTGCCTATCCTGTATGTTCCACTCTAACAATAGAGCTCTGATGGTGCTTTAGATCCCCTGAGTATGTCACTCAGGCCCTGTGTCCAGCAGTTCTTGAAAGATGCATATATTCTGCTTTCTCAGCGTACAGTTACTCTGAGAAATGGCCATGGGGCTTTTTGGAAAAGATTTGAGGGAGTGTGTATGGTACAGGATTGCTATAGTGCTGCAGGGCTCCTCCTCAGGAGACCCGGCCTCTCCTTCAGTCCATGGGCTCTGGAACTGAGAATGGACTCGGGGACAAGCTGTAGTCCTTTCTGCTGCGTTTGGTTGGTTGGCTTGGTTTTATAACAATAACTTCATCAACTGCGCATTCATCTCACCACGAGGAGCACCACAATCTGTTAGCCACTGGTCCTTGGCTCCCTGGTGGTTCTTCTGGCCCTGCGGCCCATTAGGTTACTGTATTCATTTTATTCCTCTGATGTCTGAGTGCTGCCATTAGTTTTTTGTTCTGGAATCCTTCCTATCACAGCCCAGTTATGTGCCAGCATCTTCTATTGTCAGTTCTAGCCACCAGAAGACAGCCACCACTGAGCTTCTCAACAATGCTAATGTCCCCTTCCCAGTGCAGTCTTTACTGTTTGAGTGAAGGGAATACCTGCTGCCCACAGGTGGGCTGTCTCACCTTATATCCATTCTAGCAAGCCATCCCTCTGAGCCTTCTGACCCCCCTCAGCACTCTGTCAAGGCAGTTGTGGAATCTCCACCTCGTTTTTGGCATCCCATCGTCCTTAAGCACCAAGGCCCATTGCAGCAGTGTGGTGGTACTGGCTCCATGTGTCCTTACCAACGTGCCAAATCCTGAGTCACAAGAGACAGTCTCTATGTCAAAAAACTCTTCTTTATCCAGCTGCTTTTCTACTTCCCATTGGGCCAGCGTCCTCAAGATCTATAGCCATGTGTGTTCTTCCAGCTTCTGCCAGTCTAGGTTCTGTTCTTTCAGGGGAAGAATCCATTTCTCCTCAAAGCAGGATAGTATTTCTCTGCATAGGGCATGCTGATATTCAGCCCTATTTATTGGTTTAGAAGTAATGAGTGGAAGTGGGGACAGATCCTGAGGAAGACCAAGGTTATCCTGCCAGTCTCCTTTCAAGAGAGGCCTTTGAAAGGCTTCCAGGTGATAGGAGGCTACTCTCGTCTAGCAAGGGGGAGTGAGCCACTTCTGCTGGACTGAAGGGTTCAGGAGAAACTGGGGTATCAAGGTTTTTGGGGATGTTTGCCCAAATGGGCCCCTCATATCTCAGAGTTGCACTCCTTCCCAATCAGGGCCCTGACTTAAGCAAAGGATACTTTCCAGGCATGTGAATTGGGTCTCCTTTGTATCTGCACCACCTTTATAATCCAATCATGGGCCCAATTCTCAGTATATTCTGGCTTCTGCACATAGGAGATATGGGTTCCTTTAAATAGAAACCTGGGGGCCTTCTAGTTGTCAGGGCATCTCTTAAATAATAGTTGGGTAATCAGAGCCTGTCTTCTCTTCTTTCATTCCAAGCCACACCCAGGTAGAGTGATGGTAACTGACCCAGCAGCATGACAGGGTTTATCACTACTACACTCAACACCAGCAGTGGGATCCTGTTGTCATCTGGCTGGCATCAAGTCCAGTGTCTCATCCTGAGGCTACTTTCTAGGGACATTTCTGGCACCAGCTGTTTTACTTGGGCTCCCTCAAAAGCAAAACCCTGAGGCACGGATCTTGGTTGAAGTGGGAAGGCGATTCCAGGAAGTGGGGTGAGGGTACGGAGGCATGAGGCAGGCAAGGGAAGAAATTGGATAAAAGGTGTGTTCATGAGCAGGTTAGCACTGTACACCACTGGCTCAATCCCACTGAGAAGTAAGGAAGCTGGGAATGCATCCACCAGGCCTTCATTTGTCAAGATGAGGGTTGCTCCTGGGATGTTAACTTCTTGTTGTTGGACCTAGGCCGAGCATGCTTCTCTAGCCAAGAAAGAGCTTCAGGTGAAGAGACACAGAGAACCTTCTGCAGGTCAAATTCCAGGCTGGGATAAAAGGATGTGGGTGTGACATCAATAGCATCTCATCCCACAGTGAACTCAGAAGAGCAAATGCAATGAATATTTGTATGTTTTCAATACTCACTCTTCAAAGGGTCAACTCAACTTAGAAGAAATTACAAACCCTGCTCAGCATTTTCAGTCCACTATGCTCACATGGCCAAGCCACAGCTGCCTTTAAATGGTAATAATTCTGGGAATAAAAAAACAAAACAAAACAAAACAAAAAAACAAAAACAAAAAACAAAAAAAAAAACCTCTGTACTGAGTGCCCAGAGCAGAGCTCATCATTGTGACTCAAGTATCACAGGTGCTCAATCCAAACACCTGTGAAATTGACCTTCTGTTTCCTGGCCAAGTACTGCTTACGCCATGAAAAACCTTGGTGGGTAGGTTGTAAAAAAAAATCAGATATTACCTATAAAGTAATTTCCTAACACTAAAGTTTCTCCATATAAATGACCCAAACTTCTTTCATTAAAAACCTTTAATAGAAAACATGATTTCCTGCCTTCTTAAGCAGTGAGTCATAAGCATAACTTTATCTTTTCCCGATGACTCAGTCATTATTGCAAGTGTCAGTGATTGTGCTATACTGCAGGGCTCTCAGGGCTGCTGAGGTGTGGAGCTGTTTGCCCCTTTTGTAAGTGGTTTATAAGCACTGTGTTTTTTAAACTGCTGCATCCGCCTTTTATGGTTTATGTACGTTCTTTCCTATTAGGCTGGTAGCTAACACGGGTTTTGTTTGGTTTGGCAATCTCTGTTGCCATTTTCCAAGGTGGGCTTGGAAAATAAATGGAGCCATTTATTACAATGATACATAGCCTCAGGGTGAAGGCTTAAGGGACTCTATGTGTGAAGAGCGCAGGCTTTGTGGCATCTTTGCAGCTCCAAGACCTTTTTAGATTGCTATATAAGAGAATGTTAGCCTTCCAGGTTACCAGCTTTGTTTCAGATAGTTGGGGTTTCCAGGTAAATAATTTTGGATAAGTGAGATTGTGTGCCTTTCGTTGATTTATCTTGCCTTATTGCACTGGCTATGACCTCTAGTACAATGTTGAATAGAAATGATAGCATCTTCACTTCATTCCCAGTCTCAGGGAGAACACTTTAAATATTTTACCAGTAAGAATAAAGCTTGCAGGCCAGGCACGGTGGCTCACACCTATAATCCCAGCACTTTGGGAGGCCAAGACAGGCAGATCACCTGAGATCAGGAGTTCAAGAGCAGCCTGACCAACATGGTGAAACTCCATGCCTACCAAAAATACAAAAAATTAGCCAGGCGTGGTGGTGCGTGCCTGTAGTCCCAGCTAGGCTGAGGCAAGAGACAAGCTTGAGCCGGGGAGGCAGAGGTTGCAGTGAGCTGAGATCATACCACTGAACTCCAGCCTGGGCAACAGAGCAAGAGTCCATCTCAAATAATAATAATGTTTGCTATACTCAGTGTCAAATTAAGGAAGCTCTTTTCTATTCCTAATTTGCTAGGAAAGCTTAAACTATAAATGGGTATTGAATTTTGCCAAATGCCTTTTCTGCATCTACTGAAATGACGTAATTTTTCTCTTTTCTGATAATGTTGTGAATGACATTTAATTTCTTACTGTTAACCTATTGTTAGAGGCCTGAGACGTACCCCACTTGGTTGTTGCAACAGGTGTTGTAGAGAACAGTTCTACCCTGGCCCATATGCTGTACGATGGGCCAGGGTGGAACTGTTGGCCGAAAATGCCTCGTGATTCTCTCAGAACAGAGAGGATGGGAGGTGTGTGAGAAGTTGCCCCAAAACCAGCTCCTCTTGCTTCCCTGTCCTTCCTGTGAGGGTTCTGATGTGGTTCTGAAGAGCTCGGAATAGACCTGCAGAATGCAAAACCACTTGGCTGCCACTGTGTGCTTGTTAATCTCCATCCAGGGATAAAGGACTATGGCCCCAGCCACTGGAAGACCTGCTAGCAGCTGGCCCTTCATGATCTGCCCTTTGAGCACTGCCCAGCTGACGAGAACAGCCTTGCCCAAGTTTATGCTCCCTTGCAAGGTGGCTGCCTCCAATGACAGTCAGTGGAGACATCACTCTCTCGCCCCAGTGTGAGGTGGTGCCAAAGTGCGTCCCATCCTCAGAGCTCCCCACAGGCTGACAGCCATGCCACTGGGCCTGCCCAGTCCTGCCGCCTTCACTTCCTTTACACCTGTTAGCCCCATGGCTCCCTCCTGATTGACACCCTGCGCACAATCTTGGCCTCAGAATCTGCTCCCCCTTATTTTGAGGTATAATTTACAAGGGACCTGTTCTAAGAGAGTGATGACATACTATCCCTTTTATATCTTGCTAGTTCCAGTTAGCTGATAAATTATTTTAGGTTTTTACATCAATCTTCACAAGAGAGACTAGTCTGGAATTTCTCTTTCTTATAAAAAATCTGTTATTTGAAAGCTACCAGCAGTGTTTCTGAACCAATAACTGAGTAACTTTTTTAAAGAGCTTGATCCTGACCATATTCAGTGAAACCTTTGAATACTTTAAGCAATGTTTACTGTATTTCATAAATGAAATCAGTGCTCTGTCATCAGAAATAATCCCATCTTGAAGGAAAGAACAGGGAGGTAGTGAGGTAGGTGGGAATAACAACCACCAGCATCCCTCAGGACTGCTGCTCTGTTCACCCCACAGAGATTTTCTTTCTTTCTTTCTCCTTTTTGTGGAGAATGGGATCTCACTGTATTGCCCAGGCAAGTATCAAACTCCTGGACTGAAGCTATTCTCCTGCCTCTCGGGCAAAGGTTTTCTTTGACGACTGAGGCTGCTGATTTGTGTTCCAGGGGCTTGAGGCAGCAAGGGAGATGTTCCTGCATGGTCCGCAGCGTGGACTCTAATGGTGTCTTCTCGTGCGTACATCCTTGGGAGAGCTCTCAATAATCAGCAGCTACCTGTTTTCTGTTGTTGGGGTTTTATATCTTCTGCTTCCTTCCACTATACCTTCCTCCCATAAATTTTTGACTGTAACATTTTGAGACATGCTCCAGGGTCTATAATAGGTATTTGCTTTAGATAATTATTACATTATTCTAAGTAAATGAACCACCTTATTTTATCACCTTTTTGAGGTGTAATTTACAACAACATGCATCCATTTTAAAGGTACAGTTTGAAGCGTTTTGGCAAATACAGATAGCCCTGGAACCACCACCACGATTGAAACACAGGACACTTTCATGACTTCAAGTCCCTTCGTATCCCTGACCCCGGTTGGTCCCTGGGCAACCACTGAACTGCTTTTTCTCTTGAGAGCTTCAATTTACCTTTTCTACAATTCACACGATGAAATCATACAGTATGTTCTCTTTAATATCTGGCTTCCTTCCCTTAACAAAAATGTATTTAAGATTCACCCAGCCGGGTGCAGTGGCTCACACCTGTAATCTCAGTCCTTTGGGAGGCCAAGGCAGGTGGATCATGAAGTCAGGAGTTCAGGACCTGCCTGGCTAAGATGGTGAAACCCCATCACTAACAAAATATACAAAAGAATTAGCCGAGTGTGATGGCAGGTGCCTGTAATCCCAGCTAGTTGGGATGCTGAGGCAGGAGAATCGCTTGAACCCAGGAGGCGGAGGTTGCAGTAAGCCGAGATCATGCCACTGCACTCCAGCACTCAGCCTGGTGTAAATATCATAATTTATTCATTTTATTGTTGAGTAGTACCTTCCAGTGTATAGATATGTCACAATTTGTTTATCCAACTAAATCTTAGAATACTTTAACCAATATTTATTAACTTTATCAAGAGAATCAGCTTTTAAACTTGAATGTCTACTGTGTGTCAAGCACTGGTATTTGAAATATATTGTGAAGAGAATCATAATTTGCACCCTCATGGAGCTTATAGTGAGAGCATACAGAAAATAATAAATAGTAAATAAATTATGCAATATGTGTATTAGTTTCCTAAGACTACTGTAACAAATTACCATAAACCTGGTAGCTTAAAACAAAAGAAATTTACTCTCTCACAGTTCTGGAGGCCAGAAGTCCTAAATGCAGGTGCTGGAGGAGCTGGATCCTTCTGGAGGCTCTGAGGGGAGATCCAGTCCATTCCTCGCTTATCTTCTGGTGGCTGCTGGCTGTCCTCACCGTTCCTTGGCTTATAGACACATCATTTCACTCTCTGCCTCTGTCTTCAGATCACCTTCCCCTTTATCTTCTTCTCTTCTCTTTAAGACACTTGTCATTAGATTTAGTGCCCACCCTCATCCAGGATAATCTCATCTCAAGCCCCTAACTTCATTACATCTGCAAAGACCCTTTTTCCAAATGAAGTCATGCTCATAGGTTCTGGGTGGATGTATCTTTTGGGGAGCTACCATTCAAATACCTATACTATGTTAGACGAAGAAAATGCTATGGTAACAATAATAATAGAGTAGAACAAGGAGGATTGGAGCGCTGGAAGGATGCTGGATGCAGCTTCAGCCGGGTGGTCAGGATTAGCCGCATTCAGGAGCCACTGAGCAAAGGATATGAAAAGCCATTGCAGGGTTGCAAGCCTTGGAATGATAAAACGTGATGCTATTAGAAAGGACCACTCTGTGTTTGCATTTAAAAGAGACTGTTGGTAGGGTGCAGTGGTGAATGCCTGTAATCCCAGCACTTTGGGAGGCCCAGGTGAGCAGATCACTTGAGTCCAGTTTGAGGCCAGCCTAGGCAACATGGCAAAACTTCCATCTCTACAAAAACTTTAAAAATTAGTCAGGTGGTCCATGCCTGTAGTTCCAGCTATTCAAGAGGCTGAGATAGGAGGATCACTTGAGCCAGGGAGGTGGAGGCTGCCATGAGCCATAATCATGTCACTGTACTCCAGCCTGCATGACAAAGTGAGACCCTGTTTAAAAAAAAAAAAAATAGACTGTCCTTGGGCTAGATTGTGAGGAGGGATGAAGAGGTAACTTACTATTAGTCATCCAGGTGAAATGTGGTAGTGGCCTAGACCAAGGTAGGAATATAGAAGTGATAAGAGTGGGCCAGGTGTGGTGGCTCACACCTGTAATCCCAGCACTTTGGGAGGCCAAGGCGGGCAGATCACCTGAGGTCGGGAGTTCGAGACCAGCCTGACCAACATGGAGAAACCATATCTCTACTAAAAATACAAAATTAGTCAGGCATGGCGGCAGGCACAGGCACCTGCAATCTCAGCTTCTTGGGAGGCTGAGGCAGGAGAATCACTTGAACCCTGGAGGTGGAGGTTGTGGTTAGCCAAGATCACGCCATTGTACTCCAGCCTGGGCAATGACAGCTAAACTCTGTCTTTAGGAAAAAAAAAAAAAAATTATATGGGTGGTTGAAGCTGGATTTATTTTCAATTTAAGTAAAACTTACATATGCAAAGTGCACAAATCATAAGCGTACAGCTGAAAGAATTTGCACAAGGTAAACACTATCTAAGGTACCCAGAGGAAGAATCACTCATTATCTATGCCCCTAGAGGCCTCCTTTGCTGGCCCCCAGGCACCATCTCCTTCCAAAGGTAGCCACTCTCCTGACTTCATTTTTGAATTTTATATCCACGGAATCACACAGCATAGACTCTTTCGGGTCCAGCTTCTTTCCACTGTATTTGTAAGGGTCATCCCTGTTGCTGCATGTAGCAGTTGTTTGTTTGTTCTCATTGCGGAATAGTAGGAATAGTTCATAATTTATCCATTACACTGTTGCTGGACATTTGAGGTTTTGCTAGTATGGGGCTAGTACAAAGAATGCTAACATAAACGTCTAGTGTGGATCTTTTGGTACATCTAGGCGTGCCATTGCTAGATCACAGCATACATGAATGTTCAATATTAGTAGACGCTGCCCCCCAAATTTTCCAGGTTTCCAATTTACAATCCCACCAGCAGTGCCAGAGAGTTTGGCTCTGGATACATTTTGAAGGGAAAACTAATAGACTATCAGTACAGACTGAAAGGAGACGAGAGACAGGACTCAGGGATGACTTCAAGGGTGTGGGGCTGAGCAACTGCCATCCGCAGAGATAAGGAGCTATCAGCTTGCTATCAGCAGAGATAAGGAGCAGGCTTTGGGAAGGGAAGTGGGCAAAGATCAGAAATTCTTTGGTTTTTTTTGGGCCCGTGGTGGCTCATGCCTGTAATCCCAGCACTTTGGGAGGCCGAGGCAGGTGGATCACAATGTCAAGAGATCGAGACCATCCTGGTCAATATGGTGAAACCCCGTCTCTACTAAAAATACAAAAAAATTAGCTGGGCATGGTGGTGCATGCCTGTAATCCCAGCTACTCAGGAAGCTGAGGCAGGAGAATTGCCTGAACCCAGGAGGTGGAGGTTGCAGTGAGCCGAGATCGCGCCATTGCACTCCAGCCTGGGTAGCAAGAGTGAAACTCCGCCTCAAAAAAAAAAAAAATTTTTTTTTTTTTTTTTGAGACAGAGTCTTTCTCTTTTGCCCAGGCTGGAGTGCAGTGGCATGATCTTGGATCACTGCAATCTCCTCCTCCTGGGTTCAAGTGATTCTCCTCCCTCAACCTCCCAAGTAGCTGGGATTACAGGCACATGCCACCATGCCTGGCCAATTTCTGTATTTTTAGTAGATACAAGGTTTTGCCATGTTGGCCAGGCTGGTCTCGAACTCCTGACCTCAGGTAATATACCTGCCTCAGCCTTCCAAAGTGCTGGGATTACAGGCATGAGCCACTGTGCATGGCCAGTAATTCTCTTTCAGACACGCAGGGAATGCCTCTCAGGTACCCCGATGGGGATGTTGGGAGGCACCAGACATGTAAGTCTGGACCTCTGAAGTGTGGTCTGGACTGGTGCTATAACATTGAGAGTTATCGGCAGAGAGGGCTTTGAAACCATTAAAGAGGTAGACACACCAAGGAGGTGAGGGTCAGTGAGAAGCCATGGGGTGCTCCAACCCCACAGAGTCAGGGAAGAGGAGACATTAGCAAAAGAGATGGAACAGCAGGGGCCAGTGAGACGGAAGGAAGATGACCAAGAGAGCATCTCCCTGGATGCTGGCTGGGGAAATCGCATCAGCAGAAAGGAATCATTACCTGGGTCACACGCAGCTGACTACTGGATTTAGCGATGCAGGGGGTCACTGGGGTCCTTGACAAGACAGTTTGGTTGGACTGGTGAGTGCCCTGGCTGAGGTGACGGTGAGAAGCAGCAAGAGAAACTTGGAGACAAAGCATCGACATCTCTTGATGAGCTGGGCTATAAAATAGAGCCAAGTAAAAATGGGGAAGGGGAGCATAGGTAGGTAGAAAGGAAAGTAGAATCAAGAGAAGGGATGTTTTTCTTAAAAATAGCTCTGAGGGGCTTAGATCTGAGGTTGTCTTGCTTACTGCTGCATCCCCCATACCAGAACAGGGTTTGGCACACAGACTCAATAACTCTGTTAAATAAATGAGCAAATAGGGCGTGATAAACAAGAAACACATGTAACATGCCAAATAGTGATGTGCCTAAGAAAGGAACGATGTTGGCGTGGTGGTTGGCATTTTAGGCAGGGCTGTCCCTAAGGCTTTGATGACAAGGAGACTTTGAAGCAGTGAAGGAGGAATGAGGAAGCTGGCCGTGGGGACATCTCGGGGAAGAGCATTCTAGGCAGTGGAAACAGCCAGTGCAAAGTCCTGAGGCCGGACCAGGCCGAAGCACTGAGGAAACAGCAGAGAGGGCGCTATGCTCAGAGAGGCTAGTCAGAGAGTGGGTCACAGAAACAGTGAGGGGGTCAGGTCCGGAACTTGTAGTTCACTGCAAAGACTTTGTCTTGTGGCAAGGTGGGGAAGCTACTTGGGCCATGAGCAGAGGAATCACCTAAGTTGACTCATATTTAATAAAATCCAACATCCATAGCAATATGTCTCTAGTTTACCCTTTGACCATCAGAGCACCGTAAGGTCTCCCGTCACCCCCTCTGTTAATATTGTGCTGGAGGCCTAAACCAAAGCATGAGGCCAGAAAAAAAAAAAAAAAAAAAAAAAAACTCATTCACAGATGATATGATGTGTTTGCAGAAAATACATAACAATCTGAATTACCCAAATAAAAAGAGAATTTACCACTGCCAGAGATAAAGTCACTCCATATGATCAAAATTTTAACCCTCCAAGAAGACATAACAATTTAAAGTTTGTCCTTATTAGCTTCAGAGTCTATAAAGTAAAAATTGACTTTAAAAGAAACTAGACATATCCACAAACATAATGGAAGGTTTTAACACACTTCTCTCACTGATGCTGGAACATACAGACAAAATCATTCTCAGGATATAGAAGAGAGGAACAATACAATAGCAGATTTGGCCTAATAAATAAACAAACTGCAGCATCCAATCTTTTTTCTTTTTGTACAAATACAGAATATTTATGAAAATTGGCCACACGCTATACCAAGTCTCAAACACCTGGGTGATGGCTACGAGAGCACTTGTCTTATACTTATTATTTAAACTATACGTATATTTGTTTTCCATAGTATGCTATATGCCATATATGCTGTATTATAACACAAAAAGTACGGCATATTCTGGGCACAGTGGCTCACACCTGTAATCCCAGCACTTTGAGAGACTGAGGCAGACAGATCACTTGAGGTCAGGAGTTTGAGACCAGCCTGGCCAACATGGTGAAACCCTGTCTCTACTAAAAAATCCGAAAAATTAGCCAGTTGTGGTGGTGTGCGCCTGTAATCCCAGCTACTCGGGAGGCTGAGGCAGGAAAATTGCTTGAACCCAGGAGGTGGAGGTTGCAGTGAGCTGAGATCACACCAGTGCACTCCAGCCTGGGTGACAGAGTGAGACGCTGTCCCCCCCCCGCCCACAACGAAAAGTACAGCACAAATGAAAAAAGAAAAAAAAAAAACACACACAGCAGAAAATGATAACACGTCATTCAGGGTAGGCTATATATTGGGAAATGAAAACAAAGAAGGGAAGTTTTGCTCTTAAAACTTACCTCCTGTAATACAGCATAGACTAGATTTCGCAAAACCATTCCCAAGCAGTTGAGCTATTTTCAGACAATATAGCACCTTGGCAAGCCGGGAAGAGATTCTGGGCTCCTCCAGTTTATGAGAAGAAATTGTTGCATCTATGACAAATTATCTTTAATGCCTTTTCCTGTTGACTGAATGTATTTTAGAAAAGATATTTTAACAGTGGGAAAGAGCAGACAGAGGCAGACCTTAAACAAGGGACATGGAAAATGGAGGGGAGCCCATGGGGAGATCTAGAAATGTTAATCATGAGTGGCAGGGCAGTGTTGGTAGGAATCTTCCTCTTCTGGAGAAAGGTAGTCCACATCAGCCACCATGGAAGCTTCTAGAAGCCAAACATTCAAGAGACTCCTCCGCCAAGCTCCGTTTTTCAGGGAGTCTCACGCATCTGTATTTTAAAGCTCCATGGATGACCCTGATGTGCAGCCAGGGTTAAAAAGCCCATATGCTGCTGAGACATTAACCTGCCCGCAGATCCCCTGGGGGGTCTTTTTAAAAGTAGGTTCTGATTCTAGAAGTCTGGGAGGGGCCGGAGAGTCTGCATTTCCCACAAGTGCCCTGGCAGTGCCGACGCTGCTCATCCCTAGGTCACATTCGCAGTATCAAGGGGAAATCAAATATAATTTGAAGCACCAAGCTTGTGAAACAAAGTATGTGTGTTTTCTGGCAGAGTGAGATTCACAGGGCTTCTCCTGTTATGAAATGCAAAGGGCAAGTACAAAACAAGGCAGCAGGACACAGTGAAATGCCTTAGGGGGTCACTAATTGAGGCAGCGTGGCCACAGGTGTACCCTGACCCTTGAAAATATTTTCACAGTGCTCCATCTGTTTTTCTCCACCAGATTATGCCTTCTAGTTGGTCTTGATTGCTTGTTCCCAGCGAAAATATTTGAGGTGAAGGGATAAATTCAGCCAAGATCAACAAAAAGGAAGGAAGGATTCCTCGCTGCTCTCTGAGCCCATTGTTTTCATAGCACGTGGCTGAATCTTCCCTCATGCAGGGCATCAGCTGAGTGGTCGTGGTGAGGAGCCACAATGTTTTCTAAACAAGCTCATTTCTGCATCTGTTCTCTCTGACCTGAAAAATGCCTCTTTGCTCCATTCCTCCTGTTCCTTTTGAAAGGACACCCACTTTGTGTTGTTTACTCAAATCAGTTACTTCAGACAACATAGGCATCAATTCACAGAAAATCCACTCAGGTTACTCAGCTGACACAGTTGTCCTTTGGATGTATACATACAGACAAAAGCATATAGCCTATTAAAATCATTTTTTTAACCTTACCCAGAGGCTCAGGAACCCTTGAATTTTTACCAGTATGTACTGGTAAAGTACAAGTTCAAACGTTTATTTTAGTATTTCCCTATATTATTTTAAGTTAGGCTTTCTTTGCTTTCAAGCCTTAGATGTCTTTTCATTTTCTTTTATTTTTAAGGCTGCCATTCAAGTCATCTGTGTCCCACTGGTTGTTGTCATATCTCACAGATGTTTGGCCAGAAACAGAGCCACCGCAGAACAGAGCTGTAGCCTGCAGCTGCAACCCAGTGCCCGTTGTGTGCACCACCGTGCCTTCAGCTCCAGCCCGCAGTTCCTCCCATCCTGGAGGCTGTCTGTCCCTTGTTATATTTGCCAAATAGTCTGAATTGCTTGGAATAGCTCAGTGAGGAAGGTCAGTACTATGCCCCATTTGGTGAATGTAAACTCAGGAAGGTTGTACACATTTTATTTACTTGTTTGCTTATTTATTTGATGGGGTCTCACTGTGTCACCCAGGCTAGAGTGCAGTGGCACAATCATAGCTCATTACAGCGCCTCCAACTCCTGGACTCAAGTGATCCTTCCACCTCAGCCTCCCAAGTAGCTACGATTACTGATGTGTACCACCACACCTAGCTAATTTTTTAAAAAATTATTTTCTGCAGAGACAGGGTCTCACTATGTTGCCCAGGCTGGTCTCAAATTCCTTGCCTCAAGCAATCTTCCCACCTTGGCCTCCCAAAGTGTTGGGATTACAGGCATGAGTCACTGTACCTAGCCTATACACTTTTTAAATTCAAAATTCCATCAATAATAAACACAGTTAATTGCCTAAGTGCCTATATGACGTTGTGTGTGTGTGTGTGTGTGCGTGTGTGTGCGTGTGTGTATGCGTGCACACATGCACACACATCATATAAAGACTAACACATTCTCTGCAAGTTACAGGGGGAAAAGGCCATATTAAATGACCCCACAATGAAATAATCAGAATGTAAGACTGAATGTAAGTCATTATACAATTCAAACAGTTAGACTGGTCTCTTTAGAAAGTCAGTATCATGAAAAAAAAAAAAAAGAAAGAAAGAAAAAAAAAAGAAAGTCAATATCATGAAAATAAAAAGGTGGGAAAACTGTCCTGAAAGCAACTGTATTCAGAACAACCAAGTGCAATATATGAACTCTTTCTATCCTGGAAAGCTATAAAAGAAATCTGGGACAACTCGAAATGTTTGCTTTGCATACTTTCACAAAGTCTAAAGTCGTTCACCTCCTTAGAACATTTCAGCTCTTACCACTCTTCTGTCATATGCTATTTTACCTGTCCCAGATTTAAGTTCTACCTTTTAATTTTTTTCAAAATGCCACAAATTAAACACTCCTCTGCAGTGAGACCTTTGGTGTGGGTTAAGGGCCTCACCCTGATATTCTGGAGCATGATCATGAGGCATCTTGATGGGTATTACATTTTTTTATCCTAGGTAGGATTCACTGGGCTTCATGAATCTCTGGTGGGAAATGTCGAGCTCTTCGTATTTTAAGTGTTTCTGCCCCAGTCTCTCTTCTCCTTCTAGAATTCTAAGTAAGCGTACATTAGACTTCATTGAATTACACAGCTTATTTATAGATCTTAATTTTTTTTCATGGTTTCTGCTTCTTTATCTCTCTGTGCAATGTGCTACATAATTTTTTCTGACATATCTTTGAGTTCATCAAATCTCTCCTTAGCTGTGTCTCATCCACTTTCAAATCCATCCACTTAATTTTTAATTTCTATTATTGTTATTTATAGAGGTTCCATTTTAGTTCTTACTCTAATAATCTGTATTATCCATTTTCACTTCCTGTTTATTTTCTGCTTTATCAATGATGGAGAAATGAGTACAGATATCTCCATCATGATGGTAGATATGTCAGTTTATCCATGTAATCCATGAAGAAATCAATTTGTTCTTGTTTTTTGAAGCTATTTTATGAACTGTAATTTTTTTTGAAAAAAAATTTTTCAAATTTTTTTCTGGTGATAGATGTCCTTTCTAATTAAATCTTTTGGCTTTCTTTTGGATAGCATTTTCCTAATATATTCTTTTCATCCTTTTATAGTAAACGTTGCTGTGATCTTATGTTTGGTATCTCTCTTGTCAATAGTACGTAACCGTATGTATGAATTTTTTATTCCAGACATTACAGTCTCTGTCTTTTACATGGTCCATTGAATCCATTTACATTTATTGTAATTACTGATACATTTGAACTGATATTTCTCCTGTCTTACTTTGTGCTTTGTATTTGTCCTGAATTTTTAATAACTCTTTTCTCCTTTTTTTTTCGCTTTCATCAGACTATGCAGGAATATACTGCAATTAGAATTCCCAGACTGCTATGAAAGTATTATATGAATACATACATATAAATAAATTGAAACACTTTTGGAGTCATATATGAAAGTTTAAAATGCATACACACTATATTTCAGCCTTGCTACACATAGACATGCTTGCACATGTGTACCAGGACACATGTACCAGAATGTTCCAAGCAGCATTTCTCATAATATCCAAAAACTAAATATTCCAAATATCTGTCAATAGTAAAATGGTTAAATAATTTGTAGTTATATGTAGGAATGACCAAGAAAAAACTATAGCTGCAATATCAACTTAGATGAAACAACAACAAAGAAAACAACGTAAGGCAAAAGAAGTCAGACATCAAAGAATAGCCGCTATATTTTTTCACAATATAAAGTTCAAACACAGACAAAACTAAAGTATAGTGTTTAGGGATTCATGCTTAAGTAGTAAGACCACACAAAAAAGCAAAGAAAGGACTGTCAGCAGAGTGGATACTTTGGCAGGGAGAAAGTTGGGATCTGAAAGACACGAAGTAGGCTAGGTCGAGGGGACTTCTAAGGTGCTGGCAGTCCCTTTCTTGACCTGGAGGAGATGATACTCTGTTGAGGTATAGATGTTTCATCTATAATTTTCTCTATGTCTACTATATTTAATTATGAAAAGTAAAAAAGAAAAAATGGAATACAGTTAATATCTTTTTTAGTACTCATTAACATCATTTTCCAAATTTCTCTATTCTCTAACAATATTAATATCCTTAAGTCATCTAGTCTTTATCTAGAAATTACTATATACCGCTACCAGCTTGGGTGTGTGATAACACAGAGGAAGTTGAAGGCACCCATAGTCCTGGCATGGCAGGGGGCTGTCAGACAGGAGGAAGTGCCCTCCCTTAACCCCTCCATCATAACAGAAGGAACAAAGGGCCGGTCATGTTTCTGGGTATATTTGACGGAGTGGGTTTGTTATAATTTAGGTCTGAATGCGACACTACTACCTTTTAAGAGGTAAAGGAATGAATGGTGTGATGAGGAACCAAGGTAGGAATGTGGACCACACAGTTGTCTAAAGGTTGACGGTAAGCACATCTAGAAGGTTTTAAAGATGCTTCTAGTGGAACCTGAGAATGTCTTTATGCAAACAGCAAGAGAGACAGAGAAAGAAGGGAATGGAAAGGAAAAGAAAAGCCATCAGCAATACCAGGAAGAGAGGGATGACTGATGAGAGGATGCTGAAGGCCCAGGACGGAGTGGGAGCCCACACTTGGGGTGACTGGACAGGAGGGAGGATCTCAGGTAGAGGCCCAGCCTGGGGGTAGTTCCTTTTGGCCATCTGGGGGATTCTCAAGACCTTTATTACATCATCTGCAGGATGAGGAGTATGGAAAGAAAAGTTTGAGGCACATGGAAAAGATCTGGGAACCCTGCCCCAGGGCCACAAGAAAGATGCACGGCGAGACATGGATCACAAAGAAGTGAGCCACAGCAAGGCCCTGCCAGGGCCTCACAATCTGTGCTTGCAGAATATGCAGTCATAGCTTTGTGAGACTCTCCGGAAGCCCCTAGCAGCAGTCTGGGGAGCCCAGAAATCCTCAAGTTTGGGTAGCAGGGGGCTGAGAAAGAGCAAAAGGAATAGAGAGCAAAGTAGGTGGGAGGGATATATGTGGACTTGGCCAACCACGAGGGCCAGGCCAGAGAGGGAGGCACTGGGAAAACAGGGAGGGCCAGAGACAGGGCACCAGTGGGGCAGACAGCACATTCTGGGGCCTAAGAGACTGAAAGGCATCAGGAGAGGCAGGGACTGGGGTCCAAAAGAGAGTATTGGAGTTTCCCATCTTGCAGCTGAAGTAGCTTGTAGGGATGGAGCCATCTTCAGCACAGCTGGCCTCCTGCCAGGACATGATGCCCTGGTCAGCATCGTGAGAGACAGAGGAGAGGGGAGAAGAAAGATCTCATCTTTACTTATCTGAGAACAAAGGGACAGTGTGAGGGACATTACTGTATCCCAAGCAGCTGCCTACAATCCAGGCCCAGAAGGCAAGAGACTGTGGCAAGCATTATCACCAGCTTCCACAAGCCAGGACTGTCCAATGGAACTTTCTGGAGTGATGGAAATGATCTATATAGGTGCTGTCCCGACAGTAGCCACTAACCACATGTGGCTATTGTGCTCTTGAAATGTGACTGAGGAGCTGAATTTTTAATTGTACTTCATTTTAATTAAAGTTAGGTAGACATATGTGGCTAGTGGCTGCCATATTGGACAGCAAACTCCGGGGCTTCTCTAAAACAAATGTGTGGGCTTAGCATCGGGTTCCTGATACTTCCGGACCTTAACTTTTTTGTCAAATAAAATTTTACACAGAAACACAATACAGGGTATCAAGATATGGTTGTGGGGCTACTCTGGTTGGATTCCCACCACCCCATCCAAGCCCTGGGCACAATCCTACAGGCACATTCTTGAAATTCTAGGGCTCTGTGGCACAGTTTGTGGGCAAGGTCTGTGGGGCCCAATATAGGACTTCTGCCACTGGGGGTTCGTACGATTGTTTGAAGCAGCACCAGACATACACATTTAAAATTTTTTCATTTTTGTCAATTTATCTTAAAATGAATTTAAAAAACACTAGTTTTATGTGTATGGTAGTGATGTAAATTTTCATTTTTAAATGTATTTAAGTGAAAAGTAAATTAATGTAAAGAAAAATGATAAATAACAGTCCACGTGATTCACACATATGATAAATATGGCTATGGGCAAAATGGCAAACATGGTTGGAGAACGGGAGTATTGATGGGTCTGATTTGGAACTAGGGCCTTGGACCAGCAGCACCACCATCGCCTGGGAGCTTGTGGGAAACGCAGAATCGAGGGGCCACCCTGAACCTACAGAGCCAGGATCTCCACAGACCAAGAGATCAGTGAATCCCAGGGGACTCGCTGATGCTTGAGGAGCACGGCTCCAAGGAGCTTGGCAGCTCTGAGACACCAGGACTCTGAGGCCAGAAGCTCCACTTGCATCCAAGAGAATCCCAGGGCTCAGGGAAAAGTTGGGACATGCCCACCTTTTTGGCCCCACACACATACATCCACACACACGTGCGTGCTTGCGCACAAACGGGTTCTCCTTTACCACCTGAGCTAGGCAAGTCCCCATAGCAGCCCCAGCATTTCCTTTGCAGAATCGCCTCCTGGTGGCTTCTTCACTCCTATTTGTACTGTGTGTGTCTTTGTGCTCCCTGAGGGACAGCAAGCAAGTGCTTTGGGCAGCAGAGAGAACAGTCATGTCAAGAACTTGAATACGCCAAAGAAATGTTCTGAAATGCAGACATCTGACTGTTGCCGAAGCTGGGAACAATAGGAATGAACTTGTACTTAAGTGCCCAGAATCTGCAGCTGATTTTTCCTTTACCAGCTGACTTTTATTAAGATTCAACCGTGTACCTGGCACTAGGGAGAAAAGGATGAGTAAGACATGATGCGAGCCATAGTCCAGAGGGGACACATAGAATGCCATCTTCATGACAGCACAGCCCCGGCAGGCTTTAGAAGTCAGGTATGGGCCGGGCATGGTGGCTCATGGCTGTAATCCCAGCACTTTAGGAGGCTTAGGAGGGTGGATCACCTGAGGTCAGGTGACCAGCCTGACCAACATGGTGAAACCCTGTCCCTACTAAAAATACAAAAATTAGCTGGGCATGGTGGCAGGTGCCTGTAATTCCAGCTACTTGGGAGGCCGAGGCAGGAGAATCACTTGAACCTGGAAGGTGGAGGTTGCAGTGAGCTGAGATCATGCCATTACATTCCAGCCTGGGCAAAGAGCAAAACTCTGTCTCAACCAAAAAACAAACAAACAAACAAACAAACAAACAAAAAAAACAGACAAAGAAGTCAGGTATGTACCCAGGACCTAGAGGCAGGGAAAAGCAAGCAATATATTCCAGCTGGGGATGGGGTTCTGGGGCTTCTTAAAAAGGGTAAAAGGCTGAGCACAGTGGCTCATGCCCATAATCCCAGCACTTTAAGAGGCTGAGGCTGGAGCATTGCTTGAGCCCAGGAGTTCAAGACCAGCATGGACAACATAGTGAGACTTCACCTCTAAAAAATCAATGTCTTAAAATTTAAATTTCAAAAAGTGGTAATAAATCATCTGGGTCAAGAGAAGGGACAAGATTTTCTGGGTTGAGAAAGCAGAGGTGTTCCTGGCTGAGAGACTGCCCAGAAGTATAAAAATGCACAGCGTTTTCCAGAAGGTGAAAAGTCTGGCTTCTCCTGGAGCCTAGGTGTGCAAGGGTTAAATTCCTCAGAGCCCAATTAAGAAAATCCTCAGAATCTTACAAACCAGGCTAAGGAGTTTGGACTTTATCTCATGGTGACAGGGAGCCACTAATGGTGGTTAAGTAACAATGGAATCACTAGGATGAGCAAATTATTGAAAGCTGCGTGACCTTCACGGTTGGCAGAGTCATCAGGAACCCTGGCACCGACCCAGCAGCCCACACCCATGCAACTGAGTCAGGGCCCTCCCCGGTGTCTCCACCTCTTCCAGAAATCAGATAACTAAGGCATGCTAGCCTTCTATCCTTCAGGGAAGTCTGTCCTGATTAACGTGGGCACAGTGAGAGCAGACAGGCCAGTCCACATGCCGTGGTTTTGTGTACCAGCAGTCGAAGCACCAAGGAGCACGCAGAGTGGGGCTCAGCTAAGCTGCAAACCCCATTGCCATGGGGCATCAGACACCACTGAGCTGAACTCACTCCCCTTGCCCCTGCCACTAGGAAGTCACTTCCCCAGCCCCGACCCGCCTGTGGAGTGCCAGAGCCAGCTCCCACAGGTTCTTGAGAGCCAATTGGTAAATTTTCAAGAATTCTGCGGGCTGGTTGTTAAATACGGCCACTAAAAATTAGACTACATAAGCTGGCAATTGAATAAATTATTTAAAACAGAGGTAATAAATATGCAAAATTCAGCACGTCCTGATTATTGACTGTACTATTATCTATGCCTGTTGTATCTGTATAGTGGAGATTCAGTACAGTGGTGTGCTACTGCATGTCTCCACGTTTAGTGACATCACTTTGGTAGCTTAGAATCAGTCATAGCAAGGCTGGGCGAGGTGGCTCATGCCTGTAATCCCAGCACTTTGGGATTGGGAGGCCAAGGCGGGTGGATCACATGAGGCCAGTTTAAGACCAGGCTGGCCAACATGGTAAAACCCCATCTCTACCAAAAATACAAAAATTAGCTGGGCGTGGTGGTGGGTGCCTATAATCCCAGCTACTCAGGAGGCCGAGGCAGGAAAATCACTTGAACCCGGGAGGTGGAGGTTGAAGTGAGCTGAGATTACACCATTGCACTCCAACCTAGGCAACACAGCAAGATTCCATCTCAAAAAAAAAAAAAAAAAAAAAGAAGAATCAGTCTTAGTAAGAGCGTTCACACCACAGAAATTGGCAAATGCTACAAATCAGAGCTTTTTCTGCAGAGAGCCAGTGGTCACACACCTGCCAGCCTGCTCCTCCTCTTCACTCTGTCTTGCTGACTCTCCATGGAAGTCCCCCAGCCCTTCTAAGCCTGTCCTCTCCCCTCTAGGAGTCCCAGCAGCACAACTGATCCTGTCTGATTAGAGCTGTCAGATGGGCTTCAGGAAGTCATGGGGACCTTACCAGGAGCCCTGAGCATCTGCCCCATTGCATTTACTTACTGCTGTTCGGGGTTATCTGGGTGATTCTTTGTGCTGCCCAAAGCTACCACACAGGGCCTCACACACTGCATGGGCTCCCAGGGAGTACAGCAGTGTGAATGGAAGGAGGTGCTGGCCTGATCCCAGGGGCAGGGAATTAAAGAGAGCCCTTGCCTCCATCAAACTAACAAAGTCCCAGCAACCTCATGGTCCAGGTGAGGCATCTCTCTAAGTTCCTGAAGGTCATTACATAGCCACGTACCCTCTAGGAATAACTCATATATGAGAAAAAGAACATGCAAGTAGATATCTGGAGGCAGCAACAGGCCTTCTGTCTAAACAATACAACAAATTAAAAAGGCAGCCCGTCGAATTGGAGCCTAGAGAACCAGCACAAGAAAATGCTGGCACTCTAGCTGCTGCCACGGCTGTGAGGAATCCTTTGCAGGGGGAGGGCGGATAGCCCTATCTATGAATGGCTGAGACTTACTTTGCCTGAATCTTATCAATTCTTGGGAATATCTTCATGGCCTTAGAGTTGATAAAGGAGAGATTTCTTAAACCGGACATAAGGAAAAACACTAAAGGAGGACACTAAAGGAAAAGGTTGGGAAAACGACTTCATTAAAGTTTAAAATATCTCTTCATTAGAGGACACCAATGACAGAATAAAAGGCAACACAGACTGAGAAAAGAAATCTGTAATACACCAAACTGACATAGGACCCATATCCAGAGTATGTAAAGAACTACAAATCAGTAGGAAACAGATAGACCACCCCCATTAAAAACTGACAAAACATGTGAACAGGCACTTCATGAAAAAAGATACCTAGATGGCCCAATTAGCCTATGCAATGGTATGCAGCTACTGGTCATCAGGGAAGTTAAAATAAGGCACAATGAACTATCACTATACACCCACAAGACTGGGCAGAACTTTAAAAACAGAATGACAAATGTTAGGAGGCAAAGCAACCGAAACCCAAAGGGAGCGTCAACTGGTACTACCACTCTGGAAAACAATTTGGCACTATCTGCTAAAGCCAAACACATCTATCCTAGTGCCAAGAAGTTCCCGGCAGTGAGTGCATTCGTTTGTGAAGAGCATGTGCTAGAATCTGCATCACAGCTCTATTCATGACAGCCCCAAACTAGAGACAACACAAACATCCATCAGTAGTAGATTGGAGCACACTCACTCCACAACTACACAACACACTAGAACATGAATGAACCCCGCAAACAACTAAATCCAGGCACGAAAAAATGTACATCCCATCGATTCCATTTTCATCAAGGTCAAAACTAACGCATGGAGATAGACACAAGAATGGAAGTTTCCTTTGGGGAGGAGGTAATGGGTAAGAAAAACATTTATCTAGAATCTGAAGTTTAAAAAATTAAAGTAGTTTCTACTGCTGTGCTGGCTTTTTTTCTGCTTTGCTTTTTCAAGGTAGGAAGTTCCAAGGCAGGTAATATGTCTGAGGAAGCCTCCACCTCCGTCACCCTGCCCACCCTTGTCCGCTGTGACCAGGTAGGCAGGAACTCCAGGGACAGCCCAACTAGGAGCTGTCCTAGAG
The DNA here is from genome assembly GCF_048565385.1 of Saimiri boliviensis. Taxonomy (NCBI): domain Eukaryota; kingdom Metazoa; phylum Chordata; class Mammalia; order Primates; family Cebidae; genus Saimiri; species Saimiri boliviensis. The sequence continues at coordinate 15,839,732 of NC_133456.1, forward strand.
CGCTGATTTCATTTTGTCTTCAAGGAGGATTTTCACTAGCAACTCTGCGTTCATCTCTTTTAAATTTTATTATTATTAATATCTGGCATTTTCTTGTCTCTTACAAGGTACCAGGCACTGTTCAAAGCCTGGCATTAGTATTAATGTGTTGCCCATTCATTCAGCCTGCTGCAGACTTGATAATGGCATCTTTATTGAGAACTTACTCTGTGCCAGGTAGTAAGCTATTCCCAATTAATTCTCACATGAGCCCTTCCTTGCCGAGTAGGAGAGAGGGGAAGATACCTGTTGGCGTTGCAGAGGAGTACGCAGAGACTCAGAGAAGTCCAAGTGCCTTGTCCAAGTTCACACAGCTAAGTCAGTAACAGAGTTAGGATACAAACCCAGATCCCACATGATTGCAAAGCACCAAGTTCTGTCGTGTCGGGTGATCACCCCCAAGCAAATTACATTGTAAGACTGGCAGAAATAACGAGGTTTCTTAGTTCCCCACCCTGGCCTAATGAATCAAAATTTCTGGGCCCTAGGCTGGTGCGAGCAGTCCAGTCCTCCACAGGGGTTCAAAACCCAGCAGGCGCACAGGGCCAAGCTGTCGGGTTGATGGAGGGAGTGGGACTGCCAGGAAGGGCCTTCACTTCCTTCTGGTACCTGACAAATGTTATGTCCCCTCCTCCGAGAAGCCCTCCCTAGCCATCCCTGACTGCCCCTCCTCCCGCCGGAACTGCTCACCCCTTTACTTTGCCTTAGTTGTCTTCCTAGTGTCTCCCTCGTGTCTTATATGTGGGATAGGTTGAACCATATGACATTGTCCTTTTTTTTTTTTTTTTGAGACTGAGTCTCACTCCGTCAACTAGGCTGGAGTGCAGTGGCACTATCTCGGCTCACTGCAACCTCCGCCTTCCGGGTTCAAGCGATTCCCCTCCTTCAGCCTCCCCAGTAGCTGGGATTACAGGCGCCCGCCACCACGCCCAGCTAATTTTTGTATTTGTAGTAAAGACGGGGTTTCACCATGTTGGCCAGGATGGTCTCGAACTCCTGACTTTGTGATCCACCCGCCTCGGCCTCCCAAAGTGCTGGGATTACAGGCGTAAGCCACCGCACCCGGCAGACATTGTCCTTTCTATAAATAAACAGTGGTTGGAAATGGGGCATTTCATGCAGTCCAATTTAAGTGTTTTCCTCTACCAGAATGTCAGCTCCAAGAGGCAGCCGGGATGTTGTTCACAGCCGAGTCCCCAGACAATGCCTGGTACACAGTAGGCGCTTGATAAATGACAGGTGAGTGGCCGAGGGAAAGCGCCCACTCCGAGGAGCTCCGCAGCCACGGGAAAGGCCCTGCCGAGCCGGAGGACCCCGGGGGACGCCGCCCTGTGCGCTGCAATCTCGGGCGCCTTCCCGTCCGCGAGGGCCGGGCGGGGTGGGGCTCGCCGTCATCCATTTACCAGCCTCGCCTCTCCAACGGGCGCGCCGTTAATGAGATTAGCAATTTAAAACCCGGCTAGCTGCGTTGGCGGCGGAGGCGCGCGGGGCCACCCCAAGGCCGAGCCGGGGCGGGACGGAGCGCCTGGTAACCGCGCACTGAGACCGCCGAGCCGGACGCCCGAGCCGGAGCCGAGCGCGCCGAGGCCGGGACCATGGAGAAAGCGCGGCCGCTGTGGGCCAACCCGCTGCAGTTCGTGTTCGCCTGCATCTCGTACGCCGTGGGTCTGGGCAACGTGTGGCGCTTCCCCTACCTGTGCCAGATGTACGGCGGAGGTGAGTGCGCGCCGCGCACCGGCCCCGGCTACTGCCCCGCTCTGCGCGCGTGCCCGCGGGCGCTTTCCGTGCAAAGCGGCGTTGGGTCGGTGCGCACCGGGGTTGGACCCAAGTTACAGAACGACACAGTGAGGCTGGGAGAGCGAGCGTGATCTGTCCGAAGCCACAGACCCGGGAGTGTTCCCAGGACACCTCGTTCCGGGCCGGAGCTGTCCCCCAAGCCGCCCTCTTAAGCCCTCGGCAACCCCTCGCCCCATCCCGGGGTCGGCCGTGTCCCCACCCCGCACCCCCGTTGGCCCGGCTGCGGCTCTGAGAGCGCAGGGGACGCTGTCTCCTCCCTCGGGAGAACTGGCAATGGTTTGACTTCTTAGTGGGTAAACCTTACATTTAGGTGTAAAAAGTGAGTAGGAAATTGTCTTGTTCAACAGAAACTCGTTATAGAACTTTCAGGTCCGAAACTTCAATCAGCACGGATTGAAAGGTTAAGAGGATCTTGAGGCGTTTCTTTAAATTTTTTATAAGGAGATTGATTTGTGTTGGGAATGACAGAAAGCAGGAAAGGCAAATCATTCTATGTTTTGTTTTGTTTTTCTTAAATAAATGTTTCCTGTGAGGCATCCTGCACGCTGCGGGGCCAGCCAGCCAGACACGCGCTCTTACTGCACGCTCCTAGCGTTGCGGAAAGCTGGGAACACTTTCTACACTTGCCAAAGAACCTCGTGAAACCCAAGTACCTTTCTGGAAGGCAATGTGGCAAGAGGAATTTAAGTCTCAGGATTTAAAACATTTTTTTTTTCTCGGTTGTCTCATTTCTAGAGGTGTATCTAAAGGAAATGGTCAGAGTTCTGACAGAGGCAGAAGGATGGTCACCAACATTTAATAAGAGCAAAACATTGGCAACTTCCTAAGCCCTCACACAAAGGGAAATGGTAATTATAGAGCATCCGTTCAGTGGGGTTCTTCACACCCATTAAAGTGGCATTTTCCAAAAAAATGGTATTTTCTCATATCCTATATTAAGTGGAGAAGTCAGATTCGAAGCTATATAAAATGGGTTTGACACTTTAAAACAATTGCGTAAAATATGCAGAGAAAAGAATGGGAAAAAGACATCAAATTGTTAATATTTCTGGGTGATTTTTGTTTATTTGTCGTGTGTGTGTGAGTTTGTGTGTGTGTCTGTGTGTGTGTGTGTGTATTAGGACTTCTATAATCATCATATTTTTTTCACCACAAAAGATTATGAAAGATGTTAAACCAAAGTATTTACAAAAATGGACCCATTTAAGAAGACCAAGCCCTAAACACTGCTCCCTTCTCCCCTCACCCCTACTGGCTCAAAACCAAATCAACAAAAGATTAATTCACAGAGTTTTTAAAATAGTGCATTCTTAATTTCCGGATTCCTGTTTTAAATTTGAAGTGCATAAATACACCGTAATTATGTGAAGGGCGTATGTTGCCATATGCTCTAAGAGCATTGCCATGTGCTCTAACAGCTTTATAACTGACTCTTAAAAAGAATTATTTGTCAGAATGAGATTTCCACATCATTCTGTGCTCAGTAGACCTACCCATGACACCTTTAGCCTGGGTACATGTTTCCCAGTCATCAGGCCCAGGCGAGTGCACTGTCACATGATTGCTTAATTCCTTGTTTATAACACCACCATCACCTGAATAGTCTGCACAGGGATGCAGGTGGGGCCGATAGTTCTGGAGTTGAATATGTATCAAGAGGTTGCTAGGGAAACCTTAAGACCCTCAGGTTCCAAGAAAAAAGAAACAAGAAGAAATCCTGTGCCTGGTGCCTAGGATACTTGGGCTGGGTGGGTGGGTAGATAGATGGGTGGAAGTCGGGCAGAGGATGGATCGGTGTCTGGGTGTATGCACGGATTAGTGGGTGCATAGACAAAAGGAGGGTGTGGATCTTGTGGGTGGTGCCCTCTCAGCCCTGTGTCTGCAGAATAAAGACCAAACAGTCCACCTGGCAGAGTAGGCACTTGACCACCTAACTTGGCTAGTCGTCCAGTATTTCCTGCCGCACAGCTTCAAACCTCCCCCTGCCTTCCGAATACTTTCATGAGGACCTCCTCCTGTGCCCCATCCCTTTCCACAAGCTATTTCCTCCACCTGAGATGCTGCTGTTGCTGGGAAAACTCCCACCATTCCCTCAAGGCCAGGCCAAATGTGCCTTCTCTCCGTTGCGCTCTCCGACTCTCCTCACTACCTCACAGGCCAGGCAAACATTGAGAAAATCTGCTCATTGTTCTCCAGGTTCTCTGTGTCGCCACAGCCCAACCTCTGTGATGTGATGGAGTCTCGGAAGCCATCCAATAAATAGTCAGTGAGTGAATGAACAAGGTCTTAAGAAAAACCACAGAAGAAGTGATGCCAGAGGATGCTAGAGGCTTTCCCAAACCTTTCACTGCACAGTAAAGTCACCTTTAAGAAGTGATTTGTGTTGCGCCAAGCCCAGGCAGTTTATAGACCCATCCCTTACCGGAAGGTAAAAATCAACCACATTATGAAAGGCTGCAGAAGGCTGTATAACTTCCTTGTAAGCAGAACCGCCAATATCCCCAGGAAACAAAGAACTTGTTTATAAACTGCAGAGCCAGGGTGTGCCAAAATACTTCCCAGAATAAGACGGATTAGGGGTCTGTGCCCCTCTCTGTGGGATTCTGCCTCTGACTGGAGAGGCTTGTTTTCTTCCTGCTACCCAGGCCAGGCCCGGCACGAGGAATGTTAATTCTGAAGATTACATTCCAGGTACTGATCGTCTCTGCACAGCCCTGCGTGCTTGTGCTGGGAAAGTAAATGAAAGGCAGCTGCAAGAACTTCACAAAATCTCTTTTTGAAAAAGTCAGCAGGTCTTGGGCAACCATGTCAAAATCTAAGGCAGTCGTTGTTCAGGAAGAAATGGGGGATGCAAAAAGCGAATCCACTAACAATGTATTTTATATAAACATATGCATGGAAGAAACATGGAGAACAGTTGTGTGGCTGGTGGAAATACAGATTTTTTTTTTTTCTCTTAAATTTTCTCACAGTGACACTCTCAGTCCGGAACGCTCCATGTCCCTGCAAAGGCCCTGCCCTCTGGGACAGGAAGCCAGCTCTTTCAGCTGCCTGCACTGCTTACCCCAAATTGCTTAGAGCATTGCACGTCGAACTGTAGCCTACCTGAGAAGCTTCATAAACTGCAGGTTGCTAGACACCACTCCCAGGGATTCTGATCCAGACGCCTGTGGGGAGGACAGGATTGTCCATTTCTAGAAAGCTCCCTAGCAAGGCTAAGGCTTGGTCCATGAACCGCATTTCAGGGAAGGGTCAGGGTTGCTTATGTGGCCCCAGGCCCAGCAGTGGGCTGCCAGTAAATGTTTAACATCTGGCTTTTGGTGGGAACAGCAGGACCGAATCCCAAGAATTTGCAGATCACCTTGATGTAAATACTCCCACCATGGCCAGTTTCAGAGTGCCAATGTATTTTCCCGGAGCGTGGTTTTAGGGAATTCCTTCATTTTCTGAAGGAATTCAGTTTGGTATTCACAACATGCCCACAGCTGGTCATCCCCATTTACAGATAGGAAACAAGGCAGAGAAATAAGACTTCTGGAAAAGTAGCTGAGGCTCGAGCCACTTCTGTGGCAAGAAGTGGTGCTGATTGGCTCTTGGGAGCCGGTCTGGAGCCAGGTGCCGTGGTGGCCACAGCTCTTTAGGCCAGCACCCAGCCTGGGACTGAGTCACACCAGGTCAGTCCATGGATGGATCAGGAAACAGTGCTGCAGCTGTTTACCTGTAAAGTGGGTGGAGGCCCCCCGTAGTTGGGAAATGGCATGATCAGGAGCCCCTGCTGCTCCCCCAAGGTTTCCAGACTCAATCCTGGTCACATCTGCTCTGTTGGGCTGCTAGCATGTGCCAGGCATAACGCGAAGCGTTTTCTGAAGGAATTCAGTTTGGTTTTCACAACATGCCCTGTTGGTCTGGTCACCCCCATTTACACATAGGAAACAAGTCAGAGAGAACAAGACTCCCGGACAAGTAGCTGGGGCTCTCACCCCAGCACCCTGCACTCACCTGCTACAGGCAGGACAGCAGTGGCTGTCTCAGGTGTCCAGGACTTTCTAGGACCCCCAGATAAGACTTTCCGTGGCTCAGGTACTTCTTCCTGTGGTTCTCCTGGGACACTCACCAATGGCTTCACCTTGACACTGGAGAGGGGCCTGGCCAAGGCCTGTGCAACTGTGATGTCCACCTGCGAGGATCTCTTATCCCTTCTGGTCCAACCTCCTCTCCTCCTCTGCCATTCCCTAAATATACCCCAAAATGTTTGGCATCTCCCCCCTGTCTTCCCAGTGTGCTCTTCAACCTTCCAGGAAACTTCCTCCCTAAATGAAAGCTGACTTCTTCCACAAAGCCCTCCTTTGGTCCCTGGGCTAAATCCATCTAATATGAATTGGGTCCCCACCCAAATCTCATGTCAAATCATAATCCTCAATGTTGGAGGTGGGGCCTGGTGGGAGGTGATTGGATCATGGGGTGAATTTCCCCTTGGGTGCTATTCTCGTGTTGCTGAATGAGTTATCACTGAGATCTGGTTAAAGTATGTAGCAGCTTCCTACTCTCTCTCTTCCTCCTGCTTCAGCCACGTAAGACGTGCCTGCTTCCCCTTCTCCTTCTTCCATAATTGTAAGTTTCCTGAGATATCCCCAGCCATGCTTCCTGTACAGCCTGCAGAACTGTGAGCCAATTAAACTCCTTTCCTTTATAAAAAATGCCCAGTTCGAAGTATTTTTTTATAGCAGTGTGAGAACAGACTGATAACACCATCCCTCCTGTGCCTGATGCATTGTGGGGTCTAACGTGTCTCACTCCCACTTGGTAGGAAGAAGTGACCAGTCAGGAACATAGAGTCTGCCTACTGGTAGAGAAGCCTCTATTTGTCTGCATGTTGGAATAAGCCCAGTACTTTAAAAAACACTAATGCCTCTGTCCCACCTCCAGAAATCCTGATTGGATTGATCTCCAGTGTGGCCTGAACAGGAGTTTTATGTTCCTCAGGGAGCTCTAGCGTGCAACTCAGGTTGAGAATCATTATCTTATCAACAATACATGATGGAAACCTTCGAGGCACTTAATTTAAGTCATTCAATAAATACTCACTGAGTATCTTCTGCAAGCCAGGGACTGTGCTGGCGGGGGAGGTTATGAAGATGATGATTATGGGGTGCCGGGGTTGCGGGTGGACCACACAGGGAGAGCTTTAACAAAGCACTGTTCAGAGGCTTCTCCGAAATAACTCAAGAAGGAATAACTGCTCTAGAGGATCTAGAAAGCCTTCTGATAGTGCAATGGTAAAATTTAATTACAGCTGTGAAAGACAAGTCAAAGCTCATCATGTAGAATCAGGGGTAAGAACATTCCAGGTGAAGAAACTGTATGCAGAAGGCACAGAATAGCACACATTTGAGGGAAATGGCCAGAAATCCCATGTGGCCATGGGATGTGAGGCTGGGACTGGGGCAGTGGCAAGAGAGAAAGCTGGAGATGAGAAAGGAGTCAGCATGTCCCTAAGGGCCCCCAAATAACAGGCTAAGAAGATGGAGCTTAGCTCTGACAGCAAAGCCAGATTTTAAGCAGGGAAGTGGCACGGTCAGAGCTATGGTTCACAGGGATTGCCAGCATGGAGGCCAGGGATGCATTGGGTAGCTTGTGAAGTGGTGATGCTGCCAGAGGGGACGGGCAAGGAAAACAGAGAACAGATGGGAGAGGAATTCGAGAAGTTTTAAAGCAGTGAGGGTCAAGAAGAGTAACGATGACTTTAATTTTTCTCACCTGTGCCTTTGTTTTTTGTTTCCAAAAACTTGACTGGGTTTGACTCCAAATGGGAAACTTCGGGGGGAAAGCCAAGACAGAGGTGAGTGAATGAGGAGAAGGAAGGCGCTGGGGTGAGAGTGTCACAGAATAGAGCAGTGGTTCCCGAAGTGGAACCCCCCAAGCCAGCAGCTTCAGCATCCACTAGGGGCTTGTGCTTGGTGTTCCTTACATGAAATGTGTGTGTATGCATACACATACACAAGCAGACACATGTCCCAGAAAGCAAAAAAAAAAAAAAAAAAAAAAAAGGTTTAAAAAAATCCCTGCTGTGGTTGTTTTTGGCAAACAAAGGTATGTAAGTGGAGGGAGAGAAAGAGTTCGGATGCCTGAGTCAGGTTTCTGATGAAAGGCGCCAACTCTGGCTGGCCTCTCTGTGGCCCTCAAAGGACACGGAGAATGATGTGAGGGCTTGCAGGGATAAATTTCATACAGAAAGGAATGTCTCTTCTAGTGAGATTCGTAGGGTTAGCAAATAGACAACCTACTGTCTATGATAATTAGAAAAATAAGCAACAACATGCTCTAGAATAATATATGGTGTGAGTTTGGGAGTTATAAATGTAATGAGTGTTCATGGTAGAAATTGTGTAAAAGGGCCAGGTGCAGTGGCTTATGCCTGTAATCCCAGCACTTTGGGAGGCCAAGCGGGGAGGATCGCTTGAACTCAGGAGTTCAAGATCAGCCTGGGCAATGTAGTAAAACCTCACATTTACTAAAATTATAAAAGAAAAAATTCTGTAAAAGGCAGAAATAGACAAATAACAAAACACAAAATCACCTGAAATTTCACCACCCAGAGGTAATGACTGTTAACATTTTTGATGTAAAAAATTAGAACCATATTTTTATATGTGACTTGGTATCTTGCTTTTTAAAAATTAACTTATTTTAATCCTTTCCAAAATCATGTAATACTTTTTGAAAATATAAACTTAAATAGCTCCGTAATATTCCATTTACAGAGGTAACATAACTTACTTAACCATTCTCTAGTTGTGGAACTTGAAGTTTCATAAAGTTTTATGCCATTATAACCCAGTGGTCATCATGTTTTAGTGGAGGAGTTTGATCCATTTATATTTATTATCAGGTTATGTTTGCTATTATCTTTCATCACATTTTGTATTGACTTACTTTTCCTTTTTGTTATTGTTATTATTGTTGGATTTTGTTTTGATGTTTTACAATATGAAGTATATATCCTTTACTTCTTTTTCTTCAAGTAATTTAGAAGGTATAATTCCTATTTTCTATTAATAGTAAATTTAAATTTGGGGGGAAAAGAATACTTATTTTCTCTAGTTAGCAGTGTCAAGAATGAAACGTCATCTGTTGATATCATCCTTTGAAAGCAAAAAATCTTAGCATACTCTTACTTCTTGCTCCTTCCCTCCACTTAACAACTTCTGTTGATATAATCTGGGATATCAGTCACATGATGATTATTTTTCTACTTGTATTTTGTTTCTTCTCATTTAGAAATTACATTTTTACTTGTATAACTTTACGATGACATTAACAGTATTATTTTCAGACTTGATTCTGTTTTGTTTTTTACCACAAGTTAGTCCTTTTATAACACAACTCCATATTTGAGTTCCTTATTTTGATCCAACACTGGTTGGCTGCAGTTCATGAGCACTTAAGTTTTTCAAGAATAGTAAATGGGTGGTTCACTTTCTGAGCATGTCTGAGAACATCCTTCCTTTGTAGCCACATGAATTAGCTACAATGTTTCTTACTCAAAAATCTATAGATGCGTTTCTGTTGTTTTCAGATTTTCATTTCTGTGAAAGAGAACTCTGCAGCCAATTTTATTTTTTGTTAGTAGGTATCGTGGATACACCTAGAATATTATATAAATTTATATGGTATTGTATGAGTCTTATAATTGCTGAAAGATCACAGGACATATGTCTAGGTATTAAATATGTTTTCATCAAGTTAACCTAGGACTAGTGAGCTCTTTCAATGAACACAACCAGGAAAATGTCTTGTAGAATTTGTGATTGTACTTTTCCACCAGTTGCGTCTGCATTGTTCTTTCTGCAGACATAACTGCTGGAACTGAGTAACGCTTACTAGAGATGGAGTAGTGCTTGGGTTTGCTGTCCATCTCTCTTCTCTTCTTATAATCTCCATCTCTTTATCCTTTTCCTTTTTTCTTTTTTTTTTTTTTTTTCAGACGGAGTTTTGCTCTTCTTACCCAGGCTGGAGTGCAATGGCGTGATCTCGGCTCACCGCAACCTCCGCCTCCTGGGTTCAAGCAATTCTCCTGCCTCAGCCTCCTGAGTAGCTGGGATTACAGGCACGTGCCACCATGCCCAGCTAATTTTTTGTATTTTTAGTAGAGACGGGGTTTCACCATGTTGACCAGGATGGTCTCAATCTGTCGACCTCATGATCCACCCGCCTCGGCCTCCCAAAGTGCTGGGATTACAGGCTTGAGCCACCGTGCCTGGCCTATCCTTTTCTTCTGAGCTGTGGGATAACTTTTTCTTTTTCTTTTCTTTTCTTTCTTTCTTTCCTTTTTGCTTTTTTGAAACAGGGTCTCACCAAGAACCAGTATGGATTTCCCCTAGTAAGAAATCATATATGGCAGGGCCAGGTGCAGTGGTTCACTCTGTAATTTCAGCTTGGGCAACATAGTGAGACCCCATCTCTACAAAAAATTGAAAATCAGTCAGGTGTGGTGATGCATGCCTGTGATTCCAGCTACTCATGGGGGCCGAGGCAGGAAGATTGCTTGAGCCTGGGAGGTCAAAGCTGCAGTGAGCCATCACACCACCGCACTCCAGCCTGAGCAACAGAGCAAGACCCTATCTCAGAGTTATTTCCACTGTTCAGAAGAACAGGATAACAAAATGGGGATTACAAGAAGAGAAGACAGCAAGCCGAAGCATTCCTCTATCCACCACAGTAGAGCCATTTACCATCAGACAGTTATTCAGCAAACATTTACTGAGCATCTACTCTGTGCCTGGTCCTTCGTTAGGAGCTAGAGATCAACTCTGAGCCATGCAGATCCCATCTCTACCCGCAAGGAGCTGACTGTTTTGAAGTTAGGGGTGTGGGCAGAGCAGTGGACACTCAGTGTAGCGGCAGGTGCCTCAACAACCGTGGCTGCAAGCGCAGAGAGTGGGTCTTAGTTTGGGCTGATCTGGCGGCTCCTGGAGGAAGTGACGCATCTGGAAGATCCAGTGAGACCCTAAGGGTTCTTTCCTGCATTCAACAAATATTCACTGGACTCCAGCTCTCTGCCTAGTGCTGTTGCGAGCAGAGCAGGGAACAGGAAGAGAGCTTCCCTGCTGGTAGAGAGACAGACATCAAGTAAACAAAGAAAATTATACCATTATCCACATAGGGAACTGTTAGAAAGGTAAGTCAAGCAGGGTAAGGAGTTCAGGGGGGCATGAAGGCTGTTTTAGCGAGGGCAGACAGAGAAGGTGGCTCTGGGGAACCAAGGTGCTGAGGCCAGACCAGCAAGAAGCGCAGTGTGACTGCAGTGGATGGAGAGAAGCCAGCAGTGGGGAGGGGAAGGCAGGAGCCCTGTTCCCCAAGCCTCAGAGGTCAAGGGACGGAGTGTGGGTTTGATTACAGGTGGAAGTAGGAGTCAAGGAAAGTTTGACCAGTTGGGAAGTTAGGGATGGAAGAGGCAGGAGTGTCACAATCTGAGAAAAAACTGCAGGGAGGTGACTGTAGGGTGGACTCATGAAGATCTGCCTCGAGGGCAGTGAGTGCAGTAGAGGTGTGATGGTGGGGGCCGGGGAGGCGGTGATTCTCCAGGCTGAGCCGAGTCTGCACCTCCCTAGTATTCTGTGACTGTAAGCGTCTCACTCATCTGGGGTCATGTAGACTCACAGTGGCAGAGACATTACTGCAGGGCTCAGTGTGTGCCTCAGTTACCTATTTATTCATGACAAACCACTCAAATACTCCAGGACTTAGAAGGAATGGTGGAAATAGAAAATCGCCATCTGGCAACCAGTGTAGCAATGATTGTTTTGGGCAAGAATCTTCCCTGGATGCCAGAACTCCTGGGCGAAAGTATGAGAAATAGGATAGTTACTGAGGCTCAGAATATCTCTAAGAAGATAATCATTTCAAAGCGGAAGAGTAGTAACCCCCAGCAGGGAAATCCAGCAGACACCACCTCCACCAAGCAAGCAAGGTCTACATCACTGTGGATGGAGCACGTCGACATCTTGTGCCTCTGGACAAGGACACAGGATCACTTTAATGTTTCTGCCGAAACCCAACATGAGGGACATTCCACAGAGTAATGGCGGGTACTCCTCTAAAGCATTGTGAAAGGTCATGAAAGACAAAGAAAGGCTGAAAAAAAAAAATGTCTAAGGAGCTGTACCGGATTCACAGAGGCCAAAGACACCTGACAGCTAGAGGCCTTGTGTGCTTGTGAGCTGCAGCCTGGAGGCCTCAAGGACATTGGTGGGACAGTCAGGAAAATTTCAAAAGGGCTGCAGATAAAAGAATAGTTCAAGGTTGGTGTTAATTCCCTGATTTTATTCTTTGCACTGGAATTATATAAGAGAACGTTCTTGTTTTTGGAAATACACACTGAAAATATTGAGAGGTAAAAAGAAAATAAGTTACTGCCTTAAAGTAACAATAATTAATCAGTTCTCACAGTTATGTGGGCACCTGAGCTGTTCCTGGACTGTCTGTGTCTGGCCTTGCTCATGCAGCCAGAAGGTCCCTCACACACCTGGCGGTAGGCACTGAGCTGGCTGGGCTCCCTCGGTTCTCCTCCACATGGCCTCTCATCTTCTGGAGCCTGAGCCGGCATCTGTACGTGGCTGTCTCAGGCACTTTCCAAGAGGAGGAAGGCGAAGCTGCAAGGCATTCTGATGCCCGGGCTCTGGGGCCCACATGGACACCGCATTCTACTGGACAAAGCAAGCCCAAGGCTGGCCTCACAGGGTGGGGAATAGAGTCCACCTCTTCATGGCTGAAGAATGTGTGGCCATATTTAATCTCCACACATGCCTTTAAGGCACGTCGTTGCATTACTACTGTTTTAGGGTTCCCTAGAGGGACAGAACTAATAGGAGATTAGGAGATAGATAGATAGATAGATAGATAGATAGATAGATAGATAGATAGAGGAGTTCATTATTAACTTACACAATCCCGAGTTCCCACAATAGGCTGTCTGCACACTTGAGGAGCAAGGAGAGCCAGTCTGAGCCTCAAAACTGAAGAACTTGGAGTTTAATGTTTGAGGGCAGGAAGCATCCAGCATGGGAGAAAGATTTAGGCTGGTTGGCTAGGCCAGGCTCACCTTTTCACTTTTTTCTGCCTGCTTTATATTCACTGGCAGCTGATTAGATTGTGCCTATGCAGATTAAGGGGGGGTCTGCCTTCCCCAGCGCACTGACTCAAATGTTAATCTCCTTTGGCAACACCCTCACAGACACACCCAGGATCAATACTTTGCATCCCTCAATCCAATCAAGTTGGCACGCAGTATAACCATCACAACCACCACCAAACTCATGCCCCTTGTAGTCATCTCCTTCCTACTCCCCTATTCCTGGCCACCACTGACCTGTTTTCTGTCCCTATAATTTGCCTTTTCCAGAACGTCATATAAATGGAATCATCCTACCATGGTTTGAATATGTCCTCCAAAGCTCATGTGTTGAAAACTTAATCTCCAGGGTAACAAGGTTGAGAGGAGGGACCATTAAGAGGTGATTGGGTCATGAGGAGTCTGGCCTCATGAATGGATTAATATCATTATCTCAGGAGTGGTTTCATTATTGAGAGAGTGGGTTTGTTATAAAAGGCAGTTCAGCCCCCTCTTGCTCCCTCTTGCCCTCCCACCTTCTGCCAAGGGTTGATGCAGTAAGAAGGCCCTCTCCAGATGCTAGCACCATGCTCTTGGACTTCCCAGCCTCCAGAACCATGAGCCAATAAATTTCTGTTCTTTATAAATTATCCACTCTCTGGCATTCTGTTACAGCAGCACAGACTAAGACAGGTATTCTTTGGGAAAATGCCTATTCATGTTTTTTTCACATTTTTTGAAAGTGTTCTTTTTCTTATTGGGTTTTGAGACTCCTTTATATATTCTTGATACAAAGTTTTTCTTAAGATGCGTGTTTTTCACAAGTTTTCTCCCAGTCTATAGTTTGTGTTTTTATTCTCTTAACAGTGTCTTTCACAAAGAAGTAATGAAATCCAGCTTATCAATATTTTCTCCCACAGAGAGTGCTTTTAACATTGTATTTAAGAAATCTTTGCCTAACTCAAGGTCATAAAGATTTTCTCCTGTTTTCTTGCATAAGTTTTATAGCTTTTGGTTGTACATATAGGTCTATGATTCGTTCTGCAATTTTTTAGGTATAAATGTGAGATATGGGTTGAGTTTCATTTTTCTGCATACGGATGTTTAACTGTTCTAGCATCACTTTTTGAAAAATTTATTGCAGAGCAAACTCACCTGGATTATGTGTTTCTTGGAATGTTTGGGGCAGGAGAGATAGAAATGATTGATGCCTAGGGCCAGACAACCCTCATGCTCCCATCTTGGCATCAGGTTTTGGATTTCCACCCTGCCCATGGGCACTGGGCAGTCAGGCCCTGTCAGAGAAACAGTCATCCCTGGACCTTACCAGGGCTTCACTAGTTACTATTTAACACCCTGGGTGAAAACAAGATTATCTTATAACCACTGAAGGTCTGAATGTAGCTCCAAAGTCATTATCAGATATTTCATAAGTGAGAGCAACTGATGACTTCTTGGACTCCTTCGATATTGAGAGGAAACTCAGAAGGTGCTGAGACAAGGTTCTGAAGGGAAGGAAGGCCGCCTGGCCTAGAGGAGTTATGGCAGAGTCTGGACATGAGAGGGCAGGATTTGTTCTAGGCCCCCACATGAGCAGGACGAAGCTAGGAACTCGGCCCGCCTGGTGGTGTGGGCGCTCATTCTCTCATGCAGGCGGCTTGTGCCTTTCTTTCTGTGGCATGGCCATGGGGGCTCTGCCTGGTCTTTGCCTCAGCCATTCCACTTCTGGGATTTGCATCCCAAGGAAATACACAAACAAGTGGACCAGGCTTTTTTTCACAGCTTTGTGTAGGATGGCTGAAAACGGGAAACAGCCTGAGTGTCTAACAATTGATTAGACACTCAATTGGTATCTAACCAGTATTTCAATATTCTGGGCTCATTTTCAGAGCGGAATGTCATGCAGCTCTTTAAGGGGTGATGCAAAGGTCTGTGATTGGGCGACTGCTTGAGGAGTGCTTTAGGGTCAGAAGAGTGGAGTACAGGACAGCATGTGTATACATTGGAGACATTTTTAGTAAATATTAGATGTTCATGTAAGTATAGTTATTTTGTTGTTTACCTTAACAACTGAGGATCCAGTTTGCTCTGTAACCAGCTCTTAATCTCTGCAGTTGTAGTGTCTGGGTTTTATTTGATCGGAAGTCCTGCCCTCTTTTCCCACTGGACATTTTGTTAGGTTCACCCTGGCAAAATTCATACTTCCTGGCTCCCCACCATCACCAACAGCAGGGAATCTCAAGGGCAGGTTGCTGCTCTCCCATTCCACACCAGTTAGGGCCTGGCCCAGAGTAAGTGTTTTAAGTGTCTGTTTCATACACTGCCTCATGTGGAGCACCATCGGGTCTGTGCACAAAGCCCAAAGGAAGTGCACAGAGGTGGACAGCTGGATGCATGGATCCAGGCATGGTGTTCAAATATTTAACAATGCAATTGTGTTGGCCCTGATCAATCATTAGTGCTGAAATAGAAGATGAAAAGTGGGGTTTGGCAGAAGGGATGGGACAGTGGAGGCATTGAGAAAGGCACGCAAGCAGCTTGGGGCAGTGGCAGTTTGCCTCCTGGGGAGGATGAATTTGAAGAGTTTAACAACTTACGTGACTATATGTCATCCATGGATGGATGGACGAACAGACAGGTGGATGAGTAAGAAGATAAAAGGATGAAAGGATAGATGGAAGGATGGAAGAATGCATGGAAGGATGGATGGATGGTAGGAAGGATAGATGAAAGGATGGAAATGTGGATGGATAAATGGAAGGAATGGAAGTGCAGATGGAAGGAAGGATGGATGGATGTAGAACAGATAGATGGAAGGACGGAAGATAGATGGAAGAATGGTTGGATAAATGGATGGTTGGATGGAAGGATGGATGGATGGAAGGATGGAAAGTAAATGAATGAATGGCACACAGATGAGAGGAATGGCAGCAGGAGGGATGGATGCACATGTGGAATGAAAGACAGAAGGATGAAGGATGAGTAGAAAGAGGAGGATGGATGATGGAAACGTAGGAGGATGCATGGACAAGTGGACAAGACAGGAGGGTGGAAGGATGTTTGCACAGAGGTTGGGTGGCGGTAGAGAAAAGCCCTCTGGTGGTGGCCTGGCTCTCAGCTCTGGATGCCCGCAGGTAGTTTCCTGGTCCCCTACATCATCATGCTTATCGTGGAAGGAATGCCGCTCTTGTACCTGGAACTGGCTGTGGGGCAGCGCATGCGGCAGGGCAGCATCGGCGCCTTTAGGACCATCAGCCCGTACCTAAGTGGTGTCGGTATGTGGGGCCCCTCCAGTTCTCTCTCACCCAGAGACCTGGACAGCATGGGGGCGCGGGTGGGAACTCATCAGCAAAGCTGCTGCATCAATGGGCAAGCACAAGGCCCAAGAGAGAGCCCTTGCCCAGGGTGAACAAATGGC
Source organism: Saimiri boliviensis (assembly GCF_048565385.1). Classification (NCBI taxonomy): domain Eukaryota; kingdom Metazoa; phylum Chordata; class Mammalia; order Primates; family Cebidae; genus Saimiri; species Saimiri boliviensis. The sequence continues at coordinate 15,856,096 of NC_133456.1, forward strand.
CTGGCAGGATGCCGTAGAATGTGGGCTGAGAGGAGCTGGGTTTCCTACCCACAGGGCAGTGAGAGAGGGAGGATGCATGCCCCCTGGGGAACAGATGCCACCCTGCTTCTCTTCACTGGACCTCAGCTTAGTCGCCTGTAAAAGGGAAAGAGCTGTAACTCCAAGTTCTAGCTAATACCCATTCTGGAAACTCACCCAACTGCTTCCTGCTAAATAACAGCTCTCTCTTTTAGTAAGCATCTACTACGTGCTCGAAATCAGCCTATATGATATACATGCATGAGCTCATTTAATCTTCTTTACACCACTGAGGGGTTGTGGAGTGCCATTAATGTCTCCAGGGTGTAGAGGCTGAGGCCCGCATGGACGGCAGAAGGGGACTGCTTCATCTCATGCTTCCTGAGTGAACTTGAGCTGGGGTCCCAGGCACTTCCAGAACATCCTCAACCTACCCTGCACATTGCTTATGACCCAGGGCTGCCTCTGCACGCAGGAGGAAGCCTGGCTAAGCGTGGCCATAGCTGTGATGCTGACCCCTCCTGCCCCAGAAAGGAAGGCAGGTTTCAGGAGCAGGGAGGGTGGAAGCTTGCACATGGCCTGGTCACAGATGCAGAAGAAATGTGTCCAGTGTTCTCACAAATCATCTCCAAACCCCAGCTGCCTCCTTGTTTTAAGTGGCTATTAATTTTTAACACGGAAGTGTGTGGTTTTACAATCTGCCTGAATAATCAATCACAGAGGACTTCTCAGAGGCACCTGCTGCATCATAGGAAAGATACCAGGTATCTGTGCCAGCCAGGGGATGCTGGTGAATATTTAACAGCCAGCTCTTGGAGGGGAGTAGCAGTGGGGAGGAAGCCCTAATTTGTAGCGTTTGCTGATGCCTGTGGGGTAAATGTGCGCACTATGGCCAGTTTCTGCTACTGAATGTCCCAGCACGTGGGGTTGGGGAGGGGAGGGGCGCTGCTTCTCAAGGGCTGATGTGGGCCAGCCCCAGATCCCTGCTGGCTCCCACCCCTCTCTCTGCTCTCAGGCCCCACCCTGGGTTTTGTGCAGGCCCAACAGAATTACGGGCAGCCCCCTCCCCACCCCTTCACACCCTGCTTCCGGCCACCAGGTGACTCAACTGCAGGTGAGCCAAGGAGGGAGCGTAACTGTACATCTGGCACAAGGTGGCACTTGACAGGAACAGTGCTTCTCACAGCATGAGGCTGTGGATCCAGTTCTGCCACTTAACAGCTGGGTAGTCTTGGGCAGGCTCAGTGTTCTCCTCTGTGAAATGAAGATAATACTGTTGCAAGGTCCAAAGGCACATAAAGTACTTACTTAACACAGTACCTGGCAGTTAGATCTCAAAAACACGCCATCAGCCTCCTGTCCTAGAAGATGAGGAGGAAGGCTGGAGAGAAAGAAATCACCTGTACGAAGTGATCACAGGTGCCTGGTCTCGTTTAATACAACCACACAAACCTGGTGAGGGAGGTCTCGCTGCTCCCGGGGCAATCGCAGTCGCTGCAGGTGCGTCCTGGGAGCACACGCTGGGCCCGGCTCCGTCCTCAGCACGGCCCTCTGCTTCCTCTCAGGGGTCGCCAGCGTGGTGGTCTCCTTCTTCCTCGCCATGTACTACAATGTCATCAACGCGTGGGCCTTCTGGTACCTCTTCCACTCCTTCCAGGTGAGCTGGGGCCCGAACAGGGCCAGAAAAGGCGGGGGGGCGAGAAAGGGAGAGGAAAGCAGGGCCACCCACTCGGGGGAGGAGATGTGGGGCAAGCTGAGCAGCCTGGGGGAAGCCACGCACCCCAAATCATGTGGAGGGCTTCTGAATCGGGCTCCCCGGGCCCCTTACACTGTAGGGGAGAGTGTGCTGGTGTGAGCGTGCGTGTTTCTGGAGAGCAGGCCCATGGCTTTCAGTGGATTCTCTCTGATGGATGTGACCGCCCCCGCCTCCCCGACACACACACACACACACACACACACACACACACACACACACACACGCTATTAAGAACCACTGCAAAGTGAGCCCAGGAGGAAATCTATGGAGAAGACTGACAGGGAGGGATTCCCTCCATCCAGCAAGACAGCGATGGCCTGTCCTCCTCCTCCCTGTCCCCTTCTCCCGCCTTCTGCAGGGTCACCTCTGCTTCCAGGTTTCTGACTCCAGCCTGAGCCTCTCCTTTTCTCTGCAAACCCCCAAGTTCCCTTAGCAGGACCATTGTCACCCTGCCACACAATAGGGCCATTCCTAAACATTTTAAACTACACATTTCTGATGATAACTACAGCTGACACTCTGTAGAAAACGTGGAAGGAGCTGGAAATGGTAGAGAAGCCGCAACTCCGATTCCGCCCAGAGCTGGTGTTGTATCCAGGACAAGAGGAGTTTTCCTCTCCACTGCCCATGCTCATGTCTGTTCCCTGGCTCCTGCCGTTTCACCCTCAGGAACGCCATCCCCCTGTACCCCCACCCGCTTCCAGGAACCACCTTCATCTTGGCTTCTTCCCAGATGGGGACAGAGGAGGAGGCAGGAACGAACGAGGCCAAAGCCTTACCCTTTGCCCCTGAGCCAGGCCTTCATGGGACATGCCTGTTCCCAGGGTCCACAAGCAAGACAGGGCTGGCATGGACTATGGACTGAACTGGGTTTGCCCCTGGGGTGCTTGGGCATAGGCTTGACTCTGTGGGGCCCTGAGGAATGCTTGGGTGAATGACTTCAGTAATCCTAATTTGACACACCCCACTCTGACTTCACAGTGCGCTCCACCCAGCCTGCCCCATTGCGCATATCTCCGGCAAGAAAGATGCACCCTGAGCTTAGATCCAGTCCTTCCTTCTTTCCCTGGTTCAACCTAGAGTTTCATGAACTCTGGCCACAACTCTGCCTCTCCCCAGCCTTCTCGGTGGAAACAGGGCAACCCTTCTTACTCTATAGGCTGGTGACTGTTTCCTGACTTCTGTGCAGGGCTGCCATGTATAGTCGGGCAGGTTGTGCACTGCGCAACAGTACCGCCAACTAAGGGCTTGCCATACACATTGCAGGCATTATAGATTGGTATGCTTATTAAGACAAGTTTCCGAAAGTGGAAGCAATATGTCTTGTCCTAACAAAATTAGAATAATTTGATCATCTGCCAAAAGCAAAAATAAAGTGCCTCAAGAATGGGACACCTTTTTCTAATACTCAGAAGTATGGGGGCCAGCAATTCCTGAAAATCACTTAAATATTCATTCATTCCATCCTTCATAGGCCTGTGGACTTATCCCTTAGTCCCTCGACTTTGAAGCCCTCCTCTGTGATCCATAATAATGAGAGGCATAGTGGCTGCAGACATTCACTTACAGGTGCTCTGGGCCAGACAGAGGTCCCAGCACTTTAGAAGCGTTCACTTATGTGATCATCACAGCCACTCCCCAAGGCTGAGTGCACTGAGCACCCGAGCAGAGGGGAGCCGAGGAGCTGCTGGCAGAGCTGGACTCAGGCACCTGGCCCCGGGGTCTGTGCTCCTGTCCACTTACTCCCTGGCCAGGCTTTCCAGCCTCATGCAGGAGCACCTGGGCTGTTATCCGCGCAGACGCAGTGATCCCTGTCCTCACCTGCTGGTTCAGAGGTGGGTGAGGGAGGTCAGACTGGGAACTGACCCATTTAACAAGTTCTCCTATACTCTAAAGCTTCACCCTGGCTGCATACTGGGAGATGAAGTTGTGGTTGCGGGGCAGGGAGCTTGACAAATCCAATGACCAGGCCCTTCCCCAAACAGATGAAATCGAGTCACTAGGGATGCCGCCTGGGCATCATCCCTGGGTGACTTAGTCGTGTGGCCAAGCTTGGGAAGCAGGCCTGGGCTGGCTGTGACCAGTGAACACAGTCCCACACAGGCTGTAAATGGCCCAAGCGGGTGTCAGCCGGGGCACCTCAACTGGGCTTCAGGTCTAGGACCCCTCTCACCTGCCTGGAACTTGGTGCTGGCTGCCCCTGGGCACCTCAGTTCCCTCCACATGGCCTCCCTCTCCCTGCACTCGCATCATTCAGGAAGCTAGCCTGGATGTCTCCAAGTGGGTGAGAGGCCAGCTACAGGGCTCTGAAGCTGCGGGCTGGAAGACACTCACACAGCATCTCTTTACCATGTTCTCTTAGTCAGCATGCATCAGAGGCCAGCCCGGACTCACAGGGTGAGGCAGGAGAGGCCACTTCCGGATGAGAGATATGTACATATCGGGAGGGAAAGGACTGTTGGTGGCCAGCTTTGAGCACAATATGGGCCAAAGCAAGAAACCAGCTCACACATTCCAGTAGGCAAGGGAGGCTCTGGGGAGGTGTTGCAGGGGTGGGCATGGAGGTCCCCACCAGCACAGTCCCAAGCACTGTCTGGGTGCACAGACCTGGGCTCCAGCTGCCAACTGGCACAGTAGCCGTGACCCATCGGGTGATACCCCTGGGCGTTGGTTCTGTTTCCTGTGAAATATGGGATTGAGCCTAGTGAGGTGGTCAGACTTGCTTCCATTAATGGTGCATTTTTGTCTGATGAAACCTGAGCTCATAGAACCCAGATATGTGCAAAACTGATCACTGGTGCTGGTCTTCAAAGAGCAGGGCTAGAGTATCCTAGGCCCCAAGCCATCATTTTCTGCCCTCCCTGCCATCTCAGCACCACCGTTTACCACTTGGCCTTGGGTTATGGTCACAATGCATGTATCACGGAGGCTCCTTTGTTCATAAGTGACAGTCCAATTCAGAGCAGCTGAAGCAGATGAGAGTCTTCCTGGCTCCACCCTGCAAAGTCCAGGAGTCTAGGTGCTTCAGGTTAGTTTGACTCAAGCTCAAAGAAGTCACTAGTACCAGGTTCTCTCGGGCTCAGACAGGCAAGACAGCTGTGGGGGCTTCCAAACCCAATGTGCGTTGCAGGAAATGCCATTTGCCACCACCCCTTAGTGAGCACAGAACCTGAGACGTATGCATCCCAGGACTTGCCAGGGCCTTGTAGAAATCAACAAAGACCAGCCAAGTGAGAACAAGCAGAGGCTGTTTATTTAGGGCTTGCTACAGCAAGGGAGGCAGCAGCATCGCTTGCATTTGGCAGGGACTCCAAGGCAGGCAGGGGAGAGGGAAAGCTTGTTAGTGAGAAAAGAAAGGGCTCCAGGTGAGCCCCACAGGAGGCTGCTGGCATGCAGGGAGCTGTGAGCTGGCAAATCAGAAGTGGCGCATCCTACGTGATTGATTATAGGGGAGTGTATTTGGCTTTCTCTGGTTAGTTCTGAGTCGGCAAAAAATACGGTTTTCCTGTCTCAGTCATTGACCAAGTCCTGTGCAATCTGGACTAGTGCTGCAGAGGGTGTGGCTTGAGTGCCTGAGCTGATTGTGCACAGGTTGTGGGTCAGAATTCCATCATCATAGCTGGCCCGGCCGTTGTCCATTTGCTGTTCGGTCTCTGAGACCCACCACGGAGTTCAGCGGTCCTTAAGGAACACCTGCAGAACTGCAGCGAGGGTAGAGCCCCCTCCTCCGACCCTTTCCTGCCTCACCGGTGACTCACAACTAACTCTCCGACTCCTGGTCTGCCTTCGGGGGCTCCAGCCACCTGCCCTTTGTGGACCAGCACCCTTCTCTTCCAAGAGCCTCCGCCCAGGGCCACCTCCATCACCACTGCCGCAGCCTTTGTCCTCAGCCCTCACCTCTCTGGATAACACTCGTTTTGGTCCCACAGGATCCCCTGCCGTGGTCTGTCTGCCCACTGAACGGTAACCGCACAGGCTATGATGAGGAGTGCGAGAAGGCGTCCTCCACGCAGTACTTCTGGTACCGGAAAACCCTCAATATCTCGCCGTCCATCCAGGAGAACGGGAGCGTGCAGTGGGAGCCGGCGCTCTGCCTCCTCCTGGCCTGGCTGGTGGTGTACCTGTGCATCCTGCGTGGCACCGAGTCCACTGGCAAGGTGGGACAGCGAGGCATGGATGCCCGGGGCTCCTGGCGGGTGGGAGGGTGTGCCGAGGGGCAGCTGCCTCTGTCTCCAGCCCTGGGCAATGCCAAGGGGGTGCCCTCTGCAGTAGAGAGGCAGTAGCTATTGTGGGGCAGACGGCACAGATGGTGTTACTGGCACAAGTCACCTACGAGATGACTCTAGAGAGGGCCATAGGTGGTTAAAGTTGTAACCCTAAATCTCAAAACAAGGACTTTCTCTTACACACACACACACACACACACACACACACACACACGTTTTTCTGTACAAGCTAGCCCCAGATCCATACCACCCATGTAACCAGACAGTGATTTTGCTTTTCTTTAAGACTGCACATGACCCCAAGACACCCTGCCCACTGGCTCGCCAGCTCAGCTGTACATTGGTATTTTCTGGAGAGCTTTAAAAATCTCATATTTTAGTCCTGCCCCAGAGTTCTACAGTAATCAGCCTGGGGTGTGCCCTGACCACTGGGGGTGCGGGACACAGAGGTTAAAAGCCTGCCAGGTGATTCTGATGTGCAGCTGAGTTGGAAACCCTTTGTTCTAAGCTGCTGCCCATCTCCCACCAGATCTGTCGGGCTTGATCTCCACAATCCTTTCTTGGAGGGTCCCGAGGCTCACACTTTCACTGGGGCCGCATGTTCCTTCAGCTCTAGTCTGCTCCACATAGAAGGTCTGTGTTCAGTATTCCCGTCACTGGCCACCTGCCTGACACCTGCTTCTGCAGATGTCCTGGAGCCTCATACGCCCTGTCTCAGTCACTGTCCCTTCTCGCAGTAGACCCACTATGGCTTGGGCACCCACAGTGTCTCGTTCTGGCCACAGCCTTTCATGGTAGATTTCATGATCCCACTTACTTGAAGCTTAGAGAGGTAAATTGACCTGCCCAAAGGCACAGCTGGTGCAGGCAGAGCCCAGCCTCACCCTAAGACTTCCCATTGTCTTGGTTTGGTAGCAACATAGCTCTATCTATGCTGTTAGTGATGTAATAAATTGCAACTTTCACCTGCTGAAAGTCCTAGGCACCCACCTGTCCTCAGCCTCCGACTACCTGAGTTGCCTGCTCCAGCTGTGCCCCACTCCTCATGTATTTCTTAGGCTTTAAACCAGAGCTACCCATGGAATTCCAGGGCCCATGGGACAACTCCCGTACCATGCCTGGTAGGACATTTTATTTTGGTTTCCAAGACCCCATGATGGCCAGCTTCTTAGTCCCCAAAGCCCCTGTGCCATGGCTAAGGAGAGGGCTGAGTCAGCACAGGTGCTCTTTCCCTGGGAGAGCTTAGGACCTGCAGCAGCCCGCTCAGCCCCATCGTAGAGCCTGGTCATACTGTCATGCTCATAAAGAATGAATGTTTCGGTAATTTATCTTTGCCAGATTATTATTAATGTGATCCAAAGATCTGAAGACAACATCTGCAGATATGGAGAGTAGAGACCATTCCTTTTCCCGATCACTCAGAAATGTGTTACATTAGACCATGTCATGCCATCAAAATGTATTTATTCTTATCTGTTTTCTCTGCTTTAGTGACACGTTTCTCCATGGCAAAAGTGCCCCAACAGCTCTATATATAGGGAGCTAATCTTGTCACAGACTATGTGCCATTTCCTGGCATCCTCTGTTGGAATCACCTTTGTTTCCTGCCAGAATCTCTGTAGAGTGGTCAGAATTGGTTTCTTCTAAGAGGTTAGGCTGGATCATGTGTCCAGCAACTCTGCCCACTTGGGGAGAAGTAAGCCATCTTGGCAGGGACTCCATGAGCCTCCAGGAAATTTGCTCACCTGACAGAAAGGAGGGAAATTCCAGGGTTGGCCCTAAGGGCCTGCTTAGTGCCAGTTGTGATGAATGCTGGTCACCTCTCCCTGCTCTTGTTCCTTGGTGAGTGCCCTGTCTTTTCATTATCCATCTCTATCTCTTACCTGATTTCTTTTCTTATAATCTTGGGTGGATTTATTACTCAAGTTAAAATGACCTCAGCTAAGAAGCAATGATAAAAGACACACCCCACATTCCACCTGCCATCCCCTGGGTGTCAGGCACAGAGTGCCCACGTGGCAGCCTTGGAAATGGAAAGAAGCTGACGCCACACCTCAGTGGGAAGGGAGGGCCAAGTGTGAATCAAGCCCACCTGAACTCATCAGCCATTATTTCTCACAGAGAGACTCAAACCTTAAGGGAACTCTTACACAAAAGACAATCTTGCCAAATATTTATTTACTTTACAAATGAGGTTCTGGTACATATGTGAGCTGATTTACAGAAAAAATTCCATTCCTGGCTGGACACACGTGCACTTGAAGGTCTGTATTCCATGGCTTTGTAACAGTAAGAATCACCCAGAGCATGACAGATGACTACTAAAGCCATTATGAACACCAAAGATATTAACAAAACATTATTAAACTTACGATGCATGTCAGTGGAGAAAGATCGGGTGGACAAAAACGGTCATTCAGGCGTAGTGTTAAAGCCCAAGGAAGTGAACCCTTTCTAGAGCGCTGCCATAGAAATCAGGGATTTCCTATTGTATTGATTATGGGGACACTGCCCTCTACAAGTCATTGCTTTCCTGCATGAGCCCTCATGACCAATCTGCTCTCAGGCCCCAATCCTGGGGAAACCTGTCCTTCTCCAAGCTCCAGATTTTTTTTTTCTTTTAATATTCTGCTTTGTGTGGCTACCAGGAAGCTCAGAGCCGAATCTGGCTCAGAAACTGGGTACAGACTCACGCACAGATTCTGTGGGCTGCTTTTTCCTGTGGGCTCATGACTGGATTGTCCATATTTTTTTTCATGCATGTTAATGTGACTGATGTGCTATTGTGGGTAGCCTCAGATCTGTTCTTGAATAAGGTCAGGTTGAAGGGAGGGTGGAAGGCAGAGGCTTGGTGCCTGTTTGTGTCTTCTCTACTGAATAAGAAATGTCTTGATGGTCACAGCTGTGAGCAGCCACATCCCACCAGCCCAGTTCTCCAGCTTTAACCCAGAGCCTGTGTAGGACCAACAATCTCCATGCCTTTTCCAGCTGTCAGCAGCTGGGCGGTGCAGCCTGAATGTCCCAGAGGCGGCAGTATTCCGTGGGGCGTGGGTTTGCCCTGTGGACCCCACCTCCAGGAGGCTGACACGGCCCTCTGACGCCCGCAGGTGGTGTATTTCACTGCGTCACTGCCCTACTGCGTGCTGATCATCTACCTTGTCCGGGGCCTCACACTCCACGGAGCCACCAATGGTCTCATGTACATGTTCACTCCCAAGGTATGGGCCGAAGCGGAAGGGCCCTAAGGGCGCCCCTCACTCATCCTGCCACCTTCCAGGATGGGTGGGAAGAGGGAAAGATGGAGCGTGGGCCAACGCTGTACCCTGGGAAGCTGATGTGAGCCCACCAGGGTGTGGCGGGAGCGTGGAGGACCCGCAGTTGCTGGATCACCTCCTCAGCCAGGTCGTCTCCACTCCCTGTTCGTTCTGGAGCGTTAAGTCTTTCCGTCAGCCTCTCTCCACCCTCGCTGCCCCCCAGCTGCTGCCCCTTCGCCTCCCCTCTAGCCCCTTCCAGACTGGACTGAGTTTTTTACCGTGAGCACCGCTCCGGTCATCTTGCTTGCCTGCTCACACGAGTCCATGTGCCCGTCTTCCTACAGGGTTTCCTGCCATCCCTCCCAACACCCTCACTCTCCATGCATGCCCCCAGCCCAGGTTCATCCATGGAGGGTGTGCTTTTGCCTTTGGGATGGGGCAGCTTCTTCATTTAGCAAATCTAGCCCCAGGAAACAAAATGACGGTCATCCTCCCCTCCGTCCCCATTCCAAACGCCCCCTGATGTCAGTGTCGAGATGCCAGGCCACCCCCGCTTCATCTCCGAATGCCCAGACCTATGCAGTACCTGCTTATGAATCAGGGCTCCACGTGTGTTTTATTTTACCTGGCAGTATTCCATTGCATACCTCCGCCCCGGTGAGCAGCGGTGAGCACGGCTGCTTCCAGTTACATGCCTCCTGTGGCTGAGGGGCTGTGGAGGATATGTATCACCTTACATCCCCCACATAGCACCTGTATCCTCTGCAGCACCTTAGTCATGGGAGGTGTGCGGCTTGAGCTGGGCATTTCATCGGCCAGAGAGTGGATGGAGCGAGGAGAGCTGGGCTCCAGCCCAAGGCCTGCCTGTGATAGCTTCGTGCTGTAGGCGAGCTCCTTCCCCTCCCTGGGCCACTCTCTGATTGCGGGTCTAAGTGCTCATCAGCCCTGTCCCTGCTGGCCTTCCAGATGGAGCAGCTGGCCAACCCCAAGGCCTGGATCAACGCAGCCACCCAGATCTTCTTCTCGCTTGGCCTGGGCTTCGGCAGCCTGATCGCCTTCGCCAGCTACAATGAACCATCCAGCAACTGCCAGAAGCATGCCATCATCGTGTCCCTCATCAACAGCTCCACCTCCATATTTGCCAGCATCGTCACCTTCTCCATCTACGGCTTCAAGGCCACCTTCAACTATGAAAACTGCTTAAGGAAGTAAGCCCAGGCTGTCCCACCGAGTCCCAGGCCTCCCAGAGCTCTGAGCTGAAGGGTCACCTGGGCAAGGGCTGGGGCAAAGTGTACCAGCTTTGGAATCCTCAATTCAGGGCTCACATTCAGACACCCACACCACCACCAGTGTGCTGGGGGGCCTGGGGCATGTCAACACCTGCCCGGTAGGGATGAGGGCACTTTAACTAACATGTTGCAAACACTTAGCATAATGGAACATACGACAATCAAACTTCGTTTCTTCTACCCCATTTCCCCCACCTCAAAAGTAACCAAGAAGTCCCTAGCTGAGCCACAGAGATGACAGAATTCGCTTTCTGTGGCCCCTTGCCCAAAATACAAAGACGTCATCCAGGAGGTATGCCATCCAGTTTGGTAGTCACTAGCCACAAGTGGCTATTTACCATTTAAATTTAAATCAATGCTACTTAATTCATATGTGAATAACTTAATTCACATTTGAGTACATGTCCATGTTACTTTAAATCAGTTGCTCAGTGTCCACCTTCAAGTGGTCCGTCGCCATATGTGGCCAGTGAGTACCAAACTGGACAGCACAGATAGAATATTTTCATCGGCACAGAAACGTCTGCTGGACTGTGTTGGTCCGATGTTAAAATAGCCTAGCTTTGTGCGTTTGCTGCCTGTGGTCATCACTGTTCGTATCTGAGGCTTCAGTGCCATTCAAAATTATCCTGCCCTTTAAAAGATCACCAAGCAACAGATTCCCTTTCCTCACCTAATCAGAGAAGAAGAGGCTGACGGGAGGCTTTGGCGACAGCTGCCTTTCTGATCAGTGAAGGTCGATCCGATGGTCTGCTCTGCAGGGTGAGTCTGCTGCTGACCAACACTTTTGACCTTGAAGATGGCTTTCTGACGGCCAGCAACCTGGAGCAGGTGAAGGGCTACCTTGCATCTGCCTACCCAAGCAAATACAGCGAGGTGTTCCCGCACATTAAAAACTGCAGCTTGGAGTCGGAGCTAGACACGGTAAGGTGCCCAGACAAGGTCGAGGGCTGGCTTCTCTCCACCCACGTGTGGGGACCTTGGTGAGCTGCCAACTTGGAAGATAGGCGAGGTCCATAAAAATGAAGAAAGATCCCGAATTACTTTTCCTGCAACTCCAAGGAGAAGAGAGGCTTTACCACCACTCTCCTGAGGGGCTGCCCGAGAAAGCTAGTTGTGATCAACTTCCTGGGGGACCTCTCTGTCCTTTCTTTTTCTTTTGTCTTTCTAAGCTTTTAAAATAGAGGAAAGTAGAGAGAATAATACAACAAACACCCATATATATACCACTCAGAATGATCAGTTGTAAACACCTTGTCATTTTGAGTTCAGACATTAACATTGAACAGTGTAAAACACTCCTTCCTGCTAAGCTGGACTGCTCCTCTTCTCCTGCCTGTGGCCACCGCTGAAACAGTTACGTAAGAAATGTTTAAAGAAACAAAGGATAACATTACAAAGATAAACATGTATCAAACTATTGGGATGGGCAAGTAAGCTTGAAAAAAAATAACGTCTACATAAAAAAATACAGTTATTGAATTAAAAGGCTCAATTGACAGTTAAATACCAGATTAGATGCAGCTGAAAAGAGAGTTAGTGAACTGAAAGGTATATCCAGAAATGAAGCAACAATAAAACAGAAAAGGATAAGATGGGAAAAATAGAAGAGAGGTTAAGAGACCTGTAGGACAGGATGATAAGGTCTAACAGGTCTGCATGAAGTTCCAAAAGGAGAAAAATGAGAGAGTCAAAGACAATGATTATGAGACAAAGTTACAAATTTTCTAAAACTGATAAGAAACACGAACCCATAGATCCAGGAAGCCCAACCTCACGCAGGCCTAGAGTGTACAAATAAAAATATATTCATGCCATGTCTAGATTGCAGAGGCCTAAGACCAAAGATCATGAGAAAAAGAGCTGCTTTCTGTCTTTTTCAAGAAAGCTATCTTGACCTCCTTCCCAAAATTGACAAGGGCTTTACTTTCATTTTATCTCTCCCATTTTAAGTGATTGTTGTCTAGTTCTGTCTCTTTAAGCCCATACGTTGGACATTATTGTTACTTGATACGGTGCTTGTATTTACCTACATGTTTGCCATTTTATCTGTTCACCATTCTTTCTTGCATCCTAGTGTCTCCAAAGGTTTTTCCTTACAAGACGTTCATTTAGAGCAGTTCTCTGAAATTTTGTTCTATAATTGACCTCTATCTTTTAAAGACATTTTCCCTCTGAATAGAAAATTCCAGATTAACAGGTATTTTCTCTCAACACTTTGAAGATGTTTGCCGTGTGATTCAGGCTTCCGTGGCTGCTGTTGAAATTTTCTTTCACTCTTTGTAACTGTCAGTTGAGCCTTTTGATTCTAACTCCATTTAACCTGAATTACCTCCTAAAGGCCCTGTCTCCAGATACGGTCACACTGGGAGCTAGGGTTTCAACATTCAAATATTGGGTGGACACAGTTCAGTCCAATTCAGAACACAGTTCTGAATCTGACAGTCCAACCTCTGCTACCCTTGGGGAGGGGTGCTCTAAATCTTATTTCTTATTTTTGCTAGTTCTTCACTCATAGTGACTTCTCTCCTTGTGGGTTTGTAAATCCCTGTTTATGAGCACTTTGCTTAATCTTTTTTTTTTTTTTGAGATGGAGTTTCACTGTTGTTACCCAGGCTGGAGTGCAATGGCGTGATCTTGGCTCACCGCAACCTCTGCCTCCTGGGTTCAGGCAATTCTCCTGCCTCAGCCTCCTGAGTAGCTGGGCTTACAGGCACGTGCCGCCATGCCCAGCTGATTTTTTTGTATTTTTAGTAGAGATGGGGTTTCACCATGTTGACCAGGATGGTCTCAATCTCTTGACCTCGTGATCCATCCGCCTTGGCCTCCCAAAGTGCCGGGATTACAGGTGTAAGCCACCGCTCCCAGTCCACTTTGCTTAATCTTAATCTCTGGGAGTCTTGTGGGTCTAAACTGGGGGGGATTCTACCCAGGGAGGGCTTGTTTTTGCTTCTTCTATGGGTAGCCAGGGAGTATGCACAACATATTACCTCTTGTGAACCCTTGGGGGATTTGTTTTTAAGCAGGAGTTCCAGCCTCCGTTTCCGTAGTTTAGTATCTCCACAACAGCATTACCAGCACAGGGACCTGACCGCTGAGCACCTGCCCCTCCTGGTTGTCTGCTGACCAAGCTGGCTCCCCACAATTCTGCTTCCTGCTGCCCTAGCCCCGCCCTCCCTCCTCAGGTCCCAGCCATGGAAGTTTCACGACACCTGGTCAGTCATCACATTAGAAGCAGAAATTCTCCATTGTTTTATTACCTTTCATCCAGAATTTACATAAGTTGGGGCAGGAGAGGGGAGCTCAGTGTTGGAGGCTGGCTGCAAATTGTCACGTGATTTGCATATACGAGCTCCCAGGAGCTCCCATTTCTTTCAGTCCAGCTGCGTGTGAGGGGCTGGTCTGCAGATGGAAGCTCCAGCCTTAGAATGTGGCTTCTCATGGCCACTTCCAAGGTCCCGCACGTTGCTTAGCACTGAGTGTGTGAATAAAACTGTAAGTCCCTCATGCATGTAACTGGTGTCTTCTCACTCTGGGCAGGCGGTCCAGGGCACTGGCCTGGCTTTCATCGTCTACACAGAAGCCATTAAAAACATGGAGGTGTCGCAGCTGTGGTCGGTGCTCTACTTCTTCATGCTGCTGATGCTGGGCATTGGGAGCATGCTGGGGAACACAGCGGCCATCCTCACCCCTCTGACTGACAGCAAGATCATCTCTAGCCACCTGCCCAAGGAGGCCATCTCAGGTCAGCGGGTCAGCCAGTGGAGGTGGCAGGGGTCAGGAGGGCCAGAGCGTGAGGGTGAGCAGGGGAGAATTCCCTCAGGGGTTGTGTGCTGGTTGAGGTGGCTACAGGAGGCTGCAGCCACCTCACCACAGTCCTGCCACGTCTTCTCACAACCCAGGACCCGGGCCACATGATTGACCCTGCGTGTCCCACTTTCCACATAGCAGGGAAATGAAGGAGCCACCCCAACTTTGGAGAAAGCCAGACTCCCCAACCTGACATTCAAAGTTCTACAGGCTAGGAGAGAACTTGCTTTTGTCTTTGTTCATTTTCACTGAAGTGTGTCTCATTATCTATCTATCTATCTATCTATCTATATCTATCTATCTATCTATCTATCTGTACACACACACACACACACACACACACACACACACACACACATATGGTTTTTGTTTGAGACAGAGTCTTGCTCTGTCACCAGACTGGAGTGCAGTAGCGTGACCTCAGCTCACTGCCACCTCTGCCTCCTGGGTCTGAGCGATTCTCCTGCCTCAGCCTCCCGAGTAGCTGGGACTACAGGTGCACACGATGACAACTGGCTAATTTTTGTATTTTTGATAGAAACAGGGTTTCACCATGTTGGCCAGGCTGGTCTTAAACTCCTGACCTCAGGTGATCTGCCTGTCTTGGCCTCCCAAAGTGCTGGGATTATAGGTGTGAGCCACTGCACCCAGCCTGAAGTATGACCATTATAAAGTGTACAATTGTTAAGTACAGACTCAGTGGATTTTACATATGTATCCACCCAAGTAACCATCACCTGGGTCAAGAAACAGAACATTTTCCATACCCCAGTCAGCTCCTTTACACCCCTTCTCAGGCAGTATGCACCCCTGCAGGTCACTTCTCTTCTGGCTTTTCTTTTCTTGTTTTTTTCTAGAGAAAAAGTCTCATTCTGTCACCCAGGCTGGAGTGCAGTGGTGTGATCGTGGCTCACTGCAACCTCCAGCTCCAAGGCTCAAGCTATTCTCATGCCTCAGTCTCCTGAATAGCTGGGATTACAGATGCATGCCATGATGCCTGGCTAATTTTTGTATTTTTAGTAGAGATGGGACTTCCCCATGTTGGCCAGGCTGGTCTTGAACTCCTGACCTCAAGTGATCCACCTGCCTCAGCCTCCCAAAGATTATAGGCATGAGCCATCACACCCGGCCTTCCTGTTCTTGAATTTCATATAAATGAAGCCCTATTGTACATACTCTGTGTCTCTTGTATTCACTCAAAATCTACCTGTGAGGTCCACTCATGTTTTGGGCGGTGATCGCCTGCCCCTTTTTCTGCCTATATAAGAATCCATTGTAAGATCACATACCACAGTTTCTTTATCCATTCTGCTGTTGATGGACATTTCAGTTCTTAGGAATTGAGCTGGCTTTCCCAATTACATCTCTCATGGTTTCACTCCCTGGCCCATCGGCTCCACCAACCAGGCAGTGCCTTGAAGGCCCTGTGGCCCACACCTCTGCCTTTGAAGACACCATTCATCCACATGCAGGACAAATCAAATCCAGCTCCCAGCCCATCTCCTTCAAGCCCTGACCACCCCAGTTGGATTGCCCCCGCCTCTTCAGAGCCCTGCAGCACGTAGCCCGCCTCCTCAGGCCTGGTCTCTGTAGCCAACACTAGGTATGCCCGTAGCCCTCGGCCAGCGCATGGCCCCTTTCTCCTTGTGTGTCCTCGTCGGGATGGCAGGAGGACTCAGTGGCTGGCAGGGCAGGTGTGGGCTCTAGATTCAGACATGCATGGGGTCCCCAGGGGAGGCAGCTGGAGGGGCCTGGGATAAAAGCCCAGGTTCTGGAGGCTAAAGGGCATGGTTCTGAATCTTCACACTGCCACTGGCATGCTATGGGATGTTGGGGGAGCCTTAGACATCTCTGAGCCTTGCTTTCCCATCTGTGAAAGGGGGCTCCGGAGGCCTAAGCATCCAATGCACTGCAAGTGCCTGGTACGTGGGAGGATCTGGGTGGATATTTGTCTCTTCCATACCCACCCCCTTCTGGGTGGATGCAAGTCCTCTATAGGAACAGGAAGTCCTTACGGGGCCACCCCATATTCAAGCCTCTTCCCCCGATACACTTCTCATAAGCTCCAGGGCTGAGTTGTTGGGATAAACAGAGAGGGTTATCATTGCAGACCCACAGCCTGAGCAGGATCCTGGGAGGGCAGTGCCCAGTGCATCTGCTTGTTCATTGAGCCTGAAGCTCTGCCACCCCTGCAGGGCAGCTCAGTGAGTCAACATCAGTGACTCCTGCCGACACGCTTTGGGACACCGCTGTGTCCCCTGCTCCCCCCCCCCCGCCCACAGCACACACCTTCAGAGAGTCCGAACCACGACAGCTCTCCCAACCCATGTGGATGAACCAATCAGCCAAAGTCCCCTGAGGGCTGATGACCCCACTGTCCGTAGAGAACTGGTTAGCAGTAGGTGGGGTCTCGGGCCGGTGAGCAGCTGGTCTGTGGCCCCCAGGTCTGGTGTGCCTCATCAGCTGTGCCATCGGCATGGTGTTCACCACGGAGGCCGGGAACTACTGGTTTGACATATTCAATGACTACGCGGCCACGCTGTCCCTGCTGCTCATCGTGCTGGTGGAGACCATCGCCGTGTGCTACGTGTACGGGCTGAGGAGGTGAGGAGGCCCGGGACCCCCAGCTGCACAGGGAAGACACAGCCACAGAGGCCATACCCCGAAGGAAACAGCTATTTCTGGATGTGCCTCTTCCCCTCTTTAAGCTTGGCATCATTACTCAACGTTTGTTCTTTGCCTGCAGATCTCAGCTAATGCTCTGCCTGAATTCCACCCTCAGTTTGCTTCAGCGAATATCTTTCTATTCTCTGGACTTTTGCTTTGCATCATAGGATGTTTTGGGTTGACCCTGCTGGACCGCCACAGCTTACTGGGGTAGGGAATTGTACCACCAGGGACTGGACGCTCTGATCATTGGCCAACATCAGTATTTTCCAAGAACCCTGACCAAAGTCCAGTTGATAACTTATACCTTAGAAAATCTGGCAGATTGAAAGTGTAGTCAGTGAGGTTCTCAGTCCTGGCGCACAGCACAGGACTGGAACGTTTTCACTCTCCCCGGGTGATGGAATGTGCAGCTGGGGCAGGAGCCACAGGTCCAGGGCAGCCTCCCAACCTGAGTGTGCCTCAGAGTCCCCCCGGGCTGGTCAAACATGGCTGCGGGACTCACACCCAAGGTTCTGATCAGGCAGGTCCAGGGGAGGGCCAGGAATTTACATTTCTCACAGGTTCCCAGGTGAGGCTGGTGCCCATGCTTTAAGAACCACTGGTCTAGAGAGCTTTGCTACCCCAAGTATGATCCCCAGAGCAGGAGCAGCAAGGCGCTCGTTGGGACTGCAGAAGCTTAGGCCCACCCTGTCCTGCTGAATCAGATTCTGTGTCTTCACAATATGTCCAGGGGACCTGAGGCACATCACAGTTTGGGCAGCGCTGCTCAAGTGGGAGCCTGGTTTGGGCGAGGAGGCTGTGCCACATTGTTCTCTGCCCGCTTCCCGAGTCTTTTTCATCTCCACCCTCGTTCGGGGTGGGAAGGGAGACACTGTCAACACTGCGAGGCAGGCACCCCTGAAGCAGTGTTCCTGCTGTGTCCCTGCAAAGGCCAGGGCCCCGTGCCGTGCTGAGGGATCTCCCAGGAGCCATTCATTCAGGACGTAAGTTAATGCCGAATCGATGTCTTTCCTGTGGGACTTCTCAGAGTCTTAAAGAGAGTTGTGGATCCCAAAGACAGGATTAGAATTGCAGCATTTCCAGACTTACTTGGTCAAGGAATGCCTTTTCACCCTCCTCTCACCCCACTCCCACCCCCAGCTACTAACATTTTGAGGACACGAGTGTTAGGGGGACCGATTCTCCCTGTTTCCCCAGGACGGAGGCGTTTTATGGGACATGGAACTTTCCGTGCTAAAACTGGAAAAATCCCTGGTCACCTAGGAAATGCCAGTCTAGAGAGAGAAAGAGATTGGTCACTGAGAGGGTGTGTGTTTCAGGATAAAAAGAGGTTGGAGAGAGAGGAACAGAGCCTAGAGCCCACTGGAGGTCACTGAATGGGTAAGGGGCACAAGTCCATCAAAAAGGGGCTGGTGATGGGAGATGGGTAAACACGCCTTGGAGACGCTGCAGGTGGACTGACAGTGTGAGTGGCAGGAGGAGAGTGCTTTGCTTGCTCAGGGGACACCGCCATCTAGTGACCACCCGGCAGCAGTGTCCTGGGGCTTTTCTGCAGCCAGCGCTTCCCAACTTTCTCCATCCACGAAAGTGGGGGGCTATGAGGTAAAGGGACAAGAGGACCCCCAACACTTTTTCACCTGCTCGACTTTGAGAGCCCCAGGTTTTCACGTCATATACGTGAGCCTTCATGGCCTGGGGCCTGGAGTCCAGCTACAGCAGCAGCAGCAAAGGGCAGTGGTGGTCTCCACACAGCCTCGCATGGACACCCAGGACCTGCAGCTGGTCCCAGACAGGGAGGGGCTGTGGCTGCAGCTGGTGACGTCACACCCATACCACCGCAGCCCCTCCCGCCAAGGCTGCCTCTCCCGAGGCAGGGAGCAGGCTTGAAGGCTCTGGACTGGAGGCGGGAGGCCAAGCCGGCTTCTAGGCCTGGTCTTTTCCAGGCCTCTGAAGCAGATGGCATCACAGCCCTGGACCTTGGTTCCTTCTTTGTCAAATGGGGAGATTCCATGGGCCAACGTCTCCCAAAATGCCAAAGATACTTTATACACTGTGCGTATGTATTAAAAAATAACACATACTGAGCCTGTGGAGTCTATGATAAACTGGCCGCTGCTTAATGTAGACTTAGTAAAGAAGAGGGAGAGGAGAGAGCTGCCGGCATGATGGAGACGGTGATGGTGGCTGCGGGCAACGCCTTTGGGCCTCACTGCCCTGGCCACTCTAGATCAGCGCCCACAGGCCAGGGCTGCGGTCCCTCAGTCCGAAGTTGGCTCTTCTTCTGTCCCAGAAAACCTGCTCAGGTTTCAAGGGACCAGGTGATTCTGCTCTGCGGCATTTCTGTTGGGCAAGGGAGTCACTGATTGGCAGCAGGGCAGGTGAGCAAAGCGTCCTGAGAGGCTCTTTCATTGATGACCATTCTGACAAATGTCCCTTCCCTGCTGCCTGTGCCCACTCTTCCTGGAAGCTGCCCTCTGGGCTATGCCAGCAGCCTTCATCTGAAGGCAGGCACTGGGAAGGTGTCTTCTGACGTCCACCTGTCTGCGGGGTGCTTGCTCTGCCACCTCTCCCGGGCAGCCTCAGCTCTTCTCCCCTCCCCACCACAGCATCATCTCTCAAGAAGATGTCACAGAGGAGCCCAGTGGCCATCCTGAGACATCAGTTACTGCCTAGAACATATGTTCTTTTGTGAATAGGGACAGGCAAGCTGGACGCCCTCACCTCTGCAGCATGGATAATCCAGACTTCCTCTCCCTGTTTTCCAAATAGATTTGAAAGTGATCTTAAGGCCATGACCGGCCGAGCTCTGAGCTGGTACTGGAAAGTGATGTGGGCCGGCGTGAGCCCCCTGCTGATCGTCGGCCTCTTTGTCTTCTACCTGAGTGACTACATCCTCACGGGGACCCTGAAATACCAGGCCTGGGAGGCCTCCCAGGTATGTGCCGTCTCTGTAGGGCTGGTGCTGGGCCCCCATGGTCACTCAGAAGCATGGGCATTACTTCTCCGAAATCAGGAAACTATTTCCATGATGTGGGTAGGTTTTTTTGTCATAACATGGAAACATGACTGAGGTATTTTAGAAATAGCCCAGGACAGAGGAGCTGGGCTGTGAGTTTTTAGGTCTGTGCTGCAGTGGGGCGAGAGGAAGGCATTGCTCCAGAGCTTCCCCATCCACCTGTCCCCTGGAAGCTGAGAAAGACTCCCCCTGCAAAGGTGCTAGCTCCCGCCTCCTGGGCAGCACTCCCCTCTTAGCCACCACTGATACAGAACATTGCTACCTTCACGGGAAGTTCCATTCTGGGCTAAGAGTAGCCCCCTACATTTTAGGTGCCCTGAAAGTTGCCTTAGACGTAAGGTGCTTGATTATTCCCATGGTTATTCTTTACGGGTATCTCCAAACCACAGCTCTATGCCCATTGGTTCAAGTAGGTCCTATGATTCCTAGTTTACGGCAGAGAAAGGGGAGGGCGGTGAGGCTCCTGGCACACTTCCTAGTGAATTGCAGAGCCGGGGGCCCGGGAGTGAGGCCGCTGGCCCCACGTGCTCTCTGCCCACGCCATGCCGCCTCCCCACCACGGTGGTGCCCTGAGGCCCGGGGCAGTGCTCTCAGCAGGCGTTCTCCGCTGACAGTCTCTCCTTTCAGGGCCAGCTTGTGACCAAAGACTACCCGGCCTACGCACTGGCTGCCATCGGGCTGCTCGTGGCCTCCTCCACCATGTGCATCCCCCTGGTGGCCCTGGGGATTTTTGTTCTGCGCCGCCTGAAGACGGGAGACGCAGCCCCCGTGGCCTGAGACGTGGGCTTCCCAGCCGCTCATGGTTTTACAGATACTATTTACAGGCGGAAACTCCGCCGCTTTTTCAAAAGCTTAAGCCAGAAGTGCTCAGCCTGTCAACTGCTTGAATGTCTAAAGATGAGGCAGGTGCGCAGGAAGACGACTCCCTCTAGAGAATGCACACCCTCCTGAGCCGCCCTTCCTCCCCGCGCCTGCCTCCTCGTCATCAAAGGGGGCGAGCTATGAAAGCCAGTCTCGAGGATAACTGCGTCCTTCATTCCAGGAAAGTCCTAGAATTAGGGCACATTGAGAGCTGAAATACAACCAGAATTCTTATGGAACCAAATTTAAACAATTTGGTTTTTGGCTGAAGAGACACTAAAATATTAGAGGACAAATACTTTTAGATCCGTTTAAGGAGTTTTGAAGTGCCTTAGATGACATATTTGAATATCACTGGTGCAAAATTCTCTTTTTTTGAGTCATAGTGAATATGCAATTTCTGTGTTCCCCTTCCACTCTCTAAATCTTAATAGGATGGCTGGCTATAAAGAAAGAAGACCTTTGTTTGGGACTCCCAAAGGGGCCCTTTCTCTAAGGTCTCTCATGGTGGGTCCAGGACCAGACCTCTCTACAAAAAGTTGCCCCAACTGCAGTTTGCAACCCCAAACCACATTAGAAGTCTGTGCAGACATCCCTCTGTGGTGTCTTGGTGCACTGGAAAAGGAGTCAGAAGCTACTATGAGGATGAAAGTGGATCTCAGCTGGGTGTGGTGGCCCACACCTGTAATCCCAGCACATTGGGGTTCAAGGTGGTGGATCACTCAAGGGCAGGAGTTCAAGACCAGGCTGGCCAACATGGCGAAACCCGTTTCTACTAAAAATACAAAAAAAATTAGCTGGGAATGGTGGCATAAGCCTGTAATCCCAGCTACTCTGGCTGCTAAGGCACGAGAATCATTTGAACCTAGGAGGTGGACATTGCAGTAAGCCTGTATTACACCACTGTGCTCCAGCCTGGGTGACAGAGCAAGACTCTGACTCAAAAAAAAAAAAGTGGATCTGACTTTCCTACAGGTTTATTATTACATTTGGACATCATGGCCAGCTCTATCAAAACCACAAACACCACTTACAATCAATTTTAAATTATTCATCTGTACATAAGTTTTCTAAAATGTATATAATTCAAACAGAGCATTTTGTAACTGAAGACACACCATATCTGTGATGTCACATTAGTACACCATGAGAATTTTATTTTTTTTAACTGCAATAAGGTAGGTCAAAGTCACTCCTAAAGTGAGCGGGTCCCTTCCTGCTCTTAACGATCAGTGCTTCCTTGAGATCATGGAATTCCAGAGGGTCTCTGTGGATATATTTGCACAGACATCTTTGAAGACACAAACACTCACTTGGGACATTGCCTGGAGATGTCTTATTTTTATGCCGTAAACTTCGCTTATAGCAAAAATAGGCTTTCTAGGGCTTCTGTCTTCAGCCATCTCATCAATACTTCCAGCTCACCTGATTGTACAGTTATCAAAAGATAGCTTGACTTTCAAATGTGTGAACCAGCATTTACACCATGTAAACAATCTTATTTACCCCATGTATTCATTCTTCTCATCAGATAGTTCTCTTATGTCAAAAAAAAAAAAAAAAAACCTGCTATCAGGCTTGGAAGAGCGGGTATACTCAATGGCAAACACAGCACAGAATCTGCTCTGAATCCTTGAGGATCTGTCCCTCCTCTCAGCCTCCACTCACAGTCACGTCTTACGACTCGGGGCCAGCTGGGGCCAGTCATCAGTCAGGGTGTGTAAGCGTTGAACACCAGGTAGCCTCAGGAGTGAAAAAAGAAATGTCGCAGACCTGACCTTATTCAGTAAGGAAATGATCTGGACTTGCAGCCCAATCCAACCACCTGGGAGCATTTAAAACTCCAAATGCCCACACCGCATCCTGGGGCCACCCATCACGTCTTCAGGAAGCAAGACCTGGGGACCTCCTGGCCTTCCAAACTCCTAGGTGATTCTGATGTGCAAACAAATCTGAGAGGTCCCATTTGAAAAAGAAAGAACCTGGGTGGTATGCTGAGGAATATTTACATTTTATAAAATGGCTTAAAAATTTGAAAGCGTTTTTGAACATTTCCAACTATCTGGAAGAGTTACTTCTACAGAATAGTTTTTGCTCACAGAAGTCAAACGGATGAAGCACCACTGTTAGAGAATAATGTGCTCCAGATGAAAACGTTCCGTTTCAGTCTTAGTCTCGTTTCTGTGAATTTCATGACGAGTAGAACACTTCTCAGTAATCCTCTTGAGCCAGTAATAAATCCTGTCTCAAAAAACATTCTTCGCCATTTCCTAGGTAGTGCACAAACGTGGCCATGTCAACATTTGTCCACCTACCCTCCAATAAGCTGGAGAGAAAAAGGGATGTTCCATGCCTGTACCCTTAGTAGTGGCCAAGACATTATGGGCAGATCATGGAATCGGGAAAGCTTTCCGTTTTTACTGGAAATACAGCAAACCTTGATTTAGCTACAAGAAATTGAGTAGGGAAATATTTGGTTTTTAGCAACTGTCACAGTAAATAAAAACCTCTAAGCAAGGGCATCTCAGTTTCCTGGTTTTGCTTTTGCTTTTGCTTTTGTCACTTACTGGACACAGTTTAAGACCTCTCTCAACGCAAGATTTTCTCTCATGTAGAAACAAAAGCTGTATTTGAAAAAATGGAAAAAAAGAGGGGGCAAATCCATCCACGCTTTTTTTCTCTCATCCTTTTCCGCGTTTCTCTCCTTATGTAGCCCATAAGACCGCGGCATTGCACTGGATGCAGTCTATCAAAAGAAGATGAGAGAGATTCCACAAGAAAAGTTAGGGAAAACATTCAATTAATATGATTATAGACTGCGATTCTTCTTTTTCTTTTTTTCTCTCTTTTTTTCCTTCCTCCCTCCTTCCCTCATTTCCTCCTGACCTTTCCTTCCTTCCTTTCTTTCTTTCTTTCCTTCTCTTTTTCTTTCTCTCTTCCTTTTTCTTTCTTTCTCTTTCTTTCTTCGACAGAGTTTCGCTCTTCTTGCGCAGGCTACAGTGCAGTGGCGCAATCTCAGCTCACTGCAACCTCCACCTCCCAGGTTCACGTGATTCTCCTGTCTCAGCCTCCCAAGTAACTGGGATTACAGGCGTATACCACCACACCAGGCTAATTTTTTGTATTTTTAGTAGAGACAAGGTCTCACTCTGTCGCCCAGGCTGGAGTGCAGTGGTGCGATCTCAGCTCACTGCAACCTCTGCCACCTGGATTCAAGCAATTTTCCTGCTTCAGCCTCCTGAGGAGCTGGAATTACAGACTCACGTCACCATGCCCAGCTAATTTTTTATTTTTACATGGGGTTTCACCATGTTGGCCAGGATGGTCTCGATCTTCTGAACTCGTGATCTACCCGCCTCGGCCTCCCAAAGTGCTGGGATTACAGGCATGAACCACCACACTGTGATCATTTCTAAGAAGGAAATAAATGGCCCAATGCGGTGGCATTAAAAGGACAGTACTTTAATTAAGCAGTTGAGGAGCTTTGTGAACTGAAATTTGAAGAAGAATGAACCAGTCATTAAAATTCCTAGAAGGTGTGTCCAGGAGAGGTGAGCAGGGAAGAGGCCTGTGGTTGGAATGGGAATCTGAGCGATGGGAGGTGAGCTTGAAGGAGTGAGCAGGGGCCAGATCACATAAGGCCTCAAAGGCCACAGCAAGGAGCTTCATTTTCCTTGAAGAGAAACAGTGTCACTGAGGGTTCACTGTGGGCTCTGGCATGGCAAGATCTGATTTATATTTGAAAGATCACTGTTGGCCGGGCGCGGTGGCTCAAGCCTGTAATCCCAGCACTTTGGGAGGTCGAGGTGGGTGGATCACGAGGTCGAGATCGAGACCATCCTGGTCAACATGGTGAAACCCCGTCTCTACTAAAAATACAAAAAAACTAGCTGGGCGTGGTGGCGCGTGCCTGTAATCCCAGCTACTTAGGAGGCTGAGGCAGGAGAATTGCCTGAACCCAGGAGGCGGAGGTTGTGATGAGCCGAGATCGCGCCATTGCACTCCAGCCTGGGTAATAAGAGCGAAACTCCGTCTCAAAAAAAAAAAAAAAAAAAAAAAAAGAAAGATCACTGTTGCCGTGGAGGATGGATGGGAGAGGAGAATACGGGGAGGCTGGAAAGTCACTCCACAAGCGACTGTAGTAAACCTACGGAAGATGCTGGCAGTGTGGACGTGGGAATGGATATGGAGAAAAGTAGGCAAGTTTGAGCTTTATACTTTGGAGGGAAAGTTGCCAAGTCTTGCTGACGGGTTGGATGCCCAGTTGAGGGAAAAACGGAGTAAAGAGCTTCACTTGCTGGGTGGATGCTGGTGCCATTTCCTGAGACAAGGAAAGTGGGGAATGGAGCTGGTCAAAATCAAGAGTGGTTTGATCATGTGAAGTTTGAAATGTCTGTAAATCAGATGGAAATATCCTGTAGCCCGTTAAACATAGAATCTGGAGTTTGGGTTACATCTGGGGTGGAGACATACATTTGGGAGGCACAGTGGAGAGATGTTAGTTAAAGCCAAGGTCTAAATGAGGTCATCCAGGGTGAGCATACATGAAGAAGATGGCCTGTGACCAAGGCCTACTGAACTCCCAACGTGTTTTCAGACGTGGCCACATGCGCTTTTCCACCTCTCCCACAGAGGGATATGGTTCGTGTATCTAGGTGGGCTTGTGACTGCTTCAACCAAAAGAATGTGATGGAAGGGACACCATTTGACATCAAGGCTGGATCATGTGGCCATGCTGTGCTCTAGCTCACAGGACCAGCTGAGTCCACCTTCCAGCCATCCTTGGCACCAGACCAGCTTGGACCAGACAGACCAGCCCATCTGTCAGATGAATGCCACCGAGTGACCTCCATCAGTGCCATCTGGAACAGAAGAATCACTCAGCCAAGCCATGCCTGCATTCCTGACTCACAGCATTGTGAAGTAGAGAGAGGAGATCAACAGGGACTGGAGCAGCCAGGTGCAGTGGCTCATGCCTGTCATCCCAACACTTTGGGAGGCCCAGGCCAGCAGATCGCTTGAGCCCAGAAATCCGAGACCAGCCTGGGCAACATCGCAAAACCTCATCTCTACAAAAAACACAAAAATTAGCCACATCTGGTGATGCATGCCTGAAGTCCCAGCTATTCGCGAGGCTGAGGTAAGAGGATCACTTGAGCCTGGGAAGCAGAGGTTGCACCACTGCACTCCAGCCTGGGTGACAGAGCAAGACCCTGTCTCAAAATTTAAAAAAATAAAGCCCAGGAGAATGTGTGGTCCCAGAAGCTCAGAGAGAACATCCTGAATTCTGCTAAACATGCCTCACCACTTATAGTTTCTACTTTTCTTAATGTCAATCTGTATTTGAACCCAACTCTAATAGCAGCTTGGTTTAGAACACAAAATGGTAACAGTATTTTAGTGGATGATACTTTCTTTAGGTCTGTACAACTAGAATAATAAAGGGGCAAGAGGCATGCACTACTGAAAATGGTGAATGGAGAAAGATGAACACCTGGACCTTTGGCTAAAACTAAAACAAAAAGCAAATTCATGCTCAGAATAATCTATAAAGGAAAGTATTAGGAACAAACAGACCATCTAACTCCTTTACCTGGGACCAGGAAATTCATTGAAACGTGTCACAGCCCCTTTAGTAATTGGTCGCCCAGTGAGATCACATCAGGGAGCTTCTGCATGAATGTCCAGTCCAGAGGAACGAGGCCAGAGGCAGGGAAGGATGAGAGCTGGACATCAAGGAAGACTCCCCACTCACAGACTTACCCGGACCTCTCAGCAGGTGTATGAACACGTGCATGTGCATGTGCACGGATCTTAGGGAACTGCCACCTGGATGAGAATTTTAACATTTATAATTAAGGGGCCATCAGATTCAACACTCAAGTGAGGTCCAAATAGATTGCAGCCCATGTTTTTCAGCTTCAAGGCCAGAGCTGTCACCTCCATGCTGGCCTTGCACAAAATGAATCCCACGGAAGGCTGGTCCTAAGAGATGTTCTAGGAACAGAAGATTCCATAGGCTAAAAAGTTTGGGTGCTGCTGCACCCCGGATACCTCCTCTAGGAAGGGGCTTTTCAAACCTCTGACAAGTCCTGCAGGTTAGATAACTGTGTAATCCAGTGTTTGCAAACAGTTCTCACCGCAGATCCACTGTCAGAAAACAAGTGTTAACACAGAACCCACATTTCTCCAAAACTGCACTGCAGGTCAGGACAATGCATTACATCAAGCTCTTTACCTAACAGACTTAGGAGCCCAGGGCTCACAGCAGGGACAGAAACATCCTGCAAGATGAGTTCTCAGCAGTGGACACATATAGGCAAATCAATGAGAATAGAAAGCCCCAACACTCAGAAGTAGAGGAGACTTGAGAGACAACAGGGGTGGCACTCTAGACCAGGAGGGCCAAGATGCAAGAACATTCTTAGCAACTGGCTATCTAGAGGAAAAAGAATGCTGAGGCCAGGCGCAGTGGCTCACATTATCATGTAATCCCAGCACTTTGGGAGGTGGAGCTGGGTGGATCACAAGGTCAGAAGTTCAAGACTAGTCTGGCCAACATAGTGAAACCCCATCTCTACTAAAAATACAAAAAATTAGCCAGGTGTGGTGGTGTGCACCTGTAATCCCAGCTACTTGGGAGGCTGAGGCGGGAGAATAGCATGAACCTGGGAGGTGGAGGTTGCAGTGAGCCAAGATCACACCATTGCACTCCAGCCTAGGTGACAGTGCAAGACACTGTCTCAAAAACAAAACAAAACCCAAAAAAAAGCCGGACTCTCTGTCAGATGATATCATATGGTCTTACATAAGCACAAAATGTGCTAGGAAAACACTGGTAAATTCAACACTATTTATATGCTTCTTTCATCAAAAGTCACCATAAGAAAATGAAAAGACAAGCCAAAAACAGAGAGAAGATATTTGTAGTATATATAACAAAGAATTATTCTCCAAAAGATAAAGAATGTCAAAACTGGGAGAAGATCCTCAGTCTCATTAGTGATCTGAGAAATGCCAAATGAGACACTAATTTTATACCTACCAGATTAAAAAGTTAGCAAGTCTGCCAGTGCCAAGCATTGGTGATAATGTGGAACTGGCAACACTATAAATGGCACAAGAAATTTAGAAAAGAATTTCATGTTCCCTTATATATTTCCGGCTTAGAATTCTACCACTAGGCAGGCAGCATAGAGAAATACTTTCCTGTGTGAGCTGGAGACATAAAATGCTCACAGCAGTACCTAGTGCGAGAACAAACCACCAGAATATCCATCAATATTAGACTGGACAAAAAATGAACTGTAAGTCATAAACAGATCCAAATAAATACATATATTGTAATATAGTCATTCAAAGTAAACAACAGTTGGCTGGGCACGGTGGCTCATGCCTGTAATATCAGCACTTTGGGAGGCCGAGGTGGGTGGATCACTTGAGGTTAGGAGTTCAAGACCAGCCTGGCCAACATGGTGAAACCCTGTCTCTACTAAAAATACAAAAATTAGCTGGGTGTGATGTCACTTGCCTGTAATCCCAGATACTCGGGAGGCTGAAGCAGGAGAATTGCTTGAATCTGGGCGGTGGAGGTTGGAGTGAGCTGAGATTGTACCACTGCATTCCAGCCTGGGCAAGAGAGCAAAACCCTGTCTCAAACAAACAAACAAGGTAAACAACAGTTAACAGGGTGAACTCCAGCTATAACCATCAGTGTGGATGAATCGTAGAACAACGCGGAATTCAAAGGCCAGCTGTATCACGCATACAGAATGATACCATTTCTAGACACCTCAAAAACAAGCAAAACTAATCAATACAGATATTACATATACATTATATAGATATTATGCATCTAGGGATACATAATATGTACGAAACTAGAGAGGAATGTAAGGCCAGTGGTCATCTCTGGGAAGACACAGGAATGGCAGTGGGAAGGAGAGCATGGGCTTCCAAGGTGCGGGTTCTATTCTCCCTAACCATGCTCCAGATGCTCAAAAGCATATAGAGGGAAACAGTAAAGTTGTAGATTGAGGTGGTGTACTGAATTCTTGCAAGCTAGGTGCCTTTCCCAACACTCCTTCCAAAGAAGGAAACGTAGCCAGGAGTTGAGGATAACAGCAGAGTTGTGCCTTGGCTCTGGGGAACTCAAGTAGCTGCCCTGGATGGGGTGTTCGTGGCACACCTGCTGTGTCTATGTCCCTACTCCATCTTTCCCTTCCCCTCTTTCTCTCTCGGGCTGATTTACTACACAGCATCAGATAACCAGAACACCTAGGTCCTAGCATAAGCCCCACCTCCTCCAGGAGGCCACCTGACTCCCTCCAGCAATAGCTCTGCACTTTACCTTTGTATTCTCTCCTTACTGACTACGGTCAGCAGACTTCTAAGATGGCCCCTGAAGATCGCCATCTGGTATTCACGTGCTCATGTAATCCCCTCCTCTTGAATGAGCTGTACCTACTGACTTCTAGTGTATAGACTACGGTAAAAGTGATGGGATAACAATTACCAGATTAAGTTACAAAAGACACTGCAGACTGGGTATGGTGGCTCATGCCTGTAATTCCAGCACTTTGGTAGGCTGAGGCAGGTGAATCACAAGGTCAGGAGTTCGAGACCAGCTTAGCCAGCATGGTGAAACCCCTTCTCTACTAAAAACACAAAAAATTAGCTGGGCATGGTGGTGCACGCCTGTAATCCCAGCTACTCCAGAGGCTGGGGCAGGAGAATTGCTTGAAACCCGGAAGTGGAGGTTGCAGTGAGCCAAGATCTCACCACTGCACTCCAGCCTGGGCAACAGAGCAAGACGTCGTCTCACACACACACACACACACACACACACACACACACACACACACAAAAGACACTGTGACTTCCTCCTTGCTAGCAGACTCTTGCTGACTTGATGAACCAAGGTGTCATGCTGAACTGGACTATGTGGCAAGGAATTGAGGGAGGCTTCCAGCTAACAACCAGCACGTGGACCAGTCCAACAGCCGACGTGTTTGGCTGTGTCCCCACACAAATCTCATCTTGAATTCCCATGTGTTGTGGGAGGGGCCTAGTGGGAGCTAACTGAATCATGGGGGCTGTTTCCCCCATACTGTTCTAGTGGTAGTGAATAAGTCTCATGAGATTTGGTTTTAACAGGTTTCCACTTTTGAATCTTCCTCATTCTCTCATTTTTTGCCTGCCATCATCCAAGTAAGATGTAATTTGCTCTTTCTTGCCTTCTACCATGGTGGTGAGGCTTCCCCAGCCACTTGGAACTGGAAGTCCAGGTAAACCTTTTTTTTTTTTTTTCTTATCTTTTTTAGACAGTCTTACTCTGTTGCCAGGCTGGAGTGCAGTGGCGCAATCTTGGCTTACTGCAACCTCCACTTCCTGGGTTCAAGCAATTCTCCTGCCCCAGCCTCAGTCCCAAGTAGCTGGGACTACAGGTGGCACCACCACACCCAGAACATTTTGTATTTTTAGTAGAGACGGGGCTTCCCGATGTTGTCCAGGATGGTCTCGATCTCTTGACCTTGAGATCTGCCCACCTTGGCTACCCAAAGTGCTGGGATTACAGGCATGTGCCACTGCGCCTGGCCAAACCTCTTTCTTTTGTAAATTGCTTAGTCTTGGGTGTGTCTTGATGAACTAATACACCTGCCAACAACCAGAGTAATCCTTAAAGTGGATCCTGCTCCAGCTTAATCTTGAGCAGGCTGAGCTCAACTTGCACTACTCGCCTGGATCCCATGCCTGCCAAAGGCAAGTCAGGTGTGGAGTGACAAGGGGTGTGTAAGTGTGGGGTCCAGCCACTGCACAGACACACCGGCTGCCGCAGTGGAGCACGCAGCTCCAAGTGCCAGCGTGGATGCAGGCTCTCTGCAAGGTTTGCGGCTGGACCAGGCACACACTGCAAGCAGCTTCCATGGCTGCCAGTGGGGAACATGATGGTGCCCAGAAGCTTGGAGATGCTAGGAACTGCAGGACCCCAAAGAGGGAGCCACAGCCCTGACTCGGGGAACTTCCAGGTCTGGGTTCCCCAAAGAGCTGCAAGTCTTCTCTCCTCTTCTTCCACAATGTGGTGAGCAAGGGGCATGTCCCAGCCCTGTTTGTGTTACAGTTCTTTTAGCCTTACCATTTAGCAGGTCCCGAGTTCTTGTCTCGTGGCCAGGAAGAATGAAGTACGTGGACAAGTAGAGGGTGGGCAAGACGAGGAGGAGCTTTACTGAGTGATAAAACAGCTCGGAGACCCACAGGGAGTAGCTGCTTTCGGCAGCCAGCGTGTTCTGATGAGTGTTCAGCTCCTAGCAGAGAGGGTAGCTCCTCTCTCCAGGTGGGTCATCCCAACAAGTGTTCAGCTATCAGCAGAGAGGGTAGGTCTTCTCTCAGCTGTTTGTCCTGTTGTCTCTGCTCTGCTTTGGCTGATCCCAGGGCCTTTATAGGTCTCAGAAGGGAGAAAGTGCATGCCAATTGGCCCATGGGCGGCCATGGGCAGGACCAGAAAAGGCACACTAGGTTTCCAATCCAGTCAGGTCCACGGGACTGGCAGCCCAGCCCCCAGCCTCCAGGGGGCTGTCCTGAAGATGGGGCCTCATCAAGGACCCACCCACTTCTGCCCAGGAGCCTGTGTGCCTACTGCAGCCATCCATGGGGCCCAGACTGCTTGAGCCAAGGGGCACCTGCAGGCCAGTGCCAAGACACCCTTAGCCTCCCCCTCAGCTGCCCCTCCCCTCCACCAGCAATTGTTGGTGCTCAAAGTCCAGAGGGGGCCAAGGTGGCAGGGGCTGGCGTTTCAGTGCTGCCCCAAGTGTGCACACACCCTGCCAAGCTGTGTTAATGCCTGGCTTTGGCCCCAACCCCACTCTGAGACTGGGCTCCTGAGGGTGCAGGGTGTGGAGATGTCCAGGTCCTGCGCCTGGAAGGGCGAGGCTCGTACCTGCTCCACAGAACTTGCAGGCAGCCCTGGCCATGCCTCCTCCCAGCCTGGGGGTTTCCAGGTCCTCGCCGGTCCCATGCCAGCATCTGGGGCAGGGGTGACATCACCGTAAGTTCTTCCTGTGGCCCCAGTGCTCAGGGGTGGCCTGGGGCTCCCCCTCGCCTGGCTCACAGTCAGCAGAGGTGCCCCCAGGAGCGAATTGCAAGCCCTGGGTCTGGTGGTAAGGAGCATCAGACTCCACGGTCACCCTGCTGTGGGGCAGCCCCAGGCAGCCCTGTGCAGAGCCTCCTCCCAAGGCACAGGAATACAGCACCAGTCAGCAGAGAGGGCATGGTGGCCATGCCACTGGCTGGGTCCCTGAAGTGGGCGCCATTCCCACTTCCCACCCCAGGCCCCCAAGGACAGCCCTAGCTCTGCGCCCCAGGCCCAGCCCCTATGCTCCATGTGCAAACATGGCACTACCCTAGGCCCAGCTCTGCCTCAGGCCCCTCTCTGCCTGCTCCTCCATACACAACCACTCTGCTCCCCAAGCCAGCAGGTAACTCAACCTGGCCACACTATGGCAGCCCCCATGGTGGCAGGCTCAGGGGGCATCCCTGCAGCGGGCTCCAGGGACTGTCCATCTCCTCCCCACACCCTCCCACAGCAGCAGGTGACAGGGGTGGTGACAGGGACCAGGGTCCAGAGCAGTGGAGGCTCTGGACCTGGAGGCAGGCCCCACCCAGCCACATGTAGGTGGGGGCAGCACAGTCACCACTGCCTCAGGAACACGGGGCACAGGGAACGTGGGGAACATGGGTCTCACCACTGCCACTGCTGCTCCCGCAGCCGCTTCTGCCGCCACCACTCACACCTCCCCACTGTGGTCAGCACAATGCCAGCAGCCACTCCAGAGAGCCCGCTGCTGCCATCACCAGGTACCAATGTGTTTATGTCACTATTTCCCTCACACTCACTGACACCTTCCTGTAAAGGTGTCATTTTCTAGTAAGCAATATTTTCCCACTTATCAGCTGGGATTCATACCATTTTGAAAGACAAATTACAATTTGAAGGTGGGGGACACATTTTTATGGACATTACACATTACTATTTCCCTGGGTTTCCCTATAACTAAAAAAAATAATGATAAGGAGACACAAAATGTCTTAAGTGATCATAACTGGAAAGCAAACTTGCAGAAGCTACTCATTTTCTTGCTTACTCTAATTTTTCTATGATGATCATGCATTGCTTTGTGTATTAGTTTTCACACTGCTATGAAGAACTACCTGAGTCTGGGTAACATATAAAGGAAAGAGGTTTGACTCAGTTCCGCACTGCTGGAGAGGCTTCACCACATGTATAATCATGGCAGAAGGTGAAGGGGAAGCAAAGCACATCTTACATGGTGGCAACAGAGAGACTGAGCGAGGGGGTAAATGACAAACACTTTTAAAACATCAGATCTTGTGAGAACTCACAAGAACCACATGCGGGAACCCCCTCCCCATGATCTAATCACTTCCGACCAGGTACCTCCCTCAACATGTAGGGATTCTAATTTGAGATGAGATTTGGGTGGGGACACAGAGCCAAACCATATCACTTTGCATAATTTCTAATATTCTAAGATCAAAAAGAAAAGCATCACCTTTTAATGTACATGAATGATACCAACAGTAGTTAAAAAAGAATATGACATTTTATTTTCACTTATGGACATACAGTACATGAATTTAGAAATGAAATCATTGCAGGATTCTGAAATACTGATACCTTAAGATCTAACACACTTATATTATTCCATTCCCTACAAAGCAGCCACATTAGCAGTTTGGATTTGGTCTTTGTTGTCATTGCTGACAATAAGTTCTTTAAGTGAAATGCCCAGTAGCATTTAAATAATATATTACAGCAGACATGAACTAAGTTTCAATATTCCATCTTTGGAACAAATTATGCTTATTTACATATTAACAGGTGGCTATATTTACTTACCCTATTGTAAGTTTTAATGACTGATTTTAAGCTACAGAGGGTTTTCCAGCTATTATTTCCTTCAGAGTTTCTAAAAGTAACAACTTGTATTAATGTTTTATAAAAGATAATGTTGGAAAAAAAGGTAATGCTGAAATAAAGGCGCTTTTAGAAATATTTAAGGACAACATAAGGTATTAATATTGAAAAACTGTACATATTTTCAAGCACAACACTGAAATATTATAGCAGTGTTTAATTGAATTGTTTTAAAATAGTGGGAATTACACTACCTTACATACTGTTCTAATATTTAAATCTCATAATTACAATTTGAATATACAACCTGACTTAAAATTAGACCTATGCACAGTTTCTGAAGCATATTTTTCAGGTTTGTTTTTGCACATAAATTAAAGTTTAAGTTGGTCCTTGATTTGGAGAACTGTAACTACCTGGAAGCACTAAGTTTTAGACACATTTATTGATGGCCAACAAAATCCTTGACAGAGTGAAAGCATCAAGAGTACCATGCATGGAAAAGCAGCTGTTGCCCCCCAAGTGCAATATGAAATCTAGAACACCACCCTCTCAGAGGCCTGCATGTCTCAATGAGTGACCCTCAAAGAAACCCAAATGTATAGAAGAAGTAGCTGACCAGTCATGGGCATCTTCCACACTAGGACAATCTTTAAAACAGAGGCAGCTTTGGACCTCTAGCATAAGAGATAGACTTTACATTCTTTGATTTTATTTACACTTTTTAAAAAAGATAAAGTACATCTGAATTCTCTCATCACACTTAAACTGCTGGTGCACTGGCAGTTCAAGCTGATTCACACCATGAGGCGGCCCACCAGAAACTATAAAGAACCCCAGACCTCATTCTCCTCTTTCCTATGATGAAGTCACAGACTGTCTCATCAAACTACTTGATGTCTGTAAGAGACTTACATTTTATAAACACAGTTAGCTTATTATTGAACTTTTAAGAAAAGTCCAAAGATTTGTGGAAAAGTATGCCTGCTAACAGTGACTGCTTCTACAATGACAATAATGAAACTGAGCTACAAAAATAATTTTACTGTTTTAAATAATGAAAGAGGCTAGGTTTTTAAAATATATTACTCATTCTGTAACAGCTGATTAAATTGATAATCAATAGAATCCAATGAACAGATTCAGCTTCCATTCTGCAAGCTGAATTCAGGTTATTGTATTAATTACAGAATAGCTTCAAATTAATAACTGTTCCAGGAGTAAAGAGACCATCAAGGCAGTAACATCGATCAATTCTGTCATCATCCTGCACAGAGCACAAGACGTGCTTTTGGATAAAGGCGATAAAAAGACCTTGGGCTGATGTGGAAAGCGGGTCAGTAAAGACTCCAGTTCTGCACAATGGAATCTTCCAAGCCAAGCCGCTTTCCACAAACACAAATTCAGTCTATCTTTTCTTTCTGGACCAGTCTGGGAGCATCAACAAAATCTTTGCCATTGTAAAGAATGATAAAAAATGTTCCAATGCTTGCAACTCCCCAGAAGAGCACATAGGCCAGTGTTTCTGTCCAAGTGTCACCTGTTGATATTAAGAAACAAAGAGCTAAATAAGTTGTTTGTTGACATCGGACCCAGTTTTCAGCTGTTTAGCATACTTTGACAACATTACAGTTTACCAGCACATTTACAGGAAAAATATAAGAACCTCTTAATTAAGGTTTTTTGTTCTTTTTTTTGGAGAGGGTCTTGCTCTTTTGCCAGGCTGGAGTGCAGTGGCGCGATCTCAGCTCACTGCAACCTCTGCCACTGCCACCCGGCTTCAAGCAATTCTCCTGCCTCAGCCTCCTGAGTAGCTGGGATTACAGGCACGTGCCACCACACCCAGCTAATTTTTGTATTTTAGTAGAGACAGGGTTTCACTATGTTGGCCAGGATGGTCTCGATCCCTTGACCTCGTGATCCGCCCGCCTCGGCCTCCCAAAGGGCTGGGATTACAGGTGTGAGCCACTGCACCCGGCTTAATTAAGGTTTAAACCAGTGGTTCTCAAACTCTGGCTAGCACCAGAATCTTCTGCAGGACTTGATAAAGCATCAACTATTGGGCCCCAAGAATCTGCATTCTAGCAAGTTCCTAGTTCCCAGGTGATGCTGATGCTACTGATCAAGAAGGGACACTTTGAGAACCACTGGACTACACGATTTCTTATTATATTATACAAATAATAATGATCACTTTTAGTATATTTTAATAATATAAAAAACTATTAGTTGTTCAATTCATAGTTCTATAACAGATACAAGCTATTATCAAAATACCTGCACACAGAAAAACAGAGTCTTCATCAGTTATAAATACAAAGCATAAGTTATATGTAACTTTTGTGAAGTTATGTATATTTTGTAGGGTATTTTTTTTGCATATATACACATATATAAAACAAAAGTCAGTAACATTTTCTTTAGAGACAAGGTCTTGCTATGTTGCTCAGCTTAAAGTGCAGTGGCTATTCACAGGCATGATTCCACTACTGATCAGCATGAAAGTTCTGTCCTGCTGTTTCCAACCTGTACTGGTTCACCATCCTTAGGCAACCTGGTGATCTCTTGCTCAAAGAGGTAACCATATTGATGCTGAACTTAGTGCAGACATCGATCAGCATGGCACACTACGGTCCAGAACTCCTGGGCTCAAGTGATTCTCCCGCTTCAGCCTCCTGAGTAGCTGGGACTATAGGCACACACCATAGCACCCAGCCAGTATCATATTGTAATGACATATTTAGCCCAACTCTGCATGTGCAGTTTTCAAAGTCTGAAGTTCATAAAGGTTAGCAGCAGGCCAGTGGGCAAAGATCTACTTTGTTTAACTCCTTGAATAGCTGAACCTAAAGAATAGCTCCTCTCTCTGCAACAGTCCTGGCCTCATCTGCAGGCGGAGAAACACATACAGGGGATAACAGCCAGTAACAGAGCACACCAGGGAAGAAACCAGCACCCAGACTCCTTCCTAACAAGCCGTCAGAGATGATGCTACATTTGTTTTCTATTCTCTATAAACACCACAGCAGGAGCTAGAAATCAGATATTACCATACCCAAACATCACAAAGCTCATTATTTTATTACAATTAACTGACATGAGATATTACCATCTATAGCATCCAATCTCTTTTTACTCAAAAATACACTCGAATTTGCTTAAGTGCCAATTTTCATGTCTCTGAGTTTTAAAATTCTTCTTGGACAAAACAAGAAAGGCAGTTCCTTGTTAGCCACTCTGCTGGGTACTCTCTAAAAGAATAATCCGTTTTATTCAAGCAGAGCTCTTGGTCTTAACTTTCCTGCCTCTCCAGAAGTTCTTTAGGTAAACGTGGGTATAGTCAAAACAATAAAATAAAATGAACGCATTTAACAGTAGAGTGGATCCCCAGAAATGGCATCCGCTGGGCAGTGATTTCAGGAAAAAAGCCAGAGGATCTAGAGAGGAAATGAAGCAGGGCTGGCCACTGAGGAACCGGCACATGCTGCCTCTTCCTTCCTGTCCCAAAATGTGCAGTCATGTCCCAGGCAATGCCTGTGCTGCCTCAACCTGTTTTTACATTGTAAGTTAAGATAGTTTTTGCATTTTTAAATGGTTATAAACACACAAAAAAAGAATGTGCAGCAGAAACCATACACCATCCATAAAGACAAAAATATTTACTACCTGGCTCTTTACAGAAAAATTTTGCTAATTAGAATAATAATAGAATGGCTCTTTCCCCCTACTCAACATTCCAGCATTTAGTCAAAACTATCTCACGACTGTCTACAGGGCTGAGCACTGAGGGGAACACAGAGCTGAACAGGTAACTGAGCCTCCCTATCACAAAGGTCACAGAATTGGTGGTGGTGGTATAGAGTCCTTAATTCAGCAAACATTCACTGAGGGCTTACTATATCCTGAACAAAGGAGATAAAACAATGAATAAAGACATTCTCTGCCCTCGAAAAGTTGCTGATCCAGTGAAAAAGACAAACAAGTATGCAAATCATTACCATCCAAAAAGATACACACTGGGTATGTCAGGTACACTAAAGAGGTATACCACCTCTGAAGAGTAACTCCCTATGTATTAATGAGGTTAAAAGAGGAAAGTGCTGGGAGAGAGGTCTAGGAGTGCTGTGGAAATCCAGATAGAAGGTGAAGACTTCTGTGTGGGAGAGGCGAGGGACATTCAGTAAGAGAGAAGCATATGAACGGTGCCCTAGGATGGTGGACAATTCAGACAGGCAGATAGTTGGCTCAATGAATTAATAGAGGATGAAAATTGGAAGGTGCCTCTTTTTTCAGAGTGCCTAGGATTGTACCTCCAATGTACAATACACCAGGTCCCAGACTCAAACCTCCAAAGTACAGGACATTACTCAAAGGAGAATAAAGAATGCACTCTTCTCACTATAATCTTAAGTATTTACTCAGTAAGATAGCAAAATAGTAAGAGAAAAAGAAAACCAGTAAAGACCTTGTCAACTCAGGTTCTCAGGCAATTTTACGCTCCATCTATTAAAATTTAGTAAGTAAAATCTTAATCCATTAATATTTTTCTGAGTTGGTTAAATAAACTATACATCCATACATGGACTACTTTACAGCCATTAACAATTAAGAATATGGGAAAGCATACCGCTCAGTAAAAAAAAGCAGACAATGAAAATACATATCTCACCTTTGAAAAAAAAAATCACACTTATAAAATTAAAACATCAAACTGTTAAGAATGGTTAGCTTCTCTCTGAAAGGTATGATGATACATAATATTTTCTCCTTTCTTGCCTGGGTTTTCTATAAAATGTGAAAGGCAAATACAATCTCAGGACTCCAAATTTACTACACCAAAGGAAAAGTTAAACTTGGAAACTGAGTATCACAAAACTACGCTCCTACTCTCCTTTTGTTCCTGAGTAGACAGCTGCAAAGACACTGGCTCCCAGATGGCCACCCTCACAAACTGTCACAAGCAAACTCCTTGTGGGCCCCAAAATCTTCACCCTAAAAGACAGTCCTGTGGAGTCTCCCTCACCCTGACAATGTAAATTAAGTTGATTTTCATAGGTATGGGACAAAGACAAGACTAGAAAATCATCCCTCTGCCCACCCCCAAACAAATGCAGGTTTGACTTCTTCCTCTACGCTCTACATTTACTTTGTCTTATGTAAACTGCAGATTTACTGAGCAGGAGATGATTGTGTAACTGACTGTTCCTCTACCTTCTCCTTTCACATGTAACGGGGATTCAGTGAGCGCTAATCAAAGCCTCACAAGAATGTGACCCCTTATCTCACCACCTACCCTCCGCTTTTGTTTCCGTTCCTCTCTTCCCTCCTGTACATTCTTTCCCTGTTTAACACTGAAGTCCTCAAAACCGTCTTTGGAAACCGCACAGGATACGAATCCTCCTATAGCTTGTGTCTCTTTCTCCTAGGCAGGTCCTCAACCTTGGCAGAATAAGCCTCTGAACTGACCGAGACCCATCTCAAGACACTTTTTGGTTTATAGTAATAAGAAAATCATGTTTTTAAAATCTGAGGTTAAAAAAAACAACAATCATCAAACTACGAGGTATGTTATTTTTCTTCCTGTCACATCTAAGGACTAATTTCATCTACTCCACTTTATTCATTAAATTTAATAGGAAAACATCAAGTGTTAGTTAACTCAAAAACTTAAGATGTTGTAAAAGAAAGGTAAACATTCTAAGAAATAAATGGAAGAATGTGAAATAAGGGCAGACTTACCAGCCATAAGCAAACAGATAATGCACATTGAAAAGGCAACAACCATGATAATAGGCAACTGGAAAAGACAATAGAAAGAGATCATTATTTAAGACTGCTAATCCAGTGGCTGCAAAATCAGTTGTGCATGCACTGCTTGGGAAAGGAATAAAACTCATCTGTCAGCTAATATACACAGTTACCTTTTTCAACAAAACACTATGTATGGGTTCAATCACAACTGCCCTAATCTTTAGATGAGGAAAGAGTTTTAAAAGCACCAGGACTGTGAACTACTGATGTGGAATGCTATTTTAAAAGATTGGAAGAAGTACGCTTTTGTTCCAAGCCAAAGAGTGTTAAATGGAAGGAGGAGGCCCAGATGAGAACCCAGAACACTAGGCCTCCCTTCCATTCAAGGGCACTTGGCCCACTGGAAAGAAAATCCAGAGAGGCTCTTGAAGAGTCTGATGAACAGAGGAGTCAAAAAGGAGAGAAGCATCAAAAATAAACTTTGCCTTCCAAGGAACAAGTTTGTCTCTGGCAACTCCCTCAAGGTAAGATAACTGAAGTTTTCTGAAATGAGAAATGAGAAATCTTCCACATTCCCTTTGCTTATATGTGACTTCACATGAAAAGGATGTGTGAGACAGTCTGAGGAAAATACGACAAATGCTCCAGAGTTACTGTACTCCTCAGCCTGACCTCTTCTTTGGGGAAACTTAAGTATTTATATTTCATGCAATGAGAAACAAAACAACATATAACATTTTTAAATTAAGGAGACTGAAACCATCTATACCTTCAGACACAATGCTTTTAACAACTTGAAAAATACAAAATGGTTTCTTACAGCCAGGAATTTCCAATCCCTTGGAACACTTAAAGGACTATGAGATTCTAATTCATCCACTGAATAGTTTCCAAGAAATAAGTCTATGGAATCCTAGAAAAGAAAGAAAGAAATTAGTAACTCTCCAAACTCAGTGTGATGACATTACTGATGAATAATGCAAAGATATAACCACCTAATGCCAGAAAAACATCAAATACAAACTTACTTGTCTAAATCCATCAGAGAAGTTGTTCTTATAATATCGTATCATTGAGTTCCAGCCATCCATTATAAGTCCCAAATGAGTTCTCTTCCCAGTTCTGGTTAAAGAGGTTAAGTTTTAAGTTACAGGTTTGTACCCTGAATTGTCACATGGTTTTATGGCCAATGAGCGTAAGGTACAGAAATAAGTGAGTAACAGATTTTAAAAACTATCCCTGAAAATACAGACACTTCACAAAAGAAATCACTTGTAGGTCCAAGAAATATCTATTTTCTTTCTAAAATATTGTCAAAGGAGGCACAAAGAAACACACTAATTCCAGTTGCCAAGACAAGAAACATGAAGAGAAATACACAGCCCAGGTTAAGTGGCAGGACACAGCAAACCAAAGACTAGAAATTGTATTCTGCTCCCAGGGAACCCATATAGCAGAAAAACAGCCACTGCATGCATAATACATTCAAAATGTTCTAAAATTCCTCATTACTCAATGTGGTCTTTGAAAGCAGCACCAGCAGCACCTGGGTGCTTTTTAGACGTACACATCTCAGGCCCTGCTGCAGACCTGCTGAATGAGACTGGTATTTCAGGTACACATTGTGGAGCGGTGGCTCTCAACCCTACCCATGCGTCAGAACCTCCTAGGGAGGCTAAGCACACACCAGCACCTGAGCCTCATCTCCCAGCAATCCTGATTCCACAGGTCTCAAGTGAGGCCCAGAAGCTGGAGTTTTGCTGCTATTACTGCTATTGTCTGAAAGTTGCCCAGGTGATTTTTAAAAGCACCAGGACTATGAACTACTGATGTGGAATGCTATTTTAAAAGCATGGCTTACCTGGTAAAGTCAGTCTTCAAGGCACCAGTTCCCGCATATTGCTTGGCACAGGCATTTGCATTGTCAGCCCAGGCTGTAGAAAAAAAGGTAAAAACAGCTGGTAATGATTAAGATGACAACCAAAGTTCTAAATCGAGAATATTAATTTACTACAAAATTTGAGCAACTTTGTCTACATTAAATTACCTACCATTTTTGTAAATCTTCTCAAATTCATCTTGTTCTTCAAGTTTTTGTCCCACATGCAAAACTCCTAGTCTCTGGAATGAAAACCGCACCCAGACTTATGTGTAAGAGATTTTAGCAGACACGATTTAGGAAGAAAAAGCATTCCCCAAATTGTAGCTCATGGTTCCTGATTACTAGATGCAGGCACAGGAAGCCCCAGTTCACTGCAGCCCTCTCCTGCCCAGGGCAGACTGCAAAGCCCCTCCTGAGGGCGCCTTTGCCTTGCAGCCCCTGTACTCCTAAGGGACAGAAGCAGGACTATACTAAGAGAGAGGGTCAGGAGGGAGAGTGAAAGCTGCTGCAGGATTCCAGCCATTCCTCCCTCCCTCTCACCCCCAGCCTTCCACTGCCAACACCCCTTGAGCCCCCCTCATATGCATCATCCTCCAACTTCTTCCCCGCCGAGTCACCCCACCCTTACCCTCTGTCCCAGGAACCTTTTGAGAATCTGATGAATGCCACCTAATCCACCTCCACAGAAGTGCACACACACAGACCTTCATATAGAATATTATGGGGTTGCTGGGCCCCCTGAATCTCCTCTATGGACTCCCCTTTGGAGACCACCAACCACAGATGGAGAGTCCCTGCCTTGTCTCAGACCATCGCCTCTCAGAATCACCATCTTCATTGCTCACCTCAGAAGACACCTCATCTCCACCTCAGAAGGACTCATTCCCACCCTCAGACAGCACAGGAGTCACCTTGGTGACTGTTAGCTAGGTAAGGACTCTGCCTTCACTAGCAGGCTTGGAGAGGCACAGGTAGAAAGCTCCTATACTAGTAGGCAAAGTTGCTGGAGAGGCTGCTGCCCAGGGACTCTCTGAAGGTTGGTTAGGTTTCACAATACTATATATAGCATGTAAAATTGTAAAATATGGATTGTGGAACCTAGTCAAGTAACTTTTGGTTAATCAGCCATTGAATCAAACCATTCCTACTATTGTTTCTACTAAAAAAAATACATTCAGAAGACCTTCTAACAGACAAGGACATAGCACAATTACAAACCAGAGACTACTCAAACAGGGACAGCACTCCTTTGGCAAGTGCGACTTTAAGATTCAAGAACAATTCATTCTGAAGAGGGTATTTTACCTCCAAAATTTCTTTCTTGGTATCATGAAATTGTCAGAAATAAAGCTGAATACTTACTAATCACCTGAATAGGAAATCACATGGTATGTATGCATTTGTCTGCCCCTCACAACAAAGGCCAATGTGATTTAGAAACTGAGGCTCTGTATGTTTTTTCATTCCAAATATACACAGAAGAAAAAAGCTATTTTTCTCATCAGCATAAGTGATAAAGCAAAGCTGTGTCGGAAACTTTTCACTTTGGAGTTAATATCATTTGCTAGCAATAAGAGATAGATAAACGAGAACAATCTTGAGATGCTACTTTTGTACTAATGAAACGGGAAAAAAAGGCTGGACACGGTGGCTCAATCTTGTAATCCCAGCACTTTGGGAGCTGAGGGAGGCAGACTGCTGGAGCCCAGGGTTTTGAGACCAACCTAGGCAACATGGTGAAATCCTGTTTCTACAAAAAAATATAAAAATTAGCCGTGTGTGGCACATGCCTGTAGCCCCAGCTTCACAGGAGGCTGAGCTGGCAGGATGGCTTGAGCCCAGGAGGCGGAGGTTGCCAACCTGAGATCACACCACTGTACTCCAGCTTGAGCGACAGAACCAGACCCCATCTCAAGAAAAAAAAAAAATTAAAATTAGAAGATCTAATGCTGAAAAGAGTACAATAAAATGGATTTACTTATTCATTGCTGGTGTCAGTGTAAATTGGTATGACCCTCTTGGAAAATAACATATTTATTCTCTTTAACTCAGTAATTCCACTTCTAGGAATTAACATGAAGGAAATAATTCAAATTAATAATAACATATGTA
The DNA here is from genome assembly GCF_048565385.1 of Saimiri boliviensis. Classification (NCBI taxonomy): domain Eukaryota; kingdom Metazoa; phylum Chordata; class Mammalia; order Primates; family Cebidae; genus Saimiri; species Saimiri boliviensis. The sequence continues at coordinate 15,899,675 of NC_133456.1, forward strand.
GATGAATTCTCTACTAGTGTTATTTATAAACCAAAAATGTAGCAATCTGAATGGCTTAGTAAATTACAGCACAACAATATAACCATCAGAAACTGTGATTACATAAATGCTAAGGGAAAATGACAAAAGTGAAAACCGCATACACAGACTGACCATAGTTATAGAAAATATGACATCCATGGGCAAGACACAAAAATAAAAACAGCTGGGTTAGGGTGGGGGCAACGTAAATATTTTTTGTTACTGGTTTTTAAAGAAGATGTTTAATTTTTTGCTGTATTGCTTTTCAATTTATTAAAAAAAAAAAAAAAACATTCCCACCTGAAGTTGGGCCTGAAGTGAACGACGAGCTAACAAACTCTGGACCACATTGGTTCTATCTAGACAATCCATGCAATTGCTTCGGAACACGCCTTCCTGGTTTGTCACCACCTGGCCAGCAGAGTCCACTAGAAAATAACTAAAACATATTTGTATAAACACTCTCATACCAAAGTAGGTCACATCTACTAAGGACATAATTTTATAACATGCCTCATTTCAGTGACATTATTAAAAACTGTAAATTAAAAGGTCAAATAGGAATGTGTAGTCAGGCATGTGATTATCCCAGATCAAAAAGAAGTCTAGATAGCTGAGACAAGATAGCGCCCCCCCAAATCCAAAAAACGGCTGAAGATGAGAGATCATCTCATCCCAAAGATGTGAAAAAGTAGAGTTAGGAGTATTAAAAAGGTTGCTGTACAAATCAATCACTTTTCCCAAAGCCAGATAATGGTTTCCTCTAACATAATTATTGCAACTGTATCCCTACATATCAGGGTATTATGATTCCTATACTATTTTCAGAATCCTCTGAGCTGCTTGTGAAACAAAAATTCCTGATCTTGAGATCAACTGAATCAGAATCTCCTAGGCAAGGACTGAATATTTTGCATTAAAAATACTTTTAGCTGGGCGTGGTGGCTCATGCCTGTAATCCCAGCTACTTGGGAAGCTGAGGTGGAAGGATTATTTGGGCTCAGGAGTTTGATCAGCCTGGGCAACATAACAAGTCCCTGCCTCCAAAAGAACAAAAACTTGGCCAGACATGGTGATGCATACCTATAGTCAGAAGGCTAAAGTGGGAGGATCACTTGAGCTGAAGGGTTAAAGGCTGCAGTGTACTATGATCACACCACTGCACTCCAGCCTGGGTGACAGAACAATATTCTGTATCTTTAAAAAAAAAAAATTTAAATACTTAAAAAAAAATTTTTTTTTTTTTTTTTTGAGATAGACTCTTCCTCTGTTGCCCAGGTTGGAGTACAGCGGTGCAATCTCAGCTCACTGCAACCTCTGCCTCCCAAGTGATTCCTGCCTCAGTTTCCTCAGTAGCTGAGATTACAGGCACATGCCACAATGCCTGGCTAATTTTTGTATTTTTAGTACAGATGGGGTTTCACCATGTTGGCCAGGCTGGTCTTGAACTCCTGACCTCAGGTGATCCGTCTGCCTCGGCCTCCCAAAGTGCTGAGATTAAAGGCATGAGTCACTGCCCCTGGCCCAGAAGAAAAAGAAAATTATTAAATGGGTAATCCATGCAAATCATACAAATTTATAAAAGACAATTGTGTATTATTTGAAAAATCAGTTTCCCTTTCTCTGCTTAAACCCCCAGCTGTCTGTACTGCAACCAACCACAGTTACCAGTTCCCATGTTTTCTTTAACAAGCTTCTTGATAATTCTATGAACTCAAAAATCTAACATAGCATGGTGATTAAGAATATGGACTCAGGAAGCAAACAATCTTGTTTGCTAGCCTTAGCATCACAGGCAACTTACTAACTGTAGAACTTTAAATAGTAAGTTTTTCAGCCACTAAATGGAGGCAACAGCAGCACCACCATTAGGCTTCTCTAAGGTTTGAATGAGGTAACACATAATGCACATAAAGTACTTAGCACAGTGTATGGAACACAGCATACAATGAATACTAGATATATTAACTATTGAAATTATTCTCCAAAATCCAAAAGAAGGAAGAAAATGCAACAGATTCATCAAGGGCTAAATACCAATCATGACCTTAGGAGTAAGAGCCTGGAAGAATGTGTTAGGATGAAAAATCTACATATGGATCATGCAGAATGGTGATGTCTGTTGGTGTACATATATGTGCATGCAAGGGTGCATATGTGTGTTGGTACCCCATTAGTATTTATAAAATCCTAGATATGTTATAAATATTACCGCTTAAACTATACAGTAAGTTATCAATTCCACTTTGCAAATGAAGAAACCAAAGTCTGAAGATAACTAAGTGGCCCTGGGTCATATGACTACTAAGAGAAAAACTTATATTCAAACCAAGGTGTATTGGACCCCCAAAGCCCAGATTCTTTCCACTATCCCAAAAATCCCTAGAGAAAAATCTTGAGAGACTATCTGAAAGTCACCAGTGAAAGCTCTGCTCTCCCTGTGGATTGCAGTGAACGGCAACGAACACACTCTGGAGTCAACCCTCCTTCTTTCTTACACTCTTGCAGGGCCGCAGTTAATGGGCGAACCCAAGGAACTACCTCCTCCAACAACATGCCAGGCCCAGCCAATGCTTTCTCTAATTGCCCAACAACAGTAGGTCAATTTTCCCTCGGTTTTCATGACAAAACCTCACAGCAAAAAAAGCAGATTTAAATAACTGTAGTTGATTACCTGGTGTATATAAAAATATATTTTTGAAAATTGAGCAAATGTCTATCAAAGAGGTTTTACTGTATTATTGTGTAACTAAAATTTAAAAGTGCATTTGGGTTGCCGGGTTTAGAACTATCACACACAGGAAGAAGAAAATGATAGTATGTTTTACAGGTTCCTTCTGGCTTTAAAATTGGTCAAGACTGACATGCATCGAGTACAGTAAACCTCAACCAATATGATAAATAATACAGTACTGCAAAGACATTCAGACCTTTTCATACATTAATACTACTCTGAAAAATTTTTTTAAAGAAATCAATTTAACAGATGTAAAACATACATAGTGATTTGTGGCACCACAATCTTTCATGATAGAAAGAGGAAATGAAATAATCCAGATGCTCGGTGTGAAGAAAAGCACTTCCTTAGAACTATGTTATGACAAAACAGAATACAGAAAAGCCATTAAACATCATCATTACAACCACTGCTCAGGTTAGCAACAAAGTACTTGTGACAGAATGTCTAGCGGAAACAATATAAAACGTAGTAAACCAAGTTCGATTATATAAAAAATTATAAATGTGTGGTAGATATTTTATAAAAATATGAAAATACCTGGCCTTAGGTCATTTTTAAGAATTTAAGAGTATTTTAAAGTCACTAAGTCTCATCTTGCCAGTAAAGAAATTAAAAATAATAAAATAGTACAGACAAGTACTGACAATCCAGTGAACTATATTTTTAAGTCTGCTAGACTACACATAATATATATGACTGATACATATACCTCTTCTCTCTACCTCCATAGGGAAATAACATAGCTTACCTTAATTCATCTTGCATTTCTGCTACCTCATCCAATAAAATACTGAGTCGATCCCATCTCATATTTTTACATTCCTTATGGAAGTCAAAGGCAATGTATCTACCAAAAGAAAAGATATTCAGAAATTGACCAGAGATCACTCATTTTCCTTCTATTAATAATACCTTCGTAAGCTGATTTTCCCCTTTATATCAGTGCATATATATCTCTTGGGAACACTGGAGCTTCCTTCACTCTGGGTTTATCACTGTACATATACTACACACATGTACATGCACGTGTGCACCTGCACACAGGTGCGCGCGCAAACACACACACACACGCGCACACACACACACACACCCCTTCTTATGCTCTACCTATCAGAGGAAAAAAATATATATGATATGTATGGATATATATATATGTATACATGAAAATACATGCATATATCTACCTCACATGTTCTTCTGGGGCCCTCAGCAAGGAGCAGAGGAGAAGCACAACAAATGCTAGTGAAGTAAGCTCAAGTACAGCAATCAGGTATGCAGTGCAAAGAGGCCTAGTCCACATTCCTCAAGACACTTCCATTGGCAAAGCACTATCTATGGAAACTCTGGGGCGCAAAGCCTCAATGAGGAAATTTTAATCAGACACTAAACTTAAACTAAAATTTGACTGAAAAGAAGTTATTCTACAATGTACATTATGCTAGAGAAATTTCAAGCCAACGAAATATCTTGCTTTGCTCAACTACTGAAAAAAGTGCAAGCTGAAATATATATGTCTAGTGAGCTCTATGTAATCACACACATATTTAAGTAAACATCTGATCTGAAAAGATCTGCAACAGATTTCTAGTGAGGTACCTCATCATTCCACTTCCCAAAGAAGACACCATTGTTGCAAATGTCTGTCCAAGTGGCTTCTCTGAGCCCTTCTGATTAATCTGTAAAAAAATTTCAAACACCATAGTTTTCAGTTTATTTCAAAGGACAGAAGGACATCAGAAAAAGGCAAACTAGGAAACTCTATGCTCTCATTCTCCCACATAAACATCAAAAAACACCCAGAAGCTAGCTGAGCCAACTTTGGCAGCTCTGAAAAACCATCAAAGGTTTTGTAACCCACTCAAACACCCAATAAAGAAAAAGTCACTTTCAAATGGTGGGAAAGTTTTGTGGCATTTACCTTGTCCTTGACCCAGCCCCTCCACAGGGTGGTGACAACCTGTTTTACATAGGAATAACATGGTTCTCAATTCCCCTCATCAAACTAGAAGAGACAGACCAGACCTTATCTGCAAATAATTGTATACATCTGTTAAAGGATGAACTCACTTGTGTCTGTCCCATATAACTCTGAACACAGGCAGTAAAAATGTGACCACTGCTTGTAAAAGCTGCAAGAGGATCATAAACCAATAGATGCCTGGGGCAAAAAATTATGGATGGAGACATACAACAGATCACCTAAAGACTGGAGAAGAAGATCGTGATATTCTTTGGGAAATTAGGACCTTCAAAAACAGCCATGTATATGAAGGACTTTTGAAAGCCACCCATATAACCAGGTAAGATGCAGGCTCAGAAGAGTCCTGAGAAGACTTTAAACCTTTACCTCAGACTGATCCCTAGACTCACAGCCTGGCTAATTCGTAAAGGACTGCCCCAGCACAGAGCTTTTGCCAAAATTGTTTTTGAATTGGGAAAAAGTCTCAAAATAAATGGATTAGTATAGTCTTTAACAATCAAACAAAATTTGGCCGGGCGCGGTGGCTCAAGCCTGTAATCCCAGCACTTTGGGAGGCCGAGGCGGGTGGATCACGAGGTCGAGAGATCGAGACCATCCTGGTCAACATGGTGAAACCCCGTCTCTGCTAAAAAATACAAAAAATTAGCTGGGCATGGTGGCACGTGCCTGTAATCCCAGGCAGGAGAATTGCCTGAACCCAGGAGGCGGAGGTAGCGCTGAGCCGAGATCGCGCCATTGCACTCCAGCCTGGGTAACAGGAGTGAAAACTCCGTCTCAAAAAAAAAAAAAAAAACAATCAAACAAAATTTAAAAACCCACCAAACCCTAGGTGAAAAGGAGACTCTGACGTTCAGAGTTATGATATTGTAATAAACAAACATACAATTAAAAAAAAAACACAGGTACACAAAGAAACAGAAAAACATGGCTCATTCAATGGAACATAAGAAATTATTCCTGTGGAAGCCAAGACATTAGACTTATTGACAAAGACTTTAAAGCAACCATCTTAAATACACTCAAAGAGCTAAGCAGAAATGCTGACAAAGAAATAAATCAGAAAAACAATACATAAACAAAATGAGGATATCAATGAAAACAAATTATTATAAGAAGCCAAAAAATAATTCTGGAGCTAAAGAGTACAAAAACTGAAATAAAACATTTTACACTATGGGAATTCGAGGAATAAAGAAGCAGAGAGATTATCTGAAGAAAACAAAAAATAGCCAAAACGTATCAATCTGCAAATCCAAGAAGTGCTCTGAACTCTAGGGAGACCTACACCAAAAAATTATAATCATCACATAGTTGAAAGACAAAAACAGAATCTTGAAAAGCAGCAAGAGAGAGGAGACTCATCACACACAAGAGATTCTCAATGGGATTATCCACCAGTTTCTTATCAGAAATCTTGGAGGCTGGAAGACAGTGGGATCATATATTTTAAATGCTGGAAGAAGAAAAACTGTCAGCCAACAATTATATAGCTGGCAAAACGTCCTTTAAAAATGAAGGAAACATTAAGACATTCCTAGAGAAACAAAACCAGAGGTAGTTCATTATCATTAAACCTGAACTGTAAGAAATGCTAAAGGGAGGTCCTTCGGGTTGAAATGAAAGGATGCTACACAGTAATTTGAAGCCATACAGGGATAAACAAATTTCCAATAGGCCGGGCATGGTGGCTTACACTTGTAATCCCAGAACTTTCAGAGGCCGAGGCAGGTGGGTTACCTGAGATCAGGAGTTTGAGACCAGCCTAGTCAACATGGCAAAACCCTGTCTCTACTAAAAATACAAAAATTAGCTGGGTGTGGTGGCACACACCTGTAATCCCAGCTACTCATGAGGCTGAAGCAGGAGAATCACTTGAGCTCAGGAGGCAAAAGTCACAGTGAGCCCAGATCACGTAACTGTACTCCAGCCTGGGTGACAGAATGAGACTCTGTCTCAAAAAAAAAAAAAAAAAAATCCAATAAAGGTAAAGACAAGGGCAAATATAAAAGCCAGTATTATTGAAATCTTAATCTGTAACTCCACTTTTTATTTCTACAGGTTTAAGTCAAATGTGGTCAGGAATGGTGGCTCACATCTGTAATCTGAGCACTTCGGTAGGCTGAGGCTAGAGGATGGCTTGAGGCCGGGATTTCAAGACCAGCCTGGGCAACATAGTGAGTGAGACCCCATCTCTATAAAAAACACAAAAAAATTAGCAGAGCATGATGGCATGTGCCTGTAGTCCTAGCTGCTCGGAAGCTGAGGTGGGAGGAGGATTCCTTTAGCCCAAGAGTTCAAGATTACACTGAGCTGTGATTGTGCCACTGCATGCAAGGCTGGGCAACAGAGCAAGACCTTTTCTCTAAAAAATACATACATACATACATACATAAAAGCCAATTGCATAAAAATAATTATATATTGATGTTACTGGAAACAATATGCAAAGATGCAATTTGTAATGTCAATAACAAAGAAATATAGCTTGAAAGAAAAAGGATGAAAAAAGATATTTTGTGCACATAGTAATCAAAAAAGAGCTGGAATAACTATATTAGCATCAGACAAAATACACTCTAAGTGAAACAATGTTACAAGAGACAAAGAGCATTATTTATTGATAAAATGGTCAATATTCCAAGAAGATACAATTATAAACATATATGCAACAAACCATGACAACCTGAAAATATAATGAAGCACATTGACAGAACTGAAGGGAGAAAGAGAAAATTATGTAATAGTAGAAAACTTCAATAGCCCACTTTCAATAATAGACAGAAAAATCAGACAGAGACAAATAAGAAGATAGAGAATTTAAACACCAACATAAGACAATCAGACCTAACACACATATCCACATTACTCTACCCAACAACAGCAGAATATACATTTTTTTAACAAGTACACATGAAATATTTTCTAAGACAAACTATATTCCAGGCCAAAAAAGAAGTTTGTTTTTTTTTTTTTTTTTTTTGAGACAGAGTCTCACTCCATCACCAGGCACCAGACTGGAGTGCAGTGGCACGACCTCAGCTCGCTGCAACCTCCACTTCCTGGGTTCAAGCAATTCTCCTGCCTCAGCCTCCCCAGTAGCTGGGACTACAGGCACCCATCACCATGCCCAGCTAATTTTTTTGTATTTTTAGTAGAGATGGGGTTTCACCATGTTGGCCAGGATGGTCTCGATCTCTTGACCTCAAGATCCGCCCACCTCGGCCTCCCAAAGTGCTGGGATTACAGGCGTGAGCCACTGCGCCCGGCCACAAAAGAAGTTTTAACACATTTTTAAAAACTCAAATCACATTAAGTATATATATTCTGATCACAACAGAAGGAAGCTAAAAATCAAGAATAGAAGGAAAACTAGAAATTTCACAAATATGTGGGAAAAAAACATACTAAACCACTGGTTTGAAGAAGAAATCCCAAAAAGAGAAATCAGAAAATACCTGAGACAAATGAAAACAGTAACACAATATACCAAACATATGAAAATAAAGCAAAAGCAGTGCTGAGGAAAAGCTGTCGCTGTAAATACATACATTAAAAAAGAAAACCTCAAAGCAATAATCTAATTTTATACTTTAAGGAACAAGAAAAAGAAGAGCAAACTAAACCCAAAGCTACCAGAGGAAATAAGAAAAATTAGAGTAGAGATAAATAAAATAGAAAAAATGTAAAAACAAAGTCTATAAAACTAAAAGCTGGACTTTGAAAAGATCAACAAAATTAACAAACTTTTAGCTAGAATGACCAAAACAAAAGACTCAAATTACTAAAATCAGAAATGACAGTGTGGATATTACTACAAATTTCTGAGAAATAGAAAGGATTTAAGAGAATACTATGAGGCCAGGCGCAGTGGCTCAAGGCTGTAATCCCAGCACTTTGGGAGGCCGAGGCCGGTGGATCACAAGGTCAAGAGATCGAGACCAACCTGGTCAACATCGGGTGAAATCCCGTCTCTACTAAAAATAACAAAAAATTAGCTGGGCATGGTGGCGCATGCCTGTAATCCCAGCTACTTAGGAGGCTGAGGCAGGAGAACTGACTGAACCCAGGAGGTGAAGATTGCCGTGAGCCGAGATCGCACCATTGCACTCCAGCCTGGGTAACGAGCGAAACTCCATCTCAAAAAAAAAAAAAAGAATGAAATTCTATACATGCTACAAGATGGATGAACCTTAAAAACATTTAAAAAAGACAAATAATGTATTATTCCACTTACATGGGGTACTTAGAATAGACAAATTCAGAGAGACAGAAGTAAAACAGAATTACCAGGGGCTGTGGGGAGAGAGGTAATAGGAAGTTAACTGGGTAGAATTTTCCTGGTACGATGAAAAGCTGTAGAAACGAACAGTGATGATGGCTTCACATTATGAACTACTTAATGCCACTGAACTGCACACTTAAAAATAGTTAAAATAGTACATTTTCTGTTAAGAAAAAGTTAAGTTTTTTTTGTTTTTCTCCCCTAAGAAACATAATAAACATACCAGATTGATTATGACTTGTTTTCCATAAATAATTACTTGGGAATCAAAATGCCTTTGGAAACCATCCATCTAGAAGGAAAAAAGTTACATATTTTACTGGAGTACATTATGTTATTTATAAACATAATTTAAATATTTATAATATTTTAAAAGGACCTCCTTAAATGTTTTATTTCTATATTCAAAAAAATGATGTCAGGATGTGGACTATGTCTTCTAGATATTCTAAACACCAACTAGTAATCATAAGCTATTTCACTCTGAGCGGCAACACTACCACTTTAATTCTGAAAACAATCTCAGTGGAATATATTAAGTACTCTAAAAAGCATAAAGTTACAAATCTTATTGAGATCTCTCAAATCTTTACTTGCCATGCCATTCAATCATAATTTGTTTTTCTGTATTTCTAACATGCCACCTACACACCTCTTGGTTTAGGGGTTTACTACGTGCCAGAATAAAAAAGAAGGGCCTCAAAGATGTTGAAGGCTGACTTACGTGGAATAAACACATTCTTTACATGCAAATTATAATGCTATTAAGCGTCTATTTTTAACCAACAAAAAAGGCATGCAAGATACACACATGATTTGCTACTTTGCTGATCTGTGGCCGTGGTTTGTACTTGAGGTTTGGTCTTTGGGCCCAGAAAACAGGTATTGATCCTCGAGTCTAAAAGAAAAGACAGAAATGTGAAAAGAAACACAAACATACTTGTTTTTATCACCTTACTTACTATCGGGGTATACATATTAATGACTATTTAAGGAAAAAAAGTAATACAACCTACCAACTATTTTAAAAGTCCACGTTAAAAAAAAAAAGTCCACGTGCATCTGCTCCTAAAGTTCTTACTTTATGAGAAAACACTTAGAGCTTTTTCTCCTAGCTTTATATACACGGTTTTATATAAATAAATTCTTTATTTCCTTGAAATTCTAAATTTATCTATAAGTAAAACTTACCAGATTACCTCTGTTAATTTGGCATTATGAAAAATTAGAAAATTACTTTATTCATTTTCAAATGCATATTTTTATGAACATATGAATATATCTGGCCACTAACACTCTGGAGCAGTAAGCGGTCCACAACTCCAAAGGCAACAGAAGAGACATCTCACAGTGGCAGGTAAAGTCAATCATAAACCATCAGCTTGTCCTATCACCACTACCTTGAATGCGTGCAAAGCGTTCAACAGACGGATGGCTCCATTTCCATAACTCTCTTTGCAACTCCTACCCTACCCTCTCCTCTAAGGATTTAATATAAGGGTAGGAAATGGCAGCAGGTTAGTGCCAGATTAATGGTTCCTTTTTTGGGGTGAACTTTTTCTACACCGTAGATAAAAATATTACATAAGAACAGAGGGGAAGGGAAAACAGGGAAATTTCAACATGACAGAAAATTACAATCCAAGCAGAAAATGCCAACTCGCTGACTGCTTAACGGACATAACAACTTGCCTGTACAAATGAAGCTTTGCTCCCATTGTAGTGCACAATTTGTTCTGTTTCCACAAAGTTAGCTGCATGGCCTTCAGAATCAATTCCTAAATTGAAAAAAATTCAAGAATTAATTATATTTATTATGTAAGAAACAAATCAGAAACCCACTAATTCTGGTTAACTTGGAGAGAATTAAGTCAGTTCAAATTAGTGAAAAGTCATTATGAAAATATAATTCCAACAAATTCATTATACATGATCAGAAAACAGAAGCTCACTCACTTTAAACAAGCTTAAAGAGGAGTATTAAAAGCCTATTAATAAACAGATGAAGTTGGTTGCTCTTAAATACACTGATTGTTACTACATACAAAATTCCTCTAAAATAGTTTCTCAAACTTGAGACATCTTTTAAAGAAAAAAAAACTTCTCAAGGACCCCTGAGTAAATGTTTTAGATCCTAATTTGAAAAGTACTAGTTTGAAAGGTAATCATACTTAGTAACAACACAACACTCAATATAAATATAAGCCATTTTATTAACAGTATTTTGTTATAATAATGCAAATGGACTCCAGCAGATGCTTAAACTGATTTTAATTATCTAAATAAAAACACAAAACTATGTGATCCTCTTTAACTCCATGAATATGCTTACAAAACCTAGTTTGAAAAGCAGTGTTTGGATTCTTGATACTGTTTAGTTCTTTCAAATATCTGAAGCATTCCTTAAAAAATTTATTTATGTAATCTATTTTTACTAAGAAAAACTTGCTAAGCAAAGGCAACTTTCAAGCTAGTCCCTGACCCAAATTATCAAATAATCAGGAAGAAATCAATGGATTTTTAACTGTCCCAAATATTTCCTAACATCCTTTCTCACATGTTTCTCACATATAACATGCAGAAGAATATGTAAAGTATCAATGTTTTTGTTAACATATCACCAGAAGGGGCCAAAATTATTGAGCCAAATCAGCAATGACATGACTCCTTAATACTCCTTTTCAGAAGCACAAGGTTACGCTTGCTTCCTTTTGTAATTCCCGCTAAGTAACAATATCCAATTATTTTTAAAAGTGAGAGAGTCAGGGTGAGACAGTATGTGTTTGTGTGTATAAAAGAAAGATCTTTATGAAAAGATTTGCAAAATATATTAAGAAAAAAAGGGAACCAAGGTGCAGAAAAATGTTCACAGAATATAATCACTGTCTAAAAAAGGAGGAGGAGAAGGACACATACCTGTATTAGCATAAAAATTATCCAGAAAGAGAAACAAGAAACTAACATCTAATTAGCTGGTAAGGGGTAAGAACCGAGCAGATGAGGTCAGAAATGAGAAATATTTTTTATTTAATTAAAAAAAATACTTTCTGATATTTGAAATATGTAAATGCATTACTTGTTCAAAAAACTTAATCAAAAACTATGTTTCCATCCAAGAAAACCTAGTTATAAGGTAGTTGCTAACTTTAATTTTGGTTTGTGATACTGGCCAGTTCACCCACTCAATGTTATTCTTCCTCTACTAGGAGAGAGATTAACCAAATAATCTCTACAACTTTCTGGCCCCATACTACAATTTATTTAATGGCTAATATATTAAATATTATATTAAATAAAATAAGCTGATATATTCTGGTTAAAAAAATAGAAAGGTTGGAGAAACTCCTTTTCATAGTGACAGTCAGCTTTAACACATTTTTATACATTTAATATAGCTTTAATATATTTTTAAAGTTTAGTAAGCAAAATAAGCAGGTTGCTAGTACAAAGCCTAGAAAATAAAAGGTCAAAATGTAAATGTTTACAAAGTTGAAGGCATAAAGCCAAATGACTAGCTTCATGCAAGCAGAAAACCTAAAACCAATACAAGAAAATACTTTAAATTTAGGTTACTGAAAACTACACTGAGTTCAGCTATACTTTCAGACATCCAGCAAACAACATGATCAGTTCCTCTTCAAGCAGTAAGCAGCAGCCTTCAAGTATCACATTAACATTTGCAATATAATTACAGTAGCCGGAGTAAAGCACAGAAGACCTACCTAATTATTATAATGAAGCAGGAGATAAATACTTAGCAAGGCTATCAAATGATAATGAAGATAAATAAAACACAAAAGGTTACATTTACGTCACCATAAGACAAAATATTAGTTACAGATATGATCCATGCTGATAAAATTAATCTCACCTCTTACATAATAGCGTACGCCAGCTCTGAAACAGCTCCTCCTTGAGATGAGAATCCAATCAAAGTATTTTCCATTAATAGAACATGAATGCATGGCAATAACTTAATCACATTAAGAAAAATATAACATGTAATAGAAATCATATGCATTGTTTCTAGATTCAGTCTGAATCTATCTACCCTAGTAAGAATGGTCTTTAAGAGAAAAAAATGACAGAGTATACAAATCTTCATGAATATTCACGAGTGCTTAGTACTATAATCTTCAATTGTGAAGTTCTGTCAAGTTAATAACCCTATAACATATAAGTAGTATGTTTAAGAAGTTCACTATGGTGTTTCTATTTAAATAATATGCTTCTCTTTTCCTGATATCCTCAATCACTTTCTAAAAGCAAAGAATTAAGTATTAACCACATCATTGAAAAACTTACTTTGAATGGAGAACATAAATTTAGAATAGATTAACTTTCAAATAAGAAACAAAAAAAGTGGGGGAGGTTAGGCTACTGCAGTTAAGGAAAAAAAAAAAAAACCCAAAATACACAAAACATAATTACAAATTAGCCATAATAGCTGGTAAGCATATGAAGATTCACAGATCAAAGTGAATTAAACAAAGGTTATCTAGAAATGGAAATTTTCACTCTATCTTTTCCTTGAAATAGAAAAGGTGAACCTCAATATAAAAGACTGTATCTCCCCAAAAGGTTTTCTTAATATAAAGTTATTTCCCTTACTACTGGTAATAGTATATGCTATATGACACTTCCTACACCATTCAGTAATAGAGACAGTCACACATCTAGAAATTCTAAAGGCTGATCCCTCCACTTCATTCCCAGAGTAAAGGGCTGCAAAAGCCTTTGGAGTTGACATACCTCTTAAATGTTTTCACTGTGAAATACAAAAGTAAAGTATAATGTATGCAACTATTTACAGCAGTTAAATACCCATTTAGTATGCGGAGTTGGTAACTAAATGGGCAAGAATTTCTTACTGGAGTGATGGAAACATGATGCTGGTTATACTACACTGTGAAAGAAATTCACATCCCTCATTGAACTGCACATCTAAAAATGATTAAAAAGGAAAACTGCATATTAAATAAATTTGATCATAATTTTAAAAATTACAGATACATACCCCTTTGAACCCACCAGCATGTTTGAAGCACCTCTCCATGTGGCTCCCTCACTCCCCTGAGAAGTAACTACTATCCACTCAGCTCATCATTCCCTTGTCTTTCTAGTTTTGCCACTAAACAACTTAGTCAGAAAAGCTTTGAACCTTTTTTTTTATGTAACAGCAATTAAACTGTATGTATTCTTTCAGTTTTATTTTCTCATCATTATATTCATGAGGTTCATTTGCTGCTGCTGTGGCTGTATAATATTCCACTATATGATTACAGTTACTTATCCATTCTAATGTCCATTCCAGTTTTACTATTATAAACAGTGTTGCAACAAACATCTTTGTACAGAATAAGCAGAAGGGCCTTTAAGGAGCAGTACTGCTAGGTTACAGAGTATATTCCTCATCTGGTCTTATTAGGAAATTCCACATTGTTTCAAGAGTTACTCTGGCTTCTCACCTTTACCAAAACTTGGTTATTGTCTGCTTTTTTAAAAAAAAATATTTATTTATTTTGAGAGAGAGGCTCTTGCTGTGTTACTCAGGCTGGAGTGCAGTGGCACCACCATGGCTCACTGCAGCCTCAAACTCCTGGGCCCAAGCCATCCTACCGCCTTGGCCTCCCAGGCAGCTGGGACTACAAGGCACATGCCATCATGCCCAGCTCATTTACTGTCTGCTTTTTAATGTCTGCCACATTGGTTGAGGGAGTAGGAGAAATGACAGAAAGACACATTTTATTGTCTCAACAGCCTTACTTTTTCTCCTCCCACATTTGTTTGGGTTTGGTTGTGATATTTTCCATATGCAACACTTTTTCTTAATGTGCATCCATTATAAAGCATAACAACATAATACAATAAATATTAGTAAACCTACCATCCAACTTCAAAACAGTACCAAAACCCTGAATCTATTTATCTGCTCCTTCCCTATTCTATCCAATTGTGTTCTCACCCAGGAGTAACTATTTACTCCCTTACTCACCCAAAGCATCTATCTTGAGCCAGGCACAAAGATGAATGGGACAGATGAGCCTATTCTAGAGCCCAAATCTAGCAGAGAAAATGACTGACTGCTTTATGAATCCTGTCCCTCTGACTGCAAGAAAGTGTGCATATATACATACTTTAGAGAATCCAAAAAGCATGGAAGGAAAAAGAGTAAAATAAAAACTGAATCCCATCAGCATAACTTTTAAAATGGGAGTGTATTTACTTCTAGTCTTTCATCAATGAGTTACTCCCAGGGCCATCCATGCCTTCTCTCCAGGATGCCCATTTCACATACTTCCCTCAACCTGCAACATTCCTCCCTCATCACACGCACAGCCCATTATGTCACTTTCTATGTCACTGTAAAATAAAAGCCCCCACAGGCTCCCATCACATTTACACACCCACCAGCATCCACAACCATCTATTTGCTTCTCTTCTACAGTGGCAGGTGAGCAGTCCACACCAGGCCGTCTACCTGTGCACTAATCCCCACCCCCCTCACACATTCTTGGACATCACTCTAGCATGCACCTTCACCAATTTTCCCCTTCTTCAAAAATCTTTTGAGTCGAGGTCTTGCTCTGTCACCCAGGCCAGAGTACAGTGGTGTGATCAGAGCTCACTGCAGCTTCAAAATGGGGTCAAGTGAGCCTCCTGAGTAGGTGGGACTATAGGCACATGCCACCATGCCTAGGTTTTAATTTTTAAAAAATTTTTGTATAGATAGGGTCTTACTACATTCTCCAGGTTGGTCCTAAACTCCTGGCCTCAAATGATCTTCCTGCCTCAGCCTTCCAAGGCAGGGAGATTACAGGGATGAGCCACGAAGCCTGGCCCTACCACATTTAAAGTAAAAGTCACAGTCCTTCCCATGGCTTATAAGGCCCTGAGTCATCTGGGCTGAGCTACTTCTCTGAACACAGCTCCCGCCTCTCCCTGTCCACTCTCTATTCCAGTCATGTTCCTGTCTCGGGGTCATTTGACTTATTAATGTCTCTGTATGTGTGTGAAACATATGACTACTTCTGGTCAACAAACTACATGAAAGAAAAGTTCATTTAAAGCTTTCAATTTAAAGGTAAATGAGTAAGCGGTTTCTAAAATTGCCTAGAAAAAAAAGGTTCTATAATCCCAATATTATTTGTCCATTCACAGTCTCATTTTGAAAAACAAACAAAAAACACCGCAGTTGGCCCAAATCCCTTAAGGCACTAAATAAGAATAAACACATTTATTCTTATTTTAGCCTCAGGAGAACTTGGAAAGCTCAGAGTGAAGGGTGGGGAAGCAAAAACAAGTAAGCTTTTATCCTGAAATTTTCTAATTTTCATTCCCCCACAACTGTGGAATGCGTTTCCTCCATTACTTTTTGGGTTTTAAGTATAACAAGCATAATAATTTAGTGAAATCATATTAACAAAATGAACAAATAAACAACAGACTTCTATTGATAAGCTTCTTAGGTGTGCTTGACAGAAAGATGTCATCACCATGTTCTTCAGGCCAGAATCCTGATTAGTCACGCATCACTTAACAGGAGTACATTCTGAGAAACGGATGGTAATGCAATCTTATACATGATAGTGTACTTACACAAACCTAGATGGCATAGCCTACTACAAACCTAGGCTACATGGTATAGCCCATTGCTCCTTAGCTACAAACCTGTAGAGCATGTTACTATACTAAATATTGTAGGCAATTGTAATACAATGGTATCTGTGTATCTCAATATACCTAAACATAGAAAAGGTACAGTACAAATATGGTATTATAATCTTATAGGACCACCATTATACATGTGGTCTGTCACGTACTAAAATGTCAGTATGTGGCACATAACTAGTTAGGCACTCATCAGCATATATTGTGCTTATCCTTTAAAAGCCAGCTCACTTGGCTGCCTTACTTTTATGATGATGTCTATGATACAGATTTGTTTTTAAAATGAACCTACCATTAGATAATCAATACTCATTTTGTATCTGTACTCTGATTTCATCCCTAGGCATTATTCTTTGTACTCCCACCTTTCTCATCTATCTGTCACTACTTCAAATGACAAATAAAACTTTTAATGGTAATTCTCCTCTCTAAGTTCTTACCCACACCAGTGTCTGAGTCTCACTTTTTTTGACCCTGTTGCCTAGGCTGGAGTGTAGTGGTGCCATCATAGCTCACTGCAGCCTCAAACACCTGGGCTCAAGTTATCCTCCCACCTCAGCCTCCTGAGTAACTGGGACTACAGGTACGAGCCACCGTGCCTGGCCTAAGTCTAAATTTTTAAATTATACACTAAGGAAAGTTTTCAACAGCCAGGTCCAAACTACTTATGTGTAATTTACTGAGACAAGATAACATCAAATAAAGGCAAAATACAGTATACTTATTTCTTCTCTTTAAACAAATAGCTCCAGAAACCTTGAACAGAGAGAGAATCACATAGTCTGAAAGGTTCATTCTTAAAAAACCAAAATGGCAATGAGTTTAATTTTCTTAACAACAGCAATTTCTATTAATTCTGAAATACTCTACTTATGGAATATTTGAGACTATCTCTAAATGTGCCTTATAATAAAATTTAAATAAAGGGATCTAGAAACTAAAGAATAATATCATGTAAGGATACAGCCATGTAACACTGGAAGGGCAAACCGATGAACCTGAAATGAAGATATATATTTAGAATAAATATACTTTAAAAATAAACAGGCATTATATAAAAATATTTACACAAAGGGAAGTAATATACAAACATAAAGTAGTAAACATATGGGTAACACAATTTTGTAAAAAATTCTCTAATGTAACATTAAGTATGCATTACAATCATTTGAGCTTGAAAATTCAAAGATTTTGGAACACTAATAAAGCTACATGAAGTTACAGAATGTTTACCTCCTTTTCAGTCTTTGCCTACAACAACTTCACTCCTCCAGGGAAAAGATATCCCATGCTAATTGTTTGCAGCTCAAACTACTTTTCCAAAAAAAGCATAGCAAATGACAAGAAATAAGGCAATTAGACACATCTATTTACCTAGATTCAATAATATATCATGTTTTCCTAGCTGGGTCTCCCTGTTTATACCACTTATGTGCAGACAAAGGACAGAAGAAAGTGATGCCTGTGCATGTGTCTCCTGGGTAGCTGAAGGAGTCTCATCCCCAAAGGAAGACAACAACAGAGTTTTCCCCTTGGCCAGGGAACTTGACCCTGGCCCCTCATTTCTCCATTATTCATGTACCAAGACCCACTGTACCTCTCTTAGTTAGATAAAGCTATGTTTTTACTTAAGGCTTCTACAGAAGATCAGAGTAAAATAATTAGGCTTCAACCTAGAATGATGTGACAGGGGAGATCTGATCAAAGTTTATAAGTTATAAATAGAGTTAAATTAGAATTGTTTCTCAAAATCCTTGGTGATTAGGAAGTCATTTTATAACATACATTGAATTAAACCTTGGACTGTAAAAATTAAGCAGATTTTATTTAGTGTACATTACCTCTGGCTGTGCAGAAAGTTCTCTTAGAAGATGACCATTCCATACAAACCGCTGATCTGCCTGAGAGAAGTTTTAAAATTTACTAAAATACCTCCTACCAAGCTTGTTTTCTACAGAAAGAAAACTGTACCAATAAATGTCTCCATCTGATGGCTAGCAGGTTTAACAGGTCTCAAACAAAATACATCTCCCCCTCAAATCTGTACCTCCTGTGGGCATTCCTGTCTCATTGCCTCAGGCCACACAGAAATCTGGGAGAAGTCTTAGGGTATTTCTTTCCCCTACACTTAATTCATTGTCAAGTACTAGCCCTCCCTCAAAATCCATCTTTTTTACATTTCTATTCCTACCATCCTTGACCAACATTTGACTCTAGCCTAACTACTAAAACAACCTCCCTTGCCTCCAGTTTAGGTGTTAGCCCTCTCTACCCGTTTGTCTGCAACACTGCCAGTGGTTCTCTAACATGTCCTGTCTCCTATCTGCTCAAAATTCTTCAATGACTGTCATCTAAAGAACCAAATCTCTGTATGGCCTAATCTGGAAACCCCTAATTAACACTCTGATCTCATCTCTGGCCACTCTGACTTTTATATATACATACAGAAGCTCCCTCAACAATCTATATTTGATCAACTCTACTTAGGGCCAGGGGTGGTGGCTCACACCTGTAATCCTAGCACTTTGAAAGGCCAAGGCAGGCGGATCACATTGAGACTTAGAAGTCAGAGACCAGCAAGGCCAACATGCAAGACTCAGTCTCTACTAAAAGTACAAAAATTAGTTGGGCATGGTGGCACGTGTCTGTTATCCCAGTTACTTGGAGAGGCTAAGGCACAAGAATCACTTGAAGCCAGGCGCAGTGGCTCACGCCTGTAATCCTAGCACTTTGGGAGACTGAGGCAGGCAGGTCACGAGGTCAGGAGATGGAGAACATCCTGGCCAACATGGTGAAACCCCGTCTCTACTAAAACACAAAAAAATTAGCAAGGCATGGTAGTGCGCACCTGTAGTCTCAGCTACTCGGGATGCTGAGGCAGGGGAATTGCTTAAACCTGGGAGGCAGAGGTTGCAGTGAGCCCAGATCGCGCCACTGCACTCCAGACTGGGTGACAGAGCAAGACTGTCTCAGAAAAGAAAAAACAAAATAATTGACTCTACTCAGTAGATCATCAATTCTATTTATGAAGTATACCAATTGAACCACCCCACACCCCCAACTGTAAAAGTCACAGGGAATAGCTTTTGCACTTGGCCACAACCAGCTGAATCTCACTTCCTGAGATTCAAGTGTGTGTTTCCAAGTGGTTTGTGCCATTCTTATTATCCATCATTATATAGTTTAACTAAATATTTTATAAACCAATGAAATAAGACTAAAAACAGACTGCTGTTTCTATAAAGTTAAATAATTTGGAATCTGACTTGTTAAGTGGCAAGTTGCTAAAAAAAACTGCTGTTGAATTCGGAGTGGGAGTGGCAACTAAAAAAATATAAGCATCTACAGGATTCTGCATACAGATTTTTCCGTAAGTGTCAAAATCTTTAAAGTGGCCCAAAAAGGAAAGCCTTACGGATGTAATTTACACAAGGAAGACAATTCAGAATCAAGGAACCAAAAACAAAGAAAATCCTATGGCTGTATATAAAAACACTGACCAACGTAAAATTTTATGTTTTAAGTTAAAATGCTTAGGTATACATGTTCCATTTATCACTTTTATGATTCCCTAGCTTAACTTTTTTTTTTTTTTTTAGGCAGAGTCTTGCTGTTGCCCAGGCTGGAGTGCAGAGGCGTGATCACAGCTCACTGCAGCCTCTATCTCAAGTGATCCTCCCACCTCAGCCTCCCAAGTAGCTGGGATTACAGGTGCATGCCACCACATCTGATTTTTAATTTTTTGTAAAGATGTGGTCTCCCTATGTTGCCCAGGCTGGTCTCAAACTCTTGGACTCAAGCAATCCTTCTGCCTCAGCCATGCGAAGTGTTGAGATTACAGGTATGAGCCACCACACCTGGCTAACTGACTTTCTGATTGGCTGACAAAAAATTCCCATCTCATCCCAACAGATGGCTTTTTCGTCAGCTTAGCCTCTGCCACCACCTCTGCCTGGCACCCTCCCTGGCCCACTGTACCTGACCAACAAATCTTCAAGTCTCAGCTCAAAACCTTCCTGTGTAAAGTTACTGTTCTTTGTAGATACTTTTCCTTATAAAGTTGTCCCCGGCACCCCTAGGCAAAGACCCTCATTCCTTCAGGATCCCACCTCACTTTGGTACATCATCTCAATTATAGCAACCATTCTCTGACTACTGCTTCCCTAGCAGACTGTAGGCTCCCACAAGACAGGGTCCACAGCCTCATTCTGGGTCCCCAGAGACTAATATAATACCTGGTACAGGGCTGACACTGTAGAGATGTTTCATAAACAAATGGAGAATGTAAAAACTGCTTTTAAAAGCAACAGTCTCTTTGTAGTTAAAAGCCAAGTTTCTTGATTGCTTAGCTTGCACCTAAACTTCCATCTAAGTCTACATGCAATTTAGCTAGAGTGTAAATTCTTACCCTCCCCCCAAAAAAAACCAGTTAACTAAATTACTAATTTAGGTTGAACTACTTGAAATTATCCATTATTATTGGTCACAAATGGTCAGTTACCAGCAACTTCATATTGTCCAATCTAACAGGTAACAAGCAGCGACCTTTTAAATTCTGTCTTCTCATTAAACATCTAAGGTATGCCAAAAAAAATTAAGGCAGCAATTATCCAGGGCCCACAACAAAAGAAACTTTAAGTTGAGACTATCTGCAACCTAATTTTAAAGATATATTCATTATATATTAAAAAAAAAAAAAAAAGCAGACTGGGCAGGCACAGTGGCTCATGCCTATAATTCCAGCACTTGGGGAGGATGAGGTGGGCAGATCACTTGAGGCCAAAAGTTCAAGACCAGCCTGGGCAACATGGAAAAACCACATCTCCACTAAAAATATTATAAATTAGCCAGGCATGTTAGCACATGCCTGTAATTGCAGCTACTTATGAGGCTGAGACATGAGAATTGCTTGAACCCAGGAGGCAGAGGTTGTAGTCAGCGGAGATCATGCCACTGCACTCCAGCCTGGGTGACAGAGCGAGACTCTGTCTCAAAGAAAAAAAAAGCAAAATAAAAAAATATTGAAGAGACATTTTCCATGTTCTTAGTGACTTGTTACATTTTAGTTTTAAAAATTATAAATAATCATCACTACAGAAGAAATATCAAGTGTTAGAACACAAATTTTATAAGCCTAATTATACTGCTAATGTAACTGCCACACTATAGAACACTTAGACTTAAAAAATTACAAATTAATGCAATGCTAGTTTGAAGACTTGACATTTGAGAGTTAGCACTTGGTAGCCTGGTAATATTTATGTAGAAACACAAATTCCGAAAGATTTTCCTGTAATAACATACGAATATGTTTACACAAAGACTTCTGAATATCTAAAGCAGTGGGTCTCAATTCTGGCTGTATACATCTACAGATTCCAGGACTCTCATGCCGGGATTGTGATGTATATTTAAAACAGGGTATGGTTTCAAAGCCTCATACATGATTCTAATAGAGCCAGGATTGAGAAAAATCAATATGAATTTTTATGCATGAAATAGAGACATGTCCCTTTTACAATCCTAAAAATAAAAACAATTGAAGATTAAGCTTACCCTTTCCAAGAGACTCATTTCTTGGAATTCTGGACTAGTGTTGGACAGCCGCTGCAAAGTATGGGTCAAATCATATGTCGTTGAAAAGTAAAATCCATCCACATTCAAGACATGGTTTAGCATTGCTAGGAAGGTTTTATTATCTTGTAACTGTAAACAAAGAAAAATCAGTGTAGCTCATAACTGAAAAGGAATCTGAATAAAAATAACCTTTAAGCCCAGCCTCGTTAAAGACTACTGGCATAAGAACTGGGCCAGCAAGAGGGATGTTCACCATTTCCCTGGGACATAGGACAGTTCCTGGTACACAGAAGATAGATACTCAATAAACACTGTAGGGTACTATTAGGTAACTTGATTAGGTAGGATCCCCTCTCCCCTTCACAAATTTTTTTTTTCTTTTTTTTTTTGAGACAGAGTTTCGCTCTTGTTACCCAGGCTGGAGTGCAATGGTGCGATCTCGGCTCACCGCAACCTCCGCCTCCTGGGTTCAGGCAATTCTCCTGCCTCAGCCTCCTGAGTAGCTGGGATTACAGGCACGTGCCACCATGCCCAGCTAATTTTTTGTATTTTTAGTAGAGACGGGGTTTCACTATGTTGACCGGGATGGTCTCGATCTCTTGACCTCGTGATCCACCCGCCTCGGCCTCCCAAAGTGCTGGGATTACAGGCTTGAGCCACCACGCCCGGCCCCCTTCACAAATTTTATTCTCAAGGGCAGAAGAGTGGTTTTAACAAAACATCACCTTTGGTTATGACCTACTATGTGCCAAATATTTTCCAAAGATTCTCTAATCCTCACCACAGCCCTGCAAAGTTAGCATTGCTAACCTCATCTGACAAATAAAACACGTAAATTTCAGAGGGGCCCAATAACAGAGACGGCAAATAACAAGATACTAACATCATCCTCATTCTCAAGAAACTTTCCTGGTTTGGGATGGATGAGAAGTAAAATGGAATTCTTTTTCTTTAAAACAAAGATTAAAAAGTCAAGTAAAAGCAATATTTATCTTTATTTTTGGATTATCATTTTAACTGGCTTTCTCAATGAATACCAAGATTGACATTTGTCTTTATCCTTGTTTTAAAAAACAATTGTTAATATTTAGCAATGTTTAATGATTACCAAATGATTAACTTGTTAATCCACGTTACAAATCTACATATACAAAATTTTTGACTTGTGCTCAGACATGTTTTTAAAATTAGCTACACATCTTAACAACAAAGTACAACAATCAAGAAGAAATTCTCTAGTAGGGCCGGGCGCGGTGGCTCAAGCCTGTAATCCCAGCACTTTGGGAGGCCGAGGTGGGTGGATCACGAGGTCAAGAGATCGAGACCATCCTGGTCAACATGGTGAAACCCCGTCTCTACTAAAAATACAAAAAATTAGCTAGACATGGTGGCACGTGCCTGCAATCCCAGCTACTCAGGAGGTTGAGGCAGGAGAATTGCCTGAACCCAGGAGGCGGAGGTTGCGGTGAGCCGAGATCGCGCCATTGCACACTCCAGCCTGGGTAACAAGAGCGAAACTCCGCTTCAAAAAAAAAAAAAAAAAAGAAGAAGAAATTGTCTAAATAAATATGACTGGTCTATTAAATGAATACAGCCATTTTTATTTCTTTAAAATATGGCTGGCAGAGAATAAATATATTGAGATATATTTCTTGATATATATATAATAAAAAAGAAATTCAAAGTATATATATTTATGTAAATATATAATAGAAAATATATTATGTTCTTATACATATCAACAGTCAATTGTAAAAACTATGATTATTCCATGATCTTTTTTGTCAAAACATTAAAAACTCTATTGTAAGTTACAGATACAACTTATATAGTTGTAAGTTACAGATATTAAACTTGTAAGTTACATAGTAAATTATAAGTATAAAGAAATGAATAAATTATAAAACTAATATTTAGTACACTGTAATTTAAAACATTAGAAACACTAAGAATGAAAAATATTTCATTTTTTTTGTAAAAAAAAAGTATCAAGAAACTTGAACGCTGCTTGCCTTCTTGTCATATAACTTAAGATACAGAATATCTCTTCTATCCCTGGTGCATTGCCATATATCTTCCTAATTCTAAACCAACTTCTGACATTGTATCCTTTGCACTTTCAATGTTGTGAAATATCTCCAAGGTTTCCTTTAATGGGAAGTTTCTGCAGACATCACTTCCTCCGGGATACTGTCATACTTTTCATCACAGCCACTCCATCATTAATGTTGATAAGTTCGCCTGCACTGAGACCTGTGGCTGCATACCTACAGTCCCTTGAATGGTGACAGTGTCAGCGTTCCCATGGTCAGCTACTTCTATGCTCCATTTATGTTCAATTTCAATTTCTCTTCCAAAGTTGTTGCTTTTTGTTTCTTTGCACCTTCATCTTTGGTGGGTTAATTCTTCAGTTAATATACTGTAGTAACTGAAATTTAAGCCATGTTGTTTGGGGATTGATGTTAACTAAACCATGGTTACTGCAATCTGTGCATACAGCAGCAGTGCAAAAGGAAAATTGCCTGCAAGTGTATATACACGTTTCATAAACACACATACATGCGTACATTCACATGTGGTAAAAATAAAGAAAACCTCTCTGGGAAAGAAGGGAATGAGTTAAGAGGAGTAGAACTTCAAAGGTATTTATATTTTATTTCTTTATAAAGAGGATATGAAGTTAAATCTGGTGTTGAGTACATGTGCATTTTCTCTTTTCCCTTTTCTCTCCACATGAAATTTCATAATTTAAGAATTCAATCTCTTAAAAAACAAAACAAAACAAAAAACAAGAGCAACAAAACTATCTGAATGATTTAAAAAATATTTTTTTATGCCTGGGTAGAAAAGTAGATAGAGTGAACTCTACAGGATGTTTAAATAATTATAGCACTCTCTGTACTCCACAACACCCTCGTCCTCCTCTACCCATCCCATGCTACTGCTTTGGGCTTTGCACTTAGTAACAATCTCCAGTTCTTACCTGAATATCAGTTAAGTGCAACATTGTCTTCTTATAAGAAAGGACATCAAAATCTGTTGCTTTCCAGATTACATGATTGAAAAATTCACCTACTTTTGTCTTTTTGGTAATGACTATAAGATAATTACCTGCAAAAAGCAAGCCAAACACACATAATTATAAAAACAGTAATTCTAAAGGTAGAAATTAGAGTCCTTATTGTTTAACTTTAAAGACTAGTAGAATAAGACTATACTGTGCCACTCAGATAAAAGGTCCATTTTTAAAGCAACCTTATAATTTATGAATAAAAAGACCAGAATATTATTTAGAAAAATTCTTACTGAAAGGTCACATTTTTCTGGAAAAAAGCTAAAAGCAAATGCTTTTCATAATCAAAGGATTTGTCATAGTAAATGGAAAGCAGAGAAAGAAAATACCTCTCTCTCTCTCTCAATACCCCCAAGGCATATAGGCCTCTACTAATCACTTCCCAGCAGGTAGTTTAAAGCATCAAGTCATGAGATCTGACACTACAGGGCAATGTCCCTTCTATATCCCTCCTATGTTCTTCACGTAACTCTAAATGGTAGAGAAATGTGCTGGGGCAGTATATCTAACTGGCTGCCACAATATTACAAGGATGAGTGGTCAAGAATCAAGGAGTTATCACAACATTATGCACAATACACCAATCCTGACCTTGCCACCTCCTCACCCCACAAATATATAAAACAGAGTAACCCTTTCCTACTCAATTAATTCTTCAGGTCTGTTCAACACTCTACCCACAAGTGCCCTCTCTGGAAGTTTTCCCATGTACATGTCTCTCTCCTAAAACTTGTCACACAGTACTGCAGTAATTCACTATTTACACGCCTCTCTCATTGGACTGTGAACTGAGGGGCAAAATGGACTTTCATCCTTTATAACTCAGCATCTAGCATGTGCCTGAAACAATAGCAATCTCAAACAAGCTCAATGAAATTAAATCTAAACAAAAAGCACCTTCTTAACAACTCAGAACCAAGTAATATCCGCTAACATGCACTATGTCCTATTAGCACAGGGCTGAAGGTGTAGAATACCCTGGTCCATTGATGCATTAAAAATTGTGTTTACGAGGCCGGGCGCGGTGGCTCAAGCCTGTAATCCCAGCACTTTGGGAGGCCGAGGCAGGTGGATCACGAGGTCGAGAGATTGAGACCATCCTGGTCAACATGGTGAAACCCCGTCTCTACTAAAAAACACAAAAAAGTAGCTGGGCATGGTGGCGCTTGCCTGTAATCCCAGCTAGTCAGGAGGCTGAGGCAAGAGAATTGCTTGAACCCAGGAGGCGGAGGTTGCGGTGAGCCGAGATCGCGCCATTGCACTCCAGCCTGGGCAACAAGAGCGAAACTCCGTCTCAAAAAAAAAAAATTGTGTTTACATACTCTTGGAATTTGTGAAAAACATCTAGCTAAGGATTTCATCTCTAACTGAAACAAAACAAAATACGAAACCTTTTTTTTAAATAATAAACCTCATGCTGATAAATTTTACCATTTGGAGAGTATTTCTTTCATAAGTTAATGACAAATACTTAACCAAGAGATTTATTGCCTAAAACATGATAGAAAGTATTACTTCATCATATGCTCACTCTAATATTGTCAATTTAAGTACCTTGTTTAATTATCTTCTTTGCCCATCTTAGCTTATTTTCTTACCTGCCACCAGATGGATTGTGCCCAGTATACCAAATATTGGTCTTGTGACAGCTGAAGGAGGAACATCTTTCTTGACTTGAAAAGAAAGAAAAATCACATAGAAAAAGCTTACCAACAGAAATAGAAATTTAGTCTGATTTCAATAGTTACTTCAACTAAATCAATTTGCATCGTTTGTTCTAAGAAAAGCAACATTCCTCAACTTAAATGCACTATTCATAGAGCTGTAAGTTATGTAAACTGGAGAGTAACAGCAATGAAACTGTGATAACTCCTAGAATATGTTAGGTTCTTTAATGGAAGAAAAAAACCGTCCTATTAGAAATGGCATAGTCTGCATTCCCAGTGATGAAAAGAAATTGGCTAAGAAACTGTCAGCAAGTCAGTCTCAATACTGACTTTGTGTGGAAGTATTTCATTGTATGTCTTACTGATGACTGTTTGGCATCATCATCTTTACATTCAAACTATTCATGACCTTTAACTTTTCAGTCTATTCAAATGGGTCTGCAATCTCAACCTACAAATAAAATGTTACTGAAAGCTCAAGAACAACTGAAAACATACCCACGTTAAAGCTCTTGAAAGACATTAGGTTATATCAACATGGTATAAAGAAGTAGTATAATTTAAACTTTAGGAGAAGTGTACTAACACTGGTTAAAAACAATCAGCTATCTTGCAACAAGCAGCCACCAAGCAACAGACAAATAGGAAACGTCAAATTATCATACTAAAACAGAGCTCTATTTCCATTTGATCAAAGACAAACTATACATAGAACCTACCAGAATTACCACGTAATCAAAACACAGAAATTTTATAGCCATAATTTTATTACACCCCATTATCCCACAGAACATATTTTCATATTTCACTTTATCCACTGAAAGGCTATTTACTGAATACCTACTCTATGGTTATTCAAATATTATACTTTAAGAAGAAAACAAATATAAAACTCTGGAGGTAAATTAGAATCTTTAAACAAACAAAATATGAAATTCCAAATATTATAACACATGGTACATTAATTTGTCACCAAAGTTATTCCATATTTATCTATTCAGAAGTCAGGCTGTTCCACACAAGTGAAAAAAAGTTTGTTTTCCACATCCCGGAAAAGCAAAAAACAAAATATAACTGGATAGGTAGATAAAACTTAGAAACATCATTTGGCTAAGAACACCTACAAGTTTTAGTCAGTGACATATATTTTATTTTTCATTTATTAAATTATCTAAACCAATCCTGATAAAATTCAGCTAAGGGAAAAAATAAATAAATATTATGTTTTTAAATCCTTACAGACAGTAAAATGCTATCTAAAATTTTCAAGATCAATTCTCCTTTTCACAAAGGAGACAGCATAAAATTGAAGCACAAAAATTACAAGTTGGTGCAAAAGTAATTGCGGTTTTTGCCATTACTTTTTTTTTTTTGAGACAGCGTTTCGCTCTGGTTACCCAGGCTGGAGTGCAATGGCGCAATCTCGGCTCACCGCAACCTCCGCCTCCTGGGTTCAGGCAATTCTCCTGCCTCAGCCTCCTGAGTAGCTGGGATTACAGGCACACGCCACCATGCCCAGCTAATTTTTTGTATTTTTAGTAGAGACGGGGTTTCACCATGTTGACCAGGAT
Source organism: Saimiri boliviensis (assembly GCF_048565385.1). NCBI lineage: Eukaryota > Metazoa > Chordata > Mammalia > Primates > Cebidae > Saimiri > Saimiri boliviensis. The sequence goes on from NC_133456.1 coordinate 15,928,258, forward strand.
GATCTCGATCTCTTGACCTTGTGATCTACCCGCCTCGGCCTCCCAAAGTGCTGGGATTATAGGCTTGAGCCACCGCGCCCGGCTTGCCATTACTTTTCATGGCAAAAACCACAATTACTTTTGCACCAACCTATAAATAAGGTAGCAAGAATTAAAATTTTAATGGGAATGCCCTCAGAGATCCACACATTGACACACCTCTGATTTATGTTTTTTAATTATTATAATTTATGTATTAAATCTTTCTCCCCAAACTTCTAAATCTGGCTGTAAAATACCTGCAAGGGTAACCTCTGTGGATACACGGTCAATGGTAAGAACATCATCTGCTCCATCATCACAAGCTTCCACATAAAATTTTTCAGGCGTAATATGCCTAAGAAGAAATGTAAAACATAAATAACTAAAACAAATGAAATGAAGACTTCTAAAAAACCACTTATTATAACAATTACGGAGTATAACTTTGACATCATTTTCCTAGCTTCCCAACAGATGAAGCTGTTAAGTTTGCTGTCCTCATGAGTTCACGGCAACTCTTTTCACTTGTACATTTGATGCTGACAAGGTTTTGATTTGCTATGAAACCATCAATTTAACTTATACACAAATATCACAATCAAACCTAGTTTATAATATTCAACAGAGTACAGAAGGCAACGTAGCACAGTAGGAACACTCTAAAGAACCAGACTACCAGTACTGTGTGACCTTAGGCAAATTACTCATTCTCTCTGATCCTCTTATTCCCTTAACTGTAAAATAATGATAATACCAGATTCATCATGCAGCATCGTGTGAATTAAATGAGCTAATCTTTGGTAAGCACTTTGAACATCTGACACATAGTAAGCAAGAGGTATCAGCTAAAAATAATAAGAAATGATTTTAAAAATATTTCCAGGAAATTTTAAAAAATAAATTAACATTCAGGTGGGGTGGGTTTTTTTGTAGAAACCCACATATATGTTCCTGAAAATAAACTTCTCATTCTGCAAAATAAAAAAATAAATGAAGTAGAAATAGGGTTGAGAGAGACTACTTAAAATTTATGCAACTTTGTTATTAGAGTCTAACAAAAGTTAACAGTTGGTTTCTCAAGAGATAAATAGTTCAGGCAAGCAACTCAGCATGGTCAGGGACTAACTCAGGATATAGTAAATATCAACAAAGTAAAATGCATTTGAATTTGCAGGCACTAAAACGATAAAGACTGAAGTAGATACAACTCCAAGCCACTGATTAAGACTGTTGTGAAGGTAGGCACAGGGGAAGATACGACCTTTCAGAAGCTGAGCAAGGATGGGAAGGGAAGCTGAGTCCAAAAGTTTCTTTTTCCAGAAACTAATCTTTATTGTTCACAAACAAGATTTAAAAGAATTTCCATCTGTTCTATCTGTGCAGCAGCCAATCTGAGGGTTTTTTCCTTTCCTTTTTAATTCTACTCCTACTTGCCTATGAAAAACCTTATTCAAACCCACACAACCATAATGGACATCATTTTCCATTTACCAATTGTGTATAAGCTATTTGGTATTATAGAAAAATGTCCTGTAGCAAAACAAACTGTATTGACTATTTTTGACTGTAAGTTCTCTGAGGAATAATCAATCCTTAATTATCCAAATATAATTTACAACCTTTTACGGTTCATCTGTAACTAACTAAACATTAGGCTAGTTTCCTTCATTTGGGGGGATATGCTAAGTGAAAGAAAATCAGTACAACAAAGAAAGCAAATCTGCTTCAAATACAGCAATCTTCAATTCAACCTAAATATAACAGTTCATTCTTTTTATTACTGAATAGCATTCCACTGTGTGGATATATCATCATTTGTCCATCCATTCACTTGTTAATGGTTATTTGAGTAACTTCTGGTTTGGGGTTACTACGAACAAAGGAAAGGTTTTAGGAACACTTTTGCAAAAAGTCTTAAGGCAGATGTTCATGTATCTCGTATCTTGGATAACTCCCTAAAAGTGAAACGGCTGGATCATATGGCATATATGTTTAACTTGTGCAGAAAGGGAGAAAAAGGAGGGATTACAGCCATGAGGAAACATTTCTGGGTGACGGATACATTCACTATTATAATACTGGAAATGGTTTCATGGGTGTAAATGTCAAAATTTATCAAACTGTACACTTGAGATGTGTGTACTTTACTGTATGTCAACTAAACTTCAATAAAGCTATAAAAATAAAACAAAGTGAAAGGTCCTAAAACAAAAGAAATATAAAGAACTTCCAGTCATCTAGTCTTACACCATTTTTTAAAAATCCAGTATTTCAGTCCATACCTACAAAAGATGTTTTATGGAAGCATAAGTCGCATTCCAAGTGTAAGTCAGTGACATGTACTGAAAGGCTACCACTTACTAAGCATTACACAAGCACCAGGGCAATGTGGCAGGTGACGAATACTTTCCAGGGACAGCTGAGCCAGAAGTTTAGAGGTTTGGGGACTCACTGATAGTACATATGAAATTGGGATTCAAACCAGTTTTGTAAAAGTTTAAAAGTTCTAATTTTTTTCACCATACTATATTACTAGAGTTTGAAGACATCATTCTTTGGTAGACTGGCACAGATACGTTGTTGTGTTCAAAATAGTCCCTGGTTAAGGAAAAAAAAAAAAACCAAAGAAATGTTTAAAAACTCTGGTTTAATAAAACTTAAAGACTTTCCATTTAAAAGAGCTGTTTAAAAGTTTTGTTACCTCGACACCCAAACACTGAGGCATCTAAAATTTCATTTGAGGAAAGGATTTCATTCCTTGCTGTCAGTCTCAGTTTTCTCTCCATTAAAGAGAGATAGAGGCTGGGTGTGGTGGCTCATGTCCGTAATCCCAGCACTTTGGGAGTCTCAGGCAGGTGGATCATTTGCTGTCAGGAGTTCAAGACCAGCCCGGCCAACATGGTGAAACCCCAAAATACAGAAATTAGCCAGCCATGATGGTGCATGCCTGCAGTCCCAGCTACTCAGGAAGCTGAGGCATGAGAATTGCTTAAGCCCAGGAGACAGAGGTTGCAGTGAGTGGAGACAGCGCCAATGCACTCCAGCCTGGGCAACAGAGTGAGACTCTGTCTCAAAAATATAATAATTAAAACAAAATAAAAAGAGATAGAACTGATAGGTGAGAGTGGATGATAGAATACACATGATATGCTCAGCACTAAGAGGGGACTCCATGAAATACAGGCATTATTTAAATTTTACTAAATGGTTTCAGAACACTGGGTTTTAATGTTGTTTTTTTACACTTCCACCATCCTTAGTCTCTTGACAAAGCCATCACCACTGCTCCTATTTGGCTGCTTTATTTTTACGTCTAGGACAAACTTACAGGTTTCAGATAAGGTCTGAGGAAGGTGACACAGTTTTGACCACAGAGTAAAAGTCCATGAGCTTTATTACATCCATTTCTTCATAATACTCATCCGGTCGCCCAGGCTACAGTGCAATGGTGCCATCTCGGCTCACTGTAAACTCTGCCTTCTGGGTCCAAATGATTTTGCCTCGGCCTCTCCTGGGATTACAGAAGCCTGTCATCACGCCCAGCCAATTTTTGTATCTGTAGTAGAGACGGGGTTTCATCACGTTGGCAAGGCTGGTCTCGAACTACTGACCTCACTGTCCACCCGCCTCGGCCTCCCAAAGAGCTAGGATCACAGGTATGAGCCACTGCACTCGGCCAGGCCTACATCTTTTAAGTACAAAGCTGCACTCTGGAGGAAAGAGTTGCCATAATTTATTTCTCCACATAAAGGGTGTGTTATCTCTTCAATAACTAATGCTACTTTTCATATAAAAAGATGATTATTCACCAATCTCAGAAATCAAATTCCTCCACTTTTTAGGCACAAACACACAAAGCTTGCATCTAAATAAACAGCTAACAGAGAAATGCATATTGCTTGCTCTGGAGAGCATACCCCTTCTACACTCTGACCACCTATATTTACATAAATGCATTTAAACTCCTTACCTGTAAGACCTTTAAAATGAAAATTATTTGGACAAAAATCAATGAACTGAAAAGTCACACTTGTTTCAACATACAAGGTTGGGGATATAACCTAATAGGTACATTTCAGTCAGAATAAAGTATTTTATTATAAAATCAAGTGTTTATAAGAGCACTTACATACTGTATTAGGGTAAAAAAAATTTTTTTTAATAAGAAAAGAGCACAAAAGTCATATGCACACACAGAAAAAACTACCTCCATTAGAAGCAATTACAAGTTTTTCTTGGCTGGGCACAGTAGTAGCTCACGCCTGTAACCCCAGCACTTTGGGAGGTGGAGGTGGGCAGATCATTTGAGGTCAGGAGTTCAAGACCAGCCTGGTTGACATGGTGAAACCCTGTCTCTACTAAAAATACAAAAATTAGCCAGGCGTGGTGGTGCATGCCTGTAATCTCCACTACTTGCTAGGCTGAGGCAGCAGAATTGCTTGAATCCACCTGATGGAAGCTGCAGTGAGCCAAAATCACATCATTACACTTCAGCCTAGGTGACAGAGCAAGACTCCATCTAAAAAAAAAAAAAAAGATTTTCTCAATTTGGCATTTAAATTTAAAACTGATTTGGAAGGATGTGAGATTAAAACATACATCTTAGATTAGGACTTCAAATAATTTACCAGATATATATATACAGCTATAGAACTAGGCCTAGTTACATTCCTAATAACCACTGTCAAAGCTTATGACTTTACTATGTGCTCAGAATCCCTAAAATTACAAAGTTAGATAATGAACCTTATTTTAAAAAGAAATATATAATACCCCCAAGTCTGGATAGACACATTTGAAATAAGACAACAAATTAAAATTTTAATTGAGGTAGAACGAAATGAATTTCTACAGTGAAAACCCTCTGCAGAAGCCTTGATCTTCTCTCAGAAGACAGAATCTGGCGAGTATTACCAGGTGGATGCAGGCTGTAGACAGATACTAGCTACTTAAATGCAGGTTTGGAAAAGAAAAAGTGCTTGGAAATAGGCTAATTAACTCGGATACCACAGAATTGAATTGTCTACGAGGTGAGAGTCAACAAAATAAGCAGATTCCAGTAGCAGAATGCCAAGACACTTCAAGAACTAGAGGGAAAAGGCAGTAAGAACTAGTCGGAGGAGATGTGGGGAAGCTGGGGTTGTAGGGGTGGGATGGGGCAAGTAAGGCAGTGACACTGACTTAAAAAGGGGTGTAAAGGCAGTTCAAAGTTTCTATCAGACCACCACCCAAATCCAGACTTTCCAGACACCTGTCCTCCTTGACTCAGGGATTTAATGTTTAGAACAGTTTGACAAGACAGTCTATGGATTCCAGACACCAGGCACAGCTGAGTACTAGGTGAGAGTATCAAGTGAAGTGTGAAGACAGAGAAGGTCTGCTTACAGACTGGTAAAACCCCTCCAACCTGCTTCCTCTGCCAGGCTCCCACAATGCCGGTGGCCAAGCTTACATCATCCTGCCCCCTGACCCTGCCCACAACTCCCACGGGGAGTTTTTAAGATTGTGTCTGAAGAAACTGATTGGTCCAAGGTCAGGTGACGTGGCTCACACCTATAATCCCAGCATTTTGGGAGGCCAAGGCCAGCAGAGCACTTGAGCCAATGAGTTCGAGACCAGCTGGGCAAAAAGTCAAGACTCCATCGCTATAAGAAATGCAAAAATCGGCCCAGTGTGGTAGCACGTGCCTGTACTCCAAGTTACTCAGGAGGCTGAGGTAGGAGGACTGCTTGAGGCCAGGAGGTGGAGGTTACAGTGAGCCGTGATCGCACTACTGCATTCCAGACTGGGCAACAGAACTGTCAAAAAGGAGAGGAAAGGGGAAAGGAAAAAAAGAAAAAGAAAAAGAAAAGAGGGAAGAAACTGGCCCAACAGAAAAATGTTAGAAACTGCTGATATTTAGAGGTCCCCAATGAATTTCCACACAATCACTCTACAGTGAGGGCCATCAGTTGACACAGTACCTCATTCTTAAAAATGAAATGACAACCAAGGATCACCAGATATTTGAAGAAAGGATTTATCACAGCAGACAGACCAAAACAAGCAGAAAAAAATAACTTTGGGCAAATAAAGTATGCTGAAAATAGTAAAACTCCAAAACACATTTATAATTGATAGCCTCAGAAGATATTGCATTCATGAAACAAGAAGAGGGTAAAAGCATGCATTAACATGTTCTTGGACTGATCATAGAAATAATATTTTGAAAATTTAACAGAAGGATTGGAAGATAAAATCGAAGTACTCTCCTTAAGAGGCTAAAAAGAAATGCAAAGTAGGATGGCATAGGAAGGAAAGAGAGGAAGGAAAGGAAAGAAGGAGAGAAAGGAGGAGGGGGAGGAGGGAAAAATGGGAGAAAAAAGGGGGGAAAAGTAAGAAAATGGTACAATCCAGGATGTTCAGCATCCATGCAGCAGGAATTCCAGAATATATTTTTTAAAAAAGGAAGAAATTATCAAAGAATACAAAAAACAAACCAACAACAACAACAAAAAACCCACTCAGACCAAAAAAGACCCACTAAATGGAAACACATATACGAGGGCATATTAAACATAGAATTTCAAAACCCTACAAAGAGACAATTCTAGTTTCCCTCCACCCAGAAAAAATTAAAGTAAAAGAAGCAGTGAAGTATTCAACAACCGCTGTATGAGCAAAGCACCAGCAAGATCTTTAAAATTCTGAAGGATAATAATTTCCAATTAAGAATGTTATACCTAGTCATACTTACCAAAAAAGTGTGAGGGCAGAATGAAAATTTTCAGATACACATTCTCAAAAGTTACATTTCGCTTTTTCTTAGAAGGGAGGAAAGCCGTGTTCCACCAAAATAAGAGAGGAAACCCAACAAAGTTAGATCTGAAATTCAAAATACGAGGTAAAAGGAATTCTCATGACGATGGTGATGAGAGGTCCCAAGATAATAGTTATACAACAGGGCTAAAGAAGAACCAGCCCAGATTAAAAGCAGGAGAGAGGGCTCCCAAGGGTAAGCCTCAGACAAGAAAATGACATGTTTCAGAGGAATGATGTTGCTCTTTCAGAGAAATTGCAGACTGATTTGCAACAGGTACATATTAAAAAGTCAAGCAAATAAAAAGAACTAAGGCAATTTTTAATTCTAGGAAAAACAAAACATTTTTATAAGGAAATGTAATTAGGATACACCATGAGGCTTCACTCGAACCACAGCTACATAATCGTAACATTGTGAACACTGACTATCTGACTATAACTATATGGAGAAAAAAAGAAGAGGCACAAAAGCAAAATCCTCATCTTCTGCAATAGGAAGTCATCAGATTACTAAAACCGGTAAAAATGAGGAAACAGCAACATAAGCATTTTTATAAATATTGAGTAAAATACCAGAAGTCACTTAAAAAGTAGATGCCTCTGTTTTAGAAGTTTTGTATACTACTTACTTTTAAACCACATACATAAGATTGAAATAAAAATAAAGTTTAAAAAATGTATTATAGGCCGGATGTGGTGGCTCATGCCAGTAATCCCAGCACTTTGGGAGGCCAAGGCGGGTGGATTACAAGGTCAGGAGATTGGGATCATCCTGACCAACATGGTGAAATGCCATCTCTACTAAAACACACACACACACACACACACACACACACACACACACACACACACAAATTAGCCAGGTGTGGTGCCGTGTGCCTGCAGTCCCAGCTACTCAGGAGGCTGAGGCAGGGGAATCACTTGAACCCGGGAGGCCAAGCCTGAAGTAAGCTGAGACTGTATCACTGCACTCCAGACTGATGCCAGAGCAAGACTCCATCTCAAAAGAAAATATCAAAAAGTATTATAACAAAAAAATATAAAAATAAGAGTAATCACGGATCAAGGTAGGGATGTCTTGCTCAAAAGTTCTGAGGCCTTTGCTTAATCTTCTCTCTCAGAGAGATGCTGCTGGAATCTAAGTTGCTGATGCTATCACCAGCCTATTCTGATAATGTCACTGAAAGTGGTATCCCTAGGCTTACGAATTGGAGCAATGAAAACATGAACAGTGACTGCCAGGGAATTAACATCTCTAGGGATGGTAATTTTAAGTAATGACTCACAATTCTGTTAATCGTAACAGCAGGTGTCATCCCAACTCACAGGCACCTATATATTATACGCCCTTACTGTTATCGTCTTCTCCTTTTATTTCCCACCACTTTTGTATTGGTCTTAATACTGATCTGAAGTATAATTGCTTTATGTAGTAAATTTTATTCTACACGTTTTATGCTTCCTAGGCTTCATTTCAAAAGCCAGTGAAATTAACTTTAACTCTCTAGCACTTGCAGTCAAAAACAATGAGTAAACATTCACTGGTGAAATTTTTGCTGGTGTGTATTGTTTTATTGCTATTTTTGTGTTTAAATCTTCACCGAACAAGCTATAGCATTACTTATTTTATCAAACAGATTTCAGAAGACAAGATTCAATTCAAGAAGATTATTTGGTCAAACTATACTGTCGATAACAGATCTTTAAGGTTCAAAGTAATACTGTATACTAAAAAGGGTTCTGGTCCTACATAAACTATCTGGTGAGGTGATCAGACTCCAATTCACCATTAACTCTAACTGAAAAAGAATCCTACCAAGTTTCTGTCAAGACAAGAAGATTCAGTATCTACCCAGAGTTCTGGTTCCTGTTAATAAGACACAAACTATGGAAGATATATCAAAATAGCATAATACTTGTATAGTAATTGCTTCTATTTTGACTACCTTCATTCAGCTGGTTAATTTGCTTTTAAGAATTACTGTCCAACCATATGATAAAAAAAAAAAAGTGGCTGGATACAGCGGCTCATGCCTGTAATTCCAGCACTTCGGGAGGCTGAGGCAGGAGGACTGCTTGAGCCCAGGAATTTGAGAGCAGCTTGGGCAACATGGCAAAACCCTGTTTCTACAAAAAATATAAAAATTAGCCAGGTGTGGTGGCATGCACCTGTGGCTTCAGCTACTCAAGAGGCTGAGGTGAGAGCATCATCTGAACCTGAAACACAGAGGCTCACCTGAACCTGGGAGGCAGAGACTGCTGTGAGCCAAGATCGCACCACTGCACTCCAGCCTGGGCAAAAGAGCAAGACCCTGACATAAAAAAAAGAAAAGGAAAGGGAAAAGGGTAAAGTGACCAGGAACCAGGACAAGACAAGACAAGACAAAGCAGGAGGATCGTTTGAGGCCAGGAGTTTGACACTGGCCTGGACAACACAGCCAGATCTCATCTCTACAAAAAATGTCGAAACAAAAGACAGAACCAACAGTTAAGCTGCTTCCTCCTTTTTGATTGTTGTGAATAATGCTGCTATGAACATGAGTATACAAATCTCTCTTTGAGACCTTACTTTCAATTACTTTGAGTATCCCAGAAGTGGAATTGGGACTACAAGCTAAATTCAACCAAGGCAGTTCTGGCTATTATGCTTAATACAAATGCATTTACTCTTATAGTCACCTGGGATTCAACAGCTCTTAAGAGTGCTTTTAAAAAATTAGCCTTGTTAAATTTTAAGAAAAGCAATATATTTAATAATAATATTAACATCAAATATTTTTATTTTCTTTCAGTGTTGTCATTGTGATTTTCCAGTGTCTGAAACATTTATCTCCCATGTCACATTCACGTCTTATTTCAGGCAACAACTAACCTTTTTAAAATCCTGTCAAATCAATGAGTAAAACTGGCCTACTTCAAAAATATTACCACTTACTAACCTCACATTCATTAAAATGGCTATTATCTAGAAGAAAGAAAGAAGAAAAAAAAAACCAGGATAGAAAATAAAAAGTGTTGGCTAGAATGTGGAGAAGTTGGAATCCTGGTGCTTTGTGGGTGGGAATTTAAAATGGTGTAGCCACTACGGGAAAACAGTATGGTGGCCCTCTAAAAATCAAAAATAGAATTCCAATATGACCCAATAATTCCACTTCTGGGCATAGACTCAAAATAATTCAAAGTAGGGTTTCAGAAAGATGTTTGTATACTCACATTCACACTAGCATTACTCACAATAGCCAAAAAGGTAAAAGCAATCTATGTGTCCAACAACAAATGAGCAAACAAAATGTGGTACATATATATGATGGAATATTTTTCAGCCTTAAAAAGGAAATTCTGACACATGCTACAAAATGGATGAACCTTAAGGACATTATGCTAAGTGAAATAAAGCAGTCACAGAAGGACAAATACTCCATAATTCTACTTCATGAGGCATCTAGAGTAATCAAGTTTATATTAATGGCAAGTAGAATGGTGGTTGTCAGGGACTGGGAGGATACAGAAATGGGGAGTTGTTTAATGGGTACAGGATGAAAAGAGTTTTGGTGATGAATGGTGACAGTGGTTGTACAACAACATTAATGTCCTTACTGCCCTGACTTGTACACTTAAAAATGGTTAAGAGAGTAACTTTTATGTTTTATTTTACAGCAATTTTTAAAAATAATGAAACCACTATTTGCATAGGAGCATGGTGATTGTCATGTTATAAAACTGTAGCAAGAACATATTCCCTCAAAAATGTTACATAAAGAATTTGGCCAGGCGTGGTGGCTCATGCCTGTAATCCCAGCACTCTGGGAGGCCAAGGCGGGTGGATCATTTCAGGTCAGGAGTTCAAGACCAGCCTGGTCAACATGGTGAAACCCTGTCTCTACTAACAATAATTAGCCAAGCCTAGTGGTACATGCCTGTAGTCCCAGCTACTCAGAAGGCTGAGGCATGAAAATCACTTGAAGGCCGGGCGCGGTGGCTCAAGCCTGTAATCCCAGCACTTCGGGAGGCCGAGGCCGGTGGATCACGAGGTCAAGAGATCGAGACCATCCTGGTCAACATGGTGAAACCCCGTCTCTACTAAAAATACAAAAAATTAGCTGGGCATGGTGGCGCGTGCCTGTAATCCCAGCTACTCAGGAGGCTGAGGCAGGAGAATTGCCTGAACCCAGGAGGCGAGGTTGCGGTGAGACGAGATCGCGCCATTGCACACTCCAGCCTGGGTAACAAGAGCGAAACTCCGTCTCAAAAAAAAAAAAAGAAAAAAGAAAATCACTTGAACCCGAAAGGCAGAGGTTGTGGTGAGCCAGGATCGCGCACCCGGAACTTGAGCTTAAAACAAGCACACCGGTCGGGGGTGGTGGCTCACACCTGGAATCCCTGCACTTTGGGAAGCCAAGGCAGGTGGATCATCTGAGGTCAGGAATTTGAGACCAACCTGATGAAACCCCATCTCTACTAAAAATTTAAAAAATTAGCCGGGTATGGTGGCAGGTGCCTGTAATCCCAGCTACTGGGGAGGCCTGAGGCAGGAGAATCACTTGAACCCGGGAGCCAGAGGTTGCAGTGAGCTGAGGTAGCACCATTGCACTCCAGTCTGGGCAACAAGAGTGAAACTCCATCTCAAAAAAGAGAAACAAACAAACAAACAAACAAAAACCAAAAAAAAAAAAAAAAAAAACACAGGCATACCACGTCATTTGATGTAGCCTAGCACTAAACTCGGCTAGCCAGGTAAGCTTAGGTAAGCCTGAACTAGCCTGAACTCCCAGTTAACTAATGCTTTGGATACAAACCCCACATTGTCTGTGCCAAAACTCATGAGGATAATCTTTTTTTTTTTTTTTGAGACGGAGGTTCGCTCTTGTTACCCAGGCTGGAGTGCAATGGCACAATCTCGGCTCACTACAACCTCCGCCTCCTGGGTTCAGGCAATTCTCCTGCCTCAGCCTCCTGAGTAGTTGGGATTACAGACACGCGCCACCATGCCCAGCTAATTTTTTGTATTTTTAGTAGAGACGGGGTTTCACCATGTTGACCAGGATGGTCTCGATCTCCTGACCTTGTGATCCACCCGCCTCGGCCTCCCAAAGTGCTGGGATTACAGGCTTGAGCCACCGCGCCCGGCGATTCATGAGGATAATCTTAACTGCCCTACACCCTTCCCTCCACTGAGAGAGTCCTGTGAACAATATGAATGTTCATTGCACTGAACAGATTACATGTGTTTTATAAGTTATCTTAGGTTACATCTGTTCTCAAGGTTGGATCATATCTGCCCTGACTGATGACCTCAGTTACGAAACTTAAGAAAGGCAACTTCCTGAGGAAACAGTATTCTTCAGAAGCCTGCTGCAGCCTGATTCAGTATCTAAGGGATTCCCTGCCTTACACCTAGTTTCAACTGATCTTTTAGAAGAAAACATCGCTTTAAATGTTTCCAATAATGCATTTCCATTCTAATTATTTTGCAATTTCAAATATCACTGTCTAACATTATCCATGCCTATACAAATGACTTAAAAAGAAAAATGGAGCCGTAACAGGATATTTAGAACTGCCTGGAAGTGTAAAAAGTATGAATTTTAAATTCTGAGCAAATCAATATTGTTTTCCATATTAAAAATTCACATGGATATGTCAACTACATTTGACTGTAAGTGACTCATTTCAATACCTGGCATATCTAAGGACTAAGGCGAGAGCAATCTGATAAGAGATAAAAGGTAATATGGATAATGCAATGGAATGGAAAGATCACTGGACTCTGGACCAGCTGTATTCCAAGGCCACCTCTACCATGGCTTGGCTGTATGACCTGACTTTGTGGCCAAGGGCAATTATTAGACTGTTTTCAACAATGACAGAGAATACCTATCAACCTATGACCTCACAGAGGTACTAGGAAGACAATAACATACATGAAATGACTTTTAAGCTGCTGTTTCTTCAAAAGGATACATTCCAAGTTATCCTAGAGTGTGTTCTTTTTGAAGTGCTAGTCAGTGGTCTATACTGGAAAGTTCCTTGCATTTACTCAATTGATTCACTGAGGGGCTGTTCTGCACAAGGCTCTATGCTAGGTACAGAGGACTAGAGAAGAAAATGTTAAGGTGTAAACTGGTTGGAGAAACAAAGTACAGTCATGTGCTTTGGTCAACGACAGACTACATACATGACGGTGGTACTATAAGCTTATAATACTGTACTTTTACTGTGCCTTTTCTTATTTATATACGTATACATACATAAATCTTTACCATTGTGTTGCAGTTGCCTACAGTATTCAGTATAGTAATATGCTGTACAGGTTTGTAGCTTAGCAACAAGAGGCTATTCCATAAAGCCTAGGTGTGTAGTAGGCTGTACCATCTAGGTTTGTGTAATTATATTTTGATGTCTGTACAAAGAAACTGCCTAACATATTTCTCAGAATGTATCTCTGTTGGTAAGCATCGCATGACTGTGTACATAATGATTTCATTTCTAGATAATAAAATGGGTAGTTCAAACAGTGCTATGCACTGGTCATTCCAGCTTTCCGTCTTCTTGTCCATGAGGAAGTAAGTGCACAGTAAACTGATCCTAAGACACAGAATGTATAAATCATGTAAACATTTGGTGTCTAACCCTATTATAATAATTTTTTGTTTCTGGCTTTGTGTTACCAGAACTCGGTGAAGGAAAAGACGTGGAAAGAAAAGGTTTCTCCAAGAAGGTACCTATAAGGTACACTAAGTACTTCATCTAAACTTTCTTTGGGCCCAACATGGTGGCTCATGCCTGTAATTCCAGCACTTGGGGAGGTCAAGGTGGATGGCTCACTTGAGACCAGGAGATCAGGTTTTGGCAACATGGTGAAACCAAAAAACACAAAAAATCAGCAAGGCATGGTGATGCGCACCTGTAGTCCCAGAGGTTTTGGGGGCTGAGGCGGGAGGATCACTTGAGCCTGGGAGGTTGAGGCTGCAGTGAGCTGACCTAGTGCCACTGCACTCCAGCCTGGGTGACAAAGTGAGACCCTGTCTCACAAAAATAAAAATAAAAATAAAAATAAAAAACTCTCTGTCAAACCTTACAATAATCGTTAAGTATCAACATGCCCATTTTACAGACTGAAACACCAATTCAGAAAGACTAAGTACTATGCCCAGGACAAGCAGTCAAGTTAATATATGAATCCATATCCATTCTGACTAAAAAAAAACCTGAGATCTCTTGGCTCTACCATGGATGTGACCAGTATATAAAGAGAGCAGAGAGGAAGGCATTCTGGGTAGAAGGATCAAAATAATGCCCAAGTTTGAAGCTAGAAGAGTATGACCTAAGTTTTGCAGAAGTGAGGAAAAGGCTGTGGGCAGTTACAGGAAATAAAATTAGGTGACAGACTATCAAGAGGCTAGAATATACAGATGGCTATAAGAAATATAAGCTTGATCCTATAGATAAGATGGAACTGGAAATTGTAAGCAAGAGAGTAGAGGATAAAACCAGAGCATTAAAAAGGTGAAATTCAACAGGGCAGAGATGGGCTGAAAAAAAATGTGTAGCGTAATGCAGAGAGTATTATTTAAAATCCCAAGTAGAATAGGTGTGGTGGTGTGCATCTGTAGTCCTAGCTCCTCGGGAGGCTGAGGTTGGAGGCTTGCTTGAGACTAGGAGTTCGAGGCTGCAGTGAGCTATGATCAAACCACTATACTCCAGTCTGGGCAACAGTATGAGACCTCATCTCTTTAAAAACCAAATGAAACAAAAGGAAAAAACAAGCACTTTAACATTCCGGTAAATCCTTTAGCGGATTCAAAATTCAACTTTTGTAATAAAATAATCAACTTTTAAATAATAGTTAATAAAATAATGAACTTTTGTAATAAAGTTGAACTTTGTACAAAATTCAACTTTTGTAATAAAATAATCAAACTATCTCTTTTACATGGATATTTCTTAAAACACACCTCTAGACACATTTTAAAAACTGGCTACTATCCCCTACCAGTTCTTACACAGAAACCAATTGCACTTCCAAATGCATCCAAAAAAAGAGTACTCCTTAGGGCAGGAGCCACATTTTAAAACCTTCAACAGTAGCTTCAGAGCAGGAATGGCCAAAAGGAAGGAATAAAAATGGAGATTCTAAGTCATAAATCCCTGGATAAAGTTGCAAAACAGTTGTATCTTCACATTTACAGAAACACTCAAAACTTTATTTTTTCAGGGGTTAAAAAGGACTGACAAATGAGTGAATGACTTTCACATAACCCCAGTTTGACTCTATCACCCAAATAATTTAAGAGCTTCCACTTCTCACAAAAATCAATACAAAAACATCATTCTTAGTACTTGAGACAAATTTCCTTTCTTTTTTATGTATATAGAGGTCTTTGGTTTGTTTAAGGTCTGAACTGGTTAAATTTAGTGTCCTGGTAGCTGAAAAACAATCATCATAATTCTGAAGTTCTCCATCCTATTCAATCTTTGCCACAGGAAAATTCAACTGCATCCTGTAACCTAACGCTAAGCTGCATCAAGCCAAGGCACCATATTGCTTAAACACATTTGAGACCTGGTGTAGGATCACATTAAACCCTTCAATGCCTATCAGATAGACAATAACCTAATTAGCTGGCAGACCACATGTGACAATGGCCTGGCCAGAAACGTAGTGGAAGACATTTCCTTCAACTCTTTCACCAAGGACAAGGTGAGCACTTTGCCAAGGGGAATTGGGAGAAAATACGGAAAGGTGGAGAGGAAAATGTGGAAGGAAGTGCGCATATGCAGCTAGGGTTTTCAAACAACATTAAACAGAAATGGCAAAGGGGGTGTACTGTAGAAAAGGCGATCATCATCTTTCCTACAACACATACAACGGGAAATAGATGACCCCTCTCTGAATTTTGCACGTCTAACTTTCCGCTGAACCTTGCAGAAAGTCATTAGTGAGCTTGAGGTTTGAGGAGCCTAAGAAGTGCCCAAACCACATTTTGATGTCATTTCCCTGCAAAGGAAATGCGCTATCTACGCCTAAGTGCCAAGACATTTTAGCCTATATAGGGATACACAAGCTTCTTAAAAATTACATTTGTTTTTCCTACCAGATATTCCCAGCCTGTGGCCACCAGATTTTCAAACAGCCTAGGGGTAAAGCACGAAGTTGAGTAGAACAAAATTACTCAGACAAGAAAAGTATAGATGCTAATGGGTAACACTAAGAGAAATAAACATGTGTTGTTCTTTAATCCAAGACAAGCCAACGCCCTTAAAAACACCGATTTTATAACTCTTAACCAGGGCCTCTCTCTCAAAGACTCAAGAACTTGGATTTACCCGAAAAGTCAATTTGCAGTGCCAAAATTCTCGAAATTAGCCTCTGGCTGTCGACACAGACTTAAGAACCTGCTTTAGGCTGGAGCTGTATAAAATTTAAACCAAAGTAAACTTCTTCAGGTCCTTAAGAGTACTGACTGTAAATTTTTTCTGCACCCTGAAGACTGGTCAGGCAGGCTTCGGTGGCCCAGATAGGCTGTAATCAAAACAAAATTTTGTTGATTTGTGTGTAGACTCTAAAGTGCTGCTGTAGGTCCGTTAAGCAAGAGAAAACTCTTTTTCTCTGCTAAGTCATACAGATAAATTTAGTCGCCAGCTCTCCATAGAAAGTGGGGGACAAGCGTGCCCGGAAGGGCCGCATCACAACGCCGACCCCGGCTCGTTGGAGGCCGGTCTGCAGCTTCTCTCTCCAGCCGTGGGCACTGGAGCCGAGCACGGTGGAGAAACGCCGGCGAGCCCCCGGTTCCCGGCCCATGGCTGCTCGGGTGAGGCCTAGGAGAGGCCGCGCCGAACGAGGAAGGCCGGTCAGTGCGAGGAGCTCCCACGCCCTGTCTGCCGCCCGGGACTCAGAAGCCCTCCCCGAGACCGGAGCCCGCACCTGCCGCCCCGCCCGCCACCCCTCAGGACTCCGGCCCGCGGGACTCACAGCTTCAGCTGCTCGTAGGCCGCCGCCGCCATCCTGTACAACCACCTCCTTCCTTCGCTCTCCGCCCGCCCCGCCCCGCGCCGCGCCGCCACCTCGGCTGCAGCGTTACCGGTCACCCTGGCACGGCGGCCGCAGCAACCAGCCTCGTCCCACCCTTTTCCCCGCCCTGCAGAGCCGGCCTGAACGGGAGGCGGTGGAGGACAAACTAGTGCGCGAGCTAGAGCACGCGAAAGAGGCCGCCGCCAAGGCGGGTCGACGTGCGACGAAAAGCGCCGTGACGTACCTGCTGCGGATTGGCGGAGCGGGTTGGGGGAAAGGCGGGGCTGCGGGAGCTTGGCGCTGGGGTGAGATGGATCGCCGGTGCCCGGAAGCATGTTCAAACTGCGCAGCAGTGATCAACCATCACGGAGTGAGCCTAACTAGCTCAGGGCCAGTGGCGCAATGGATAACGCGTCTGACTACGGATCAGAAGATTCTAGGTTCGACTCCTGGCTGGCTCGCGACGCTCATTTTGCCGCACTGGGCCTGTGTATTACACGACTGGAAAGGTGCATAGTTAGAATGTGCAAGTTAAATGTCTCAAATTTGGATGCTACTTTGCTCATAATATCATCCTTTAAATTGTTAGGAACCTGGAGTTGTCAGGGGTGATTTGCAAACTGCAGAGCGCCCTGTTCTTAATGACGCACCTGAGAAGTCTATAAATGGGGTATATTTAGATAAACGCACCTGGGAAAGTGGCAGTTTTGGAGTGGGGAACAATGTGGCCGGAGGTTAGCTACTGGATGACGCAAAAGCGCATTTAAGGCAGCAGTTCTGTCCTTTCTCCGCCATGGAGTAGAAACCCCCATATATGTGAGAAGCGGCGCTGTCCCAGTTTACCAGGATGGCGTGGGCTTTGGATCTCACCAGCAGGGGAGAAAACCTGCGCTGCGCGCGGTAGTTGTGGGGGTGGGGGGACGGAGTCCGCAAAGCGTCAGAATCTGCAGCAGCCTTGGCCTTTATGAGCTCCAGCTCCGAAGTCAATCCGGCCCCCAAATTCCATTGGGAAACCCTAAGACATGGGTGTTTTTGCAGTAAGAAGACCTCAGGTAATCTAGTATGTTACCCCTCATTGTGCAGATGTGCGACTTGGACACCCGAGAAGGCGCAAAACGTCTGTGGCCTAAAGGGGACTCGAACCCGGGAATTATATGAGTCATCGTACGCTGTCCATTACCCAGTCACTCAATCGATCCATTAATTTCCCCAACATAACGTTTTCTCCTGATACAATTATAGAGTTTTAAAATACAGAAATTATTGAGAATAAAAATAATGAGACTCCCACCCCAATATCGTTACTATTAATTTTTTTCCTTAAAGCTTTTTTTCTTCTATACTTTTTAACATGGGTATACCTGCACATGTGTTTTTCCAAATTGGGGTTGTATGAAAATGGGTTTCTCATTTTGTACCCTTACCTTTTTGTCTGAGATTTAATTAAGGTCATTAAATATTATTTGAAGATATTCCATCAGACAGCTAGATATTTTAAGCATAACCCTTATGCTAGGAATTTGGGTTGTTGCCAGTTTAACACTTAGAAAAAATGATGCTGCCTAGGAGTTCAAGACCAGCCTGGGCAACATAGCGAGACCTCGTCTCTACTAAACAAACAAACAAATAAATAAATTTTAACTAACCAGGCGTGGTGGTGTGCACCTATAGTCTTCACTACTCAGGAGGCTGAGGTGTGAGGATCACTTCAGCCCAGGAGGTCGAGGCTGCAGTGAGCTGTGATCATGCCACTGCACTCACTCCAGCCTGAGCAACAGAATGAGACCCTGTGTTGAATTATTTCTATGTCTTACAAATTGCTAGAGGTGGAACGACAAAGTGGCCATCTGTAAAGTACATTTTATGGACATTTTAAAGACTTTCGTTACTTTCAAACTGCCCTCCAGAAAATTAAACCTGAACACATTTCCGTCAGCAGCATCTGTTTCTCTGTTTCTGTGCTTGCTAACCAACACTGTATATTATAAATTTAATCATAACTTATTTGCAATTTTCATAATTGAAATATGGAACTTCCTTTTACATGTACTTCTTAATACATGTTTTCTCTTGATTTATTGAATTTTTTCTTACAAATTTGATTTTTTAATATATATTAAAGGATATTAACTATTATATTTAATATATATTTAAGGATATTAACTATTAAATACATTGCAGTCTTTTTTCCAGCTTATCATTAAACTTTTCATTTTTAATAAAAAAAAAAATTTTTTTTTTTTTTTGAGACGGAGTTTCACTCTTGTTACCCAGGCTGCAGTGCAATGGCGCGATCTCGGCTCACCGCAACCTCCGCCTCCTGGGTTCAGGCAATTCTCCTGCCTCAGCCTCCTGGGTAGCTGGGATTACAGGCACGTGCCACCATGCCCATCTAATGTTTTGTATTTTTAGTAGAGACGGCGTTTCACCATGTTGACCAGGATGGTCTCGATCTCTTGACCTTGTGATCCACCTGCCTCGGCCTCCCAAAGTGCTGGGATTACAGGCTTGAGCCACCGCACTCGGCCAAATTTTTTTTTTTTTTTAATAAAGATGGGGTTTCACCATGTTGGTCAGGCTGGTCTTGAACTCCCGACCTCGGGTGATCTGCTCCCCTTGGCCTCCAAAGTGCTTGGATTACAGGCGTGAGACACCATGCCCGGCCTTATTTACCTTTTCAATTTTTTTTGGAGACGTAATCTCTCTTGGTAGCCAGGCTGGAGTGCAGTGGGGCAGTCTTAGCTCACTGCAACATCTGCCTCCCGGGTTCAAGCAGTTCTCCTGCCTCAGCCTCCCGAGTAGCTGGGATTACAGACGTGCACCACCAAACCCAGCTAATTTTTGTGTTTTTAGTAGAGACAAGGTTTCACCATGCTGGCAGGATGGTCTCCATCTCCTGACCTTGTGATCTGCCCACCTCGGCCTCGCAAAGTGCTGGGATTACAGGTGTCCGCCACTGCCCCGGCTCCTTTTCAATACAGTATTTTTTAACAGCCGAGTGTGGTGGCTCATCCCTATAATACCAGCACTTTGGGAGGCCAAGGCAGGCGGATCACTTGAGGTCATGAGTTCGACACCAGCCTGGTCAACATGGTGAAACCCTCTCTTTACTAAAAATACAAAAATTATCCAGGCCTGGTGATAAATGCCTGTAGTCCCAGCTACTTAAGAGGCTGAGGCAGAAGAATTGCTTGAACCTGGGAGCTGGAGGCTGAAATTGGCTGAGATCGCGTCACTACGCTCCAGTCTGGCCTTGTAGTAATTTTCACTTTTATATATTCAAATTTACTAATATTTGGTTTCTTCTATTACATTTTTAAATGTTTTGTGCTTATGTTGTTTTTACCATTTACTTTAATCCATCCGTTATTTATTTTGTTGTCACTTACCATGATGTAAAGATCAATTAATCTTAAGACCTGACACACTTTATTGAGCAATTACTTCATGCCAGGAACTGCTCTAATTCCCTTATTGGATGAATTCAGTCATTCCTTAAAACAATCCCATGAGGTAAACTCAGTTGTTCTCCTCATTTTTACAGATGAGGATACTAAATTGGCTTAAGGTCATTGAGCAATTGAGTTATGAAGCCTGAGATAGAACCTGAGTCTGGGCTCTTGACCCTATGGCTGTCCTGCCCCGTGGGCTCCCTTTATCCCAGAAGACACCACATCAGTGGGTTCAAGGACAATTCCCTGTCTGGGCATGGATGGCAGTCCCATATACTACTTACCCCTCACCCGTACTAATCAGGAACAACAAGACCCCATTTCTTGTCCTGATGATGCTTTTACTCACCAGCTCTGGGCTCTTGGTCATTTCCTCTCCTTTAATAAAAACGTTTTAAGTTGCGGCCGGTCTCGTAGGCTTTAGGGAAAAAATGCTTCCTTCTGAGCAGCCACCACCTATAGTCATGTAGAAGGAACTAAGAGAGGCAAAGTTTGACATTTCTTCACCAATTGGGAACCATAAACCAAGGCCTTTGTGACGTTCAAAGAGACTGAAAACCAGAAAATAATCTGGCAGAAACAAGCATTCTTCTGGGGTTTTTAAAGGCCAAACAAGCCAAACTCAGATTCTAAGGAAACCAATGTTCAGGATAAGGAACAAGCCAATGATGGGTAATATAAATTCATATCTTTAGCCAAGTTCTTCCTATAGTATAATTGTTACATAAATATAAATTTTTACAAAATCTACCAGAGGCCTTCCCATGGAGGGAGTCCAAGCTGCAGATGAAGCTGTTGGCAGATGAGACCTTCCCATGGAGGGAGTCCGAGCTGCGGATGAAGCTTGTTGGCAGATGAGACCTTCCCATGGAGGGAGTCCGAGCTGCAGATGAAGCTTGTTGGCAGATGAGGCCTTCCCATGCAGAGAGTCCGAGCTGCGGATGAAGCTTGTTGGCAGATGAGACCTTCCCATGGAGGGAGTCCGAGCTGCGGATGAAGCTGTTGGCAGATGAGGCCTTCCCATGCAGAGAGTCCGAGCTGCGGATGAAGCTTGTTGGCAGATGAGACCTTCCCATGGAGGGAGTCCGAGCTGCGGATGAAGCTGTTGGCAGATGAGGCCTTCCCATGCAGAGAGTCCGAGCTGCGGATGAAGCTTGTTGGCAGATGAGACCTTCCCATGGAGGGAGTCCGAGCTGCGGATGAAGCTGTTGGCACATCTAAATGATCTCTACAACCTACTTCTAGGGCCAGCTCCCACTCATAGACCTTTTAATATGAAGAGATTGTTTAGGCACATGGTGAGGGTAGAGTTCTTGGTAGGGCTTTTCTTGTAATAAAAAGCAGCCCCCAAACCATTTTTTTCTAACAGAATGCAGCCTGAAAAGTCAAGCTGCAAGCATAAATAAGCAAGCTAGAAGCTTGCGTACATATACGCCGGAGGCTGCACCTGGAAGCCAGGTACATCCGATAGGGAAGATTTCTCCTCCTTTCTGTTTGTTGCCAGGTGTGCAGGTGTCATGGCACCAGCCAGGTGAAAAACTCCATCTGCATAATAAAAGATCAAGGTGGACAGCCAGTTTCTTCAAGGGCTATGTAAGTGGAACACCTGGTCAGACCAATCCTCTGGGCCCTATGTAAATCAAACACTGCCTCCTCAAACTCCAGACTGCCTCCCGTTGGGAATGGGGAGATCCATTTGGAGCCTTCCTCCCTCTGCATGGGGGAGCTGTTCTCTTTTTTTAATTCCTATTAAACTTTCTGCTCCTTAACCCACCCATATATGTGTCCTTAATCTTCATGGCATGAAACAAACCTCGAGTATTTCCCTAAAAGACGGGGGCGATTCACTTTGCCTGTCATGGAGTCTGGCTTCCCACCGAGTTTTCAAATTGCGTGTCCCCTCACTTTCACTCCAACACAGGCCTGCTGTGGATTAGGTCTCATGGGCAACACAGGGCCCAGAACCACCTGTCCTTGAGGGCTAGGACTAGTTTGAGGGACATGTGTGTAACCAAATGTGGCAGTCCCTGAGGCTGTCTTACACACCTGGACGTATCCGTAGCCAGGGATTCTTCCAAAAGTGTCACATATGTAGGGCCGTTGCCTACCTGGGAACAACTAACCAGATCTCTCTGACCAAAACCCACAGGGTATGACCGAATTTTTGTTACACCTGGAGTACAAGGTCTCAATCATGTTAGCATAGGAAGCATTTCTGTTTTCAATCCAAGGAAAAATGCCAACCCCACTTTCAGGGATTCTTGAAGAAAAGACACCAAATAACCTAGGAATATTCTTTCATTTCCTCTCAAAAAAAGTGTGTTGGGGTCTGTAGTAAGCTGACTGATGGTCCTCCTGTTAGCGGTGGAGGGTCTCCAGGTCTTGGCATCTTGAACAAATGGACAAAACGCACAAAAAGCAAGGAAAGAATGAGGCAGCAAAAGCAGAGATTGAAAAACCAAAGTACACTCCGCAATGTGGGAGCAGCCCAAGCAGCTCAAGAGCCCAGTTACAGAATTTTCTGGAGTTTAAATATCCTCTAGAGGTTTCCCACTGGTTACTCAGTGTACAACCTACCTAATGAAGTAGGGGTCCAAGATCAGTCTGATTGGTTGTGGGAGGGACCAATTAGAGACTGAACTGAAGTTACAAAGTTACACCACCCCATGCAAACATCTGACTGATTGCAGAAAGCAAGCAATCAGAGCTGAAGTGAGGTTACAAAGTTATACCCCTATGTAAATGAAGACTTGGCCCAGGACCAGTCTGATTGGTTGTGGGAGGGGATCAATCAGAGGTACTTTCAATTTTCACCTGCCATGCAGAAAAGGGGCAGGAAGGTGGGAAGAGTTGCAAAAGAAGTAGCCTCTGATCCTTTTGTTATTTGAGCATGGAAAGATCGAGTTTTCCTTTTGACTTAGTTCTAGGAAGTCAGCCTGAATTGGCCTTAGGTTCCCTGCCTCCAGACCTTATCTCCTGCTTCACTCCTCTTCACAGATGTCCCTGTCCTCATCACCAAAACCTGTGAATATCTTATTCTGCAAGGTAAAAGGGGCTTTGCAGATGTGATTAAGAATCACAACATGGGAGATTATTCTGGATTATCTAGATGGGCATAATCACAAGCATCCTTATAAGGAGGCAGGAAGGGTCAGAGAGGAGGTGTGACAATGGAAGTAGCCAGAATGATGCAGCCACAAGCCAAGGAAAATGGGCAGCCTCTAGAAGCGAAAAAGGGGTAAGGAATGGGCAGTCCCCTATAGTGCCTCTGGAAGCAATGTGCTTCTGCTGACAACCTTGATTTTGGCGTGTGTCCAGGATGACAGAACGATATATTTGTGGTGTTTTAAGCCACTGAGGTTGCGGAAATTTGTTACAGTGGCCATAGGAAACCAATACAGACTTCAACAGAGCAGCAGTGAGCTTCTCCTCATATCCTCCTGTGGTTTTTTGACTATGTCGTTTTGATGAAGTATACTGACAGACAAGTTACTGCCTCCCAGCAACCATAGTAGTAAAGTGGTCAAGAGAGTGCCCTTGGAATGAGATGGGCTGGTATGGAATCCTGGCTGTATTGAGTACTGTTTACTTCACCCTTCTGTGTCTCAGCTTTCTTAACAAATGAGGGATGATAAAGAACATACAGTACTTGGAATAACATCTGCTATGTGATGAGCACATGGGAAATATCAGCTACTACAGCTGCTACTGCTTCATCATGGCACTTAGAACCAGATCAGATACCCCACTGCCCAGTCCCACATGACCCATGCCCAAGGCTCTTACAACTATGCCATCTCCTCCCAACCCCTAGTGCTGGGATCCCTTGTGGGCAGCTGGAAAGTGGCCATGGGTTGGGAATATTTGTATCACAGGTATCAGCAAACACTCCATGCCAAGGCTTTATAATTTTTTGCCCCATAGGGCTGGTTTACCAGCACACCATAACCCCAGACCATCTTTTACCCTGATTGCACCTTCACTCCTTGTACCATCAAGGTCTTAAGCAAATAGCAGCTCATATTGGTAAAATCAGACTAATCATTCTCTCATCACTTGAAAAAAAAATTTTTTTATTCTGGTATAAGGTGCCACTCCCAGCTTTCCCGAGTCCTTGGCACGTCAGACCTGGTAGCCACAAGGACCAATCCAGAGCCGAAAACAAACTCTTTCCCCACCCTAAGGATTCTAACCACACACTTGGCCCCATCACTCTACAAGTCCTGTCTTCCTGCATGTGGCTGTCTCAAACCTGAGGGATCACTCACCTTGAGAATTCTTTGGCCATAACCTGAGAAGAAAAATCCGTAACATTCACAAAATAGACGAAGTGATCTTACAAGTCACTATATCAGGACCTTACAAGTCTCAATCTTAAAGGTCCAGTAAAAGAAACTGCTGATTATTGGGATATGATTCTCCAAGGCATCTCGTGTGTGTATATACCTGGTAAGAATAGGCACCAATTGCCAGGTTCCAGATTATTTTTTCAAGGATGTTTATATAGTGAACAGCCTTGGATGTTAGAGACAGTGTCTGTCTCTGGAGCAAAGGTCAGGCAGGCTTACTGCCCATTATCAAATACCAGGGCTCCCTAAGTATGGGGGTTCCTCTTGTAACACAGTCCACTGAGCATGCAGGGCCCTCTTCATGGGGCACTGCAGGAATTGGGGCTCAGGGAACCGGGGCAAGTGCTGATCATCTGGCCACTGCTATTGCTATAATAAAGTGTCCTTGGTCTCCACCTATGAGTCTCATAACTTCTGCCAGGATCCATGAACCCATGGCGTGCCCACTTTATTAGCTTGCAGGTGGGGTAAAATCTCATACCCTTCGCAGGTTTGATACCCATATAGTTCTTTTAGGAATCCAGAGGTCTAAAGAAGACAGAGTCCAGGTAGTAAAAAGCATTGTTTGCCAACTTCACACACACAAAAGACCCAGGAAATACAATGTTCAAGGAGTACTTTAATAGTCAACAAATTGATGCAGTTTTATTGTCAAAATACTTTGAATAATTTTATAGTAACAGTAAAATTCAGAATCATTTTATAGTAAAAGAAGACACAGAGGAAAATAATTTCCTTGTACAATGAAATTTTCATACACTATATGGACATTTCCCACATCTGTCAAGTTTTGGCTCAGAATAAAAGATAGCTAATATATTTTACTTTTTTTTTGAGATGGCGTTTCACTCCGTTGCCCTGGCCGGAGTGCAATGGCATGATATCCGCTCACTGCAACCTCTGCCTTCCAAGTTCTTCTGCCTCAGCCTCCCAAGTAGCCGGGATTACAGGCGTGCACCACCATGCCTGGCTAATTTTGTATTTTTAGTAGAGATGGGGCTTCACCATGTTGGTCAGGTTGGTCTCTAACTCCTGACCTCAAGTGATCTGCCCTCCTTGGCCTCCCAAAGTGCTGAGATTACAGGCAAGAGCCACCGCACCCAGCTTTTTCTGTTGCTTTTAAAAGTTACTTCCAACAGTAAATAAGAAATTAGGACTGATTCTTGGCATAAAGGAGTACAAAAACAACTGTGACAGGTGCAGTGGCCAACGGCCGTAATCCCCACACTTTGGGAGGCGGAAGCAGGCAGATCACTTGAGCCCAGGAGTTAGAGACCAGCCTGGGCAACACAGTGAAACTCCATCTCTATTAAAAATACAAAACTTACCAGTTGTGGTCATATGCAGCTCTGGTCCCAGCTACTTGGGAGGCTGAGGTGGGAGGATCACTTGAACCCAGTAGGTGGAGGCTGCAGTGAGCTGAGATCACACCACTGTACTCCAGCCTGGGCAACAGAGTGAGACCCTGTCTAAAAAAAAAAAAAAAAATTGGTTTCCTGGCAGAGTTTTAAGAAGTGCATTAAGCAGTAATAGTTTGTAGTCTTGTGCTCAATTCTCACACATGATCTTTGCAAGGGTCCCAGCAGCCATCATAGCTCACCTTTCACATGCAAGGGACACGGCACATAGTGGCAGCCTGGAAAGGACTGCAAAGGAGTGTGAATTCTAAACATTCTCTCAAGCCCTAACATTTCTGTTCCTCGTTTTGTGTGACTCAAGCCCATGGAAACAAGGTGATGACGGCATTTGAGGGTGATCAGAATTCCTCAATCATTCCATCAGTCACCCAGGACTCAACAGCAGAACCTCAGAGGACTCCGCTGACAGAGGTTTTCACTCGAGCACTAACCACAGAGAAATGGGAAGTGCCATCCTGCTGCCATGAGCAGCCGATGGCCGGTTAGGACTCAATGTCCTTCTGGGGGGAGATGAACCAAGACGGCAGATGGGGGAATAACATCAGTGAGAGACAGGGTCCTTGTACTGCAGATCTAACTGGGTTACTGTCTCTTCTCAAACCAGCCAGGCAGCTTCTGAATGTTCCAAGACAGGGGTAGGGGAAAAGAAAAAAAAAAAAAAAAAAAAAAAGCAAAACAGGACACAGTGGGTAAAAAAAACCTAAAAGGCACAATGAGGCCAAGGCGCAAGACGGAGGCTGGCTTTGGGATCTGAAATCAGGCCACAATCCTCCTTGTTTTACCTATAGTCCAAGAATTGTCAAACAGAAAACCCAGAAGGGCTGTTCATTCTAAATTTTAAAACCTTTTCTTCCTGGCCTACCAAGTCCTTGTGTTTTCTTTCTAGGCACCCATAAATAAAATCCCATTACAGTTCTGTTTGGCTAATAATTTACAGAGCATTTAAAATACCGGGCAGGTAAACATCTCTTCATGACTTTTGTGCAAGGCCCTGAAGTGGGGGCGGGGGAGACAACTTACTGGAGATTCCTACCTGGCACCTTCCAGGGAACCTGACAACGAGAGAAATCTGTTGCTAGGATTTCTAGGACATCTGGAAATTCCCTTATTGTTCTTTCTCAACAATATAAAATGGTATATCTGCAAACCTATCTGAATCACCTCAATCTAGACCACTTTAAAATTTTCGCTAAATAATGTAATCACAGATTTTTAAACTAGTTAATCAATTTGCAAACAAATCCCAGCTATGTCTGGTGGTAGTTCAATTGCAATTTTCTTTACTCTGTATGTCTTGAACATGCAGTGAAGGTATGTCAGTAAGGTCAACGTTCTTAGGTTGACAGAGACAGGTTAACACATTGGCTGGCTTCATTTACCCCCCTGCCATGCCCACACTGAGCTGGATGACTTAATGGGAAGAGAGGGTCCCCGCTCAGGGTTCAATTCCCCAGCCCCAGCATTCTTGGGTTTTCAGGAGGCTCAGCCTGTGAAAAAGAACCAATAAAGGCGCACACCCTGGCTGAAGTGGCATCTGGCCAAAGAATTCCAACAGAATGAATTTCATCAAAATGGAAAAGATCATCCATGGCACCAATTCTGTGCTTCTTACAGGCAATGATTACCAAATGAGTCAAAACATGCCTTGGAAGTGGAGCCGGGCCCAGTGAAAAGCCTGAGTTCACACGTGCTAGCGGCTCCACTGACCGCCCTCTGCAGCCCAGCACCCAGTCCTCTTGCTCTGGGTGTGAGGTGAGGAGGCAGGGTACACATGGCACCTCCTGTGTCCCAGGCCTGGCTGGCAGTGGTAAAATGGGCTGCCTTTCTTATGCAGCTTCTTCTAATCTAAATACCATGGAGTATTGACCTCTGGCCTCAGGAATGTGACTTGCAGTGCAAATTTTACCTCTTCAGTGCAGAGGGTGATCTTGAAATCTTGCCAGTATGTGGCCCTCCCTCAGCTCCTGCCACCCTAGGGAGCCAGGATGCTGAAATGCATCAGGTAAAAGTGCTGAATCTGATCTATTTCCTGCTGACCCTTAGTTACGATCACACTGCCCTGACCAGCTGGAGTTTGGCCTGTGTGAAGCCAGTGATTTCCAACACACCAAAGAAGGTATCTGAGTCCCGTGTGAAAGCCAAATTCCTCCTGAATCTGTGAGTTGGTGAAGCTCTATCTGTGAGGTATTTTTTTGCGTGTGGAAGACTGAAAGTGAAAGGAAACAACTAAAAAAAAATTAGACAAAAGCAGTGTACCTTATACTGGTTTCTTCAGACATAATGCCTGTGCCAAGAATTGGGCAGGAGAGAAACCAACGAAATGAATGTAATAACTTATCCCGAGGCGCTCCCTCCCACGCTGGCTTAGAGATCTCGCACACACAAAAACTCTCCTTGTCTGTATGGAGCTGTCTCTCAGCATGCGGGCAGCTCCTCCCAAAAGCCCGTCATTAAATAAGCTACCAACAGGTGCAAGTGATGTACCTGCACGCGTTCCTGAGACTTGCCTTGCAGAAGTGGCTCTAAGTCACCGACTCTTGAGAGCGCTAGAGAAAAACAGCGCCAACAGGTGGGCAAAAACAAAAACAAAAACAAAAAATCCTGGTGCCTGCACCAAGTTCTTCTCCCAAAGCATGTTTTACTCACACAGGGCAAATTTCTGTTGGGGCCTCAGCTGCCTTTAGGAGAGTAAGGGGTTGCAGGGGCACAGGGAATGCTGTCGGTGTCTAAGGAGGAAACCCTGCCTCACTTATTTCAAATCTTGCCTCTGGTTTTCTAAGCAAATTCTTCACAAAGCACATATTCGAGCTTCCTTCTTGCCTTAATGCAATGAAGTTTGCCGCCATTCTGCAGAAGAACCGAAGCTCTTGGGTGAAAACAAGCCTGATATTATGTCACGGTATATATGGGGGGAGGGGCACTTGGGTATAGGTATTTTCCTGAAGGAAGAGAAAGGGTTGAATGTATTGGCAGCTGAGCTGTCCCTTCAAGGGGATATTGTGAAACAAGCTCAACAAAAACCTCTCCCTCTGAAGCATGAAATGTTCCCAGCAGGGACAGGATTCCCTTGTTGCAGTGATGTAACCTTAACGTCCTACACTACGCACATCTGGAGCGTTTTCCTGAGTAACCTGAGGAAAATGTGGCAACAGAGAAAAGCACTTGGAAAACACACGTAGCAGGCAGGTGGTGTTCACCTCCCTGGTTAAAGGAAAGGCACCCCACACATACAGGAGCTCTCCCTCCCGCCCCTCCTCTTTCCCTACCCCACTTCCACCCCAGGGGCCAGCGGAAGCAGCAGCAGCAACCCTGGCTCCTCATGCCCTGCCGCGACGCCCGTAAGAGGCTCTGGCTAGAAGTGGAGCTGGTGGAGGGCTGTGGACGAGGTTCGCTTCTCCAGCCTCTTCACGTGGCAGGAGTGACAGAACAGGTGATCCTCCAGCGGGTAACAGCGATGGCCATCTTCATCATTGAGCTCCAGACCACAGTCCTGGGGAGAGGCAGAGATGTCCAGGGGAAGCAAGACAAAACAGACTGCAAGACTGCCATGAAGGCCACAGTCTCCAAAGTCAGCAGAGGGTGCTGTGTGTTTCTGCACAGGCAGCTCCCGCCCAGTGGAGGCCTGTCCGACACAGGAGACACAGCCACGCAGCACTTGCTGTGAACCACTGAAGACGTGCTGTCAGTGTAAATGCACACCAGATTCCTAAGACTTACGACAAAAAGAGGATGTGAAGACATCCCATGGGGAAAAGGAATGAGATCGTGTCCCTTGCAGGGACGTGGATGAAGCCGGAAGCCGGCATCCTCAGCACACACACACAGGAACAGGAAACTCAACACTGTACGTTCTCTCTCGTAAGTGAGAACACACGAACACAGAGAGGGGAATAACACGCACCAGGGCCTGTGCGGGGGGGTGGGGAATGAGGGGAGGGGACTTAGAGGATGGGACAACAGATGTAGCAAACCACCATGGCACACATATCCTTCTGTAACAAACCTGCGGGTTCTGTACATGTGTCTCATTTTTTTTTTTTTTTTTTTTTGAGACGGAGTTTCGCTCTTGTTACCCAGGCTGGAGTGCAATGGCGCGATCTCGGCTCACCGCAAACTCCGCCTCCTGGGTTCAGGCAATTCTCCTGCCTCAGCCTCCTGAGTAGCTGGGATTACAGGCACGAGCCACCATGCCCAGCTAATTTTTTGTATTTTTAGTAGAGACGGGGTTTCACCATGTTGACCAGGATGGTCTCGGTCTCTTGACCTCGTGATCCACCCACCTCGGCCTCCCAAAGTGCTGGGATTACAGGCTTGAGCCACCGCGCCCGGCCCATGTGTCTCATTTTTTTTAGAAGAATAAATAAATTGTGGAATTACAAAAAAAAAAAAAATCTCATGGGTAACTTTTTAATGCTGATTACATGTTCAAAAGATAACATTTGGAATTTTTTTGTTGTTTTTTTGAGACGGAGTCTCCCTCTGTCACCGAGGCTAGAGTGCAGTGGTGTGATCTTGGCTCACTGCAACCTCTCCCTCCCGGGTTCAAGCAATTCTCCTGCCTCAGTCTCCTGAGTAGCTGGGATTACATATGTGCCACCATGCCTGGCTAATTTTTGTATTTTTACTAGAGATGGGGTTTCACCACGTTGGCCAGGCTGGTCTTGAACTCCTGACCTCAAGCGATCTGCCAGCCTTGGCCTCTCAAAGTGCTGGGATTACAGGCATAAGCCATCGTGCCCGGCCCCTTATATTTGTTTTGGACAGCACTGGTCTAGAAAATGTGGAGAGACCTGTTGAGCAAATGTCCTCACCTTTTTCTCCTGCAGTGGTGACCTGGGGCACCTGAGGTCCCAGCAGCAATGATTCCCACCCATTTCTTCAGTGTTGGCAGTAGGACCAGTTTATATGAGGGACACCCCCGTTCTCTCTACCCACAAAGTCACCAAACGAACCTAATATCCTTCCACAGGTGAATTCACTTAATTGTGGCTGAAGTTCCATGGTCACCCTTCACAAGGGCTGGTGAGGGGTGACCCCTAGCTTTCCTGACAGTCATGGGGTACTAGTGCTCCTTCATCCTGGGTTGGGACACAGGGCAGGAAGGGGCAGGCGGACCCCACCCACCTTCACACCACTCAGCTGTCATGCCTGTTTCCAAGGGGGGGCTTCATGATTTCCAGGGTTCCACTGAGAGGGAATTCTGGCAGACAGAACAGCCTGCAGGCTGGAGGGGAGCGAGTCTCTTCCCCATATCGCACACCTGCCTGACAATGTGGCCTCCAGACAGGACCTGAAACCCATGCTTTCCACGACCCTCCTAGTTCTGCAGCTTCAGGGAGAGCAGCTCCAACAGCTGCAGGACTTGATAGTTCTGAACATGCAGAAGAAAGACCTTTCGACCTTGAGCATTTCCGTCATCTCCTACCTACTCCAAGAACCAGGCTTCACCCCACTTCCTACAGCAACTCTAGAGGGCTGACCCTTGCTAGAATCTTGTTGACCACCTCCTGCCCCAGTCAATGCAGAATGCTTTTCTTTTGGATGTCTACAATGGGCTCTGGGGCTGGGTGGGGAGGCACCTACCTCACAGTGGTAACACTCCACGTGGTAGTCTCTGTCCATGGACACTACACGGATGGTCTCGTCTGAACCCTGGGACCAAAGAAAAGCAAGAACATGCAGGAGAGGCCTGTGAAGGGGCCTGTCGGACTTGATGTACCGCAGCGCGGGGAAGGAAGAGGGTCTGGGGTTAGTAGGTAGGCGGCCCTGGGAGGATACTGTAAATCAGCAGTGCTTGTCAGAAGAAGAATACATTTAAGCCGACGAGAGGGGAAGTGGGAGGGACAGAAGCCCTTCCTTCTGGAATGTCAGAGTCAACAATGAAAGAAAGACTTACATGGACATTTATTTTTAAAAATGAATAAAAGACAAGCCTCTCTGCTCATCTGCTAATCTAAGAATTAGTATCAAGTAAGGGTGTTTGACCTGATTATGGGGAAAAACCAGCACGAGGAGGGTACTGGGCTGGGGAAGCCAGGCAACAAGGAAGGGTGAGGATACCACTTATCTCAGAGGTGAGGTACAGTTTTGTTTGTTGGTTTGTATTTTTTGAGACAAGGTCTTGCTCTGTTATCAGGCTGGAATGTAGTAGCACCATCATAGCTCAATGCAGCGTCATAGTCTTGGGCCCAAGGAGCTAGGACGACAGGCACATGCCACCACACTTGTCTAATTTTTAACAATTTTTTTGTAGAGATGAGATCTTGCTATGTTGCCTAGGCTGGTCCTAAACGCTAGGCATCAAGAAATGTTCCTGCCTGGGCCTCCTAAAGTGCTGGGATTACAGGCGTGAGCCACCGCACCCAGGCCAGAGTTGAGATTTTTAAAAGGATACCTTAAAAGACGTAAGGACAGGACACGGATCTTGTAAATGATCCCAGGAGATATTCAGGTCTTAGATGCCCCTGGGAGCATGTCTGGAAAGGCATCTTACCTCAGGTGGAAGGATGGGAAGCCCGCAGGCTGCACACTTGGGGGCCAGCACCCTGCAGAGAAAAGCAAAGCGGCAGTAAAATGCACATGGTGCTGCTTCTGGGAGCAAAGCCCAGAGTAAGATCGCACCTGGAGCCCACACGGAGCCTTCCTCCACGCCTCCTGCCCAACACTCTCTGCCCTCATAAATGACTGGAACCCGGCTCACTTTGTGGAATATGCCTTAGTACTGCTTTAGGAGTGCTCCCTGGCTACAACGAGGACACTGGCTGCCTCTCATTCTTCTGGGGACAGCACTGTCTGTTTACACCCCTCACCCTGCCTAGCACAGGCCCAGGCGAGCCACGTGTGGGGGAGACCAGCACTGCGTGGGGGCCTCGTGAAGTTAGGTCCCGCTGACGCCACAGGGCTTGATGGATTCCTCCCGAGGTCTAGCCAGGAATAGGATTATAAGTATCGTTTGAAGTGCTCTGTTTTTTTTTTTTTTTTTCACTACACATGATTCTTTAACCCGTTCCTGTCATCACTGGCATCGACCAACCTCCCAAGGTCCCCGCTGCGCCCCTCAAGACCACTAAGCCTTTGCTGGACTGTGATCTCAGGGTGGCTGGCAAACACGGTTCTGTCAGTTTCCATCCCTCACTCTGCTGAGATCAGCCTGGCCTGCATGAGCGGGTCCTGTCTGCTCCCGCCTCTTCTTACTTGTGGTAATCTCGGACACAGTAGATCTTGTTCTCCGAGTCGACGGTGAAGGGCACTCCATCCAAACACTCATTACAGATGACACAGCGGAAACAGCCGGGGTGGTAGGACTTCCCCAGGGCCTGTAGGATCTGGAGGAGAGGCCAAGACTCAGTGGGGATTATAGGGAAGGATGGTGGAAGGGGAGAGAAACACATCAGGCCTAAGGATGAGATGAGCAGTCACACAGCATCAAGTACACTTACCCCCGAGTTTCACCTAGGAGAAGAACAAGAGGTGATGGGGGTGGGACAGACAAATCTGTGTAGATGAATACACAGGAAGAGACCACACAGGGACCCTGTTCCTGCAGCCGCTCACAAGGTCTCTGAGCTGGGAGGGAAAGAGGGCTTCTTGCCAACCTTCACTCAGAGCAGGACACTCGTGCATAGTTCTTTCCTAGAAAGAGATGCTAAGGGAGGGCTGGGCCAATCCCAGGGCCAGAACCCGCCATGGAGAAGTGGGAAATGCTACAAAGCAAGACCACAGAAGGATCCATCCTTCCAGATTTGGGAAGCAGCAAATACTTGGAAAAATGAAAAGAAATTCCACGTGGAAATGGCAGAGCTCAAAAGAAACTCCTTCAGTGCTAACTCCTTCGGTGCTGCCTCCTGGGCGTCCCTTCCATGCAGCTTTGACTCTGGCGCATGATAATCTAGAAGTTCTGACTCAACCCGATGACCTCAGATTCAAGTGTAATAAGTAAAGGTTCTCTGTTGTTGTTTTTAAACACAATGGAGGGAAAGCCCCACAAACCTTCTTCCTCTTAGTGTCATTTGATCTGAATCTCGATGAGATACCTGGAACTGCCAGAGCCAACGTGAAACCAGGACAGACCCAAGACATGGAGAGCAGGAAAGAGAAGAGACGGAAAGAACACCCTTGAAGAGGTCCGTAAGTAACTGAATTAACTCATCATGGAACCGCGTACCTCCAAGCCTCTTTTTAGGTGAGATAAAATACTCCTATTAAGTCAGTTGTCCTCGATGTGTGGCCCCTGGGCCTTCAGCATTAGCATCACCTGGGAACTTGTTAATAATGCACATTCGTGGACCCCACCCCAGATTTCTTGGATCAGAAACTTGGAGGGTAAGGCCCAGCAGTTGGTATTTTAACAGGGTGATTCTGATATATATGTTAAAGTTGGAGGATCACTGGTTTAACTTGAATTGAGTTTGGTTTTGTTTTCTATAATTTGCAGTTGAAAGTATCTTTGCTGACTTAATAGGAGATGCATTTCTGCAATTACCTATGCCATGAAACTTGGCGCAAACAACTGAACTACAGAATCAACATGAGTAAGGTCACACAAAAACATGCGTCTGCAAAGAATGTACAGAACGGTCATCGGCATCCAGCAGCGGGAGCCACACGGAAAGCCTTCAAACAGGCTGAAGAAAGGGGATTTAGGGATTTAGGAAGCCTTGTCGGTATACTGTGAGACCCGGGGGAAAGATATGCTGTGTTCTAGCTCCTTCCCCTGGAAGCCTCAGGCAGATAACTCCACATCACATCGCACAAGCTCCAGCCAAGAAGGCAAGAGGAGGGGGTCGTGCTATTCCAGCTTTCCTCTGAAAGCTCAGCTTTCCAGCTTCCTCATTCCCTCTTGGGTTTCACTAACCTTTGAGGCCCCTCTCAATCTGCAGTAAGGCAAAACAGGAAGAACAACTGGCTGGGCTTCCAAACCCGTTTGGCAATTTGGACCTTGGAATGCATATCCCCCAAGATTAACACTCTCTTGGCAGACAGAGATCCTTAAATTAATTTAATCCACATTGTGCCTGAAGTAAGACTGGAAAAAGATGCCACTTTGCTGCATTGTGACTAGCTGTAATACTTTTTTATGTGAGACTATGCCTGGTTCTAACCTGGAAGCCCAGAATGTACCCCTCCATCAACAAAAGGGGATACAGAGAGACAATTTACACAAACGGTTAGACAGCTGAGGTTCTGTCTAGACATTCACTAAAAGTTTTCCAGTCCTAGAGAAGATCTGAAAGACTGAAGGTTCAATTTCATACTATCCCGTATGGTAGAGATCTCACATCAAGAGATGGAGACTATTTCTCTCTCTCCTTGAATCAGAACTGGCTTTGTGACTTTCTTTAATTAACAGAAAGCAGAAGAAAAAATGTTCTGAGATTTCTGAGTTAACGGCTTAAGAAGACTGGCAGCTTCCGCTTCCTATCTCTTGCCCTAAGCAAGTCTGAACTAGACTACTGAATGATTAGAGGCTACAGGGAGAGGGAACTAGAGGGTGAGAGGTCATTCTGGATGTTCCAGTTCACTGTGCTACCAGCCGAACAGAGTTAAGTAGGAGACCCTTGCCAATGCCACACAGAGCAGAAGAATCGCCCTGCAGTACCCTGACCTAATTCCTCACCCACAGCATGATAAATAAGAAATCACTATTGTTTCAAACTGCTAAGTCTTGGGGTGGTTTGTCATAGATAAATGACATACGCTGGGTTATCCAAAGAAGTCTTAGGATTACCAGAACTAAGATCAGGGTATAGCTGGGCGCGGTGGCTCACGCCTGTAATCCCAGCACTTTGGGAGGCCGAGGCGGGTGGATCACGAGGTCAAGAGATCGAGACCATCCTGGTCAACATGGTGAAACCCTGTCTCTACTAAAAAAAATACAAAAAATTAGCTGGGCATGGTGGCGCGTGCCTGTAATCCCAGCTACTCAGGAGGCTGAGGCAGGAGAATTGCCTGAACCCAGGAGGCGGAGGTTGCGGTGAGCCGAGATCGCGCCAGCCTGGGTAACAAGTGTGAAACTCCATCTCAAAAAAAAACAACAACAGCGTATTATCATACTCATGAATTTGGACCATGTTGACTTCATATGTAGTAGGTTTGTCAGAAGGACATTAAAACCAAGGGGAAATTCTGCTGAAGAAATAGAGCCCTACAGAGTCTAGAAGATACCTGAGTAGGAGGGGTAAGCATATGTAGCTTCTGCCTACCTTCTGCTGTGAGCATGGGGAAAAGGCCGTGTTTCCCAGGAAGGTCTTGGCTACCAATGAGGTCATGGCTGTAATAGGGCTAAGACCTCTAATGAGGTCTGTCAAAGTCTGGGTGATAGCAGATATTTATCATGAATAGGGAGGGCTCTGGGTCACTGATGTTTTATAAATGTTAGCATATGACCAGCAGAAATGAGTGTTTATGTCCATCAAAGACATGTACAAAAGTGTTCACAGCAGCTTCATGCATAAATAGCAATAAACTAGAAACAAGCAAATCCCCATCAACACGAGAAGGGAGAAGTAAGTTGTGCTATATCCATACAATGGAATTCCACTTAGCAATAAAAATCAATGAACTACCAGTACACGTAACGGCATGGATGAATCTCAAAAACATATATGTAAGTAACACCTAAAAGAGTCTATACTATATGTTTCTATTCTTATGAAGTTCTAAAACCAGCAAAATGATTTCTGGCAATAGAAGCTGGAATAGCGGTTGCCTTTGTGGGAGTACAGTCTTGAGTGGGAAGAGACAAGAAGGAACTTTCTGGAGTTTGGGAAGTGTTCTACATCTTGATTTGGGTGGTGGTTACAGGAGAATACGCACGTGTGAAAACACATTCAGTTAAGATTTGTATCTTTTTTATTTCTATTTTATTTTATTTTTATTTTTAAATGGGGTTTCACCATATTGGTCAGGCTGGTCTCGAACTCCTGACCTCAGGTGATCCGCCCACCTCAGCCTCCCAAAGTGCTGGGATTACAGGCGCGAGCCACCATGCCTGGCCAAGATTTGTATCTTTTACACTTCCGAATTGTATCCTTTATTCTATGAGTTATTTCTCAATAAAAAGGTAAAATTAAAAATACTCATGATTAAAAATTCTCTTCTCTAGAATGAAATTAATGAGTCAGCTTAGAGAGGGATTTGATTCTTTCCAACCGAAAGTATGTTATATAATCATTTCCTCTGATCAATATATTAAATAATTTCTTAAAGTCTGGTTTCCAAAGGTGAACAGTTTGATCTTGTATTCATTAACTTCACAACCTAACCCTCTAGGGAAAAACTGTCCCCACTGAAGACCTGAAGCCCAAGATAACCTCAGACAGCCAGTGGCTGAGCAAGGAATGGAACGTATGAAACGTGGTCCTGGCTCCGCTGTCTCAGAACTAAATGACAAGCCCCAAAAACTCATCTTAGTAACGGTGTGAGCTGGGCAGAACACAGGGAGAAAAACAACTTTGCTCCTCTGGCTTTCTGCGTTTGACTCCAAGGTAGCTGAAGTTTCTGCAGTAAAAACAGACCATACTTGGCATCTCACCTGGGATGCCAGAGGATCACAGAGAAGACAGAGGGAGGCCAGTGTGAGCCAAACAACCCAGAGGAGGAGAAAGCATTATCGGAAACATGACATCCTGTGCTCTAGATGGTTAAAGATGTCAATTCCAATAAAAGCCAAAAACTTGGGTTCTATTCGATCAAGCAAGCTGCGCTTCATAAGACCTTTCTTTCTTTCTTTCTTTCTTTTTAAATGAGACAGAGTCTCGCTCTGTTGCCCAGGCTGGAGTGCAGTGGGATCTCGGCTCACTGCCACCTCTACCTCCCAGGTTCAAGCGATTCTTCTGCCTCAACCTCCTGAGTAGCTGGGACTACAGGCATGCACCACCACAGCCAGCTAACTTTGTATTAGTAGAGACAGGTTTCACCGTAATGGCCAGGCTGGTCTCAAACTCCTGACCTCGTGATCTGCCCACCTTAGCCTCCCAAAGTGCTGGGATTACAGGCGTGAGCCACTGCACCCGGCCAGGACTTCTTTTAATAAAACCAGCCATAACTGCAAATCAAGATAAGAAACACTGTCCTCAAATATTAATTTCTTTTTTCTCTAAATGCCTCCTGCTCTACCCGAGATGCTCTTCTCTTCTTTGGCTGACCTACTCACCATGTCCATGATCAGATGTCCACAAAGAAAACACCTGTCAGCCGACTGCTGGAAACCAGAGTACTGCAGAAGAAAGAGAAAAGAAAGTTAAACCCAGACTGGGAAGATGAATCAGCCACTTCTCGACCAGCCAAGAGGATTATAAGGAATTTCTCAGAAAGATGTGTCACTCTGTGCAGAATTCTGTCATTCCCCAAGTACAACACAGCTGTGGGCTGAGTCATAGAATATTCTCTGCCACAAAAGCCATCACAAATACTAGTACCACTCACTCTAACAATGACTGTGTCTGGGCACCCACAGCATGCCAGGCTGTATGTAAGGAACTGTATATAGATATGCTTTAATCCCATCTCGGTGGTTCTCAAAGAGCAGTTCCCTGGCATCACTTGAAAACTGTAAAAAATGCAAATCCTTGGGCTCTACTCCAGACCTACTGATTCGGAAACTCGGGGTGGGTTCTGGCAATCTGCCTTTTCACAAGCCTTTCAGGGGATTCTGATGCATTCTCAAACCTCCACTGATGCTTACGACAGTTTTGCAAGGTCTATATGATTATCCAGAATCCTCAAATAGAAGCAGAGGGCAGCTCAGAGAAGTTAAGTGACCTTTTCAAGGTCACACAGCCAACAAAGGGTAAGGAAAGGAATCACATTCAACTCTGGTTCTGGTTAAAAAGCTAATGTCTTTTATAGTTAGCTTCCCAGAAACTTGATAAATATCTATTTTACCTTATCTTACCTAAACACACACACACACGCACGCACATGCACACGCACACGCACACGCACACGCGCGCACACTCACACAAAGTCTTGAAAGACAAGAGGTACTCTCTTCAAAAAACATACTAGATGATCCTATACACTAGACTAGAAGTTTGGGTATTACAAACACAACCTAAATGGGGGAACCCTAATGAAAAAAAGGTGGGAAAAACAAAAAAGGGAAACTTTCTGCAACTCTGCACCATGAGATGGAGGTTTCTGTTGTCTGGCACCTATGCCCCATTCTGGGGGTAATAATTCTTTAGTTTTCACTTGGGATCCAGCCTCCAGCCCCATACCATGTGGCTCCCATCACTCATGCGGGCTGGCTCCATGCCGGGCCCAGGCAGGGCATCGACAGACCTGGCCCATCAGAGCCTTACATTCCTCCAGCACTGACAGTTTTTCCAGGGGTGGGCATGTGGCCCAGTAAGAGCCAATGAGACTCCAGGAGATGTCTGTGGAGGATTCTGAAGGAGGGACGCACTCTTGCCCGTCAGATGTGAAACTGAGCGAATGTAAACTCTGTGGTCCTGCCAACTTCTGGCCATCACACAGGACTTCTTGGTACTGAGACGCAGGGCCAAACACTGCAGATAAAATGACTCCTGAGGCGCTGCTGGAACAATCTCCTTTTTACTTAAGCCTGCTTGGGTTTGCTTGTCTGTTTCTGGCCAACAGGAGTCAAAATGAATCAAGTTTTCAGTGAAGACCAAATAGAGCTTTTCTTCAAGGGAAGGCAGGGAGAAGCTGGCCCTGAGCCCATTTCTGCATCTTACGTTCCTCATCCCTGACATGACAGGGTCAGTTCAACCACCATCTACCAAGCACCCACTCTGTGCATGGCACTGTGTTAGCACCTGCAGGTGTGAAGGTGAAGATGCACGTTCTTGACACCCTGGGAGCTTTCAGTCAATGAAGGACACTTATAAACAGACACGCTGCTCAGGGCTAGCAGCCCTGCCAGGGCAGGCCCTGGGCGTGGTGGCAGCACCGAGGAGCTCCTCCATTGTGGGAGCAGGAGGGACAGGAAGGCTGTTGGGGGGATCAGGGCAAATAAAGGGCCAAGACGTTGCAAGCGGGAAATGGCCCAAGCAAAGGTACGACGGCACGAGGCTTTGGGCGTGGGCGGCCGGGGCTCCAGACCTTGGAGGGTTTCTTTTTTTTTTTTTTTTTTTTTTTTTTAGATGGAGTTTCGCTCTTGTTACCCAGGCTGGAGTGCAATGGCGCGATCTTGGCTCACCGCAACCTCCGCCTCCTGGGTTCAGGCAATTCTCCTGCCTCAGCCTCCTGAGTAGCTGGG
The DNA here is from genome assembly GCF_048565385.1 of Saimiri boliviensis. Classification (NCBI taxonomy): domain Eukaryota; kingdom Metazoa; phylum Chordata; class Mammalia; order Primates; family Cebidae; genus Saimiri; species Saimiri boliviensis. Next base: position 15,968,535 of record NC_133456.1, read on the forward strand.
ATTACAGGCACGCGCCACCATGCCCAGCTATTTTTTTTGTATTTTTAGTAGAGACGGGGTTTCACCATGTTGACCTGGATGGTCTCGATCTCTTGACCTCGTGATCCACCCGCCTCGGCCTCCCAAAGTGCTGGGATTACAGGCTTGAGCCACCACGCCCGGCCATTGGAGGGTTTCTTAAGTGTGCTTTGTACCCTCCAGATGCTGGGACCACGCAGGCCAGATTTATGCCCTGTGAAGCCTCCTGAGGTGGGTGTGTGGAGCCCGTTAAGCTAGCCTGGCTGAGCCATGCTGGAGGTGTGAACGGAGGCAGAACTGTGGAAGACATGGGAGCACAGGGCTCCACGCCTGGCTGTATTCAAGGAGGTGGGGCTGAGGACAAACCCAGGATGCAGTTCTCAGAGATCAGGACGCAAGGCATGGTAAGATTTTCTGCTTCACACAAGTGTGGCGAGGGGCTGGTATTTGAGGGGCTGGGAGACAGCCCAGGGGACAAGTCCAGGGGCCAGTGGGATGCCAGCAGCTGGCCTCAGACATGCAGCAGGATGAGAGCTCAGGTCTGGGAGCACATGGATGGACTTCCAGTCCATGGGAGAAGCTAGATTCCCATAGAGAGCAGGGTGAGAAGAAGAGAGCCCGGGTCCCAGTCCAGAGGTTTAAGAGGAGGAGTCCAGGGTGGTGGAAGAGGCAGAACTGCAGAAAGCAGCAAGAGGACAGGCCAAGTAACCCCACAGTTCCTTCAAAGCACAGGGCTGTGTTGCTTGCATTGGCTCAGGAACACGGCCACCCCCATGCATCTACAGAAGGAAAGGCAGACCCTTCTTTCCAGCAGCACAGCTCCTCTACACGCTGGCCCAGGTACCCCCAGGCCCCTGCCCTCTGACATTGGCCAGGACATACAAGGGGAGGCTTGAGTGACACACTCACCAGGAAGTCTTCTTCACAAAACACTTTGCCGTTGACAAAATAAAAGGCCTTTCCTCTCAGCTTCCGGCCTAAGGAAAAAAAAAACACAAAGACAGGGTAAAAAAAGAAAAATTTTAATATGCAGTGAAAAAAGTGAAAGTGAAAGCAAAATCTTTAGGCAGAAATAAACATGTAAAAACCGCCAACTGTCAATGACACTTTTCAGTTCCTAAATGATGCCATGGCCCTCGACGAAAGGCAGGCAGGCTGAGGCTGGGAGGAAGGGTGCCCTGGCAGGTGCTACTTGGCAGAAAGACTCAAGGGCTGACTTGGAAGTCATCCTATGCTCATCTTCTAGCGTCGCTTCTCTGCTTGGAAAGATGCCAGCAAAGCATTTGGTGGCGGGACGGCAGAGGCACACACAAGAAGGCGTATGGACAACAGTCTCTGTGAAGACGCAGTTTCCCACAGGTATTTGGGACAGTCACCTTGGACATGTGCTCCAAGACTCTTGTGACCGCCTACCAGGAGAGTCTTTTTTTTTTTTTGAGACGGAGTTTCACTCTAGTTACCCAGGCTGGAGTGCAATGGAGCAATCTCGGCTCACCGCAACCTCCGCCTCCTGGGTTCAGGCAATTCTCCTGCCTCAGCCTCCTGAGTAGCTGGGATTACAGGCATGCACCACCATGCCCAGCTAATGTTTTGTATTTTTAGTAGAGACAGCGTTTCACCATGTTGACCAGGATGGTCTCGATCTCTTGACCTCGTGATCCACCCACCTTGGCCTCCCAAAGTGCTGGGATTACAAGCGTGAGCTGCCGCACCTGGCCACCAGGAGAGTCCTATACATTGGTTTACTATTTTTTTCTTTTTCTTATGTGAACTGTAGAAAACACACATTGTTGGAAGAATATTTTTGCTTTCTCTTGATCTAAAATGAGTAGGCGGGAGTGGGAGAAATTCAAAGCACCCCGATTCCTTGGATGGAACTCTTGTTTCTGTAAGGTGAAAACAGGCAAACACCCTTTATCAGGCCCTCTCATCTCCTATAGAACACCATGGGGCTGTGAGCTCTTAGCAGAGGCATCATTAGGGTGTCCCTGGATCCCCTACCCGGCAGTATTCACAGACCTGAGGGCATTTCCAGTGCCAGGCTCAACACATACTCAACAAGCAATGTTGGGGTTTCACAAACTGAATGATCTCTCCACAGAAACTTCAACCAAGCCCTTTGGGGCCAGGGTCCACAACATGAATGCAAAATCACCAATGTCACAAACAGTGCCTGAGACACAGAGAAACCCGCCAGACAAACACTGGCTGCCCTCGCCTGGCGACGCTCACAGGAGGCAAAGCACTGCAAGGCAGATGGCGATCAGACCGTCAGTGAATACTCCTCAGCCTTCGGAGAGGACCCAGAAAGCACTGATGCAGAGGACGAGACATAAAAAAGGGAGTCACTTTAACTACAAATACAGAAACCTCCAGATGGACGAAAGTCCAAGTATAAAAAACAAAAACGAGTATAAGAAACTACAAGCTTTTCAAATTTTCTATTTTGTGATAGTTTATGTATTTTATTTTTATTGTAAGAAAAGAAAGTCTGACTTTGGCATGGAGAAGGATTTCGTAGGTAAGATATAAAAAGCACATCGCATAAAGTTCGACTGATCAATAGACATCAAAAATGTAAACTTCTGTACAAGAAAAAAAGGTTTAAAAGATGAAACTGCTGAAAAGCCAGCCTGCTCCCCAGCAGGGAGGCAAAGGAGAGGGTCCCAGGACAGGGCTTGAGGCTGCATGGAGAGCAGTGGAGACGGAGGAGGCATAAGCGCTTAGCTGTCCTGGCTGCAGGTGAGACGTGGAGGTGGAAACGGAGGCACTGAGAGGCAAGAGGCTAAGGCTAGGAAAGGAATGAGGGGGACTCTCGGCTGACAACCCACTTTCATGCCTCTGTGCTTTGCTTAACTAGATGGCCCTTTCCTCAGGGCTGACCAGAACATTCTGATTATAGTTTGGATATTTGTCCCCATCCAAGTCTCATGTTGAAATGCAATCTCCAGTGCTGGAGGTGGGGCCTGGTGGGAGGTGATTGGATCATGGAGTGGTTTCTCACGGTTTAGCACCACCTCCCTTGCTGGTGTCATGGTGATAGTGAGATCTGGCTGTTTACGAGGGCGCAGCACCTTCCACTCTTCTTCCTGTGCCAGCCATGTGAGGTGATTGCTCTCCCTTTGCCTTCCACCATGATTGTAAGTTTCCTGAGGCCTCCCCAGAAGCCAAGCAGATGCCAGTATGTGCTTCCTATGCAGCCTACAGAACCATGAGCCAGTTAAACCTCTTTTCTTTATAAATTACCCAGTCTCAGGCATTTCTTTTTCTTTTTTTCTTTTTTTTTTTTTTTGAGACGGAGTTTCGCTCTTGTTACCCAGGCTGGAGTGCAATGGCGCGATCTCGGCTCACCACAACCTCCGCATCCTGGGTTCAGGCAGTTCTCCTGCCTCAGCCTCCTGAGTAGCTGGGATTACAGGCACGCGCCACCACGCCCAGCTAGTTTTTTGTATTTTTAGTAGAGACGGGGTTTCACCATGTTGACCAAGATGGTCTCGATCTCTCGACCTCGTGATCCACCCGCCTCGGCCTCCCAAAGTGCTGGGATTACAGGCTTGAGCCACCGTGCCCGGCTCAGGCATTTCTTTATAGCAATGCAAGAACGGACTAATACATCTTCTTTGCTGTGATGGTCGTTGCTGCCAGATCTACTGTTGTCTGAGTGTTTCCCTAGCCCTCCTGTTGGTTCCTGCAGGACTTGCTAATACTCTGAGTATATGCTACATTCCTTGAGGATATAGCTAAGTCAGCTTCATACTTGGAGGCAAGGGCTTGGCAATACTCTGGAGTGCAGTAAATGTTGAGTTCAAGAAAAAAGGAAGAGTAAGCCATGGATCAGAAGATGGCCAGAGCACATATCATATGGTATTTGTATCTGGCCAGGCACAGTGGCTCACAACTATAATTCCAGCACTTTGGGAGACTGCCATGGGAGGATCAACTTGAGGTCCGGAGTTTGAGACCAGCCTGGCTAACATGGTGAAATCTCATTTCTACAAAAAATACATAAAGTAGCCAGGCATAGTGCCACACACCTGTAGTCCCAGCTACTCGAGAGTCTGAAGCAAGAGAATCACTTGAACCCAGGAGGTGAAGATTGCAATGAGGCAAGACTAAGCAACAGAGCAAGACTCTGCCTCAAAAATAAGCAAATAAAATAAATTAAAATGGTATTAGTATCTAAGACACAAAGAACACCAAAGAATCAATATGAAAAAGATAAATGAGCAATGTGGAAAATGAGCAAAGGGCAGGAAGAGAAGGCACACAGAATAAAAAACATGCTAAACCTCAGGCAATAACCAGAATTATTAACCACAACCCAATAGCTACAATATAATAAAAAGATGTTCAATCATATCAACAGTCAGGATAGCACAAACTAAAACCACAATGAGATTCTATCTCACTTTCACAGATTGGCGAAAATTACTGAATTGAATAGCATGTCTTGGAAGGTGTGGGACAAGAGAAGCCCTTTCACACTGGTGGGTGTCAGCTGGGAGGACTACTTGGGAACAATCTGTCAAGGGCCAATAGATCTAAAAATCCACACAATCCACAACACACTTCTAAGATTGCCCCTCGAGAAGATTACCCAAATATGCACGAGGACAGACATGTACGAATGTTCGTGGCAATGTTGTTACAGAAAAATTAAAAGCCTCTTCAGTGTTCACTAGATAGGAGAATCGATAAATAAACTGAGGAAGAAACTGAAGCCATATTTACTAGATGTGATACCAGACAGCAAGAAAGGACTAGATCTATGTATGTCATTATTAATGGAACTGAACACCATTGCAAATAAGGCAGAATGCCTGAAGGCATAGCAATGACGGTCTCTATGTAACTTTGAGAGTGTGCACGTGCACACACATACACAAATCAATACTGCATTTTTTTTTTTTTTTTTTTTTTTTGAGATGGAGTCTCACTCTGTTGCCCAGGCTGGAGTGCAGCGGTACGATCTTGGTTTACTCAACCTCCACCTCCTGGGTTCAAGCGATTCTCCTGCCTCAGCCTCCTGAGCAGCTAGGGATTAACAGGCACTTGCCACCATGCCAGACTAATTTTTGTATTTTTAGTAGAGATGGGGTTTCACCATCTCTACTAAACACCTGCTGGAATTACAGGTGTGAGCCACCATGCCTGGCCACAAAGTAGTACTGTATGTCTTTTATTGGTAGTATATATGATCACAGTAGGAAAATTTCAATTCATAATAGCAGCTGCCCCAGGGAAGGAGGAGAGAGGATGGGATGAAGAATCAAGATGATTCCAATTTTTATATAATGTTTTATTTCCTTTATAAAAAAGACAGAACCAAAACTACATTGTAAAAATGTCTGTGCACTCCGAGTCATAGGATTATTTCCTACAGTACTTTCCAGTAAGTTTTAAAATAAACACACACACACACATGAACGCACACACACATATTTAGGTGAAACATCATAAACCAAAGGGCAATAACAAACTAGAGCAAACAGCTATACTATATGATATCAAAGGACTTAACTCTAACACGAAAATAACTCAAGTAACAGCCCTGTATAAAAAACGGGTAAAGAATAGGCAAACCACAAAAGAAGTATGAGCCACCAATAACTATAAAGTAGAATCTTTAGCTTTCCTTATGATTTAAAAAATATTGCTGCCAGGCACAGTGGCTCACACCTGTAATTCCAACACTTCGGATGGCCAAGGCAGGAGGATCACTTGAACCCAGGAGTTTAAGACCAGCCTAGGTAACACAGCAAGATCCCATCTCTACAAATAATTAAAAAATCAGCTAGGTGTAGTGGTGCGTGCCTGTAGTCCCAGCTACTGAGGAGACTGAGCTAGGAGGATCACTCGTCCTAGAGGCTGAGGCTGCAGGGAGCTGAGAGCGCACCTGAGCACTCCAGCCTGGACGACAGAGTGAGACTCTGTCTCTCCATAAACAAACAAACAAAAGCCTTATGCTTTACTTATCAGACTAGCAAGGGTTAAAAAGAATGATAACCCAGTGTTAGTAATGACACAGACAAACAGATACTTGTTCACACTCTGCAAGGGAGAGCAGAAGCTGAAACAAGCTCTTAGGAGAGAAATTTGGCATTAAATGTCAGTGGAGTTTAGAAAGTTCCGATATTTTCTCCCTAAAAATTCTACTTCAGGAATTTATCCTAGAGAAATCATCATCTCAACTTTATTGATAATAGCTTGCTAAAAATGAGCATCAAATGTCCAATTCCTACTAAATAAATGATGACCCATATACATGTTGGAATATAATGCAGCCATAAAAAGACTGTGTTTTCAAAAAAAGATTGACAGGGAAACATAAAATATGTTTAAAGGAAGTACACAAGTGTGTGTGTTACAGTTATGAACACTCACATACACGATCGCAAGATTATGTGCACATTCATACACATAAGATGTATACCAAATTTTAAGTCATTATCTTCGAGTGAAAGAAACAGGTGATTTTCAATTACTGTTTTTTCCTGCAATAATTATGCATGATTTTTAAAACCTGAAACAAAGTTTAACGAAGTAGGGGAATGCTGGGGTGGGGTGTGGAAGAGGCAATGGGACTCACATAGAAGGCCACAACTATTTAGGCCTCCAAAGTTGCTCTCTTGTCCTCCCTCAGAGTTACTGCTGCCCTTTCTTCTAGCAGGTCCCCAACTTTGAATGTTCGCAGTATTTTCTGACTCTGCTAAACTAGGGTACAAAGAATGTTTACCTACAGCTGGATGATCTCAGGGACCATCCGCAGAATTCCCTTGACAGCCATGGAAATTAATGTCAGTTATTTTACTTAAACTTTCATCTCTATCAAGGGACTCCAGAGGACCCCAAGTTTTAGAAGAGAAAATGAGAACTAGAGTAGCTTTCCCACGTTCTTTCCACATCAGATACCAACCCAGGTGACAGCTCATGAGCTGTCCTCTGTCTCTCACCAGGAACAAGGTGACAAGGTGACACAAACAGCCCACCTGGCCGGGTGCGGTGGCTCATGCCTGTGATCCCAGCACTCTAGGAGGCTGAGGCACGTGGACCACTTGAGGTCTGGAGCTCAAGACCAGCCTGGCCAACATGGCGAAACCCCATCTCTACTAAAAATTAAAAAAATTAGCTTGGTGTTGTGGCCCGTGCCTGTCATCCCAACTACTTAGGAGGCTGAGGTAGGAGAATCGCTTGAACCGGGGAGGTGGGGGCTGCAGTGAGCTAAGATCGCGCTATTCCACTCCAGCCTGGATGACAGGGCGAGACTCGGTCTCAAAAAAAAGCCCACGTAAGAGAAGCTGCTCAGCCAGGAAGCAAAACAATTCGCACACTGTCTAATCACAAACAAAGTCCAAATCTTTATTTGTCGAGTTCCCCAGTTTGGCTGCTTCCTTCTCAGAATTCCTGCAAGGTAAACTCACTTCTGATGAGAGGGAAAGAGGTGGGGCTGCAGCTGTGGATGGGGCCCCTAGAGGGCGCCAGGAGGTCGCCAGGAAACGGCACAGGACTTTCAGATCTTAGCAAACAGCACTCTGGTTCCAGGAATGGGGTTAGCAAGTTCTGAGGAATCTGAGCTGGAAATCAATGTTTTGTGTAACAGGCCGAAGACCACCTCTATTCCAAAAATCCCAGAGGAAGATCGTCGAACGTGCAGAAGCACTGAACAACAAAGATTTTTAAGTGTTTGCGATTGTTGTCACTGCATATTTTCATAAGCTACTACTGAAACTGTAAGATGATAAAACTCTCCCTGCAAGGGAAACTTTAAAACGTTTATGTCTGACTCAGTGAGGTTATCTGAGACTTAGCTTTGGGAAAGAATTTTACAAAGTGAATAAATATTTACTTAGATCCAAATTGGCAGTCTTCGAGGAATGGTTACATAAACCAGAGTACATCTAAATGATGAAATGTTACATAGCTATTTAAAATATCATTTAAATAGTGTTTTAGTCATATTGGAAAATGCTTATGCTACAGAAGGATAGCATATATGTGTTTTGGGGTTTTTTGAGATGCAGCCCGACCCTGTCACCCATGCTGGAGTGCAGTGGCACAATCTCGGCTCACTGCAGCCTCAGCTTCCTGGGCTCAAGGAATCCTCCCACTTCAGCCTCCTGAGCAGGTAGTACTACGACGGATGTGCACCACCACAGCTGCCTAATTTTTGTATTTTTTCTAAAGACAGGGTTTTGCCATGTTGCCTAAGGCTGGGCAACAACTCCTGGGATCAAATGATCAGCCCACTTCCGCCCTTCAAAATTCTGGGATTTCAGGTGTGAGCCACTGCACCCAGCCTGAAAATATACTAATAAGGGAAAAAGGCAAACTTGACAAGCATATTTATAGTTCAATTCCATTTCAGGCATTTGCACACACCATTGATATGCAAAAGCGAAAAAAAGAAACAGTGGGTAACACTGCTAGAAGTGTAACAGTGAAACATCACTTTCTACTTTATATAAGTCAATATTTTAGATTTTCTTTCCAGTATTACGTAGAGTAACAGATGGTATTAGAGAATTTCACTTTTGTACTTCATCCATTTCTATATTAAATGTTTCTAGAATTATGTATAATATGAAAAACAATACTTTTAATTTTAAAGGAAAACCTTTATGTTATCATGTGAAAAATAAAAAAGCAAGATTTTTAAATTGTGCATCTCAACTACATGAAGAAGAAATTCAAAGAGAAAAGACTGGAAAGGAAATCTGCCCATGAATGGCAGTGCCTCTGAGTGGACATATGTAGAATCTGCATGGTGAGGCCAGGCGTGCAGGCTCACGCCTGTAATCCAAGCAGTTCGAGAGGTCGAGGCGGACGGATCGCCTGAGGTCGGGAGTTTGAGACCAGCCTGACCAACATGGAGAAACCCCGTCTCCACTGAAAATACAAAATTAGTCAGGCATGGTGGCACATGTCTGTATTCCCAGATACTTGGGAGGTTGAAGCAGGAGAATCATTTGAACCTGGGAGCTGGAGGTTTTGGTGAGCCAAGACTGCACCACTGCACTCCAGCCTGGGCAACAAGTGTGAAACTCTTATCTAAAAAAAAAAACCACAAAAAACAAACAAAAAAAAACCCTGCATGGTGGAGGGGATGGTTTACTTGCTAATTGTTTGCTTCTATATACTTTCCCAAACATTTACAATGAGCAGTGTTGCTCTGATCGTCATTTTAAGCATGCCCAGCTGGCGAGATAAGTCCTCTTGCTGCCAGCTCCCACATCTGAGAATTCCCATGTCCAGCCACAGAAGACCAGTACGGGGGATTAGGGACTACGTCTGATTTTCCTTTATTCCAAATCTTAAAAGACTGAGACTCCCCCACTGACCTAAGAGGGTGGGGCTTAGTTTGCTCTAAAGGACTCACACTTCATTTTTCACTTCTGTTTTGAAAGACCACCTGAGTTTAGAAACTGGATAGTGGATTGAAATGTATTTGTGTGTATTCTGAGTGGGAGAAAAGCCAAACATCTGGTGACTATCTTCTGTGGTCCAGGTACTGTGTTTAGGGCTTTCACATATATTTTTAAATGCTTGAAAACTTTGCCAGGCAGGTTATTGCATCACCCTACCTTCTGCCCCTGGACTGCCAAGTGCCTTTTATTTATTTATTTATTTATTTATTTATTTATTTTAAGATGGGGTTTCACCATGATGGCCAGGCTGGTCTTGAACTCCTGACCTCAGGTGATCCACCCACCTTGGCCTCTCAAAAGTGCTGAGATTACAGGCGTGAGCTGCCGCACCCAGCCTGCCATGTGCCTTTTACAGAAGAAACCCACAAAGCCATTTCCTCCTCAAAGCCATCACCTACTCCAGGTTTCAGCGAGCATGGAAAGGGTTCACGAAAATTAGGCAGAAATAACACACATCACAAGCGAATGTCACGGAGCAGTGCAAGGATACGGGAATTGATTATTTTTGGGAATCACTCGAAATCACACCCAAGGATTACGCCTAACCTTCCGGAATAAATATATGATACTTATGAGTTACGTATTACTGTTTTCATTTCATAAGTGAGGAAGTAAGTCTCAGAGAGGCTTACCCAGGTAGTAAGTGCACAGGATGGGAACCCGGATTTGTCTGACTCTGAAGTCTGTGCTGGTTCCACTGCACCATGAGGCCATCCAGCAATATTTAATGCTGTTGGATGCATACCTGTATGCAGAATCCAGTTTCTAGCAGGGCTTTTTCTTCTCTCTCTCTCTCTCTCCCTTTCTTTCTTGGAATGGAAAAGGGCTTTTTTTTCTTTTCTTTTTCCTTCCAAGGTTTTTTCTTTTCTCTCTTCCTTCCTTCCTTTCTTCTTTCTTTCCTTCCTTCATTCCCTCCCTCCCTCCCTCCCTCCCTCCTTTCTTCCTTCTTTCCTTCCTTCCTTCTTTCCCATGGAGCAGCCCTCCCACCACCACCCCCCAACCCACTCTCACTCTCTCTTTCTTTCTTTCGTCTTGCTCTGTTGCCCAGGCTGGAATGCTGTGGCGCAATAATAGCTCACTGCAGCCTCGAACTCCTGGCCTCTGCAATCATCCCGCCTTGGCCTCCCAAAGCGTTGGGATTATAGGTGTGAACTACCACACCTGGCCAGAAATGGGTCTTTTTATTCAAGCATTTTCTAGGTACTGGGCCTTTCATTTACCTCGTGTCTCACTTAAGTGTCATGAACAATTCTGTAAAAACTCCCTGTGATGACAGTCATTTGGATGTAACTTGATAGGTCACCTTCCACGTAGAGACAGGCTAAAGTTTGTATCTTCAGAGAAAGGGGGTTGCTGAGAGCAGGGTGAGGCCAGGTAGGAAACAGCAGGCTGAGAAACAGGGAGGTAAAAAAGGTATTCTCCAGGCTAAATCACCCCAGATCTGGTCATATGCCAACTAACCTGAAAATTCCTGGAATTACTGCCATTCTCCTGAAAGTTCCAACCAAGAGCAGGATCCAGAATCCTCTTCATTGACCTTTAAGTTAGAGCACCCAACCGCCACTAGGTGGTGCTAAACCACAGCCAGGACAAGGACAGATTGAGGCAGCACAACTTCCAAGCTGGCCAGCCCTGAAGGGCTGCTTGGGTCATTTCATTAATCTCTCAATAATGTGCCCTGGCGTCTGGCAGTTGAAACTCACTTATTGCATTATGGTCGAGTTTTACTGAAGCTTTTTGGATTTTTTTGCTAATGGAGAAACAAAAGCTAAGGAGGTTAAATTCACCTATGTAGCTACAAGTTAAATAAATAGAAGAGTTGAGATTTGAACCCAGGTCTCTCTTGTGCAAAGTTAACACTCTTTCCACCACACTATACTGTCCCCCTCGTTGTCTGTTCCAAAAGGAACATCTCTCAGACTAAGGGGAATGCCTTAGTCATTTAGGTTGTTAGAACAAAACACATTTATTTCTCCCAGCTCTGGAGGTTGGAAGTCTAACATCAGGGTGCTGGTAGGGTGAGGTTCTTGGTGAGGGTTCAATTCCTGATTTACAGATGGCTGTCTTCTTGCTGTGTTCCCACATGGTGGAAAGGGAACTAACTAAATCTCTGAGCTCTTCTTACAAAGCCACTAATCCTATTCATGAAGTCTCCAACCTCATGACTTAATCACCTCCCAAAGACTCCACCTCCAGATTCGATCACATTGGGATTAGGGTTTCAATACAGGGATTTTGGGGGGCTATAAATGTTCAGTCCATTGCAGGAAAGAAGATGGATTTCCTGGCATTCCCAGTTAAACCTCTCTCTGCTCCTTTGAGCACTGTCCTCACTGACCTGCAATGGCGGCTCACACTTAGAGGTGTAATGGCAAGGAGCTGCTGTGGCTATGGAGGAGGTCATAAGGACAGAGGACAAAATGGGACAGCCAAGGGATAAACACCAAAGACTTCGGTGGTTCTCAAACCTTAGCACGCTTCAGAACCACCAGGTGGGTTTGTTAAAACACAGATTTCTGCTTTAGTAAGTGTGGGAAGGGCTCTGAGCCTCTGAATTTCTAGTAAGTTCCCTAGTGACGTTGATGGTGCTAGTCCAGAGACCATACTTTGAGAACCACCAAGTCAGGCTATGCCTCAGGCTTGTCTCTGAACTGACACTGCCATTTGCTGCTGTTCATCTTAGTCAAAAATGCTAAGACCTAAACCATCCCTGAATAATCAGCATCAAACACAACGCTGGGGTGGGAGTGTCAGCGCTACATCTTTAAAATTCTGCTTGCAGAATCGTCTTGCTTCCAGAAGAGGAATTCACTGTACTAGGAAAGAGCCAATGATAGTCACACTTAAATATATACTCAATAGACCATTTTTACAGTTTTAGAATACAGTAGTCAAAATGCTCTTTATTTTCCTATTACATCAGCCATTTATAAAATATTGACTGACAGGCTGGGCGCGGTAGCTCACATCTGTTATCACAGCACTTTGAGAGGCCAAGGCAGGCAGATCACTTGAGGTCAGGAGATCGAGACCACCTTGGCCAACAATATGGTGAGACCCCATTTCTACGAAAAATACAAAAATTAGCCGGGTGTGGTGGTGTGAGCCTGTAATCCCAGCTACTCAGGAGGCTGACGCAGGAGAATTGCTTGAACCCAGGTGGCAGAGGTTGCAGTGAGCCAAGATCAGACCACTGTACTCCAGCCAGGGTGACAGAGTAAGACCTTGTCTCAAAAAAAAAAAAAAAATGACTGATAAATGTACAGACTCACAGAGAATCCACTTGAAAAAGACACTTCCCATAGATGCGGACAAATTTTTTTTTTTTGAGACAGGGTCTTACTCTGTCACCGAGGCTGGAGTGCAGTGGTGCGATCTCCTTCTGGGCTAGAACAATCCTCCCACCTCAGCCTCCTGAGTAGCTGGGAACACATGCAGATGCCATCATGCCTGGCTAACTGTGTGTGTGTGTGTGTGTGTGTGTGTGTGCGTTTTTTTTTTTTTTGAGACGGAGTTTTACCCTTGTTGCCCAGGGTGGAGTGCAATGGTGTGATCTCGACTCACTGCAACCTTCACCTGCCAGGTTCAAGTGATTCTCCTGCCTCAGCCTTCTGAGTAGCTGGGATTACAGGCATGCGCCACCACGCCCAGCTAATTTTGTATTTTTGGTAGAGACGGGTTTCACCATGTTGTCCAGGCTGGTCTCGAAATCCGGAGCTCAATCTATCCATCTGCCTTGGCCTCCCACAGTGCTGGGATTACAGGCGTGAGCCACCATGCAGGCCGTGAATGAATATTTTATATTTGCCTTTAGGGCATGTTCAGTCGAAAAGAGAAAAATGCATCTGAAAAAGCTGGCGTAGTTTAGCAAAAGAAAACAAGAGTTAGGGACGTTGTAAAGAGAGGTCAGCCATTTAATCTGACAGAACTAAAACCTGCAATAATACTCACCATTCCTCCTTCCCTATAAAATAGAAATGAGCTATAACTTATTCTGGAAACATAATTGGTCCTTAGCGGTTAAGACTCCACCACAAATTTCAGTTCCAAAACATCTCCCTGAAAAGTAAAAATGCAAGAGTTTCCCAACAATGAGAAGAGTTCCTGAGAAAAGCAAGTAAAAATCAGCAGTCACTTGGATTTTCTGACTGTACTGTTGCAGTCAGCAACTTCTCCCTGTGCTGCTCGTGGTGGCCACCAGCCACATGTGGTTATTTATATATAAGTTTAAATTGATTAAGGTAACATTGAAAACTTAGCACCAGTACTTGAACGAGTATATCTTGTGTACTTGATGGCCACTTGTGACTAAGTCAGCTTTAGAATATCTGCATCGTCACACAAAATCCTACCCAATCTACTTCTACTTCCAACAGCTTTTCTAGAATATAGGTTAATCCTTTTTTTTTTTTTTTTTTTTTTTTTTTTTGAGACAGAGTCTTGCTCTGTCACTCAGGTTGGAGTACAGGAGTGCAATCTTGGCTCACAGCCACCTCTACCATCTGGGCTCTCAGCCTCCTGAGTAGCTGGGACTACAGGTGTGCACCCTCACTCCCAGGCCATTTTTGTATTTTTAGTAGAGATGAGGTTTCACCATGTTGACCATGCTGGTCTCGAATTCCTGACCTCAGGTGATCCACCTGCCTCAGCCAAAGTGCTGGGATTACAGGCACAGGCCAGCACACCCGGCCCCAGAATAGGTTAATTCTTAAAAGATACTGCTAAAAACAAATCACTTTGGTTTGGCTCAAACAGAGGAGAGATTCAGCCTCAATTTTGCAGGCTTGCCCAGCCTCAGTAAGCCAAGGAGCAAAGCAGAAAGGGACAAAGTGGAGAAGCACTCAGGCGTGGGGTGGTCCAACCTTGCCTTTGTTTCTTTCCTGAAAATGAGACCCTGGCTGTCACACAAACCCTTCAGATTCCCTGGTGAGGATAAAAGCAGGATCACAGCAGGGAAGGCAGCCCAGCGCAGCTCATACCAGGTATCTGCTGTGACTGCTGCCAGTATCCCGTCTTGACCTTCCGTTTCCTCAAACGACACCTACCAGAGCTAAAAATCACAACCCTCTCTCCCTCCTCATTCAAATCTCCCACATCACTCCTTCCTTCTCAGTTTAGCTATGGCAAAGAGCTAGGTTTGGGGGGGCTTTTGTTTTTTTATTTTTGTCCATCAGACTTATTATCTTGTAAAATGCAATAATACAGAAAAAATAACAGAAAATCCAAGCCCCAATTGTAGTTATCTAATCCAATTCAACTGACACAAAGCCACTCTGTGAAACTCTTAGGAAGGTCTCTAAACATTCTCACCTGTTTCCTGGCCCTTCCCGGTGCTGGCCAAGGACCATGCTCTGAGCAGCGTGGTCTCTAAACATTCTCATCTCTTTCCTGGCCCTTCCCGGTGCTGGCCAAGGACCATGCTCTGAGCAGCGCGGCCTCATGCTCCAATTCTCTTCTCATGCGCCCCTCCAAAGTCTTTCTTTGTCTTATAGTTAGTTTTCCATTTCCCCTATTCCAGGCTATTATCGTCTGGTTCAAAGATCACAATACTGCAGAGAGAGACAGCTCAGAGATGTGCGGAGGGACTCCTTGAAGGATTAAGCAGAGCACTGATTTCCTCACTTGCCTGGGGGGAAACTAACCAAAGTCAGAGGAAAAACATCTGAAGGATTAGCAAGAACTGTGCCTGGCACCCACAAAAGCTGGAAGCAGAGCCCATTCCCACCAGCCTGAGAATGAGGAATATGAGCTCCGTTCTGAATTCCCCTAATAAATCGTAAAAGCAAGACTGGCAAGGATCACTGCTCCTAAGTGATTTCGCTGCATCCCAGAACAATGCTCTGAAGATTGAAAGAACACAAAATATCCAAGACTCAGTAAGGTAAAGTTTACAACGTCTGGCAGCCAATCAAATATTCCCAGGCATGCAAAGAGGCAGGAAAGCACAACCCATAGGGAAGAGAATAATCAATCTATGGAAATGAACCCTGAGCAGACAGGGATAGTGGAATTAGCAGAGAAGGACATTAAAAGTTACTGTTTCTAGATTCAGTATGTTGGAAACGTCAAGTAGCAACATGGAAAATATGTAAAAGGCCCAAACTGAACGGCTAGAGATGAAAACCAAAATGTCTAAGATAAAGAATACATTGGCTGGTCCAGCATGGTGGCTCTCGCCTGTAATCCCAGCACTTAGGGAGGCCAAGGAAGGCATATTATTGAGGCCAGGAATTTGAGATCAGTCTGGCCAACACAGTAAAATCCCATCTCTACTAAAAATACAAAACTTAGCCAGGCATGGTGGCTCATACCTGTAATCTCAGGTATTCTATTCAGGAGGCTGATGCACAAGAATCGTTGAAACTGGGAGGTGGAGGTTGCAGTGAGCTGACATCGTACCACTGCATTCCAGCCTAGGCAACAAAACAAGACTCTGCCTCCATAAATAAATAAATAAATAAATAAATAAATAAAAGGCCAAGCGCAGAGACTCATGCCTGTAATCCTAGCACTTCGGGAGGCTGAGGTGGGTGGATCACCAAAAGTCAGGAGTTTGAGACTAGCCTGGCCAACATGGCGAAACCCCGTCTCTACTAAAAATACAAACATTAGCCAGGCCTGGTGGTGTGAGCCTGTAATCCCAGCTACTCAGGAGGCTGAGGAAGGAGAATTGCTTGGGAGATGAAGGTTGCAGTGAACCAAGATCGCACCACTGCACTCCAGCCTGTGTGATGGGAGCAAGACTCCACTGCAAAATAAACAACAAAAAAAATTTTTTTGATTTTAGGAAAGAGATTACATTGAATGGGATTCATGGCAGATTACAAATTCCAGGAGAAAATATTAGTGAATTTAAGGTACAGCAATAGAAAATGTCCAAAATGAAATGAGATGAAAAGAATTTTTAAAATAATGAAAAGAGCATAAGTGAGCGTGGGACAACTTCAAGATGCCTAAGATTGGAGTCACTGGAGTCCCTGGGAAGTGGGGAGGAATGTGAAGAAATGGATTTGATGAAGACTACAAATCCACTGATCCAAGAAGCTCAACAAACCCCCAAGCACAAGAAACATGAAAAGTACACCAACAGACATCATAATCAAATTTCTCAAAATCAGTGGTAAAATCTTAAAAGCAGTCAGAGGGGGGAAAAACACGTTACATACAGAGAAAAAAAGATAAAAATGTCAGATTTCTCATTAAAAATAAAATAAATGAGAAAATAGTAAAAAACAAATAAATAAGGAACTCGAAAGAGTATCAAGCCAGAATTCTATATCCAGCAAAACATATTTTAAAATAAAAAGTGAAAGAAAGATGAATTCAGACATACAAAAGTTTAAAGAATTAATCACCATATCAACACGTGAAAAAGAGTTAAGAGAAGTCCTTCAAGCAGAAGAAAAAATGGTACCAGATTAAAAACCTGAATCTGGCCGGGCGTGGTGGCGCATGCCTGTAATCCCAGCACTTTGGGAGGCCGAGGCGGGTGAATCACGAGGTCAAGAGATTGAGACCATCCTGGTCAACATGGTGAAACCCCGTCTCTACTAAAAATACAAAAAATTAGCTGGGCATGGTGGTGCATGTCTGTAATCCCAGCTACTCAGGAGGCTGAGGCAGGAGAATTGCCTGAACCCAGGAGGCGGAGGTTGCGGTGAGCCGAGATCGCACCATTGCACTCCAGCCTGGGTAACAAGAGTGAAACTCCGTCTCAAAACAAAAAAAAAAAACAAAAACAAACAAACAAACAAAAAACCTGAATCTAAACAAAGGGATGAAGAGGAGCAGAAACAGTAAATGCGTGCACAAGTGAGACCTTTTTTCTTATTAGTTAAATCTCTTTAAAACTTTTAGAAGAAAACATGGACATGAATCTTCAAGACATTGGGTTAGTCAATGTTTTCCTACAAAAAGCACCAAAAACACAGGTAACAAAAGAAAAAAAGTAGATAATTATACTGTATCAAAATTTAAAGCCTTTGTGCTGTAAACAATACCATCAACAAAGTGAAATGATGGCCCACAGAATGAAAGAAAATATTTGCAAATCCTATATCTGAGAGGAGATTTATACGTAAAATACATAAAGAACTATTCAGACTCAATAATAAAAAGACAATCCAATCAAAAATGAGCAGGGAATTGAGAAGACTTTTTTCCAAATAAGACATACAAATGGCCAACAAATGCATGAAAAGATGCTCAACATCACTAGTCACCAGGAAAATGCAAACTGAAACCACAGTAAGATCCAATTTCACACCAAATAGGATAGTTAGAATCAAAAAACTAGATAAGCACAAGCGTTGACAAGGATGTGGAGATACTGGAGCCCTCATACATTTCTGGTGGAAATGTAAAATGGTGCAGCTTCTTTGAAAAATCAGGTCCTCAAAAGGTTAAAAATAGTTACCAGCAATTTCACTCCTGTATCTACTCAAGATAACAGAAATAATATGTTCACATAAACACCTTTCTAGGAATGTTCATAGCAACAGTATCACAGCCAAAAATAAAAACAAGTGTCCATCAACTGCTGAATGGATAAACAGAATATGGTACATCTATACAAGGAAATACTATTCAGCCATAAAAAGGAATGAGATACTGATTTCATGCTACAACGTGGATGAACCTGGAATGCATGCTAAGTGAAAAAAGCCAGAAACAGAAGATCATATATCATATTATTCCATTCACATGAAATATCCAGAATAAGCAAATCTATAGTGATGGGAAGTAGATTAGTGGTTGTTCAGGGATGAGGGAAGGCAGGTGGGGAGGTGAAGTGATGAGTGCCAGGTAATGGAGAAGTGTCACCTTTATTTATTCCAACATTTATTCTGTGTTCAGAATTATACTAAAGGTGCTGAAGGGTTACAAGGAGTACAATCATGATCCGTTAAACCCTGTCCCTATTCTCCTGAAACTGATCATCTGGGAGAGACAGAGATCCCTGCCAATAGTTTCAATCTAATCATAATTTAAACCACCATAAGAGAGGCAACTGAACAAGGTGCATGTGGGACCCAAGATCAGAGAAGTCACAATGCAGACGGCAGTGGAAGACACTGAACCGAGAGTGATATTCACCTGGGTAGTGATGAAGGGAAAGAGTGGCAAGATTCAGGAGCAGAAAAGGGCAGGTGACATTCAGTGTGGCCAGGGGCTTCAGGAGGTTGTGGGGCAGCAGGGGAGGGAGGTAGCCGGAATGAAAGAAGACTGGAAAGAAGTTAGAAGTGATTTAAGGAATGTCTTAAACACCAAAGCAAAAGAACTGGACTACAATGTTAAGGCAAAAAGTAGCTGAAGGTCTTGAAGCTGGGGAGTGGCCTCCTCACTGCTGTGCCCAGAGACCAGCGTAGTTGGAGGGACAGGTGGGCAGAGAAGCAGACAGGAGCAGGGACCAGACTGGAGGTGACAGCAGTGATCCACGCAAGAGACAGAGATGGTCTGCCCAAAACAGGGCATCTGAGACCCTGCTGGCATCCAAATACCACCAATAGCGGCCACTGCAGGGCTGCTGCTGGTGTGCAGACGTGGCTGTCACCCTGCCCCTGACCACAAGAAAGGGCCTGCACCCTCTGGAGAGGCGTTGGATTTGCCAGACCCCCAGGCTGACCATCTGGTCCTTGAAAACCTGGCCACAGGATCCACACCCAGCCAGCCCCAGAACTCCTGGGAAGAGTATGGGAGCTCCCATGGTAAGAGTTTTCTTTAAACTTGAACTGGCAGGAAGGTTATATTGACTTTGAGTCATCAGATCAACAGGATCTTACACAGCAGATGGTTATGAAGACTACGGAGCAATGAGGGAAAAGACATATGATACATTTCTAAGTGGAAAAAGCAGGGCATAAAAGCAAACATACACTGTGATGAAAACCAGGCAAAAATGTCTCTGTAGGTGCAGCATATACTTTTGGGGGCTCTCTCTGGTACTGAATTATAGGTGATTTTCTCCTCCCATATATATTTTTTGACAATGTGACTATATTGACTTGGTGACGTATAACGTATCAAAACCAATAAATTTCATGAATAATTTCCTACTAATAAGTGAACACTGGCCAAGAAGATTTAGGAGCTGGGCACTGTGGCTCGCACTTGTAATTTCAGCACTTTAGGAGGCTGAGGTGGGAGGCTCGGGAGGATCACTGGAGCCCAGGAGTTTGAGATCAATCTGGGCAACATAGTAGGACTCCATCTCTACAAAAATTAATTTTTAAAAAATTAGCTAGGCATGGTGTGTGCCTATAGTCCTAGTTACTAAGAGACTGAGGTGGTAGAATAGCTTGAGCCCGTAAGGCAGAGGTTGCAGCGAGCCATGATTGTGCCGCTGCACTCCAGCCTGGGTGACAAAGTGAGACTCTGTCTTAAAAAAAAAAAAAATAAATTTAGGAACTAGAGGCTTTATATGTAGTTCAATACGGTAGCCATAAGCTGCATGTGGCTACTAAAATAAATTTAAACTTCAATTAATTAAAATGAAATAAAATGGAAAATGCAGTTCGCTAGTCACACTAGCCACATTTCAAGTGCTCAAGTGTGCCAAGGATCCAGCAGCTGCTGTGTTGCATGGTTCAGGTCTACAGATCAGGAGAGAGGTCAGACAACTCAAGTCCAAATGAAGGTCAAGTAGGCCGGTGGTGAGGCCCACTGCAGGGCTACAGCCACGTTCCCAGTGAACTTCACCACTTACCCCAGGATGCTCCCCCTGTACGCACAGATCCCAGAAATCAGGATCTCTGCAGGAAGAGCCAGAGGTCAGTACCACAACAGGCTCCTTGTGACTGTGACTGAGGCACAGTGAAGGGTGAAGGCTGTGGATGTGGTGGCAAGCACATACACAGTGGCCACCTGCCCCTGGGCACGAACCCACTTCCCCACTCACCAGCTGGGCAACAGCTCTGAGACCCCATGACCTCTCGTGTCAGATGAGTGTGGCTGGAAGGCAAGCAAGGGACACGAGAAGACAGAGCCAATAAACGCTCCACAGACAGCAGCTGGCATTACACTGGCATTACAGGCATGGATGCACTGATGGGCACCTATGGGTGCAAACAAAACTATCGGTGAAAGGAGAAGAGAGCAGGAGGGAAGGGAAAGGGAAGGAGAAGGAAGCTGAAGGGACCAGAGCCAGGGACAGAAATGTAAGAACAGCTGAGAGACACATGGAAGAAGGGACACACTCAGTGAGATGAGAGGGCCACGGAAACCTGAGGAATGCCTATGACACCGGAATACTGCCACGGTGAAAGAGCCTGCGTAGTACAGCCTGGGTGAAAGAGCTGACTCCTTAACCCGGGACTCTGGCTCTGAGATGAGGCACTGTGGTATAGTATCTTCCTGCTAATTACAGTGTGATGTTCCTGGTGTATTGGGAGTCCTCTCATTTTCCTCTTAGACTTGAGAAGACAGGTGACACCCTGGGCACTACCAAGTATCACCCTTGGTCTGGGCTACTACCACAGGGGAAAGGTACAGACTTCCAAAAAGAGCACACACACGCAGTATCAGGTGTTTGGCATGCAGACATGGCCACATACGGTACAGGTTATACCAGTTAACCTCTATGATATAGTGCAAAACCCCACAGACTCTGTTCACGTGATAGGAACAAAGGAATCTGATGGTCTCTGCTGTCAGGGACTTTGTGGCCTCTGACTGGACCGGCAAAGTCTGACCTGGGAAACCAGGTTTGGTCGCAGCTCCAGTGCACTAGCAGAACTAGGCCTGTGGGAGACGGACACAAGTGACCCTTTGATAACCAAAGTAAGTCGCCCCTCCACTCTCTTCTGATCCCCCCGGCCCTCTGCCCAGCTCCGGCCTATTTTGGTTGCTTCCTGAACTTTCCCGCGCCCACTGATTTGCTCTAGCATCTGCCCACTCTTCCTTCCTCACATTCTTGATCTTCAGCTTTTTCCTTAGGTCTGGCTGACTCATTCAGCTCACAAAGAACTGCTGAATATGATGAGCAATATTGGGACAATTCAACAGCTCAGAAATTCAGGGATCAAAGGCCTTAGTCCATTTCTCTGCCACGGGTGCCTCCCTCCCACTACTGAATTCTACCTCCCTTATTTCCCAGTCCCAGGCCACTCCCTGCACTCACAACTCCAGGGTAGCCAAAAACCCAGTCTCTGCTGTCACACAACCCCAAGACAGCTGCTGAACCTGAAAAGTCAAGGCAAGGCCCCACAGCTAGAGCCCGGCTCCTGTCTTTGGCAAATACTCTAAGCAAAGGTAATTTAATACAGTGGCTAACAGCAATGGCTGCGGATCCACGGGTCTTGGGTTCAAGTGCCAGCCACACCGCTTAAGTGACGTAACCAACCACAAACTAAAACTCTCCAAGCCTCAATATGGACATCTTGAGAGTAATAATAATAATAATGAATGCTGAACTCACTGAATTGCCACAGGATTTAGTGAGCCACCACAGGTGGAGGAAAGCTAGGTGGTACTGGGCCCACAGTAAGCTAGAAAGCTCACCTATACATGATCTATAAATATCGCAGTGACTGTTTCACAGAAGCAGGCCTGCACGGACTGAAGGAAGACCTCCCTAGTTCAGGCTTGACTGATTCAAAATGTGTAAGCATTTTGAGAGGCTGGGGTTGATAGGGTCATTTACAAAGTCAACAAAAATGGGAAAGGATTTCAGATGCAATATTTAAGACTTTGTAAGAAAAGCAAAATAGCTGACAAGAACCCTCCAGGACTCCGGAGGTGAACTTACTGGTGACTCCATCACCGAGCACTCATTCATTCACTAAGAACCTCTGTTCCACAGCACTAGGCTTGGACCTAATTGTTTTATTTATCTTAAGTAACAAACTGGCCTTTTGTGAGTGTTCAAGATGCAGGCTTTTTACTAAGAAAGGCTTTCTCCCAAATGAGTCTCAAAACGTGAGATTTTACTATAAATCCCATGCACAATCTTCAACAGGCATGGACATTTAGTTTTTGGAAGGTGAAATAAACAACAGTACATACTCTTAGTTTTGCTTTTTCTCCCCACTCAGGCATGGCTGGCAGGGCACAGTGCATCCTGCACCAGGCATATAAACAGTAGGTCATACCCCTGCAGTTCGCTCTGGCCTTGACTTACACATCCCAGCACCATCCCGGGTGGACCCTGTCTGACCCTCTTCGGCCTTCCACTGAGCTCAGGCCTGCACTGGACATAATTTCCATCAGCTGTGGGACTGGCTGCTTTCCAACTTCCACCCCCAATGTGGGCACCCCCATGCTCCATGGGCTTCTGGCAGGGAGACTGTATTTACCCGATCCATCATTTTCCATCTCATATTGTCGAAAAACTAATAAAAATGATAACACTGACATGGCAAACAGGTTTCACCTGACTCTAGGATGAAGTTTGTTTATGAAATGAACGTCTTACTTTTTGAACCTCAATCTGCCTGGAGTGAAGACAGAGGACTTTGCCTCTGTCTTCCTCCTCCCTCACAGACTATTCTTGTGTTTGAGACAAGTCTCGCTCTGTCACCCAGGATAGAGTGCAGTAGCGCAATCTTGGCTCACTGCAACCTCCACCTCCTAGGTTCAAGCGATTCTCCTGCCTCAGCCTCCCAAATAGCTGGGATTACAGGCACCTGCCACCACACCTGGCTGATTTTTGTATTTTCAGTAGACAGGCTTTTGCCATGTTGCCCTGGTTGGTCTCAAACTGCTGACCTCAAGTGATCCACCCGCCTTGGCCTCCCAAAGTGTTGGGATTGCAGGCTGAGCCACTGCACCCAGCCTCACAGACTATTCTTGAAGGTGCTGAGAAGTCCACTCAACCCCACACCCCAGCGCGTTGTTCCTCCTCTCATGCCGCCACCTCTGAGGCCCAGGTGGGCGCCAGCCTCCCTCAGACAGGCCACTTGACACGTAAGTGGATACAGCTGCCAACAAAGGCCACTCCTGCCCTCTCAACAGACCTCCTTCCCACTCCAGGGTGTGCCAACAGCATCCTGAGAGCATCCAGTGCCAGTTCGGGGCACGGCCGCCTGGGGTGGGCAGAGCCTGAGGGGGAAGGAGGGAGACCCACAGCACTCATCTCCATGGAAACCAAACATGCCCAGCCCAAGGAGCACAGCAAGAAAGAAGGGAACTTGAGCAAACCACACACATGCCCGCACCACTCCCTGATGCTTACTGCCGGAATGAACACCAAGCAAACAATCTCGCAGAGGGAAGGAAAGATGCCACGAAGACACTGGCAGGAGCTGTGCGTAGCAACCCGCACGTTGCCGTTAGCTGTGGCACGACTCAGCCGATCACCATGTAACTTAAAATTATGATGAACTATGACATGATGTGCAACGGAAAAGGTTACGACACTGTTTATATACTATGATCACAACTCTAAAAAATGTGAATAAATTTGGAGAAAAACTGGAAAGGAAAACATAAAAGTGACAGTAGCTCAGCTACAATGCTAACATAACAGGTTTCTGTCTTTAAAATTTTCTTTTCAGTGGCCAGATGTAGTGGCTCATGCCTGTAATCCCAGCACTTCGGGAGGCCAAGGCAGAAAGACTGCTTGCGCCCAGGACTTCGAGAACAGCCTGGGCAACATAGCAAGACCCTGTCTCTACAAAAAATAATAAAAAATAGCCAGGCATGGAGGTGCCCATCTGTAATCCAGCTACTCAGGAGGCTGAGGTAGGAGGATCGCCTGAGCCCAGGAGTTCAAGGCTGCAGTGAACAGTGATCACACCATTGCACTCCAGCTTGGGCAACAGAGCAAGACCCTCTCTCAAAAAAAAAAAAAAAAGATAAAGTATTCTCACACCTTTCCCCATCACTGCTTCAAATATTCACACAGCTTTCCCCATTGCTGCTTCTTATCAGCAGATGGGGAAATGTGCATATCTGTGTAAGGGAACTTGCCACAGTGCCTGGGAGAACTTGCACGTATCCATGTACACAAAGGTTTGCCTGAATCTTGCTGGAACACCTTGTAGGCTTCAAGAACATAAAAGGATGCACGCCCATCTCTCATTCACCTCCCTATTCCCCTAGGAGCCTGTCACCAGACAGTATCTTTCTCTTTTTTTTTTTTTGAGACGGAGTTTTGCTCTTGTTGCCCAGGCTGGAGTGCAATGGTGTGATCTAGGCTCGCTGCAACCTCCATCTCCCGGGTTCAAGTGATTCTCCTGCCTCTGCCTCCCAAGTAGCTGGGACTACAGACATGTGCCACCACGCCCAGCTAATTCTGTATTTTTAGTAGAGATAGGGTTTCTCCATGTTGGTCAGGCTGGTCTTGAACTCCCGACCTCAGGTGATCTGCTCACCTCGGCCTCCCAAAGTGCTGGGATTACAGGCCTGAGCCATGGCGCCGGGCCCAGACAGTGTCTTATCTCTCCTGAGGTATGGGGATTTCTGCCTGTCCCTTAGAACGGAGCTGTGGGCTCTGAGACCACTTAGCTTCAGTGTAAAATTGCTTCTCGAAATCCCACTTGCATTGCAGTCATCGGCCCCTTTTGCTTCAAAGTCATCCTCTTCAGTGTACAGGACAAGGACCCAGGAAGATGGTATCTTTGACATTTTCTTTTTGTTGCCTATGTAAGTAATAAACTGCCTGAAGTAAAGGTGGCTTGTTGTATCTTCACTGAACTAGTCAGGCCTGGCATTGCCCTGTAAGTGTGAGCCTGACAATATCCCAACACCATGTTTTAATGCAGTATCAACGGACCTCAAGAAGTGTGTGTGTATACCGACAGATACATCCATATGCCATAAATAGATAAAATCTAGCTTTACATATTATATCTAGTGTTTTAAACTAGATCATTTTCATAAATGAAATGGAAAAATAGAAAAGATACATATACATATATGTTCAGAAATATACACGCTAACCAGACTCTATCAATAACCAAAATAAGGTAAAGAACAAAGAAAACACCCTTCTTTTTGCTTGAGCAGGTGGAAATAAATCAGAGGAGGGAGAACCAGAAAAACAGGGAAGTACAGCTGAACCTAGATTCAAGAGGCCTGGATTCTGTGCCAGCTCCATAGCCAGGTTTTTGACCTTGAGAAATTCTTTCCCTGTCTGCCCCCATTCTCTCTTCTAAGAAGGAGGGGATGCCCTGGATGTGCCCAGACCCTCAGCTGTGCCATCTCCGTGGTGCTGAGGCTCACAGAGACACACTCAGGACCTGCAGAGCCGAGACACAGAGCTCCCGGGCACCTCCTTCTGCTGAAAGCTGAGGTAAAAGGGCAACAATCAGGTAATTGAACAAAGGCAAGTTACCCTCAGTGTCTAAGAGAACCTGCTGAGACACATGCCCAGTCACCAACACTCCAACTGCTCCTTGCAACTGAGGAGGAAGTGGGACATTCGCACAGCAGGGGAGTGTGCAGCCCCAGGGCAAACAGCAATGCCCCTGCACTCACTTTTTGACAAAACCCAAATCTTCACTCCTTCAGCAACTCTGTTCTAGGGCTTGGTTTGTTGGCAATGGATCCACAGAGTGCGGTTCACAGTCTATGAAATAATAACACCAACAAGGGTCGGACGCAGTAGCTCATGCTTGTAATTGCAGCACTTTGGGAAGCCAAGGCAGATGGATCACCTGAGGTCAGGAGTTCGAGACCAGCCTGGCCAACATGGTGAAACCCTGTCTCTATGAAAAATACAAAAATTAGCCAGGCCTGGTGGTGCGTGCCTGTAGTCCCTGCTACTCGGGAGGCTGAGGCAGGAGAATCGCTTGACCCAGGAAGCAGAGGTTGCAGTGAGCCAAGATTGTGCCACTGCCCTCCAGCCTGGGCAACAGAGTGAGATCCAGCTAAAAAACAAAAACAAAACAAAACAAAAAAACCCCACCACCACCAAGAAAGCAGAGTGCACCAAATTCAGAAGATGAGGTCCCTTCCTGCTAAGGAAACAAGGAAGGCTTCTTAGAAGGGGAGGCATTTGAGCTGAGTCTAAGACTGGATTAAGTATTAAGCGAATGGGGAGAGGCTGTTCTGGAGAACAATGTGATCAGAGGCATGGAAGTGAAAGAGAAATTCCGTTTCACTAGGATAGGAAGCAGGAAGTGATGAGACAGGGACAAGACCACAGAGGCCTTCAACGCTAGACCAATCAAAGACCCAAACCAGGTCTGTCTTCCCTAAGTGTCTGTGCTTGTCCTTAAGTGTCTGTGCTTGTGCTTGAAGAAAGATAAACTCAATCCATCAAGAAACAGACAGCTACTCAAGCAGCCATGGGTGGAACCCACAGACTCATTTGCAATGGGCTGAATGTCTATGTCCCCCTAAAATTCCTATGTCAAGGTGATGGGATTAGGAGGTAGGGCCTTTGGGAGGGGATTCTCATGAGGTGGAACCCTCAGGAATGGGATTAGTGCCCGTATAAAGAGGATCCCAGAGAACTCCCCTTCCACCATATGAGTACCCAGGAAGCAGGCCCTCAGCAGACACCTAATCAGCCAGCACCTTGATCTTGGACTTTCCAGCCTCTAAACTGAGAGAAATAAATTTATATTGTTTATAAACCAACCAGTGTATGGTACTTTGTTATAACAGTCCAAACAGACTAAGACACTCATCAGTTGGTTTTCCCTCACCAACAGCTTCCCTAATTCAAATGTAGTTTTAGTAGGCTTGAGGTGGAAAGCGGCCTCTACTTAATACTTCTTTTCTTTTTCCTGAAAAGCAGAGTAAGTATTGAGAAACCATTGCAGCAGTCAAAGGTCAAAGATAAATTGTAAAAGAAGATCTGATACAAGCAGCCAACAAACACGAAAAAATGCTCAAGGGCCAGCTGTGGTGGCTCGGGCCAGTAATCCCAGCCCTGTGGGAGGCTGAGGTGGGAAGATCACCTGAAGTCAGGAGTTCAAGACCAGCCTGGGCAACACAGCGAGACCTCTGTCTCTACAAAAATTTTAAAACATTAGCTGGGCATGGCGGCACATGCCCATAGTCCCAGCTACTTAGAAGCTGAGGCAGAAGGGTTGCTCGAGCTTAGGAGTTTAAGGTTGCAATGAGCTACAATCACATCACTGCACTCCAGCCTGGATGACAGAGTGAGAGCCCATCTCAAAACAAGACAAAACAAAACAAGCCTCCACATCATTGATCATTAAAGAAATGCAAATTAAAACCACAACGAGGTACCATCTCACACGAGTCAGAATGGCCATTATTAAAAAGGGCAAAAGTAGATAGTGGAAAGGCTATAGAGAAAAGGCAATGCTTACACACTGTGGGTGGAAGTGTACCAGCCACTGTGGAAAGCAGTTTAGAGATTTCTCAAAGAACTAAAAGTAGAGCTACCATTTGACCCAACAATTGCATTACTAGATACATATGCAAAGAAAAGTAAATCTACCAAAAAGACACCTGCAGTTGCATGTTTATCACAGCACTATTTGCAATGGCAAAGACATGGAATCAACCTAGGTGCCCATCAGCAGTGGACTGAATAAAGATGTGGTACATATAAGCCATGAAATACTATACAGCCATAAAAAATGACATCATGTCCTTTGCAGCAACATAGATGCACCCAGAGGCCATAATCCTAAGGGAATTAACACAGAAACAGAAAACCAGATGTTGCATATTCTCACTTAGAAGTGGGAGCTAAACTTTGGGTACACAAAGACAGAACAATAGATAGTGGAGACTCCAAAAAGTGGGAAAAAGAGGAGCAGGGAAAGGGCTAAACAACTTTCTGCTAGTTAATATGTTCACTGTCTGGGTGACAGGGCCAGTAGAAGCTCAAACTTCAGATTCACACAATATACCCTGTACCTCCTGAACCTAAAATTAAAATGACAATTTAACTACATACACAAATAAAGGAGGGTCTAAACACAACTCCCATATAGATAAAACACAAACATCTGCCCAAAACTTTATTTAACTCATCAATTAATAAAGGAACCAAGAAGTGTTATAATTGGGCGAAATCAAAAAACCACAGGCCATGAGGCATGTTGAAATCGATTTGCTCAATAGATTAAAAAACTGATCAATCTCCACAGGGCAACAATCATCACCTGCACCTCCACCAGACAGAGTCTGCACTGCTATAGACAAGAATCATGTGTGTTACCATCAAGATTCTACAACTTACAGAGTGCAACACACCTCAAAGACAAGGAAAGGCCAAGAGACCCAGAGAATTCGATAACCAGACCACACCTAGATTTCCACTGTGGACATTCAGTAGGCTTTCTGATCCATCTCAAAGTGTTTCCCAGTTTTTCCCTACATGAGTGAACACCGATCAATGTGTAGACCATAAACTCTCAGGTATGCGTTTCAGGGGAAATTGTAGTGAGGACTAAAACCTGAGGTTTAGAACTCAGGCATCTGCCTGGACCATCAAGGCTCAGTAGGTTAGGAGGCCACCAGTTAACCATGTCTACTGGTTAACTTTATACCAATTAGGATCTCTGGCTGTGAGCAAGTTCCTCCCCTTCCCTTCTCCAGGAGAACCCTGACCATACCCTGGAAGTATCTGAGAAACCGTGAAAAAATACACTTGCTCCACTCTAGAAATTTCAAGGGTGATGCCCTGGCCCTACCCTTGATTAGCAGAATCAAGCTAAATCCCAATCAGACAGGATTAGCTAGGAATCTCAATAATCTGATTCTGCTAATCAGGGTGGGGCCAGGGCATCGCTGGGTTTTAAAGTCTCCACAGGTGATTCTAATGAGCAGCCAGGCTTGCAAACCATGACAGATGGTAAGAAAGATCCCTTCATCCCTGACATGGTATGACTCTGCTGTAACATTCCCTTTTAGTATCGGATTGAGAATATCAGCAGGACATTTTCCAAAAACACTCCTCAAAATTAATCTTTGGCAGAGACCAGAAAACATGCACAATCCATAACTTGGTCAGACGTGGCAAACATGCAGTGTGCTAGCATCTTCCACTGGGAGCGGCTGCCAGACTCCTGACGGGCTCCTTGAATTATAATGCATGTACTGGAGTCCAAAGATGCCCACAGGTGTGTGCTAGGTAGGCACCAGCACACGGGTGGCGTGCGCACATACCTTATGCTCATATAGCAGCCTCCAAATCAAAGACTGGGTAGGGAAAGTGGTTACAGAGGAATAAAGGACGCCCCCCACCCCCCATCACCACCACCTCACACTGGGGTAGCTGGCTGACTAATCTCTTTTTGTTGGCTGGTCCCCACAGCGGGGGAGAGAACTGACAAATAGGGTCGACATGGTGAATCCCAGCACTTCCTCCCAAATCTTCTGCAACCTCCTCTTACATATTACAAACCCGATGTGACTAGGGATCACTCTGAACTCATTCAATTTGTCACCAGAATCACAGGCAATCTTCGGTATTATGTTAAGTCACCGTGCCCTGATCCGCCTCTGTTGGTGGTAAGAAACCCTGCTGTAAAAGACACTGTCTGGTTTTTCTGTGGGGCTGAGGAGGGCCATGGACCAATTGTCTCCAGAAAGCTGATCTTCCCTCTCCTCTCCTTCTCGGCCCCCATGTTCCTTGCCCATCCCCTACACACCCGACACCCACACCCACACTTACTGCAAGCGGCACAGGTGAAGCATGTGTCATGGTACAGGTTCCCCATGGCCTGGCAGGCCTGGCCGGCCCCAAACACCCCTTTGCTGCATTTCACACAGGCTCCTACAAGGACGAGAGAAACATCAGTGAGTCAGGAGGGAACCGGCATAAACAGAGTCATAAAAAAGCCAATGAACAAAGCACAATCCCATCCCTCCCCGTGGCCAGCCCATCCCCAAATCCAGTGGATGGCTTATTTGAAGTGTCTTTCTCTCCCTCTCCCTCTGTCACTCTTCTAACTATCAGTCCTTCCAACGACAGAAAACAACTATTAGGCTGGACTGCAGGTCCCACTTCTCTGCCCCACGCTGTCCACCGCACTGCTATGCTAATGTTCAGAATACCTGGCCTTGGTCAACTTCCTCCCCACTCACCCAAAGCTTCTGAAGGTTTATAAGACAGTTCAGAAAAATTGCACCATCATGGTAACGTGCCAAACATGTAGGCTGGGCAAGTCTTTTTTTTTTTTTTTTTTTGAGACGGGGGTCTCAATATGTTGCCCAGACGAGTCTTGAACTCCTAGGCTCAAGTGATCCTCCTGCCTCAGCCTCCCAAAGTGCTGGGATTACAGGTGTGAGCCACCATGCCTGGCCAGACAATTCCAACTAAATTATTTCCTTTAATTTTCAATGGGAACCACCAACTAGTATTTATTAACCTCAATATTTACAAAAAGTGTCACACCCCAAACCCCAGGTTTGTCAGACTGCAAGCAAGCACTCTTCCCTGCCCTTCCACCTGCAGCCCCTCACCTCTTAACAAATCCCACAGGGTCCGAGCTCAGCCTTTGCTGGCAGGCCCCTACCTAGCACACTCCATTCCTGCCCTTCTGTTCACTCAAGTCCTGAGGCTTCCATCTCAGCCTGCTCCCTAACTCCTTCCTCAACCTCTCCAGCTCTCTTACTCTGGAGGCAACAGGACAAACCAGAAATTTAAAGAGCCGGTCAAGTGTCGTGGCTCATGCCTGTAATCCCAGTGCTTTGGGAGGCAAAGGCAAGAGGATTGCTTGAGGCCAGGAGTTCAACACCAGCCTGGGTAACATAGGGAGACCATCCATCTCTAAAAAGAAAGAAAGAAAAGAAGGAAAGATGGAAGGATGGAAAGACGAATAGGAGGAAGGAAGGAACGGAGGGAGAGAGGGAGGAAGAGAGGAAAAGATGAGAGGGGAGGGAAGGGAGGGGAGGGGAGGGAAGGGGAGGGGAGGAGAAACACTTTTTTGGGATAAAGTATCACTCTGTCGCCCTGGTTGCAGTGTAGTGGTGCAATCTTGGCTCACTGCAACCTCTGCCTCCCGGGTTCAAGTGATTCTCCTGCCTCACCCTTCCAAGTAGCTGGGAACACAGGTGTGCACCACTAAGCTCAACCAACTTTTCTATTTTTAGTAGAGATGCGGTTTCACCATGTTGGCCAGGCTGGTCTCAAACTCCTGACCTCAGGTAATCCACCCACCTCGGCCTCCCAAAGTGCTGAGATTACAGGTGTGAGTCACTGTGCCTGGCCCAAAGAAAACAAATTTAAAGAGGCAAGTTCTATCCTTGAGCCTCCCACCTACCCGTGACTCCTGTACCTTGGGTTGATGATGACTGGCTCTCTGAGTGTCCCTTTCTTAATTAGGAAATAGAGGTTCATTCCATCTGCCCTGCATGTTCCCAGGAGCAGCAATTTAAAAAGGTTGGTTTGTAAACCAAAAAGTTCTAACGAGTTCATCTGCCTCAACTACAAAGTGCTTACTGGGAGACCTGGTCTAGAACAGCTCCAGGATTTACTAGCTATGTGACTACGGCAGACTAATTAAACTCCTATGTTGGGCTAGAAAATGGGGACAACAGGCCGGGCACGGTGGCTCACGCCTGTAATCCCAGCAATTTGGGAAGCCAAGGCGGGCAGATCACAAGGTCAAGAGATCGAGACCACCCTGGCCAACGTGGTGAAACCCCATCTCTACTAAAATACAAAAATTAGCTGGGCATGGTGGTGCACACCTATAGTCCCAGCTACTTGGGAGGCTGAGGCAGGAGAATTGCTTGAACCCGGGAGGTGGGGGTTGCAGCAAGCCGGGATCACACCACTGCACTCCAGCCTGGTGCCTGGCAGAGCGAGATTTTGTCTCAAAAAAAAAAAAAAAAAAAAGAAAGAAAGAAAGAAAGAAAGAAAATGGGGACAACAGTGGCCCCCACATAGGGTTACTGTGAGAGAACATGTGCGAAGTCCTTAGTGCAAGGCCCTACACTTGGGAAATGCTCAATTAACACGCAAATCGTAAGGACAACAGTCACGTTACTGCCTCCTGGAAGCAGTGCCTTCAGCATAAAAAGAGCTGTCTAAGAAGTTTTGCGCCTTGCCCGGGCACAGTGGCTCATGCCTGTAATCCCAGAACTTTGGGAGTATGAGGCGGGCAGATTGCCTGAGGTCAGGAGTTAGGGACCAGCTTGGCCACCACAGTGAAACCTCATCTCTACTAAAAATACAAAAATTAGCTGGGCATGGTAGCATATGCCTGTAATCTCAGCTACTGGGGAGACTGAGGCAGGAGAATCGCTTAAACCCAGGAGGGGGAGGCTGCAGTGAGCCAAGATTGCACCACTGTACAAGAGCAAGACTTGATCTTAAAATAATAATAATAATAATAAAGTTCTGGGCCTCCCAGGATCTCACTCAGGGTCTGTGAATAAGATAGGGGTCTCTCAGAACCCTGACAGCAGCAGCCCAGGCTCTGGGCCCATCCACATCAAGAAGGACTTGGAGTCTCTTTTCCAACAAACTCTTCCATTACAGTCAAAGGAAAGATAGCACAATTACGTAAACAATGCACAAGATGAAAAAAGATTCACTGAGGAATATATTAAAATATAAACAGTGGTTTCTTCACTCTGTAAAACTGCAGCTGGCTTTATTTCTTTACATCTTTAGGGTTTTTTTCACAAGACAGCAGACATTAGAGATTTTAAAAAGTCATCTCAAAAATTGTTTGAGTATGTTCGAACATACTATACAATGTTAAAATTTTTGAAAATCAACTTCACAGATTTTGTAAATAAAATTGCTCCCCTAGCACCCAGCAAGGTAGCCAGCTGGCATCTTTCGGTCAATGGGACCTCAGGCATCCTTTTCTAACTCTGGCTCCAATCTGCCAGGCTGTTCTCAGGCTGCAAATCCCCAGCCTTCTGCCCACAGGGTAGAAAGCCCTGTGTTTCAGAGTTCGTATCATTTCAAATTGATAAACTGCATCACCATCAAAGGAAGTCCAAGCTAATACATCCTTCGTGAAATTCCCCCACACCAGCAGGTTTAAGGAGAAAGCCCCTCTGCCAATATCAGGAAGCAGGGTGAAGCAGTCTGTAGGAAACAGACAAGAAACTGACCATAGGGGAAATTCATTTGTAGAAAGCTCAAGCGGGCACAAGTATTGGTTATTTGCAGTTCTTCCTCTGTTTCAACATTTTATTATAAACATTTTCAAACATGCAGAAAAGTTGAATTATGGAGAGAATATCCATACACTCACCATCCCAATTCTATAATTAACATTTTGCTATCCATTCCTCAATCAATCCAACAAGCCATCCTATTCTTGATGCACTTCAAAGTTGCAGGCAGCAACCTCACCCCAAACACTTCAGCCTCCACATCATTAACTAGAGTTCATTATTTATTTGCTTAGGCTTATTTTTTTTCCAGGTAAAATTCACAAACAGTGAGACATGAAAAGTGTAAGTCTACCATTCAATGAGTTTTGACAAATGATCTGTGTAATACAAACACAAATCAAAATATAGAACATTTCCAACACCCCCCAAAAGTTCCTGCATGTCTCCTTCCTTCCCTCTTCTCCATAATGGATATGAAACGCATGTGTGTGCATGTGTGTGTGCCTGTGGGTGGGGGATGGTGGGGTGGGGTGGGGGTGGGGATGAGATTACTGGACTGCTGGCATTTCTGTGCTTAACAAGCAGCAAAGTCAACAGGGAGCTCCCATCACTATGAAATTGAAAGCATCGAGTAATTCAGAGGCATCAGCACTTCTGTCTAATGATTTTTATATACAACTTAGGTACTTTATGCTCTCAAGGTAGAAAATACAGTTTTGGGCAAACTGCATTCCTTTGCTGGCACACATGCAGCTGGGGGGCCCACCTGGCAGCAAAGCATAAATACAACAGGGTTCAGCCGTTAGCACTCATCTTTAAAGCTCCTTTAAGCAGGCTCATCACTCTGGGAGGCAGTGGTGTGCATGGCTGCTGCTAGGGGCCCGTAGGCAGGGGCCGCTGGAGCAGGCCGGGCCAGGTGGGGCCTCTAGTTTCAGGGACGGGGCAAATGTGGAAGTGATGGTGGTAGTGCCTCCACCACTTGGCACAGCACCTACCATGCTGTGGTGAGTTGCTGGTTACCTGGGCATTTGCCTGCCTCTCCTAGTGAATTGGAAGTGCCTTCAGAGTAGGGGCCATGTCTTAATTGTGGCCTCCGTAAGTGCTCAAGGAAACAAGTGTGAGTTGAATCACATTCCACGTAGCTCCCTGCACAGTCTTTTCCTCTTCCTCCTTCCTCCTTCCCTGGCGCCCGCTTCCTTGTATGTTGGGCACACGTCTTTTCCCTCATGAGCGCTTGTTATTGAGGCCCAGGGTCTTATTCATCTCTGAACACCCCCAGCCACAGACAAAGTGCACTTAGTATCCCCTCAGCAGAACTAAACACAGAGAAACGGGTTCTATGAACATCTACTGGGCACTGGCTATGACATAATTCAAACGTGATGATGGGGAAGAAACTTTTCCCAAAAATGCTGAATATGAGGCAATGGCAAAACGTCAAGGTATGAGTTAGGTTATTGTTTGGTAATGCCAAGGTCCGTGTCCAGATTACCCATCCTAAGTCCCCTGGTGGACCTAACTCTAAGCCTTTAAAATGAGCAACAAAAGCTGGATTGTCAGGCATCAACCAAAGCACACTCGCAGCAGACTGCACGTCACGTCAAAGCAGTGCACTCGTGAATATCATTCTGCT
Source organism: Saimiri boliviensis (assembly GCF_048565385.1). Lineage (NCBI taxonomy): Eukaryota > Metazoa > Chordata > Mammalia > Primates > Cebidae > Saimiri > Saimiri boliviensis. Next base: position 16,003,560 of record NC_133456.1, read on the forward strand.
CACAAGCATGGTGTAAAACCACTCCCAAATGCTGTGGCCTCCTTGTTTCACCCCTGTAAAATGCTGACTACAAAGAGCAGAGGGGCACAGGGACTCAGCATGGCATGTCCACCCTTTCCACCACCCACAGCATGAACACATGAAGAGGACTTCCTGCAAGACGTCCTTGGTGAGCTCATGGAAAAGGAAAGGTGAAACGAACCGCACGTGTGTCAGTGCAATGCTGCCGGCCCAGACGGCAGAGGCAAACGCATCTTGTTAGGGGTTGGGGAGTGAAATCCAGCATCCTCTCCTACCCCGGTTCATAAGGTATGGATGCTCCAACAACAGCCAGGGGCCCCCGGCCTTCCTGCCACTTTATCTCTCAGCGGCAGGGCTTCCTCCCCTCTCTCTGCACCCTGCCCAGCTATACTCTCTTCTGGTTTCCTCTCTCTGAGGCCTGTGACCCTCTGCCTTCAGCTGTCCCTCACTTTCTGTTCCTGCAGCTGAGCCCTTCGGGCTGCTGACATCCTTTCTCTCCACTGTGACCACCTGGCACAGATACAAAACAAGGAAGGAAGCCACCTGTGTTCGAAACCATCGGTCACAGAGTGAGGAAGACCCCATAAGAAGCCAAGGAGGTAGGAAAATATTTCATCCTTGGGGCTAAATAGATCTAAAAGTACTTCCTAGACAGAAAAGGTAGGGAAAGCAATAAAGAGAATTTAATATTCTAGGAAATCATGTGTCTACTATCGGCCAGACCCTGGACTTGGGGATTTCAACCAGTGAAGGAGCTGCTGCCATCTCCTGTCTAAAACCCAAGGTCCAGAAAGGTCCTGTCACTTGCTGAAGGCTGCACAGTGGGTAGGTTTGAGAGAGGGATCTGAGCCCCAGTTCCAACTCAAAGGTCTCATTATGACTATCTGGTTGGCAGTTGTGGCTATTCCCGATGCTCCCCACCCCCGATCATGACAGGAGCTCCTTCCTCACCCCATTACACACCACCTGCTCAGGGATTCAGACCCCAGACCAGCCTCGTCCCAATCTCCTACTGCCCACCCTGACCCACCTCCCATTCTACATTGTCCCTCGCAAACACGACCATCTTTCTGCCTGGAACCTCAATCCCAAGGCCTCTCCCTGGTGGACAGGTGACCCGCAGCTCCTCCTGCCCTTCTGTGAGGGGCCCCACAGCTGCATGACTTCTGACCGTCCTTCAGGAAACCATTCATTTCCCCCACGAACACTCCCCTCTCACTCATCTGGAGCTAGCCCTCTCCAGACGCTGGCCATGAGGCGGGGAGCAGGGTGACTGCACCGTGGCCCTGTCCTTGTAGAAACCAGACCCTGCCACCGCTGGTGATAAGCTGCCCCATCTCATCTGCACTGTGCATGCACTAAGTGGTCCAGGCTGAGGAAAGGCGCAGGCTCAACAAGAAGAAAAAGGGTAGGCTCTTAGCCTCCCTTGGCTTTGCCAGGCCCCCCATGCCACAAGATGTTAAAGAAAAACCCAACAGAGGAAAGAAAAAATATCATTGCATGTTACTATAACAACCAAGCTCAAAATCAGAAGGAAAGTGAGAGGGATAAGGAATACACTTGTAGGAGAAGACAGGAAGGGATGGGCATTTCCCCCTGCAATTAGACTTACTGCTCCTTCAACCCATTCTCCAAACTGTAGCCCAAACGATATTTGTATAAAACAGCTTTAATGAGCCGGGCGCGGTGGCTCACGCCTGTAATCCCAGCACTTTGGGAGGCCGAGGCGGGTGGATCACGAGGTCAAGAGATCGAGACCATCCTGGTCAACATGGTGAAACCCCGTCTCTACTAAAAATACAAAAAATCAGCTGGGCATGGTGGCACGTGCCTGTAATCCCAGCTACTCAGGAGGCTGAGGCAGGAGAATTGCCTGAACCCAGGAGGCGGAGGTTGCCGTGAGCCGAGATCGCGCCATTGCACTCCAGCCTGGGTAACAAGAGCGAAACTCCGTCTCATAAAAAAAAAAAACAAAACAGCTTTAATGAGGTATAAGTAGCATACAGTAAGCTGTACCTATTTGAAGGGTGCAATTTGGTATTGAAATGGGAAAGGTTCCATTGTCCCCCTCACAGGGTGTGTGATGGGATGTGGCTCGCTTCTTCAGTGCCCCACTGCACAGACCTCTAGGGGAGCGTACAGATGGGCAGGCTGTGGGGCTCTGACCCCACGGCTGCATCTGCAAGGACAGAGAGCTTTCTGTATCCTGGGGTTTCTTGCCTTGGTGTACCAGAACAACTGGATCACACGTGGCTTGGAGAAGGAGTGCAAGGTTTTATTGAGTGGACGTATCTCTCAGCAGATTAGGGAGCCAGAAGGGAAATGGTTTTCCCCTGGAATCAGGCCGCCCGGCAGCCCAGGCTCTCCTCCGACTGCCCCAGCCAAACTCTGCCTCGTTCTGCTGGTTGATGGCCTGCCAGTGTCTGCTGGTTTGCTCCCAGCATCCTCTTGACGTCCAGCCGCTTGTATCTTCTTCCGCTGATGTGTTCCTCGCGCCGTCCAGCAGCTTCTGTCTCTGCCTTGCTAGGGTCTCGAGATTTCATAGGCACAGGATGGGAGCATGGCAGGCCGGGGTGGTCTTAGAAAATGCAACGTTTGGGTGTGAAGGCAGAAGTTCCTGTCCCTCCCCTAGGTCCGTGAGTCTAGAGCCCTAGCCAGGGACCATGTCCTCCTCTACCCAGCACTTCCCTTCCCTGGTTCCGTATCAGTATGTTGTGACGTTTCTATACACCTGTGAAATCATCACCATAATCAAGACAATGATCAAATCCGCTGCCTCAGGGATTCCTCCTGTCCTTGTGCCTTTTGCAATCTTCCCCACTTCTTCCTCTCCCCAGGCAACGACTGATCTGCTTTCTGTCGTCACAGATTAGCTTGTATTTTCCAGTTTCTATAAATGGAATCTGGAGTATGCATTCTTCTTTATCTGGTTTCTTTCACTCAATATAAATGATTTTGAAATTCACGCACGTTGTCACATGCAGCAGGAGCTCATTCCTCTTTATTGCCACGTGGCATTCCACTGTATGAATGTATAAGTTTATCCATTTGCTTGTTGATGCACATGAGTTGTTTCCAGTTTGAGGCTATTACAAGTAAAGACACCATCAACATTTGTGTACAGGAGTTTGTAATGGACATACATTTGCTTTTCTCTTGAGTAAAGTCTTAGGAGTGAAAGGGCGGGGTCTTATGGTAGGTGGATATTAACTGATTAAGAAATTGCCAAGCTGCTTTCTGAAGAAGTTCTATCATTTTACACTCCTACCAGCAGTTCATTAGAGTTCCATATTCTCCACATCCTTGCCAACACTTGGCATGAATAGTCTTTTGAATGTTATTCCTTCTATTGCAGTAGGTTATACAGTAGCATCTCACGGTGGTTTTCATCTGCATCTCTCTAGTAACTGGGGTGGTATGGGAGCATCTTTTCACGTGCTTATTTGCCACCCTTTTTTTCTTTAGTGAGGCATCTAAATCTTTTGCCTATTTTTTTTTCTTATTGTTATGAGAACCCCTTATACATTCTGGATACAAGTTCTTTATTAGATACAGCTTCACAAAGATTTTGCTAGAGTCCTACAAACTAGCTGCTTTGGTCCCCTGAGACTCTCAGTCCTTTTCAACTCAGGGAATCCATCAGGTTCTGCCTCTCTTCTCTCTCCCTGTGCCAAGACCTGGAAATTCTCTCAAGGCAATAAGCTGGGGCAGTCACTGGGCTCACCTCATTTGCTTCCTATCTCTCAAGAATCACCTTCTTTGCCTGACGTCTAGTGTCTTGAAAACCTTTGGTTCATATATCCTTTTTTTTTTTTTTTTTTTAGATGGAGTGTTGCTCTGTCACCCAGGCTGGAGTGCAGCGGCACAGTCTTCACTCACTGAACCTCTGCCTCCCAGGTTCAAGTGATTCTCCTGATCTGCCTCCTGAGTAGCTGGGACTACAGGTATGTGACATCACACCCAGCTAATTTTTCTATTATTAGTAGAAATGGGGTTTTGGCATGTTGGCCAGGCTGGTATCAAACTCCCGACCTCAAGCGATCTGCCCGCCTAGGTTTCCCAAAGTGCTGGGATTACAGACATGAGCCACTGCACCCAGCCTTTTTTTTTTTTTTTCTTTTTTGGTTGTTTTAGGCAGGAGGTTAATGTAGTCCCCGATGCTCCATCTTTAGAATGAGCTTTTATTTTTTATAAAAAAAGAGATGGGTTCTCCCTATGTTGACCAAGTTGGTCTTGAACTCCTGGCTTCAAGCGATCCTCCCATCTTAGCCTCCCGAAGTGCTGGGATTATAGGTGTGAGCCACCACACCCAGCCCAGAATGGTCATTTATTAAACATCACAAGTCCCAAGCACAGTGCCAGACAGTTTATACGCGTTTCTTCATTTAACAACAATCCTGTAAAACACTGTCACTTTACAAACGAAGAAAGTGAAGTTCGAAGATTAAATCTAAAGCACAAAGTCAGGCTGACCTATCTGTGTCCTTTCCAGTGCACCCAGCTGCACTTATACGAGGGGATAAGGGAGTACGGGGGAAGAAAAGGTCCCGGGGCTCCGCTTATCACCAAAACTTAGTATTTTCACGGTTTTGGGACACCAGTAAGTCCTCAAATCCTAGCTCAGTGATAGGAACATAGGTCCTCCTTGGCTGCAGCTAGGAGATGAAGGCCAGGCCCACCCCTATGCACACAGAAATGTGGCCTTTGGAACCCTGGGCATGGAGGGACCCCAGAAGAAGCTGTTCATGTGCCCAGGTTCTCTGCTTCAGGGACACCAAAGGAGCTGGGGGCGCAGTGGGTTTCTGAAAGATCATGAATAGTCAATAGACCAATAGACTGAGGCACGAATTCTTTAAAAAAAAAAAAAGGGGGGGGGGCGGGCGCAGTGGCTCAAGCCTGTAATCCCAGCACTTTGGGAGGCCGAGGTGGGTGGACCACAAGGTCAAGAGATCGAGACCATCCTGGTCAACATGGTGAAACCCCGTCTCTACTAAATATACAAAAAATCAGCTGGGCATGGTGGCACGTGCCTGTAATCCCAGCTACTCGGGAGGCTGAGGCAGGAGAATTGCCTGAACCCAGGAGGCGGAGGTTGCGGTGAGCCGAGCTCGCTCCATTGCACTCCAGCCTGGGTAACAAGAGCGAAAACTCCATTTCAAAAAAAAAAAGGTATTTATCATTTTGGCTTATTTACTTCTGGCATTTTTTTCAATGAATTGACTTTTTTTTTTTTAAGCAATTTTAGGTTCACAGCAAAATTGAGCAAAAGGTATAGAGAATTTCCACATATCCCCTTCCCCACACATGCACAGCCCCCCTCCCTGTCAGCAGCCTCCAGGAGAGTGGTACACTTGTCACAACTGAGGAACCTACTTGGACACATCATTATCACTCAAAGTCCACAGCTGATGTGACGGTTCACTCTGGCTGCTGTACATTCTATGGGTGTGGACAAGTGTATGGCATGCATCTACCACGACAGTAGCACACAGACTAATTTCACTGCCCTAAAAACCCCCTAGGCTCCACCTGTTCATCCGTTCCTCCCCCAAACCCCTGGCAACCACTGATCCTTTTATTTTCTCCATAGTTTTGCCTTTTCCAGAATGTCATATTGTTGGAATCAGATACTATGCAGTCTTTTCAGATTGGCTTCTCTCACTTACTAATATGCATTTACGGTTTCTCCATGTCTTTTCATGGAGAAACCTCAATAGCTCATTTCTTCTTAGTGCTACATAATATGCCGTTGTCTGGATATACAACCATTTATTGATACATTCATCTTGCCAAGTTTTGTCCATTATGACTGAGCTTCTGTAAACATCTGTGTGCAGGTTTTTGTGTGTACATAAATTTTCAACTCATTTGGGTAAATACCAAGGACTGTGACTGGTGGATTGTACAACAAGAACAGGTTCGGTTTTGTAAGAAGCTGCCAAACTGTCTTCCAAACTGTCCATATCAGATTCTTTAAAAAAATCGTAATATTCTCATAGGAAAGGGCAAAAAAGAGGGACACTTCCCTGTTTTAAAAGATGTGCAGCAGGAGGCAATGATCCACCAAGCATTACTCAAATGTTTCTCCTACCTCGCTTTTGTGGCTTATGGTTTTATACCAGGTAGGATTAGCAGTATATGTCTCCTCATATTGGTCAAACAAGTAAGCTTGCTGAGGGCAGGGCTCTGGTTGTATATTTTAGTAGCCCTGTGTCTTAATCCGTTTTGTGCTGCTATATTGGAATACCTGAGACTGGGTAATTTACAAAGAATAGAGATTTATTTCTTAACAGTTCTAGAGGCTGGGAAGTCCAAGGACGAGGGGCCCGTATCTACCAAGGGCCTTCTTACTGCATCATGGAAGGGCAAAGGCACAGGCAAGAGAGGGCAAGGAAGGGGGCTAAATCCATCCTTTTACCAGGAACCCACTCCAGAGATAACAGCAGTAATCCACTTACAAGTGCAGAGCCTTCAAGGCTATTCATCTCTTTTTTTTTTTTTTTTGAGACAGAGTCTTGCTCTATTTCCCAGGCTGGAGTGCAGTGGCACGATCTCGCCTCACTGCAACCTCTCCCTCCCTGGTTCAAGCAATTCTACTGTCTCAGCCTCTCAAGTAGCTGGGACTACAGGCACCCGCCACCACACCTGGCTACTTTTTGTATTTTTGCTAGAGACAGGGATTCACCTTGTTAGTCAGGCTGGTCTCGAACGCCTGACCTCAGGTTATCTACCTGCCTCGGCCTCCCAAAGTGCTGGGATTAAAGCTGTGAGCCACCGCCCCCCGTGACTAATCACCCTTAAAGATCCTACACTCAAAACTGTTGCCTTGGCGATTCAGTTTCCAACACTTGAACTTTGGGAGGGCACATTCAAATCCCAAAGGACCTCACAAACAAGAAATTCTGAGTGCTTCAAACACAGTAGATGCCAAATAAGCACTGAACACATCCAAAAACCACAGTCGGGGGAAGGTACTGTAGGTAAGTGAAGGCACAGAGACAGGAAAGGCAGAGGCACATACACAACTGTGTTCAACATTTATTTGCCATCTACTGGGTATAAGCCACTTGGCATTTCTTGATTGTTTAGGGTCCCTATTAATGGCATCGGTGAGCTATAAATCAGGCTGACCTAACTTTCTCTGCACAACAGTGGTTCTCAAATGGTTTAAATGGGTAGAAACTTTTATTTTAAAAAGTTCCAAGCCGGGCGCGGTGGCTCAAGCCTGTAATCCCAACACTTTGGGAGGCCGAGGCGGGTGGATCACGAGGTCAAGAGATCGAGACCATCCTGGTCAACATGGTGAAACCCCGTCTGTACTAAAAATACAGAAAATTAGCTGGGCATGGTGGTGCGTGCCTGTAATCCCAGCTACTCAGGAGGCTGAGGCAGGAGAATTGCCTGAACCCAGGAGGCGGAGGTTGCGGTGAGCCGAGATCGCGCCATTGCACTCCAGCCTGGGTAACAAGAGCGAAACTCCGTCTCAAAAAAAAAAAAAAAAAGTTTCAATGGAAACTCAACTATATATAACACACAAAAGAGAAACCACCACTACGTTTTAGGGTGGGACAGAGCCCACTCTGCCTCCTAGACTGACCTGGTCCACTGCAGTGGTTCCAGGAAGATTAATTGAAAACCACTAACACACAGCAAAACTGATCAACTGCAGATACAGCCCTGCCTGGCCTGGGCAGCATTCCATGTGAAATAAGTTACCCCAAATTGATATTAAATCATCTTCTGCAGACCCAGAGCCAAAAAACAATTTGGTTTAGGGCCACGGCACCTACTCCACTCCCCCAACAAAGGCAGTATTTATACATACACAGAAAGGAAGATAGCAAAGCACCCTTAACAAGACAGTTAGCTAGAAGAGAATTCCTGCCTCCTTCCTGCCCACAGCCAGGCCGAGGGCACAGCCACCAGGGTGATGACCAAGTCAGCATCTCCTGTAATGTTGGAAAGATTTTAAATAAAAAGGCTCCACCAGGCTAGCCAACGAATGTGACCCTGCTCCCACCCTGTCTCACCTCTCAACTTTGTTCTGTGCCACTTCCCTCTCAGGGAAGAAGGGAGGCCTCGCAGAGCAGTGCCCCCACCACAGCACCAGACACCATGCACCGTCACAGAGCCATGAACCACCTACTGTGTGCTGAAAGGGGTTGGGGCAAGCATCAGGGCATCCAGTCAGGATCTGTAGGGATGCTAGAAGGATCTGCCTGGAACATAATTTTATGAGTAATCCCAGGCAGAGTTTGAGCAACGCTTTTTTTGGGCCGAAGTTTGCTGCCTGTGCACCCGGAAAGCTCTGGGCATCAGCAGGTTCTGAAGAGGAGCCAAGCCCTTGGGACAGAGCTAGACGAATGATCACAGCAGAAGTCTTCCCCCATCCATTCTAAAAGCTCATAAAAGATCCCTAGGGTGGCTGGTGCTGGGCTCCTGACTAATACACCTATCAGATTCCTGCTTCTCAAGTCTGGCTGTACAGAATCAATGTGTGAATGCCCAACACTACCTCCAGAGACAGGGCCCCATTTTGGAGGCCGGGGCAAGGCTCTCCAGCTGACTCTGGTGTGCAGCCAGGGATGGGAACCACAGATGTAGATGATGCAAGACCCTGAATCCTACCTGGCACCCTGGGCATCCCCTCCTCTGCCATCTCTCCCACACACTCCGTAGTTCTCACATCAACGGGTAAAGCCATCACCAAGCCACAAAGGAAGCATTTAAGACCATTCTGGGCTATGGGGTCATTGCACCAGCCTTTCTTCATTCAGAAGTTGCCATTGAAACACACATAGCCTCAAAACCAGCAATGGCCTTACTTCATCACAGTGGGAAAGGAAGTTTCTAATGCAATTTCCCAGGCACTGTGAGCTTGAGCTTGCCCTGCCAGACTGCCCGCAGGTGTATTTTCGGCCAAGGACACTACTATTCCCTGGCCTAAATGATTCCTGGCCTCCACTCTACAGAGGAACAAGCAGCTTAAAGTACCTGAGCAGGTCCTGCACCCCACCCCGACTCCTACATGCAGCTCTCCCGCAGCCATCGCCAGGGCAGCCCCACCCCACCCCGACTCCTACATGCAGCTCTCCTGCAGCCATCGCCAGAGCAGCCCCACCCCACAGCTTCTGGTTCTATCCTCTCTGGCCTTCCTTTTTCCTCACGAGGGTCTTCACTTCGAGTCTCTCCACACAGACGCTGAGGAGCTGTCTCAACTCTAATACAAAATAGGAACGGCCAAGCCGCATTCACAAAGATGTTCCTTGCTAGGAGTCACATGCAAAGAGGTGATGCCACTTGTCACTAACCTGACTGACAAAGATGGAAAATAAGGATGATAACAGTGTCACTGAGGCGTAGAGAAAAGGGCCCTCTCATACACTCTTTAGAGGAAGCATAAATGTGGACAACCTTTCTGGAGGGCAGTTTGGCATGATGCATTGAAAACCTTTAAAAGGCCGGGTGCAGTGGCTCATGCCTATAATCCCAGCACTTTGGGAGGCAAAGGCGGGAGGATCACCTGAGGTTGGGAGTTTGAGACCAGCCTGGCCAACATGGTGAAATCCATCTCTACTAAAAATATAAAAATTAGCCAGTGCAGTGGCCACGCCTGTAGTCCCAGCTACTCGGGAGGCTGAGGCAGGAGAATCGCTTGAACCCGGGAGGCAGAGGTTACAGTGAGCTGAGATCATATCACTGCACTCCAGCCTGGGCGACAGAGACTCTGTCTCAGAAAAAAAAAAAAAAAAAAAAAAAAACCTTTAAAAAAGTTCACATTATTTGACCCCATACAGTAGTCCTCCCTTTCCTTGGTCTCAGTCAACCATGGTCAAAACATAAGTGAGTTTAGGGCAGTCCGATATTTTGAAAGAGAAAGACCACATTCACATAATTTTTATTATAGTATACTGCTATAATTGTTGTTCATCTCTTACTGTGCCTAATTTGTAAATTAAACTTTATCACAGGTCTATGTGTATAGGAAAAGTCATAGTGTGTATAGGATTCAGTACTACCCACCGTTTGAGGCATCCACGGGGAGTATTAGATCAGATCCCCCACATGAGGGGGAACAACTGTAATTTAACAGAATTTTTCCTAAGGAAAAAACAATTAAAAATTCTCCCCAAAATAGATGTGCACAGAGACAGCAAGTAGATTCCTGGTTGCCCAGGGCTGGAGGAGAGGGGAGCAGGGAGTGACAGCTAGTGGGAGTAGGGTTTCTTTTCTGGGATAACAAAAATGTTCTAAAATTAGATAGTGGTGATAGTTGCACAACTCCGTCAATATACTAAAAACCACTGAATTGCACAATTTCTCTTTTTATTTTGAGAAGGAGTCTCGCTCTGTCGCCAGGCTGGAGTGCAGTGGCATGATATCAGCTCACCGCAACTTCCGACTCCCTGGTTCAAGCGATTCTCCTGCCTCACCCTCCCAAGTAGCTGCGGTTACAGGCACACGGCACCACACCCTGCTAGTTTTTGTATTTTTAGTAGAGACAGGGTTTTACCATGTTGGCCAGGATGGTCTCAATCTCCTGACCTCATGATCCACCCACCTCGGTCTCCCAAAGTGCTGGAATTACAAGTGTGAGCCACCGCGCCTGGCCTGAATTGCACAATTTCGAATGATGGATTAATGGTAATATGAAGTATACCTGTTATTAAATGTCGTTTAAAAAAGAATGTGCAAGAGTACTCAGCAAAATATCAAACACTTAAATAGGAAAAATGGAAAACATAAATATCCAGTGCAGAGGTAAAGTTAAGTAAATACTACACAACTTTTAAAAATCATATTCTAGAGGAGCGCTGCCTAATAGAAATGTTTCTATAATGATGAAAATGTTGGCCAGGTACAGTGGCTCACACCTATAATCTCTACACTTTGGGAAGTCAAGGTAGGAGGATCTCTTGAGCCTAAGAGTTCAAGACCAGCCTGGCAACAGAGTAAGACACCTGTCTCTACAAAAAATAAAAAAGATTTTAAAATTTAGCCAGGTATGGTGGTACATGCCTGTAGACCCAGCTCCTTGGGAGGCTGAAGTGGAAGGATTGCTTGAGCCTGGGAGTTCATGGCTGCAGTGAGCCATGGTTATTCCACTGAAGTCCAGCCTGGCAACATAGCAAGACCCTGTCAAGAAAGAAAAGAAGGAAGAAAATGCTCTATTCTGTGCTGTCCAATATGATAGCTCGAGTGGCTGCTGAGCCTTTGAAATGTGGTTAGTGCAACAAAGTAAATTTTACATTTTATTTAATTTTAATGAATTAAAATTTTAAACAGTCACATGTTTTTTCTTCTTGTTTTGTTTACTTGTTTTCTGAGACAGTGTCTTGCTCTGTCACCTAGGCTGGAGTGCAGTGGCGCAATCATGGCAGCCTTGACTTCCCAAGCTCAAGTGATCCTCACACTTTGGACGCCAGAGTAGCTGACACTACACGTGCACACCACCACTAGCTAGTTTTTTTCTATTTTTTGTAGAGATAGGGTCTTGCTATATTGCCCAGGCTGGTCTCGAACTCCTGGACTCAAGTGATTCTCCCTCTTCAGCCTCCCAAAATGCTGGGATTACAGGTATGAGCCACTGCACCCAGCCTCACATGTTCTAGAGTATTATTTTATGATATAAAATGTCCATAATACAATGAGAAAAAAGAGAAGTGACCACCATACAGTATGTGCCACACTCTTCTCTATTTTATTTTGTTTTTTAAGTAAATACATGAAGACACAGCCATAAGGATGGACACTAATTATTAACCATGGTTACTGCCGAGAACTTTAGGTTATAAATAATTTTTATTGGTCGGGCGCGGTGGCTCAAGCCTGTAATCCCAGCACTTTGGGAGGCCAAGCCGGGTGGATCACGAGGTCAAGAGATTGAAACCATCCTGGTCAACATGATGAAACCCCATCTCTACTAAAAATACAAAAAATTAGCTGGGCATGGTGGCATGTGTCTGTAACCCCAGCTACTCAGGAGGCTGAGGCAGGAGAATTGCCTGAACCCAGGAGGCGGAGGTTGCGGTGAGCCGAGATCGCGCCATTGCACTCCAGCCTGGGTAACAAGAGCGAAACTCCGTCTCAAAAAATAAATAAATAAATAAATAAATAAATAAATAAATAATTTTTATTTTCTTCTGCATTTTGTGACTATTTTATAATGAAGATATAGTACCTTCACAGTCAGAAACAATTTTTTAAATTTAAGGAATGTATTTAAAACATACATTTATGCCAGGCTCAATGGCTCACGCCTATAATCCCAGTACTTTGGGAGGCCAAGGCAGGTGGATCACCTGAGGTCAGGAGTTTGAGACCAGCTTGGCAAACATGGTGAAACCCTTCTCTCCTAAAACTACAAAAATTAGCTGGGCCTGGTGGCGCACGCTTGTAATCCCAGCTACTCAGGAGGCTGGGGCAGGGAATCACTTGAACCCAGGAGACAGAGGTTGCAGATCCGACCTCAGGCACCATTGTAGCTTCCTCACCTACCAAACGGTCTGTGACAATAAATGTATCTCACAGGGTAGCGGTGAGGATTAAGTGAGATCACGTAAGCACCTACCCCTGCTCCTGGTACAGAGGAGCCCCATAAAAGTTCATTTCCTTCCCTCCCTTTCCAGGAAAGGTTATTTTCCTCTTTAGTTTCCTTCCAGGCCTTAGGACAGTGAAGTCATAAAAAGATAAAACCACTCTCCTCACAGACACCCACATTCCACACACTGCACTTCACAAAACCTCCTGAGTTCTTCCCCAGGCCCTGCCAGGCTCTCCGCACTGAGCTCTCTCCTTCCCTGCCCCACACCCCTCTCTGTTCCTCCACTGGGTAATGACCACACTGTATTGTAGCTGTCCCCAAAGGGCAGCAGGGCCCTTGAGGACTCAGCCACCCCTTTGACCTGGGCAGGTGCCAAGCCCACAGCAGGCACTCAGTAAACATCTACCAAGCGAGTGAAGGAATCAATCAATGGTGCACGCAATCTGCCCTTAGCCTCTCTCCTTCATGCAGCTCCCTGCTCCCATCTTCCCACTCAGCACACTTTCAACTGCCCTCCTGGCTCCCTCCAACCACGGAAAACACGGACTCCAGCAGGTGGCTGAGCGTGGCCATGTGGGGCAGAGATGACTGCAGTGGCAAGAAAGGCTCGGAGGTCAGTGACCTTAGACAGTGAGGTGCCCACCACAGCCACGGCAGGCCCCACAGAAGCAGAAAGGAACCAGAATGAAAATCCTTTCATTTTCCCAGGAAAAAACAAAACGCTAAATTCTCCTCAGAAGAAACACAAAGTGGATTTTAGAGATGCTCTGAATCTACATTCACCAAAGGGAAAGGAGGAAGGGTGTGCCAGAGAAGGAAAAGAGGCAGAGTGAAAACTTTGTGGAGCCTGTTAAAGCTGCAGGGAGGTTTTGCACTCTCTCCAATTTCCCAACCAACAGTGCTCCCCCTCCTCCTGCTCCCCAGCAGGAGGCTGGAGGCTTGGCTGCTGCCAGCCAGGAGAGGGACAGCCTCCAGCAGAGTCCACCTACCCCGCCTGTCTCCTTAGTTCAGTTCTGCAGCTTACCAGGTGAGTGACCTTGTGGCTCTCTGCTTTAGTTTTTCCCATCTTCAAAACAGATGTTTTGAAGCTCCGAGGCTACTTTCAGGACTTTGGCTCCAATTCTGTGGGTGAGAAAGAAGGGGTCGGGGGCACTGAAGGATTATTTCCAAGCCCAGGAGGGATGTGACCCGGTTTTGTTTTTACAGGATCCATCTGCCTGCTGACTCGGTCAGATCTTTAGGAAGACCGCTGGCTGGAGAAGAAAAACCTTCTAACAATCACAACTCAGTGACACTTTTCCAGCTGTCCCTCGAGAGAGTAAGAGAGCAAGGAACAGAGGTTTGTCAGGAAGATGCTGGCAAGAGACCCTTGTTGGGGGCAGGAGGAAGGGGGCCCAGTTGTAAATTCTGGTTCCAAAATGACTCGTATCAAAATAGAACCTGGCCGTCCCTGAGAAACTGAGGTGACACAAGTCTCCCAGAAAGTTTCTTAAACCAAAGGGAAGCAGCATTGCCAACAAGAAGCAGAAAGGGAAAATGTTTCATTTGCTGGCTTCTGAACTGTTTTAAATTCAGGCTGGCAGAAGATGCTGCCCCAAAATATGCCACTTTGACACAGGATTCCATCAAGCCAAAAACACTTGAAAAACAGCAGATGCAAGGACATTTTCATCTTCAGAGGTGAAAACTCCCATGTAAAAGGTGTCCCTCCCTATGGGCATAGAGTGTGGAATGATAGACATAGGAGGCTTAGAAAGGAAGAGGAGGAAGGTGAACAATGGAGTGAGGGATGAGAAATTACTTTTTTTTTTTTTTTTTTTGAGACAAGGTGTCAACCCATCCAGGTTGGAGTACACTGGCGTGACTATTGTTCACTGCAGCCTCGACTGTGCAGGCTAGGCAATCCTCCCACACCTCAGCCTCCCAAGCGGCTGGGACCACAGGCACACACCACCTTGCCTGGCTAATTTTTCATATTTTTAGTAGAGATGGGGTTTTGCCATGTTGCCCAGGCAGCCTCAACTTCCCAGGCTCAAGCAATCCCCACTCCCCTCAGCCTCCCAAAGTGCTGGGATTACTGCCCAGCCAGAAACTACTTAGTGGGTACAATTTACACTATTCAGGTGACGGCAACGCTAAAAGGCCAGATTTCACCAACAGGCAATAAATACATGTAACAGAAATGCACCTGTACACCTTAAATCCATGCAAAGAAAAATAAAATAAAAGGTACCCTCCCTGTACACGGAGAAAAGAAACACTCTTCAGCAGAGAAAATTCTGTGCAAATAGACCTGGTTAAAATAAGGCAAACTTTCCTTTAGCCTTCCCACCTAATTTGGTTACTTTCCCACAAGTGCCTCTCTTTGTTCAACCTCATATAAAACACGTAAATTTTGCCACTGCTTTGGGTCTTCATTTGCTTATGAGGCCTCCCGTGTCACACAGAACTTTTATTAAATCTGTATGTTGTTCTATTTATCTACGTCGATTTAGTTTCCAGGCCCCACCAGGACCCCAAGAGGGTAGAGGGCAAGTTCTGACTCTCCGACGTCCACTACTGGCCCAACTTTCACTAAAGTCTCCAGATCTATGACAAAGTTAATTTTAATTCACTCAAATTATTTCAAATTAAATATCTATGTGTTTAAAAAAAAAAAAAAAAAAAAAAAAAGGTCCATCCTAACAATGATTATCCCTAGAGTAGGATAATGGGGGACTTTTCCAATTTTTTTTTCCTATACTTTCTGACTTTTCTACAGGTAGCTTAAGGTTTAAAAAATGGCAAAAAATATAGAATTTTTCTTTTTTTTTTTCTGAGACAGGGCCTCATTCTGTTGCCGAGACTGGAATGCAGTGGTGTGATCACGGCTCACTGCAGCTTTGACCTCCTGGGCTCACGTGAGCCTCCCACCTCAGCCTCCCCAGTACCTGGGATTATAGGCACGTACCACCACGCCCGGCTGATTTTTATATTTTTTGTAAAGACAAAGTTTCACCATGTTGCCCAGGCTAGTCTTGAACCCCTGAGCTCAAGCAATCTGCCTGCCTCGGCTCCCAAAGTGCTGTGATTACAAAGTGTGTGAGCCACACCACCCAGTCAGAAGATTTCTGTACTAGAGAAAACTGGTATTTAAAAAAAGTTTTTAAAATTAAACTCTTAAGAGACCAAAGAAGGAATGGAGAAAGAGACCAAAGAAAGATAGTGATGGGCTCACAGTCCATCAAGAAAGAAGTAAAATATCTTGTGAAGATAGTATTTTAACAGAAGAAGTTGGGAGGGTATCAGCCAAGCGCTGCCAGCTCAGAGAACAGGTGGCTTAGAAAATAACAAGTAAGGCAGGGCTCCCAAGGAATTCTAAAAACAGCTCGAGAATCAGAGGAACTTTCACACTGCTGTGGGAATGCCAAGTGCCACAGCCACTTGGGAAAAGTTTTCGGCAGTTGCTTAAAAAGCTATACATAAACCTACTACGTGATCCAGCAATTCTACTCCCAGGTATTTACCCAAGAGAAATGAAAGCCTGTGTCTATACAAAGATTTGTACATATAAGGTACAATGGCTCACACCTATAATTCCAACACTTCAGGAGGCCAAGGCAGTAGAATCACTTGAAGCCAGGAGTTCAAAACCAGCCTGGATAACTTAGCGAGATCCCATATCTACAAAAGAAAAAAACAAACAACAAAAAACCCGGAAGATTTATACACAACCACAGCAGACTTATTCATAATAGCCAAAAATGAAAAAAAAAAAAAAAAAAAAAAAGGCCAGGCGCGGTGGCTCAAGCCTGTAATTCCAGCACTTTGGGAGGCCGAGGCGGGTGAATCACGAGGTCAAGAGATCGAGACCATCCTGGTCAACATGGTGAAACCCCGTCTCTACTAAAAATACAAACAATTAGCTGGGCATGGTGGCGCGTGCCTGTAATCTCAGCTACTCAGGAGGCTGAGGCAGGAGAATTGCCTGAACCCAGGAGGCAGAGGTTGCGGTGAGCTGAGACCATGCCATTGCACTCCGGCCTGGGTAACAAGAGTGAAACTCCGTCTCAAAAACAAACAAACAAACAAACAAACAAAAAACCCACCTGAATAGGGAAGTAGAAAAACAAACTGTGGTATATCCATAGAATCGAATATTACTTAGCAGTAAAACAAAAAAGCACAATTGATAATGCAACAGCATAGCTGACTTCCACAGATATTATCTGAGTGAAATAAGCCAGACAAGAGTACTACAGATGATTCCGTTATTTGCAGTAGTTACATTCTGTAAAATTTCCAAGAATACTGAATCAGTCAATACTGAACTACTGCTTTTGGCAGAAACACAGCATTAGGTTTCTGAAAACTTCTGACCACAACATTTTCATCAACCGATTAATATATGACCTTGTTTCATGTGTTTCTGTTTAGAGACACCTTCCTTAGTATATACTGTTGATTCATTAACATTGAACCCTCAGCCAACAGCCCTGCAGCTCATGCCTGAATGAAGCTTCTCTAACACATATTCTCGTTGTAAAGCGCATCACAACCCTGTTGCTCTTAGGAACACTAGAAAGCACTCCAGCACTATGCTTGGGGGCCATTTGAAACAGCAAAATCATCAACAAAAACCACAAAAATGCAAAAACCATGGTACTAAATAGACCATGAAAAGGACACCTGTTTACGGTAGGAGCTGACACAAGAAGGCAGGGCGTTGCCTTGTTCGACTTCAGCTAGGAAGACAGGTGTCAGGGGACTCAGATTTTTCACCACCCTGTTACACCTGTGAATGATCACAAATGTGCTGTGAGTATTAATTTTGGGATTACAAATAAATTTTGGCGAGAAAGCAGATTCGCAAACATAGAATCTGTGAATAATGAGGCTCGACTGTATATAAATACGATATGAATTCATTTACATTACATCTTAGGATGGGCAAAACTAATAAATGATTTAAAAAAAAATCACGGTTGCCTGGAGGTGGGCACTAACTGGAAAGAAGCATGACGGAACTTTCTGGGGATGGAACTATTCGTATCTTAATAGGAATGTGGGTCACACAGGTGCAGGCATCTGTCAAAACTCAAAATAAAGCGTTCTGAGAACACTTTCTAGACCAGGTGTCCCCAAACTGCGGCCCCCTGAGGCCATTTATCCACCCCCCGCCCCCCGCACTTCAGGAAGGGGCACCTCTTTCATTGGTGGTCAGTGAGAGGAGCACAGTATGTGGCGGCCCTCCAACGGTATGAGGGACAGTGAACTGGCACTGTGTAAAAAGTTTGGGGACGCCTGTTCTAGACACTCCTCCTATCAAGAAGAGTGTGGGACGGCCTGTGACTGATTACAATAACAGAGCACAGCAGAATGATACTAAGTGACTTCCATGGCTGGGTGAGAAAAAACCAGGCGCCGGCAAGCACTGAGCCTGAGTATCCAATGCAGACATCAAAGAGCCTGCAAACGGCCAGGCACAGTGGCTCATGCCTGTTATCCCAGCACTTTGGGAGGCTGAGGTGGGAGGATCACTTGAGACCAGCCCGGGCCACACAGGGAAACCCTGCCTTTACAAACATGAAAGGATTAGCCAGGCATGGTGGTGCACATCGATGGTCCCAGTTATTTGGGGGGCTGGCGTGGGAGGATGGCTTGAGCCCAGGAGGCCAATGCTATAGTGAGATGAGATGGTGCCACTGCACTCCAGCCGGGGTACAGAGTGAGAATCTGTCTTTAAAAAAGAGACACACAGAGAGAGGGAGCTTGCAAACCATGACAGAGCTGGGCCTAAACCATGCTAGCTTCCTCACCACCACCTCCTTCCTCCCTCCCTGCCCTCTTCACGGCCGCCACCAACTTCACTTCCTCTGCTCTCTGGCTATAAATCTGGGCAAAGATGCCTCTCCCCACACCCCACACGCCCACCATCAGGCATGGACAACCCTGAGAGGTGGCAGCTATGGGCTGTCGGCAGAGGAGGGGCTGCCAGCCCTAGTCCACTCATGGCTTCTAACTGACCTCTGTGGCCGGCCAACAAAGGGCCTCTGTCTAAGCCCCTGCCACCTGTGAGCAAAGCCTCAGTGATGGCAGGACAAGCCTCAGACAAACAGGCCTTTGCAAGCTGCCTGGAAAGCCACCTCCCAGCCTGCCCTTGTGATGGCCACAGGCCCACTGGGAGGTCCATACCCAGGCAAGGGCTCCAGAGCCTAGACAGAGGAACAGGACACAGGCAGCCCAGTAGCCTGTGGCCCCTGATGAGCCAAATCCCAAACAGCTTTCCTCCTACTTCCTGGGACAGGAAACACCATCACACATTTCTCTACCTCCCTCGAGGGGATGGGCTCTCTCTTTGGCTCTGTGCCTATGCTTGCTAAACTCAGTATGTTTTTAAGATGCCAGAAAACTGGCTCAGCTGCAATGACCACCTGCTCCATCACGCCCTGTGCAGACAGCAGCTTCAGAACCAGAGCCCCCTTCCCCTCTGGGAATGGATTTGTTCTAAGACTGTGTAGGAGCAGCCTGCCAGGCATTTGGCCTCAGTGGGCTCATTTGGTGGCTGGCAATCACGAAATCAGCTTCCCTTGAACAAATTATGATCTTTTGGTTTAAGCACCTGTGGTTCTGAACAAATCGATTGGGCCTGGCTTTCAGATGGGACAAGGTAAAGACACTTCCCTGCTTTTGAGAAAATGACAACAGCAAACTACCATGTGTCACAGCCTGTTCTAAGTGCTTTGGAAGGCACAGCCCTGCCCAACAGAAAAATATGCAAGCTACGTGCGATTTTACATTTTCAAGTAAGGAAGTAAAACACTTAGGAAGTAAAAATAGATGAAACTAATTTTAATAATGTTTTACTTAGGCCAATACATTCAAAAGTCTCATTTCAACATAGACTCAATATAAAGATATTAATGAGCCACTTTTTCCATACCAAGTCTTCAAAACCCAGATGTGCTTCAAAAGCACATCTCAATTTAGAAAAGCCACCTTTTGAAGTGCTTCACAGCTGCACCTGCCTAGTCTCCCATGCTGGACAATTTAGATCAGACAGTAGCTAATTCAGTCCTCACAACCATAGGCACATTTTCCTGATGGGGAAACTGAGGCACAGGGATGTTGAACAGCCTGTCCAAGGTCTCACAGCTGTTGGCAGAGCTGGGGGTTGGGGGAGGAGGCAGATCCAAACCCCATGTGCTTATGAGGCTTTTCATTCCCACTAACAGCTCCTCAAATCCTGGTTTGGTGTAACATGAATGTCTTCTCAGATGACACCATGCATGCCTGCCAGCATCTCTCCCTGCTCCCTGCTAAACCTGCCCAGGCCTTTGGTGAGTTTGGCTCCTGGAACTCTGTAAGTTTCTACCCAGACAAAACATGATATCCTAACCGTTTCTGGCCCCTCCAGTCCTTAGCTACCAAAGGCACCTCCTACCCACCTGTGGGCGTTCATCTGAGTAACTCTGGTCAGGGTGAGGGATGTGGACAGTAGCCCCGTGCCCCTGCCTCCCTAGCACGTGAGTGTGGGGTATGGATTGATACCAGAGTGTGTGTCCCAGCTCAAAGCACTGACACTCAGGAAGAAGTCAGGGAATATCTGCTCCCCACTTCTGGCCTGAGTATTCACATATTCATTCAAGAAGTCTTTTTTTCTTTTTCCTTGAGATGGAATCTTGCTCTGTTGCCCAGGCTGGAGTGCAGTGGCACAATCTCAGCTCAGTGCAATCTCTGCCTCCTGGGTTCAAGCAATTCTCCCGCCTCAGCCTCCCGAGTATCTGGGATTACAGGCATGCGCCACCAAGCCCAGCTAATTTTTGTATTTTTAGTACAGGCAGTATTCCACCATGTTGGCCAGGCTGGTCTCAAACTCCTGGCCTCAGGTGGCCCATCCACCTCAGCCTCCCAAAGTGCTGGGATTACAGGCGCGAGCCACCACGCCGGCCTTTTTTTTTTTTTTAAAGACAGGGTCTCATTCTGTCACCCAGGCTGGAGTGCAGTGACATAAATACAGCTCAATGCAGCCTCAACCTCCTGGGCTCAAGTGATTCTCCTGCCTCAGCCTCCCATGTACTTGAGACCACAGGTGCATGTCCCCATGCCTCCCTAGCTTTTTTATTTTTTGTAGAGATGAGGGTCTCACTTTGTTGCCCAGGCTGATCCTGAACTCCTGGGCTCAAGTGATCTTCCTGCCTCAGCCTCTCATGTAGCTGATATCACAGGTGCATGCCACCATGCCCCACTAACTTTTTTATTTTTTGTAGAGACAAGGGTCTCCCTTTGTTCCCAGGCTGGTCTCAAACTTCTGGGCTCAATCAATCTACCCACCTTGGCCTCCCAAAGTGCTGGGATTACGGGTGTGAGCCACCATGCCTGGACATTCAAGAAGTTTTTATCAGGCACCTGCTGTATTCCAGGCATGTCCTTGGGCCCTGAGGATAAAACAATGAACAAAACAGACAAAAACTACACTCCCATGGAGCTTAGATACAGCACGAAGAGCCAAGCAATACCCGTGTGTGACAAAAGGAAGCCCTGCTAGTCCTAATTCAGTCTCTTGCACATAGTAGGGGCTCAGTAACAGCCGCTGAATGAATGCGTTATCCTGGCTCGGAACTATTTTTTCTGGATGTGGTGATGCAAAGGTAAGTCTGGGGCAGGAGCAAGTGAGGGCTGTGGAGCCCAGCAGAAAAGCCAGTGACCCACTTGGGGTTCATGCCCACAACTCCAGCTTCAGGAATCTGGAGCTCCATCCACCAAGGAAACCAAGGAACCATCCAGAGCCAGGCGCGGTGGCACACACCTGTATCCCAGCTACCTGGGAGGATGAGGCAATAGGACTGTTTGAGCCCCGGAGCTTGAGGCGGTAGTATACAGGCCTATGAATTTAAAAAAAAAAAAAAGAAGAAGAAAACATCAAGAGATTCACCCAGGTTATGTGCTAACCGACTGAAATTCCCTTAACCTCAAAATGTAAAGTCTCAAGTTTACCCCAAGGGACAGGGCTTCTCCAAGTGTCCTGAATCTGGAGGTCCAGCACTTCCAACATTCAACTTCTACTCCACGCTTGGCCCTCCTCCCACAAACAATGTCACCCAAGTCCTCACCACATAAGCTCTCCCTTCAAAATGCTAACAAGTAATCAAGGTTTGACGGAAACCGGCACAGGCCGTCACAGCTACCACCAGGCACAAGTTATGCAGAAAATACACATGCAGCATGCACTGTTTCTGAGCCGCTACTGCTGAGCAAATGGTAGCGATGTCATCAAAATATTTCCCTTTTTTATTCTGATTGGGTAATATTATAAATACATACATGATTCAGTCATTCAATACATATCTCGTGAGTGAATTTCTACAGACCAGGTCTTGTGCTTTCTATTTTGAATCTTATCGCTAATTCAGTGTTTGGTTTTATTTCTTCATTCTTCTTATTTCTTCTTCTTTTTGAGACCAAGTCTTACTCTGTCACCCAGGCTAGAGTGCAGTGGCACGATCTCGGCTCACTGCAACCTCTGCCGCCTGGGTTCAAGCAATTCTCCTGCCTCAGCCTCCTGAGTAGCAGGGGCTACAGCTACCCGCCACCACGCCAGGCTAATTTTTGTATTTTTAGTACAGACAGAGTTTTACCATGTTGGCCAAGCTGGTCTTGAACTCTTGACCTCAAGTGATCCACCCACCTCGGCTTCCAAAAGTGTGGGATTATAGGCCTGAGCCACCATGCCCGGCCTCATTCTCCTTACTCCTTAAAGACAGGGCCTCACTTGCTTCTGAACAAAGCTTGTCATTGTGTATGTGGGGGTTTGTTTTTTGTTTTTTTTGAGATGGAGTCTCACCCTGTTGCCAGGCTGGAGTGCAGTGGCGCGATCTCTACTCACTGCAACCTCCACCTCCGGGTTCCAGCGATTCTCCTGCCTCAGCCTCCTGAGTAGCTGGGATTACAGGCACCCGCCACACACCCAGCTAATTTTTTTGTGTTTTTAGTAAAGACAGGGTTTCACTATATTGGCCAGGGTGGTCTTGAACTCCTGAGCTCTTGATCTGCCCAGCTCGGCCTCCCAAAGTGCTGGGATTCCAGGCGTGAGCCACCGCGCCCGGCCGTGTGCACGTGCTTTTTTACACCTTCCCCATCTCAGGCTTCTCCACTCTTGTCAAGGGGCTTCTCTGCAAGCAAATGAGGGAAAGCTTCCAAGTTCAACCAATGTACATGCCCGTGACACCCCTGCCCACACACACATCGGTGTCTGAAGCATGTTCTCCCTCAAACCACCGTCACCCTCAGAGCCAAGAGTCTTCTCCCAGCCAACAGCCCTGAATCTAAAACTGGCTCTGAAGCTCAAAGCAAGGGAAAGGAAACAGAATTATAAGCAGCACAAGACCTCCAGTCCCCATAAGATGAGGAAACGGAGGGCAGAAAAGTGAAGCAGAAAAGTCAAGCTTACAGCCAGAAAGCAGCACAGTCAGGCCTGCAATGCTATCCGCATTTATTATAAAGATAACTGTCAGCAAATGCCCTGGAACCCGGCCACGGCCAGCAGCTGAGCGGCCCTCCAATCCATCTCTTTCTAAATTTACTACCTCACTGCATCATCAGGAAGGAATGCAAACTGATGTAGGGGGAGGGGAATAGGCGACATTTTGGCAGATGCAAAACCTCAGGGCCAGCCCTGACCATCACGAGCAAACACAGCCGTGACTTGGTCCCTGCTGAAAGGAAATCCATCAACCCGGCTGACAGGGAAGTGCAGGAGATCAGGGAAGCTGCTGTCACAGTCAGAAGGGGCTTTGGGCAACAAAAAGCAAGTGTGCTCCTGTCTTACCGCCTGAAATGACGGGCACATGCCAGCCAGCCCAGGCCTGCTGGAATATGTGCTCACCCCCTGACTCAGGGCCTGCCCGCTAAGAGGGGTGCCTTACCCACTAGGTCCTCTAAGTACCTCAGTCACTATCCTTCCAGAACTAGCTGCAGGGTGGACTCATGCTAAATGCAAACTCCCTCCCTGGAATGACAGACAGCATGATGGCAGGCTTCCAGAACTTTCTGTATGCTACAAGAACATGTTTGTGGGGAGGGAGTTAGAGACCCCTGAGATGCTCCCCAACAGCTTTCAGTAACCCGGAGTAACCCGTCCTTGCTCCCCAGGGACACAGTGACAGTCACACAAGAAAGACTGAGGAAGGAACTTGGCCAAGTTAAAACACATGGCTCTCAAAACTTAAAAATAACCTGGCTGTGGAGCCTAAGAACTCCCTTTGAAACACTCGAGCAGAAAGTCTCCTGCCTTCCAGTGTGACCCTGAGACCCTGTGTCCAGCTGGTTTCCCTGTAAGGGGAAAAATGGAAAACAAAAACTGGAGTGGATATAAATATTCACTGGCAAGTGCTACCCTGCTGCTGCCACGCCCTGGAAATTTTGGTGACCTGTTTTGTTTCGGGACGAGGTTTCTGTTCCGTTTGCCGGCTGAACTCTAATGACAGTGTCATCCAAAACTTGGTTCTAGGCCGGGCGTGGTGGCCCACACCTGGAACCCCAGCACTTTGGGAGGCCAAGGCAGGTGGATCATTTGAGGTTAGGAGTTCAAGACCAGCCTGGCCAACATGGTGAAAACTCGTCTCTGCTAAAATTCAAAAATTAGGCGGCCGAGGTGGAGGGGCCTATAATCTTAGGTACTCGGGAAGCCGAGGCACGAGAATTGCTCGAACCTGGGAAGCGGAGGTTGCGGTGAGCTGAGAAATTGCCATCGCACTCCAGCCTGAGCAACAGAGTGAGACGCTGCCTCAAAAACGAAACAAAACAAAATTCGGTTGTAGCACCTCTGCACACAGCCTGGGGTTGCTACTGACCCGCAGACAAGGCATCTTGCTCACGTCCAAGGGCTGGCACATCCCTACCTATGCCTGCAGCACTTCCGAGTGTCACACAAGCACCCCTGAAGGCATGGTCCACTTGCCGTAACCCACACCCCTTCAGAGGAACACGAAGAAGCCCACATGCTCTGAGCCTCTGTGGCTCTGCCCACAGCCTGGCAGGGAGGCACCTGGGCAGGCACAGGCTCCTGGACAGAAGACGAAGCTGGAGACAGCCCCTCGTTGCAAGAGTGGGACCCAGCTCTTCCAGTTAGCTCGGGGTGCCTCCACGCTCTGCCTTCTTTCTTGCTCCTGGAATGGCCCTGCCTCCACCAGAGTACAAAAAGACCTCAGCCTTGACCTACCCACAGCCACAGTGGCTCCTGAATTTTCTCCCTTGTTAGAAGGGAGAGACTTCCAAGAGCTAAAAGGCAGCACAGCACAGTGGTCAGTCTCCAGCTCAGCAGCCAGACTCGGCAAAGCCACTTCATAAAAACACTAGGCAGGCCAGTTAACTTCTGTGCAGCTCTGTTTCCCCATCTGTGAAATGGGGATAAGAAAGGAGGGTTGCTGGGAGGATAACAACGTAATACAGGTGAGAAAAGCGTTAAGGAGTGCTTAGAAAAGTGCCTGGCACAGAAAAACTGCTAGACAAATTTTGGCAAAACTATCTCAGAGTCATAACCCCAGCTAAAAATCCCTTATTCCACCGTCACAGCCTAATGGAAGTCCCTTCACTCCTTCAACAGGCATCCACGGAGCCCACAGCATGTGGGCACTGGGACAGAGATGGGAGACTGGCCAGACACTGCTGTGCCTGAGGCCACTGTCCTGTGGCAGATGACCAGGCCTGAGACCCAGCAATGCCCAGGGCGCCACGGAAGACCACAGAGAGGAGTGGGTCACGCCAGTACAAACAAGGACAGTGAGTGCCACAGACCAGAGCTCCGAGCTGCCCCCTGTACTAAGGATGGCAAGTTTAATTGAAATCAGCACCTTAAAAAGCCTGCAGGGTTGGTGATAATACCAGTGGCTTGCCACATGTGCTTGCTTCCTAAAGGACATCTTTAGTCCTGTCTAATCTCACTTTAATTAGACGCACTCTTCCAAGCAAATTGGCCTCTAGCTCAGTAAATGATTCTACATTTGGCCAGAGATCCGACAACCACCTTGCCTGATACATTCTGCATCACCAACGGGCTCAGCCACTACCTTGCACTGGATACTTCCTGCAGACAATCTTAACACTGATTATTCTAAGGATGGCAGGCACATGAGTGACTCATGTTTCATCTTTAATTGTATGTATTTTCCAGAATATCTAAAGTAAAAATGATTACCACTTACAATTGCAAATGTAACCATAACTAAAAGTGAAAATTGTTTTTTAATTCTGTAGCGGTCTGGAAAGGGGCTGGGATGCCAGGCCGCTTGGCCTCTGCCTTTCCAGGCTCTCTGCCACTGCCAACAATAATGCTGCCAGTCCCTGTTACTTGGTTAGCTGAAATCCAGGCACCTAATTATACCCAATGCCACTGTCACAGGACTTTGGGCCGGGAAGGACCCTGAGAGATCATCTTGGCTCAGCAGAGCTAGAAGCACTTACCCAATATCACACCCCGAGCTGCCGGGGGGATCATGCCCAGAAAACCTGGTTTCCTCCCTCCCAAATATGTGCCTTTCTTATATAGTCTTGTCTCCTATGTGACAGTCACAAATCAACAGATGTAAAAAAACATAACTTTTTTAAACCCCTGGCAAGAATAATTGTGTCAAAATATCAGTTTCATGCTCTGGACTGTTAATGGAAAGACCAGGAGGGCAGGATGGAAGAAACAAGACATTCTTTCCTGGTCACAAAGGAACAGAGCAGAAACATACCGTCCCCAAGGAGAAAGCGTGACGGAACAGGCAGACGCCGTGGGAATCCATGTCGAGACGTGTCAGGGCTACGTCTCCCAGCAGATCCGTCTGCTTGGAAGCGACTGGTGGCATTGGTGGCACAGCGCTGGCCAAAAAGACATCCGTTGGGAGCCGCAAGGACAAGGACCTCAAGAGGCTCAGAGAAAACAAGGCTGGGATGATGGGGCAGAAGGGGCAAGGGGAGGTATAGGAGGGGCGGGCCAGAGCGAGAGCCTGCAAGGTCACAGAGAGGAGTGTGACTCCATTGCACTGGCTGTCTTTCCCCAAGGCACTCAACCAGTGCTGCGGGCACAGTGTGACCTGCCGGGAATGCCTCATTGACCTGCTGACTGAGCAAAAAGATGACTGTATCTAAATGAAGTCTGGGAGCTTCCTCACATCTCCCCCTGGAAAATGCTGAAGAGAAGTGCTGTGGAGAGAGATGGCATGCAGGGACGGGCTGAGGCACACGATGTGGTCACATCCCTTCAGAGAACACAAAGGACCAAGATGGTGTCCAGTCCTCCACCACTGACCACACAGGAGCTGCCACTGTTACAGGGCGAGCTTAGCAGCCCAGGAGGGCATGCAGTGGAGCGGGCCCTGGGCAGACGGCACCAACTCCTTGCTTCACCCAGGTGAGCCACACGATCTCCATTCATCCATCCCTAAACATGCCATAATGTGTTTTTACATTTTTCAAGTGTATATTTTTACATATACATGTTTGTATAAAAGCTCATTTTTGCTGTTAGAAATCAGGCAGCTGATCCTTGGATGCTGGTGGTGACTGCACAGGGCACAGGAGCTTCCTGGGTGATGGTCATGCTCTGTCTTGATCTGGGTGTTGGTTACACAGATAGGCTCACTTTGTGAACATCTATGATATGTGTACATCATACATCAATAAAAGGTTAAGAATACATGTCTTCCCGACTTAGGAAGATTGCCTGTTCCATTAAAAAAATGCATGAGCTGGGCATGGCAGCTCATGCCTGTAATCCCAGCACTTTGGGAGGCTGAAGTGGGAGATCACTTGAGGCGGGGAGTTCAAAACCAGCCTAAGCAATTTGGTGAGGCTCTGCCTCAAATTTTTTTTTTTTTTTTTTTTTTTTTTTGAGATGGAGTCTCCCTCTGTTGCCAGGCTGGAGTGTAGTGGTGTGATCTGAACTCACTGAAACCTCTGCCTCCCAGGTTCAAGCGATTCTCCTGCCTCAGCGTCCCGAGTAGCTGTGACTACAGGCGCACACCCACGTCCAGTTAATTTTTTTGTATTTTTACTAAAGACGGGGTTTTATCATGTTGGCCAAAATGGTCTAGATCTCCCAACCTCGTGATCTGCCCACCTCAGCCTCCCAAAGTGCCAGAATTATAGGTATGAGCCATTGCGCCTGGCCGGTTTTTTAGAAGAGTGCACACAGGCTGCCCAATGTTTAAAGGACTGGGCATCCCCAGATCCCAGGGCATGCATCTGCAGGGAGAGACAGACAGACAGAATTGAAGTCTTGAATGTCAAATGTTACCAGCAGAATCAGAAGTTTATTTCCACGTCAATGGAAACCTGGATTCACTACGTTCAAATTACGGCACGTCTCCAAAAGGCATTCTGGTGGCAGTCCCCAGGTCATCATATCTAGCCATGCCAGTCACTCAGAGCCACATGGATGTTGAGCTTCTGTCACTTTCTTCCACATAGGTACTTGGTTTGGGTTTAATCAAATGCCTGATATGGGAGGGAGCTGGTTAGCCAGTGCCTCTGGGGAACACAGACAGACCTCTGTCCTGGAATTCTGGAGAGGCTGCTTTATTACAAGATTGGCCCATGTTGTTTCCTTTTAGATAAAAATGCTCCATTTTTCAGTCTAGGCTAGAATTTAAGCACCATATTGTGAGCATCCGTCGTTAACAAAGTCAGATAAAAAGTAATTAAAAAGTCATGAAGATAAGCTGGGTGTGATGGTGTATGCCTGTAATCCCAGCTACTTGGGAGGCTGAGGCAGGAGAATCGCTTGAATCTGGGAGGCAGAGGTTACGGTGAGCTGAGATCGAGCCACTGCACTCCAACCTGGGCAACAAGAGCGAAACTCCAACTCAAAAAAAAAAAAAAAAAAAAAAAGTTATGTAGATGAGGAGCAGCTCAGTGTGCAAGAGACTGTCAGACGGAAGGGCATCTATCGTCATATAGACAGGACATGCAGACATGCAGATAGGATATCTGCAGCCATGCAGATAGGACATGCGGACACATAGACAGGATACCTACATGTTCCTTGCTTGGACTGCTCATTTAACCCTGTGCATTGCCAGGAAAATGAAATCAGGTGAGACAGGCTCCCTGGCCCTGGTCAGGGCAGGGCCTTTCCCAGGAGGAATCATACCTGTTTTCAGGCTCCCAGGCTGCAGTTTTCTGGGTGAGGATACTGCTGCAAGGACATCCACCATGGACGCAAAGTAGCTGAGACTACAGGTGTGCACCACCATGCCGGACCAAACACAATGCCAACCTCTCCTCTCTCCATGCAGGTGAGGAGCAGACCTGTCCATCCACTTCCTGGCTTCAGGAGACCCTGGCACCTGCTTATTCTTGCCTTTCCCACCGCTCTGGTCCTAACAAAGTCTGGCAGAGCCTACTCGGCAAGCGAGCAGAAGGTGGCTCTCTCCTGGGTAGCCTTAACAGTGACTGATCACCCAGGCCCACCCACAGGAGGGACGGTGAGCACAGGGTCCAGGGGACACAAAAGTCCACAGCCCGAAATGTGGGGGAAGAAGGCATGAAAATGATAAGGAGCCCACAAATGTCCCCTATAGCACTTGGGTGGAGAGTGAATCTGGAGGGGCAACAGAAGGCATCCACACACACGTGAGAGACCACCTAGTCCCACCATGCAAGTGGTCAAAGCAGAGGGAGAATCCGACTGGTGTGGGAGCTCTACTGCTTGCACCCGTGTGGTCCTGAGCAAGTCACTTAAACTCTCTGGATTCAGTTTCTCAATTGTAAACAGAGAATAATGGGGCCTACATCAAAATTAGGTGTGCAGGTTAAATGCCAACAACGTCCACAAAGCACTGAGTACCAGTGCCTGGCACACCACAGGCACTTACACACAACAGCTATCATTAGAACCACAATGCCCCAGTCACACCTCCTACCTGCCCCAGGAGTGGGGGCTATGGTGATGTGGCAAAGGCCCTTTGATGAAGGAGAGGACAGGGGAAGGCACAGTTGCTGGGGTACACCAGGAGGGCAGCCCTCCTCTCAGCCTCTGGGGAGAATGCCCCAGCAGCACAGAGCTGCCTCACCCAAAGTCACCATCTTCCTGGGTAGCCCACAGCCCATAGCTGATCCATGAGGGAGTGTGAAGGCTGGGCCATGTCAAGCTAACTAGGATGACCCAGGTTCCCTGTGGGGTCAGGCCCCAGCAGCTCAGCTCTCTTCTGCCCACTCCTGACTCCTTCTCCACCCTCCACAGGTGGGTGGCGGGGGACGACCCCAAAAGCACCTTTTAATAAGCCCTTGCATAGTAAACTCTGTCTCAGTCAGCTTCTCAGGAAACCCAGCCTATGACAAGTTTATTTGTGGGGTCTTTTGTTTTTGTTTTAAGACAGGGTCTTGCTCTGTCATCTAGGCTGGAGTGCAGCGGCACGAACATAGCTCACTGCAGCCTCAACCTCCTGGGCTCAAGCAATCTTCTCAGCTCAGCCTCCCAAGTAGCTGGGACTACAGGTGTGCAGCACCATGCCTGGCTAATGTTTGTGTTCGTGTTTTTTTTGTAGAGATAGGGTGTAACTCTGTTGCCCAGCTGGTCTTAAAGCAATTCTCCTGCCTCAGTCTCTTAAGTCGCTGGGATTGGGTGTGAGCTACCACACCCAGCTTGTGATCCTTTTCCTTAGAAAGGGAGCAGACGACCAGCGTGAGGAAGATAGGCAGATCCCACGGAGGTGACGGTGGGACACAGCCAACAAAGGCACGATGCCCTCTGCACCCCACTTCTGCAGTGTCGCAGTGACACTAAAACAGACGCCACAGGGCACTGGGTGGTGTGGGCCAGGGGCAACGCCTAGGAAGACCAAAACCCAACAACATGGACAGAGAGACAAAGAGGCCACAGAGAGGGACTGGAGGAGGAAGCAGGCCCAGCAGAGTAGGGAGAGAGACACACCTCTTTAGGGTCTTGTTTTACTAAATCCACAAAGACCAGCCATGGAAAGTGCCAGGAGATCCCAGTGCCCAGTTAATCAGTAACTGGAAACTGGGCATCTTCAGACTCTAAGGGCTTACAAAGGTGACAAAGGGGATTCACAAGCTCTTCCCACAAAGTCAAATACCCAAAGGGACACCTGCAGTTTGATCCAGGAAGGGGTCCAGGCTAACCCAAACTCTACTTTGCTTTTCTTTTGGCCTGAATGACACCGCCTCTCATGGGGAGTTCTGTCACTCTGCCTCTGCCTCCGCACCATTAAACATTCTTCCATTTGGAAGTAGAATCTAACCATTATTTAACAAATGTAGCATGTTGGGTAGACAAAATCTTTCCAGTAATATCAGATGTAGGGGAGGGAAAAGCATCTGTTGTGGGGAGCCTCAGCTGTCCAGCCTCCAGGGTCTGGAGGAGTACAAAGTCTGGTCAAGGTCCCCGCACAGGGCCAGGCAAAGACTGCCAATGCTCAGACCGAAAGACTTCCTCCTCTGCCTCATGATAGGTCATGAAAGAGCAGATGGAAGCTCTGCCACCAAAGCGGGTATGGGGCAAACCCTCTCCCACACAGCTGGCAGCTCAGCCCTGGCATGAGCTCTGCAGGGACCAACCAAGCCACACCTAAAGGACACAAACCACCCAGCCCCACAGTCCCACTGCTGGGAGCCGATCTTGCAGCTACGCCTGCCCCTTGTGAATGGGTACATTCCAAAGGCCCATCAGAGAGGGCTGCTTAGGTGACCTGGGCACATGGCACAGCAGCCATGTATACCCAACTGAACACACACTGATGTAGAGCCACTGCCGAGACACTGTGTGGTGGGACAGCATGCCACTGCTGGGGCTGGCAGAGACACACACATGCTCCTTACACCCAAGACACTCGGCTATACAGGCCAGGGGAAGAGGCTTGGTTTTCACTGTGTGTGCTTGCTTATCTGTGAAGTTTATATGAAAAATGAAGAAAACACATGATTCCGTTTCTACATGAAATTTCAGAATAGGTAATGCCATAGAGACAGCACATTGGCTGTTGCCAGAAGCCAGGGGGTGGGGAGGAAACAGGGAGCAATTGCTTTTTGGGTATGGGGTTTCCTTTTGGGTTGATGAAAACATTTTGGAACGAGACAGAGGTGTTCATTGCACAACATTGTGAATGTATTAATATTAAACACCACTGAATTGTTCACTTCAAAATGGTTAATTTTACGTTATGTAAATTTCACCTCGATAAAAAATAAAAATAAAATTAAATAAATAAAATAGGTTTCCACATCTCTGCTTGGGAGACAGTTTGGCAATGCTGGTTAGACGCATGGGCCCTGAGGCTGAACTATCAGGCTCAAGTCCCAGGAGCACCCAATATGACCTGTGCCACTGCCACTGCCAGTAAGTCATTTCATCTCCCTGAGCTTCCGTTTCCTCATCAGTAAAATGGGCATAATGGGAGAACTTGCTTCTGAGAAAGCTGTGACCAGTCAATTCGACAGTCAGCATCAAGTGTTTAGTACAGTGCTCAGCACAGACCAGGCCTACAGGGCCTGTGCTTGCTGTCTACCCTGCCGAGAACACCCTTTCCCTGGGCAAACACACGGTCCAGTCTCCTTCCTTCTTTAAGCCTTTGCTCAAATGCATCTTCTCGGTGGGACATTCCCTGATCACCCAATTTAGAACTGGAACTCTCTCTGCCACCCCCAGCCCCAGGGTTCCATCGCCCTCCTCTACCTTGTTTCTCTCCCTAGTGCTTGCTTATTTACTTCATTCACTCCTTGCCTCCTTCTACTGCACTGTCAGCTCCAAGGAGGCAGTGGTTCCTGTATCCTCAAGACCTGGAACAGAGCATGGCCTCAGGATAGGTGCTCAATAATTTTAATACATGCTGAATGGATGAGCAGTGTTAGCTGATACCACTGCTCTGATTCATGGAGTAAACTTGCATCCCAGGATAAAGAAAACTGCTGTTTGTGTTGTCCAATGAGCTTGAAATTTACAACTAAATAAAAGTTTACATTAAAAGACTCACAGTATTTGCAGCTATTACTCCCAAAGGTGAGAATGTGCTAAGGAGAAAGATAGTTCACAGTGAGATGGTGCCATGTGCTTTAAAAAATAAGCCAGAGGCCAGGTGCGGTGGCTCACGCCTATAATCCCAGCACTTTGGGAGGCCAAGACGGGTGGATCACAAGGTCAAGAGATCGAGACCATCCTGGTCAACATGGTGAAACCCCGTCTCTACTAAAAATACAAAAATTAGCTGAGCATGGTGGCACACGCCTGTAGTCCCAGCTACTCGGGAGGCTGAGGCAGGAGAATTGCTTGAACCCAGGAGACGGAGGCTGCGGTGAGCCGAGATCGTGCCATTGCACTCCAGCCTGGGTAACAAGAGCGAAACTCCGTCTCAAAAAAAAAAAAAAAAAAAAAAAAAAAAAAAAAAAAAAAAGCCAGTAGGCCAGGCACAGTAGCTCACACCTGTAATCCCAGCACTTTGGGAGGCTGAGGCAGGAGGATCACTTGAGACCAGGAGTTCAAGACCAGACTGAGCAACGTAGGGAGGACCATCCACACACATACCTCCACACCTCCCTCCTCCCCCGCTTCCTCCTGAGTAATCCTAGCTACTCAGGAGGCTGAGGTAAGAAGACGCTGAGGTAGGAAGATGTCTAGACCCAGGAGGTCTAGGCTGCACTGCACTCCAGCCTGGGCACCAAGGCAAGCCCCTGTCTCAAAAAATATATATATATATTTTAAAAAGTAAGCTGTAAACAGCCACCCTGACCTCAGCCTGCTGAGTTTGGGGTGAGAACTGGCTCCCGTGAGGCTCTCATGAGAAGCAAAACACAATGCTACCGTAAGCTGCATATGTCCAGCAGCCCACTGCCTTGGACCCTGGTCCCTCGAAGGACCTTGGGACACATGTTTGTTTATGGAGAATAAGCGTAGACTGACAGCTGTCTTCCTCTTCCAGAGCCTTCCCTGCCCCTGCCCTCCATTCGGCAGAGCTGCCACCCCAGCAGGACTCAGGCTATGGGGAACTCGTGAGCTCAATTATCCAAAGTTAAAACATGAAAAAGAAAAACGCCTCCGATTCTCTACAAATGGGCTGTCTTTCTAGTTAGCTTTCTTATGAGACAACTAATCATTACTCAACCGAAGGATACAGCTACCACCAAACCCCGTATAAAGAAAAAAAAGTTGAAGCTAGCAGTCTCCAAGAGTTTGTGGTTTTAAAAAAGAGACTAAAACAGAACATGCAAGTTTGAGTAAAACCAGGAAGACACATTTTCCACACTATTTCGTGCCACGGCTGTGGTACAACCTGGCTGTCGGCTGGTACCCGGGTGTGGGCTGGGTTAGGAGGCACAGGGTCCAGCAGGGTTCAAATCTCACCGCACATCAGCGTCACGGGTTGCTGGGTCCCATTCCATGGCTTCTGATTCAGTAGGTCTGGGGTGGGACCCAAGAATTTCCATTTCTAATCAGTTTCCAGATGAAGGGATGCTGCTGATCCAGAGACTGCACCTTAAGAATCACTGCTCTACAACAGTCTTTCACGGTAGTGTTTGACCTGCCTCAACTGCACACAAGTGTACACACACACACACACACACACACACACGGCAGTCAAGAGCTCCTGTCCCAGCCACTGGTCCCTCAAACAGCAATATCAACCAGATCTGCCCAACCAACCACAGACTGAATGCTCAGGGGTACCTGCCCCTGAAAAAGCTGCCCCCATTCAAGTCACTGCAAGAGGCTCTAAAGTCACACCCAAAACCCTTGAAATTCAAAGTCACAGCATTTCTCTTTTCTGAGAGCAGTCACGAGCAAAACCACCCTGCTGCACCCTTCACACATGGGTAACCCCCAGATGTAAGGTCTGCTTTCTGCCCCAGGATGCTTTCAAGTTTCTGAATCAGAAAAAGCAGCTGAAAGAGGAAGCCAAAAAAATAAAAAAATAAAAAAATAGGCCACTCAAGGAGGGGTAGCTACAGCCTACAGCATCCCTGGTGGGGAGCATGTTCCCCAATCTCAAGAACCCCATCACCCCACCATGGGCAACTCCACCAGCCTCTCACTCACCAAAGTAATCGGCCTTCGGGTGAGCATCCATCTCTCGCTCCAGACGTTGGGTGAGGGCTTCTAATTTCAACTCAGCGGCCGAGGGTCTCAGCTCAGGAGCTGGGACGAGGGGCTGGCAGGGCAGCCTTACCCTAGGGCAGCTGGGGCTCTCCAGGAGCACAGGTCCCAGGCTACTATCAGAGGACCAGCCCAGGGGACCCTCTTTACAAGATAACTCAGGCAGGGTGGACATCACTGGATGAACAAGGCCGGTGGAGCTGAGCTTGGGACCAGTGCCAAGGTCTGTGCAACCAGGCTTCAGCCCCAGCCCAGGGACTGCACCCGACTGTGAACCGTCCAGGCCAGCAGGTAAGGATGACGGGGCAGAACTCGAAAGGTAAGATTTGGGCCCATCGTGGAACCAGGCTTGGGGGTCCTCACTGGGTTTGGACATCACACTTGAAACCTCACCCCCTGGCCCCGAGTTTGTTCTTGGAAGACCACCTTGCCTGGGGCAGCTCAGGGCCAGGGGTGCTGACAGAGAAGGGGTCCTGGGCTGAGCAGGCCCCAGGGCTGGAACTCCATTCTCCAAGTTTGGGGAAGGCAAGCCAGGGCTCACTCGTTGGGAGGAGGCAGTGGACCAAAGGCCTGCTGGCTTCTCGCTGCTGCGGCCACTAATGCCAGTATCCCGACCACCGAGGCTACCCTCAGAGGACCTGCTGGAGCTCAGGGAGAGCTGTCGCTGGTTTAGGGTATGGTCCCCGCAGGGTTTGGGCAGCGGTGGGTCACTACTCCCTGGGGGGCTAGGCCACCCACTCCCTACACCCAGGCCGACGCTAGGGGACACTCCTGGTTTGTCACCCCACTTAGGGCTGGCCAAGCAGAGGTTGTCGTAATAGTCTCCATGAGTGAGGCAGGAAGGATCCTCGCAGGGGCCTGGCTGGTGGAAAGTAGACATCTCAGAACTGGCCGGGCTCTCCCTGGAACTACAGTCCGGGCTGCCATGCTTTGTGCCGTGCAGGTATGGCCTGGCTCTCTGCTCCTGCGGTGGGCACGGGGGCTGCCCAGCAGTGAGGGTGGTGACTGCCCCAGGTGCCCCTGTCGAGGCAGCAAGAGGGGGCTTGGCAGCACCATCCACAGTCAGCTTGCTGCCCACACCAGCTTCCCGATGGGCTTGTGGGCCCAGGCGGCCCCCTCCATTGACAGGGCCTCTGCTCCCCCGGGGCAGGGTCTCCTCCTGCAGGAGCTGCTGCTGCTGCTGGAGGTGGATTTTGGCCATCTTGGTGGCGAACACCCTGCGAGTTTCCTCAAACTCGGGGTTGTTGCCTGCACCCTTGTCCACTCGGAAGAGCCCATCCTTGGAGGCCTCATACATGTTCAGGTCCTCAATGAATTTACTGGCCTCCAGGCCCAGGTCGTCATACTTATCCATGCTGCAAACAGGTGTCCGGCCTAGCCCTGGTGCCGGATGTGTGGGTGTTGAGGGCAGCGGGGAGATGCTGGCGAAGCGTGGGGGCTCAAGTCCAGCCCAGGACAGGTAAAGGCTTCCACCTGCCCAGCGTGAGGGGCATGACCCCACGACTTAAGAGTCCAGCGGAAGTTGAGGCCACCACGCCAGCTGGACCAAGTTTGCTTCCCACTCCCTTTCTCCTGGAGAAGTCCTTGTGAGAGAGCTGGGGGCGCTTCGCTGTCCCGGGCGTGCTTAACGGAGTTCTTTTCTCCTCTTCAAATCATAAAAGGAAAAAGAAAATAGCAAAAAAGTAAAATCACATCCTCCTTAGGCAACCAAACACGAAACCCCACAGCAAGGCAGCAGCCGGCGGGGCCGGGTGACGCTGATTCGGCGGGGAGTGCAGAGGCCGCGGGTCCGGCCCGGAGCAAAGGCGCGGCGGCGGCGGGCGCGCAGGTACGTCCCGGGCGCTGGGTCCTCCGTTGGGTCCTCCGCTGCTTCCCTGGAGCTGCGATCCCGGCCGGCGCCAGGCGGGAGCGCGGTCCGGGGCGTGCGGGCGGCCGAGCCGCGGCAGGAAGTTCACGGCAGCTGGGGCGGGCGACCCATTGTCCGATGGCGGCGGCGGCTCAGCGCGCGCGGGCCGGAGGGCGGCGGGACGCGGAAGTGAGTGCGCCAGGCACAGTCCCTGCGGCTCACTAGCCGGCTCTGCACGTCCCGAGCCCGCGCGAGGGCGGAGGGGGCGGAGGGGGCGGAGGGGGCGGCCGAGGGGCGGGGACGGCGTGCGTGCGGGCGCCACGGGGCAGGCCTGCCCCTGGCAGCGTGGCTGGGCTTCCCGTCCCCGGGCCTGGCTGGAGAACCCCGAGGGGTGCCCTGCACGTCCGTCCCGCGCTCTAGCACTGGGACTGCAAGGGAATCCGCCGCCGCCACTGCCGCCCCCTGCGAGTCCCGGACTCAACTGGGGGCTCCGACCTCCCTTCCAGTCCCGTGTCCTACGCCCGGCCCCGCCCCTGGCAGCGCTGGGCGGGGTCCTCCGCTAGGAGACGGGCGGGCTGGGTAGACTGCGAGGACCCAACACATGCGCTGGGAGTTTGCAAGGAGTTTCGAGGGGGCGCGCTCCTCGCCTCACTGCCTCGGTTTCCCTGGTGGAAGGCCAGCCCTGTGTGCCTCTCGAGGCCGCCACTGCCCTAGCTGTGCCCGCCTCCCGGCTTGCCTGAGTTACGCTATTGGAGAGGTGCACGGGCGTGTCACCCGTGGCTGGCCCAACGTCCTCTTTGACAGGTAGGGAGACTGAGGCAGAGAGGGGGAAATGTCCGAGATACCAACTTAACCAGCAAAGCGTGGATGGGAGCCTGGGCCCTCTGTAAGGGCGGAAAAGAGGAAAGTGCACCCTTGTCCCGCGCGCGTTTCACATCCTCAGTGCAGCAGTAAAAGCACGTGCCCTGGTAGGCTTGCTATTCACAGAGGGACTCTGCAAGTGGATCGGCGCGGCTCCAGGAACGCCAGGCCTGACTCCTTGGCGCCCCCACATGGCCCGGGACTTCCTAGATCACTCTCCACACCAGCTCCCGGACGACCCGGGTGAAGTTTCATTTCCTACACAACAGCCAACGTGATCCTAGGGCAAATACTAGACCAGTCACCTCTCTGCTTTAAGTCCTCAGTGCTTACCCCGAACTTAAATTGAAATTGGCCTCTTACCACAGCCTTCCGGGCCTGGTCTAGGGGTCTCCCCTCCCTCCCTGTACTCTAGCTGCAGGAGCTTCCTGGTGTCTGCCCAGAGCTGGCCCCTAAACTGGGTGGCTCATCTTTCTCATCCCTGCTGAAGTCACCTCCTCCTAGAGGCCTTCTTGAAGTGGTTCCTGTTACTCTTTTTCAGCACCATCTTTACTTCCTGTTCAGAAGTTCTGACAACTATCTGTACTTATTTATTCTTCGGTTTACCTGCGTTTTTCTGTTCGGTTGGGTGGTAGGTTTTCCACTCCATTAGACTATGGAATATCTGTATGCCAAGTGCCTGGTATATATTAATAGTAGTACCTAATGGTTGAATAAGTGAATTAGCAAACCCCTATCTGCCAGAGTTGTGACCGGAGACAGGAAACATAATATACATGAATGTGGGCTGGGCGTGGTGGCTCAAGCCTGTAATCCCAGCACTTTGGGAGGCCGAGGCGGGTGGATCACGAGGTCAAGAGATCGAGACCATCCTGGTCAACATGGTGAAACCCCGTCTGTACTAAAAATACAAAAAATTAGCTGGGCATGGTGGCGCGTGCCTGTAATCCCAGCTACTCAGGAGGCTAAGGCAGGAGAATTGCTTGAACTCAGGAGGCGGAGGTTGTGGTGAGCCGAGATCGCACCATTGCACTCCAGCCTGGGTAACAAGAGTGAAACTCCGTCTCAAAAAAAAAAAAAAAAAAAATATATATATATATATATATATATATATATACACATGAATGTGCTTTATATTCTGTAAACCAGGGTTCCCCAACCCCTGGGTTGCTGACCAGTCTGTGACCTGTTAGGAACTGGGCTGCACAGCAGGAGGTGAGAGGGGGCAAGCCAGCCAAGCGTCATCTGTATTTACAGCCACTCCCCGTCACTGGCATTACCTCCTGAGCTTCACCTCCTGTCAGATCAGCAGTGGCATTAGATTCTCATAGGAGCGCACAAACATTATGGTGAACTACCCTCGTGAGGAATCTAGGTTGCATGCTCCTTATGAGAATCTCATGTCTGATGATCTGAGGTGGAACAATTTCATCCCGTCTGTGAAAACACTGCCTTCCATTAAACTGGTCCCTCATGCCAGAAAGATTGAGGACTGCTGTTGTAAACCCAAAGTGTGGTTGGTGGACTCCATATCTCCAGGGAGCTTGTTGAAAATGCAGAATCTTAGGCCAAACTATCAAGTTACTGAATCAGAATCGGCATTTTAACAAGATTTCTGGGAGATTTGCTTGCATGATAAAGTTTGAGAAGCACTGCTATAAAGCACTATATTAAAATGAAGTATTTTTATTAAAAATTTATTTTTGTTTTTTATCTACAAGTAATACATGTTTCTATAAAAATTTTGAACAATACAGACATATATAAATTTTTTGAAGTTGTCCACACTTCCCTTTCTCAGAGGTAATCATAATTAAACAGCACTTAGGTGTTGGGTAATACTTATTAATTAATAACTGGATTTAGGCTGGAGACCAGCCTGGCTAACAAAGCAAGACCCATGTCTACAAAAAAAATTTTAAAAATCAGCCAGGTGTGTTGGTGCACACCTGTAGTCCTAGCTACTGGGGAGATTGAAGAGAGAGGATCACTTGAGTCCAGGAATTCAAGGAGTCCAGGAATTCAAGGCTTCAGTGAGCTGTGATTGTGCCACTGCACTCCAGCCTGGGTGACAGAGTGAGACAACAAAACAACTGGACTCATAAATCAAGTGACTTGCTTATGAAATTTCTAGAACAGTACTTCTCCAAGTGTGGCCCTGAAGCCAACAGCATTAGCGTCTCCTGGAACTGGTCTAGACTAGTGCTCCCAAACTTGAACATGTATCCGAGTTCCTTGGGGAGCTTATTAAAACACTGATTCTGGACCCTACCCCCAGAGTTTCTGATTCCGCAGGTCTCAGATGGGGACTAAGAATGAGTGTCTCTAACAAGTTCCCAGACGATGCTGCTGATGCTGCTGGTTCAGGGACCACACACTGATACTCCAATCCACTTTGAGAAACACAAGTCTAGAGTCCTGATTCCATGCTTCTCCAGGCACTGTGTGACATAGGGGTGCATTTTCGTTTGGAGTGGAAGACTGGCTTACTTTGCCTGACCTCCAGATATGGAGGCTGTGACTGACAAAGTGCTGGGAATATGTGGCCATCCCTGTATAAAAGTCTAGTAAGCTCAGAACCAGCTTCCTGGGTTTTCAGTTTGGACTGCTGGGACCCTGGTGCAGGAGCTGCAGACACTAACCAGGGCTATTACATTTGTCTTCTCTTTTCATCCTATCTTGGTGATGGCAGCAGTGGTCCATCTGGAGTAGCCACTGCCATGACGCTAGCTACAGTGGCAAGGTGTGCCGGGACTGCATGCTCTATGGAGCTGGCAAGAGCTAGGAACAGGCAGGAGCCCCACTCCCTTCTGAGTTAGAAGGGTGGCAGCCCTGCCCAGGCACAGCTGCAGCCACCCAGGTCCCAGCTGTGGCTGCAGACCTAGGCATCCCTGTGCTCTCAGGGACCTAGAAAGCCTCCCTTCCCCCACAGGCTCAGAACTGCCTGCTGCTGCTGCCTGGCCTCTCCTGGTACCCACTCTGATTTTGGAACAAAGTTGAAGCTGAGCCAAGGTGCTGTCATGACGCAGCTGGGGGTGCACACACTCAGGGAAGCACTGACAACACTAGTCCACTGCCGCCTCGGCCTCCTCCAGACTTTGGATGTTGATGAGCATGGGAGGTAGGCCAAGGTGGGGCTGAGGGAAGCTCAACATGTGCCTGTAGGCACCTCTCAGCATAACCAGCCTGAGTGCCATGGGTGCCATGGACAGCAGGTTTTGGCAGCAGGAGGCAAACAGCTTCCTGGGTGGAATGGGACAGGTCCCCAGTGAAGCCCCACCTTCAAGCCAGGGATGGCCTGAAGCCTAGGGGCTGGGTTGCAAGTTTTGCGGACTGGAGTGAGAACTTATGGTGCTTTTTCCCAGCCTGCCCATGGCTACCCATAGACCAATCAGGACACGCTTCCTCCCTTCTGAAATCCGTAAAAACCCCAGACTCAGCCAGACTCAGGCAGACAATGGGATGACCTGCCTGCAGATAGGAGACCCACTTGGGTCTCTCTGCTGAGGGCTGCAGAGACATCAGGGCGACCTTCCTGTGGAAGGGAGCTACCCACTGTGGGTCTCCTCTGCACTGAGAGCTGGATTCCCATCAGGACAACTTGCCTGTGGAAAGGAGATACCAACTGAGAACTGTTCTGCCACTCAGTGAAGCTCCTTTCTGCCTTACTCACCTCCAGTTGTCCACATACCTAATTCTTCCAGGACACAGGACAAATACTCAGGACCTGCTGGCCAAATGGCGGCACTAAAAGAGCTGTAACAGAAACAGGGCTGAAACACAACCCTTGCTTGCCACATTATGGGCAACAAGAAGGAGAGAAGAACTGTAGCCCTTTGGGGAGACCAGGCCTAGGAGCTCCCCAGCCCAGGGCTATGATACCCTCTCTGGGGCTCTGTGGTTCCTGGTGTCTCCAAGCTTCCAGGTGCCACTGCATTCCCCAGTGCCAGCTGTTGAAGCTACGTGTGCTATGCCTGCTCCAGCTGCAGCCTTGCAGGGAGATATGGCCATGCTGGCACCTGGAGCTACCCGCCCTGCCACAGCTGGCATGCCTGACTGTGTGCAGAGGCCAGACCCCATGCTTGCTTGCTCACACACCTCTCACTGCTCTGTGCCTGGCTTGCCCTTGGTAGGCATGGGATCCAGGCCAGTAGCACAAGCTGAGCACGGCTTGCCAGGCTAAGTGGGTGAAATGAGCCCAGTGGGCCTGAGCAAACTTGGACAAAGGCACCACTGGCCACAAAGGTTTCTGGCTGGGAAAGCAACACCCCAAGTATCCTGTGACATTGGCACCTACATGAGCCCACAATCCTTGATGCCCTCCTGCCTCCTTGCATCTTGGCTTAGCTAGAGTGCTCAGCATTCCAGAAGCTTGTAGATATTACTCTCCTCTCCTGCTGCCATTCTAGAACAGTTGCACCTCCATCAACTAAACACAAACCTAAACACACAATCCACATATTTCCTGTGCCAGCTGGCTTGTCCTCTCTTAGTCAATGGAGCACCTTATACCATTACAAAATAGCTTATAAAGATGGTATCTCAGCCAAGCAGTGGCTCCCTCTTGTAATCCCAGAACTTTGTGAGGCCAAGGAGGGAGGAATGCTTGAGGCCAGGAGTTTGAGACCAGCTGGGGCAACAAACATGTGAGAACTCATCTCTCCAAAAAAAAAAAAAATTTAGCCAGGTATGGTGGCACAGGCCTGTAGTATCGCACCACTGTTCTCCAGCTTGGGTGAAAGAACAAAACCCTGTCAAAAAAAAAAAAAAAAAAAAAAAAGAAAATGGTCAAACTGAGTAAGAAAGGTACTTAGAAATGGCTAGGAGACTAGTGATGTTTTACTGCTGCTGTGTAATACTTAAGAGGCAGAGGTCTTTCAAATTCTGTGTACAGCATTTAGAATCTCAGCTGTGATTATTTAATATAGGCTGGTTTTGTCTGTTTCATATGCTTGGAAACAACTTTAATATCTCAAAAATAAGTGTTTGTATTTACATAACAGTTATTTAAAAAGCGGAATACGAAAGAGCTAAAAATATTTTATCAGTAGGT
Organism: Saimiri boliviensis; assembly: GCF_048565385.1. Lineage (NCBI taxonomy): Eukaryota > Metazoa > Chordata > Mammalia > Primates > Cebidae > Saimiri > Saimiri boliviensis. Next base: position 16,045,954 of record NC_133456.1, read on the forward strand.
AGGCAGAGTGTAAATGGTTTTGCTTAAGTGTTTACCAATAATGTTTTATTTTGTTTTCTGGAATGAAAACATGTTCAACATTCTATTTTACTGGTTTCTTGGTCCATTTGGGTTGTTATAACAATATCACAGACTAGATGGCTTATAAATGACAGAAATGTCTTTCTCATGGTTTGAGAGGCTGGGAAGTCCAAGATCGAGGCACCAGCAAATTCAGGGTGTTAACCAAAAATAAAATCTGAAGCCCCACAACCATCTAAATGGAATTCCTCATCGGCCAGGGCTCTCTAAGATTTAATCGGAACATGGAGGTCAGACATATCTCATTACATCTCTCTGGCATTAACATCAACACAGATCTTAAGTCTGATGAGAAACATTTACAATCTATTCTCATTTTTTTTGTTTGTTTGAGATGGGGTTTTGCTCTTGTTGCTCAGGCTGGAGTGCAATGGCACAATCTCGGCTCACTGCAACCTCTGCCTCCTGTGTTCAAGCGATTCTCCTGCCTGAGTCTCTCTAGTAGCTGAGATTACAGGCGCCCACCAACACGCCTGGCTAACTTTTTGTATTTTTAGTAGAGATGGGGTTTCACCATGTTGGCCAGGCTGGTCTTGAACTCCTGACCTCAGGTGATCACCTACCTTGGCCTTCCAAAGTGCTGGGATTATAGGTGTCAGCCACTGTGCCCAGCCCCAACAATCTATTCTCTCTGAAGCCTGCTACCTGGAGGTTTCATCTGCATGATAAAACTTTGGTCTCCACAGCCTCTTGTCACAACCCAGACATTTCTTTCTATTGATAACTCAACTGATTGTTGGTTAGAACAATTTTTAATCTACCTATAACCTGGAAGCCCCCACGCCCACGATCCCCCTCTTTGCGTTGCCCCCCTCTTCTGGACACAACCAATGTATATCTTACTGTATTTGATTGATGTCTCACATCTCCCTAAAATGTATAAAATCAAGCTGTGCCCCAACCACCTTGGGCACATGTCCTCAGGCTCTCCTGAAGGGTGTGTCACAGGCCATGGTCACTCATATTTGGCTCAGAATAAATCTATTCAATTATTTTACAGAGTTTGACTCTTTTTGTTGATGAGTGTTTGGTGAGGACCTGCTTTCTGGTTCATAGATGGTACCTTCTGCTTGTGTCCTCACATGGTAGAAGGGTGACCAAGCTCCCTCAGGCCTCTTTTTTAACAGCACGAATTCCATTCCTAAGGGCTCTACTCTCATGGCCTCCTCACCTCCCAAAGTCCCACCTACTAATACCATCACCTTGGGCAGCAGGATTTCAACACATGAATGTTGGGGCAGTGGGCGTAAAGATTCAGTCCACAGCAAGCTGCAAAGCATGGAGCCCCTTCAAAGCAGTGATCCTTCCCATGGCCCTGCCTGTGCAACACGTGCCGTTCTCAACACCCAGCTTTCCTTTAGTCCCAAACTCTATTTTCATGAGGCTGAGGCAGGATAAATTGTTCATGATGCACAGATATAAAAATTGCCTGCCATAGGAATTCATAGAATGTGAATTTTTGTGACTTGACCTGCCCAGAATCCCAGTAACATCAATCAGACCATCTCTCTTCCTAGTGCAGACCCTCCAGCGGCATCCTGAACCACACTTCGATCCTTTCCTTGGCCCTATGTGATCTGGTCTCTTGCCTCTTCTGCCTCCAGATTTTCCACTATCCTTTCCTCTTGCCCCATTCCAGACACACGGACTTCCTTGCTGTTCCTTGCCCTTGCCCTTACCATGCGTTGCATTTACTCACAGAACAAATGGTACGGAGCACCTGTGATGCCTTGGGCCCTTTCCCGGGTGCAGGGGATACAGCAGTGGACAAAACAGATGAACATCCCTGTCCTATTTGGACTTCTGTTCTAGTATATTTGAGTGGGGAGGATGGACAATGAACAGAATAGGTGCATGCCTTACAGTACATATTAGAAAGGGATGGGAGCTGTGGCGACAAATGAAGCAGGGAAGAGGACGTGGGGAGGGGTGCAATTTTAAACACAAGGGTCAGGGAAGGTCTCACTGAGCAAGTGACACCTGAGCAGAGACCAGAAGAACAAGTGCAAGTGGAGATGTTGGCAACAGCCATCTACACAACTCTTTCTAGGAGTTTTGTTGGATAACGTGAATTAGAGGGAAAGGTGCCACAGAGAGAGGGTTTTTGAATTTGTTTAAAATGTGGAGCTGGGTGCAGTGGCTCATGCCTATAATCCCAGCACTTTGGGAGGCCAAGGCAGGAGGATCACTTGAGTTCAGGAGTTTGAGACCATCCTGGCCAACATGGTGAAACCCCATCTCTACTAAAAATACAAAAATTAGCCAGGTGTGGTGGCGTGCATCTGTAATCCCAACTACTTGGGCAGCTGAGGCAGGAGAATCCCTTGAACTTGAGAGGCACAGTTTGCAGAGAGTTGAGATCATGCCATTGCACTCCAGCCTGGGTGACAGAGTGAGGCTCAATCTCACACACACACACACACACACAGGCCTGGCGCAGTGGCTCACACCTGTAATCCCAGCACTTTGGGAGGCTGAGGAGGGTCAATCACCTGAGGTCAGGAGTTGGGAGACCAGCCTAGCCAACATGGTGAAACCCTATCTCTACTAAAAATACAAAAATTAGCCAGGTGTGGTGGTAGGCACCTTTAGTGCCAGCTACTGGGGAGGCTGAGACAGGAGAAGGGCTTGAACCCGGTAGGCACAGGTTGCTGTGAGCTGAAATCATGCCACTGCACTCCAGCCTGGCGACAGAGCAAGACTTCGTCTCAAAAATAAATAAATAGCCGGGCGCGGTGGCTCAAGCCTGTAATCCCAGCACTTTGGGAGGCCAAGGTGGGTGGATCACGAGGTCAAGAGATCGAGACCATCCTGGTCAACATGGTGAAACCCCGTCTCTACTAAAAATACAAAAAACTAGCTGGGCATGGTGGCGCGTGCCTGTAATCCCAGCTACTCAGGAGGCTGAGGCAGGAGAATTGCCTGAGGCGGAGGTTGCGGTGAGCCGAGATTGCGCCATTGCACTCCAGCCTGGGTAACAAGAGCAAAACTCCGTCTCAAAATAAATAAATAAATAAATAAATAATAAAATAAAATGTGGGAGATTGCCCAGGAATGGTGGCCCACACCTGTAATCCCAGAACTTTGGGAGGCCAATGTAGGAGGATCACTTGAGCCCAGGAGTTCAAGCCCAACAGGGGCAACATGATGAAACTCTGTCTCAACAGAAAATGCAAAAAATGCTGGGCACAGTGCCTCATGCCTATAATCCCAGCACTTTGGGAGACCAAGGTGGACGGACCACAGGTTAGGGGTTCGAGACCAGCCTGACCAACATGGTAAAACCCCCATCCAAATAAATACAAAAATTAGCCAGGCCTGGTAATTGGTGCCTATAATCCCAGCTACTCAGGAGCCTGAGGTAGGAGAATTGCTTGAATCTGGGAGGCGGAGGTTGCAGTGAGCCGAGATTGCGTCCCTGCACTCCAGCCTGGGTAACAGAGCAAGACTCTGTCTTGAGAAAAAAAAAAAAAAAAAAGAAAATACAAAAATTAGCCGGGAATGGAGGTGTGCGCGTCTAGTCCCAGCTACTCAGGAGGCTGAGGTAGAAAGATTGTTTAAGCCTGGGAGGTTGGGGCTGCAGTGAGCTGTGATCATGACATTGAACTCTAGCCTGGGAGACAGGGCAAGACCCTATCTCAAATGAATAAATAATGGGAGGTGATAGGGCATGTTTCCACATTGGTGGGAATGATCCAGTGAGGTAGGGACATGGGAGAGGAGCATTGCTAACGTAGAAGGGAGAGGAGAGAGTTTCTACAGTGGTGTCCTTGAGTAGCAGAGAGGGGTTGGACTTCAATGCACATTTCATCCATAGTAACAGGAAGGAAGGATTTGGGCAAGAATCAGGTAGGTAAGTACATGAGGTATTGGAATCTTAGAGTGGCAATTCTTCTGATTGCTTTAATTTTCTCGGTGACATAAGCAAGTAAGGAAGGCAGCTGAGAGGGAGGCTGACAAAGTTGCTGTGGGAATTGGCTGCCTGGGGAGTGGGAGCATGAATGGCCCAGGGAAGCATGAAGGCACCCTGCTCCAAGGTTCTGAACATGGGTCTCAGTGAGGCCAGCCAACTCAGTGGCAGCCAGGGTTCAGCTGCACAGATGTGGGTATGGAGGAGATGGAGAATTGGGTCTAACCAGGGCTGGCTTTTGTCGAGTGAGTGCAGTGTATCTAGAGTGAGCAAGGGGTAGCCATTCCTCTGCCTCAAATCCGCTGTCCCAGGTATCCACACGACTCCCTCACATCCCCAGGTCTCCACTCAGCAGTCACCTCCTCAGGAAGTCCTTCCTAACACCTCTCTCTCTGTCCCTCTCCCTACATGACACACAGTGAACATGGGTTTCATTACTTGTTTGCCGTCTGTCACCTCACTAGAATGCAGACCCCACAAGGCCATGGATCTTTGACCATTTGGTTTATTGCTGTGTCCTAGGAACCTAGAACAGTGCCTGACAATGGTAGGCACCCCCTACCCAAATGTGTGCTAAATGGATCACATCAGAAAAGGGAGCACTGGTGTGGTGTTGCCATCTGTAGGCAGAAGAAATCAGTTGGGCTAAATGGTGACCCAGATTTAGAAAAATGAAGAGAGGTTGTATTGTTTACTCTTGTAACTTCGCGTGTCTCTGAAAACCTTCTGTAGATCTTGTTTGAAAACCTTGTACCAAATACTTTATCTTTTATCTGTATCATGTTTGATGAATATTAATGATATATAGCTTAATCAAGATTATGACTACATACAGGCCAGGTGCAGTGGTTCATGCCTGTAATTCCAGCATTTTGGGAGGCCAAGGTGGGTGGATCACTTGAGGTCAGAAGTTTGAGACCAGCCTGCCCAACATGGTGAAACCCTGTCTCTAATAAAAATACAAAAATTAGGTGGGTGTGGTGTGGTGGTGGGCACCTGCAATCCCAGGTATGCAGAAGGCTGAGGCAGGAGAATTGCTTGAACCAGGGAGGCAGAGGTTGCAGTGTGCTGAGATCATGCCACTGTACACCAGCCTGGGGGTGACAGAGTGAGTTTCCGTCTTAAAAAAAAAAAAGAAAAAAAGAAAAGAAAAAAGAATATGACTACATATATGTGTGTGTATATGAGTGTATGTGTGTCTGCGTGTGTGTTTGAGTGTATAAAAGATATCTGACTTTTGAATATCTGTTTGGAGTTGGGCATAGTGGCTCACACCTGTAATCTTGACACTTTGGGAGGTCAAGGTGGAAGGATCCTTGAGCCCAAGTGTTTGAGACCAGTCTGGGAAACATGGTGAGAGCCTGTTTCTACAAAAAAGAAAGAGAGAAAAAAATTAGCCAGACACAGTGTTGCATGCCTGTAGTCCCAGCTACTCGGGAAGCTGAGGTGAGAGGATTGCTTGAGCCCGGGAGATCAATGCTGCAGTGAGCCATGAGCATGCCACTGCACTCCAGCCTGGGTAACAAAGTGAGACCCTGTCTAAAAAAAAATCTGTTTGCATACATACATATATATTTTTCATATAGATATGTGTAAAGAATTATTGGCTAAACAGCCTTTGAAAAGCCCTAGTCTAATAGACTGTAGGCAGTAAATGGAGCTCAGGCAGCCTATGAATTACCAAGGGGCCCGTGAGGCAAAGGGCGCCTGTCTTGGGACGGAGCCCTGCTTATTTTGCAGTAAACTGAAAGGGCCTTTCTGTCGCTTTTGCTTGGCTATAGGAAATGTCTCTGCACACAATGCTGCGTGTGTCCCAAAGCTGGAGGGCTACTTCAGGGAGGGCTCTGAAAAGAATCTTTATATTTCAGCTGAGTACATGGATGAAGAGTTAAGAAGTAAGGTTCCTTGTGCTCTTTCCGTTCCACTGATGCCCAGAGCAGGCCAGGAAAACACTGGCCCCTCCAAATCTGTTTCCTGAACAGATTGGGCTTCTTTGGCCCTCAGGTCCACGCTGGAATTGCCCCATGAATGAGGAGAAGCAGCTGCAATGAAGATCCTTTCCCGGTGCTTGCAATGAGCCTTTGTCCCATGAGTTTTGCCCTGGAGAGGTGCCAAGGCCAGACCCAGATATTAGGACCATGGGCCTTGTCCTGTGTGTGTGGCCTCTGCCAGGCTGCTGGAGCCCACTGTCTTTACCAGCCTCAGTTCTGCACCCCAGCCCTTTGGCCGTGTAAGCAGACCCAGCTAGAGGAATGTGCCTGGTCACAAGCTCCCCATACACCCATAGGGGAGGGAGGCTTCCCACTGGCCCTGGTCCAACCTCTCCCAGGGCCATGTGATAAGAGAGCAGCAAAAGATGTTTAACAGTACAATGAACTGTAGTGCTGATTTCTGAATTGGCCCTAGTCTCTGGCTTACTCTTTTAAATAATAAAACATGTGTGTGCGTTAAAATTCAAAAGGTGCAAATGAACATACAGTGCAAAGAAGGTAACCTCCCACTGCTGTGCCCCAGTGTCCCCTCCAAAGCCAACGACATTACCAAGTCACATGACCAAAGTACCTGGCCATGTACATTTCTTTCTTTTTTTTTAAAAAAAAAAAAAAAAAACACAGGAAGTTGCCGGGCGCGGTGGCTCAAGCCTGTAATCCCAGCACTTTGGGAGGCCGAGGCGGGTGGATCACAAGGTCAAGAGATCAAGACCATCCTGGTCAACAGGGTGAAACCCCGTCTCTACTAAAAATACAAAATGTTAGCTGGGCATGGTGGCGTGTGCCTGTGATCCCAGCTACTCAGGAGGCTGAGGCAGGAGAATTGCCTGAACCCAGGAGGCGGAGGTTGCGGTGAGCCGAGATCGCGCCATTGCACTCCAGCCTGGGTAACAAGAGCGAAACTCCGTCTCAAAAAAAACAAAAAAACAAAAAAACAAAAAAAACCCAAAAAAACACAGGAAGTAAATACACTGCCTCTTGCTTGTTGCACTTAATATTTTTGGAAATCTTTTCACATCCTTTCACATACAGCTGCCTTGTTCTTTCTTAGGGCTAATATTTCTTTCTTTGAGTGAGTCATGGATTATTTAGCCAATCTCCTAGTCACAGACATCAAGGCTGCTTCTGTGCTTCTGCTACCACATTTGCCATGGCAATGGCTGACTTGTAAACCATTTCACACCTTTGCAAGTACAGCTGTAGAGTAGACACCCATGAATTAGGCATATTCTTGAGAACTCCACAGTGCTGCTGGAATGACTCGGATTTCTTCATGGAGGTCCGCCAGGCTCTCTGCTGGCTGTCATCTAGCTGTGGTCAGTGTGAGAACCCTTTGTTGTTTATAACAAGATCAACAAGGACCACTAACATACCATAGCACCTACTCTGTACCCAGCACCATTTTATATCCTCTACATTACACTGTTAAATCCTCCCAACAACCCATGAGACAGGTTCTGTTATCTACTACTCCTTTACACAGATGAGGAAATAGGCACAAAGGAGATAAAGAACTTGCCGAAAGTTCCACAGCTAGAAAAAAAAAAATTCCACAGCCAGGAAGTAGAGGATCCGGGATTTGAACCCAGGCAGCCAGACTCTAAACCACACCACCTCTCATAACAGGATAATCTGAGTGATTGCTTAGCTACTGAAGCCCCCAGAGCTGCTTCCAGAGTGTGTCTATCAGTGAATGTTTGCCTGCCACACCTCAATGGGGGGAACCATGTCTCTGTTCCCAACACTACTGTGGGCCCAGGAGGAGGCCAGACTAGACTATAAGCTCTGTGAGGGTAAGGATCAGGTATGTCTTGCTCACCCTGTTATCTTGCACAGTACTTAATAATTATTGTGAGTGAATGAATGAATGGATATTGTACTGGATAATCATAATGCTAATACCTGTAACAGTTGACATTTGCTAATCACTGGCTAAGAGTTTGCATGATTGCATTTAATCTTCATAACAGCTCTCCTAAATTCCATTATCCCATTTTACAAATAGAGAGATGGAGGTTCAGAGAGGTCAAATAGATTGCCTGACAGCACATAGCTGATAAAAAGACCCTGTTCTTCCCCTTGGCCCTCTAACAACTCCCAGAAGGTGGCCTCAGGAGCTGACTCATAGGGAGCTAAACACCTGACCCCACCTTTGGGACTGGCATGTGGAGACAGGAAGATGCCACTGTACAACCTACCAAGTGAGCACTGACTACAAAGCTAGGTGACACCAACCCCCGAATGTCTGATCTCTGTACTGAGTGATGTCTAAGGTCCAATCTGCACCTAAGTTTCCAAATCCATGAATTTCCCACCTATGAATTGACCTCCATTGGGTGCAGGCTAAAGGTAATAGCCACGTGCCATTCTTTTGTTAACTTTTGATAGAAGTATGATATATGGAAAGAGTATAGCATGATGAAGTTTCATTAACTGAAGACCTGTGTGTAGCCTGATCCCAGATCAAGAAATAGCACCTGATCAGCACCCTAGAAACCCCATGTCCTTACCTAACCACCACCTTCCCAAGGGTAACTACTATCCTGACTTCCAAAAGCATAGATTAGTTTTGACTACTTCTGTTTTTCATATAAATAGAATCATACAGTATGTATTTTTTTGAGCCCGTTTTCTTTTATTCGACATTATGTTTGTGAGAATCATTCACATTGCTGTGGGTCATTGCAGTGTGTGCATTTTTATGGCTGTACCTTGTGTGAGGTATTATGCTTTATCTGTTCCATTGTAACAGGCTTTTGGATAGTTCGCATTTTGGGGACTGTTTTGAACAGTCCTGCTGTGAACATCCTACAGGGCAGGGCTGTCCGTGAACTAATGTAGGCATTTTTGTGAGGTCTATCGATGAGAATGGAACTGCTGGGTCCTAGGGTGCTGGCAGGTCCTAGTAATAGATCCTGCTAACCAGGGCTCTGAAGCGGTTGCACAGTTGCCCCCCACCCTGCTATCAGCAAAGGAGAGTTCTTGCTCTCCCACATCCTCACCAGCACTTGATTTCTTCAGTCTTTTCATTTTAACCATTCTAGTTGGTATGAGGAAATATCTCATTGTGGTTTGAGCTGATTTTTCTGATTATGAGTAAAATTGAGCACTCCAAATCCCTTTTTGTAAGAAGCTCAGACAACAAAGCCATTGCAGAATTACTGATTTTTTTTTTCTTTCTGAGAAGTGACTGAAATAAGCCTCCTGTTCAGTTTTTAGGATGATCTAATGAGATCTCTTTTTCTTGAGATCCAGTGAGAAAAAGTCCTAAGCTCAGGCTGGACTGGCTCAGGGCCAATTCTTAGTTCTCTTCATTCCTCCTCCTCCTCTCTCCCTCTTATAAGTGAGTTAGGACCCTCCCCCCAGATAGCAGTAAAACACGACAAAGAAGACTTGTGTTCCCATAGTCTTTGTCAGATATTTGCAATTCCTCAAACCAGTATATCTATCAAGGTCATATACACACAGACCCAACCTAGCAGATCCTTTGCTAATCCAGCTTTGTCACTTCGACTTAAAAATGCCCCAGATCAACCACATCACTGAATCATACGGAGCCACAAGGATTTCTTCTCTGACAGCAAAACCATAGAGTAGTTTGCCATATATCATTCTTCCCTGGGCAGGCATGGTGGCTCATGCTTGCAATCCCAGCACCTTGGGAAGCCAAGGCGGGTGGATCACCTGAGGTCAGGAGTTCAAGACCAGCCTGCCCAACATGGTGAAACCCCATCTATACTAAAAATAGAAAAAAATTAGCTGAGCGTGGTGGCAGGTACCTGTAATCTCAGCTACTTGGGAGGCTGAGGGAGAATCTCTTGAACCTGGGAGGCAGAGGTTGCAGTGAGCCAAAATCGCACCACTGTACTCCAGCCTGGGCAACAAGAGCGAAACTCTATTCTAAATAAATAAATAAAATTCTTCCCCAAGTGATCTGTTCTTTAAGCAGTTGTCTTGATCCATCAAAAACAAAAACAAAAACAAAAACAAAAAACAAAGACCTCTGAAGCAACTGTCATTGAGATGTGCCAAGATGGATGTCTTAGTCTGTTTGTGTTGCAATAACAGAATACCACAGCCTGGGTAACTTTTTAAGAAACATATTTCTTACAGTTCTGGAGGCTGGGAAGTCCCAAGTCAAGGAGTCAGCATCTGACAGGGCCTTCTTGCTGCATCATCCCCTGGTGGAAGGTGAGAGGCTAAGAGAGCACATGCGAAAAAAGACAGCAGGGAAGGGGGCCAAACTCATCTTTTTATCGGGAACCCAGTCCCACAATAGCTAACCCCCTCTTGAAATGACGGCCTTAATCCATTCGTGAGGATAGAGCCCTCACGATCTAATCACCCCTTAAAGATCCTGCCTGAACTCTGCAGGACACATTCAAACCCTAGCAATGAGCAACTGGAATCAGTGTCGAGAGGGCAGAAGTATGGCAGTTCCAGAACCCGGAGACAAAATTATGAATGAGAGGCAAAGGGGTAGAACAGAACAACCACAGCCTGTGCTTGGTGCTTTACAAGATCTTCAGTCAGGCAGTCATCATTGACAGCCCTGCACGTTAGGGGCTATCCTCATTTTGCAGAAACAGAACCGCAGTGAGGTTATGGTACTTATCTAAGGTAGCACAGCGTATTGGTGGGGGAGCTAGAAGGCAGATCCAACTCCTTCCGACACCAAAGACCCTGTTCTTCCCTTTGGCCCTCTAAGAACTCCCAGAAGGTGGCCTCAGGAGCTGACTCTTAGGGAGCTAAACACCTGACCCCACCTTTGGGACTGGCATATGGAGACAGGAAGATGCCACTGTACAACCTACCAAGTGAGCACTGACTACAAAGCCAGGTGACACCAAGTGTTGTGAAGGATGTGGAGCAGCGAAGGCTCTTCTCCATTGCTAGAACACTTTGGAAATAGTCATCTTGTAGAGCATGCACGTGGACCTCACCCAGCTATTCCACTCCTGCAGCTATGCCCAAGGAAACTCATGCCTTCAGAGACAAACACGGAATTTTCATAGTAGTATTATGAGTGATAGCAGAATCCTGAAACATCCCCCAAAGTTTGCTGATGGTAGAATGAATATATATATACAGATATATATATATATACACTCATAGTTTTATATATATATATATACTTATAGTTATATATATATATATAGTTGTATATATTAGTTATATAGTTTATTTGAACTCATAGTTTGAGGATAGCCACGTAGGAACACAGATTCAAGTTGCCCTGAATATACACGCTGATTACCAACAGTTACAGTTCGGTTTTTAAGGAAAAAAGAAGAGGCCATTCCTAAGATGTTTATCAAGAATTTATATTAAGATAACACAAGCTATTAATTGACTATACATTGTTCTTGGTATCACAAATCGCCTTCCTCCCCTTCCTGAAATCTCATTATCTAAAGCAGAAAATAAGACTGAGGAATGCAACCACACAGAGATGAACTTTTTCATAAGATAATGCCTGCTTCTCCACTCATTCAGATTCCAGAGAGAATCATTTACAAGCTAATTTCTGTTCACTTATTCTCCCTAATAATCATTCACTGCCCCTTAAAAGAATTGCCTGCATTCCTCATCTCCCCTGTCCCCTATGAATAAGGGTATATAAGCTTCTGTATCCCATTGGGTTACTGGGTAATCACTCTCTTGTGGGGCCCCCTAGTCATACATGTTAAAATACATTTTGTATTTTCTCCTACTAATTTGCCTCTTGTCAGTTGATTTTTCAGTGAACCTTTAGAGGAGAAGGGGAACTTTTTTCTTGACCCTTATATGTGGCTTATGGCAATGGTACACCGTGACTTCTGAAACTAGTCTCCTACTGTGGGTTGGTTCTAATTTTTGGCTACAATGAACAGTGACGTTCGTACGTCTCAGCACAATATGCCGCTACTTTATCCCTTGGGAAAACCCTGCAGAACAATGTCGAGTCTATAGAGACGTGCCTCATCTTTAAGGCTTTTGATATTGTTGCCAAAAACACCCGAATCCTGGGAATACTGAGGTTTGGTCAGAGGACAAGAAGATCTTGGTCAACACCAAATCCCTAGAATGTTTTTATCTCTTTCATCTTCAGAACACTGGTGAGCATTGTTAGCGCCACTTCACATATGAACTCGGTGAGTCTCAGAGAGGTTAAGTGGAGTAATCGCCCAGCGGGTTCTTCCTGCCTGTTGCACAGATGAGACTAGTTCACTGAGACCATGGTATTGCATTAAAGACAGAGTTTAATTAATGTGAGGCCAGCCACACAAGAGAACTGGAGTTATCACTCAAATCAGTCTCCCAGAAGGCTCAGAGGTTAGGATTTTTCAGGGATAGTTTGGCGGGCAGTGGTTGAGGATGCAATCTATAGGGTGTAGAAAATGGTCATCGTGCGCTGAGTCCGCCTCTGGGTGATGCGAGCCACGGGACTAGCTAAGTCATGAGTCTGTGTGGGGTCAGTTGGTTGCCACAATGGAACGGTCTGAAAAACATCTCAAAAGACGAACCTTAGGTCCTACAATAGTGGTGTTATCTATAGGAGCAATTGATAAGTCGTAAATCTTGCAGGAGTGGTGGCGCATGCCTATAATCCCCAGTGGAAGGGTAACATACGAAGCCGCCATTTCTACAGACTTTTTTTCTTTTCTTTTTTTGAAATGGAGTTTCAGTCTGGTCATCCAGGCTGGAATACAATGGCATCATCTCAGTTCACTGCAACCTCTGCCTCCCAGGTTCAAGCAATTTTCCTGCCTCAGCCTCCTGAGTAGCTGGGATTACAGGCGCTTACCACCATGCCCAGCTAATTTTTGTATTTTTAGGACAGATGGGGTTTCACTGTGTTGGCCAGGCTGGTCTCAAACTCCTGGGCTCAGGTGACCCACCCATCTCTGCCTCCCAAAATGCTGGGATTATAGGCATGAGACACTGTGCCTGGCCTACAAAAAAATTTTTAAAATAGGTGGATGTGGTGATATGCACCTACGGTCTTAGCTACTCAGGAGACTAAGGTGGGAGGATTGCTTGAGCTTGGGGGTCAAGGCTGCAGTGAGCTGTGATTACATCACTGCACTCCAGCATGGGTAACAGAGTGAGACTCTGACTCAAAAAATAAATACACTGCTGGGCACACTGGCTCACGCCTGTAATCCCAGCACTTTGGGAGGCCGAAGCGGGTGGATCACCTGAGGTCAAGAGTTCAGGACCAGACTGACCAACATGGAGAAACTACGTCTCTACTAAAAATACAAAATTAGCCAGGAGTGGTGTGGTACATGACTGTAATCTCCAACTACGTGGGAGGCTGAGGCAGGAGAATCGCTTGAACCTGGGAGGTGGAGGTTGCTGTGAGCCGAGAATGCGCCATTGCACTCCAGCCTGGGCAACAAGAATGTTTAACTCCGTCTTTAAAAAAATTAAATAAATAAAGAACATAAAATAAATAAAATAAAAATATTGTAACCTCTGGCCACATGACTTCTGAGCAGTAAAGGATTATAGAAACCATGCCTACATTTTAGCAGAATTCAGGCCCCTCCCACAATCCAAATTTTGTAGCCTTTCATTTATCTTACAAAGGTGATTGCAGCCCCCAAACAAGAAGGGGCATCAGTTTTAGGGAGGGACAATTATCATCCTTGCTTCAGAGTTAAACTATAAACAAAATCCCTCCTATAATCAGCTTGACCTACACCTGGGAGTGAGCAACATGCCCAGGGTCACGCTGGATCCAAGCTTGAATTCACACTCAGATCTGTCTCGTTCCAAACAGACTAGAGGGGATCTCTTTATTTCATAATGAGGTAGCTGCTGGCCAAGAGCAGTTGCTCACACCTGTAATCCCAGCACTTTGGAAGGCTGAGGGAGGTGGATTACTTGAGGCCAGCAGTTCGAGACCAGCCTGGCCAACACGGTAAAAACACATCTCTATTAAAAATACAAAAGAAAAATTAGCCATGTCTAGTGGCGCGCACCCATAGTACCAGTTGTTTGGAAGGCTGAGGCACAACACTTGCTTGAACCCAGGAGGCGGAGGATGCAGTGAGCTGAGATCATGTCACTGCACTCCAGTCTGGGTGACAGAGCAAGACTGTCTCAAAAGAAAAAAAAAAAAAAAAAAAGGCAGCTCTTATTATTTAACCATCAATAGGCTAAGTCTTCAAATACTTCCCTTCTATATTATTTATTATTCTTTGGCTTGCAAATGACAGGGGCCCATCTCAACCTAGCTTAAGGAAAATGAAAGCTGTTGAGAAGTTATGGGCACATGTCATGGTGCACAGGCCAGGAGAGCAGCTGGCACAGGTGTGTGAAGGAAGGTGCTGAGTTGGAGGGTCCCTCAGTCCCCAGCCACCTTCTCCTCTGCTTATCACAGATGTGCTGCTGGCTTCCCTGGCTGTGGTGACCATCCTGAACTCCTATCCCGTTAGAGTCTGGGCTCTTGTAGGAAGATGGACTCTACTTTTTCTGTCCCAAATCCAAATTCCTGGGAAGAAACTCTAGCCCATCTTGAGGCGATTACTCCCAGCTCAGCATCGTTGCCAGGGAGTGGGCTGCCCTGGATTAAAGCAGGTATTCCAAACACACTTAAGTAGTCACCACAGCCAGGAAGCGGGGATGCCATGACTCCCAAAATTTGCTCTGGAAGTGGGGAGAACAGGATCTTCCATTGCCCCTCTAAGCTCACAGAAACCGTTTTAAGGGAGAGAAGCACATGTTCTTGTGGGAATTTGGTCAGAGAATTATGACAATGCCAGAGAACAAGTGTCCTTTAATTGCTCAGCCAATTCTTTGTGTTGCTAACAGGGCGGCCCATGAGCAGATGGCACTTTGGCCTATGAAAACAATCACATTCTTGGTTATAAGCAGCCTTTCCCACCACATGTCTGTGATGGGGAAGTTGTAAGTCTGCTTAGAACTTACAGACACACTCTTGTGGTCTAGAAGGAGGAGACTGAGAAAAGGGGGAGCTAACGGGTCTGCGAAAATAGTCACAGGAATTTCCAGGGAGCCTGTTAAGGGGTATCATTTGAAGGAGACCTGAAGGTTGAGAAATGCCATCCTCTCAGGTAGGGAGGGACATTCCTGCAGAGGGATGTGGACGAACAGAGCCTGAGTAGCTGGAGTGGGAAAGGCACTGGTGGGGAGGTGGGGGATGCTGAGCTGGGTAGGGCCTGGGGCAGTTGGGGTCTCATGGCCCATTACTGGGTTTGCTCATGGGGATGGGTAAGAAAATGTGACATAACCTGGGCTAAGCTCTGAAAAGACAACCGTGGCTGCCATGTTAAGAATGGACTTAGGGACAGGGTTGGCTGCTAATGGGGGAAGCTGGGTGTTACATCTTTTTGTTTTTTGTTTTTTGGAGACAAAGTCTCAGTCTGTCACCCAGGCTGGAGTGCAGTGGTGTGATCTCGGCTCACTGCAACCTCCACCTCCCAGGCTCAAGTGATTCTCATGCCTCAGCCTCCCAAGTAGCTAAGATTACAGGTGTGTGCTGCCACACTTGGCTAATTTTTTGTATTTTTAGTAGAGATGGCATTTTGCTATGTTGGCCAGGCTGGTCTCAAACTCCTGGCCTCAAGTAATCTGCCAGGCTCAGCCTCACAGGCGTGAGCCATCACACCAGGCCATGATGTCTTTTTTCTGATCCCAAATTTATGGTTTTTCCACACCAAGCAATTCTCAAATTCTGACACCATCTGGGTGTTGTTGACTGAAAAATCATGAAATCTATATATTTGGAGAGCAGACTTTATTTCTGATAGAGGGTTACAGCCTGCAGGCTGGCCATTCCCGGGCTGGGAAGCATGGCCGCTGGTACATCCCAAAAGGCAGGCACTTGGAAGGAGAAAGAGTTGAAACAGGGGTTTATGCCAAATGGTTGGCCAAGTACACACGTTCAACAGGTTATAGGAGGCGCTATGCATATGCATGAAGGCTATGCATATTGAACAAACATGCCTGTAACGTACAACCCAGATTCACTTTGGGGTGAAGACTTAACATTTAAATGCATTACAATTAAGCCCTCTATGTCAGAAGGTGAGGCAGAGACATGAAGGCCCAAGTGTGCAGCCCCTGTCAAACGCGGCCAGAACTAGTCCACGGTCAGTGGTCTCTTACCAGGAGAAATGTACAGAAATCGGTCTCCTGTCCCATCGAGGCTGCGGTAGGGCTTGTAGAATGGGGAATCAGTTAGTCAGCTGGCATCTGTGAGCTGATGAACTGCAAATGTTTCCATATTGCTTATCTCAAGGCCAGTGCTTGTTTACAGGATAGAGAAAAATAAAAACCGTGCAGCAGTTAGAACACAGTTTATTTTTGAAGTGTAGGCTGTGTGACCTCATCCCTGCCTGGCGCAGCCTTAGGTCTTGTTTGTAATTTGGTATCTTATTGCCATAAATAGTCTGTTCTGTCAGTCTTAGGATCTCTGTTGTCACAGTAATGCTGGTCAGTTGTGTCTAAACTGTGACAGGGACGGAGTACACTAGGTGTGACTGACCCCCGTCCTGTCATGGCTGAGAACTCAGTTTTTAAGTTTTCCCTGGGGAAGACTTAAGTTTTACCTGGCCAAGAGATCCATTCAGTTAGGTGGGGAGTTTAGGATTTTGTTTTTAGTTTTCACTCTCCAAACAATTCAATTCACTTCTGACACTGTCCGGAGTTAGCACAGATGCCAAGTTAAGGGATCAGTCCCACAAGACTGTCCCATTTCCGACTCAGCCAAAAGTCCCAGGTCCCAGTCTACCTGTACCTCTGTCCAACTTGGCTACCAATTTGAGGGTTCCTATGACCCGCTCTGCAGGTTCAATACTTGGCTAGAATGACTCACATGAAATCTACATATTTCTCAGGCAAACACTTTACTTACATTGACCAGTTTATTATAAAGGATCCAACCAGGAATAACCAGATGGAAGAGATGTGTAGGGCAAGGTGTATTAGTCTGTTTTCATGCTGTTGATAAAGACTGGGTAATTTATGAAGAGAAAGAGGTTTAATAAACTCACAGTTCCACGTGGCTGGGGAGGCCTCACAATCATGGTGGAAGGTGATAGGCATATCTTACATGGAGGTAGACAAGACAGAATGAGAGCCAAGTGGAAGGGGTTTCCCTTTATAATACCATCAGGTCTCATGAGACTTTATTCACTACCACGAGAGCAGTATGGGGGAAACTGCCCATGATTCAATTATCTCTCACCAAGTCCCTCCCATAACACGTGGGAAATATGGGAGCTACAATTCAAGATGAGATTTGGGGACACAGCCAAACCATATTGCAAGGTGTGGGGGTAGACAGCACAGAGCTTCTGCGCCCTCTCCAGGTGCACTGCCCCCTCAGCATATGGATGTGGTCACCAACCTAGGCACTCTGTGGATCCATCTTTAGGGCTTTTAATGGAGGTTTCATTATTGCAGGCATGACTGATCAAATTACTGACCATTGGCCATTTAACTCAATATTCAGAACCTTTCCCATGTGGGTCAGGGGCTGGCAGTTCCAACACTTTCATCACTGCTTTCTTTCTGGTACCAGCCTCCAACCTGAAGCTACCTAGGCGCCCGCTTCTCTCCAGGAGTCGTCTCATTAGCACAAACTAAAGTATGGTTGAAAGGGGCTTGTTACGAATAACAAAGCACAGTCCTATTATTAGTAGCTGGGAATCCGTGGAGGTCAGCTGCAACCTCAATTCTTGCCTCTTCAGAAGAAAGAATTTGATGGAGGGGCATAAGGCAGAGTGAGAGGCTGAGGCAAAGTTTTAGAGTAAGAGTGAAAGTTTATTGAAAAGTTTTAGAGTAGGAACGAAAGGAAGTAAAGTACACTTGGAGGAGGGCCAAGCAGGCAACTTGAGAGAGTCAAGTGTGTGGTTTGACCTCTGACTTGGGGGTCTTATAGGTTGGCATGTTTCCAGGGTTGCATTACTTCTCCCCCAACTCTTCCCTTGGGGTGTGCTGCCTGAATGTGCAGTGGCTGCCAGCACTTGGGAAGGGCCGCATGCACAGTGTGTTTACTGAAGTTGTGCACATGCTCACTCGAGGCATTTTTCCCTTATCAGTCGAGTGTTCATAGAGGAAGGTCATATACCAGTTAAACCCTGCCATTTTGCCTCTTAGTATGCATGCTTGAGCCCAGTTGCCCAGCTCCTGAGACCTTATGGGAAGCTGCTGATCACCAGCTTCAGATGTTTTCTATCTACCAGGAGACTGCTTTTCCCTGATGCCAGCTGTGACCAATTATTATTTCAGCGAGCTAAACAACTTCCTGACCATCACCTAATGATCACCTGACGTTCCTATTGCCAGGGAGTCCTCCCCTGTCCTGCTCATGTCTGGCTAATTGCCTATTCTAACACCATCACAGGAAATTCCAGAGGTTTCTGGAGCTCTGGGAGCTGTGTGCCAGAAATCTGGGACAAAGGCCAAATATATATTTGCTATTATACCACACCTGAGGTGTTCAGAAAGGCGGCTGTAGCACAAGTGAGGTGATGGGGCTAATGTCAGGGAGGTGACACTGGAGCCAGAAAGCAGTGGAGGGACTCACGAACTCAAGAGAGCTCTGGGTGGTGGAGCAGACTGAGACCGTGGGTGGAGATACAGGAAATGATATCGGAAAGGGGAGAATTTCTGGAAAGCTTCTGGGTTGAGCATCTGGGAGAGTTGAGTGAGAGCTGGACATTTACTGAAATGGGACAGATTCAGGCAGAAACATATTGGAGAGAAAAAAACAGGAGGGGTGAAGAAGCCCACTGAGTGGTCTGAGGGTCAGCCCAACCTCCCCATGTGTTCTTGCCTGCTGCCCATGTAGAACTAATTAATCAAGATAGAGATTGTGCCGGGCACAGTGGCTCATGCCTGTAATCCTAGCACTTTGGGAGGCCGAGGTGGGTGGATCACCTGAGGTCGGGAGTTCAAGACCAGCCTGGCCATCATGGTGAAACCCCATCTTTAAAAAACAAAACAAACAAACAAACAAAAAGATGGAGATTGCAATAGAGAAAGAGTTTAATACACATAGAGCCAGCTACATGGAAAGACAGAGTTTTATTATTACTCAAATCAGCCTTCCTGAAAATTCAGAGGCTAGGACTTTTTAATGATAGTTTGGTGGGCAGGGGCTAGGGAATGAGGAATGCTGATTGGTTGGGTCAGGATGAACTCATAGTGAGTTGAAATGGGCTCTTCTTACTGTCTTCTATTCCTGAGTGGGATTTAAGAACTAGTTGAGCCAGATTACTAGTTTGGGTGGCGTCCCCTGATCCATCAGCACATAGGATCTGAAAAATACCTCAAACACCAATCTTAAGGTTTTACAATGGTAATGTCATCTCCAGGAGCAACTGGGTAGGCTAGTGATCTTGTGGCCTCTGACTGCATACTTTATAATTATGTGGCCAATTTGTTACTTTTACAAAGGTATCTGGTTCCCAAGCAAGGAGGCAGTTTGTTTCGGTGAAGGCTGTTTTCATTTTTGTTTCAAAGTTAAACTATTGAGCAGGCATGGTGGCTCGCACCTGTATATATTGACACTGGGTGGTTGAGGCAGAAGGATCACTTGAAGCCACGGGTTTCAGAACAGGCTGAGCAGCCTAATTAGATCTTGTCACTACAGAATTTAGAAAACAAATATTAGCCAGGAGTGGGGCAGGCATGGTGGCTTATACCTGTATCCCTAGCACTTTGGCAGACTGAGGTGAGTGGATCACTTGATGTCAGTAGTTCAAGGCCAGCCTGGCCAACATGTTGAAACTCCGTCTCTACTAAAAAAACAAAATTAGCCAGGCATGGTGGCATGTGCCTGTAATCCTAGCTACTCAGGAGGCTGAGGCACAAGAATCGTTTGAATCTGGGAAGTGGAGGTTGCAGTGAGCCGACATCTCACCATTACACTCCAGCCTGGGTGACAGAGTGAGACTCTGTCTCAAAAAATAAAAATAAAAAAAGGCTGGGCACAGTGGCTCATACCTGTAATCCCAGCACTTTGGGAGGCTGAGGTGGGCAGATCACCTGAGGTCAGGAGTTTGAGACCAGCCTGGCCAACATGGCAAAACCCAGTCTCTAGTAAAAATACAAAAATTAGCTGGGCATGTTGGCACATGCCTGTAATCTCAGCTACTTGGGAGGCTGAGGCAGGAGAATCTCTTGAACCCGGGAGGTGGAGTTTGCAGTGAGCCAAGAATGCACCACTGCACTCCAGCCTGGGCAACAAGAGAGAGCTCCATCTCAAAAAAACAAAACAAAACAAAATTAGCTAGGAGTGGTGGTGTAGGCCTGTAGTTCCAGCTACTTGGCAGGCTGGGGTGGGAGGATCACTTGAGCCCAGAAGTTCAAGGCTGCAGTGAGCTATATGATTGTACCACTGTACTCCAGCCTGGGTAACAGAGCAAGCAAGACCCTTTCTCTGAAAAAAAAAAAAAAAAAAAAAAAAAAAAAGAGAGAGTTAAACTATAAGTGAAATTCTTTCCAAAGTTAGTTTGACCTATGCCCAGGAATGAACAAGGGCAGCTTAGAGGTTTGAAGCAAGATAGAGTTTGTTAGGTTAGATTTCTTTCACTTTCATAATTTTCCTATATCAGATTTTTCTCAATGTCATATTTTTTACAAAGGCAGTTTCATCAGTGGATGTGGAATTTGGTGCCATTGGTGTTTGACGCCATGGGTCTCTGGGCAGAGGGCGTAGTTAGAGAAGAATCAGAAGAATAGAGGGCCCAGGACTAAGCCCCAAAGAGTTCAAAGAGGGAAGAGCCAGAAAATGAGGCTGAGACAGAGTGGCCAGGAGGCAGGAAAAGAGAAAGAAGACTATGTCTGTAGAATTAAGATGAGGGTTGAAAGTGTCACTGGCTTTGCAACATGAAGGTCATTGGTGACCCTGAATGGACCAGTTTCAGTGATGAGAGGGCACAACTTCCCCTAGACTCATGGGATTAGTGGTTGGATCTATTTTATTTGAGTAATAAATAAGTAGGTTGGAGCTGGAGGCTATTTTCCTTAGTAAAGTAACTTAGGAACACAAAACCAAATACTGCATGTTCTCACTTGTATGTGGACGCTAAATGATGAGAACTTACGACCACAAAGAAGGAAACAGCAGACCCTGGGGTCTACTTGAGCAGGGAGGGTGGGAGCAGGGAGAGGAGCAGAAAAGATAACTATTGGGTACTAGGCTTAATAGCTGGGTGATGAAACAATCTGTACAACAAACCTTGTGACACATGTTTACCTGTGCAACATACCTTCACATGTACCCCTAAACCTAAAATAAAAGTTAAAAAAAACAGGTGACTCCAGAAGGTCAGAGGACTTGGGGACATTTGAGCTACATGTGTAAGGCAACATCAACAAGAAAAAGCCCCTGTGACGTTTTCATTAGTCCACATGGTTGGGGCGTGAGCTACAAAAGAGGCTCCTCGCAGCTTTGGGGTAGGCTCGCAAAAATCTCAGAAGCTGCTAGAGAAACTGTGAACTGAGGATGTGGCTGTGAAGCAGTTCCCATCTGCTCCCCGGGAGGAGAAGTGACCCACCTCTTGGAGATGGCGAGCCCCACAGACAGGAAGGAAGTGTGCCCTGTCTATTTTTGTCTGCCTGATTTCACATCTGCTGACGTCTTCCCGCCCACTCTGCTCCCCATCTTTAAACCTTACCCACATAGAAGATAAAAACATAGCCCCAAGGCCACAGCTGTGTGATGTACCAGGTCAGCAGGCACGACCAATCAACTGGGGAACTGAGGCAAGTGATGTTCAGATGGAACACAGGGACAACTGAGTGCAGCGTCTCTCCTGGGCTTTGGGGCCTCAGAGGAGCAAGTCACCAGGCTGGAGACTGAGTATCAGACTTACATGCTCACCATCCTGTCCTCTGGGAAACATGGCTTTTAAATCAAAATCCTGCCACTGAGCAGGTCCAGGAGGCCGGGACGTTCCCCAGAGTTCCTCCTTCAAAGAGGCTGGCACAGACTGGCAACTGGTATGGCGTTTGATTTTTTTGCAAAATGCTCACAGTCCTCTAAGTCCATTAAAAAAAAAAAACCAACCCAAAATACGGAAAAGATTCACTCTGTGCCTTCCAGGAGCTGCAAATGGACCATAAGGCGTCACAGATGTCCACAGGGGTACCCATCATGTCTGAGAGGTGTTTGGAGCCACTATTTTTTCCCTTGTTAAAATAAATGGGCTTTTGTGTTGGAAGTGATTTCATTGTTTAATTTCCTCTGAGGACAGCCCACCCCTATTGACATGAAAGTGCCTCACAGATCCTTCCTCTGCTGTGGAGCTGGCTGTCCTGGTGACCTTCACTGGAGGTGTGCAGGGAGGCCTGTGTGAGGATGGCTGTTTCCCTCCCATGGTCCCACCACCTTGGGAACTGACTTTGCTGGGTCAGGGTAGGGGCCAAGCTGGTGGCAGGCTGGGGAGAGGACCGGGCCACAGTCCTCTTAGCACACTGGCAGGCCCTCCAACCTTCCACTGCGGGAGCGTGATCGCCAGAGGCCCCAGACACTGTGCTTGGGACCGGCCATGCATCTGTGCCAAGGCTGTGCCTCACACAGGCTGCTCCCAGCCTATGACTGAGCAAAGGCAGGGATACTGGGGCAGGCCTATTCCTAAGAGATGTGGGGTTCTACCGACAGGCGACTCTGACCCAAGGACTCCCTTAAACAGCTGTCTAAGACCTGCCTTACTTCTCTCCTTCACAGGGATCAGACTGCATCAGTCTGACGTTTCTCCCAACCCATCTCGCTCTCCGCTCTCCTGCAGAGGCGTTTTCTCCAATACATCTCTTGTATGTCTCATCCCGTCTTGGTACCTGCTTCTCAGAGGACCTGAACGAGCACACCTGGAGCTCCAGTAATTTATGGGAGAGACAGCAGCAAACAGCCCCCATGCCTCTCTCCTGGAGGGCAAGCGTGGCCTAATGCATAGTTTCATCCCGACGGTTGTCCGAGATTCGGGTCACCTTGCCCTCGCCTGAGAGGTGCGCATTTCGCCCCGTGCCCTTGTGTGGCCTGGAGGAGTATGGTGATACAGAGGCCTAGCCTGTGTCTGGGGCTGTCTTACTTAATCCATGTCCACTCAAATCACTGAGTGTCCCCATAAGCCAATGATTCCCACGTTCAAGTGCAGAGTATGTGTGACTTCATACTGAAAAATGTAAAGGGAACTGGGGTGTGGTCAACAGTTCCTCCTCCTGTTTGTCAGGGGATGTGACACCTGTTGACTCTCACCAGGGATTCTGGGTGTTCTGAGATTACAGAATAGAGAAGGAAAGAGGAAGGAGGGGTGTGGGGCAGGAGAAGGCAGAGTAATGGTCATCTAGAGAATCATTTACAAAATAGTGTTTGCCTCCTGTGTCCATGTGTCTCTCCCTATGAAGAGAGTATTAAACCTCAATCATCTTCAAGTCTTAGAGTTTGTGCACAGCTCCCATGTTCATATGTATGTTAACAGATTTTAACAAAATCTGAATGTGTTTAACATACCTACAGAACCCAGCAGACTTCTTGGGGATAACATTCCGTGTTGCCAAATCTCCTTAGCTACCTGTTCAGAGACCACCTCTGCTGGAGGGGGAGACTTGATGCCACACTCAAGGGTTGAAACTAAGGGAACCGAAAAAACCAAAGATGCATCGCAGCATTCACAGAATATGCTCCTGAGCAGGTGGGCCCCTCTCTCCAGCTTCCAGAAACAAAATAGTTCTTTCTGGGGGGAATATTATGCATCTCACTCTCTCATGTGCTTTTATATCCCTCTCTGGCATAAACTAAAAAAAAATGTTAAGACATGTGAAAGACAATATGGTTCTTCATCAGGCAAAAAAATGATCAACAGAAGCAGACCCACAGATAACCCAGAAGCTGGGATTAGCAAACATGAGATTTAAAATAACTATTTAAATATGTGAAATAATTTATGTAAAAAGGTAAATACAGGAAAATATGAAGTGTTTGGCAGAGAAATAAAAACTGAAAAAAACAGAAATGTTTGGATTAAAATATGCAGTATAAATGAAGAATTCATTTATAATTTTTTTTTTTTTTAGATAGAGTCTTGCTCTGTAGCCCAGGCTGGAGTGCAATGGCGTGATCTTGGCTCACTGCAACCTCCACATCCCTGGTCCCAGTTCAAGCAATTCTCCTACCTCAGCCTCCCAAGCAGCTGGGATTACAGGCATGAGCCACCACGTCCAGCTAATTTTTATATTTTTTAGTAGAGACAGGGTTTCACCATGTTGGCCAGTCTGGTCTTGAACTCCTGACCTTGTGATCCACCCGTCTCAGCCTCCCAAAGTGTTAGGATTATAGGCATGAGCCACCACGCCCGGTTATAAATTTAATAATAGACTCGACACAGAAGAAGAAAGAATTAGAGAACTCAAAACACCTGCAAGTAAATATACAATTATCTTGTGACTTGGGAATTGCATTCTTTGGGAGTGTCTTAGTCCATTTTCTATTGCTTGTAACAGAATACCTGAAACTGGGTAATTTATTAAGAAAGGTAGTTTATTTCTTAGAGTTATGTAGCTGGAGAAGTCCAAGGTCAAGAGGCTGTACCTGGTGAGAGCCTTCTTGCTGGTTAGAACTCTGGTATCTTGAGGTGGAGGAAGGTATCACATGGTGAGGGGCTGAGCATGCTAACTTGCCATGTTAAGTCTCTTTTCTTCTTTTTATAAGGTTACCAATTCCCCTTCTATGATAACTCATCAATCCACTAATTTATTCATCCATTAATTGCATAATCTAATCACCTTTGTTTGTTTATTTATTTATTTATTTTTTTGAGATGGACTCTTGCTCTGCTGCCCAAGCTTGAGTGCAGTGCTGCAATCTAAGCTAACAACAACCTCTGCTTCCAGGGTTCATGCAATTCTCCTACCTCAGCCTCCTGAGTAGCTGAGATTACAGGCACGTGCCACCACGCCTGGCTAATTTTTGTATTTTTAGTAGAGATGGGATTTCACCATTTTGGCCAGGCTGTTCTTGAACTTTTGACCTCAGGTGATCTGCTCACCTCAGCCTCTCAAAGTACAGGGATTACAGGCATAAGCCACCGTGCCCAGCCTTCTAATCACCTGTTAAAGGCCCCACTTCTCAATACTGTCATTGAGGATTAAGTTTGGACAAGAGTTTTAGAGGAGGCATTCAAACCACAGCAGACATTTACCCAGAGAAATGAGAAGTAATATTCATACAAAACCCTGTACATGGATGTTCATAACAGCGTTATTGGTAATAGCCAAAACTAGAAAGAACCAAGATGTCCTTTGTTAGGTAAATGGTTAAACACAAATGATATCTTCATTCTATAGAATTCAACTCAGTGATAAAAAAAAATGAACTATTAATAAGCGCAACAACTTGGGTAACTCTCAAGGGAATTCTGCCGAGTGTAAAAAGCCAATTCCAAAGGCCACATACTATATAATTCCATTTATACAACATTCTTGAATATCCAAATTATAGAGATGAAGAACAGATTAGTGGCTGTCAGAAGTTAGTGGTAAGGTAGGTATATAGTAAAAAGATGGGGGTGGTTATAAAAGGGTAACTTGAGGAAACATTATAGTGATGAAATTATTCTGAATCTGGACTGTGGTGGGGCAAACATGAACGTACATCTGTGATTGAATTTCATAAGACGTGCACACATGCACACACACACTATCAATACGAGCAGAACTGAGAACATCTGAATAAGATTGATGGATTTTTATCAAGGATAGTATCCTGGTTGTTATATCTCATATTATAGTTCTGCAAGATGTTATCACTGGGGGAAACTAGATGAAGGATTCAAAGGATCTGTGTAGTATTTCTTGCAACTGTATAATTTCTTTTTAAAATAAAGAAAGTACAGAAGCACAGAACAGACTATCAGAGGACTGTGAGACAATATCAAATGATCAAATGTAAATATAAGTGACATACTAGAAAGAGAAGAGAAGTGAAATTGGGGAAGAAGAGATACTTGAAGATGTAATGGCTGAGTATTTTCCAAAATTGATGAAAGATATCAACCTGCAGATTCCTAAATCTTATAAATCCCAAGCAGGATAAACACAAAGAAAAAACTACAACTAGGTATATCCTACTCAGACTATAATCTTTGGAGTTAAAAGAGAAAATCTTGAGTAGCCAAAGGAAAGAAAATACTATCTTTAATACAAAAACAAAAAGAATGACAGTAAATTTTCATCTGAAACAATGAAATCCAGGAGTCAATGGAATGACATCTAACATGTTGAAAGAAAAAAGTACCACACAAGCCTAAATCCAGCATAGTATAGGGAAAGAAAGGTTTCTCAAACCAAAGCTGTGAGAACTTACTGCCAGCAAGACCACTATTAAGAAACACTAAAGCCGAGCGCAGTGGCTCAAGCCTGTAATCCCAGCACTTTGGGAGGCCGAGGCGGGTGGATCACGAGGTCGAGAGATCGAGACCATCCTGGTCAACATGGTGAAACCCCGTCTCTACTAAAAATACAAAACATTAGCTGGGCATGGTGGCACGTGCCTGTAATCCCAGCTACTCAGGAGGCTGAGGCAGGAGAATTGCTTGAACCCAGGAGGTGGAGGTTGCGGTGAGCCAAGATGGTGCCATTGCACTCCAGCCTGCGTAACAAGAGCGAAACTCCGTCTCAAAAAAAAAAAAAGAAAAAAAAAAGAAACACTAAAGAAAATGCTTTAAGCTAAAGGGAATTTATCTCAGATTGAAGCCCAGAACTGCAGGAAGAAAAAATAGTTACCTAGAAATGGTAACTACTGGGGTAAATATAAAAGTACTTTTTCTTTAAGACTTCACTGTTTGAATTAACAGTAATATCCATTTATGTGGACTTTATAACATATGTAGAAAAAGTATATAATACCTCAGTGGATGGGGATGGGGGAAACTGGCAAGAATGGTTCGAGTTTTACATTGTTTGTAAAGTGGTATAATAGTAACTCA
Source organism: Saimiri boliviensis (assembly GCF_048565385.1). NCBI lineage: Eukaryota > Metazoa > Chordata > Mammalia > Primates > Cebidae > Saimiri > Saimiri boliviensis. The sequence goes on from NC_133456.1 coordinate 16,072,884, forward strand.
AGGAAGATGATTATAAGTTAAGGTTATATGTCACAATATCTAAAATAATGACTAAAAATACCTCAGAGGAGTACAATAAATATAATAGCTATTCAATACTCACACTTGGGCAAGATAGGCATTGCTACTTGATTTACAGAGAAAGAAATTGAGACTTGGAGAGGCTAACGCTTTGCCCGAGGTCACCAGGTAGGAAATAGATACATCAGAACTCAACCCGCTTTTAGACCCTGAAGCCCAGTGAGCCCTCTGTCATTGACAGATTTTCTCTGTACAGGGCTAGATAATAAATATTTTAGACTTTGCAGGACATAAAGTCTCTGTCGCAACTACTCAACTCTATAAAAAAGCAGCCACAGACAATATATAAACAATTGAGCATGGCAGCATTCCAATACAACTTCACTTTTAAGAACAGATGCTAGGCCCAGCTTTGGCCCACAGACCACTGTCTGCCAATCTCTCCATTATTCCACTGTCCAGTCGTTTTCAGTTCTGGCCCAGAGAGGGCCATTCTGATCCATAGCCAAGGTCCATAACCACTAACACACCGAGCGGGTTCTCTCTGGTTTAAACACTTGGTTGTCCTCCCCACCCCTCTCCCCTTCCAGGCTCCCATGGGCTCTGGCCTCAGTATTTTGGTAAACAGAAATGCTCAGTCCCTTTGTACTCTCACCTCAGGGGAACTATCCCAGCGGAGGCCAGGGATTGCTGAACCCTGTTACTGAAACACATTGTACTTCCTCAGCTTTCCAATTTTCCAGTCTTTAAATAGACCCACAGTACTTCCTCCAGCAGCTCCTCACTCCCTCCCCACAGCTGTCTTTGCCTCCCCATCAGGCTTCTTTGCCCTTGGGGTCGGCCCAGCTCTTGGCCACCAAGACATGAAAACACACACAAACTATATTTGCAATGGGTTGCTGTGTTCGGATGATGCCCCACGGCTGATCTTCAACAATCACTGATTCTGTGGCAGCCAGAGACCAGAACTGAAGTCTTAACTGAAGTGCCAAGCAGGAAACCCTCCAACTCTTACCCTTTTATTCCCTGTGAGCAAAAATCTCCAGGCATCATTTCGGGCCACTCAGCAGTTTTCAACTTAGAGAATATCCCCAAACTGTTTTTAGTACTCCTCTCAGAACTCCCACCTACCCACCAGCTGGAACCCCTGAGTCAACACTGTAATTAGAGAAATCAAAAATCCCATGTGTTTCACTAACTTGAGGTCACAGAGCTGGCGTAGAGTCAGGATTAGAATTAAAGTTTTTTCCAACACCGCCAGCTTCACCCAAAAGTCTGTAACCACTTCCCTCGCCCCAACAACATGCATTTGGTACCAGTGTCACTACTTCTTGACCCTTGGAATGACTTCAACACCTTGAGCCAATCTGAAGGTCAGGATTTTAGCCCATCCTGACCAGCTGCTTAGGACTCCTGAGGTCAGTGGCACTGCAGGGAAAATTTGACTTAGGGGTTGAGGAACAAATCCACTGGCCACCTCCATCGCATGTTTGTAAAAATGAGAAAAGCCGCCTGTACTGGGCAGTCAGTCCCACGGCACATGGCTTGGACAGCAGGTCAGCCACCAATTTCAGCCCCACTGGGCCCCTTGTCTGGGTGCCTTTGTGCAGTATACAAGCTATACAACCATACCAGGGGCCTTGCTGATGAAGTGATTTAGGGATTCCAAACTCTGCCCACTCTCCCAGAAAAAAAAAAAAATAAATGCATGCACCTTTATGGCTGATATATAGGAACATACCACTACCCAAATCCACTGGTTGATGGGACATCACTATGCTCCTCTACTGTACACTGTGCGAGATTCTGGAGACTCCATCATCAAGGTGCTGCTCAGCCTTCAAGGAAGTAGCCTGGTGGGGAAAACAGACACCAAGGTGATTTCAATACAATGCTATCTTAGGAATTTAATTCAAGGTAATAGGTAGACTTCAATGGACAATTATCCATATTTCATCCAATCAGAGATCTCAGTGATTTTTAAGGTCCATATACCACACACACACACACACACACACATACACACACAATGCTGATATTAAACTTTGGCAGGGCATTCTCTTATTAGATTTTTAATTCCATACTTATTGAAATATATCTTTCAGACTTATTTAGATTATTAGTTTTCAATTTAGATGATGATGATGATTTTGAGACAAAGTTTCACTCTGTCACCCAGGCTGGGGTACAGTGGCACAATCTCCACTCACTACCACCTCTGCCTCCCAGGTTCCAGGGGTTGTCATACCTCCGCCTCCTCTCAAGTAGCTGGGATTACAGGCATGCACCATCAAGCCCAGCTAATGTTTGTATTTTTAGTAGAGACAGGATTTTGCTATGTTGGCCAGGCTGGTCTCAAACTCCTGACCTCAAGTGATCCACTCATCTCGGCCTCCCAAAGTGCTGGGATTATAGGCATGAGCCACCGTGCCCAGCCATTATTTAGATAAATTTTATCATACATCACTATGGTACACATATAAAAAGGAATATACAAATAAGCAAGCTGATTAAGGCATGGCTGAAGCTTGTTCACATTCAGAACTCTTCTGAATCACTGTTTTACAAGAGTTGTGATGTTCCCACTCTTGTCTCTAGGATTTTCTTCTAAGTTACCAGTGGCCATTGTGCAAGATTTACAGCGACAACAGCACAATTGTTCCCTTTAAGAGCACATCTTGGCCAGGTGTGGTGGCTCACACCTGTAATCCAAGCATGTTGGAGGTCAAGGTGGGCAGATCACCTGAGGTTGGGAGTTCAAGACCAACCTGACCAACATGGTGAAACCCCGTCTTTTTTTTTTTTTTTTAAAAAGAGCACATCTTAATTTCAGATGCTAACCTGGAGAAGTGTGCACTGGTTATGATGCTAACCTGGAGATGTGTGCACTGGTGACGTAGGTTATCCTGCTGTGGGGAGGGCAGGTTGGTTCTGCAGGCTCCATGGCAACAAAATGCTCCCAACAATTGAGAAGCCAGCTGTAGAGTCTTAAACGTCCCTGTGCACAGTGATTGCAACAAGATGCTGTGAAACTGTATTCAAACTCCTCCAGAAATGGTGCTTTGCTTCTCTTGAGGTGAGCAGGTTCCCTGAAGGAGGGACTAGCGAGGCAGCTGGGTGCCCCTGGGCTAGAAGGCCTCCGAGGGCTGCTGCAGCCTGTGTCGCATGTCCTTGCAATGGTTACAACAAAGATACAGAGCTGGGGCCTTTCTTCTTCTGCCTTCTCCCTACCTTCTGCATGTGGGCAGAGAGGTAGCCATCAGGGAAGCAAATGGGCACTTGCTCCCCCAGAGGCTTCCTCTCCATGGGCCATACATGGCAAAACACACTCTGGCTGACTCATTTCAGCCATCATATCCCAAAGACTGGCCCCAGGGACATGCCTCCTTGGAATGGACATATTCTCCACTTTCCCTACCCCAAGATCCTAATATCCTCTGGAGGGTACAAAGCAGGTTCATGTGTGGTGGCTCAAGGGCACATGGTGACCCCTTCCAAGCCAGGCCCCCTCAGCTGTAGGCTTTGGACCCCTGAATGAGCCTGTCCTCCTGGCTCTCCCCGCAAGGCAGCACCCTCTTACCCTATGGATGTCCCAGTCCTGGTCATTCCCGTCTCCAGCATGCTGCCAGTGTCTGTCCACTGGCAACACTGCCCTTCTCTCTCATTCCATAGCCCTGCCCTCACCCAGAGCCCCAGCCATTTCCTGTCTGCTTGGGGGCCAGCCCCAGGTGAGCTCCTCACTCCACTGCATGGGTCTCCTGTTCAGTCTCTTGCCCCTGATCCACTGTATACATTACAGCCAGCAAGTTTTTTTTCTAAAAAACTGACCTGACCTGACCCACCTGACCGGCCGGGCACAGTGGCTCATGCCTGTAATCCTAGCACTTTGGGAGGCCGGGGCAGGTGGATCACCTGAGGTCAGGGGTTCAAGATCAGCCTGGAGCCTGGCTAACATGGTGAAACCCCTTCTCTACTAAAAATACAAAAAATTAGCCGGGCGTGGTGGCAGGCACCTGTAATCCCAGCTACTCGGGAGGCTGAGGCAGGAGAATCGCTTGAACCTCGGAGGCAGAGGTTGCAGTGAGCTGAGTTTGTGCCATTGCACTCCAGCCTGGGTGACAAGAGTGAGACTCCATTTCAAAAAAAATAAATAAATAAATAGGTTCTGACCATGCCTCTCTGTAACCTAAACCCCTTCAGTGATTGCTCAAGGCATGCAAAGAGCTAGCCAGGGAGAGCGGGGAAGGGTGTTCCCTGGGAAGGCGGGTGGGGAGGTGGAGTGCTGGTCCCCGACCCCTGCTTGTGCCTCTTGTGTCTGGAGTGGAGGATGTGTGGTGGTCCAGGGCCTGGAGAACAGGTTCATGAGGGTTTTGTGAGCCTTATGGAGCTGGGCATTCTAGGGAAGGCCCACAGGGACCATTTTCCAGTTGAGTGTAGCTCTTCTCAGACTGTAATGTGCATTTGAGAATCATCCAAGGATCTTGGTAAAACGTAGTTTCTGATTCAACAGGTCTGGGGTGGGTCCAAGAATAAGCATTTCTAACAAGTGCCCAAGGTGATGCCCAGGATGCCAGTCCAGGGATCCCACTATGGGTATCTAGGGACTGCAGTGAATTGTCTGACTCCCATAATACACTATCCAGGTGCACAGGGGTTCATTCATTCATTCAAATACTGACTGAGCACCTATGGTGTGCCTGAATGGTATTCTAGGTCTGGAGATTCAACAGACGATAAAACTGCTGTAAATAAATAAAGCTGCGAAAGTCCTTGCCCTCATGATGCTGATATTCTGGAAGGGAAGACAAATGATAAAACAAAACACAGTAAATTAAGTAAAACATACTGTTATTTGCTGGGGGGTAGGGAGTGCTGGGGTGGGGTGGTATTTTATGTAGGATAGCTGGGGAAGGCCTCACTGGGAGCAGACAACAGAAGGAGGCGAGAGTGAGCCATGTGGGAGGAGCTCTCCGGGTAGAGGGACAGCACGTGTGAGGTCTTACAGGAGTATGCCTGCCTATCCAAGAAGCAGTGAGGAGGCCACTGAGTGGGGGAATGGACAGAGCTCGTGGGGACTATGTCTTATCAACTCCATATATAATTTGCTTAGCATAGCACAGAGCAGTGAGGGTGATCCAAGGTTTGTGGAAGCATGTGGGGTTGTGGCAGCAGGTGCAGGTGGGCACAACCCTCTAGGTGACCTGGTGTTCTTTGTCCTCCCCTGGACTCTGCCCTGGAGCCACTACTCAGGCCTGGGAGGGTGAACACAGGCACACACATGCCCTGGGGGAGCAAGACACTCACAATTCCTGTCTCTTGCACTGCCCCTTGGGTTTCAGGGAAAGATCAGCACCTAGACAAAAATGAGATGTTAGACCCCTCCATCCCACTGCCACTGTCTCTCCCTGACCCCCAAGGCCAGCTTGAGCCCCAACTATCCTCTGGGGTCCCAGCATGAACCTCAACTGGGCCTGATCTCTGCTGTAGCACCCAGGGAAAACCTGCTCCACCTGTGGTCATCAGTAGTATTAAAATTCTTGAGAGAGGGTGTCACTCTGTAATCCAGGGTGGAGTGCAGTGGCATGATCTTGGCTCACTGCAGCCTCCTGGGATCAAGCGATCCTCTCACCTTAGCTTCCCAAGTAGCCGGGACACAGCTGTGCACTGCCACGCCTGGCTAATTTAAAAATTTTTTAGAGATGGGGTCTGACTATGTTGCCCAGGCTGGAATCCGCAGTCTTCAGGGCCACAGGAAGAGGAAGGGCTGCAGGAAGGGAAGCCCATGAGAATCAAGGCCAGGCCTCTGACCTCTCCTCTCTCCCTCCCTGGGTAGCCACTGCCTCCCACAGGACTGCCTCAGTACTCACCTTTTCCTGGCAGGCCAGGGAGACCGGCATCTCCTCCTCTGGAGGCTGCTCCTCAGGGCACTTAAGGGCAGAGAGGCTGCCTCTTCCCTGTCCCCATCCCCATCAGGATGCGACATTGGCTCCCAGGCTTACCCAGGCCAGCGTGGGGCTTCTGCTGGAGCAGAAGGGAGGCCAGTGACCTCAGGCAGGTTACCGGACGTTGCCAAGCCCATTTCTCATCTGTAGAGTGGAGCTCCTCACATGTAGCTGGTGAGAATTCCATGGGATGAAGCATGTCCTCCTAAGAGCGCTGGGTGACTGAAGAGTAGTGCATGCACTGTGTGCCCTGCACTGTCCTGGGCCTGTCACACACACATTGCTTCAGTGCACCCTCACAAGGCAGAGGTTGGAGCCATTCTCTCCATTCCACAGATGAGGAAACAGAGGCACAGAGAGGTTAAGGAACCTGCCAAGCTCTCATGGTCTATAAACAGTAGAGCCCAGATAAGCTCCTGAAAGCCCCTCTCACCCTCTGGGCCATCTGTCAAGCTCAATCTGTGGCACAAAGGGAGGAGTATATCCCTGTCTGTACAAAAAAATCAAACAAATTAGCTGGGCGTGCTTGTGCAAACCTATGGTCCCGGCTATTAGGGAGGCTGAGGCAGGAGGATTGCTTGAGCCTGGGAGGTTGAGGCTGCAGTGTCACGACACTACACTCCAGCCTGGGCAACAGAGTGAGACCCTGTCTCCCCCCCTACAAAAAAAAGGTAACAGACACTCAATATACCATGGCCATTACATATAATATGATTATTATTACTATGCTTTTGATTAATAATACAGAAGACTCCCGCCAGAGGTGGGAGCTGTCAGGGGAGGGGGGCACCCGTAGTTCTAGGCCTCAGGTGGGGGTGTCCCATGTGAGCACATGTGGAAATGGGGGCAGCCTTCCTGTTTCACCACCCACCTTGGCCCCAGGCCCGGGCACTTCCCTAACAGCTGTGACTCTGATGAACTCTCAAGACTAAACTGCCCTCTCCACCGCCCCAGTCACATGGTGTGAGGCACATCCTTCTGTCAGGCAAAAATAAATTACATTCCCCTAAAGCAGGCCCTCAGTTGTGCGGTGTGTATATGTGTGCATGTGTGTGGTGCGGTGCAGGTGGCATATGGTATATGTAGTGTGTGTGTGTGTGTGTGTGTGTGTGTGGTATATGTACGTATGTGTGTGGGGGGGTGCGGGTGTGTTTGTGTGTGTGTTAGGGTGAGGTGTATCCTGGACCAGCGCACAGTGAGGCATCCTGGGAAGTGTCAATTTCCACCCTGAGTCAGCAGCCATGACCTTTAGGAGCAGGAATCTGGAGAATTTCCCAGGTTTCCTGCAGGGCATCTGGGAAGCCTGACTTTCTCTACCTTTCAAAATGTCCCAAAACCCCCTAAACCAAAATAGTCCAAACTATCTCACAAACCAATGTGTGAGCCTCACAGAAGGAGGGTGGGGGAGAATTGGGGACCAATAAACAAATCCTCAGAGTAAACCAAGTATTTTATAAAATGGTACAAAGCACATCTGTGACTTTGCCCATCTCCATGCAAAGTCTAGAGCAGACGTCCCCAAACTTTTTACACAGGGGGCCAGTTCACTGTCCCTCAGACCGTTGGAGGGCCGCCACATACTGTGCTCCTCTCACTGACCACCAATGAAAGAGGTGCCCCTTCCTGAAGTGCGGCAGGGGGCTGGATAAATGGCCTCAAGGGGCTGTAGTTTGGGGACGCCTGGTCTAGAGCAAGGGGCAGGCGCCATCCCAGTTTGGCAGCCAACCAGAGTCTGTGATTGCTCCGCTATTTTAGACCCACAGCAGCTGTCACAGATCTAGAAGGCAAACAGCTGTCACTCAGGAGAAGCTGCAAAACAAGGTGTTAGCAGACACCTGAGATATTTAAAGGTAACTTAGATGTACACTGACAAGCAACAATTTGAAAACAAAGATTGTCCATGTGGCAGAGGCAGCAGGTTCCCCTTTCCTCCTGCAGAGTCGCTGCTGGGAAGCAGCTGCCCAGCCCCTAGCAATTGACTGAGGCACGTGACTGAATCCTGGCCAAGAGGAAGTGGGCAGAAGTGAGGTACATTGCTTCCAGACCTGGTCAAAACCCCTTGTGACACTCCACCTCTCCCCCGCTTATCTGTGGGCTAGATTTGATGTCTAAGGCAACCACGAAAGCCAAAAGCTGAAGACGGTGGAGTCTGCACGAACCCTCTGTCAGGGTGAAACTGAATGGAACAGAACCTCCTCCCCATTCTCTTCTCCAGAGGATTAGACTTATGGGAATGAGAATTAAAGTTCGCTGGATCAGACCACTGAGATTTGGGGGTTTGTTATGGCTACATTAAATTATCAGCTGATAATTAAAACATTTTATTGCCAAAGACGACTGGTAAACAAGGTATTAGCAGACTGCTAGATATTAGTGCATAATTAAGGTATCACCAGTTATCATGCAGTAAATGATGAGTCAGCAGTCCCCTACACTCATTCAGGGAGAAACTGACAACTAAGATGTTTACTGATGACTTAGATGTTTGCTGATGACTCTGACACTTGTAGTTAATTAAAATATTAATAGAAAACTAAAATATTCCTGGAAACTATGATGTTAACTGACAACTAAGAGTTGATAAGTAGCCGGGCGCGGTGGCTCAAGCCTGTAATCCCAGCACTTTGGGAGGCCGAGGCGGGTGGATCACAAGGTCGAGAGATCGAGACCAACCTGGTCAACATGGTGAAACCCCGTCTCTACTAAAAATACAAAAAATTAGCTGGGCATGGTGGCGCGTGCCTGTAATCCCAGCTACTCAGGAAGCTGAGTCAGGAGAATTGCCTGAACCCAGGAGGCGGAGGTTGTGGTGAGCCGAGATCGCGCCATTGCACTCCAGCCTGGGTAACAAGAGCGAAACTCCGTCTCAAAAAAAAAAAAAAAAAAAAAAAAAAAGAGTTGATAAGTAATAATGGGGATATCTGGTGACACTTGCTTTAGGTCCCCTCTTTGCAGCTCTCAGCCTATCTCTGTGCAGCAGCTGCCCTCTTGTGCACTGACAGTGAGTCTCTCTCCGAATGTACCTGACCAAGCCCCTCTGGCCCACTCTGACCCTGATGATTGACAAGCCAGACCCAATGAATGGCATCAATCTTTGGGTGCCTGCTTCCTCTCTGGATCCCACAGTGTAACGGACACATCATGCCTTTCTACGGCCCCGTGACAGTGCCTGAGGAAGAGGAACCCCTCCCCTAAGATCTAGTTCTCCTCTTGATTCTGAGGCAGCCATGAGTATGTGGCAGCACATGTAGTGGGTGAGGCCTCCCTTGGAGGGACCAGGGCTGGGCCCTCCCTAATGAATCCCAGATGGGGTTCTTCTATTGTCTGTGGCAAGGATGATCTGCAGAAGACGCAGATGGGGCTGCTGTGTGGCCAAGGAGTCTTCCCATCAGGGAGGTCGAGAACAGGTCTCCTCTCTGCCCTCTGCTATGGGATTTTCCTCACAGTAGGTGGAGTTGAGCAAAATTGGCTTCCTGACTTCTAGGTCCCAGGGATGGTGTCCAAAGGAGGCTCTGTCTGCCAGAGGTGATGGCTGCCTGGGAGCCATCAGTCCCAGGCTGAGAGAGGGCCGACCCCACATGCTGAATTGGGTGCCTCAGAACTTCAGGGATGCTTTCAACCAGGTGAGTGTCCACAGCGAGCCAACCTTTGCAGACACACATGAGGAAGTGTGGTTTTGGCAGGCTCTAGGGCATTTGGGGAACAACTGGAGAGAAAGCTATAAATAAAGACCATCTGGGAAAATCCAGGAGGTTCGAGGGCTGCTTTGTGTAAAGGTCTTTGGGAAGCAGCAAGGTGGAGCAGAGTGGGATCGTGGCTCTGCCATCTTCCTGTGTGTGGTCTTGGGTAAGGCTCTGTATGTGGCAAAGCACTTAGAACAGGGGCTGGCCCATAATTAGTTCTCAGAAGTGATAGACGTTGTAATGTTGGGGAACTGCAGCCTATGGCTTCTGTATATAGCGTGTCTGTCTTAGATGTGCTCTTCCAGAGGCTGAATAGGAACTGGAATTCAAGTTTGGGGCTTAAGGCACAGGGAGATGAGTCATGGGGCACTGGGTTCCAGCAGTCCTGGTTACCACCTCCCCTCCAGGGTCCCATTATCCCTCAAAGCTGCCTCCAGCCCCTCATGTGGATAGGCCGAGGGAGGGCAATGGAGGCCTGGAGTGAGGTCACTGGGCCCACCCTTGAAACCGAGGCCTCTGACCACAGGTCTGGCCTTTCCCTGGCTGCTTCAGGCTCTCCCCTCCCTACCAGCACCGTCACCACCCTCCCACCCACACTTGGGTTGATTTCCCTACTTGCTCATTGTTGGTCACCCCAGATTCCTTTCTCCAAGCTCATCAGCTTGGACGAGAGCCTTTAGCCATCCACCCTCTGAGTGTCAGGCAGGGACCCAGCCCATGAAACAGCTGTTTTCTGCTTGCTCTTCTCACAGGAACAAAGAGTAGGGAAAACTCTTTTTGTCTACCCCTTGACTTATACAGTCTGGCTGGGCCTGCTAGTTAAGAAAGTTCACCTCCTAAATTGGCGGGGTGTGGTGGTGGGTGCCTGTAACCCCGGCTACTCGGGAGGCTGAGGCACGAGAATGGCTTGAACCCGGGAGGCAGAGGTTGCAGTGAGCCAAGGTCGTACCACTGCACCCCAGCCTCGGTGATAAAGTGAGACTCTGTCTCAAAAAAGGAAAAAAAAGAAAGTTTACCTCTTGCACTACATTTTGCCTGGAAGTAGTACGGGGCAGGAAGTGCTCTAAGTGGAATGAGCACAGATTGGGGGGGTCAAGATACATCATCACTTACTATCATGGTCTCAAGTTTTGCTATCTGCAAAAGGAGTGATAACGCCTCCCGCTTTGATCTGTCAGCAAGTGGGCAGGAGAGTTCCACTGGGGGAACACTGCCTTCTGTTCTGCTGTGCTAAGGCTGAGATGCAAGAAAGCGAGCTCCCCACACCTACCCAGACTGAGCAACTGTGCAAGCAGTAACTTTGCGGGCGCTGCTTCTTGTTTCTTTGGATTCCACTTCATACAAGGAAAGGAGCACATTTTCCTAGCTAGGATACATCCTCATAGACAGCTAGATATCCTGCCTGGGAGAAGAAAAGAAAAATCAAGGGAAACAGGTTCTTAGCTGATTCATTTAGAGCTTCACAAAACTGTACATTTTGGTGTTTTGTCCCATGAAGTATTACTGAAATACTTGATGGCTAATAAAAATGAGAAAATGCAAGAAAGTAGACAGAAGGAAAAAATAACTTGGAGTCTCAGCCAACGGTATGCAAGCAAATTTCCTGCTCTCAATTTTGTCAGCATTGAAAAAAAATTGGACAGGACTGCATTGTGTATGTATCTTCCTTTATTCATGAGAAAATTTCCAGACTACACGTTTTTTAAAAACCATCTGTTACTGGCTGCCTTGCCTTCCATTGACTGGATGTACCCTGCTTTTCTTAGCCAGTCCCCTGGAGGTGTGTATTTAGGCTGGGATGAAACATGCTTGTGCTGTTCCCAGCTCACGAATTGTTTTAGGGTCTTAGAGATCAATTTTCTTTGGCAGACAGCTGGCTCCTACTGTGGTAGCATATGCCATGGGGCCCCGCTTTCCCTGCGCACAAACTCTGTTCTCTTCTTGCTCCAATAGAAATAGCCCTGATATTTGCCCATGGGTCTACACCTTCCACTTGCTGGACTTTCCCCCCAGCTGCCTGGAACTAACTACATGCTCTTGGCCTCTCACTCACCACTGCCCCTGTAGAGAGGACACCACGGCTGGATCTCCCAGGCTTACAGGCTTTCCAGGAGGGAAGCCCCAGCCATACTCTGCTCAAAATGCCAGTGTTTTTGGGAGCCATCTGGCCTGCCTGTCGTACATCAAACAACATGGGACAGGGGAGGGGACTGGTAGACGTGGTAAGGTGGAGGCCAGAAGATGTGGGCTTGGATCCCGACTCTCCTACTTATTCGCTGTGAAAACTGAGCCAATTACTGAACCTCAGAGCCTAGTTTTCTTCATTTACGAGAGAATAATTCCTTCCCTCTAGAGTTTTTGTGGGAATTAAGTAAGGTAATAATCCAAGTGAACCTGCTGAGTTCAGTTTCTGACCTCATCAAGATGGTCAGTAAATGGCTGAGATTACTCCCCACCTCCCCACTTCTAGGGGTTAGTGTTTTCTGTCCATTTGTCCCACTACCCGTGCTGTCTCTTAGGAAGTACGGATGAGCTCTTGTTTGCAAAAGCTTTATCCTCTTGGAGGAATTTCTCCAGAGCCATGCTGGTGTCAGCCAGCTGCTTAGTCTAGCAGCCTTGAGGCTTTACTGGCCCATTGCTCTGGTCAGATCATGTACAAATAAAGAGCTTCCTTACCTTATCTTGTTCAAGACCACTCAGCTCACCCTAGGAAAGAACAAGATAATCAAGCAAAAACGCTCACTCATCCCATTCGCTGCCATGTGCAAGACTGAGTACATTCAAGTCAGCTCCAGGAACATAGAAAGTACTGCTCTAGGCTTCTGGCCCTGTCCTCCCTTTCAGTCCTGCTCTTGGTCCTGGACGAAACTCATCCCTGCTAAGCTGAAGATCAGTGAGAGGAAGAACTAGATAGAAATCATCATGGTTCAAGTGCATCAACATATCCAGTGGTTCTCAAATTGTGCTGCCCATTAGTATCACCTGTGGAGTTTTAAAGATTCCTGATGCTCAAGCTATACCCTGGACCAATTAAATGGGAGTGTCTGGGCCGAGGACCAGAGAACATTATGTCTGAGCATCAGTGACTTAGTTGCTGTTGCCAGTGTGCTTATATCCGTGTTGTCTATCCTGGACTGCAAGTTGCGGAGCAAGAAGAACCACATGCGTCCCACTTTACAGCATTCCATGAGGGGTCAGACACACAGCCAATGCTCTGATGATGATAGAATACCTCAATCTGTTCATCGTTAACTTTGAAGTTGGAATATGGTGGCTATTCCAAGATCACACATCCTGCAGTCATAGATGACAAACATTTTATTACGCTAAAAGAGTCATCTGTTAACTGCTGAACTGCAGGGGGACCACATCTGAGGCTACTTCACAAAAACGGCATCGGATAACAAATATGGATTTCTGGCATTACAAAACGGCTAGATTCTCCCCCACCTTCCCTCATTAAATATTAATCAGTGGCTTAGGCCAGTTCTAGTGGGAACACTTAATTGCTGACTTCACATAAAACCAGGATTAGCCTAATGTGCCCACGACATGTGTCCATCCCTGGCCATCTTTCCAACAGCCAGTCTGCTGTGGCTTGGACAACGGAGGCAACACCCAGGGGGCCTCAGTTCCACTCTGCTGTGATGAGCTTGCTCTTCCTAATGATTGGCTCTGGGGTCACATCAACGATGGTGGCATTGCCATCTGGGGCCCACATGAGCCCTCTGGGGCCTGCTCCATCCCTACTGGGCTGCAGTGGGCTCTGAGGTTGGGGACCGGCAGCCTGGAGCCTGGTTCCACTTCATTACACAGCAAATTCTATACCCAAGGGAGTGGCTATGGTGCTGCTTGTCATTCATGGGAGGAAGTGGTGCTTTGCCCAGGAGCCTGTGTGTCAGAACTGCAGCAGGCCTGAGAGGCACATCCAGCTGGGGCTGGGGAGGACAGGTCTGCATGACAGAGCTGGGGAGCGCTGGGGACACGGGCAGAGGAACCAGCATTGCCTGCCTTTTGATTCAAAGCAACTTCAGAAGATCCCTGTGTCCATTTCCACATATTGGTTATTTGGACGCGACCTAAAAGGCTTCCTCATCCAGCCTGAAGGCAAAGAGACCATTCACCACCATCTGGAGGCTCAGTTAGCAGTTCTAAGTGGCTGCCACACTGCACTTGAGCTCTGCAGTTCCTCAGGCTGGCCGCGTGTTCCCAAGGAGCGCCTAAGGCAGAGCCATTTCCCAGATCTGAAGGCCTCCTGGCTGCTCAGGGGCACCGTGCTCCTTCCTGCTCCCATCCAGCAGTGTCTCTGACGGCTTCCTGGGGGATCAGACGGCCTCCTCCACCTGTAGTGTGGGTGGGGGTGAGGGCAGGCTGTCCGACGTCCTCCTCAGTCGCTCATGTTTCTCCTTTGCCCAGCTCACCCTCACCCCAGCACTAGGCCACACTACAGAGGCATGCCTCTGTGACTGAAGTAGGCCACAGCACCGAGGTAAACAGTTAAGACATTTGTCTTTTCCTTCCCCTGGGCCAGCAGACATCGCCCCTTCATCCCAGGCCTGGAAGGAGATTCCTCAGAGGCCCTCGTGGTGGCTGCAGCCGCCCGGCTGTCAATCTTGCACCAGGAAGTTGATGAGGGCAGTTCTAGGGGAGAGGAAGGACTTCTTGATGCTTCTCCCTTGCAAAAGCCTGACACCCAGCTCGCTTTGGAGAACAAATTCATGGACTTTGTCCTTGTCCTGGGCAACTTGATGGGGCACGGGAATTTTGCCACAAGCTTTATTGTTGATCTGAGAAGGAGAAAAGCCAAGACAAACAATGAGGAACATCCTCAAGTGGCAGGCAGCACAACACCAGGACCTCCTGCCTGCAAAGGGCGTGGCTGCATTTGTTCAGGAACAGGGAATAGAGGTAGAGAAAGGAGGAGTCAGCACCCTGCTTCCCAAAAGGGTAAAATGCAACCAGCTGGATAAGATTAATGCCTAGACCTGCAGAAAGACAGAAACAGACTGCATGTGAGCGCCTATACGTGGAGTGAGGACCGCCTTGCATTTTCTGAGCACTGCTCCCATACACAGCTGTGGTAGAGATTATGTCAAAAATCCTCAGCATGAGATGGCTTGGGCCATTTCCAGGCAGCAAGGGATTATTCTGTCATCGGGGCTCAAGTCTAAGTTCAGATCCAGGTTACAGCGAGCTGTCGCCTCAGATTTTACCTGGGTCTCAAGTGGACCAAACAGTTGACAATTTCATGGGGGACACAGTCAACTTGTCTTTCTGATGACTGGCTCCAGAAGGGGGCACTAGAGAGCAATGACTTAGAAATTGGTTCCACATAGGCCGGGCATGGTGGCTCACGCCTGTAATCCCTGCACTTTGGGAGGCCAAGGCGGGTGGATCATGGGGTCAAGAGGTCGAGACCATCCTGACCAACATAGTGAAACCCCGTCTCTACTAAAAATACAAAAATTAGCTGGGCGTGGTGGCACATGCCTGTAGTCCCAGCTACTCCGGAGGCTGAGGCAGGAGAATCGCTTGAACCTGGGTGGCGGAGGTTGCAGTGAGCCAAGATTGTGCCACTGCACTCCAGCCTGGTAACAGAATGAGATTCCGTCTCAAAAAAAGAAAGAAATTGGATCCACATCTTGTCACATTAACCACTCTTTCTTGCTTAACATGGGTCAGTACAGTTCCAGACCCAGGTGGGTATTCATGGAATATTGATTCAATGAGGGAAGGTGACCACGTGTCTCAGTTTCTAAACAGTCATGCTTCCGAATCCTCAATCCCATTGCTCTGAAACCTACACACACATTTCTTTCACTAACTTTCTTGTTCTTCACTTGGAAAATATAGTCACGGTCTTAGGAAAAGTTACTAGGAATAATTTCTCAAGTTTCAACCAAAGCACATGATCAAATGTGCCCTATTCACCCACTTCATTTTTTCAGATTATTGCAGAATTTGGTGGCATTTTTGTTGTCTGCATTAGCCTAGGTCACTAGGGAGAGGACAAATAAAACACTGAGTCCTGACATATTCGGAAATACTGTTTGGAAAGCATGAGGCTCCATGCTGCAGCATTTTAAAGCGTTTTGAAGCTGGGGAACTAGGTGTGTGGTATGAAGGACTGTGGGCCTCTGCCTTGGTGTTTCTGAGTCATCAGCAGCTGCATTCTTTCAAGGCCACATGCTCGGTTGGACTGAGATCCTAGAAGAGACCTCCCACCTGTCACACAAGAGCCATGCCCCTTCTGAAGTCCTGGGGTCCCCAACAGTGAATTCTCAGGACATGCACTTGTTAGTGAATCATGTCTCTCCTTCTATGGAAGAGCAGCCCAGGGTAACCTCTCTGGGCCACCACCCGCACGCAGAGGGGGTGCTGGTGAGGGGGAGCATGTGCTCTCATGTGGGCTGACTCAGGTTTGACTCTTACAAGCTATGGGATCTTGAGCTTAGTTTTTTTTTTCTTTTTTTTTTTTCCCCCTTAAGGACAGAATTCTCCAGATTCTGCAGTGAAGGAGGTGAAAGAATCTGCGTAAAGGGACCAGGTCACTCAGCCATATTCCCCCTGCTTTTGTGAAGAGTGCTGGCCACAACAGAAGCAGCCGGCTGTGGGATGTCCTCTTTGACGCATGGCCTCAGCACCCATTTCCAAACCCAGCGAGCTTCCTGTGCTTGCCTGGAGCCTGGTGGGCTGGTCCTAAGTCATCACCAGTGACAGCCTTTCCAAGGAGCTGAGTCATTCCTATCCACAGCTGGGGCTTTGGGGGCAGAGCATGTGATCTCTGGATGTGGCCATGGTGCTCTGAGTCTTTCCCATGCTGCCTCAGGCACCCTCACATGGTTCTGGCTCCCTGGGCCTCCCCTGAGTTGCCTTAACAAGGCTGTCCCATCAGGGCGAGTGGGTGTCGATCACGTTCCACCTGTCTCCGACATAAAGTGCCAAGGAGATGGGCAGAGAAGTCAGGTTGAGACTCAACATTGAGCCTGGGCTTCAAGGGCCCAAAGGGGAACAAGGACTTCAAACAGAGGCTGCCATGCTGTGGGGCTCTTGCACCTCCATCTCTGGAGAGGGCCAAAGCATGACTCTCCTGGACTTTTCTGACAGCTGCAGACAGGGCCTGGGCCACATGTGCTCCTCTCACCCTAATCTATCACCTGTCTCCATCATGAGGGTAGCCTCGCATCGGCTAATAACAGTATGATCTTCCATGTGCTGAGCTCTCACTCTGTGCCAGGCACTGAACTATGCAATTCTCTTCCATGAACCTGTGAGTCGATGTATGAATATCACATCCCATTTTACAGATAGGGAAGCTGAGGCACATGAAGTGAAGTCACTTGTCCACCTAGGCTCCACCCAGGCAGTGGTAGAGATGGGATGACCTGACACAGCTGCTGTCTCTCCTGCTTACACCCCCTGGCAGTCCCCTGTCCTCGGAGGGGTGGCATCTGGCCTCCGAGGCGGGGACACTCCCCACCTTTAGCCTTATCTCTAGTGCTGCCCTGTGCTGTCCCCTCCGTCCCCTCCCTGGCTCAGCCGGGGCCTCTGTGGGCCTGCCCATGTTTGCTCCTGGTATTGCGGCACCCTTCTCTCCACTGGGGAGAGGCTGCTCCTCTTTCAAAGCCAAAGCCCCCTCCCCTTCTCCTCATGATGCATTTTCTAATTCTCTAACTGCCAGAAGTGGCGACGCTGAAGCTAGCAGTCTCTGTTCCCAGAGCAGATCTGGACTAGCTGTGTGACCTTCGGTGAGTTATTCAGCCCCATCCTGCCACCATTTCCTTGCCCATAAGACAGGGTTAGTCACACATCTGCCTGTCTGTGAAATGGGGATAACAAGCAGCCTGCCTCACCGGGCAGCTGTGCTCAGTAAACAAGCTCACACCTGGAAAGCTCCAGGGCAGAGCCTGGCCCTGGGTGGGCGCTCACTCTGTGCTAAGAGGATTTTGTCATTAGGGCGTCCAGAAGCAGGCTAAGCACTTCCTGGCATTATCCCACCTAATTCTCTCAACAGCCGGATAAGGCAGGCACTGTGCCTGCCTCCATTTTATAACTCAGGAAACTGAGGCTTACAGATGTTAAGACCTTCATTCCAAGGTGATAAGGCGGTAGCTCTTGTCTCTGTGTCCCTGGTGTGAGCAGAGCCCAGCATGTCATAGGCACAAAGAATACAGGCACAGTTGAACTGAATGACATTCAACTGTGTTCACAGCTTGTTCCTGGCCAGGGCACAAATGAGATCACATGGAGTAGGTACCCAGACCTTCACAGAAGCCCTTGCTGCTGGCACGGTGCCAGCCCAGCCTGGGTTCTCAAGCTGGGTGCACTTGCAGGGAGTCTTACACATGCTTCTAATTTTAGGTTTGCATTTCAAAGGTTATCTGAAATTATTTTACCAATGATCGAAACTCTTATTTCTTTTCTGCAGTGGTAATTTAAAATAGAACGATATTTTCATAGACTGAAACCCTCCATTTTTCTCAAGTTAGCTTTTCTCAACTGGGCGAGGACAAGTTCTCAGAGATGGATGAGATTATTTATTTCTTATAAACATTACTCAAGTTAAAGAAATTTCTGGGCTGGGACTGGGTGCAGTGGCTCTTGCCTATAATCCCAGCACTTTGGGAGGCTGAGTCGGGGGGATCATTTGAGGTCAGGAGTTTGAGACTAGCCTGGCCAACGTGGTGAAACTCTGTCTCTACTAAAAATATAATAAGTAGCTGGGCGTGGTGGCACATGCCTGTAATCCCAGCTACTTGGGAGGCTGAGGTTGCAGTAAGTTGAGATCGTGCCACTGCACTCCAGCCAGGGCGACAGAGTGAGACTGCCTTAAAAATCAAGGCTCAAGACCAGCCCAGGCAACAGAGTGAGATCTTGTCTCTATTTAAAAAAAAATAATAATAATAAAGAAAGAAAGAAAAGAAAGGAAAAGAAATTTCTTCTACGCCACAAGGATATTTTTGGTTTTGAAGAATTTTGGAAGAAGGCTGCCAGGGCAGCCTCACCTCCTCTCCCCTTGGGGTGGGGTGGCAGTGCCAGGGGAGGTGGTGCGGAGACAGAGGGGCTGTGAAGGAGCCTGGTCTCCCGGGCAAAGTATCGTCTTTCCAACCCGCAACCTTTCTGCTGGGTCTGGGGTCTGCACAGGTGCAAAGGGGCCAGAGCCTGGCTGGCCTAGCCTCTGTGGGGCTATGTCCTCCCTTAGCCCCTAGGTGGGTTTGTTGAGG
This sequence comes from Saimiri boliviensis, assembly GCF_048565385.1. Lineage (NCBI taxonomy): Eukaryota > Metazoa > Chordata > Mammalia > Primates > Cebidae > Saimiri > Saimiri boliviensis. The sequence goes on from NC_133456.1 coordinate 16,091,754, forward strand.
GCACTTTTCACAATTTGCAATCATTTTATTTATTTTCCTCTTCCCTTTTTATTTTATTTATTTTTTGAGATGGAGTCTTGCTCTGCTGCCCAGACTGGAGTGCAATGGCATGATCCTGACTCACTGCAACCTCCGCCTCCTGAGTTCAAGTGATTCTCCTACCTCAGCCTCCCAAGTAGCTGGGATTACAGGTGCCTGTCACCACGCCCAGCTAATTTTTGTATTTTTAGTAGAGATAGAGTTTCACCATGTTGGCCAGGCTGGTCTCCAACTCCTGACCTCAGGCGATCCGTCCACCTTGGCCTCCCAAAGTACTGGGACTACAGGTGTGAGCCACCACGCCCGGCCTCCTCTTTCCTTTTTATTGTTCCCTATCTCTCCTACTAAGCTTTAAGCTCCATGAGGACAGGGACCCTGCTTGTCCTGTCTTGATTTTGTATCTCCAGAGCACTATTCCTGATATAGAGTCAGACTTGATAAGCATTCGTGAATAAATGAATAAACCTGGGCAAGGTGGACCAAATTCACTAAGCCTGAGTCCTCATTTGAAAAAATGAGAATACCAATGCTCACTTTACAGAGTGATAACAGTGATGTTCTAATTTTGCATGTGAATTACCTGGCCCCACATGGGGAAACACGTGGTTCAAAGTGCACTCCTTGCCCTCTTTTTTCCTTCAGACACATTAGCATATCTAAGAGACATTCACCATAAATGTGTCTCATTTAACAAATTAAACGAATGTAGAAAAATTACATGCAAGATAAACTATAAGGGGGTCACTTGCTCTTATAAAAGGTTTAAACAATAAACTCCTCTTACGTATTTAAAAACACCAAATTTACAACAAAGTATTTGTGGAGCCTTTCTGAAACATGTTTTATGGAATGAGGTATTACTGCACAGCCACCCACCCCACTGTCACCCTTCTTCAGCTCTCAAAACCCCCCAAGAGCACCTGAGTGAAACTGAGAGACTGAAGCACAGGCCTCAGTTGGAGCGGGCCAGGTCTATTACTCCGCCTTCCCAGGAGTTTTATGCTCATATGCATCTGGTGTGTGGAGACCTATAAAACTGAAGGTACCGGCAAAGGAAAGACAGGCCTTTGTGCCCTGCTCCTGGTTGCAAGGTCTGGCTGAGGGCTGAGCTGAGTAAGCTGGAAAGGCCTGCTAGTATACCTCTCAGAACCACCACAGTGTTCAGGGGCCGCCAGCAGGGCAGGGACCGCCCAGCTCTGGGGTTGAGGGGAGATACTTACCAGAACTGCCATCTGCACGACCTCAGGCTGCTGCAGGAACTCTGGGTCCACGGCGGGCCACGCCTGACACAGCACACTGGTGTCCCAGGTGTAGTGGGCACAGAGCTTCCTCGGCACCAGTGCCAGGCCTGCAATGCCAAGTCACAGAAGGGTGGGGTCACTCTGAGCATAGGGAGGATTATGAGAGCAGGACAAAATCTTCTGCCCCAACACAGCCTGGCTTGGAGCTGTCTGAGGAGCCGATGGGAAGCCACACCACGGCTTTTCACAGCCTGCCAGGTGCTCACCACTTTGGCCCGATTTATAATCCTAGCTTTTTTTTTTTTTTTTTTTTTTTTTGCAAGTGGCACCTACAGCTGTAAAGATGGATGATATGCTGTTCTAAAGTGTGCGTTTGGAAAAACAAGGCTGCTGATTTGAATGGGTCATCTTTCTGCCGTCTGCTGGTGAAGGAATGCCTTTGTGCTACCCTGATAGCTGATTCTAAAGCATTGAGCTGCATTCGCTATCTATCTTGCCCATGCATTCTATAGTCTAAGAAGGCCTCCCCACCTGTCCTTTTACTCACAGTTACTGGAGCCAGGATGCAGTGGATGGCAGGACACTCCTTACCATGTGCAAAGGAATCCTAACCTTCCTGCAAACTTCCTCTTGGGAATGGAGCCCTCTGATTACTGGAATGGAAGGAGCTATCCTTTGCTCAGAGTGGGCCAAACATGAAGAAACAGTGAGGAATGAAACCCTCTCAAGCCTTGTTTCCTAGAGTGCTTCATGCTGTAGCCCCCAGGCAGAGGGTGTACTCACAGGGTAGCAGAGGACCAGCTGTCCAAGTGCAGCCACGGTGGCCAGTGCTCCAGGACTTTAACTAGGGTGCACCCTAGCAGGGAAAGCTTTGACTTAAAAGCCTCTGTTGTAATCTCAGCACTTTGGGAGGCTAAGATGGGAGAATTGCTTGAGGCCAGGAGTTTGAGACCGGCCTGGGGAACACAGCAAGATCCCATCTCTTAAAAGTTAGCATGGTGGTTCATGCCTATAACCCAGGTACTTGGGAGGATGAGGCAAGAGGACTACTAGAGCCCAGGAGTTAGAGGCTGCAGTGAGCTATGATCCTCCCCCATCCCCGCCACTGCAGTTCAACGTGGGCAACAGAGCAGGACCTTGTCTCTTAGATAGATAGATAGATAGACAGATGCAAGCCTCTGCTGATTTCATGAGTACAAGAGATGCCTCCAAAGATACAGGGAATACACACACAGAAAAACAGATCCCTAGGCAGGAGTGGGCAAGTGAATATGGTCAGCATGCCCATTCTGGAGCAGTGCCCTGGCAGGTGCAGTCCTCACCTGGGAATAGCTTTTCCACTGGTGGTGGAGGTGGAACTAGCCCCTCTCCTGTGTTACAAGCTTTGAGACTAGGACAATGCATTAGAGGGATAGGCCCATGGCTCAGGGTATGGGATGAAGCTGAGTCTGTAATAGAGGGAGTCAATTCCACCAACACCAGCCCCAATAACACTGGGTTGTGCATGACAATGTTTTGTTTTATCTTCCTTGATGACAAATGTAGTGTACACGCTCCTTGCAGAAAACTCTGAAAGGCCCAAAATAGAAAGGTAAAAGTCACGTTCACCCAGATGCATTTTATTTTATTTTTTTGAGATGGAGTTTCGCTCTTGTTGCCCAAGGCTGGAGTACAGTGGTGTGATCTTGGCTCACTACAACCTCCGCCTCCCTGGTTCAGGCAATTCTCCTGCCTCAGTCTTCTGAGCAGCTGGGATTACAAGCACCCACGATCAAGCCTGGCTAGCTTTTTATATTTTTAGTAGAGATGGGGTTTCATCACGTTGGCCAGACTGGTTTGGAACTCCTGACCTCAGGTGATCCACCCGCCTTGGCCTCCCAAAGTGCTGAGATTACAGGTGTGAGCCACCATGCCCGGCCCCAGATAGCATTTTAAACTTATTTTAAAAGATAGTAACTTAATATATTTAATAACTATTTGTATATATAAACCAACTCTACAAAACATCACCACCACAAGATCATGCTGTAAATACAATTTTGCATGTTCCTTGTCCCCATGTCTTAAAATAATATTTCATGGCAAAAAATGATATACAATTATATATATAATATGACCCTAGCTTAATAAAAATTTTATAGCAACAGATTGTTTGGAAGGAAATAGCAATAACATCAGTTGGAAGAAAACAGTAATAACATTGGTGGTAAATATATCAAAGAAGTATGGGTGATTTCTCTTTCTTTCTTTTTTTTTGAGACAGAGTTTCAAAAAAGAGTTTCACTCTTGTTACCCAGGCTGGAGTGCAATGGTGCGATCTTGGCTCACCACAACCTCCACCTCCTGGGTTCAAGCAATTCTCCTGCCTCAGCCTCCCGAGTAGCTAGGACTACAGGCATGCGCCACCATGCCCAGCTAATTTTTGTATTTTTAGTAGAGTCAGGGTTTCACTTTGTTGACCAGGATGGTCTCGATCTCTTGACCTCATGATCCTCCCGCCTCAGCCTCCCAAAGTGCTGGGATTATAGGCGTAAGCCACTGCGCCCGGCCGATTTCTCTTTCTTTCTTTTTCTATGACAGAGTCTCAGTCTGTCATCTAGGCTGGAGAGCAGTGGTGAGATCTTGGCTCACTGCAAACTCTGCCTCCTGGGTTTAAGTGATTCTCGTGTCTCAGCCTCCCGAGTAGCTGGGACTACAGGCGTGAGCCACCACACCTGGCTAATTTTTGTATTTTTAGTAGAGACGGGGTTTCACCGTGTTGGCCAGGCTGGTCCCAAACTCCTGACTTCAGGTGATCCACCCGCCTCAGCCTCCCAAAGCGCTGGGATTACAGCGTAAGATGCTGCGCCTGGCCTTCTCTTTCTCTTTTCAAACCTATGTCATAGATTTTCTACATGGGATATTTTATTACTTTTTGAATTTGAAAAAATATTTTAAAATACCACTTTTTTATTCGGTGAGATCAGTTTAAGATTTTTCTTTGGCCGGGCACAGTGGCTCACGCCTGTAATTCCAGCACTCTGGGAGGCCGAGGCAGGTGGATCACCTGAGCTCAGGAGTTGAAGACCAGCCTGGTCAACATGGTGAAACCTCATCTCTACTAAATATACAAAAATTAGCTGGGCGTGGTGGCAGGTGCCTGTTGTCCCAGTTAGTCAGGAGGCTGAGGCAGGAGAATCGCTTGAACCCGGGAAGGGGAGGTTGCAGTGAGCTGAGATCGCGCCATTGCACTCCAGTCGAGGTAAAAGAGCAAAACTCCATCTCAAAAAAAAAAAGATTTTTCTTTTAGTTTCTTTTCATCATTTCATTTTCTTCTCCATTTAACTTTCAAACCTATAGGTAATTTATTTGTGTTTACTGTGAAGAAACATTATTTTAAAAAAATAACATGATCAACTTTCTAAACCCAATTTGTTGAATCCCTTCCCTGTTGGTTTGTGAGTTTTCTTTCAAGACATATTATACCAGGGACTGTTATAAAAACCATTCACTTCCGAGCTACTCGAAGTGTCTGTTTGCCATAAGGTAAAGAACATGGGCCAGAATGTAAATCAACACACCGCCGCTTTCACTGAGAGGGGAAAAGAATGGTAGCCCAACTCCACCGTGTCTTCGGTGACACAGCTGACTTAGGAGCTAGCACAAGTCCCTTATCTTGTCGTGGACTGGAGCAGAGGGTTCCACTGACTGCTCTGACCCGCACTGCCCATCAGTCCATTCTCTCTGTGGACCTGTCCTGGTTCTTGTGCCAGTGCCATAGCTTTATTTATTGCAGCTTTCCATTTTCACCACCTGGCACTCTGTGTTGCTAGTCAGCCTGAGGGAAGTGAAGACTCCTTAGGAGCTGAGGATCATGTGGTACGAAATACAGATTCCTGCTGCCCAGCTGGCTCCTGGGGCCTGGGGCTTTTGAGCTTACTAATGAATCTATTTTGTGTCTAACAGATGTGTCTTTTGGCAGAAGGGGAAAGGAGATTCCTGCTTGCTCCTCAGATGGAATCCTATTAAAACTCACATCTGAATATGAGACGGAGGTCACAGAAGAGGGATCATCACTTCTTTATTCTAGTGGGCTGGGCCTGTGTGGCTTGTCTTGTGACCCAGCTGCAGCGGGAAGATTTCCAAAACCTCCGTATGGCAGTTGTACAGGATGCCTGGGAGATGAAAAGACCTTGGACACAAATGTTCTGGGCAGAAGCTCCTACAAATTCCACTTTTAAAAAAACGAGGAAGCCCAGCCTTCCTGGAGCAGTCTGGATGCTTATTTATAGTGGCCTGGACCCCCGCCAGCATTTCCATATAGATGGGAGCGGGGCCATCCTGTTCAGCAGTGAGGAACAGAAACTCAGGACCCTGGTTTTTATGTAGTGTTTTTGCCTCCCCGCTCATTTTAGGGAAGTTAAAATACCTAACACTTGTATGGAAAATACAATGGTTCCTTCACACGGCAATAGCAAGGGGACAGGTCAGGTGGAGAGCTGGCCTTCGGGATACACATGGGGAAAGTCTAAACACAGACTGGAAAGTAGCAAGGCCCTGGCAGACACCTGACAAGGCCGGCTGGAGCCCACAGCCCACCCGCTTCCTTCCCCTCCTCTGGGAGAGCTGCTGTTGCAGATTTTCCCTCGGAATAACCGAAACAAGCCTCTCTCCTACTGAGAGGTGGTGAGGTCGCTATGTCGCCACAGCACCCCAGAGTGATCATGGCTTCTGTGGATGGCAGCCCTCCCCTGGTGGCCATCTTCAGGCCTGCCTCCACCTCATCTCTCCACCCCTGCACTCAAAGACACACCAGGAGGGAAGACTTGGGGACTCTGCAGCGCCTGAACCCCCTACTGTGCCTTGTCCAGCCTTGGCAATTCCAAGGAAGTGAACAGGAAGTGAGGCCACTTTGCTTTATCCTTTACCCAGAGAAATAATTTCATTGACATTATTTTGAAATAGCGACATCTACACAGCACACACATTCATGTATTAAAAACTATCAGAGCATCAATGGGTATCTTGTTCTCCCTTGTAATTATCACGCATACGTCTACACAATTTTTACATTTTGAATTTTGTTGAAGTTAATGAGTACAGCATATAGAGAGCAAAACATAATAGCTACATTTCACAGCCACTTTATATAAAAAGCTACAAGGAAAGTCATCCCAAATTGTCTGATGAAGCAAAATAGATTTGTAGACTGAGACCTCAAGAGGGAGAGTTCCTTCAGAATCCCTAAGGGAGATAAAGGTTCTCCTGGCTGTGCTCTCAAAATTAGGGTGCTGATGGAATCCTTGCACATCACAGATTAGACACCAGAGACAAATATCAAGAAGGAAAAGTCACCCCAGAACTGAAAAAATGGCCAGAGAAACAGAAATGCAAAGGAGATCTTACTACCATATTTTAAACAAGTTGTATTTTGGACAAAGGACTAATCTCAAAGAGATACACAAAGACACACACACACACACACACACACACACACACACACACACACACAGCAAAAGAAGGACCATCACCCATATGCCCATCACAACATTCACTGGTTGAGACACCCTATATCTGTCAGAAAAGAATGCGATAGTGTTGATACAGAACTACTCTAAAGCATAGTAAGAGCAAAAATGTTTGTACAGGATGTTAACATCTGTATAAAGGAACACATGCCACATCTATCCATCACATTCTTCAGTCAGATTAACATTGGTGACAGGTTCTCTGGGCAGCAACTGAGTGACAGCCTAGGACACACTCTCTTGAAATGTTGAATGTTTTACAAAACATATATAGACATGCTCTTCGATTTAAAAATTAGGTTTCGTTTTGCTTTAAGCAGCCCAGAGAGGCACACTGGAAATTGGACAGATTGTCTGCAGTTGGTTGGAGGCACTTTTCTTCAGAAGTTGGGCAGGTATAGAAGTGAGTTCACTCTCTGGGAGCAGTGCTTGAGGGTACACCAGGTCTCCAAGTGCTCCTGCAGAAACACTCGATGTGCTCTGCCACACGCCGGAGAAATGCCTGCCTCAGACACCAGAGAGATGAATGCTTGGATCTGGTTAGGTGTGTGTGTATGTGTGGTTGTTAAAATCTTCTTCGGGCCAGGTGTGGTGGCTCATACCTATAATCCCAGCACTTTGAGAGAATGAGGCAGAAGGATCGCTTAAGCCTGGGAGTTACAAGACTAGCTTAGGCCCTTGTCTCTACAAAAAATAAAAAATTAGCCAGATGTGGTGGTGCATGCCTATGTCCCAGCTCCTCAGGAGGCTGAGGCGGGAGGATCACCTGAGCCTGAGCGGTCAAGGCTGCAGTGAGCTGTGATCATGCCACTGCACTCAGCCTGGGCAACAGAGTGAGACCCTGTCTCAAAAAACAAATAAAAATAAACAATTAAATAAAACCTTCAATTGGAAATAAATTTCTTCCTCCCTTCCTTCCTCTCATGGTCTGTACTATTTTCTAGAATTAGAATCTCAACACTCAAGACTTAGAGGAGTTCAGAAAGGCAATTAAAAAAATCCTTGGCCGGGCGCGGTGGCTCAAGCCTGTAATCCCAGCACTTTGGGAGGCCGAGGGGGGTGGATCACGAGCTCAAGAGATCGAGACCATCCTGGTCAACATGGTGAAACCTCGTCTGTACTAAAAATACCAAAAAAAAAAAATTAGCTGGGCATGGTGATGCGTGCCTGTAATCCCAGCTACTCAGGAGGCTGAGGCAGGAGAATTGCCTGAACCCAGGAGGTGGAGGTTGCGGTGAGCGGAGATCACGCCATTCCACTACAGCCTGGGTAACAAGAGCGAAACTCCGTCTCAAAAAAAAAAAAAAAAAAATCCTTTATTCTGCAGTAATTATAGATTTCACAGGAAGTTACAAAAAAATGTTCAGGAGGCCCTGTGTACCCTTCACCCAGCCTCCCCCAGTGGTCCCATCTGGCACGACTACATCACAATATCAAAACAAGGAAGTTGACTAAATGCAATCCACAGAGCTTACTTGGATTCCATCAGTTTAATAACGCGCGCGCGCGCGCGTGTGTGTGTGTGTAGCTTAGTGTAACCATGTGTAGTTTCATGTAACCACCACCAGTTAACATCATCAAGAGCCAGAAGAGTTCCATCACCACAAGGCTCCGTAGCGACACCCTTTTATGGCAAGACCCCCAACCCCTAACCTCTGACAACCATGACTATGTTCTCTATCTCTCTAATTTTGTTATCTCAAGACTGTTATATAAATGAAATAATATGGTAGACTGCCTTTACAGATTAGCTCTTTCAATCAGCATATTCCCCTAAGATCCATCCAAGCTGTTGCCTGTTGGGTCATTTTTGAGGATGGTGAAATTGTATCTCCAATACGAGAACCACCAAGGAGCTTGCTGTTTGGTGATTTTCTTTCTTTCTGAGACAGAGTCTCACCCTTGCCCACGCTGGAGTGCAGTGGCAGAATCTCAGCTCACTGCAACCTCTGCCACCCAGGCTTAAGCGATTCTCCTGCCTCAGCCCCTCCTGAGTAGCTGGGATTATAGGCATGTGCCACCACACCAGGCAAATTTGTGTATGTTTAGTAGAGATGGGCTTTTACCATGCTGCCCAGGTTGGTCTCCTGACCTCAGGTAATCTGCCCATCTCAGCCTTCCAAAGTGCTGGGATGGCAGGAGTAGGCCAGAGTGCCTGTTTGATGATTTTCTGCTCTTTTACTGTTCACCAACAAAGGAAACCTTGAGCCCTTTGTCTGGAAACAGTATCAATGGCTCCAAATACTCAAAATTTCCCTAGGCAAGCAGCTAACACCCTCATCTAGATGGGACAGTATTACAGTAAACAAAAGATAACTTTGTAAATTCAGATGTGGAGTCTTTAGCTTCTCAGATCCGAAGCTTCAGGAAGGAAAAAAAGATTTCCTCATCCTGTTCGCAAACTGCCAAAAAGCTAGGTCTATTTCTTATAAAAGGTCTCCGTTTACTCTTTAAGCAATTGATAGAGGACTGTTAGGCTCTAAGTACTCTGGGCGTCTCTAAAATGTTTCCTTTTTATCCAGGCCAATAATGGCCATCACGCCAAGAGGACTTCAAATCTTCCTTGGGAGATAGATCTCAATTCTGCTGCTCTTTGGGGAGAATTTCTCCTTTGAAAATCAGCCTCTCAGGGGAACTCTGGGAATGGTTATTTCTGAACATGCCACCTTGGTGGACCTATCCTCTTTAGCCATTCTGGAGTTATCTTTCTAAGATGCAGGAATAAAAGCAAAAGGTATATGAAAGGTAAGTTGTTTAGAAAAAATGAAATATGCATAAAAACTGTTCCAGATCCTTGGGATAGGAATGAGCTGACAGTGTGAGAACACGATAATGAGGCCCTGTCACAATGTAACACTTCTGTTTGCAAAGGACTTTTGACATCCTGTTATATTAAGCCTCCTCACATGCTGGGAGAGGCAGGAAGCATCATGCCCCCATTCTTTCCTGGGAGCACCTTATACCCATGAGTAATGACCAGGCTGACATTCCTGGTGCATACTCCTCACTTGCCCGGGCTATGTCCCCAGCTGTATATCAGCTGTGTATCATTCAGAAAAAATGATACACATCTCATGGGGGAGAGCAGGAGACATAGGTTTCCCATTGCTTCTTTGAATTAAAAAAAAAAAAAAAAATTAGTTGCTACAGATCTGTAAAGCTTCAGGGAGGACTGCCACTTCTGAAATAAACACAATGCCAACTGCTCTCTCCCACTTTCCTACAAATGCCTAGAACACCGCCTGACACATAGGACATGCTCAATACATGTTTATGGAATGACTGCATGAAACACTGTAGCAAAAGAAAGATTCAATCTAGATCCACTCTTTATTATAAAACTGATCACAAAAGCCCCAGTGGGGTGATATGTAGAAAAATCACGGTGCAAAGTTTGAAATGGGCTAGTTTCTACCACACTGTTTTAGTACATGTCCTGTTGGAGACCTGGTCACAGAAATGAAGACAGGCTGACAGAGGCAACACCACAGTGTACGCTGTACCAGGAGACCTGCCGGGGAGAGGAAGGACCCTAAAGAGAGTGGGTCCTCTCACCCCTGTATTCTAGACGCAGAGACCAGAGGGACATGCAGGAGGGAGTTTCTGAAGATCCCATTTACATTAGTCCTTCCTGGGAGAAACGAAATGAAGGAGGCAGACAGATAATGTGGGCCAAAGGAGGAAGATGAAAGGGAGAAATGAATATTCTAGGATGAGAGTGGGTGAGTTTACTACAAATTGGATCAGTGTTGTGTTACAGCAAAGACTAGGAAAGAACAGCAGCAGGTCACTTAAAAGACTTAATGTCACCACCAAAGGTAAATGGAAGAGCCATGTTTCCTGCTTAAGAAGATAATAAAAGGCTGCAAAATGTGATATGTGATATGATATGAGATGTGATATATGATATGATATGTGATATATGATATATGATATGATATGGCTGCAGCCTGTCAGGGCCTAACGCCACCGTCCCTTAAGGATGTTCTGTCTATTCAGCAAGGAACAAGTGAAGATCTTATCCTGAAGTCTGTTCTAACACAGTAAAAAGTGGTGGCCAGGCGGATCACCTGAGGTCAGGAGTTTGAGACCAGTGTGGCCAACATGGTGAAACTTCATCTCTATAAAAATTAGCCAGGCATGGTGGCAGTGCCTGTAATCCCAACTACTCAGGAGGCTGAGGCACAAGAATCACTTGAACCTGGGAGGCGGAGGTTGTAGTGAGCTAAGATGGTGCCACAGAACTCCAGCCTGGGCAACAGAGTGTGACTCTGTTTAAAAAAAAAAAAAAAAAAAAAACAAGACAGAGGCAAATCATTCCCTCTGTGAAGTCAGTGAAACCCTCTTTCACTAACCTGACAAGGCATATTGAGAAAAAGCTGGTCTTAGTAAAATAACTACAAAATTCTATATAAACCCCAGCAAATAGATTTTCTTCTAAACAGAATTCAACCATGCTATGGTCAATATTAATTTATCTGAGGATATCTCAATATTAGGCAATCAATTAACTGAGCATAAATCATATCAAAAGGGCAAAGGAGAAAATTAAAAGCAAATCATACATCATCAAAACAACTGAACAATAGGCATTAAGTAAAATATAACTCCCATTCCTAATATGAGTGCTGGTAAACAAAAACAGAAGGCTGCTTCCTTATCGTGATAGAGACTATCCATCCTAAACCAACAGCCAATGTCAAATTTAACTGGGAAGTGTCTCTTCCATTTTTATCTGGAAGTCAGATCTGATTGCCTGTAGCCAGCATTCTTTAACATTGCACAGGGTTTTCTAAAAAGTATAAAAAAGAAAATAATCAGACACCAGGGTATAACTATAAGAAAAAGAAAACATCCTTATTTGCCGATCACAGAATCCTAGAAAATCCAAGAGGATTTTACCTGTTAAAGTAAGAGAGGTCAGTAGGGAATCAGAATAGAAAATAAATAAGCAAATACATTTACAAAAAATTATATGTCATTGGAAGAAGTTCTGGAGATCTACTGTGCATACTGATGATTGGTTAATAGCAATGCATTGTTTAGTTGAAAATTGCTAAGAGAGTAGATTTTAAACATTCCCATCACAAAAACTGGTATGTGAGGTGATAGATATGCTAATTACCTTGGTTTAATCATTCCACAATGTGTACATACATCAAAACATCACATTGTACACCATAAACATGTACAATATTTATTTCTCTATTACATCTTTTTAAAAGGACAGTAGGCAGGGTGCAGTAGCTCATGCCTGTAATCCCAGCACTTTGGGAGGCCAAAGAGGGAAGATTGCTTGAACCCAGGAGCTCAGGACCAGACTGGGCAACACAGTGAGATCCTGTCTCTTAAAAAAAAAAATACAAAAATTAGCCAGGTGTGGTGGCAGCTACAGTCCCAGCTACTTGGGAGGCTGAGGCAGGAGGTTCACTTGAGCCCAGGAGGTCAAGGCTGCAATAAGCCCAGATTGTGTCACTTCACTCCAGCCTGGGCAACAGAGTGAGACCCCATCTCAAAAAATAAAAATAAATTTAAAAACTTAAAAAGATTAAAAGAACCAATTATACTAAGAAAATCATGAGTTATTTCCCTCACATATTCCAGAGGATTCAAGTTACTTGGACCAGTCTATTAGATTGATAGATTAAATTCTTTCTTATAGTTTTTTTTTTTTTAATCAGTCTACATATATTTTTCTTAACTGATCAAATTTCCATGGTATTAGCCTTTATTTGACCCCATTAGGAAGACTATTAACTCATTATAAATCTTAATTAAAATAAAACAAATGTTGGTGTCAATGTGATTTTACAAGAAAAAATATGCCAGCCATGATGAGTCAGAAAACAGAGCAGAAAAAGATTCTAGTCACAAGAACACAAAAGAAAAGAAAGGCAAACACCTGAAACAGACCATGCATGTACCGGGATGAAAGTCTGGATGAGGGAAAGATGTGAAACCTTTCTCAATTAGTTCTAAGTTTAACCAAATTTCAGCTGAAATGTCATGGTTTCGCTGAGAAAAACAAACAGGTGGGAAGAGGTAAAATAATCATAAGAAAAGAAATGAAGAAAGGCTAGTCTGCCGGGTGTTAAAACTGTCTGTAAAAATTGAATAGTGAAATCAGTGAAGCACAATGTCAATTCAAAAACAGATCCTAGAGTGAAAGCTGGAATAACTTTTCATGAAAAAAATTTGTCAATATATAATCAAGAGTCTTAAATAGATTCATATCTTTTCTACTTCAAGGAAGTAATTTGAAGTGAGAACAAGATTTATGCACAGAATTGTCCCCGGTGGGTTGTTTATGGGAATGAAATGTTAGACACATTAAGTCATAGCACACATGGACAATTAATGCAGTAGTTTTAAAAGTTTGTAAGTTAAAAAAAAAACCAAATATCGTATTTTTAAAAATCATATGGTTAAACTGGATTTTTTGCTAACCCGAGAAACCAACCTAGGTCCAGTGTAAATTAGCAAAGATGGTCAAACTGTTGTTGCTCTGTGTTCTGACTGGCTCTCTTAAGTCTCCATACAGGATGCACGAGGCCTCTGATGCTGACATCACCACCACAGCCTGGTGCTTGAGCTCCTCTAAGACATAGTGCCTTGCTGTGGGCCCAGGTGTATGGGCCCCTGTTATCCATCCTCACAGTTGCAAAGGTGTGAGCACTCGGGATTTCAAAGACATGGGATGGGTCCAGGTTGGGCTACTCCAGTTTGCAGAGTCAATTTATCACAAAGGGACTGAAAAGTCTAAATATAATATCTGGAATCATAACAGTTGCTCATGTTTCTGTTCAAGCATGTTAACAGAAGACCCAGAGAATTTCTGGAACTTGATTTGAGAATGTGCATCAAAAGCCTTAATTGTCTGTATCTCTTCTGACCAAGCAACTGCACTTAGTTACGTGTTCTAAGGAAATAATTTTGCACGTAAACAAAACATTAGCTAACTCAGCTTCAAAAAAAAATAATGCATAACTATAAACAGTCTGAATGTCCAACAATAGGGAGTGCGTAAATTCAAACAATGGAAAACTGTATGACCACCGAAAATGATGTAGTAGGCCGGGCGTGGTGTCTCACACCTGTAATCCTAGCACTTTGGGAGGCCGAGGCAGGTGGATTCCCCTGAGGTCAGAAGTTTGAGGCCAGCCTGGCCAACATGGTGAAACCCTGTCTCCACTAAAAATACAAAAATTAGCCAGGCATGGTGGCACGTGCCTGTAATTCCAGCTACTCAGGAGGCTGAGGCGGGAGAATCACTTGAACCTGGGAGGGGAAGCTGCAGGGAGCCAAGATGGTGCCAGTGCACTCCAGCCTGGGCGACAGAGTAAGACTCCGTGCCCTTCTTCCCCCACCCCAAAAAAGAAAAAATGATGTTGTAGAAAAGTATTTAATGACCCATAAATAAATATGTTCATGGAATATTTGAGTAAATCAGGTTATAAGATGACCTCTAGGTTAACAATAAAACAAGTCATCAATAAAAAGGAATGAACTGCTATAAACAAAACATGCATTGACCTCAAAAGCATTATGCTAAATGAAAGAAAACAGAAATGACTACACATTACATGATTTCATTTATGTAATATTTCTGGAAAAGGCAAAACTACAGAGACAGAAAGCAGATTAGTCATGCTGGGGATTGGAGTGGGTGTGGGACTGACTAATAGCATGAGGAACCTTTCCTCAGTAATGGAAATCCAGTTCTAACACTGGATTACAGTGATGGTTGCACATGTATATAAATTTACTTAAATCGTTGAGAGTATATTTAAAATGGGTAAATTCTAGGGTATTTAAATTTTATCTTATAAAGAGACATGACAATTACAACACAGATAAGTGGACACAAAATACAACAAAGATAGGTAAGTAAACACAGTCATTATACTTTTTCTATTTTTTGTGAGACAGGCTCTTGCTCTGCCCACCCAGGCTGGAGTACAGTGGCATGAGCATGGCTCACTGCCTTGAACTCCTGGGCTCAAGTGATCTTCCCACCTCAGCCTCCTGAGTAGCTGAGCCTACAGACACATGCCACCATACCAGACGATTTAAACATTTTTTTGTAGAGATGGGGTCTCTCTATGTTGCCCAGGCTGGTCTTGAATTCCTGGGCTCAAGTGATCCTCCTGCCTGGGCCTCCCAAAGTGCTGGGATTACAGGTGTGAACCACCACACCCAGCTGGATATAATCATTGATTTGCACTAAGATGCAAACACTGGCTGTTTATTTCTAGAGGGTGACGGTAAGGGAACTTCTTTTTCAGTCCTTGTCATTTGGGAACTGGTCTCACAATTATAGCTCGGCCTCAGTGTTATAAGAAATTCACCAGTTGTGCATAGCTAGGCCACATTATTCTCCTATTCAACAGAAATGATCTCACTGAACACCAACGTCAGACAAAGTCACACTGAAACCACCATAAAAGGAGACCAAAAAAATACCATGTCATAATTTTGTCTAAGCACAGACAAAAACATGGTGACTGTGAAACACACACAGTATCAAACATCCCCTTCTCTAGGCAAATACGGGTGATTGCTATTTCTTTACTAATTACAACTTTATCTTTGCTCAGGGATACCTCCTTAGAGATAACGTTTCTTAAGATACCTAATCATAAAACTGTCCCCACTTTCTGACAGTACTCAATCTAGAGCAAATCTTCACTTCCTGAGACCCTTCCCAAATTATTCAACCAAAGCCCAAATTCATTATATAACAGGTCCTTCCTAACACCCTCTTACAGAGATGCCCCATGTCTTGCCATGGTAATAAATCCAAATTGTTATCGGAAGGTGTGCTCCTGGTGGTCTCTGGCTCGAGGACGCTGATAGAATTGCAGGTTCATGGAATTTCAACTGAGACCCTCACTGCTTTTGACTGGAGCCCTTGACTCAGAAACAGTGCATGCATCTGAGACCCCCTTGTGCCTCTACCCGGATGAGGTGCCACTCACCCTTGGCTGGGAACTAAGTTCATGCTGAATTGAACTCCAGGATTTCCCTGAAGCTTTTGGTGTTGCATTTATCTTATTTTCTTAGGAATAGGTCCCACTTCGGACATTTGGTTTTCCGATCAGATTCTACTGTTCTTTGGTGAAACTGTTTTCTAGCAACTAACACCTGCTGGCCTAATGACCTGTCAATCTATCTGCTTGTGGACTATCTTGAATATTGTTTGTCTATTGGGAGAGGACAGTAATAAGTCCCATAAGTTTGTCCTTAAGCTGGCACTAGGGGCGGAGTGGTCAGTAGTTTACTTTTTGGAGACACACTGTGCGCCGAGTCACCATTGCAAAACTCTACAATGACTTCTTCCTCAGTCTTGTTATTGTGTTCCTTGTGCTTTTTCGTTTTGTCCACCCATAATCAGGAGGCTTTGTCTGATTCCTGATCATTGATGGCTTGACTCTGATGAAGCACCAAGACCCCAAATTCCACAAGCACCAACCCAGGGATGTGCTGCAGCTCTCGTGGGGCCTTGGCCCTTTCAGTCTAAAACTGTGCCTCCTCTGGCACAAGCACAGGCGTTCTTTATGTTTTCTACTTAGAGTGCTAAGTCCTGTGACCGTATCTTTTTAAGCGCCACAAATTTCCAAAGACAATTTGGAACGACAGCGATCACTCTGGGGAACTTCTGATATGAACAAAATTGTTCATTTGAGAGCTTCCTTTGGACAAAAAGGATGAAACGATTCTAACTATCCAATGGTATGCTTTCTCTAATTGGTATAATGAGGTTTCTAAACACAATTGAGATGCAAAAATCACCTCCCTTAAAGATTCAAAATGTGAGAAACTTCAAAATCTCCCTTGTAGATCCACTGAAAACGCATTCCAGTTCTCCCTATCTCTCCTCACCTCCTTTGTCTTTATGCTTAAAACCTTGCTTAACTCATTAGGTCCTTATAATCGCCTTCTCCTCCTCCTTCCTGCTCTACTCCTCTTTCCACTCGTACTTTAAACTAGTTGCACACTACTTCATTGTCACTTAAAATTGCAACTCCTATGAAAGAGGCACCCAACACTGACTGGTAGGCAGTATTTAAACCAGGGTTGTGTTTAGCGCTGCATGCCATTATTAAGGACTCCTCAAATTCCAGAGTAGAAAGACAGAAATTCATTACAGAATTCAGACTTATCTTGGGTACACTCAACTCAGGCCTCTCTGACCTTTTCCAATGAAGCCACCTGTCGGAGGGGGCCAGGAGTTACAAAAGCTTGGTTAAAAAAGGGTAACTAAAAGGGTAACTGGAAAGACCCACAAGATGATTTAAGACACAATGAAATACACTGCACTCAATCGAGATGTCTTAAAGCACACAAAGTAGGGCAGGATCTTCTGGGAGCTACACCACATCTCCTTCCTGCTAAAGCAAACTGGACCTTGATTCAGTCTTGCAAGCAGCAGAGAATGAATCCAAAGGAAACTTCAGAGTCAGACCCACCCAAATCCTTACCCAGTTTTTAGGGTTAGTTCCTGATGTGGACATGTCCAAACCCCTTTCTACTTTTTTGGTTGATACTTAAAATCAGAAATTATAGATATGGTACATAAACAAAAAACTGGCTGGCAAATCAGCCCACTGCATGAACGACAATATTTGTCTGGAACAGTTTAATTTTAAAGTGACTTTAGATAACAAAAAGGATAAAAATCCAAACTAAGTCCATGGGTTTACGATGAACGCAAATTCAACAGATCCTCCCTTCCTTAAGGGATGAAAAACACTTCCTTTTGACAGAGACACTTACACTGTAAAAAACGGGACCTTGGAACAGTAACAGTCTCATTTTAGCTAAAAAGAAAAAGGAACCACTGCTCCTCCTGAGGAATTAAGAAGCAACTCTGAGGGAGACGGTAGTGCCCGATTCCCTCAAATCAACAAGGAGCACTACATTTTAAAGTAGAAGGCAATAAACAAGGCTTTGTGAGAGACGCAGGCACTACTCTGTCAACTCCAAATCCTACTGTAATTTCTACCCATCTGCTGCAGGCATAAAGCTGCTTGTGTGGTGGGAATTTCAAATCCTCCTCAAATTCTTCTTATTACTCAGCTTACACTGAGACTCAGGGTTTGCTCAACTGATCAACATGCATTTCTTCTCTGTGACACCACATCAGTAAATTTAATTAGGAGAGATTTTTTTTTTTTTTTTTAGAAGAAATCTTTTATGTAAATGGAACTGCCAAATCACATGCATTTCAGATGACCTGTTTCTAGAAACATCTGAAGACTTTCCCATGCATGTTCCTTCAGGAGCTCAATTACATGTCATTTTGCCTCTCCCTATGTGCTTGGCCTAATCTGATGATTATGTGAAGTCTGGTTTTGTCCAGGCTAACAGTTCCAATGATGTGGAGAGAGTTCCAGGGGCTAAAATTCAAATAGCCAGTCAGGCCTGCTTTGATGCCTAGTTTAGGAATAATTGGTGAAGACTGCTGAATTACAGTGTAAGTAAGTACATTTTAGACGCATAACTTAATTTCCAACTGTAAAGTGGTGGTAAACATGAGTTTCTATCTGAAAAAGATCATGCAGGTCATAAAAAGTGGATACTGGGGGGCTGAGTCACGAGAAGGGATTAAAGTGGAAACATTAACACCCACATTAGTCTGGGCACATTATTCAAAGCAGGGAAGTGTCTTTCCTTTCGGTAGGGGTGACCATGTGGATGAAGCACCACCATTCAGAGTACAGGACAGAGAGGTCACTGAGTAGAGATCCCAAATGTCTGACCCTATGTCTGAGGACATCTGAGTCCCAAACAACGTTCAAAAAGAGGCCTGGGCAAATTCGAGTTAGTAGTAACTTGTCAAACAAGGACTCTGCTACGTACCTGCCCAGATCTCTGAGGTTATATGAGGGGCCATTGGAGCAGCCATCACCATCAGGGCACATAGAGCATCCTCAAATTCGGGGCTATGGAGAAGGACTCTCTGAGAGGCTTGCTAAGGAAGTGAAAAAAAACAATGTAAGAAGACTAAGGTGTAAAAATAAGCAGGGGTGAGGAAGACCATTAAGGTATCTGAAGTCCAGGGACACATGCTGGTAGGAAGAAACCCCCTTTGCCATTCACCATCCATTTCTGCTTGGGACAAAGAACTTCCCCTACTTAATGATAGCACTAAGATAAACTACAGCAAGCCAGATTTGGCAGTTCATGCCTATACTCTAGTACTTTGGGAGGCCAAGGCAGGAGGATCACTTGAGCTCAAGAATTTGAGACCAGCCTGGGCACAATAGCAAGACCTCACCTCTATGAAAACATTTTTTAAAAAAGAAAAATTAGCCAGGTATAGTTGTGCGCACCTATAGTCCTAGCTACTCGGGAGGCTGAAGTGGAAGGATCACTTGAGCCCAGGAGGTCAAGGTTGTGGTGAGCTATGATTGCGCCACTGCACTGAAGCTTGGGCAACAGTGGGACCCTGTCTTAAAACAAAAACAAAACAAAACAAAACAAAACAAAAACACGCTACAGCAGCAGCAATAATGAATACATTACTAACCGGTGTTTTTACTATGCCCTCATCTGATGTTAACTTATTTAGTCCTCATTACTCTTCAAGGGTGGCATTCTTACCCCAATGGATAGATGAAGCAGCTAAATGTCAGTGAGGAAGGGAGGCTGAGCCCGGGCACACCGTAACCAAACTCTTAACCACTCTGCTAGGTTTCATCTTGCTGCAGGTCCACAGAGAAATGCACAGAGACCTGCTCAAAGGTATTAAACAGTGAAGCATCCTGGGCAGGAGGGAGCTCTACCCTACTCAGGGACCCCTATTCTTTTAAACACCTTTGGCCAATTCCAGCAAACATGACTGTGTTTAGCTCTGCGTGTTATTATTAAGGACTTCCCAAATTCCAGAATGGAATAAAAGTAAAGCAGTTTCTTGCTTTACTTTTTCTGATTAAAAAACTAACACACACCCCCCCACAGAAAATACAGGAAACAAAAAAACTGCTCATAATTATACAACCTAGAAACAAAGGTATATTTTATTCTTGTCTCCAAAAATGCAAAAATGTGTATGTAGATGCTTTCATGTAACATTTTCAGGATTGGGATTCTTACCATATGAACACTTAAAAATTTTTATTTTTAATTGTTATTTTTAAAATATACAGATGGCATGTCTCACTATGTTGCTCAGGCTGGTCTCGAACTCCTGGGCTCAAGCCATCTGCCTGCCTTGGCCTCCCAAAATGCTGGGATTACAGGTGTGAACCACTGCACCCAGTTCTCAGTTCATATGAATATTTTTGTTTTTTTTAGAGACAGATCCTCTCTCTGTTGCCCAGGCTGAAATGCAGTGGTGTGATCTCGGCTCACTGCAACCTCCACCTCCTGGTTCAAGCAATTCTCCTGCCTCAGCCTCCTGAGTAGCTGGGACTACAGGTGTGTGCCACCACACCCGGCTAATTTTTTATACTTTTAGTAGAGACAGGGTTTCACCATGATGACTAGGCTGGTCTTGAACTCCTGACCTCAAGCCATCTGTCTGCCTCAACCTCCTGAAGTGCTGGGATTACAGGTGTGAGCCACCATGCCAGGCCTTGTATCAAGTGTTTTTACTTAACATTATATCATAAACAGTTTCTGATATTAAGTATTCTTAGAAGACATGATGTTAATGGTGGTGGCACATTCTCTTCTTATTGATATGACATCAGTAATTTCACAATTCCTCCATCATAGGACATTTGGGGTTCCAAGTCTCTGTGATTATAAATTATCTGCAATGAACACTCCTGGATCAGAGGATATAACACAAACAACCTGACAGCCAGCGTGCTTCCTGGCAAGGTTATACCAACCACACCTATCACACTGGGGTGTAAAAATCTGTTTTGCCATCTTTTCAATAGCATGGAGAATAGTTATATTTTTATTTTTATGTTTTTGAGGCAGGGTCTCGCTCTGTCACCCAGGCTACAGTATAGTGGTGCCATCATAGTTCACTGCAACCTCAATTCCTGGGCTCAAGGGATCCACCTGCCTCAGCTTCCTGAGTA
This sequence comes from Saimiri boliviensis, assembly GCF_048565385.1. NCBI lineage: Eukaryota > Metazoa > Chordata > Mammalia > Primates > Cebidae > Saimiri > Saimiri boliviensis. The sequence continues at coordinate 16,112,580 of NC_133456.1, forward strand.
GCTGGGACTATAGGTACATGCCACCACACTTGGCTAATTTTTAAGTTTTTTATAGATGGGGTCTTGTTATGTTGCCAGGCTGATCTCGAACTCCTCGACCTCCCAAAGTGCTGGGATTACAGGCCTGAGCCACTGTGCCTGGCCCTGAATAGTTATGTTAAAGCATTCTCAGCAATGAATTGATAGGTTAAAAAAAAATAGCATCTTGTTTTAAATTTGCCTTTCATGACAATTAAAGAGGCAATTTTTTTTTCCTCCACAAATTTACTGGCTATTTCTATATCATTTTCTGTGAGTTATTATCCTTTCCTATGACTTGACCATTTTTTGTTATTTCATATTAAAATGCAAGAGTGCTTTATCTATTAAGGATATTAACTTTCTGTCTGACATGTTGTAATTTTTTAAAATATACTGAAAATGTCAAGTTTTATGTAGTCAAATTTGTAAATTTCTTCCATTGCTCTTTTTTATCTTTATTTTACTTTTAAAAAATTACCTTTTTCATTTTACTTATAGAGACTTTTATTTTACTTTTAGGGTCTCTCGCTCTGTTGCCCAGGATGGGTTCAAGCGATCCTCTCGCCTCAGCTTCCTGGCTGGCTATAGGCACATGCCACCACGCCTGGCTAATTATTTTATTTTCTGTGTGGCCCAGGCAGGTCTTGAACCCCTGGCCTCAAGTGATCCTCTCACCTTGGGCTTCCAAAGTGTTAAGATTACAGTCATGAGCCACTGCACCTGGCCCCCACCTGTCTTAAAGGCTTGGAGAAGCCCTCCTTTTAAAAAAGCATTTGTTAATAGCTTTAATGAATGCTTTTGTTGCCTAATAGCTAAGAATACTTGCTGATAAAACCTCTCCCTGGCAAGAAAAATGGTTGTGACACATAGCAAGAAAAGAGTCCATACTGAAAAGGCTGATTTTTGGTACTGGTGAGAACGATCCTGATCCATCCAGGTTAAACGAATATCAAATATAATAATGCTGAGGAGGTATCACAATTCATTCAGGAAATCAGATAGCGGGGGCACAAACAGCCAGAAGACGGGAGGCCTGGGTCTGGTCCCAGATTTGTCACTAATCAACTAGACATGTCATCTAACTTCCCTGGGCCTCAATGTCCTCATCTGTAAAATACTGGGGGAGAAAGGGGTTTGGACCAGAAATCTTTAAGAATCTTCCAGCAATAAAACTAGGTTGTGACTATGGAAAAATGTTTCTTTAAGACAAGCCACACTGAGGTGGTGACACAGTGGGGCTGCTCTGTCCCTCCCGGGACCCTACAGAGCCCCTTGCCATACCTCTCCCTCCCTCCTCTGCTACAGCAAAGGAGGACAGGCCACTTACCGAGAGGGCACTGCTGAATCCCATCAGCTGAGAAATTGCAGAATTCAGTGAGAAGTCCTCTGTGAAATGGGTGGTCACCTATTGATAAAGGTTCAATTATTCACTTCTTTCAAAATTCTTCTGGTTTGATTGTTTTTTGAGACAAGAGTCTCACTGTGTCACCCAAGCTGGAGTGCAGTGGCGCGATCTCAGCTCACTGCAACGCAACCTCTGCCTCCTGGGTTCAAGTGATTCTTCTGCCTCAGCCTTCCGAGTAGCTGGGACTACAGGCGCCCACCACCACGTCCAGGTAATTTTTTTTGTATTCTTAGCAGAGACGGGGTTTCACTTTGTCGGCCAGGCTGGTGTTGAACGTCTGACCTTGTGATCCACCTGCCTTGGCCTCTCAAAGTGCTGGGATTACAGGTGTGAGCTACCACGCCTGGCCTCAAAGTTCTTTTAAGCTTTCCACAGAAAGACTGAATCATCAAAATAAAAAAGGAAAATTAATTGAATGTAAATATATTTATAAATATATCCACTACCTCAAATAATTGCTATGTTTCATCTGCACGAACATTTTAAGATTCAAAGTCAACACTATTTCCACTGTTTTATCTGGGATACTGTTGATTCTTATAGTATGTGCTTAGAAAAACAGTGCTAGTGGCTGGGCACAGCACGGTGGTTCATGCCTGTAATCCCAGCACTTTGGGAGGCTGAGGCGGGTAGATTACTTGAGGTCAGGAGTTTGAGACCAGCCTGGCCAACATGGCGAAACACCGTTTCTACAAAAATACAAAAAATTAGCTGGGTGTGGTGGTGCATGCCTATAATCCCAGTTACTTGGGAGGCTGAGGCAAAAGAATCCCTTGAACCTGGGAGGCAGAGGTTGCAGTGAACTGAGATTTTGTCACTGCACTCCAGCCTGAGCAACAGAGTGAGACTCTATCTCAAAACAAAACAAAACAAAACAAAACAAAACAAAAAATAAACGAAAACAATACAATGCTAGTAACATGAATGGGAGTCAGGACCCTCTGATGGGCAAACTCCACGTAATAGAAAACAGGAGTAAAGGATGTCACTTCTGCATGGTTATGTGACTTCGCTTCACAATGATGTTTTTAGTATATGGGATAAGGTTAATGTCACATTTTGAAAGTAGAGTCAGCATAAGAACATTAACACAACTTGTCAGCTTTTTCATGTTTGTGTGCTTTTCCACTTGGACTATGGGCAAGAATACAGAAAAGTAACACATCTTTAAGGATGTCAAGAGTTTCCAACTTGTTGAAGTAACCCAATTCTATTATCTGATAAAATAGAAGAATTTGCCAAATCCAGGGAGAAAATACGTGGTATAAACCCAATCACTCAGACATCACTCAGACCCCTACATTCATGCAGGGAGCTCTGTTCCTCCACACAGAGGGGTACAGAGGACAGAAATGAAGCTGAAGAAGTGTCACAAATGAGGCCATGCTGGAGCCAGGGTCACTTCAGGTCATACAAACCAGAGAGGCAAAAGCCTGCCATGTACCAGTGTCTTCAGTATCAGAGTGCAGATGAGTGACACTGGTTAACTTTATGTCTGAATCAGCATACCATTTTTTTTTTTTTAAATCAGCTTAGGAAGAATTTGGGATATCAGATACCCATTACAATGACTTCAGATTTGCAGATAGTAACCCCCAATAACTTACACAGATATTGTGTAACAAAGTAACTGAGTGGGAAAGTCCCTGCTATGTGGGGGACTTGGATTCTAATCTCTGCTCAGTTCCTCACTGGCTGTGTGACTTTAGGCAAGATATCTGGGCCTCATCTCTGTCCCCATCTACACAATGAGGAAGCTACAGAGGACAGTCTCCTAACGCCCCTTTCTGTTAACATAACAAATATGGCGCCATCCTGGATGTCAGGGTGATCTTGGATTTGGTTCTCTGCTTGGATGTGTTAAATATGGAAACATGGAAAGTGACAGCTTCCTGAGACCCAGGATGGACAAATAAGAGACATCATCAGAGAGCCATTTCCTGAGGGCATCTCTTTCCATTAGAACGTACACATTGTGGCTGCACCTTGGTAAAGTACCCCAAACAGTAGGGTCAATCAATCCAAGCAAGAAGGACCACCATCACCAGGAAGAAAGAAGACCCACAGTGGCCCACCCCAAGGCAGGGCGGGCTGCAAAGACCACAGGCAAAGGCTCTCAAAGAGCGCTCAGTTACGGAGTTAGCCACTGGAACTGGACAATTTCTCACCTGAGAGATGACGGAGTTCTTGTACTCCCAGAGCTTCCTGGCCTCAGCTTTCTCCTTGTTACTCAGCAGCTGAGGCTGGGGAGCCTTCCCAGAAGCCCTGGCCTCAATAAACCGAGTTGTCAAGGCCCACAGCCGTTGTTGCCATCTCAGCACCCCAGGGAGAGCATCAGCTGAATTCAGAACCAGTAAATGAGAAAGCGAGAGGGCACAACATAAGGTGATTGACTTGGTATAACTAAGCAGAGAAAGTGCCTGTGAATTGATGTGACACTTCCCTGTACCCTTATGGATTCATCTGAGGGTAGGCTGAAGGATTCTCCCTGGCTTTCAGTATCTGAGAATTCAAACCAGAATCAATTCTATCTTATTTGAGTGCCCAGATCTAGAGCACTGGATGGCAGGGCCACTCAGAGTGCCACCCACAAACTGTCATGAGCTCAGAGGTTTGGTCAAGATGAGCCCTGGTGCCCTGCCACCCTGATTAAGCAAGCTTGCTGTGAGGAAAGTGCCGTGGAGCTAACACGGTGCTTGGGAGACACCGCTGACTCCTGCTGGTGCAAGCTCTCATCTAGTGGATGGCATGACTGTGCTGCAGTCACGCTGCTGTACAGTGTGAAATGCTTTGACATAATCCCTGTCCTTGTAGGTATGTGTGTTTGCCGTATTTCACACAAGCTCATCCAATCTAGCTGCTGATCTGATCTTCTGGCAAAGTTGAATGGCTTTACTTGGTGGCCCTGGGTTATGCCAGTAGCCCAATTGGGGTCAGTCCAGGGCCTTGTACTTTTTGGCCGCTGGGCTAGGCATTCTCAACCCTGAATGCACAGCAGAACCTTCTGGGAGCCTTCTTAGAAAGATTCCGGGAGCCTGTCCCCTGGGTTAGGGGTGGGAGCCAGAACCTCCATTGGTCTGTGCTTTGCAAGATCCCCAGTGATTCTGAGGCAGCTAGTTCCAGGACTGGCATCTGTGACCACTGCTCCAGACCACACTTCCCACTAGCCACAGTACATCAAAATAAACAAAAACAGTGATTTCTCAGATGACATGCATACTTCACATAAGGCTCAAGATTCCAGGCATCTGACTTCCTCTTTCCACAACAACACTTAGGGCAGATCACAAGAAGTAAAAATGAATGATTGTTGGACGGTTTATTCTAGAATAGCCAGATACCCAGGATTATTTTACTTCAGTCCTTTTAGCGCTAAACAACTCTGGAGAGACAAATCTCTCCTAAGTGAGGAGACGGAGGGTGCTGTGGATGACTAAGAGGCCACAGGTAACACCAGGCCCAGGCTCCTCCCGGGGCTTTCTGGATTGGTGAGAGAGAATGGCACTGTTCTAGAAAAAACCCGCCGGGCGCGGTGGCTCAAGCCTGTAATCTCAGCACTTTGGGAGGCCGAGGCGGGTGGATCACGAGGTCAAGGGATCGAGACCATCCTGGTCAACATGGTGAAACCCCGTCTCTACTAAAAATACAAAAAATTAGCTGGGCGTGGTGGCACGTGCCTGTAATCCCAGCTACTCAGGAGGCTGAGGCAGGAGAATTGCCTGAACCCAGGAGGCGGAGGTTGCGGTGAGCCGAGATCGCGCCATTGCACTCCAGCCTGGGTAACAAGAGCTAACCTCCGTCTACAAAAAAAAAAAAAAAAAAAAAAAAAAAAAAGAAAAAACCCTCCAGGGTACATTAAGAAAGAGAGAACTGGCCTCTTTGGACTATAGCAGGCCTAGGAGTGTAGCTCAGAAGCCAATCTGTCTCCAGGGGAACCACTGTCAAAGCGTGGTCCTTATAGAGTATGCACCAGAACCGATGCTGAGCTTATTCAAAGGCCACCTCCTGGGCCCCATCCTGGAGGCCGTGTCAGCAGGCACGGGGGGAGCACTGGGAATCTGCACCTGCAGCACGCTTCCCAAATGATTCTGAGGCTTGCTTACATTTGTCAACACCCATCTAAGACTGGTGCAGGATGCTGGTCAAGCTGCTACTTGTGCTGTGGAACTGATTCCTAGAATTCTCTATGACTGTCTTCAGCAGAGACATTTCCTTCCTCAAGTTCCTTTAAAGTCCAGGGCAGATCACAAAGGAAGCAGGTCAGGAAGAGGAAGGTGACTTACTCTTCACATCCCACAAGATATCCTTCTCGGGAGGGGCGGCAAAAAGGATGTATAGCCGAATCGTGTCAATCCCATACTGCTCCACCACTTCCTCGGGGTCCACCCCGTTGTGTTTGGACTTACTCATCTTCTCCCACGTCACCTCTAACTCCTCTTTCGTCTTTGCATGAACAGGAACAGAACCTAGATGACAAAATAACCCACAGGTATGGTATGTGTGATTCTGAATTGCTTCTACAGAAAGAGTCGGTAAGAAAAAACTTGGTGAGCGACGCAAAGTGTCCATTTGAAGAATCACACTAATTCACTTAACAAGCCGCTTTCTCTCCCTCTGTGTTGTTACAAAAATATTTTTATTTATGTACTTATTTATTATTATTATTTTTAAGACAAAGTTTAAAAGACTCCTTGCCCAGGCTGGAGTGCAGTGGTGCAATCTCGGCTCACTGCAACCACCGCCTCCTGAGTTCAAGTGATTCTCCTGCCTCAGCCTCCCAAGTAGCTGGGATTACAGGCATGCGCCACCATGCCTGGCTAATTTTTGTATTTTTAGTAGCGACTGCCGTTTCACCATGTTGATCAGGCGGATGGTCTTGAATTCCTGACCTTAGGTAATCCACCTGCCTCACTTCCCAAAGTATTGGGATTACAGGCGTGAGCCAATACACCCGGCCAGTATTTTTATTTTTAAATGAATGAGGCCCACCTTCCTCCCACAAACCTTCATGAATAAACAGTATAATTGTAACGGCCTGTGCCAGCTTTTTCTATAAAACAAAACAATTTCCCAGTTTATAAATAAATTATTTATATGCAAGAAAGGCAAGTAAAAAAGAATTTTGAAAACTCACAAGGTTGCCATTTTCTTTACAGATTAAGGATTTCTTATGGAAGCTGGCAGCTGACCTGTCAGGGTCTCAGAGCAGCAAAGTACCCGAGAGCACTTCACCTTGAGGCCTGGTCCCCACATCGATGTTGTAGTCACCAAAACAAGATCGTGCACCCTCAGGGCACGTGGAAGTCACTTATTGGGCTCATGGTAAATGTGACGGTCCCTTTGTGGTGCCAGCCACCCACACCCTGTTCTTTGGAAGTGTCTCCTCCCCTACTGTCATACCACTGCCTGGCTGGCGCTGACGGAAGAGGACTCAAATGGCCACATTTGGATGAGGTGACCTTGTTGCCAAGCCCTACTGGGGGCTAGTCAGAGCAGCTCACCAACTGGAGGTAAGAGGCACAGAAACTCTGCCTCAATGTTGCTGAGCACTGGAGCCATCGGGTCCTAAGGAGGCGGAGCAAGACTTGCCACTGTGCTACCCAAGGTCACCCGGTACACTGAAACTGGGGAGAACAGAATCCACGTCTGGCAGATGAAGAACAGGGCAGCATGGGGAGAAGCAGGAAGAGGAACTAGGAACTAGAGGGCTGAGAAGGAGAGAAAGAAAAAGGAGTGGCTGGTGACTTCCTATGGGCAGCGGGGCCTGGCTCTATTTCCTGCAACTGGGGATGGGTGGATTTCTTTTCCTTCCAGCCAAATAATCTCTGACTCCAACAGCAACCAAACTAACAAGGGACCGAGAAGACCTAAAAGCCAGCTCCATACTTCATGAGTGTTACATCCATGAAGGAGACAGAAGCCTGCCCTTGCTGATCAAAAGTATTCTCACCCAGCGGGCAAGTCTCCGTGGGAAGAGAAGAGAGGTTCACAATACTGCCTGGTTCCCTGACAGCAGAGAAGGGGAGACTGAAGCCCCAGAAGAGGTTTATCCAGGCTGTGCTGAGACTCAGGGGACCACTGGCCCCTCTACCTTGCCCCAGGCTGTGTCTGGACCTGAAAACACTGTTGTGCGATTTGGAAAAATATATCTTTCTGGGCAGAGAAGTTGAGAAGTTAGAAAACGTTGCCCTCTTTTGGCAGATGTGGCCCTGAAATGTATGACTGGACAAATGGCTGCATTTCACACCCTAATGAAATCACAGCCCTGGCTGGGTTCTTTTGTGTGGTGCACAAACTGCACGCCGATACACGGGCAGCCTTGCCCATCACAAAGAACACTTCACTAATTGTGCAGCTGAATTCTATGTGCACCTAAATTGAGCTCTTTCCCTCTCTCATCCGTGCTGGAGAAACACTGCCAGTTCTGCTTCTTCAGCTTCTTCTCCCACGGACCGTTTCAAACCTCGATATGTTTTGCTTTGATGAGGTATTCCCTAAATCCTCTCTCTAACGCGTGGCTGGAGAGGCTGCCTACCATTTACAGGGTTGTTGTGTGACCTAATCTCACCCATTACGCACTTGTTTTTCTAAATGTAATAGTTACAGGGCTGGTGTTTCTCATAGCTGTCCCTATGTACACTGCATGCCCCCACCCATTTTCTTTCTTTCTTTTTTTTTTTTTGAGACAATGTCTTGTCCTGTTGCCCAGGCTGGAGTGCAGTGGCGCAGTCTTGGCTTACTGCAACCTCCGCCTCCCGGGTTTAAGTGGTTCTCCTGCTTCAGCCTCCCAAGTAGCTGGGATTACAGGCCCAAACCATTATACCTGGCTCATTTGTGTATTTTTAGTAGAGACAGGGTATCGCCGTGTTGGCCAGGTTGGTCTCGAACTCCTGACCTGAGGTGATCTGCCTGCCGTGGCCTCCCAAAGTGCTGGGATTATAGGTATGAATCACTATGCCTGACCCCACTCCTATCTTCTAACATGTCGCATATTCCACGTGTGTGCTGGGTGCACGTGATACATCTCATCACGGCACCTGGAGATCCAGTGATCCTTAGGGTGAAAATGAAGGGTGAAATGTAAAGGGTGAAGGGGAAGAAGGCAGAGTGGAAAAGGCTTGGGGGAGCTGGCACAGGAGAGAAGTCCGGGATCTCGGGGGGAGGTGTTGTACTGGGAAAAGCTAGAGGGGCTACTCCAGGGCGCTGGGAGTAGGCAGGGTGCTGCCCCGAGGTTCTGAAATGTGCCACTAGACCATGTGGGGAGAAACACCGGGAGCTCCCCAGTTCTGGAAGAATGTCTCTTGGGCCTGGGGGCTCTGTCCTTGAGGAGGGCTTTCAAAGATGGGCTGGGATAGGAGGTGATGCCCGAGTTGACTCTGTTACATACAAATGAAAACCCTGCCAGAAGCTGGGGTGACACTTGGCTGGAGAGGGCTGGGGCAGAGAAGCAGATGGCCAGTCCAGGATCAGCCTCCTGGGCTACAGGCCCAGAGGGAGCTGAGGCTTAGAGACCACACAGCCAGCGGGTCCCTCTCCCGCATCCTCGCCCACCCTAGAGGCAGACACCTGTGTGCTCAGTGGCTCTCAGGGCTGGCCTTGGCTCTCTGGGAGTACCTGGATGGGACCAGACAGGCCATTCTTACCTGTGAGATCCACTTCCTCTCTCTGTAGACACTGTCCAGACGGTAGGCGGAATGTCTGCCCCTTGATAAGGCCTTGGGCCAGCAGCTTATGAAAAGGCTCCCTGAGGAAAGATGACAGGAAAAGAGGAGGAGTGGGACATGAAACATCGAGAAACCAGCAACATAGACCTTACCGGGAATGGGCAGAAGCAGCTGCCCCCTCATAAAAGCAGGTGGGCTGACCGAGGCCACTGATAAACCCAGTTTAAACAAATGGCTCCTAAGAAATAAGCAATAAGAAAATAAATTCAGGCCAGGTGCAGTGGCTCATGTCTGTATTTCCAGCACTTTGGGAGGAACAGGCAGGCGGATCACCTGAGGTCAGGAGTTCGAGACCAGCCTGGCTAACATGGTGAAACCCCATCTCCACTAAGAATACAAAAAAATCAGCTGGGCATGGTGGCGGGTGCCTGTAATCCCAGCTACTTGGGAGGTTGAAGCATGAGAATTGCTTTAGAGAGGTGGAGTTTCTCCTGCTACAAGGTACAAGCAATTCTCCTGCCTCAGCCTCCCAAGTAGCTGGGATTATAGGTGCCTACCACCATGCCCGGATAATTTTTGTATTTTTAGTAGAGACGGGGTTTTACCAACCTCAGGTGATCCTCCCACCTTGACTTCCCTAAGTACTGGGATTACAGGTGTGAGCCACCCAGCCCAGCCTAAAAAAACGTTTTAAAGCATACACATCATACATGAATATAACACTTCTGTTCAAATCCAAACACTACCACTCCTTTCTAGGCCTGTGTTCCTTTCAGGAGGAAGTTCTTATTTATAGTTGGTATACATCCCTGCAAAAGAGTGAAGACTTTTTTCAATGCCTTTGTATACATAAATATATACCTCCCACACATGGTTTTATAGATTTTTTGGGATTTAAATATACCTTATGTATATTTTATGTTATTTCAGTAAATGATATCAATGGATTTCTCCAAAGCAGTTCACATAGATCTCACTTTTTAAACTGTTACCTAGTGGCAATATGAATGGATTATAACTTATTTACAGTGCCTAGTTTTGTGTGTGTGTGTGTGTGTGTGTGTGTGTGTGTGTGTGTTTGAGACAGAGTCTCACTCTGCCACCCAGGCTGGAGTTCAGTGGTATGATCTTGGCTCACTGCAGCTTCTGCCTCCTGGGTTCAAGCAATTCTCCTGCCTCAGCCTCCCGAGTAGCTGGGACTACAGGCGCCTGCCACCATGCCTGGCTAATTTTTGTATTTGTAGTAGAGACAGGGTTTCACCATATTGGCCAGGCTGGTCTCAAACTCCTGACCTCAGGTGATCCACCTGCCCTGGCCTCCCAAAGTGCTGGGATTATAGGCTTGAGCCACCACATCCAGCCTATAGTGCCTGTTTTTAAAAAGTATTTTTAGTTATAATCTTACTGTCTAAATAGTGACATATGAACTTTTTCTCTTAAGAGGATAAGAACTGGTTGACCTTCACAGTGAAATTATTGCAAATTTGCAGTTGTTTATTCTTAAGAATCTGCCTGATTCGGTTGTAAAGCATTTCAGCAGGTCTTATTCCAAACTCGAAAGAATGATTCACTGATAACACACATCTAGGTATTTCACGTTCAGGACATCAGGCAGGAGCACACATTTCCTGGAGCTCCAGTGACCTTCTTCACAAACATCACCAGTACATGGCTTTGGTTGCTCAAGAGAAATTTTTAAAGGTGTTTTTAGGACAAAAGTTAGAAGGGAAGATCTCGATTCAAAGATAAAGACAGCTAGGATGATTAAAATCAGCAGCGCTAGCCGGATGCAGTGGTTCACGCCTGCAATCCTAGCACTATGGGAGGCTGAGGCGGGCAGATCATGAGGTCAGCATGTCAAGACCATCCTGGGCAACACGATGAAAACCCATCTCTACTGAAATACAAAAAGTTGGCCAGTGTGGCAGTGTGCGCCTCCCAGCTGCTCGGGAGGCTGATGTGGGAGAGTTGCTTGAGCCTGGGACGGAGGCAGAGGTTGTAGTGAGTGAAGATCATGCCCTACACTCCAGCCTGGGCAACAATGTGAGACCCTGTCTCAAAAAAACAAAACAAAACAAAACAAAAAAAGCAGCATTAAGCCTGAAGAAAGGGCTGGGAATCCAAGGTATCCTGTTCTCTGGTCTTGCATTTTATCAAGTGGCACAACACTGCCACCTTCCGAGAACAGACAGAATTGCAACCTGCCCAAATCTCACTAACCCCAACTGTTGAGCCCCAGTTATGGCTCTAACTTCTCTGGCCTCATCTTTTGAAACTTCTTAGGTAAACTGTCAAAGTACAGCACACATATTGAAAAGTGTGAGTCCTAGGGGTATGACGATGAATGTTCACAATATAAAACACACCCGTGTAACTGGCATTCAGCCCAATTAGCAGACCGTGAAATCAATCTCTGCCTACTTCCAGGCACTGTCTCCTCACTGCGGGCCCCTGTTGTCTGACTGCTAACACCATCCTTTCATTTGCGTGTTTCTAACCCATTTCTAGCCATTTCTGAGTGCGGGCTCTCAGGGGATGTGCACCTGGGAGGCTTTCCCCAGAACTGGCAGGCAGGCCCACAGCAGTGCACCCACACCAGGGCCTGCTAGTTACACGAAGACATCTACTGTCTGAAAGTTCCCAACAATACGACTGGACAGGTGAAGCTCTTCTGGACTGTCTGTATTCTCCCAGGGGTGCAGTGCAGCAGGGCCTATCTCAGATGGATCATCTAGAGCAGGGATGCCAAAACCTGGCCAACTACCCCCACGGCCCTCGCCTACAACCACCCAGATGTCACTCATCAATTCATGGAGATATCTGCTGATAACGCACTAAGCATTTCACGTTCAGGACACCAGGCGGGAGCATTCATTTTCTGGAGATCCAGTGACATCCTCCTGGTGCTCAGAATGAGACTCAGAATTCTTCTTGGTACCATATTATCAGAAAGCACAGAGTTATGATGTGAAATGTATCACTTATTTCTTAGGTGAGTATTTCGTGCCTGCTATGTGTCTGGCACTCAGCTAGGCACTGGGGATACAATGTTGGGCAAAGCAATCCCTGCCCTTGGGGAGTCAGCCTGTTTACGGTCACTGAACCAAACCAGTGCCTGGCAACAATGCCTCAGAGCTGTGAGGGCGGAAAGGAAAGAGTGTGGGCCAGGCACAGTGGCTCACACCTGCCGTCCAGCACTGTGGCAGGCCAAGGCAGGTAGATCATGACGTCAGGAGTTCAAGACCAGCCTGGCGAAGATGGTGAAACCCCATCTTTAGTAAAAAGACAAAAATCAGCCAGGTGTGGAGGCGCATGCCTGTAATCCCAGCTACTCGGGAGGCTGGGGGAGGGAATTGCTTGAACCTGGGAGGCGGAGGTTCCAGTGAGTTGAGATTGCGTCACTACCCTCCAGCCTGGGTGGCACAGCGAAACTCTGAGGAAGTGAGGAAGGGAGGAAGGAAGGGAGGGAGGGAGGGAGGGAGGAAAAGAAAAGAAACAAAAGGAAAGGAAAGGAAACATGTAGTCATATTTGAAGAGCTCCTCCTCCCAGTCAGTCCAGATTCCTCCGAATGGCCACCCAGGACTTCTCTCCGTCCCCTGCCACTCCCTCTGCTCTCCCGAATGTTGCCTACACGTGCTTCCATGTCCTTACTCACGCAGTTTCCCAAACTGTTATCAAAACTCTAGTCTTCCTTCCTGGCTCACCTCCAAGGCCATCTCCACTGGGAAGGTGTCTTCTGGTCACTTCTCCTTCCTGATGCAACCTGTGTAGTGCCTATAATTGTATCTGGCAGCTGTTACATTTTACGGTGTATTTAGGTAAGCTGCTTACCTGTCTTTCTCCTGTGAGGAGGAGAATGATTTTTTTTTTTTTTTTTTTTTTTTTTCAGACAGGGTCTTGCTCTGTCACCCAGGCTGGGGTTGGGGAGTGGCACAATCATAGCTCACTGCAGCCTCAGTCTCCTGGGCTCAAGTGATACTCCCACCTCAGCCCCTCAAGCAGCTGGTTTGCACTACCACAGCCAGCTAATTTTTTTGTATTTTTGGTGGAGATGAGGTCTTACTATGTTGCCCAGGCTGGTCTTGAACTCCTGAGCTCTAGCAATCCTGCCTTGGCCTCCCAAATTGGTGCGATTACAGGCATGAGCCACTGCTCCTGGCCTTGAAAATCCTTGAGGCCACTCTCAGTCCCCAGTTCCTAATAATCGCTCAGTAATGTTAACTCAGTCAAGCTTAAACGCAATCAGGCTTGTTTCAGTGAATGAATAAATAAACCCACCAACAGCAGGGGTGGGGGATGATGTGGGTAGGGCAAAGTGCGGGCAAGAGAGGAGGGAAGAAAGAGAGGAGTAAAGGGGCAGGTGCTGGATGCCATACTTTCCAGCTAGGGGCACCACCTTTTTGCAGGGAGGGGTGCATTGAAAGATCCCAAGCAGCTGAAGCAAGAGACGGAGAGCAGGGCAGATGGAATTTCACAGCGGGGAAAGGGGTGCTGCCTGCCCACTCCCTCCACTCTTCCAGGGAGCTAGGGAATGAGCCACAGGGCGCTGGGAATCTGGTTTTCACTCCCTTGGCTGAAGCTGGCCCTGTCTACTCTCATGTGTAGTTTAGCTCTGAATGAGTCACACTTGTTTATTCATTCAACATGTATTTGCATCACAATTGAGTACACAGTACCGGGCAATTACTTGGAGAGCTTACAATAAGAACAGGCAGCTCAAGACATGCTCATAAATAGCCATCAACACTACAAGAAAGACTACCAAGTGTGATATGGAGGCACATGGTGCACGGGAATGAAGGACAAAGGACATCAAGGGCCCTGCTGGACTCGGAACCCAGGCCTGACGGAGCAGAGGTCACATCACATTGCCAAGTTCGTTATTCAGATTCACAATTGGGCTAATGTGTTTCCCTTTTGTTCACTCAACAGATGGGACTTGGGAACAGACTTGTGTAAGCAGCTGAGTTGTCCATTCATCACAGCGACTATGCGCAGCAGGGGCCTTCAAAAGACTGGAAAATCTGCAACTCTCAATCACTAACAAACCCTTCTGACTCAGGGGCCATCAGACGCGGGAGTATTAGGCAGGGCCTCTGCCTTGAAGAAGTCCCTGGGTTTATCTGAGTCAGCTTTCTTACTACGCCTTCAGTACATCCTTGGAGGTAGGTCATGCTTGCTTGCACTGAAGCACAGCTAGCTACCTGTAAGCACAATGATGAAAACTGTGGGGACAGCTTCATGATTTCTTCATCAGTTTAGACTGCACTCATTCAGAAACTGCAACAATTGGTCGCTGCTGGGCACTGAAGGCCATATTTGTCCCACTTGGAGGAAGAAAGGAAGGAAGGAAGGAAGGGAGGGAGGGAGGGAGGAAAGGAGGGAGGGAGGGGAGCTGCTAATAATTAGGATAAACAAGGAAATTCAGAACATTGATTATTTTAAGTGCTCTTAAAAAAATCACTGCATACAAGGAATGTGCTAATTACAATATGAGCAGAGAATCTCAGGACACATCAGAGCCCCACCCAGTTGCCGCAGATGACATTTACCTACTCGTGAAGCCCCAGAGAGCCTGATGCCACTCTCCTCATCTGCTGGGACAGTGGCCGACCAGGCTGCAGATCTCTGAAGGCTGTAGGTCTGAAAATGTGCTCCAAATTGAACTTCTCATTAAATCAGACTAAGTTTACCTTCCTCTTCTGGGTTGTTCTGTGCCCAGGGCCATCATGTCACATAATTCTTAAAATATCACCATTTCCATTTCCTAGCAGCCAGACAGTAGCACAGAAGGAGGGCTTCCTAATACAGCAGGACCCAAACAGAGCTTCTCTTCCCTTCCTGTTCCTTTTCCCAATAGCCCGGTTTCTGGCAAGATCAGAGAAACAGAGGAGAGAGCTCTGTGGATGGAGGCCTGCTGTGCTCTCCATGGTCAGCAGGCGGCTGTCCTTCGCATGGGAGCCACCTGAGAGTGGCTGGCTTCTGAAAGCCATCACTTTCTGTTGACTGCATTCAGTTTGGCGAATTGTCTAAGTTGCATTACGGAGCTCCAACAAAAAGTGACAAGATTCCATGTTTACAGCGGTCTCCCACAAAGGGAGAGAAAAGGCTTCCTGATCTCATTCAGGGGAGATGGGCCACGACATGTTCCCACACTGTGCTGTGTCCCCCTCTCTTTCATCCTGGTGCTAACCACCAGAAGGAGGGAAGCCGAAAGCTGGTGCCTACCCCACACCCACAACCAAGGCAGGAGGCTCAGCGCATTCCCTTCTTCAGAATATATACCATACTGTAAATGACAAGGTTACATAATCATTGCAAAAAATCTGGAAAAAATCAGAAGTACACTGGGTTCACCACCCAGAGATAACTAGTGTTAACATGTTGGTGTAAGTTTTTCCAGTCTTTTCCCTTGCTTTGAGTATGTGATATATGTGCATGTACACATAAAGACAAAAATAACCAAACCGTAGCTTGCTTTTTCTATTTCTCATTACTTTAGATGAATTTCTCCATGTTATCAAACATTTTTTGTAATTTAATTGTAAAGGGTTTTAGAAGTGTGGTCCACGTAGACGGATTAAACTTGATTTACCCTGTCTCAGCATTTTGGGGCATTTAGATTGTATCCAGATTTTTATCTACTTAAAACGACACTTACAGGAACATCTTGGTGCATAAGTTTGCATTTCTGATTATTTCCTTGGATAGATTTTTAGCAGTGCAATTAGTGCGTCTAAAACCAAATATTTTTAAGGCTCACTATGTATTGCCAAGACGCTTTTCAGAAAGATTTTTCCAAGCTACTTCCTGCAATATATGGGAGTGCTGCACCTATGCTAGCTTCCTTGCTACATGGAAAATGGCATCTCACTGCTGAGCAATTTACATTTCTTTGCCAGTGAGGGAAAAAATTTTTTAATCATAGAAGTGGAGTCTTGCTGTGTTGTTCAGGCCGGTCTCGAAAGCTCGCACTCAAATGATCTTCCTGTCTTGGCGTCCCAAAGTGTTGGGATTACAGGTGTGAGCCATCATGCTGGGCAGGAAACATTTTATAGTATGATGTTTATTGATCATTTTATAGTATGATAAACTGTTTATTAATCATCTATATATCTTCTTTTGTGGATTTCCTGCTTACATTAATTCCTGGCTAATAATTAACCTGGTATTTCAGACCACGCGACTAAGGCACCTGCTGTCCTGTGCGGTGGCACACCCAACTTGGAAGCCAACCTCTTAGGAATGGTGAAACTAAATGTGCAGGTGACGAAAAAGAATATTCATGACTCTTAGAAAACAGGAAAGATGATTAGATAGACATAAACCTTTGCTGTCTATATTTGAAGAAATTAGAATCAGAGTGAAAGGGTGCTCAGAGGTAACTGAGTTCCTGACACGTGAGGCCACGGAGACCCAAAGGAGTTCTGCTTCTTGTCCACACAGCTAGTTAGGGGCACCACTGAACATGGAACAGAGGTCTCTGGACTCCCGTTCCAGTGCTGCTGCTTGAGGCAAGGGTTGAGGCGGCTCAGAAATGCAAAGCTAAAGTGAAATAGCTGTACTGCTGTCACAAAGAGCCTCCTGAAATGGCAATGCTAACCAAAGGGAATACAGAAATGGACTAGGGAATTCTGATGTAGACAGATTTCAGAGATACACATGTGGTTGACAGGTCTCAATTTTCCCTCCTGGCCCAGCTTGATAAAGTTGTTTGGAGACTTTCGAAAATTCTGATTGTAGAATTCCAAATTACTCATCACAGAAAGCTGGTGATTTTCATTTCATGTGTGGCTGACTGGTTTACCAAAACACCTCTAAGAAAGAGATAATGCTCTGGGAGAGTTTTCAGAGGCTGTCACTGCCCTGATGTACTTCAACAACAGCAATGCTGACAGCAGCGCTGAGAAAGAGTTAAGATGGCTGTCTGTACCTTTCTCAAAGGTCAGCCTCCTCAGTACTTAAAATAAGTCTCTTTTGTAGGAGGGAAGCAGGGGACAGAATATTTAACAGAATTTAAAAACAGATTTAAAAACACAAAACTGCATAGGTCTAATTCAATTGACACCATACAGCTGTTCCTTAAAGTGGATGGTAAAGCAAAATCCAGGTGCTACCTGGAGGCTCTGCAAATTGGCAATGCATTTGAGTAAAAACAAAGTCATCCTTGAAAGTGCATTTTAAAATTATATCAGAATCCTGCAAACCTTTTTTCCTCCTTGAATACAGTCTTAAACCATTGTAAAGAAGTCATAAAAATAGCTAGACCCTGTCTTAATACCTTAAGATACTTGGCCATTGAATAATTTATTACTTCCACAAAAAATTGTTCAGAAACTGGCAGAAATACGCTCTACTGTTAAGGAGCTAGACATCACTTACATATGGTCTGTTTCCAGACCTACACAAGGAGATATTACCCCTACCCCCTTTTTTGGGAGACAGCATCTTACTTTGTTTCGCAGGCCGGAGTGCAGTGGCAATCACGGCTCACTGCAACCTCGAACTCCTGAACTCAAGTAATTCTGCTGCCTCGGACTCCCAAGCAGCTGGGACTATAAGTGTGCACAACCATACCTGGCTTAATAAAATTTTGGTTTCATAGATGGGGTCTACTATGTTGCCTAGGTTGGTCTCCGACTCCTGGCCTCAAGTGGTCCTTCCACCTTGGTCTCCCAAAGTACTGGGATTACAGGCGTGAACCACCATGCCCGGCCTGGGATGTTTCTCAAGTTGTGTTTGATCTTTAAACTTGAGTCCTAATCAGTTCTCCCTAGCCCATGGAGAACATTTCCCTTTTTGTTTGTTTGTTGTTGTTGTTGTTTTTAAGAAACAGGGTATTGCTATGTTGCCCAGGCTGGAATCAAGCTCCTGGGCTCAAGTAATCCTCCCATCTCAGCCTCAATCTCAGCTTCTGGAGTAGCTAAGAACATACGTGTGTGCAACTGCACACACTGCAGAACATTTCCTTTGAAGAACATAAACTTTTGTCTGTTTGTTTCAAGGGATTAAAATCAATTTTTTTTTCTTTTTTTTTTTTTTTACTTTTAGACAGAGTCTTGCCTGTCACTCAGGCTGGAGTGCAATGGTGGCTCACTGCAGCCTCTGCTCCCCAGGTTCAAGCAAGTCTCATGCCTCAGCCAGCCTAGTAGCTGGGACTACAGGCGCACACCACCATGCTCAGCTAATTTTTGTATTTTTAGTAGAGGTGGGGTTTTGCCATGTTGGCCAGGCTGGTCTCGAACTCCTGACCTCAAGCAATCCACCTGCCTTGGCCTCCCAAAGTGCTGGGATTATAGGAATGAGACACTGCACCCAACCTAAACTCAATTTCTTAAAAAAAAAAAAAAATCACTAAAAATGTGCAATATCTATGAGAGTATGACAGTAACAGGACACAATTCCTATCATCAAGGACAATCTTTATCTAGTTAGGTAAATTAGTTTCCAGACATAAGAAATGCAAAGCAGAACTAGTAAATTCTAGAACCTAAAGTATAAACATATTAACAAATGTATTTACCTGAGGAGTGATGCTGTTAATGTTTTTAGTGTCTTTCTGATGCACACTAGTTTATTTTTACACATGAAGTTCTCTGGGACTGATGAGAATAAAATTATTTTAAGAATTTAATTTAGACCCTAAATTAAATTTTCTGTACAGTAGACTTCTTTTAATCCATGCATGCATGTGCAGAGTCAGTCACCTGGTCCAAGGGTTGGGTGAAGAGAAGGAGCTTTTAATGTGCTTCATTTTAATGAAACTGGGTTTCTGTCTGCATTACGGAAGTTTTAAAAGTAATACATTTTTTGGCCAGGTGTGGTGACTCACGCCTGTAATCCCAGCACTTTGGGAGACAGAGGTGGGCGGATCACCTGAGGTCAGGAGTTCCAGACCAGTCTGGCCAACATGGAGAAACACTATCTCTACTAAAAATACAAAATTAGCCAGGAATGGTGGTTCATTCCTGTACTCCCAGCTACTTGGGAGGCTGAGGCAGGAGAATCACTTAAACCCAGGAGGTGGAGGTTGCAGTGAGCCAAGATTGCACCACTGCACTCCAGCCTGGAAAATAAGAGTGAAACTCCGTCTCAAAAAACAAAACAAACAAACAAAAAGTAATATATTTTTCTAGCTATCAAAATTTTAAGGACACATGTTTTTTGACCCATAATTCCCAGTGTTAGGATTTGAGCCTACAGACAAGCTCCCAATTATTTGCTAAGCATATCAATAAAGAGGGTCGCTGGACTTTAAAAAAAAAAAAAAAAGTAATTGGAAAAATAGGTGACCACTTAAATAAATTACGGTATATTCATATGAGAGAATACTATGCCTACATTAAAAAGAATGTGATATTTGTCTGTGGTGATATGGAAAGACCACCAAGATATATTATTAAGTCAAAGAAGCAAAGGACATATATGCAATATAAGCAACATTTAAAATGAGCGTATCAATAAAAACACATGTGGATATAGGCAAAGTATTTCCTAGAAGAAATAAAAAGAAACCTAAAAGTTGAGGAAAGGGCTAAAGGCTGGTGTGCAGGGAGGGAGACAAGAATGCTCACTTTCTGTGCAGTCAAAAAATGTTTTATGGCCGGGCGCGGTGGCTCACGCCTGTAATCCCGGCACTTTGGGAGTCCGAGGTGGGCGGATCACGAGGTCAAGAGATTAAGACCATCCTGGCCAACATGGTGAAACCCCATCTCTACTAAAAATACAAAAATTAGCCGGGCGTGGTGGCACGTGCCTGTGGTCCCAGCTACTCAGGAGGCTGAGGTGGAAGAATCGCTTGAACCCAGGAGGTGGAGGTTGCAGTGAGCCGAGATCGTGCCACTGCGCTCTAGCCTGGCAACAGAGCAAGAGTCTGTCTCGAAAAAAAAAAAAATGTTTTAGAAATATATTAGCTTTTTAAAATTGTCAACATGGGTTATCTGGATAGGGAAATAATCAGATATTTCCCCTCTTCTCTGTAATAAAAAATATTCTAAAGGATGTTGTATTAAACAAACAAACAGAAAAACAACGTAACAACAACTGAAAAAAAAAATAAAATCCAGGAATTCTGCTTCTGGTAATACAGCAGATAAGAGAGGCTGAATTATTGTCCTGATGAAAAACAAGTGAAAAAGTCAGTTGGAATATAAAATATATTGAGCTGGCAAAACCAAACCGTACCAAACAAAACCCAAGTCAGGAAAACACAGTTCCTGAAGCCAGCTTCCACCCCTGGGGCACCTGTGGAACCCCTGTGATCATAAATGTTTGTGTATGGCCTGATACACAAAAGATGCGACACGAAACCTAAAGCCTGAACAATCTTGGGAGTCTAGAAGTAGACCTCAAACGAGACAGGAATCGTCAATGAACTAGAAATAAACCTGCGGTTAGAAGAGACAAACAAGGTGACTCGCCTGTCTTGACCATGGTGATGTGTAGAAGGAAAGAAAAGTATTTCTCCTGAGAATCTGTAAACAGAAATTGACCCTCATGTGGATTTGGGACTGTCTTCGTATTACCTATACAGTCCTAAAAACCTCAAGCAGAAAATTCAATTTAAAGTGGTCTTGGATTGGTAGCATCTCCAGGCAACAGGGAGAAGCTAACACAAAATCACCTCTAAAAGACAGGCTACAAAGAGTTCCTAGAAAAACAGGTTCCAGAAATATAAGGTCAGTTAAAACACCCTGTACCCCATCCCCCAAAGAACTAGACATCATGAGTGAGAACTACAGAACAAGAAATGACTAAATCAGACCCAGGATGACATTAGATATACAACTGTCAGTCAGATAATACAAAATAGTTATGTTTAATCAATTTTAGAAAATAAGGGCTTGAAATATATCAAGAAAACACTATAAAAACAATAAAGGAAAATTTAAAAACTGAGAACTTCTAGAAATGAAGAATATAATAATTAAAATTAAAAACTCAAAGAATGGGTTAATCAGCAGGTCAGAGACGATGAGACAATTAGAAACTGGAAGATAGATATAAAGAAATTGGCCGGGTGTGGTGGCTCATGCCAGCAATCCCAGCACTTTGGGAGGCCGAGGCAGGCAGATCACCTGAGGTCAGGAGTTCGAGACCAGCCTGACCAACATGGTGGAAGCCCATCTCTACTAAAAATACAAAATTAACTGGGCATGATGGTGCATGCTTGTAATCCTAGTACTTGGAAGGCTGAGGCAAAAGAAGTGCTTGAACCTGGGAGGTGGAGGTTGCAGGGAGCCGAGATGGCGCCACTGCACTCCATCCTGGGCAACAAGAGTGTAAGTCCTTCTCAAGCAAACAAATAAAAAAAAAATCACTCAAAATTCAGCCTGGGGAAATAGAAAAAATGTGAAAGGACAAACAAAAAGGCATGGAACATAGACTCAGGTGGTCAAAATACACCTAATCGAAGTTACAAAAGAAGAAAATAGGGAGAATGGGATGAAAAAGAGGTAATATTCTAAGATGATGGAGAACGTTTGGATACCCATCCTACTGATTTAAGAAGCCAAAATCCTAAGCAGAATAAAGAAAAAGAAATCCATATTTACATATAGTAGATACATTTCAAAAAACTAAGGACAAAGAAAATACCTTAATAGCAAACAGAGAAAAGATGGATCATCTAATAAGGAATGACACACCAACCTATAGCTACTGTTGACATCTCAACAGCTGCAACAAAAGCCAGAAAAAGTACTGAGGGTAAACTGTCAACTTAGAATTCTATACTAAAGGAAACTATCTTGTTAAAATAAGGTTTAAAATAATAAGCTTGAAATAAATATATTTTCAGACAAATAAGATCTAATAATCTGGTATGGTGGTTCACGTCTGTAATACCAGCACTTTGGGAGGCCAAGGCAATCTAGGCAACCTGGGCAACCTGGCGAAAACTGTCTCTACAAAAAATTAGCTGGGCATGGTGCCACATGCCTGTCCTCACAGTTTCTTGGGAGACTAAGGCAGAAGGATCAGTTGAGCCCATGAGGTAGAGGTTACGGTGAGCGGAGGTCACACCATGGGGCGACAGGAGTGAAATCCTGTCTCACACACACAAACCCACCCCAACAGATGAACCTTCACTAAAGAAAATACATTCTAAAGAATATATTGTAGATACAAGGTAAATTATTTCAGATGTTAAGGTCAGAAATCCAAGAAGGAAGAGTGAGGGAAGACACTGGTAAACATACAGTTTCAATGTAATTCTGATTAAACTCCCAATAGATACTTCTGCGGAATTTGACAGGCTCAATCTAAACTTTACATACGAGAATGAAGGTCTAATCATAGCCAAGATTCTCTTGCAGAAAAAGAACAAAGTAGGAGGGCTTCCCTGATTGGATATCAAGACTTGGAAAATTAAAGTAACAAAGGAAGTAAATAACCAGCACAGCTAAAAGCAAACAGACCAATAGACAGAATAAAAATCCTATCAATAGGCCCTTGAATACATGACAACTTGATTTTTTTTTTTTTTTTTTTTTTTTTTTTTTTTTTTTTTTTTTTTTGAGATGGGAGTCTCGCTCTGTCGCCTAGGCTGGAGTGCAATGGCACAATCTCGGCTCACTGCAACCTCCACCTCCCTGGTTCAAGCAATTCTCCTACCTCAGCCTCCCGAGTAACTGGGATGACAGGCATGTGTCACCATGCCTGGCTAATTTTGTGTTTTTAGTAGAGATGGAGTTCCTCCATGTTGGTCAGGTTGGTCTCGAACTCCTGACCTCAGGTGATCTGCCTGTCTCAGCCTCTCAAAGTGCTGGGATTATAGGCATGAGCCACTGTGCCCGGCCAACAACTTGATTTATGATGGAGAGGGCACTACACATCAGAGGGGAAAAGGATGGACTGTTCCATTAACAGTACTGAGACACCAAAAGCAATAGCAATAGTAAGGGAAAGATCATTAAAGTTTTACTACATTAAATTAAGAGTTTCTGTTCATCAAAAGAGATCATAAAAACAAGACCAGCCAAGAACTAGGAAAAAACGACTTGGAATACATACAGCTGAAAAAGGAGTAGTTACCAAGAATGTTTTTTTTTTTTTTTTTTTGAGACGGAGTTTTGCTCTTGTTACCCAGGCTGGAGTGCAATGGCGCCATCTCGGCTCACCGCAACCTCCGCCTCCTGGGTTCAGGCAATTCTCCTGCCTCAGCCTCCTGAGTAGCTGGGATTACAGGCATGCACCACCATGCCCAGCTAATTTTTTTATATTTTTAGTAGAGACGGGGTTTCACCATGTTGACCAGGATGGTCTCGATCTGTTGACCTCGTGATCCACCCACCTCAGCTTCCCAAAGTGCTGGGATTACAGGCTTGAGCCACCGCACCCGGCTATCAAGAATGTTTAAAGAACCCCTCACAAATCAAGAAAAGATGAAAAAATCTAGAAAAAATAAAAGCATAGGACACAAACAGGGATTTAATCACAGAGATTCATAATCCTATGAAACATGATAAACTTCATTAAGAGATCAACTATAGTCAATAATAACGTAAACATTTAAAAATAACTAAAAGAATATAATTGGATTGCCTATAACATAAAGGATAAATGCTTGAAGGGATGCATACCCAACTTTCCATGATTTGATTACTACCCATTGCAAGCCTGTACCAAAATATCTCAGGTATCCCATAAATATATACCTCCTATGTACCTGCAAAAATCAAAAAAAAAATTTAAGTGTCTTGAAAGTCAAATTTAACTCACAACATGAACCATTATATACCCACTGGTTTGGTGAAATTTCAAAGCTGAATAGTACAAAACATTGATGAAAGTGTAGAGTGATGGGAACGCTCATTTCTACTAGTGGGAGTATAGGCTTATGGAAAACAGTTTGGCGTTTCTCAAGACAGGTGAACAAATGTGCATCCTACAATCGAGCAATTCTACCCTTAGGTATACATTTTAAATAAATGGTGACACTTAAGTCAGGAACCATATGCAAAAAGGTTCATAGCACTTTTGTTCACAATTGCACACAACAGTCCAACCACCATTAACGGTGGTATGATACACAGACTGAGTTCTGTGTTGGAAGTTTCATTCCATATAATGCAGTATCATGCAGCAGCGAAACAGGAGTGAAATATAACTTCATCCATCAACACTGCTGAATCTAAAAAAACTGCTGAGTGAGGAAAGTAAGACAGAATACCTGAAATATAATTCTACCTATGGAAAGTTCGAACACAGGAAAACCAGATAATTTATAGTTGAAAAATATATGCAGAAATGATACATTTATAAAGAAAAGCAAGAAAGTGAGGAGTTAAAAATTTAAAAATTCGGGATTGGTATTAGCTGGGGTGAGGTGTTGGGCGTTAAAAAGGGACATACAATGGAAGTGGGGCACCTTGGGTATTCTAAGGTACCTGTAATTACCTATTTCTTAAACTGAGGAGTGGGACATGTATGTGCATATATAAAAATTACATATTTAATGTACTTAAAGAATTGTATAATGTACTAAATATTTTTATATATGATACATTTCATGGGAAAAAAATACGCATGTATTTTTCTGAACATTATGAGAAAAGGATTATAATAGGCCAACAGGAAAAGAATTTACTGATGTTTTTACAATGTGATTCTCTACTTTGAATCCACCCTACACATTTTCAGAGGGGTGCATCAAGGTGGGATTCAGCCAAGCTTAGGAGCAGAGCTGACACAGAAGTGCCGGGTGATAAGCACGACCTCACACGAGATGCTATGAAACGCTATGGGCCACCCCTCTCTGCCTCACAGGTACAACTCTTTTTTTTTTTTTTTTTTTTTGAGTCGGAGTTTCGCTCTTGTTACCCAGGCTGGAGTGCAATGGCGCCATCTCGGCTCACCGCAACCTCCGCCTCCTGGGTTCAGGCAATTCTCCTGCCTCAGCCTCCTGAGTAGCTGGGATTACAGGCACGCGCCACCATGTCCAGCTAATTTTTTTGTATTTTTAGTAGAGACGGGGTTTCACTATGTTGACCAGGATGGTCTCAATCTCTTGACCTCGTGATCCACCCGCCTCGGCCTCCCAAAGTGCTGGGATTACAGGCTTGAGCCACCGCGCCCGGCCACAGGTACAACTCTTAATTACTTCGCTCACTTAAACAGAGAAGTGCTGAAGGCTAGGTTCTATACAAGCAAACAGCATCACATGCCAGAACCGACTAAGCAACATAAATGGACCTCAAACAGTTAAGGCTGACAATGACTTCTAAAGCACACTCAAAAAAAGTATTCTTCTACTACATATATTTACCTTGCTTCAGAAGAGCTGATACCTGCTTAAAGTTGCTATTGATGGAACTGAATTCTTTTGCTAAGCAGAATAAATGCTTACCTATGTTTAACCATTTTTTGATCATGGCAAAAATGGCTAAAGAATCTTGCATAGAACAAGTGCATGACGGCATGTTCTTTCCCTCCAATGTACAAATCCACAGGCATCCAGTAATCGGCCAATGCTGTGTTAAAAGGGCTGTAAAAAAAGAGATATGGGCATTTTTTAAAACCTACTTTGTCACAACTGCGTAAAATAAACAGACCTACTGTAATACATATATACCCCGAAATGAACTGTATCAGGGAATAACAATGACTTTCTTTTTGAAACATAAGAGAAGGCTGGGTGTGGTGGCTCATGCCTGTAATCCCAGCACTTTGGGAGCTCGATCACCTGATCGAGCGGCCAGATCACCTGAAGTCAGGAGTTTGAGACCAGCCTGACCAGCATGGTAAAACCCTGTCTCTACTACAAATACAAAAATTAACTAGGCATGGTGGTGGGCGCCTGTAATCCCAACTACTCAAGAGGCTGAGGCAGAAGAATAGCTTGGACCTGGGAGGCAGAGGTTGCAGTGAGCCAAGATCATGTCATTGCACTCCAGCCTGGGCGACAGAGTGAGACTCTGTCTCAAAAAAAAAAAAACAAAAAAAACCATATATATCTATGATATCTATAATGTATAATTATATATATAAATATATATGAGAAAACATTATACAATAAAATAAAAAACTCAGATCTGTTAATTTATAAAATTATAAAAATTGTTACAGAAGATATTACTGATGTATTTCAACAATGCAGTTTGCATAGAAAATGAGGACAAGAGGAAAACGTACAATAAAAAAAGACTTGTTGCTATAATGCACACTTGACTATCTAGGTTCACTTTAATTTTTATCATGATTAGACAATTGAGATTTTGGAGTTCCTACCAATAGAGGGCAGTGTGGTATTTACAATGCAGATTAGCATGCAGATACTAAATGTTTATTTATTAATTTATCTGCACACACACAAAAAAACATTTTTTTTTTCTTTTTTAACGATAGCGTCTTACTTGGTCACCCAGGCTGGAGTGTAGTGTCACAATCATAGTTCACTGCAGCTCCAACTCCTGGGCTCAAGTGATCCTCTACCCTCACCCTCCCAAGCATCTAGGACTACAGACAGACATCACTATGCCTAGCTAATTTTTTCTTTTCTGGTTTTATTATTGTTATTTTTTGGAGATGGAGTGTCACTCTGTCACCCCAGCTGGGGTGCAGTGGTGCGATCTTAGCTCACTGCAACCTCTGCCTCCGGAGTTCAAGCTATTCTTGTGCCTTAGCCTCCTGAGTAGTTGGAATTACAGGTGCCTGCCAGCACACCTGGCTAATTTTTGTATTTTTAGTAGAGACGAGGTTTTACCATGTTGGCCAGGCTGGTTTCCAACTCTTGACCTCACGTGATCTGCCTGCCTCAGCTTCCTAAAGTGCTGGGACTACAGGCATGAGCCATAGCACTGGGCCATCAGTTAATTTTTTAAAAACAATTTTTTTGTGTGGAGACGAGGTCTTGCCATGTTCAGCCCAGGCTGGTCTCGAACTCCTGGCCTCAAATGATCCTCCTGCCTCAACCTCCCAAGGTTATGGGATTACAGCTATGAGTCACTGTTTCCCAGCCATAAATCTTTATTTCAAAACAGAAATTCGATTTTGTTTTTTTAAAGTAGCCTGAAAATATAGTCAGCAAGA
This sequence comes from Saimiri boliviensis, assembly GCF_048565385.1. Classification (NCBI taxonomy): domain Eukaryota; kingdom Metazoa; phylum Chordata; class Mammalia; order Primates; family Cebidae; genus Saimiri; species Saimiri boliviensis. The sequence goes on from NC_133456.1 coordinate 16,139,701, forward strand.
GCCTGTATACGTCTTACTGAATGCGATGCAGCATATTTAGGGTGAATTGTCATAAAATAGCCCAGTCAACTCTCTCTCACCTAACAGATACTTTTTGGCCAACAGATGCTAACAGAAAGGCTTTCTCATATTCTCAGGTCCTCATGGATACCGGTGAGGAAAGGAAATACCATTTCCATTTTCTGGCTGGGACCCTTAGCGGGAGGGGGTGGCACTGGCTGGCGACAGACCTCTGTGTTGCCAAGGTAATGCTGTCCCTTGAGGTCAGCCAATCAAGTAAACCTTTGCTTTTGGAGGACTTCAAATATTTGTGAATTGGCTCCCCGACACCTCAAGCCACTTTTTCCCCCAGGATGGTCTTGGTTGGCTTCAGCTCTGAGGTTAGAAAAAGGAGCCTGGTCACCACCACACATTTGCCTCTTCATGTACTTTGGTGTTCTCCAGTCACTGCACCGGAATTCTGATACCATTTCTAAAAAACACTTTTTTTCTTTGTGAAAAATAGTTCTCTAAAGAAATTCAACTGCCAATCTAGGCAACAGAAAAGAAAGGGAAGTGAAGGATGGTATTTGGCCGGAAAACAAGTTGGGGATAAATTAAGGAGTGAAATGTTGCAAGTAGCTACAGCTTGGATCCATGATCCACCCAGGAAACCACCCTGGGAAGAACTCGCACCGGGGCTGAAGCTAACCACATCGTGTCACCGGGGAAATGAAGTGCTCACTGCTATTCGCAAAGTGGGGGCTGTGACAGTCGCAGGAGCTCTCTCCCACCATGGTAACTTGGAGTCTCTCTCATCTGTGTGAAGGCTTTCCTTTGAAGCTCTCTGAGAAGGTGAAGAGCCTGACTCCACTTGCATTCTAAGCCATTAGGTGTTACTACAGGAAATGCACCAAAGGCCCCTTACAGAGGGAAGGCCCTAAAGGGAGCCCCTCCGTGGGCCAGAGAAGGCCATGCTGATGGTTCCCAGCCACAGTCGTCACCTTGTATCCTTCCTGCCTTAGCAGGGTATCTTTCACTCAGGACTCTCCTAATTTCTCTCTCTCTCATTCTCACTCTCTCTCCCTTCTTTAGAGAGGAAGTCTCGCTCTGTCGCCAGGCTGGAGTGCAGTGGCATGATCTCGGCTCACAGCAACCTCCGTCTCCCGGGTTCTAGCGATTCTCCTGCTGAATAGCTATTCAGCCTCTTGAATAGCTGGGATTACAGGCATGTGCCACCACGCCCAGCTAATTTTTGTATTTTTGGTAGAGGCGGGGTTTTGTAATGTTAGCCAGGCTGGTCTCCAAATCCTGACCTCAGGTGATCCACCTGCCTCGGCCTCCCAAAATGTTGGGATTACAGGCACGAGTCACCGCACCCGACCAGGATCCCCCTCATTTCTGAAATGAACTCAGATTACAGAATCACAATACTGCAGGTTGCAACTCCAGCAGCGTGAGGCCAGAGTACCTGTCTCACTAGAAACATATTATTTTAGAACCACGAATGGGGGGAATATTTTATATGTAGGTAATGGGTTTCCAGAATGTTTCTGCCATGGACATGGGCAACCAGGCAAGGCCCTTTCAAGCACAATGCTGTGTTTTTTCCTGGGCTCTGGAATAGCTTTTTTTCAGCTCTCATTCTCTCTTTACCAGGCTACCTACTGCTTTCTTTCCCTTAATCTGTTTCTTGTTGTTGTTGTTGTTTTCTGGTTCAAAGAAACACATGAATACAGCTGAAAAATCAAATGGTCCTGAAAGGTAACAGTGGTCCCCAGCCCCAATTCTTTCCTCACCTCAGGCCTGTCTTTTAGCCACTTTTAATTCGTTTGGTTGTTTCTCCCGGCAATTATTGAGAAAAAAAAAAATGTTCATATTCTTTACTGATTTATCAATTTAGGAAATGATCTACTGACTATGAGGTCAGAGGTGACGCTTCTGAGCTCTCTCACTCTCCCCACCTGCCACCTTCCCTGTAGAGTCACATCATTCTTTTCAGTTAAATGAATAACATTACATCTTTACAATTATACAAATGGCATTCACTGCAAGGAGGGTATTACACTAGCATTGCCTTCCTTTTTCTGTTGTGTATTTGTGTTGTACTTGGGATTTACGTGGCTGTGAATAATCTAACTTAATAATGTAGCGCACTCTCTTTAAGAGAGCCTGTACCGAGAGGCACAGTTGGCTGACAGCTTCCAGCTGCTGCATCTGTGGACCTGCTCTGGTGTGCTCCTGCCAGCCCAGGCTGCTCCCCCAGCATGCTCCCAGGAGACTAGAGGAAGGGGCTGGACCACAGCCACTTTAGCCTGGCTGGGGACTAATGGACAAGCTTTGCCTGGGGCTTCCCACTGGCCAGGTTGAGGCTTTCTCAGAGTTACGCTGTGGCCTGTGGCTCCTCCACCCGCTCCTCCTTCCTTTCTCTTCTCGTCTCACACCTGTCAGCTCCATCGTGGTCTAAGAGCCCTTTCTGCACACTCCTCTCTTCTCCTCTTTCATCTGCACAGGATGTCCCCGAAGAAATCTCTTGCATGTCTAATTCCATCTTGGTCTTTGCTTCTGGGAGGAGCCACACTGACGCGCGCAGAGGGATGTCAGCAGGGACGTTTTTACCTGTGTGGATTGTGAGGGTCAGTGTATCTGAAGTAGTACCAAGCAGAATCAACAAAGGTATCCATCGTGTCTGTCTCTCTCTTGGCTGCTCCCTTGCACCTAAGAAAGAAATGAAGTTCATCAATTGGTTTCTTTTTAAATTTTAATGCAGTTTTCCACCAGCTTTGGAGACAGCTATGATAATAAGTATGAATTTAAAATGTCATAAGAATAAAGCCACATATGAAAAGACAATTCAGGGAAAATTCTCTTTTTATACAGTACAGTACATGATCTTTTAAAGAAATTTACAAAATAAAAGTTTCAATTTTCAACAATTAAAAGCCTTATTCTCCACTTCTCTGAATTTAATCTGGTAGAAAGCTTCACCACCCAAAAGGATAAAACAGGATTAGGTATCTCTTTTGTGCATTAACTTCTGTTTGGGCATGTCAAGATTGCCTTTGCCAGTGCCTACGGTGTGATGCTTGTGAAGCCAATCAATGCATGAAGAGAAATGAGAACCAAATATAGGGAGATGTGTGGAAAATAAACTTGGATTTTTTTTCTACTTCTGTTCTAGGGTGACAGGTGCAGAAATCTACCAGGATGGCCTGAGGAAGACAAACCACCTTGGAAGCCCCAAAGGCGATCGTTGCTGCAGCCAGCTCATGCCACCCTGTGAAAATCAATTGTTGGCATCTCTTCATAACATCCTGACAAAAGACGGCAAGTTGGTAGCGTAAAACTGGCCCCAATGGGAGTATGTACATCACAGAAATTGGCAAATGCTAGAAATCAGGACCCCCCTTCAAAGCTAGTTATTATATATCTACTACCAGACCACTGCCTAAAGGTAGGCTCTTTATGGAAGGGTGAAGAAAGCCCTGGTGTTCAAGACAGAGAATAAAGTGAGATCCTTGATGTATGAAGGGTTGAAAAGAAAAAGGAATCCCTGTTCTAGGGATGGACATGTCCAGAAGGGCCAAGGTCTCACAAGGGCCCAAGTATTACAATCATTCTTTTTTTTTTTTTTGAGACAGAGTCTTGTTCTGTCACCTGGGCTAGAGTGCAGTGGCTTGATCTCTGCTCACTTCAACCTTTGCTTCCCCGGGCTCAGGCAATTCTCCTGCCTCAGGCTCCCGAGTAATTGGGATTACAGGCACATGCCACCATGCCTAGCTAATTTTTGTATTTTTAGTACAGACGGAGTTTCGAGACTAGTCTCGAACTCCTGACCTCAAGTGATCTGCCCACCTCAGCCTCCCAAAGTGCTGGGATTATAGGTGTGAGCCACTGCAGCCAGCTGATATACTCATTCTTAAGAAGATTCCTAGAGTTGTGGGCCTGTGGGACTGAAAGAACCACATGCCAAAAGCCACACTACCTAGGAACTCGAAAGTACCCTTAGTCAAGCCTAGCACAGGATGGGGCTTGGCCCCCTTGTAGACTCCTCAAGGCCTGGATCAGCAGAGACTCAGTACCTTCGGTCTGAGGGACAGGGCCAGCTATCAATAGGGCCTTCTGGAGTAGCAGGAAGCCATACCAGGCTCTCCCTTCTGAGGCATGGATGTGAGACTCGTTGCCGTTCCAAATATCACACTTTGGGCAGTGTAAGTCCTCGGGGGTTCTTGGAGAATTTGGGGAGAAGGGATGAGGAGTCCCAAGAGGAACTGATAAATCTTCTGCTAATTTAACATGCATGGGTTTGGGTGTATTTTTAATTTAAAAATAAAGGAAGGGTTGCATTTATATCTACCATTTGTGAAGTAGTTCATACCAGCTCTACAAATATTACCCCCACGTACTCCCCCACCTCCCTCATCAGCTGATTAAATGCAGTGGCTGAGCAGAGAGCATGGGAGCCCTAGATCTGGCAGGGCTTTGGGACCCCCTGCATTTAATCAGGGGACCTCCCAATGGGAACAGTGGCGGTCTCTAAGAGCAGAAGCTTTATAGATAGAGCCCTCGGGGAATCCAGCTTCCCACCATCCAGAGCTGCTCTAAGAAGCTCATCTCGGGTGCATCTCTGAATTAAAGCCAGGTCTTTTTATTTGGAGAGCAATCAACCAGAATGCAGATGCTATTTTGGGAAATAATTAGAAAATAAAGATGACTTCTTCTTCCTCACTTACCTTGTGCAAGTGAGGTCCAAGTGAGGGAGAAAATACTGGGCTCAATTTATAAAAGGAATCAACAGCTGGCTCACATTTGCAATGCCAGTTTCCTTCTTCAGAGTCCTGCTGGGGCCGGGAGCGGTGGTTCACGCCTGTTATCCCAGCACTTTGGGAGGCCAAGGCAGGTGGATCACGAGGTCAAGAGATCGAGACCACCCAGGTCAACATGGTGAAACCCCGTCTCTACTAAAAATACAAAAAATTAGCTGGGCATAGTGGCGTGTGCCTGTAATCCCAGCTACTCAGGAGGCTGAGGCAGGAGAATTGCCTGAACCCAGGAGGCAGAGGTTGCGGTGAGCCGAGATCGCGCCATTGCACTCCAGCCTAGGTAACAAGAGCAAAACTCGGTCTCAAAAAAAAAAAAAAAAAAAAAAAAAAAGAGTCCTGCTGGACTTGAAGGCAACATGTTTTTATTGCTAATACTAAAAACTAGGTGATAAGGAAGATGCTATGTGACAAGCAGGAGGAATAGAACTGACAGATAATGGTAGTAACGTTATCAGGATTAGCTCCAATGGTAATGATAATAATACTGGGTGGTAAGAACTGAGCCAAGTACTTCAAAAGTATTATCTCATTTAATCACCATTATCCCTGGGGATTATGAGACCTATACTACTCATATCCCTATTTTGCAGATGAGTAACTAGGATTCAGAGAGGTTAAGAAACCTGTCCAAGGTCATGTAGTTCAAGAGTAGGGAAGCCCCATCTGCTCTGGTGCCTGCAGTCTGTACCACTGGGCTGCCTCACTTGGCCACACTGGCTCAGTGGCTCTCTCAGCCTTAGATCTTCGTTAAGGTCATCTAGGGAGCCTTGCCCAACACCAAGGCCTAAGTTCTGCCCTTCAGTCACTCTGCAGACAAGGCAGGAAATCTTATCCTCATCAACAAGGCCACAACTGCTGTGCTGTATGGAGGCCGCCAGCATCTCTGGTAGGGAAGCCCTTTGTCAGTGCTTCAACAAACAGGGTGTACTATTTTCCTCCTGGAGCCAGCATTTCTACCTTAAAGCGGCCTGGGCCTTCCTGTATACCTGCCTCCACGGTCCATCTTGAATTTCAAAACTGCCTCAGTGAGGACCTGGGAGGATGGCTGGCAAGTCCCTGGCTAGATGGTCGTAAAGTGTCCATTTATTGAATGCCTAGTAGGTATCACTGTGCAGGATTACATGTGTTAATTCTAGTCTTCTGAACAGCCCTTCACTGGGGCCATTTTAGATCCTGATGAGGGATTTCAAGCACAGAGGAGGTAAATGACTTTCTCAAGGCTAGACAGTTAGTTAAGAGGCTTGAATCCATCACTGATCTGACTCCCAGCTCAAGACTCCCTATTACACTATATGGCTACCTGATTGTCAACCTAGTAACTCAGCTCTATACTGGCAGGATACAAAATTATTTTAAAATATCCTCATCATGATCTGTAAGGCAGAGAAAAACGGCTTCCCCACAGAAGAAGGAAAATACTGGAACTTGTTATCTGCTATTTTTTAATTAGCTGATATGGCGTCACTGAAAAGCACCCTTGAGACATGCCAGTGAACTGACAGAAAAACCTAATCCCACTTCTAAAATGAGGAGGAAGGAACCGTGGTGCTTCAGCATATGAAAGAATGAAGCCCCTGAGCACACCTGCTCCCTTAGCTACTGCTCTGCTACTCGTGATAAAATTTCCACTGTTGTTACCGTCACTATATTGGAAAACTGCAAAGCGGAGAAGAGAACATTTCATTCCTTTCCACGCGGCTCTTTGGAATATCAAAATGGAGGAACGTGGTTTTTTATAAAGCCGAGTGGAAAATTTACAGCTTTTCCATCAGTTGGATCAGATGTTTCTGGGATAGATCTAAACTGACACTGCTGTTTCCAACAGCTCAGAGAGGGAGGGATGCCCAGTACAGAGGCAGGGCCGCAGACTCCAGACCCTTCTCTTAAAGTGCCCCAAAGACTCAGTGTTCTTTCCAGCCTCATGGAAGTCAGGGAAAAAGGGAGCAGAGGAGCACCAGGAGGGAGGAGGGTGTCTGAAGCCCTAGCATGTATGAGGCCACAGGCACAGTCACCGCTGCAGGGACGTGGCTCCTTACCTCGGGCAGGAGCAGTTCACCCACTCTGAAGCCATGGCCAGTGGGGAGCCTCCCTTGCCAGTGAAAGACGCGATGTTGGGCAAGGTCACAGGCAAGTCCTCCAGGGGCACAGGCGTGGGGCCACAGGCTGGGCAGTGGACAATGGGGATCGGCGTACCCCAGTACCGCTGCCGTGAGATCAGCCAGTCTTTCAGTTTATCACTAGTCACGTCTCCACCCACTCTCTTCCCCCGGGCTTTCTGAGTCAGGGCTAGAAAAGCATCCTGCCGGGTCATACCTGTGAACTGAGAGGGAGAGAAAAGAGAGTTCACTCCACTCTGCGTAGCAAGCACGAGTCACCACCCCCACGCTGCCACCCGTCCTGCCGTTGTTTATGTGTGGCTCTCCCAAGGGACCAGTTCTGTGCAGAGCTGTATCGTGACTTTCACGAGCCCCAGGTGCTTCTGCCTTTGCAGGCTCCTTGTTCCTTCAGATAATATTAAAAATTATATTTTACAACTGCATCGATATAAAGACAAATATAACTTTTGACCCTAAAAGTTTATTTTTTTCTCCTGATTTTAAAAGAAATGAAAACTTTTTCAGAGGCCTCTAAAGGTATTGTGGGCCCTTGGCACTGTGTCTACTGTGTCTCATGGTAAGTTGGCCCTCGTTCTGTGGCTTTCCTTATCATCGGAGCCCTGTGATACCTATGGAGATCATCAAATATCAGCTTTTAGCTGCCAGCAAAGAACTGCATGATATGCATTTTTAATGACTACTCCCCTGTTGGGGGGAAAATATTCAGAAAATAAAAATTCAATATTATCCTAAAGCCGAGGGAATTCAGGCAAGGAGAGAAACATTCTGAGGCCTTGGCTTGAAGAACCCAACCACTCTTTTTATATTTAAATGCTCCCAGTTTATAGATAGCAGGGCAGACGACTAACAGCACAAAAGAGAAATTATATTTTCACCTGGCTTTTTAGAGAGCCACATTAATTATATGAATTGAGCCACTGTGGCTCGGTAACAACCCGGATTGTGGTTACCCTCGAATTTGTTCACTGAAGACCCGCTGGGCACCTGGGTGTGCTGGGCTTGTGCCAGGCATTGGGGGCACAAAGATAAATATGATCTGCCCATGTCCTCAAGGAGGTTACAGTCAAGAGGCATAAATAAGAAAATACAGCCATGTTTATGAAAAGTCGCCCTTTTCATGAAGGGTCTGAAGTATCTTTCTGCATTCCCATGATCACACAGTCGTGATGCAAATCATAAAAAGCTCTCCTGAAAGTCAGTCTTCTCCTAACATCACTGTCTGTCCATCCTAGAAGCCCATAGAGGAAAGCAGCTTTTCCCTATCCACTTTGCTTCTACTTATTGAAATAATTCTTTTACTCTAGATATTCAGCCTAGAGCCAGGAGAGGCTTCAACAGACCATATGAAACTGTGTGAAAGGAGCCAGGGAGCATAATTAATGCTCAGAGTATTATACTAAAGAGTGGATCTTTCTCTGGGCACTTCAGAAGCCTAATTTTGGCCACAAGTGTCCCCTTTCTTGGCCCATAGTGGGTTAACTGGGGTTCCTTACAGACACCATACTTCTCTTTGCTCCACCTCCAGGGATCCTGCTCAAACAAGGTCTAAATAAAGGCCTAAGATCATGACTCATGTCTGGGGATGCAATTTATGGGGAGCAGTGCCACGATCTCAGCTCACTGCAACCTCTGCCTCCTGGGTTCAAGTGATTCTTCAGCCTCAGCCTCCTGAGTAGCTGGGGTTACAGGCATGCACCATCACGTCCGGCTTGTGGGGATGTACAAGCATGGGGTTAGAAAACATGCCCTCCTTGCAAAGGAGAAAACCTGATCATTATTCCCTTATTCTCTCTCTATATATACTATAGCCAGATAGTTGCAAACCTGAAACACTTGGATCTTTAGGACTCACTGAATCAAGATCAGCCAGGGTGGGACCTGTAAGCACCTCCCAGGTGATTCTGAGCCATGGCCAGGTATGGCATCACTTTGTTAAGTCAGTAGTTCCCAGACTCTGCTGCACATTAAATAACTAGGAAGCTTTGAACACTACTGGTGTCTGATCCATGCCCTCACCACCAATAACCATCAAATCAGTATCTGGAGTGAGATTCAGATGTTGGTATTCTTTAAACGCTTTCAGGTGTTTCCAATGTGCCATCAAGTTTAAAAGTGCTCTAAGGCAGTACTCCCAAACTTTTAATGTGCATACAAATCATACAGGGATCTTGTTAGACTAGGATGGGATCTAAGATTCCACATTTCTAACAAGTGATGCCAGTGCTGCTGGTTCAGGGACCAGACATTGAGTGGCAAGATTCTAAGCCCCTGATTCTCAAAACGTGTTCCCTGGACCAGCAGCATTAGCAGCAGTATCTGGAAACTTGTTAGAAGTGCAAATTTTGGCGGCCGGGTGCGGTGGCTCAAGCCTGTAATCCCAGCACTTTGGGAGGCTGAGGCGGGTGGATCACAAGGTCAAGAGATCGAGACCATCCTGGTCAACATGGTGAAACCCCGTCTCTACTAAAATACAAAAAAAAAATTAGCTGGGCATGGTGGCACGTGCCTGCAATCCCAGCTACTCAGGAGGCTGAGGCAGGAGAATTGCCTGAACCCAGGAGGCGGAGGTTGCGGTGAGCCGAGATCGCGCCATTGCTCTGGGTAACAAGAGCAAAACTCCATCTCAAAAAAAAAAGTGCAAATTTTGGGGTCTCGCCTGGGACTACTAAATCAGAATCCTTGGGGTGGGGGTGGGGGGCCCAGGCTGTGGTTTAATAAGGCCACATGGGGATTCTGATGTGTGCTCAAGTTTGAGAATCACTACTCACACTACCTCCTCCCATCCCTCACCCTACCTCTTCCATCCTACTTTTCATGTTAGCTCAACATAGAGGCTGGGCTCAAATCCTGCCAGATGTACCATCTTTAAGTGCAGCTGTTTCATGCTAGCAAGAGATAACCCTGACCAAATAAATATGACTCTGAACTTCCCTGTTCATGTCTATAAGTGAGTTAAACTTCAGGCAGAAAATAGTGTCAGTAATCTGGAGAGAACAGGTATCTCCTCTAGGAAGAAGAAACAACTTCAGTCATCTCTCCTAAGGAACCAGAGATTCCTTAGAAAAGATAATTTTTCTCAAGCAGAGACTCCCAAAATAAAATTAGTTACTTCGATACCATTCTATTCTAGGACTGAATTTGACTTACAGTTGACAAACTTCTAGATTTTGAAGAATATTATTTTGTTTTCATAAATGAAGATGTGAAGCTACAGGCTGTTAGGTATGGGATGAGTGAAGGAACAGGTTGTAATCTGCACCTGAAGGAAAATGTCTCATCAAAGTCATATCAAGGTGATCATTCTGGAAGTAAGTTCTTAGGCACCAACCTCAGCAGAGTTGCTCAGTCGTTCTGTGCCATCTGGCAAAGTTTCAATGACTTCAGAGTAGGCCAGGCCCAGGGTTTGGGCTAAGATGGTGTCCTCTAAGCTGGTGCTGGGAATTCCTATTCAGACAAGAAGAAAACCAAACATTTCCTTCACAAGCGCCCACATCACAAAACAACTGACAGTACTGATACCCAGTGTTAGCTCCTTAAAGGAGACATCTCTTTTAGTTATAGAAGATTTAGGCTGGGCTGGTGGCTCATGCCTCTAATCCCAGCACTTTGGGAGGCCAAGGCAGGCGGATCACGAGGTCAGGAGTTTGAGACCAGCCAGACCAATGTAGCGAAACCCCGTCTCTACTAAAAATATAAAAATTAGCCAGACGTGATGGTGCATGCCTGTAATCCCAGCTATTCAGGAGGCTGAGGCTGAAGAATCACTTGAACCCAGGAGGCAGAGGTTGCAGTGAGCCAAGACCATGACACTGCTCCCCAGCCTCAGTGACAGAGTGAGGCTTTGTCTTCACACACACACACAAAAAAAAACCGAAGAAGTTTTAAAACCACATCACATTCATTGGGAAAATGGAAAATGATCTGGGAGAAACCAACTGCCAAAACAGAACTAGTTTACTATATTGGTATTATTTCCTTTAAGTCTTTCCTCTGCTTAATTGGTTTTTCTTTCTTTCTTTCTTTTTTTTTTTTTTTTCTGAGATGGAGTCTTGCTGTGTTGCCCAGGCTAGAGTGAAGTGGCATGATCTGGGCTCACTGCAACCTCCATCCCCTGGGTTTAAGCCATTCTCATGTCTCAGCCTCCCAAGTAGCTGGAATAACATGCCTGGCTAATTTTTATATTTTTAGTAGAGACAGGGTTTTGCCATCTTGACCAGGCTGGTCTCAAACTCCTGACCTCAAGTGATCTACCTACCTCAGCCTCCCAAAGTGCGGGGATTACAGTTGTGAGCCACCGCATCCAGGCTATTTTTTTTTTTAAAATAGTTATAATCCTTGTACATTTTTTAGTTCTCTATTTGTCACTGAAAATCATAAGCATTTGGGGAAGACTCTTCCTGGAATTCCCTTAGTGGCAGAGGACAGTGGGTTTCTCTCAAGAAGCAGTGCTGACTCCTCTAGCATTTCCTAGCATCCTAGAAAAATCCACTCAGTTGGGAAGTCAAAAGCTGGTAACTGTGTTTTGTTCCCAAAGGCAATAGTACATTCTAAGTAGATATTTATTTTTCAACCCACATATGTTCTTAAGGAGAAGTTGAGCATTAGAAAATCACTCACCCAGAGTACTGCTTAAAATAAGACACTGTAACCACAAAATGTATTTGACCGTAGAAAGAATGCCCCAGGCCATGATGGTAGTCATGTAGTGCTCAGTTGAATGTGAATGTATTTCTACATTTGTTCTTCTTGGAGGGCAAAAGCAAAAATTTGGAAAAAGTTATGAAACTATGGGAAGTCAAGGCCCTGGCCTGCTGTTTTGGCTTCAGCTATTCCTAACAGGCTTTTTCTCAGCTCTTGGTTCTGTAAGGGCAGGATTTCTCAACCTTGGTGCTACTGACATCGTGGACTTTTTCGTGGGGGTTGTCTCGTGCATTGCAGGATGTTGAACTGTACCACTAGCATGCCCTGAGTTGTGACAAAAATGTCTCCAAAACTGCCAAATGTCTCCTGGTGACAAAAGCTCCCCTGGTTGAGAACCCCTGCTATAGGGTCATCTGTCAAAGCCGCTGACACACTCATGGATACAACACATTGTGTGAAAATAGATATGAAGCTAAGGGTATTGCACAAGATGCTTAAGTCGGATTTCAGAACAACGCCCTAAGACAATGGTTGAATGTTTGGAAGACATGTTCTAAAGCCCCCAAATGTGAGTAAAGCTCTGTGACATAATAGAAAGTTCTGTAGTATTCTAGCTGAGATTACAGACAAAATGCATCTAATGCAATGAATAAATGTTGAGTGGACTTGAAGGATGAGAACAAATGGCAAGCAACAAATATTACCAAAAAGTGTTCATAGTCAAGGGAAAACAGTCATTTACTACATTCTAAAATAGAATTTGGAATAACTAGGAGTACTGTTTAAAATAAGACACTGTAACCACAAAATGTATTTGGCCGTAGAAAGAATGCCCCAGGCCATGGTGGTAGTCATGTGGCGCTCAGTTGAATGTGAACTATTTGTAACAGTGTAGGTGGGAGGCAAAAATACCACTTTATCTACTGTTTATTTCTACATTTGTTCTTCTTGGAGGGCAAAAGCAAAAATTTGGAAAAAGTTATGAAACTATGGGAAGTCAAGACAACAGGAGAAACAGTTTTCCACATGCACCTAAAAAACCCCGATTTTTTTCCTTCAAAACTCTCAGTATTGTGTCAGTAATTTGATTCAAAATATCAAACAAACAAACAAACAAAAAGCTCCCCCAAAAGCCACATCAATAAAAACTGCTTTTCTGTTTATCCTGGCTGGGTACAGTAATTAATTCTACTAATTGTAAAATGCATAAAAGTAACAAGACTGAATTATTTCTTTAAACAACACACTTTCTAGGTTTAAACGGTCAGAAAAGAATAACATCAATTTTCTGTTCTGATGTTTCTTCAAACCACTTCATCGAAAACTGATCTAAGCATGACAAAGGGGAAAAAAATGTGAAATTTAAGAAGAAATGCCATTTCTGTGTGCTAGGAAATAGAGTGGAAATAACTTTCTCTGCAAGGTTTTGGGACTCTAGAGACTGGCTGGAATCTACAGCAGGAATGCTGGTAATGAAAGCAGCACAGGTCTGTCCTAAAGGAGGCAGATTTTGGACACAGCCGTCTTTAGGTTCCCTTCTCTTTGTTCATTCTCAGACTTCCTGTTACATGACGATAGTTTAGAACGCTCACGAATGAGTAAGGCTGCCAAGGACATCCAATTTACAGTTCTAAATATGCCTTCACTTTTACTGCTGTTTCACAATCCTTTTCTTGAATAGCTCAAGTTTGCCTCCTCCACAAAGACTTCACCAAAAACCCAGCCCACATCGATCATTTGTGCTTCATTTGAACCCCCGTCCCAGCAGTTGCTGTTGGTTCTATGAGTTTTCTTTTCTTTCTTTTTTTAAAATTTAAGCTAGTAGTGTACCTGGGATGGTTCTATGAGTCTTGAAATTGGATTTTCATCTGAGTTGCATTGTTCCTCGTATCATATGTACAAATCTTATCAACAAACTCTACTGGCAAGACTTTGTAGGTCAGACATTTCTTCTTATTCTCAGTAGCAACTAGCAAAGTACAATATACCTAGTATGTTTTCAAAATCTAGTTTTGAAACAAGGGATGATTAAATGAAGGGGAATTCTTTTTTTTTTTTTTTTTTTGAGACTGAGTCTTGCTCATGTTGCCAAGCTGGAGTGCAATGGTGCCAATCTCAGCTCATTGCAACTTCTGCCTCTCAGGTTCAAGTGATTCTCCTGCCTCAGCCTCCCAAGTAGCTGAGATTATATGCACCCACCACCACACTCAGCTATTATTTTGTATTTTTTAGTAAAGATGGGGTTTCACCATGTTGGCCAGGCTGGCCTCAAGCTCCTGACCTCAGGTGATCCACCCACCTCGGCTTCCCAAAGTGCTGGGATTACAGGTGTGAGCCACTGCACCTGGCCACGCATTCATTTTTACAAAGAGACAAATCAGACCATGGAATCAACAGTTAGCTCTTCCAGATGACAGCAATAGGGGAGTATTTTGATCTTAAATCTGTAAAATACAGTGTTATGGTTACGACTTAATAGCTGCTCACCAATTTTTGAATCCAGAGAGCCTTCAAGGTCAGCGTTGGCCAAAATAACGACAGGGACCTCCTGCTGGGTGAGCATGTTCACAGCTATCACTGGCGTGAGGCAATCTGAAAATGAGAGCAAATAACTGTGGATGCCACTCAACTGAAACACCAACACCATCTGAATCTCAGAGGAAACAAGTGAGAAAAGTAAGCGCTAGAACTTCTGTGCTTTGCGCTAATTGTTAAAGAAGTTGTCCTTTATAGGATATTAATAGATAATTCACACCAGTGAAAAATCGAAAGATTAAATACGTACACGAGAAAATGTTCTTCCATGCTCATGAAAAGTGAAAAAGCGTTTTTGCTTTCCAGATGGTGGAGTAAAGACATTCCCATCACCATTTTTTCCTTTTGAAAAATACCTCAGATATACAGAAGATGAGAAACAAAAAGTCTAACTGTAGTGAAAGTAGGAACATCAGAAATTCCAAACCACTATAACACTTGAAGATGGAAGTGGAGAGGGAGTAGAAAATGCCTGAGCAGAAAGGAGAAATTAGATTTCCAGACATTCTAAGGCAAACGAATTCTTACCCACTTACCCTTTCCTTAATGTGTTCCAGTAAAATGAAGGGGTAAATCAAGAAAGAGACAAAGGATCCATGAAACAAGGGATGGAACAAAGAAAAAGTATGAGGACACTCACAGAGCAAAGACAGAGGGAAGTTCTAGGAGGCCAGTTTGCAGCAGAGGCCTGGAGAATGACCAGGTCAGATCTGAGCAGTACACTGGGCCCCAGAGAGCATCTTTGGGAAAATCAGGAAATTGACAGATTATCTGGCAGGTTGGAATGTGCAGAAAATAGCACTGAGAGGAGTTTCAAAGAAATAATGGGGGGTGTACAGGAAGACTTAGCCAGAATTTCAAAGAATACAAAGTAAATGGAAAAAAACAAAAAAGAAGAAGAAGACAGTATGAACATTAGGAAAATTAAAAATAATTTCCTAATAAATTAAAAATTTATTAGGAAAAATAAAAAGTTATATAAAAAGGAAAATGTATTTGGCTCAATTGTGAACATATTTATGTGGCCCTAATAAAACATTAAGGATTTATTCTGACATTGTATTACATTGTATCATTCTAACATTGTATTATGTTATTTAAGAGAACATCTCATTTTAAATTTTTATTTATATAAATTTATTTTTTTTTTGCAGAGACCTGGGGGGTCTTGCTATGTTGCTGAGGCTGGTCTCCAATTCCTGACCTCAAGCGATCCTCCTACTTCAGACTCCCAAAGTACTGGGATTACAGGCAGGACCCACTGCATCCAGCTAACACTGTATCATCTTAAACGAAGTTTATTACAACTACTGCAATGAGGGGACAAGCCATATGTGCATATACGTGAATATGCAGAGAGCCGGAAGAGTAACTACCTAAGTAAAGTCCTAACAGAAGAAGAGATGAGAGATGGTAGACAATCAGTGAGTTCACTTAATTTACAATATAAGCAATTAACATTTATGAATTCTTACTATTTATAATACTTGCCATGTTTTAAGACTTCATGTAATTATCTATTTTACAAGCCCCAAAATTAAAATGTCTAAGAATTACGGTCTATATTTATTCCTTAAGATTATTTTTTAAAATATTTATTTATTTAGAAATAGGTTCTTACCCTGATTCTCCCAAGTAGCTGAAACTGCAGGTGTGTACCACCCAACCCAGCTAATAGTCTTTGTTTTCTGTAGAGCCAGGGTCTCCCTATGTTGCCCAGGCTGGTCTTGAACTACTGGGCTCACACAATCCTACCACTTCGGCCTCCCAAACTGCTGGAATTACAGGTGAGAACCACTGTGCCTGGCCAGGGACTATATTTCAGAGTAATAACTGACTCTGTAGGTATCTAAGCTAGTTCTTATCTTTTATCACCTTGGTGTCAGGAAGCACAGAATGAGATACGGTACGGAAATGCAACCCCAATGGGTCTCCAGCCAGCACCCATGGAACAGATGTATTAGCTGGGAGACACCTGTTACCTGAGCTGGCTGAGTATAGACTCACTTCTCAAAGTGGAAACCCAAATTTTTGATTCCACACTATCTTTTCTTTTCTTTTTCTTTTCTTTTCTTTTTTTTTTTTTTGAGGCGGAGTCCCACTCTGTCACCCAGGATGGAATACAGTGGTGTAATCTCAGCTCACCACAGCCTCCACCTCCCGGATTCAAGCAATTCTAGTGCGTCAGCCACCCAAGTAGCTGGGATTACAGGCACACGCCACCAAACCCAGCTAATTTTTGTATTTGTAGTAGAGACAGGGTTTCACCATTTTGGCCACGATGGTCTCGAACTCCTGACCTCGGGTGATCCACTGGTCTCAGCCTCCCAAAGTGCTGGGATTACAGGCATGAGCCACCACTCCCGGCCTCCATACTATCTTCTCTCAAAGAAGAAATGTATATTTGCAAATTTTGTAATTATAACATGCAATTATTTTTATATATTATAAAAAATATATGTGTATCATTATCAGGAGGCTGGGAGGTGAGGGCTGGTAGAATAAAAGTCACTAGGTAATATCTAAAACTGGTCAATTGAAAGATAGCAGTATAGGCATATATAGCATATGGATAGACATACAGATAGGGAGGTCTATGCCAGAGAAACAGTACCATGGCACAGACTACCAGTTGACCCCTATACCTGCCTCCTCTTCTGACTCAGCAATAGAATGTTGAGTTGGAAACATGGCTATTGCGTTTAACTAATGGAAGCACTGTTCAGTCTCCTTTGCAGCTAGGTGTGTCCATGGAGGATGTACAGAAGTAACTGCTGGGTCACAGCCTCAAAGGGAAGAAGTATATGCTTCTCCCCACCCCTCTCCACTTCTTACTTCACTGGAACGCAGATCAAATGGAGAGCAACTTACAAACACCAAGAAGGGGAAGACTCTAGAAGGGTAAAGCAGGGAGACAAGACAGAGGAGCACTGCCCTAACCACCACACAAAGCAGACTTATCACACATGCTCAAGAGTTTCATGTGGGTAGAATAAACACCTGTTTATCTAAGCCTCTATCATAGCCACCGAACTTGTATCCTAAGTAATACATACCTAAAATAAAAGTGTTTGGATAAGGAGGCAGCTTTCATTGTTCTTGTTAGTACTCTTTGACTTTTCATATATTATCACTTGGAATTTAAAAACCAAATTAGTTCTTAAAAAGAGAGATGAAAATTAGAGTGATAAGGCAGCAAAACATTTTAGCAAGGTGACACTAATGTTTGTGAAGTCACAGTGAAATGCATACATTATTGGATATGGCATTATAAATTGACATAGCCCTTTCAGAAACCATGTAACAAGAAATAGAAGAACGTTTCTAACCTTTGACCAAAAACAAAAACAAAAACAAAAACAAAAACCACTCTTGAAAATATCTCCTAAGGAAAATTCTATGAAGTGAAGAGCCATGTGGACATAAAAGGTCACAGTAGTTATCTCCCTGATAGCCCCAAACATGAGAAAAGCCCAGTGTGCAGCATGATAGGAAAGACTTAGGATATTAAGGTACATTGAGTTGACAGAATATTATGTATGGATTAAAAAACAATTGTGAAGCCTGCATAAAAACACAGAAATGCTTTCTGATAGCATATTAAGTGAAAACCAGAAAATAATGAGGCAGAAGCAGCCTGATTTTTAAGATAAAGTGGGAAAGTGAGTTAAAAAGTAACATGACCATGTGCAAATGAATGAAGTTAACCGGGCCAGGTGTGGTGGCTCACGCCTGTGATCCCAGCACTCTGGGAAGCCGAGGTGGGTGGATCACGAGGTCAGGAGATCCAGACCATCCTGGCTAATATGGTGAAACCCTCCAGTGAGCCAAGATCGTGCCACTGCACTCTAGCCTGGGTGACAGAGCAAGACTCTGTCTCAAAAAAAAAAAAAAAAGAAGAAGAAGTAGTAGTAGTTGTTGGATCGTTATCTCACACCATATATAAAAATTAACTCCAAATGGATTAAAGATCCAAATGTAAGATCTAAAACTATACAACTCTTACAAAATAAAATTTTGTAAGATGTATAAATCTTTGTGGCCTTTTACTAGGCAGTGGCATTTTAGAGCACAAAAAGCAAAAGCAACAAAATAAAAAACAGATAAAACGAATTTCATCAAAACGAAAAACTTGTGCTTCAAAGGGCACCGTGAAGACACACTCTCAGAATTGGAAAACAACTTAATAAATTATATATCTGATAAGAGACTAGTATCTAGAACAGGCATCCCCAAACTTTTTACACAGGGGGCCAGTTCACTGTCCCTCAGACCATTGGAGGGCCGCCACATACTGTGCTCCTCTCACTGACCACCAGTGAAAGAGGTGCCCCTTCCTGAAGTGCGACAGGGGGCCGGATAAATGGCCTCAGGGGGCCGCATGCGTCCCGCGGGCCATAGTTTGGGGACGCCTGATTTAGAATATATAAAAAACAGCTAAAATAATAAAAAGACAAATTAAAAATTAAAATGAAAATCAATTTTTAAAAAGGGGCAAGAGAACCAAATTGACATTTCCCCAAAGAATTGCCCATATATTGGACAAATAAATGGCCAATAAACACTTGAGAAGATGCCTGACAATGTTAGCCATCAGGGAAATGCAAATTCAAACTACACTATGGTGTCACATCATACCCACTAGGATGACCATAATCAAAATGAGCACAGACAATAAGTGTTGGCAGCGATGTGGAGAAACGGGAATGTTCATACACTGCTGGTGGGAATGTAAAATGGTGAAGCAGCTTTGGAAAATAGTCTCGCAGTTCCTTAAACTTCATGGCCCAGCCATTCTACCCCTAGGTATATTGCCAAAGAAATAAAAACATACATCCACATAAAACTCTTTATTAATGTTCATAGAAGCATTATTCATATTAATTGTAAAAACCCAAATATCTATCAGTTAATAAAAATGGACAAATATAATGTGTAATACAATGTGTCATACATTGTGTGTAATACAATGAAGTATTACTTGGAAATAAAAAGGAAAGAAAACATTATGCCAAGTGAAAGGAGCAGGACAA
The DNA here is from genome assembly GCF_048565385.1 of Saimiri boliviensis. Taxonomy (NCBI): domain Eukaryota; kingdom Metazoa; phylum Chordata; class Mammalia; order Primates; family Cebidae; genus Saimiri; species Saimiri boliviensis. The sequence goes on from NC_133456.1 coordinate 16,158,829, forward strand.
TAAGAAGACAAATGTTGTATTTGGTTCTAATTTACAAGAAATGTCCAGAATAGGCAGATCTACAGAGACAGATGGTAGATCAGTGATTGCCTAGGGCTGGAGATTACACAAGAATCAGGGAGGGGTGACTGCCAGAGGGTCTGAGATTTCTTTCTGGGATGATGAGAATGTTCTAAAATTGACTGTGGCGATGGTTGCATGAATTTGTGAATATATTAAAAACCATGGAATTCTATATGTTAAACGGGTTATTATATGGTATGCTCAGTTATTACAGAAGAAAGTAATAGGAAAAAACATGTAGTGTACTGCATGAAAGAGTTGAACTGTTTTTCATTCCACATTAAAGTTTTATTACACCAGTTTTTCAGTTGGGACAAAAATTGATCTTTGAACTTACTATTAGCAGGTTTGCAACGAACAGATAGTAGCAGCTTACACGCTATACCCAGTCAAAATCTATTTCCTAGAAACAACTCAATTAAAATCAAAAGTTCCTGAATAGGTCTCCTGTGTTCTCCATATTTCTAGTGTTTCCTTTGTAATTACTAATTGATAATCATTAAAAAAATTTTTAAAATGTGTTTAATAATCATTGAAAATTTTTAAAAAATCACTCCTGAGCTAGTGATGTGATGCAGGGATCCAAAAGTGAAATCTAAAGAAACGGAAGCATTTCACATAGTTGTCAGATAACAGCAAAACACTTTAGTAATTACAAAGGAAACATTCTAGACAAAAAGGTGTCTGTCCTTTGCTCTCAGGGCACTCACTGCAAAGAAGGAAGGGGTCTCACACACTCTGGAAAAACAAATGACTTTCATTCGGTGTTCACCAAGGCAGCAGTCCATATAACTAGGTCCTAGGGATACTCCATGGAAACAGGGCTCCGTGGTCAACTGAGTGTGACAAGTGTTGACTATGACTTCCTCTCTCAGACAGTCCCAGTGCACATTAGCACAGCAAAGGTTCTGAGAAGTCCAAAGCAAAGATGCCTGTTTATTTTTGTTCATTCCAGATTTGTTGAGCACAGAAGCTTTTCCCTTCACATAACACTGAAGAATGCTACTTGAAACAGTTTGATGGAAAACCAAACCATTACCCCAGAATTACAGATCAGCTCTCACCCTTTGTTCCAATACCATGGAGACAGAAGCAAAGCAATAGTGAGCAATTAATTATTATTTAATGCCTGGGGCTTCGAAGGAGGCTCTTGCTCTCTAATGTGCCTGCAATGTGTCAGTAACAACACAGTTCCAAATTGTCCTTTAGAGAGACCTCATCTGCCCTTTCAGCAAAAAACGTATTGTGTAGATAGTTGGTGACTCAGAGCTGAAATGTGTGGTTCCGAAGCCCCAGAGTTTGAATATTTTAATATTAGGAATGTAAGAAAAGATTTCAGGAAAAGACAGAACAGCTTCTAGAACTCTGATGATATTTCCCCATTGATGCCTTTTATGGTTTCTAGTTCCTATCAAGTCAGAGCTTACATAACATGACTCAAGTCAGATCTGGTCAGCTGAGAAAAGCAGGCGACGTCAATGATTATGGAAATAAACTAAATTTCAAGAGCTCTAGGGGAGCACCTTGCTTTTTTTCCTCTCTCAAAGGAATCTGTGCCAAATTAAGGATGCTAAGCAAAAACAGTACATTTAGTCAATAACATCGGCAACCCAGGTGGCCAGGCTAGAAATCAAGGAATCATTCAGGGATCCTCCACCCTCGCAGCCTTCCATAGATTTTTCAGGCCTGTTCCCTCCCTCCATCCTGACTCCTGCTATTCTGGGGACTCTGCCACCTCTTTCCACAATTAATGAGGTCAGCCAGCCTGCCACTCTAGCATCGCCCTGTCCACATGTGTCACTCTCTTCCTCAGAGCTCCTCAGGGCTCCTTCTCCACCCACAAGGTCCTCCAACACCACCTTGGCTGACAGCCCCATTACGTACTCTGCCAAGAAGGCTAAACTTAGGAAGGTTATGTGACCTTCCTTAAGTCATATGGATGGATCTAGGACCAGAATCTTGGTCATCTTGGGCCAAATCAGGAGTTGGTATGTAGAAATAAACTTAGCAACAGTAGGAGCTCATGTTTGAGAACTGGAACTCCTGCAAGTGGCAAGCGTAGCACACAAGTGGGTGCTGCCACGACACTCGGGGGTCACTGCTTTAACACAAATCATCCTTAAAATCCGACATTCGACGAAAAAAATGAGGTCGTCAGCAATGGTAAATGACAGCAGTGATACAGCATCCTGGTTTAAAATGTAACCCCGAAGGCCAGAAGAGGCATAAATCATACATTCCTAGGGTAATCTGAATTCACCTTTTGGGAACACTGTGTTACACTCAATGCACTGTACTGGCCTTCGGTGACTATGATGTCAAAATCCAGAGACTTGATGCGCAAATTAATCTAGAGATTTTGAATACATTGACATCTGCAAAAAAAGTATTTCTACTCTGAAAATTAGAATTGGAAAAATTTACTGCCAAGTGTAATGTTTCCATTTGGAATAATTTCAGAGGTTATTAAAAAGAAGAGAGAAAGTAACTAATGAGTCCTTCAAATGGAACATTACACTTGGCACTAAATTTGCCAAAATGAAATGATTGGATCAGATCAGGTATGTTGATATCCATGTGGTCATGAAAACAGTGCTGTTTCCATGTACTAAAATAATGTATCAATTTCTGACATATGAAATGAATTTATACAGTGCCTTTCATCTCAGGAAATCTATCTTCTATAATTTGTTAGCTCATTAGCAAATTATAGCTCCCCTACTAATATTGTCTTATTTTCATTTGTGTCCCCAAATTAGCCATAAGAGAAAATGTAAGGGCTAGAGATGTTTACATGTTTTAGTTTTTCCATTTTAGATGTTATTCAGCCACCATAGCCCTCAGGGAATATCAAATTGCTCATGAGAGTAAAAACTATGAGATATCCCTTTAAACTAAACAGTTGAAAAGTATCCAGTTTTTTTTTTTTTTTGAGTAAGTAGAGAAAATAAACCTGAGAGAGATAGCTATATTGAGCTTTATAAGCACACATTGAAATTTTAACTCAAAAGACTCTTCTCTATTTCAATGCATATGGCGAAGAGATGAAACTGAGAGGTGACATCTGTCTTGTGTGGGGTGAGTGGCATATGCATCTGGCTGTCTTCTGTTCTGCCTCCCAGGGGCATCCAGTTAAGACTGGAATGGCTCATCTCTGCCCCACCAAGAGTGCATGCAGCAGGCTCTTTAGAAAGTGCTCACTGATTTGAATCCGGCTTTAATGGTCTAAGTAAACAAAGTCTTAAGGAGAGAGAAATTGGGATGACATTATCTATCTCTCCAACCTAGTATTAGGAAATGTTTCATTCTGGTTATTTCAAAGATGGCAACTTAATATCATTACCCAAACGTTTTTTTAGTCAAATGCTATTTCAGACCCCAATAAATCAGGTTGCCTACTTCAGGTTGAAGTTTATAGTTCATGAAAGAGAAAAGGGATGAGATTTTTGTGGAAATATTTAAATCACCTCAGAGACTTATTTCTAACGTCGAATGGACTTCCTTTCACCTGCCCAGGCTCCATATCCCCTTCTCTGGTAAGAGCCTTCAAGTTTGTTTTGGAATGCTCCTCCTCATTCCCTGGTGACAATCTTTGTCGTCCACCAAGGAAGGTGCCAGGCCTCCCTTTGCCAAGAAAGAGGCTGGGGGCCCCAGTCACACCAATCAAATACCTTTCCCTGCAAGAGGAGTCTTGAATCAAGAGCTTCAGGCACTGACGGCAGGGTTGGGTTTGAGCAGAATTACTCTGACAGTGGCACTCAAGAGACTGTCTGTGAGTTCCTGCTCCCTGAACTCTCAGGGCTGTCCAGTTCCTTTTTCAGACTGGCTCTTCAGCTATCCCTCTAGCAATGGTCTTCCCCACAGCCTTCTAACGTGTTCTCCTTTTCCTCTGGGTTAGAGATGGATTCTGTTGCTTGCAACCACAGAATCTTCAAACCTTCACGAATCAAGTACAACCTGATATGCCGATTCCAGGTCAGTTTGATCCAAGCATAAAGCAGGTATGTTTAAAATCTGTACGGAGCAGGACACTGCTCAGATGAACCACATAAATTCTTTAAAACAATAAAATTAAGTTGAAGTTTTCTGTCATTCTTACTGGCTTCCCTCTGGTCTGATAATGTAGTTTTATTTGATGGTGAAATTACAAATTAGGAGAAGATTCTATTCCTAACAGATTCCTACATCTTCTCCTAATTTATAATTAGAAGAAAAGAACTTTACATTATATTGAAAGGGAGAGAGCTGAGTTTTCAACTGGAAGCTCAAGACACAGACAAACTAGTAACTCATGGAGAAATCAAGGGTAATCAAAATATTTTGAGCTTTTTTTTATCCTCATGTTTCAAAATAAAAACATACAAAATAAGGCTAAAGCAAAGAACAGCCTACACAAGATAATATACAGGAAAGGACCACGAACTCTGGGAGGCGCCATCCAAATGTAAGGCGGCAGTCCTACCAGCTGAGCCGTAACTTGCCAACTCACCTTTGCCAGGGACAAGGGCCGTCCTCAAGGCTTCCTTCAGAGAGCTGTGCCCATGTAGTAGTCTGTGGCTGGGCGAGATGGCCACATGGGAGGTGCCGTAAATGGCTTCAGGTGTGGTTGTATAGGCAGTCATCTTTTCTCCCGTGACTTGCCCATGAACCTGGTGGTAGGAAAGAAGAATGATGTCGGCCGGTGTGGTGGCTCACGCCTGTAATCCCAGCACTTTGGGAGGTCAAGGTGGGTGGATCATGAAGTCAGGAGTTTGAGACCAGCCTGGACAACATGGCGATACCCCATCTCTACTAAAAATACAACAGTTAGCCAGGTGTGGTGGCATGTGCCTGTAGTCCCAGCTACTGGAGAGGCTGAGGCAGGAGAGTCACTTGAACCCAGGAGGTGGAGGGTGCAGTGAGCTGAGACCACGCCATTGCACCCCAGCCTGGGTGACAGAGTGACTCTTCGTCTCAAAAAAAAAAAAAAAAAAAAAGTGATGCCATTCCTCAGTCCTCCCTTTGGGCTGTGTTCTCCCTAACTACATTCCCTTCCCTTCCCCTTCCCTCATTCCCTAACAGTGACCACAGCTCTGACCACTGGACCAGGGGTATGGGGACTCAGATGGTACCTGGCAAAAGCTGATAAGAGGATCACAGTTCCCTTTCAGAAACACCCCCTACCACTTGCCCCACACCAGGCATGCAGGCATTCCCAACTTGAAGGCAGTCAACAAACAATGCTCAGAAAGATACTCTCCTGGTTTCCCTGGCTCCATTGTTGACAAATAAAAAGTAACTATTAGTGCTATGTTGTTTGTGTCCTGAGAAAGAAGCTGTATTTTCTTCAAGGATTTAAGGGTATATATATATTAAAAAAAAAGCATCTACTTTTCTAAGAAGAAAAACAGGTGCCAAGTTTATTAGTGTTTTGAAGAGAGAAAGGATGGCCTGAGCCGAGTTCATGACTATGAGTCCCTAGAGCTAGTTAAAATGCCTTTGAAGGAAGTGGCACACAGCCATCCACTGAAGGCCAATTAATGTGACAGACATGGAGGACACAGAGTGGACAGGTGCTACTTCCTTCATGCATTTATTGAAACATATTGACAGAGTGCCAATAATGAACTAAAAGACAGTCTACCACATGGTCTAAGTGCCAATTAAGTGTCACCTATGGAGCCAGAATTGGGGACTGTGCTGAAGAACTGAGATCCTTCCTTCCCTGAGACAGTGTGTTGCCCCATCTCATTTTCAGGTGGGTCCAGGAATGGAGATAAAAACATGTTCACAGTCAAACGCTGGCAAAGATGAAAGTGGAGAGGACATTCCACACACAGTAGCCGGCAGGCTCAGAGACCCACACCCTGAACGCTAGCTAAGGAGCAAAGGCCTTGGACATGAGGACCAGACGCAGGCCAATGCAAAGGCCATGAAAGAGATGGCCCTGCAGATTTAAACAAAAGTCATGGCAGGACTGACCTTCAGAACTCTCACCATTGTCTCAGGAAACCAGGAAGAGGAAAAGCTCAGTCCAGCATTCGTTACTGAAATGTTTCCAAGGTACACACTCCCTTACGGGAGGCTTTCCATGTTTGCAGTTGGAATAAGTTGGATCACTTTTGTGAGGAGGTTGCACAGGGCATTATGAGCTCAGTGGCAGGCGGCACGTGCTTGCAGACACCAGGTATGGTTGTCAGCAAGGAAGAGTCTAGAAAGGAAGGCCAACTTTGTCTCAGCTGCTGCTTCTAAAGGTTTTGATGGGGACAAAGGTGAGGGCGGGTTTGGCGCTAAATGAACAGAGCAGAAAAGTCTTGATGACAGAAGGAGAAGTCAGAAGGATAAGAAAAAGCATACCCAGGTAAAAAAAAAAAACAGCAATAGAACAACTCTCTAGTCAGCAGAGAAAAAGAGAGAAGTTCTAGAGTAGGTGGGTCTTATACTGTGACCTTTCGGCGGTGTTTCCACAGAATTTTCAAACACAGTCCCTAAGCTCTAAGTCTGTCTAGTTTTGAAATGGTGTTATAGGTAGCGTCTGCTTCCTTGGCTTTTAATCTGCTTTGTGATGTGCACCCCTTTGAAAATACAATGAGAGTAATGGACCCATTGCTCAGGAAAATGCCCACACAACATTTTGCACCTAAAATTTCAGGGAGTTCATGGACCCCTGAAGATCCTCTGTCTGTGCTGTCCAGTATGGTAGCCAGTAGCAATTTCTGGCTATGAATCAAAGCACTTGAAATATAGCTAGAATGAACTATAAATGTAGAATATAGTAGATTTCAAAGACTGTACTACAACGTACACTCTTTAACAAATCATTTCTTACTGAGCCCATCTTGAAATGGAAACATTTTGGTTACAATGGGTTAAAGAAAATGTTATTAAAATTCATTTCACCTGTTCTTTGCAATTTTAAAAAATGTGGCTACTAGAAAATTTTAAATTGTGCACGTTTAGACTGTGCTGTGGTGTAGTCCCAAATTGCTGGTTTACTCAATGAGTCCCAAGTGTAGAAGAAGACTTGTAAGCATGAATTGCTGGAGCTGCTATCACTTGCTCACCTTTAATGTGAAGTCCAGGTGGCAGCCCACACAGTCCCCAATCCAGTGGGCTTGCATGCCTTTTATTCCATACCATTCCGGAAGATCTGCCAACGCATCCTGCATGGCCTGTGCAAATGAAAGGAGAACAAAGAAGTAGACGCACAACGCTTATTGAAGAAAAAGCAAATGATGTGCGGCTTGTGAAGGTAGGAAAAGCAGAGACACTAAAGGAGGTTCAGGATTTGGCTCTCTCTTTGGTCACTAAGTCAGAGGAGGCCAGGAAAGGTTAGAAACAGATGCATTCATTATGACTCAGTTCAGTGAGATGGGTTTGACCGATTTTGCTGTCCCAAGTGAGTCAAGGTTTCATGGAAAGAAGAAAATTAACAAAGAAAGATCATACTTCCCATCTTTGGCAAGTGTGTTTAGTATATTTTCTCCCATAGTCTAGAAACTAGAAAAATTAAGTTCAAGTTTAAGAATTTTGAAACTCTAAGCCATTCATGAATGTTCTACAATCAAACAATATCATATATAGGAATTATAAATTATATCTTTGCATTTAAAAATATTAATTTTATAAACATATAAGGAAAACATGACATTAATTTGTGTAAACATTTGCCATTAGAAAAGGGCATATATTGATTTTCAACTTTGTCTACTTTTAATCTTAAATTCCTTTAAAATGGAGGTCTTTATATAAATTATTTCTATGGCCTTAAGCACATGCCAGCCCTTATTTGAGATGTGCCCCTTCAACAGATGGATTTAAAAGTCAATCATATTTGTAATGTGAAGATCCCAATTTCAAATTCCTTTATATGATGGTTAATAGAGGCAATATAACAATGCTTTATTTGTTTGGTGCTTTATAATTCACAAAGTACTTTCAGGTATATTTCTTCTCACACACTCTGCTGTGGTAGCTTATTTTCAGATGAATAAACTTCTGTTACAACAGGTTATGTGGCCCATGCAAGGTCACAGGAATTGATAAGCCAGGACTAAAACCTAGATTTACTAACAGTGTTCTTTCTGCTACAGCACAAAGATTCTTATGTTAATATGTGACAAAAACAATAGCAGCAGGCCGGGCGCGGTGGCTCATGCCTGTAATCCCAGCACTTTGGGAGGCTGAGGAAGGCAGATCTCTTGAGGTCAAGTGTTTGAGACCTGCCTGGCCAACATGGCGAAAACCATCTCTACTAAAAATACAAAAATTAGCCAGGCATGGTGGTGCGTGCCTCTAGTCCCAGTTACTTGGGAGGCTGAGGCAGGAGAATTGCTTGAACCCCAGAGGCAGAGGCTGCAGCGAGCCAAGATTATACCACTGTACTGCAGCCTGGGTGACACAGTGAGACTCTGTCTCAAAAAACAAAAACAAAAAATAAACACACAGAGCATTTTCCATATTTACCGTCTATGTATGCAAACTATTGCTTTAAAATAATTCAACAGGCTATATCATTGTTTTATGTGATGATCCATATTTCATTTTACGATAAAAACATAAAACAACAACAACAACAAAAACATACTGCTAAGTTTGGCACTGTGTAGGTCGCAATTCTTAATCCCACAGTGTTCCTGATCTGAATTCAGAGAGTATGGCATAGGGAAATGTTGGCCTGTGATCTCTACGGCTCAACTGCAAACTCTTAATTTTTCTTTATATTCCACACAGGGCCTGGTCCAGAGCCTAGAACCATGCCTTATCCTGGGCAAATGTTCAATGAATTACCATTTAATTCCCGGTACTCAAGGGAGAGAATTAGAGAGCAGTACTACAGAACCCAATCCCCAGGCATCTGGAAAGGGCATTCTACTAACCTTTGTAGAATGCTTCGTAAGTACCAGGCACTTTTGTGTATGTTGCCTCATTTAATCTTCACATCAACAGCACAAGTCAAGTGGTAATACTCCACATCCCAGATGAGAAAACAAGTCTCAGAAATTTTTCCTAAGTCACTCTACAAGTATGGGATGGAGCAGTGGAAGCAGCACTTGAAGCAAGATGCAGCTGACTCCTAAGTCCATATTCAGTCTGATACTCTGCTATGCAATTACTACTGTATAACAAGAGTACTTAAATTCGCCTTTCCCATATCTGTATTTCAGATAACTTCAGCTTGCCATACTCTAACTAAAAGGCATGCATTAGAGATCCATCTGCTTCTATTATCTTATTTATATTTTTATTTCCTTCCTAGAAGGAAGACCCTGGTCACAGAGCCACAGGGCTGAGGTTATCATCAAAATCCCTTCTCTTTATAGATGAGGACACACAGGCCCAGAGAGCAATCTGCCTAACATCACTTAGCCAAGTGGAGCCAGGCCTGAGACCACTGTACTCAGGTCTCTTAGTTCAGCACTCAGCCCTCATTCAACCAGAGTATACCTTCCTGAGTAGAACTATAGGATAGGTGAGTGGCAGGGCTCCGCCACCAACTATGGAAGCTTGAAAGGGAACAAACTTGTCACCATATCCAACTCCCTACCCTGCTGATGCTAAGGAGTATAACCAGTCATAGGTTCAGTACAGTTTCAGAACACTGCAGGGTGACGCAGAGGCACAGGATAACTGCCTTCAATGCCACACCAGATTGACAGGCTGGAGATGCTGGTACCAATGGCAGCAATGGCTTAATCAGACCATTTTTGGGAAAAGACTGTGGCTGTGCCTTTGTTCTCCCCTAATTCCTGCCTGAGCTTGGATCTCTGGCTTTCTCATTCAACTGTGAGCAACCTGATTCTCTTCTGATCAATTCTTCTTTGGTTTAAGTTAACCACAGTTAACTTTATGTTGTTTGTAACCAAGTTTCCTAACTAACATCAATGGATTATAAAAGTTTCAATATGCTGATACATATATATTTATAGTAGCTGATTCTGTAATGCCTCAATGTCATTGTAGCAAAAGTAGAAAATCTTGAATATATTAATTATATACTAATATAATGTTAGTAAACCATTAATTAATCTTCTGATAAAATTAAGTACTCTAGAATGCTTTTCAATTTTTAGAGCAATTTAGGGGGTCTCAAATGTCAACCAGCACGCAAGTATATTATAAACTCTGAAAATGACCAATAGCTTTTCCTCTCCAAAGACCAACGAGGATCCATTCAACTTTCAAACAAACCCATATGTGGTCTAATGGGATCTGATGTCTTTAGATCATATAAAATCCACGTTACATAATCTGAAAATTGGCTCGATCTCCCTGACTGGGTCTAATTCTGATAGCACTTTACAACCCTTCCTTTACCAGCATTACTGAACCGCTACTGCATTAGCTCTCTCATTGTACTTTTTCTTCTAGATTGAATCGTCAAGGCTGGGAAACTTCTTATTGAGGAACCTTACTTAAAATATTCAGATCTTGATGAGGATGAAAGATTCAAATAGGATGAAATGTGAATGTTTTCATATGCTAATTCTGGAAAAATGCCTCCTTAAAACTTAACCAAATCTATGAATATTTTTAAAAACCAAAAGAAATTTTTAAAATTAACTAAATGAAATCAACATCTTGAACAACTCTGCAAGCTCTTTTCAGTCTCCACTGTATAACAAACATTATTCACGACTGTTTTACTGATGAACAGGGCTTCAGAAAGCACCTTGTCCAACAGCTGCTGATAACCCCAGGCTGGCCCAGACCAAGGCTCTGCCAGAATAAGAATGATGTGAGCAGTGCTACAGTAGTTTATTTATTTTTTTAAATTGAGATGGAGTTTCGCTCTTCTAACCCAGGCTGGAGTACAATGGCATGATCTCGGCCCACTGCAACCTCTGCCTCCTAGGTTCAAGCAATTCTCCTGCCTTAGCCTCCCGAATAGCTGGGATTACAGGTATTCGTCACCATGTCCAGCTAATTTTTGTATTTTTAGTAGAGACGGGGTTTCACCATGTTGACCAGGATGGTCTCAATCTCTTGACCTCGTGATCCACCCACCTAGGCCTCCCAAAGTGCTGGGATTATAGGCATGAGCCACCACGATAGGCCCCATTGTTTAATTTAAAGAGCTGTTTTTGTTTGTTTGGGTTTTTGTTTAGTTTATAGTCTTCTTCTTCCTTTTTTTTTTTTTTTTTTTTTAAAGTGTTCAGTGATAGTAGATAGCATCCATCTCATTTCATGTCTTTACATCTAGCAAACAGGACTGAAATGTGTATCTTTTCCCTATACTGGCCAATCTTAATTTATAGAAATCCCACTGGCTCACAGAATCCAAAAACCTGGGAAAAAAGCAGGTTTTTAGATTCTTTTTAAAAGTGCTATGAAAGCCTTTGCAAATCAAATCTGAGGGAACCCAATATGTAAGAGTTGAAAGAAATGCCCTTTCTATCCTCTAATTCCTTAATTCCTCCCTACCGACTCTCCACGCTTTGAAACACTTTGGAAAGCATTAATTTATTCAAAGCCTCTCATTTAATAAATATTTTAAATGGGGTTCTGAGAGGTCATGTGATTTCCCTAGACTCAATTAAGTCAGCAGCAGAGCCAAGATAATGAATTATCCAGATCTTCTGATTATAAAGGTTCCCTGGGGTTGCTATTTGGCCTATACAGAAGTACTGTGGTTTGCAAAGGGGTCTTACATCTGTTTTTCCTAGAATGTGTCTGAAAAGACAGCCACTGTCACTTTGTAGGCACACCATCTGAACAAAGATGTTTGAATAAACTGAAACAGAACTAGGCATTCATGAGTCAAGATGAGCCAGTGTTTAAGAACATGCACAAAAAAAGTGGGGAGGGGGGGTGCTGAAGTAACATCCAACTAAAAAGATTTTAGTAATACAAAATGTAATCAGGAATAAGAAAGAGAAAGATCAAAACTAAAAAGCTGGGGATAAAAAGAGGATTAAATACAACGTGGCTAATATGACTTTCTCTTCAAAGAAGCGGAAATAATGCTAGCAATAAATCCTAACTTCCAAAGAGAGAAAGTTAAGCTGAAGCATTAAGAACAAGGTGCAACATGACCACAAATGAGAATTCTAGAAAGCTGGGCACGGTGGCTCACACCTATAATCCCAGCACTCTGGGAGGCCGAGGTGGGCAGATCATGAGGTCAGGAGATAAGACCATCCTGGCTAACACGGTGAAAGCCCGTCTCTACTGAAAATACAAAAAATTAGGCGGATGTGGTGGTGTGCACCTGTAGTCCCAGCTACTCGGGAGGCTGAGGCAGGAGAATCACTTGAATCTGGGAGGCGGAGGTTGTAGTGAGCCGAGATGGCACCACTGCACTCCAGCCTGGGTGACAGAGGGAGACTCTATCTCAAAAAAAAAAGAAAAGAAAAAAGAAAAACAAAAAAGAGAATTCTAGAAAAAGTGGATTGAAAACATGATACATTTTAGAAGACCCAGGCAAAAAAAGTACACTCAAACTGAGAAGTACAGACCCTTTAAAACAAGTGGATGTATTAGCTACTAAGGGGAGGTGGAGAATGGAAAACCTTAAGAGCTGGACACAGACTTGAGTGAATGAAGACACAAGACTGAAAGAGAACATCTAATCAAAATGCACACTTTTTAAAAGCTTGACAATTAGCATACTTATAAATTGGTGTGATTTGATTTGCAATTATTTTTGAATTATGATGTATATATATTTTTCTAAAACTTATTCTTGTTGCCAAAATTTCTTTATTCTTTTTTTGGGGGGGAAGGGGGCATCATTTTAATGCAATCACTTTAAAGACACAATATGTAAGTTCTAAAAAAAGGAAAACCAATTCTGAAGACAGCAAGATGTTTAAAAATGTAGATATTCCTAAAGTTGATGCCTGAAGGATGTGAAAAAAAATGTAGATATTCCCTCTAGAATATTCTGGAGGAATGAACTTTCTCTCACACTCTAGTCCCCTGTCCTGCTTTGATTCTAGCATGAAGATTTAGACATTAAAAAAAACCTATTTGGCATAATGTCTGCCTTGTTTGACTTTACAGAAGACACGACTAATACATAAACATAATAAAGCCTCCCTATTATGATAGTTCTGTGTCAACCTCTCATTGGAATGTGCTATGTAATCTATGCAAAATCTATTTGTTGTGGCATCTCAATGCAGACGTTTATTTGCAAATACTACTGTGCTATCCAAGAGTCTCAATTCCAATGCAGGTGCTGTCCTAGCAGGGAAATAATCAGTTCCGAGCAAGGCATCCTGCTAATCATGATATATGACTTGCCAACAAGGTGTGGTTTCATGGGATTTCAGGGCAAGAGGAAAAGAGGTACCAAGCAGCCCCACATACATCAAGGGCACACCCCAGAGCTATGGGAAAGAGAGGGACAAACCAAGTGCTATAGAATGGCTTCCATAAAAGAACTCCTAAATACGTAAACAGTGTCACTGTGCTAGAAAAGGATGTGCTTTCTAGGTATGCCCATCATGGAATGCCCTGGGGACTTCATTACGCAGCCTCACGTACATGCTCTGTGGAAGAGGATACCGTAAAGGGAACCAGGAAGTACGGGAGCAGCCAATTTGGCTAATCTCTGCTTACCCATACATCCACTCAGGTTACACTAACCCATCTTTTCTTTCCTCCTCTGACCCACCTTTACAGCAGCAGAACAATTCTAATTCCTAATTCCAGTAACTTTGGAGAGAAGGTTCTGAAATGTCACCACCACACTCCTTAGAATGCAGATGATGAGGGCCAAACTCTCCCAATAACAGAGCCACCTGTCTGATGAGATCTCTGATTCTCAGAGGCCACCTATGTCACCTCCCTGCCCCTGGGTCTACAAGATAAGAGACAGGCTCCCACAGGAGAGGGATGGAATAGCCAAATAGCCACAACTTGAAAATCATCCTCAGCCTAATTTGTGGCACTAGACTATCCTTGCCTGAAAAGGTGGTCTTATTCCACGAAAGGGGAGGCTTGAGGGCAAGGCTGAAAGCTTTTATTGGTTAAATCATGAAAAACAAAATGGCAACAGCTATTCCAGGGGACATTCTGCTCACTTACCTTCAAGTCAGAAGCCTCCCTACAGATTGAATATTTGCAAGAACATAAGATCATCTCTTGCTAAGACACTCAGGTCTAAAGAAGATGTGTAAATAAATGATATAACCCGGATATCATGCTGTTTTCTTTTATGATCGCCAAAATGATTTTTTTTTTTTGAGACAGGGTCTCACTCTGTTGCCCAGGCTGGAATGCAGTGGGGGCAATCTCAGGTTACTGCAGCCTCAACCACCTGGGGCTCAAGTGGTCCTCCCATGTCAGCCTCCTGAGTAGCCGGGACTATAGGCACACACTAGAGGCACACACCACTACATCTGGTTAATTTTTATATTTCTTGTGGAGATGAGGTTTTGCCAGTTGCCCAAGCTGGTCTTGAGCTCCTGAGCTCAAGCAATCTACCTGCTTTGGCCTCCCAAAATGTTGGGATTACAGGCATGAGCCACCTTGCCCAGCAATAATCTTTTCATGGAAAGAGAAGAAGAAAATTAACAATTACCCAAAACTGGCCAAAATACCCAGGGAGATGACTATTAATATTTTGTTCTATATCCTTCCATCCTACTTATATCCTATCTTCTACTCATTCTAAGATACACATTTTTCGCAAAAACTCCGACACTGGGACATGTCTTACAATCGGTAGCATCTAACAATATATTGATAGCATTTTTCTTTTTTAGTGGAGCGTACAGTTTAAAACTACTTATGCCAGGATCAACAAACTCTAGCATGTATGTTTGTATATATGTTTTTACATAGTTAAAAGCATCTTGTTAATACTCTCTGAAAACTACAGAATGCATTTCACCTGAGTTTTCAACTTACTACAGCTTTACCAAGTCTCTATTTTGAGTAAATCTGACACTTGGAGCTAGCAAGCCATCCTGGAACAGTAAGCAAATATACAGAGAAGTGGAAAGACGCTGTGGAAAGTGTCTCTCTGCATAAGAGAATGCTTATTTTGAAAAACACAGTATTGACATGTATGTATCTGTTAATGACTGCTTCTTTCACAGCAGCAGTCACTGGATGGGTCTTTACTGGTCTCTCTGCAGCTGGGCTCAGAAGAGCCCATGGTAAGGACAGAGCACTGGAGTAAATAATAACAAAAGCAAGACAGAGAGGGCAATGAGTCAATTTCATCAAGAACATACCAGAAAACCTCTAATCACTGCACTTGCCATGACCTGGCCATTTGTGCCCTCTCTGTACCTGCTGCATTTCCTACGGCAAATGTCCTCCCTTCCTGCAACACATGCTGACGGGCTAGGATCTGCACATGATTCTCAGAAATGCTTGGTTGCTTGGAAACTGTCCCCAGAAGCAGGGGTAAAGAATGCAGGTGAAACCCCGTCTCTACTAAAAATATAAAAATTAGCCAGGTATGGTGGTGGTGCCTGTAATCCCAGCTACTCAGGAGGCTGAGGCAGGAGAATCACTTGAACCTGGAAGGTGGCAGTTGCAGTAAGCTGAGATTGTACCACTGTACTCCAGCCTGGGAGACAGAGTGAGACTCAGTCTTTAAAAAAAAAAAAAAAAAAATGCAGGACTGGGACTGAAGATACCTAAGTTGAATTCTGGCCCTTCCCTGGTCTTGGCACCTCAATTATAAAATAAAACATTAGCAGTTTTCAAGGATGGGTCACACACCTCAGAATGGCAACCAGCCCCCTGGGAAGGAGTGAGGAGGACATGATGTGGGCTGCTCAAAAGAAAGCAACACCTTATTTCCTTATCTTAATTTGTTTTTTGACATCATATTGATTTTGCAATTTCCGGCAGCAGTAAAGGCAGGCATGAGGGGTTTTTTGTTTATTTGCTTTTATGTTTTACAGGGACACTGAGCTAAATGCTCTCTCAAGTTTCTTCTAGCTTTAAAGTTCAAATAACTCTCTAAGCTAAAGAGGTTCATTGGTGACAGTCACCAGGCCTCTGCAGCAATCCCTGAGACCCCTCAATGAGAGGCTAAATACATCTCTTTCCTCCCATGGAGTCTAGGCTGACACCTCAAGAAGACCTGTATACCCGAAAAACAGGAGCTCAAGAAGGACACTAGGGGTTTAAAAGGAACACGCAATGCTTAGCTCTATCTTTATTGTTTCCTGATCAAATTAACAATTTATTTTGTTGCCCATAATCATAAGAGGTATACTACTAGATATTTCTTCCCTTTTTCCTTTGCGGTCATTCCTTCCATCATGGAAATAAAACATGAAAACCTTTCTGTTTGCAGAGCAGGTTGCTGACCCAAAGACTGTTTCCTGCAGAAGTCCTCTTTCATTCTCACACACTCTGGAGTATGTGTGCCAGCATTGCTGTCTTTATTTCCTTGACAGAAAGGGACAGTGGAGTGTGGGCAAGAAGTCAGGGCTAAGAGAAATGAGATGATGGCAGACAATTGACCTAATAGAGACTACATACAGATGTGACTAGGCATGGGCAGGGGGACATTTGGGAGGTGGGCAGGAAGGCCCTGCATCCATGGAGGGAAACCTGATGGCCCGTACTGTCTCTCTACCATCTGGAAACACCATTGGTTTCTGAATCCCAGAGTGAGGGTACAGCTCTGGACCAACCTCTGGTGCACCTTTCCTGGAGGAAGTTCCCTCTTAGGCCTGCTGAGAGCCAGCCAGTTGCCTCCTCCCAGAATCTTGCCTTGGCCCCCTGCTGTTATAAAAGATCTTACTCTCTCGACTCAGGAAGCCTCTTGTTTGCCTGGGAAGTGCCAGGGAAAAGGCAGCCTTGAGCTGTCTACCTTTCTTTGGCCTCTGTCCCCATCCCACCACTGCCCAGTCCCATCCCTAGAAGGACTTCTGAGGGGCTGGCTCTCCTAGTAACAACTTCTACCTGGTCCTTGTGGCACTGGCCACTTGGGCCAGCAATCATGCTGAGAAGGGCTGAGAGCATAGGATGGAGGATACGGAAGAAGAGAGTTCAATTCAGAATAGCCTAGGAGAGAAAAGATCCTGGAGAGGCAGGGAAAATAGAGAAGAGAAGCAGGAGATATTATGTAAGAAGGAGCAGAATTTAACCATTAATTAGCTTTGTGAGACAGGGAGTCAAAACCAGATTCCTGGGACTGGGAGTAGAATCTACGGTAGCCAAGAGAAGAGACAGCATGGCGTGGGGGAGAATTCTGCTGGAGAGACTGAAGGCTCTGAGGCTGTGGCTGAGCACTGGTCTGAGACTAAGGGTTGAGAGCCGGCATGGGCTCTGGCCTCCTACCCTACAGCATTTAATCTTAAATGGGGAGGGATACGGCCACCCTCAGCCTTGTCTGATCACAGAGGGGCACAGTGAGGATAAATGCAGTAAGAGCTTCAAAGCCACAGAGCTTTTAAGAGAAATCCCTCATTGTAGATAAATCCAAGCATCATCATCAAATCCCAGCCCTGGCCTGGTCCTCAGATCCCTGCAGAGAAGCTGACAGTTTGCTAAACTTTTCTCACTTGCTCCACTCAGTTTTGTTATTTTTGCATCTTCTGCCAACATCTAATTTGTGCCACCCATCAAGGCCCAGCGTGCACACAATGGAGGTGGCAGTGACTGGATGCACAGAGGAGGGGAGGCGCTTTCTTGAGGTCAGAGGGCAGAGTAGGGTCAAACTTTGTTACCAATTTTGTTACCAACTTTGTTAGAAACTTTGTTACCAAACTTTCATAACAATCCCTTTGCAACACTTCTAGAGCAACACAGGGGTGAAGGGGGTTAAGAGGGTGATGTTACTGGAGAGGCACTTCCTGGTGCCACCTGTGATCCAGCCTCTGTTCTGGTGCTGAGACAGGATCTGAAGGTAGGAGAAGCAATCCAGGCAAGAGGCCCAATTTCTGGGGGGCCCAGTGCTGCAGATTTAGAACAAAGGTCTCCTAAAGGTCTTCATTCCAGACTTCAGGTGACTCTTGGAGGCAGGACCGTGCCTCACGGCTCCTCCAAGGCTTTCTCTTAGCGCCAACATTCTCCACCACCTCCCCAAAGAACTGGCACAAACTTCCCTTCTCTCCCCTCACCTCCTCTCTCCTCCAGCCCCATGTTTGCCTGCTCTGCAGACTAAAACAAGACCAGCATGTTCTGGTAAAGGTAACTCTGCTTTACCCACAAGCTCGCAGGTGACACCAGGAGGACAGGAACAAAGAGGGCAGGGAAATGAGCACTTATCACCTCCCATGCCCACTGATTTCATAATGGCTTGCTGCTGCCCATCTGCTTCTCACCAGCACAAATTCATCCTACTTAGAAATACTCGATGAAGAATAAGGTTTCCTGCACATCTGGAAGGCAACAAGATGCTCCCTTGCAGATATCTTGCGCTTCCCATCTTTCCTCACTTCCTCAGCGATACTGCCTTGGACGGCTGGGCAGATCTGGGCCTCCTCCTCCTCCTCATCTCCTCTGCATTCTCCTGCAGGGGATGTGACAGCTCATGTCCACCACTGTCTGTGGCGCTAGAGTCTAAGCTTCTTAAGAGCAGAGATCTCAGCTGCTCTGTCTGTATTCTTAGCACCCCGCCTAGGGTCTGGCCAGGCACTCAATAACATCTGAGGAAAAAAAATGAATGAGTTCAGATGCAGAGAAGGAAGAGAGACTGCTGGTTAACAGCTCAGCCGCTCAGGTTTGAATCCCCGTGCAGTTACTTATCACTAGTATGCGCTTCAGTCTGCTTATCGGTAAAATGGAGACAAGGGGAGTACCTACCCTCAAAAGATTAAAGTGAGGGTTCAGTAAGATGGTACAAAGAAAGGCCTGAGCCCTGATCTGAGATCATCAGGTAGGAACGAAGGCAAACGCAGACTTTGCTCACATTACAGGAGTTGCCAAGTCACTCTTGAAAACTGGGAAAACATAACCACCAATTTGGTGTGGGGGTTGACTAAGTTAGCACCATGAGGGCATGGTTATGTCCATTTAACACCAGGGAGGGGCATGTGCGTGGTGCCCAGGGGCTGAGAGCCCGCAGTGCAGCCAGGAGGGGCCAGTGGAGTCAGCAGGAGAAATGGAAATCATAGCTTTGACAGAAAAGTTCATTTGAACGAAAGTTTTGTTCAACTCTGAACAAAAGTTCAAAAGGCCTTCTCTCTATTTGTCTCTCCCTCCAATTGTCACTCTGCTGTCAGGAACTGAGGCGTTCCATCAGACTCCGAATCCTTTCGCTTGCTGTAAATAAGGCTCCAATCCATCCTCCGCCCCTTGCTCTCACCTCAGCAGTGCTGCCCACAAGACACCGCCCACACAGCTCTGCCAAGACTAATTCACGTTCTTCAGATACTCCTACCGCAAGTTTTCTTTTTCACAGAATGAGTGGCTGAAATCACTTTAATGTTTCACAAAGCAAACAATCCTAGGAAGACTGGCTCGGGGGTAAGAGGAGAAAAGTCAAATATATCACAGAACAGGCTGAATAAAGCAACTTCATATTGCTGGATTCTCTGTAATATTCACATGAGGCATTGTCTTTAAAATTAGGACGTTAAGTGAATGAAAGGAGGGCTCCTTCACAGCCATGCTCCCAAGGAGACCACAGTCACACATCACAGAGGCAGCCTGCAGAGCTGCAGAACGAGATGCAAATACAGAGCTCTAAAGATAACTGTGCAGGCACAGCTCACGGCCGATCCCAACACCCCACTGCCCATCCTCTTCCCTGCTGTAGCTCAACTACAGAAGCTAAAAAGAAAGCCCAAGCCTGCTTTCCTAGTCTTCCTTGAAGCTGGAGGTAGCCATAACACACTTGGGGCTAACAGGACATCAGTGGAATTCTACTGGGGATTTCTGGGAAAGCTTTTGTTTCCCAGATAAAAGGAAGTTTTTGGAACTGCTCCTTCTGCTTCTTTCTTTCCTTTTTTTTTTTTAAATAGAGATGGGGGTCTTGATATTGCCTAAGCTGGTCTTGAACTCTTAGGCTGAAGTGATTCTCCCACTTCAGCCTCCCCAAGTGCTGAGATTACAGGCACGAGTCACTGTTCCCAGTCCTTTTCTTTTTGTCTTGAATGGAGACGCGAAGTCTGGAGCTGTAGCAACCATCTTGCAAACATAAGGTGACAGGAAGAAAGGGTCAAGAGAACTACCGAGATGCGAACTCAGCCCTATCCTAGTTCAGTCTTGGCAGCTTGTTACGTGGGAACAGTAATTTCCCGTTTGTCTAAACCACTGTATCTCCGATTTCCAGTTGCTTGCAGCTGAAAGCATTACTGGCTGATTCAACATCTCATCCTTATCTATATAGCAGGGCTTCTTCACTACCTCAAGTCTATTTTTATCATACCAAGTTTTAAAACAAATGTCCTATCTCACTCAATCTTTGAAGTTTTAGACCTAATTTCCCAAATAATCCAAATGACAATTTCCCTATTATTTCATATCTCTATTCAAGTAACTTATGGCCATTTCAAACTGAAAAGGGTCAGGACTATATCTCTTCCAGGACTCCCTTTCCCAGCAAGCAGCTTAACCATCCACGTGGTATTCAAGCCAGGATTTCCTTGATGCCACCATCTCTTACATACTTTCTTCCAATACATTACCACGCTCTATGGATTTTGCCACCCGAGCATTTTTCTCACCTACTCAATTCTCTCTACTATTCTCACCTACATCGAAATTTTGCGTACCTGGACCATTGCAATAACTTTCTAACTGATCTCTCTGCATCTACACTTGCCCTTCCTTCCACAGTGATCTTATAAAAACATATATCTGACCATGTCATTCCCTTCCTTAGAATCCTTTAGTGGTTTCCTATGGTCCCCATGGTTAAAGTGTAAATTCCGTAAGCCCTAAAGGCCTTGCCTGATCTGTCCCCTGAACACCTCTCCAGCCCTATCTTGAGCTTTTCTGCTTGGCTCTTTTAGTTTAAGCTACAGTGTCCTTCTTCCAGTTTTTCAAACCCATCATATACCTTTCTGTTTTAGGGCCACTACACATGCTGTTCCCTACATAGGTGTGTGAGGGGGGTTTTATGCAGTTTTATGTCTACCCAACCCTGCAGTTTTATGTCTACCTAACCCTTACTTATCCCTCTGTGGCCCAAAGAGTGGAGTTTTCATTTCAGATATTAAACAGATTTCTAGCTGGTTCTTTTTTTTTTTTTTTTTTTAATTTCGACTCTCTCCTAAGATCCCCTATCTGTTCATTCATTAAGATTATGTTTTCCTTTAAGTCCCAGACCATTTATAGAATATATGTCTTTGGCTTTATTTACTAATTCCAATATCTGGGCCATCTCATGGTCTATTTCTATTGAAATACCTTTTCCCTCCCTTGATTTTAGGATATACTTTCCGGCTTCTGTGCAAGTGTAGCAATCTTTAATTATATGAAGGACACTGCAGATAAAACCTTGGGAGTCTGCATTCATTGTCTCCCTTTAAAGATGTTGAGGTTGGTTCTGGAAGTTCCCTTTGAACCACTCATGCTTACTTTTTTATTAAAATAAGTCTATTTTGATTTTGTCCTTAGCTTTAGGGTGTCATCCCTACTCTAATGCATGGCCTTTGTTGGGGGTCTCAACTACATACCCTTGGCTGAGTTATAATGCCAACATTTCCCAGTACTGCACAGGGCCCCTCATGTCCGTGTTTCTGTTCTGTTCTCAGCCCTATAGCATTATTCTTTGTTAGGCTTCATGAAGTCTTGTTCTCTCTCTTCTGATTTTCAGAACAAACCAAGTGCTGACCTCAAAAGACAGTTTTTTTTTCAATACATCTGCACAGGAGTTCAGCAAGAACCAGGTGAGTCACCACAGTAACTAACCATTTCCACTGAACAGTCGAAAACTCACAGCTGACAATTTAAATAATGTTCCTCAGTTAGGTTATTACATTTCCAACTAGAGGCAGAGTTCAAAACAGAAGATCTAATTAGGTGGCCTTTCCAACAAGGCCTATAACAGAATCATCTGACAGCTCTGAGAGGTAACCAAGCATCTCTCCCTGTAATGTAGTGAACCCCAACTGTCAGCAGATAGGGTCTCCCACTGCCTAGGGTGATACGGAAAGCAACATCCTCAGCTTTTTTCTTCACATTCAGTCTCCAATATTGCTGTGCTTAAAAGGAGCAACACACCATGTTAACAAGTTCTAATAAGCACTTCCCAAAGTCCATATGCTATTCTCTGCTGCATTAAGAATAAATTACAATGGGAAAACAGCCTCGTTAAGACGTGTTTTGTGTGAGGAAACCAGAGGTCATATTTCCGTATGGCATTGGTATTGTGAGATGGTGTACTACAGTTCTAATTCACAAAGTTTTGCAGTGATCACAGGTTACTGAGAACCTCGTGCTTTCTTTGTATAAGAACGACAGTACTGGATCTAAGCCAGAGTCAATTTCAGTACCCACAAAACAACTCATGGGCCACCATGGAAGGGGACAACTATTCTTATAGTAACTACCACAGGGGAAGAACTACCATGACGTACCATGAGTAGTATTTCATGATGCCCTTACCTTTTCAGATTCTACTTATGTCCAGTCTCATGCATGCATAAGAATACAAATGTCACCAAACTGCCATGTGAATATCCCTCAAAAGCTTTCATCATTTCTCTCTGGAGTTTCAGAGAGTAAACCCTAAACTCCAACACCTTGAAACTTGATAAGCTCAAAGGACACATTGCATGGCGTGGTTCTAGTACAATCAGAAATGATTTTTTGCCCAGGCTGTGGGTGACTTAAAAAGCAAGCCCCTGCTTTCAATGATTGATTTTTGCCTTGACTCTCTCAACATGGGAACGGCTAAAAGGCACCTGAAAGACCACTTAGTCCGACCTGCTTATTGTATTGATGAGGAAAATAAGGCCCAGGAACCAGTTTATCAAGCTTTAGTGCCTGGCTTAGTTGACTTTCACTTGGCTTTCCCTCATGGAGGCCAGCCACTCTCTTCACTTCTTTTAGATAATCTCTTCTGGACCTCCATTGAAAAATCTAAGCATGTGAAGTTTAGAGTTGGGAGGGAAAGACATGCACCAAACTTAATAAACCAAAGGTCATTTACTTATCTGAGATTTCATTCTATCTTTCCGGAGGTCTCATCAGAACTACACAGTTGAAGACATTTTTCTTTTTCTCTCTCTTTTTCTACATGAGGAAGGCCACCTCTCTCTTTTTTAAAGCTTTATCACGGATACAATTATGGATGATTTTTGACCTCTGTGGCAGTGAGTTGAAAGGTCAGCAAACAACGGCCTACAGTGACCTCCAGGCGCTATACTTGACTTAGAATGGAAGACCAAGCCCATCACCAGCTAAGTGAGTGATGAGGTTGAGCTGCTTCCTGTCTGTACACCCATGGCTCCCAGCCCTTCCCAGAGCTCACCCCTCACAGTGAGGCTCTCTAATACCCAGAAGCCTTCGATGTTGCCTGCCAGCATGTAAGGCATTAGCGGAGAGCCTCCAGGCTGACACTCACCTTTGCGTAAGCGGTTGTCTTAATAAACCACTGTTTGAGGTACTTCTGTTCCACCTTTGCTCCAGAACGCCAGGAACAGCCATGTTCATCCACCTGCTCATTGGCGAGCACTGTTTGATCCACTGGGTCCCAGTTAACCAAGGCCTGTATAATTCATGAAACAAAAATGGCACAATTTGGCGAGTATTCTTAATGAGACTATCCTGAGGTTTCTTACATGTGAGAGGGCCCACAAATGCAATGGCTCTGCTCCATGGAGTACTGCTTGGTAAAAAAAAATCATTTGCAAGTTGTACAAAGAACACATTAATTTCCTCTGTGCTTTCATCTTATTAGAACAGCCTTGGGAAGGATGTATTTAAGGATGTGTCTAACACAACTTTGGTATCTTATATGAAAGGATGAACTTGCAGGATGTAAAAATCTTAGCAAGCAGAATAAAAGAAGAAAAAAATGGCACCTATTTAAAATTTAACACAATAGAATTAGGGAAATCTTCAGTGTACAACTCAAATTTTTACATGTAACCATGTTGTGCCTTCTACCAATCAATACCTGCCCCAACAATGGTAGCTCTTCTGAGCTCTGTCTCCACAGATTCATTTTGCTGATAGAACATGTAAAACATGTAGTCTTAACTATTACGAAGATTCTCTCCTTAGAGTTCTGGTTAGTGCCTATCTTCATTTAAAATAAATACCCCTGCCATCTACATTCACACCTTTATGACATTCAGGTACCACTTGGTACAAAGAAGGGAATGAGTAAAGAGAGATGTGTTGGGGACTTAAAATATCCTGACTTCATATACATTTTTTGTGACTTTTTTTTTCTTTGAGACAGAGTTTAGTTCTTCTTGCCCAGGCTGGAGTGCAGTGTTGTGATCTTGGCTTGTTGCAACCTCTACCTCCTGGGTTCAAGTGATTCTCCTACCTCAGCCTCCGAGTAGCTGGAATTAGAGGCATGTGCTGCCATGCCCGTCTAATTTTATGTTTTTAGTAGAGACAAGATTTTGCCATGTTGGTCAGGCAGGTCTCGAACTCCTGACCTCAGGTGATCCACTCGCCTTGGTCTCCCAAAGTGTTGGGTTTATAGGCGCGAGCCACCATGCCTGGCTGTAAAATTTTTAATAAGCAATTCTTATAAGAGATTGTGTTCACTATTATCCATTTGCCCCTCCAGACCCTCTTCCTGCTCTGTTCTATGGCCCAGGAATTGGACCTCTGTGACCTGCATTACCTTGGACCCTTGCCTTCCAGTTGGGTTCGACCAATGACAGGCACGCTGGCTGCTTCCTGCCCATGGGCTGGCAGGGGTCATGTGCCTCTACTGAGGGTCATCACCCATTTGGGCAGGTCTCCCCTGCTGCTATAGCTACTGCTCTCCCAGGTTCCACTAACTGCTCCCTAGTGTTGCCCCTGCAGCCTAGAAATAGCAAAGGTATCCTTTTGCTGCCAGGGTCAAGGGCATTGCCGTCCCTTCTGAGTTTCCCTGAACTCCATACAAATAGTCCTTTAACAAATTTTCTTCAGTGACTCCTTTTAGGTATGTGCTCTCTTTCCTGCTGGGACCCTGATTGATCCAGAGACATGTCTAAAAGTTATATAAAAATAGGGGTGAGGGGAGGCTAACCCATCTGTGGGTTGTAATTTGTGGGCTGTGATTTTACAACTAGAAGTAGTGCCCCCAGTGAAAATTGTAAGCCTGTGAAGTCTAGAGTTGGGTGGGAAAGACATGAATTAAATACTGTTTCCCTTCTAAGATAGGGCTCCCAAAAGCCTTGACTTAGTAAGTACACAGAGAAAAAATATGGCACAAAATTACCTTGGACCTAAAAACTAAAGGTCCATTTCCTTATCTATAATCCCTGCCTGTACTAGGGGGTTGGAGAGAAGGGTACCACTTAATTATTTTTCTTTTCTTTTCTTTTTTTTTTTTGAGGTGATGGGTATTTTAATTAGCTTAATTATTCTACATTGTATACATGTATCAAAATATCACACTGTACTCCATAAATATAACACAATTATGATTTGTCATTAATAATTTTTTTTAAAAAAATAATTAAGGCTGGGCACAGGCCAGTGTGTCTGAGGGATAGCTGTATTCCCATGCCAAAATCATGGGATGATTTCACCTGCAGTCTAGATGGAACTTTGTACCCATGACAGTAACTCCCCATTCCTTCATTCCCCCCGACCCCTCCAGCCTCTGGCAGCCACATTCTACTCTCTGCTTCTAAAATGTCAACGTTTTTAAGGATTCCCCATGTAAGTGAGATCACATGATATCTGTCTTTCTGTACCTGGATTATTTCAGGGTCTCACTCTGTCACCCAGGCTGGAGTGCAGTGGCACTCAGCTCACTGCAACCTCCACCTCCTGGGTTCAAGCGATTCTCTTGCCTCAGCCTCCTGAGTAGCAGGGACCCTAGGTGCCCGCCACCACACCTGGCTAATTTTTGTATTTTTAGCAGAGACAGGTTTTCACCGTGTTGGCCAGGCTGGTCTCAAACTCCTCACCTCAGGTGATCCACCCACCTTGGCCTCCCAAAGTGCTGGGATCACAGGTGTGAGCCACTGCACCCAGCCTTAATTATTTCTTTTAAAAAATATATCAATTGACAAATCATAATTGTGTTGTATTTATGGAGTACAGTGTGATATTTTGATATTTGTATACGATGTAGAATAAGCTAATTAAAATACCCATTACCTCACTTACTTAACATTTTTTTTGGAATTTACTTTTTCAGTTAGTTATCTTGAAGTACACAAAACATTATGGCTGACTATAGTCACCCTCTTGTGCAACAGATGTCAAAATATATTCCTGCAGTCTAGCTGAAACTTCATATCCCTGACAGTAACTCCACATTCCCTTGCTCCACCCCCACCCCTCCAGCCTCTGGGAACCATTGTTCTACTCTTTACTTCTCTGAATTCAATGTTTTCTAGGATTCCACATATAAGTGTGATCACATGATATTTGTCTTTCTGTGACGGGATTCTTTTGCTTAACATAATGCCTTCTAGAGTCATCCCTGTCATTCCCAAATGACAAAATTTTATTCTTTTTTGAAGGTGAATACTATTCCATTGTGTATATACTCCACATTTTCTGTATTCATTTGTCTGTTGATGGACTCTTAGGCTGATTCCATATCTTGGCTACTATGAATAGTACTGCAATTAACACAGGAGTACAGATATTCCTGTGACACACTGATTTCAATTCCTTTGGATATACTTCCAGTAGTTCTATTTTTCATTTTCTGAGGAACTGCCATACTGTTTTCCATAATGGCTATACCAATTTACATTTCTACCCACAGTGTACACGGGTTCTGGAAGGGTTCCACTTAAAATAACTAAGAGAAAGGGCCAAGTACTGCTTAGTAATGTAGACAGTTCATTCAAGAGGCACCTTCCCACTCCAGACAACCCATGCACAACTAAAACTGCATAAAATATAAAAGAAAGGTAGAAAAAGAGCATCCTATATTCCTATATCCCTCCACCTCTGTCTCTTGTCCCCGGCAAACCCCAGAGGATTTGGAAGAAGTGAACACTTGGTACTGCAGATTGCAAGAACAAATAGGACTGTGTTTTCTTATCAACATTTCCCACATGGCCTGGCATCTCTCAGGCTCTAGGTTACAAAATGCAGTGAGGAAGATGTGCTCCTAAGAGGTTTGTACATCATTGTAAAACCCAAGCATTGAATGAAAGACAAAACAAAACAAAACAAAACCCACAGAGGCAGTTTCTCCCCCTAGCAAAAGACTTAGGGGGAAGGGGGAAAAAAAAACACCAAAAGAAATCGCGTCTCAAATAAAAGATGCATCAGCTGTGAGAATCCACATGATTTATTTCCAGGACTCCAATCCACCTCAGCCACAGAGTTGCAGATTCAGGCTCACTTTCCAAAAGTGGTTAAATTAGGAGTCATCAAATCCAGGGTTCTGGGACTCCCGGAGCGTACTGTTTTCTAAATCACTTTGATCCGGTCTCCTCTCTTGGACAACTGTCTTCATCAATAGCTTCCCTTATCCAGCGACCCTGGGTTTCCACACTTTGAAAACTTACTCGGATGAGCATGCTGATTTTTAAGCAAGCACAGTCTTATGAATAGGATATAATTTCTGGGCAACTTCACCAACTCTATTGATTTCCCTGGTTGCCATTTAAGTTGTCTATCACCTACTGAAGCCAATTCCATGCTCCTTTGTAGTTAACTAGCCTTATTTGTAAAATAAAGTCAAGTCTGTATTGAAATAAACCTTAAATCAACACTGAAATCATTAAAACACCTGCAAACACACAGAGCTTTGGGTCGATTTTACCCACTGCTTCCCTCACAATAGTTATCTGGGAATATCACAGAATTGGCCATTCCAAAGAAGATAATTTCCCCACTTATTAAAGGGTTAAACATCAAGACTAATATTTTTTGCCTGAGTGATTTGTGGGAAGCTTGTAGGAAGCATTTTAGAAATGCATCTCATAACGAAATTACAGACACAAAGGAGCCATGTTCATAAAGGGTCAAATCTGGACAGTGATTAGTGGGAGCAAGCATTTTTGTCTCTTCTCTCTTACTCTTCTTTGTCATTAGGCTCTTGGAGGTGTGGGTGACTTTGGGGTCCCTTGGGAATTTTCTTGGCAGTATCCTCCTAATTTTGTGTTTATCAGCTTTCCTATCTGTGACAGTGGCTGTGGTGCTTGCTGTCCCAGCCAGCCCTAATGTTCCAAACCTTCACGCCTTTCATCTCATTGTTACCATTTCTCCTCTTCCCTCAGATCCTCCTTGCCCTGCCTCCTCACCCTTCACACAGGATGCCAGTCCCTTCTAGATCACATCTACCATCAGCATGCTTGTCTCTAGGCCAGTGCATCGCTCAGGCCAGTGTTATCCCCACCTCTCTCTTCTAGATCTCTGCTTTTCTTTTCTTTCTTTCTTTGTTTTTAAACTAGCAAAGACCTTTTCTGAATATACTGCCAGCTTCAGGTTCCAGAAGGCTAGTAAAATATGTATTTTAGGGTATTGATTTTTTCAAGGTCTATTAGCTTCTTTCTTGACAAAGCAAGCTTAACTAAGGAACATCACATCGGTCTTACAAAGTAACTCTCAAAATCAGCCTCGCTCCATTCCATCCAGAATGGGCCTGAATTTGGACTGAGTCCAGGAGGAGTCCACAAGGCTCCCATTTGTTACTGTCACCACATTCCAAATCCACAAGGCGGCACAGTGGAAGAGGTGCCAGTAGGCAGCAATTCTTTCAGTATGCTTCCTGAAACCAGGCCACACTGCAAACTTAGCTTTACCTAGTGGGTAAGTTAGCACTATCGCCAGCTGCTACTAAATTCATGTAGACAGCCAAAGACACACTCATAAATTAGGGAACTCTCCGTAATTCCCTAGAATGTCCAAGCATAATAAACCATTATTCTTCTTTCTAATAACTATATCCACCATCCAAGGCTAAATACCAGCACAAGACGGATAATCAACGAGTACCATACAGGAAAAAGAACTGTGAAGAGAGATCAAGAGGACTCCACAAAAGCAACCTTAAGAAATACACAGGGGAACTACAAAAGCAAGAACGAACCAAACCCAAAATTAGAAGAAGGAAAGAAATAATAAAGATCAGAATAGAAATAAATGAAATTGAGACTAAAAAAAAAGACCAACAAAATTAAAAACTTGGTTTTTGAAAAGTCACACAAAATCAACAAACTTTTACCTAGACTAGGGAAAAAAAAAGAAAAGCCAAATAAATAAAATCACAGACAGAAAAGGAAACATTACAACTTCTGTGACAGAAATACACAGAAATAATTAGAGACTATTATGAACAACTACACACCAACAAATGGGAAAACCTAGAAGAAATGGATGAATTCTGGACACACACACAACCTACCAAGATCGAATCATGAAGTAATAGAAACCCTGAATAGAACAATAACAAGTAATGAGTTCAAAGCAGTGATATAACGTCCTCCATCAAAGAAAAGACCAGGACCTGATGGATTCACTGCTGAATGCTGAATTCTATCAAACATTTAAAGAAAACTAATACCAATTCTTCTCAAACTCTTTTAGAAAGAGGAAATCTTTCGAACTCATTCTACAAAACCAGCATTACCCTAATATCTAAATCAGACGAAGACACAGCAAAAAAAAGAAAACTATAGGCCAATATCGCTAATAAACAAAGATGCAAAAATCATCAACAAAATAGTAGTAAACAGAATTCAACAACACATTAAAAAGACCCTTCACCATGATCAACAGGGATTCATCTCAGAGATGCAAGGATGGTTCAACATACACAAATCAATAAATGTCATATGTCACCTGACAAAATCAAAGACCAAAACATATAATTTCCATAATGCTAAAAAAGCATTCAATAAAATTCAACATCCTCATGATAAAAAACAAAAACAAAAACAAAACAAACAAGAACGCTCAACAAATCGAGTATAGTAGGAACATACCTTAAGATGATAAAAGCCATATATGATAAACCTATGGCTAACATCACACTGAATTGGAATACATTGAAAGCCTTTCGACTAAGATCTAGTACAAGTCAAGGCTGACCACTTTCGCCACTTTTATTCAACATAGTACTGGAAGTCCTACCCAAGGCAATTAGGCAAGAGAAAGAAATAAAGGGCAACTAAACTGGAAAAGAAGTCGTCAGATTATCCTTGTTTGCAGACAACATGATTTTTATATTTGGAAAAACCTAAAGACTCCAACCAAAAAACTCTTAGACCTGATAAATGAATTTAATAAAGTTGCAGGATACAAAACCAACACACGGAAATTAGCAGCATTTCTACATGTTAACAACAACCAATCTGAAAAAGAAATCAAGAAAGTAATCTCATTTATAAGGGTTACAAATAAAATGCCTAGGAATAAATTTAAGCAAGGTGAAACATCTCTAAGAAAAATGATAAAACATTGATGAAAGAAATTAGAAAGGACACACAAAAAATGCAAAAATATACCATGTTCACGATGGAAAGAATTAATATTGTTAAAATGTCCATACTACACAAAGTGATTTACAGATTCACTGCAATCCCTATCAAAATATCAATGACATTCTTTACAGAAACAGGAAAAAAAAAAAAAATCTGTATGGAACCACAAAAGACCCTTAATAGCCAAAGCAATCCTGAGCAAAAATAGAACAAAGCTGAAAGCATCACACTACCTGATTTCAAAGTATACTAAAAAGCTATAGTAACCCAAACAGCACGGTACTGGCATAAAAGGAGACACAAAGACCAGTGAAACAAAACAGAGAACCCAAATATGTATCCATACACTTATAGTTAACTCATTTTTGACAAAGTTTCTAAGAACATACACTGGGGAAGAGACAGTCTCTTTAATAAATGTTGCTGGAAAAACTAGATATCCATATACAGAAGAATGAAACTAAATCCCCATTTTCTACCACATTAAAAAAAAATTGACTCAAAATAAGATTAAAGATTTAAATTAAGACCAAAAGCTATAAAACGACTAGAATAAAACATTGGGGAAATGCTACAGGACATTGGTTTGGGCAAATATTTTGTTTGGGTCAGACCACAAAAGCACAAGCAATAAAATAAAAGCAAAAATCGACAAATGGGATTACATCAAGCAGAAAACCTTCTGCAGAATAAAGGAAACAATTAACAAAGTGAAGAGATAGCCTACAGAATGGGAAAAAACATTTGCAAAATATTCTGAGAAGGGATTAATAACCAGAATATATAAGGAATTCAAACAACTCAATAGCAAAAACCAAACAAACAAAAATCCAAGTAATCCAATTAGAAAATGGGCAAAAGACTTGTATAGACATTTCTCAAAAGAAGACATACAAATGGCAAAAAAAATATATGAGAGAAAAAATGGTTACTTCATTAATCATCAGGGAAATGCAAATCAAAATCACAATGGAACATAATTTCACTCAGTTAAAATGGCTTCTATTAAAAGACAGGGAGTAACAGATGCTGGTGAGAATATGGAGAAAGAGGAACCCTTATACACTGTATGAAAAACAGCAAGGAGGTTCCTCATAAAATTAAAAATAAAACTACCACATGATTCAGCAATCCCACTGCTGGGTATATATCCAAAGGAACTGAAATCAGTATTATCGAAGAGATATCTGCACTCCTATGCTTACTGTGGTACTATTCACAATAGCCAAGATATGGCATCAACCCAAGAGACCAGCAATGGATTAAAAAATGTGGTGTATACACACTATGAAATATCATTCAGCCAAAAAATAGAATGAAATCCTCTCATTTACAGTAACATGGATAGAACGGGAGGTTACCATGTGACATAAGCCAGGACTATAAAGACAAGTATCAAATGTTCTCACTTGTATGTGAGAGCTTAAAAAAGCGGATCTCATGGAGGTAGAGTGTAGAATGGTGGTTACCAGAGGCTGGGAAAAGGGAGAGAGGAAGGGATAAAAAGACACTGGTTAATGGGTACAAAAATACAGTTAGATAAAAGGAGTAAGTTCTAGCATTTGACAATATAGTAGGAAAATTATCGTTAAGAGTAGTTTATTGTATGTTTCAAAATAACTAGAAGAGATCTAATATTTCCAACACAAAGAAAAGATAAATGTTTGAGGTGACGGAGAACCCAATCCCTCTGATTTGATCATGACACACTGTATACGTGTATCAAATATCACATGTAAAATATGTACAACTAGGATATATTAATTAAAAAACCCCCACAACAACAAAACCCTCTAAAACAGGCGTCCCCAAACTGCGGCCCCCTGAGGCCATTTATCCAGCCCCCCGCCGCACTTCAGGAAGGGGCACCTCTTTCATTGGTGGTCAGTGAGAGGAGCACAGTATGTGGCGGCCCTCCAACAGTCTGAGGGACAGTGAACTGGCCCCCTGTGTAAAAAGTCTGGGGACGCCTGCTCTAAAACTACATCCATGGAATAAAACTTTTTGAAAGAGTTTTAAGAAAATGTTTTTCAAAAGGTGAAATTAATGTTCTGCCAAGTGGAGGTCTTTATGTTCATAATTGCAGCTGAAAATACTTTTGTTTTGTGAAAGCAACAGCAGATTTCTTTTGCAACAGAACTGAACATTTGGTGGACAGTGCTTGTTAAGAACAAAAGACTTAAACACTCTAGCTATGTTTAGTAATGCTTTGCTCAAATACTATTCCTAAATGTTCATTTACCTGAGTTATTTTTGGTTAAATATGCTTTACAAAGTATATTTCTAAAGTCAGTTAACTTTATAAAGTTAATTCCCAAAATTTATATTTTGAAATAAACCACAGAAACAGAATGCTAACTAATAGCAATGTTTTCTGTTTTAAGGCAATTATGAAAATAGCTATCCAATAAAAGAAGATTGCTAAGGTCTGAGTGTGTCACCCCAAGTTCATGTGTTGGAAACTTAATCCCTAATCCAACAGTGTTAAAAGGTGGGACATTTCAGAGGTGATTACATATGAGGGTTCTGCTCTCATAAATAAGTTGATGTCATTATCACCGGATGGGTTAGTTATCAAGAGTGGGCTTGTGATAAAAGTGAGTTCAGCCAGGCCCGGTGGCTCATGCCTGTAATCCTAGCACTTTGGGAGGCCAAGGCGGGAAGATCACCTGAGGTTGGGAGTTCGAGATCAGCCTGACCAACATGGACAAACCCGTCTCTACTAAAAATATAAAAATACAAAAATCAACCAGGCATGGTGGTGCATGCCTGTAATCCCAGCTACTCAGGAGGCTGAGGCAGGAGAATCACTGATTCTGCGAGGCGGAAGTTGCGGTGAGCCAAGATCGCACCACTGCACTCTAGCCTAGGCAACAAGAGCAAAACTCTTGTCTCAAAAAAAAAAAAGGAAAGTGAGTTCAGCTCCCCCTTGCTCTCTCCCTCTCACCCTACAATGTAGGATGATGACGCAAGGCCCTTGCCAGAGCCCTACAACATAGGATGATGACGCAAGGCCCTTGCCAGAGGCTGACACCTTGATACTAGACTTTGCAGCCTCCAGAGCTATGAGGAAATACATTCCTGTTCTTTATAAATTACCCAGTCTCAGCTATTCTATTGTAGCAGTAGCCTCCAGAGCTATGAGGAAACACATTCCTATTCTTTGTAAATTACGCAGTCTCAGGTATTCTACTGTAGCAGTATAAACCAACTAAGACAGAGATCCACCTACAAAAAAATACCTTGGATTAGGGCTAACTTTGATTTTCAAACAAGGTACCAAATGTGTCTTTTGAATTTTATTTATAATTTCTCCTTAAGATCATGACATTTCAATGGTGACTTTAATACACCAAAAACATTTAAATTAATAGCCAGCAATGAATAAGAATAAAAATCCACAAAATAATCTAAATTATTTTTCCCTAATATCTGTCCATGTACACACTATCTAAGAATTAGCCAGGAAACCTTGGTAATTTTTTATTTTTAACTTTCTGCTTTTCCATTTTAAATAACAAAATGTCTTCAGGTAACTCTGCAAGTATGCTCAGGTGGGAATTTACTGAGCACCTCCTCTGGTCCAGGCACCATTCCAGCCTCTTCACAAACATTCACTTGTTTAGTCCTCATAGGACTACAACTATAGGAAATAGGGAGAAGGGGTTTGTGGTAGGCAGAATAACGGCCCCACAAAGATGCCCTATTTCTACATGGCAAGAGGGTCTACTATCCCGGATTACCCAGGTCAGACCGATGTAAACACTCTGTTCCCCAGGGGGAGGGAGGAGTGTCACACAGATTTGGAAAACAACTGAGAAGTGGGACGATAATCTGGAGCTGGCGAGGTGGCTGTGCATGTACAACAGGATCTTCCCTGGAAGCCCCTACATCTTCAGAAAAGTTATTCAACTCCCAAGGTGCTGTGTGCGACTGGCTTTGGATCCAATCCAACGGCGATGAGGTTGGGTTTCCTATTTGGGTCTCATGTGCTATATGAACAAATACTGAGTGCAGAGACAAACAAGTGTCCTATGAAGAAATATAACAGCAAATATGCAACATAGGCAAAATTCAACTTAAATATTGTTGAACAAAACTTACAGGAGACCACCGTTTTGGACCAAACTCCTCTACTAGGCCACAACAAAATGAAGTCAGTCATATTAAATGCCATATAATCAAACTGAACCTTTATTTATTTATTTTTTTTTTTTTGAGATGGAGTCTCATTCTTCTTGTCCAACTGGAGTGCAGTGGCATGGTCTCGGCTCACTGCAACCTCCACCTCTTGGGTTCAAGAGATTCTCTTGCCTCACCCTCCTGAGTAGCTGGGATTACAGGCACATGCCACCACGCCTGGCTAATTTTTCTATTTGTAGTAGAGACGGGATTCTTATTTAACAATGATGTCTCCCAGCGAGATTCGCTATGTTTTAAAAGTGCAGCTAATTTTAACTTACCTCCTCCTGATAGGCCAGTCCAGCCTCATACAGTTTAATGAAGAGATACTGAGTCCACTTGTAGTAATCTGGCAAACAAGTAGTTATTTCCTGCCAACAAAGAAAAAAAAATCATGTATAGACCATTATACACATCCTCCTGCCATGCACGCATCAGCCTTGCAACTGAATTTCGAAAGTAATGAAATCACAAAAATATTTACCAGCTCAAAATATTTTCACCAATTTGTAAAGTAAGGGGAGCCGCAATGTATTCAAGAAAGAGATCTTATTGAAATGCCGCCTACACCTATCTGAGGGCATGTTCAGAAACTGAGCTTCAAGTCTTAAGCACACCTTCTGCCCACTCATCCATGGCACTAACAAGTGAATTACATTGTCCAAAATTGGGTATTAACATTTTTTTGTCAGCACAAACATACATTGGGGGCCTGATGCTTATTCACAAATGTAGCTCATTTTGAAGGCAATCACAAAATTCAAGAGGAATATTTGCCTGCCTCAGTATGAGCCTCATTTGAAAATAAATCTTGTGTTTCCACATATAACTGGGGCCTAGTGGCTCCTTCAGACTCCGTATATTCCATTTTTTTTCCATTATGTGAATCAGGCTGTTGTCTATTTAGGAAGAACAATTAAAAACATTAAACTTAGTAAGAAACCACTTGGTTTATATTTCCAAGCCTAAATCTCAACAGAATTTACGGTTGTGAAGTCAAATCAGCTTAAAACCTCCACACTATCACACGTTTCTTTTCTAGTGCTCTTTAACTTCAAAAAGTGGTTAATGCAGAAATGAATGATGGCAGGGGATGTTTCAAATGATCCCATTTGTAAAAGACTTTTTTTTATTTTTTATTTTTAAGAGACAGGAGTCTTGCTCTGTCACCAACGCTGAAGTGCAGCGGTGTGATCATGCCTCACTGTAGTCTCGAACTCCTGGGCTCAAGTGATCCTCCCTCCCCAGCCTCCCCAGTAGCTGGGACTACAGGTATGTGCCACCATACCTGATAACAAACTTTTGATAGAATGTATACTTTTACCAAAAGTGCAAACAACTCAATCCTCCTTAAGGTGAATAAACAGACAGCTTCACGGGCACGAGGGCATGTGGTAGGAACTAAGCAAGGTGTCAGGTAAACATCTGTGTCCCCAGTAGGCTGTTTTTGTTACGTAAGATGCCTGAGTCATTTTGTGTGCTGTTTTAGAAAAATAGCACAGTAAGAACGATTAGAAAATAATTCTTTTAAAGGGGAAATAACTCAACTCTGACTCTTGGCTCTACCTTTCCACTTCGAGGTAATTAGTAAACCACCAGCCAGTCAAAGGGCTTTGCCCGCATTATAGCCGTCCACCTAGGCCAGCCTCCACAACACCAGAGCCATAATTTCTGAGCCACGCATACAGTGCAGCCTGCTCTGACTTCCAGCAACTTCACAGATGTTTACAGGGGCGTCGTGCACAAAGATCTTCACCAACTCAAGCACCTAATCAGCACTCTGCCAATGGGCTTGTTACCCCAAACCTCCAAATTCATCCTCATCCATCATCTTTTCCTCCCCATCTACCCCTTCAGCTAGCATGGCACAGAACTTTTTCTCAGTTTTTTAGACAAGCAACTTAAAAACTTCCATTGTTAACAAAACCCAGGGCGGGAAGTTATGTTTGGTCTGTTTCATTTTGCTCATTGTTGTATGCTCAGGTCCTGGCACAACGAGGCACCCAAAATTACTGTTAAAGGAAGAATAAACTAGATATACACATGAACTACTGCACGCTGAATCAAATTTGATTCCTTCATGTAGGCTTCACAACAAAATTCAAATTATTACACTGTGGTCCACAAGATGAACTGGGTGGGGTAGGAGGTATGGGTGAGGGGTGGAGGTAGTATGGTGAAAATATGCTCAGACTGGGTTATCTTTTATCTTTTTAGTTTTAAAAAACCTTTACCCACTAGCAGCTTTAAAAAAGTATGTGAAAGAGGCCGGGCGCGGTGGCTCACGCCTGTAATCCCAGCACTTTGGGAGGCGGAGGCGGGTGGATCATGAGGTCGAGAGATCGAG
This sequence comes from Saimiri boliviensis, assembly GCF_048565385.1. Taxonomy (NCBI): domain Eukaryota; kingdom Metazoa; phylum Chordata; class Mammalia; order Primates; family Cebidae; genus Saimiri; species Saimiri boliviensis. Next base: position 16,195,843 of record NC_133456.1, read on the forward strand.
ACCATCCTGGTCAACATGGTGAAACCCTGTCTCTAATAAAAATACAAAAAATTAGCCGGGCATGGTGGCACGTGCCTGTAATCCCAGCTACTCAGGAAGCTGAGGCAGGAGAATTGCCTGAACCCCGGAGGCGGAGGTTGCGGTGAGCCGAGATTGCGCCATTGCACTCCAGACTGGGTAACCAGAGCGAAACTCCGCCTCAAAAAATAAAAAAAAATAAAAAATAAAAAAAGTATGTGAAACTTTTGAGAAAATAATGACAATTGTTAAATCTAAGGGATAGAGGTTCAATATTTTCTTTTCTCTATTTTTCTGTTATTTGAGTTGTTCATAATAAAATATCAAAATACTTTTAGTAAATATATAACACCTAATATATATTATATGTGCAACATATATACAACATATTTTATATATATGCACATATATAAAATATATAAGTATGTTTTTTTCCCCTAAGCCTATGAATCTGCTTCCACAGAATGAGAGTAAAAATGACACAGCAATGAAATAGCATTGCTATTGTCATCTAGGTTCATGGTTTTGAAAATCACTTTTACCGAAAGTAGAAAAAAGAGGATAGATCTAGTCAGGAAAAGCAATGATCTTCATCTAACCAAGCATCAGCCTACTTTCAGTCAAACCTGTAATGAAAGGGCATTCTCTTTGGAAGTGTCAGCTCCGAGGTAAAGGGAGGGGTGGGGAATTACAGGCCCCTGCTTCCACCCTGGCTTCAAATTTGGGTCTGACCTATTTTATTTATATTACCTTTCTGCACATGTCATTTGAAGAAAAAGCAACCTCCTCGATTGCTAAAAGAGGGCAGCTTGAAAACCACTGCCCCAGGACCATTATTCCGGTCACGGTGGTTCTATTTCCAGGTATATTTACAGCACTCACAAGTTGCATCATACTGAAGTGTGTGACTCACCTGCACACAGGAGGCTGGGAGTGCCCTGAGGAAGACACTGTGCTCCTGTCCCTTTTATTCCCATCTGCTGCACACAGGGCCCAGGCACTGACTGACCCTCAGCAATGTCCACTCCATGAAGAAGTGCCAGAACAGATACTTGCAACAGGAGTTCAGTCTCACAAGGATCATAAACACGGTTGGGTTATTCCAGCAGAAGTTCTAAAAAACTCCTTTCGTTAGCCCACAGTCTTAAAGAAAGTAGGGGTTTCTTCCAAAATAAAAGTCCGTGCTCCCTCACCTGCACCAAATTTCCAGCTCTCTAAAATCCCCTCCCACAATGTGGGAGCTCCCTCCAGGATTTTCCCTCTAAAATTTCCTCCCACATTCTTTGTAAAAGGCTTTTCTCCTTTCCTTCTCTTTTCTCTACCCAAATAAAATCACCTTTCTGCAACACTTTTTAAGTCCAATACTTGCTTTTTAACCACACGGTCCACCTGCAGTGGCCCCACTGCTTATTCCTTAAAAAGTTAAAAGCCAAAAACCCACAATAATCACCAGCATCCAAAAACAAAAAACCAAACAAACAAAAAAAAAAACAAAAAAACCCAGTTGCAACACCACTCAGAAATGCATCTCCTGAAAGTCATAGGGCCCTCTGGAACCTTCCCAGATTTGTTTATTAAAACAAAGCAAAACAAAAACAGCTCTTTTGAGTCTTCTAATGCTTTATCTCAATCAAAATCATCATCCAAACCATCATTCTGAAATTAAACTGTTGAAAAGCTTTCATTTTAGTCAACTGGCTAGAAATCAAGAATCTATTTTCATATTTTCCCTGGGAAGTGCCTATTCAAAACCCAATTCTGTAGGGTCTTCTAGGGGTTTCAGTAACCACAGATGTGATGTTAATAGTCCTTTCTTCCCCTCTCCAAAGCAAGAGAGCTCAACCGGGAAAATTTCATTCCCCAGAGACCATCTGCAATGACTGCAGACATTTTTGTTTGTCACAACTGGGTGCGTGTATGTTGTGAGTGTGCTACTGGCATCTAGTGGATAGAGGCCAGGAATGCTGCTTAAAAATCCTACAATGAACAAGACAGTCCCCAGAACAACAACCACCAAAAATCACCCAGTCCCAAATGTCAATCAATAGCATCAAGGTGGAGAAACCCCGACCTATGAGTTGAGATTTCTTCAGTTTGAGTCTATAATCACAGGCTGATTAAAGAAGAATCAATCTCTGGTTTTCATTCTATGCATATTGATAACATGTTAAATATCAATGAGCAAAAGTGGAAACATGGAGGTGGTGAAGTGGGTTTCCCTCACTGGTAATAAGTGATTGATTTCACTATCTAAATTTTAGATCATTTAATATGCCTCCAAGTAGTTGTCTGACTTGGAAAATCTATATAATAAATTTCCTATTTCGAAGTTAGAGATGCATACAGTTTTTCTCAATAAAACAAAAGTTTGTCCCTTCCCATGAAAGAGTTGTTGAACAAATAAATGTTTAAAGGTCATTCATGAGAATCTGCCCCACAGTACCCAAATTCCAGACAGAACCCTGCCTGCAACTCTAAGGGGGAACCCTGTGTCTGCGGGGTGGGGCTTCCTGGTGCTCACATCTGCCCACGAGCTGTGGGATAGGACCAACTGGTCAGACTTCTTAGGGAGACCACCACAGAAGTCAAATAAGAGCTGCTTTTCCTTTGGTCTGCTTTTCAAATAAGCCAACACTTACATTAACGCACCATTGTTTTTAATACAAAGTCAGGCAATTCAAAGTTATAGCTACAAAAGCATTGGCAATTCAGCCACACTCCACATCGATCTACATAAAAGTGTCAACTTTTATATCTTCCTGAGCTCTAGAAAGTGCAATCTAGCTGCCAAGAGACCAAATTTATGAATCTGGGATCCCAATTAGAATTGTTCCTCCAAGCTGTATTATTACATTCTATAGTACCTGGTTTTTTACATTAAAAATATTCTGCACATTCACAAGCAACCACAGAGCCCAACACACAACCTGAACTCTCTCAGAACACAAGTGAGGCTCAAAACATCATCTTTTGAGACCTGCCACCCATACCTCAATGACTCTGCACAAATCAACAACTAAGCCAGTCTGGCCATCAGCTCATGAGACACGGTGATCCATCAATGATAAAGTCCAAGAAGGCTGAGCCACGGAGGCTGAACTTACTGTTCCTGATATAAAATAGCACTTGGTCTGTGAAGGAAGAATCGCAGCACTCAGCCATGTACCTCACTGAAGTCTCCTCAGGCTCACACTCCTTGCTCCAGGAAAAGAGCCTGGGAGAGTGTAACCTCAGGAAAGACACTGGAGCCACGTGACTTGCGTTCAAGTCCTTGCATCATCACTAGCTTGTGGCCCTGCCACATTTCCCTATTAGAAAACAGAAGCAATGAAACACACCTTAGAGGGTGGTGCTGTGAGGTCAAAAGGCAATCATGTGTGCGAAACGTAAGGCTGGACTTGCAGGAAAAATCAACAAGTACCACTTCCCTTGGCTTCACTCAGAGTGTGTGATGGGCTGGGTGTGGTGGCTCACGCCTGTAATCCTAACACTTTGGGAGGCTGAGGCAGGGGGATCACCTGAGGTCAGGAGTTAGAGACCAGCCTGGCCAACATGGTGAAACCCTTCTCTACTAAAAATACAAAAAGTAGCCAGGTATGGTGGCGTGCACCTGTAATCCCAGCTACGTGGACGGCTGAGGCAGGAGAACCGCTTAACTCAGAGGTGGAGGTTGCAGTGAGCCAAGATTGTGTCAATGCACTCCAGCCTGGGCAACAGAGCAAGACGCCATCTAAAAAAAAAAAAAAAAACAAAAAAGAGTGTGTGATGGCAGAGGCGAGTGAGGCTGGCTTCATTACCATACCACTCAGAGGTGGGTGATGTACCCAGCCACCTACTGGGGCCTGGCACAAGGGAGAGGAAAGAACTGGGGTAAAAAACAGAGTTCTACTCCTTAACAAATATTAGGATTTTAGCTTTTCGACTAAAAAGAGATGGTGTTTATGAGAGAAAAACACATGACCAGATGGAGAAATCCACACAAGGCTGCTCCCAGTCAGCTCTGGCCGGGGAGGTGGGGGGCCTGCTAGGTTACCTCCACCCCCACACTGCTGCTTGGGCAGGATCTAGTCTTAGTTTCTCGGTCCACTGGCATCTTTGACAATAACTGGCCCCTAGATTTCAGAACAGCTAAAGTCATCAAAGCCCTAATGTATTTCGTTGTCATCACAACCTCATGATATTTAGGTTAGCTACCAGGAATTTAACAAAACAAAAACAAAAACCCGAGGCACCATGTTTATCAAGTCAGTCACGCGGTGGTCCCGTAAGCACAACAGAAAGGTGTGCGGCCACCGGCTTCACAGTTTTTAGCAACAAGGCGTGACTTCGCCTCTCACTGTGAGCCACCCGCCTTCAAAACAATGAGTCTTGGAAACAGAGAAGAGGTGCTTTTTTAAAAAACGATCTTTTGTGATGTGCATTTTTGCCATTTGCAACAGATCAAAAGGAAACGTTTGCGTAGTGATGGCTTTGTCTTTTATCCCTTCCCAGGCCCTTTAATTCTAAAGGGAAGGGTTCTGAAAGCACCATACAGCTCGAAGGCAGAGAAACTCGCCTTGGCATTCCTATTGTGCAGCTTAAAAAAGAAAGTAACAACCCAGGCTACATCAGATGATTCTCACTGATGATGGTGCAAGGTTCCAGTCCATTGCTCTGCATACCTGCTGTGTTGGAAGAGCGGAGAGAGAGGCTCATGAGAAAAGCTGCCAGAATCAGGACACTGACGGCCACTCTCCGGTAAGTCCTCGACACCAAGCACTGGTTCTCAAACTTGGTTATACCGTGGAATTGAACTTTAAAAGTTATTAATGCCTAGGTCCCACCTCTAGAAATTTAACATGGGGCCAGGGTTGAGAACCACTGCAAAGAAGTTCCTCCCAAATACATCTCTCTCCCAAACACTATGTGAAAGACAGGGTCCTGTCCTGCCTTTATGTCTTCACAGAACTTAATGAAACAGACTTAATAGGAGCTAAAAGCATGGTTTGGTTCATATGAAATTTCTATCAGGTTACTCCGACCAACCCCTGTGCTAAGGGGGATCTCTGACGAGCCTGCTCTTGATTCAAAACGTACCTGCATGCCTTAGCCCCACCCCAACACAGATTCTCTTTAGTCCTTACATTCAAACCTTTGTTTTCACAAAACAAACATAATAAAACAAAACAAAACAAAACGGAAAAACTTTAAACCCACCTTCATGGCAATAGATATATAAACTTCATTAGGCAGCTACCTAATGTGCTCAAAGACTAGCTGTTTTAAAATGCCAGACTTTCTGATGGCTCATTTCTCCTGCTGGAAGAGAAATGAGTTTTGAAGAGGAAGCTGGAAAAAACCTAATGAGAATGGCCTTCCCCACCCCCACACCCAACAGGGCTTCAAGGGAGGAGAAAGTGGGGAACAGGGCTATTTCCTCACTTAGATGCTCCTAAATGGTCCTCATGCAGGAGAGGGACAGAGAGTGAAGGTCTGACACTCAGTACAGCCCTGGCTTTGAGTCTGAGTTAGCCCTTTCTGTATCTAACAAATCCCCCAGCAATTTACAAATGACAGGACATGCTAGGATCCAGCTCTAGGCTTCCCAACCAAATTGCTCTTTCCTCCATCCTCCATCCTCTCATCTTGTGGTTTGTTTTTTTTTTTTGGTGGGCGGGGGGGAATGGCATCTCACTCTGTTACCCACAATGGAGTGCAGTGGCACAATCTCACCTCACCGCAACCTCCACCTCCTGGTTTCAAGCAATTCTCCTGCCTGAACCTCTTGAGTAGCTGGGATTACAGGAGCACACCACCATGCCCAGGCAGTTTTTGGGTTTTTTTTTTTTTTTCATACTTTTAGTAGAGATAGGGTTTCTCCACGTTGGCCAGGCTAGCCAGGCTGGGCTCGAACTCCTGTCCTAAGGTGATCCGCCTGCCTCAGCCTCCCAAAGTGCTGGGATTACAGGTGTGAGCCACCGTCTCTGGCTCATCCTCCCATTCTTTATACATCCTTATGTATAAAGCAGTGCTCATCATGCCTGCCTCTCAGACCATTCCCACAGTGGTCTGAGAGTCAGGCATGGTGAACACTGCTTTATACACAAGGAAACTTTACCTCATCCAAAGCTGCCCAGCTCCTGGGTGGCAGAAGCAAAAATATATCCAGGTCTCTGGAGGGGCATCAGCAGTGACATGGCACTATAGGAAGTGCACCCCAGCTACGACCGGACTGATTTAAACACTCATGCTCCAAGGAGGTGCCCATAATCAAGCAACATGACGGCCTGGAGTACTCCTCGATAAAACCGCACGGTGAATATTCTTTTAGGAATGACAACAGTAATAATAACAGTAACAGCTTACGCTTACCAGAGGCTGACAAAGTACTTGGTCCAGCGGTGGCAGTTTGGGGGCCTCTCATTTCCTTCTCATTACAGTCCCAGGAGGTAGCGATTACCAAATGTGGGCTTGGCCTCTCAATTTTAAATCACAACTTACCCCGGCCCTCCTGCTCTCCCCTTAGCCTACTCTACTTTTTTTTCTTTCCATACCACTTATGGCCTCCTAATATACTACATATTTTTTTTATTTATTATGTTTATTGTCCGTCTTCATCCCCTCCTGAAACTGTAAATGGTAAGTTCTCCCTACGAAACAAAGGATTTTGTCTTTTTTTCCTCACTGATGTATTCCAAGTACTTAGGACAGTGCTTGGTATAAAGGATGCTTAATAAATGTTAAGTTGAATAGAAGAATGCATAAGTCACCATTTTACTGGTCAGAGGATTGAGATGCCAACGTAATTTGTTTAAGGTCACAGAGCCACTAGGAGGCAAAACTGGAGTCCAAGCCTAAGTGACCCCATATTTGTACCACTGCAAATGATTTCTTGTCACCTACAGACTCAGCCAGAGGTTCTCTCCTAGACCACAGAGCCATGTCTTCCTCCTTCCCGGAACTGTTATTCCTCATGACTCCCACTGCCCAGGTTCCTCAGCCTCACTGACTGCTTCCTCTCAGCCTCTTCTCCTAATTCCTTTTCCTTCAACCATCTGTCAAATTCCATCTTTGCCAAGTTTCTGTCACTGATCTCCTTTACCTTTCCTGTTCTCCTTTTTGCAGAATTGAGGGAACAGGTGTTAATATCAGGGTAATTAATTAATCTTGAGCCTAACATTTATCTAAGAACTCATTTTTATGCAATTATGTTCCTTTATCTTAGGACTAACTTCAGACTGAAAACAAGCATTTAATGAAAATTACAAATGACAAATGCTAGACATTTTTTACAGAGCGTGCATTTTATTCTTAAAGGTCTTGTTTTTCAAATCTAGGGCTAAAAGTTAAATTCTTAAGTAATCTGACAGGTTCATGTTCATGTTCTAATTAAGTGCTCTTGAAGCCAACTTGGAGAATGAGTATTGACGGCAAGGAAATTATGGCCTTTGCAGTTTTAAAGACATCTCACACTGTCTTTCTTTACCAAAAACAGCTTGATCAGTAGGCTCCCCTTTTTTTCTATTTTCTTGATCAATATTTTTTGAGCACTATCATTTTTATGGTAACCTGAAAGCTGTCCGCTGTTACAAACTAAACAAGAGTCTATAAATAATCCATAACCAGACAAGAAGCAACAATTTGCCTAATTTCTTGGTAATTGCTCTTTGCCAGCTTACAAGAATCTCATTAAGGCATTCTAACAATACAAACAGCTTTTCTAACTAGACAGTTGGGAGGAGAAAACCCTCCATTAAACAACAGATGAGATTAATTGGTTTGAGTTGCAATTTGTTATTAGTCTAGTTGGGCAGTTGGGCAGATGTCAGTATTTCAGCTGCTCAAGCTACAAATGGTGTTTTGTTTTGTTTTGTTTTGTTTTGTTTTTGTGAAAGAAAGAACATTAATTTTATCTATAATATCCTTGAAAATATCAGGATCAACAGGACAGAATCATCTGGAAGATGTTTTTGTGATGCCAGTTCTCTAGGTTTCCTGAATAACATAAGGGCTATTTGTTAGATGCAGGCATGGAACCAGAGGAAAAGGAAATATTAATCATCAATTCCACAGATGCAAACAGTGACAGCAGTGCCCAAAATGAGCTGTTTTGCTGCCTGCAAATTCCATAAACAATGAGTAGTAGAAACATGCCATGACCTGAAGTATTTCCTATGTGACACCAACAAGAAATGAAACTCTAAACTTAGAAAAATCGTAGGAAATCGTTTTGCTAGTCCAGTGATTTTTAAGGGAAGAGCTGGGGTTTGGGAAGCACAGATCAGAATCTCACCAGAGGTGAGGGATTTTTTAAAACTACACATCCTGATCTTCTGCTTCTGGGAAGATGGAGTAAATATACGTTTCCTGATTCTAAGTACAACTAATATCTCTGGAATATATATGAATGAACTATAAGACTAAACAATGGAGAATAGAAGGCAGATTAGGGATATCAGTACCTAAGGAATGACACAATGGGAAGTCCTGTTGACTTTCTAAATGCCCAATAAGCCCCAGATTTGGAGCAAACAAAGCCAGTAACCCACAAATGCCAATGAATGCAGAGGAAAGAAAAAGGAGGAGAGAGAGGAGAGAGAAAGCAAAGAAAACAGAGGAAAGGAAGGAAGGAAGGAAGGGAGGAAGGAAGGAAGGAAGGGAGGGAGGAAGGAAGGAAGGGAGGGAGGGAGGGAGGAAGGGAGGGAGGGAGGGAGGGAGGGAGGAAGGAAGGAAGGAAGGAAGGGAGGGAGGGAGGGAGGGAGAAGAAGAGAGGGAGGGAGGGAGGGAGGGAGGGAGGGAGGGAGGGAAGCTGTACCCATGGAAACACGAACAAGGTGGCTTTTCACTCTCAGTCATGGTGATATTGACGGTAGGCTAGTGGGAAGCTTGTACTTCTATCCTTGCCCAGCAGGAACAAGGAGATGCTTGCCCCACCAGGTATAAATGATGAACATGTGAAGATCCTGGACTTTCCTGTCCTCCTGGAAGTAAAGAGAGAGTGGCCCCTTTCACCTGCCATAGCAATACCAGAGGAGGCCTGTTAAAATATAAGGTTTAAATAAAATTCCGTCTTAAAAGAATCCCCAAATATTTTGGTTTTAATAGAAAACCATTAGCCATACATAAAACCAAGAAGATCTCAAACTGAATGAGAAGAGATTATTGACATACACCAACACCATGATGACCCAAATGTCAAAACTATTTGGCAGGCTGGGCGCAGTGGCTCACGCCTGTAATCCCAGCACTTTGGGAGGCCAAGGCAGGTGGATCACTTGAGTTCAGAAGTTCGAGCCCAGCCTGGCCAACATGATGAAACCTCATCTCTATTAAAAATACAAAATTTAGCTGGGCGTGGTAGTACACGCCTGTAATCACAGCTACTCAGGAGGCTGAGAGGCACAAGAATAGCTTGCATCTGGGAGGTGGAGGCTGCAGTGAACCGAGATCATGGTACTGCACTCCAGCCTGGGCAAGAGAGCGAGACTTTGTCTCAAAACAAAACAAACAAAAAAACTATCTGACAAGGATTTTAAAGCAGACAGCATAAAAATTCTTCAATAAGCAATTATGAACACACTTGAATCAAATGAGAAAATAGAAAGCCCCAGCAAAGAAAGTTATAAAGAACCAACAAATGAACATTTAAGAACTAATAAATAAAGTAACACAAATAAAAGCTCAGTAGATGGTCTCATCAGCAGAATGGAGGGAAGAGAGGAATCAGTGAACTTGAAGACCAAACAATGAACGTACCCAATCTGAATGAACAACAGAGAGAAAGCAGACCGGGAAAAGATGAACAGACCCTTAGGGACACGTGGAATTTTAACAAAAGATCTGACATGCACGTCAGCAGAATCTCCTAAGGCAAGGACAAAAAGTAGAGCTGGAAAAGTGTTCAAAAAAATAATTGCTGAAATTCTCTCAAATTCGACAACATAAACCTACAGATGCAAGAAGCTGAGTGAACACCAAACAAGATAAACCCGAGAAAATCTACTCGAAAAGATATCATAATCAAACTTCTGAAAACTAAAGACAAAGAAAAAAAAAATCTTGAAAGCAGCCGTAGGGAAATAATGCATTACTTACAGGAAGAAAATTCAAAAGACAGCAGATTTATTAGACACCACAGAGGCCAGAAAGAAGTGGCACATTTTTCAAGTACTAAAAAAAAAGAACTGTTAACCCAAAATTCTATATCCCATGAAAATATCCTTCAGAAATGAAGGCAAAATTAGGCATTCTAAGATAAAGAAAAAAGGAATTTGTCATAAGCAGGTCTACTCTAAAGGAATGGCTAAAGGAAGTTCCCTGTGAGAAGAAAAATAATAAAAGAAGAAACCTTAGAACATTAAGAATAAAAAAAGAGCAATGAGAGAAGCAAAAATAGGGGTAAATACAATAGATTTTTCTTTCTCTTGAGTTTTCTGAGTTATATTTTTGATGGTTGAAGCAAAAATTGTAACATTGTCTAAGGTAGTTTTCAATGCACATAGAGGAAATATTTAAAACAATGATGTTACAAATGGGAAAGAGCAGGTAAAGGCATGCAAAGGGAAATAAAGTTTCTACATTTTATTTAAACTAGTAAAATGACCACACCAGAAGGCTGTGGTACATTACAAAGGAATGCCTGCGCAACTAATAGAAGAAGCTACACAATGAGATACTAAAACACACTGTAGATAAATCAAAATGGAATTCTAGAAAAAGTTCAAGTTACTCATAGAAATGCAGAAAAAGAAAACAGAAACAAAAAAGGAGATATCAGAAAACAAAGAAATGCTAGACTTAAGTCTTTATCAATAATCACATGTAAATGGTCTACATATGCCAATTAAAAGAGACTGGAATAATGTATTTTAAAAATGACACAATTATTTTCGATTTACAAAAAACCCACTTCAAATACAATGATATAAATGGGTTGAAAGTAAAAAGATGACAAAAGACATACTATGCAAAAATTAATCAAAAAGAAGAGTAGCTATATTAACTTAAGATGAAGGGTGGCTATGTAAATATACCATAAAGTATACTTCATGCACACTTGAAAGTAAAATATATTTCATATACACTTCATAGTAAAATATCATAAAATAGACTTCAGACCAAAGAAAATTACTAGTTACAAACATTACACAGTGATATAAGGGTAAATCACTAAGAAGACACAGCAATCCTAATTCTGTCAATTTTGTTGAGTTTTTCAAAGAACCAACTTTCAGTTTCATTAATTTTCCCTATTCTCTATTGTCTATTTTGCTTATCTTTACTCTAATGTTTATTTCCTTCTTCTGCTGTCTTTGTGTTTACTTTGTTCTGCTCTTTCTAGTTCTAGAGTAAAGATAAGTTGTTTATTTGACATCTTTGTCCCGCTTAGCACTTTTTTGCTGTATTCCATAAACTTTGTAAGTTGTTTTCATTTTCATTCATCTCTAAGTATTTTCTAATTTTCCCTGTGATTTCTTTTTTAATCCATTTGTTGTTTAAGAGTGTGCTGTTTAATCACACAAATCTGCAAATTTTCCAGTTTTCCTTCTGTTACCAATTTCTAACTTCATACCACTGTGGTATGAGAAGGTGGTTTATATAGCTTTTAAAATCCGTTTAGACTTAATGTGTGGCCTAATATATGGTTTATCCTGGAGAACGTCCCATGTGCACATGAGAAAAATGTGTATTCTGTTGTCGTGCAGAGTGTTCTATACCTCTGTCAAACCTAGTCTGTTTATTGCATTGTTCAAGGGCCGCTTCCTTACTTATTTTCTGTCTGGTTGTTCTATCGATTGAGAGTAGGGGAATGAAGTCTCAACTATTATTGTGGAGCTGTCTATTTCTCCCTTCAATTCTGTCCATTTTTGATTTAGTTATTTTGATGGCGTATTATTAGGTACATAAACATTTATAACAGTTATACCTTATTGTACCGAACCTTTTATTTATAATGCTCTTTGTCTTTTATAACCTTTTCTCATTTAAAGTCTGTTTTGTCTGATCACTACAGCCACCCTTCTTCTCTTTTGATTACTATTTGCATAAAATACCTTTTTTTCAGCCTTTTACTTTCAACTTATTTGCGTCTTTGGATCCAAAATGAGCCGCTGGAGATGGCATATAGAGGGACTATGTTTCCTAATACATTTTTCCAATATTTGTCTTTTGATTGAAGAGTTGGAGCCATTTATTTTTAAAGTAATTACTGAGAGAGACTTTGGTCACTTCGCTATTTGTTTTCCATATGCCTTGTAGCATTTTTGTTCCTCATTTTCTGCAATACTGTCTTTTGTACGTAACTGATTTTTTGGTAGTAAAACATAGTAATTCCCTTCCCATTTCCTTCTGCGTATATTCTACAACTCTTTTCTTTGTGGTTATCAGGGGGATTATATTTAACACTCAAAAGTTACAACATTCTAATGTGACTTTATACCAGCTCAACTTCAGTAACATACATGAACTGCCTCTAGACAGCTGTATCCCTAACCTTTTCAGTTATTGACGGCACAAAATCACACCTTTATACACTGTGTGTCCAGAAACAGAAAGTAATAGTTGTTTTTTTTTTTATAACACATTCTTCTCTGAGACTATGTAGAAAACAAAACGTGGAGTTTCAACCAAAGTTGCGATAATAGCTTTTAGGTTAATAATTTTTTTAAAAAGGTATTTGTCTGTTAAGTTATATAAAAAACAAAAAGCGGAGGTACACACCATTAGTCAGCTTGGGTTGCTGTAACAAAACAGTAAAGACTGGGTGGCTTCAACAAAAAACATTTATTTTTCATGGTTCTGAAGGTTGGGAAATGCAAGACCAAGGGGCTAGCTGATTCAGTTCTTGGTGAGGACCCGCTTCCTGACTTGCAGAAGTCTATCTTCTTGCTGTGTCCTTACACAACAGGGAGGGATGGGGACTTGTGGGAGGGCTTTCTGGTCTCTTCTTCTAAGGACACTAATTTCATCTTGAGGATCTCATCCTCATGTCCTCATCTAAACCTAATTATCTCCCAAAGGCTCTACTTCCTAGTATCACCACGTTGGGAATTAGAGATTCAACATATAAATTTTAGAGGGATACATTCAGTTTACAACAACTATTAAAAAACAAAAATTGAGGCCAGGTGCAGTGGCTCACACCCATAAGCTCAGCACTTTGGAAGGCCGAGGCAGGTGGATCACTTGAGCTCACTAGTTTAAGACCAGCCTGGAAAACACAGAAAAACCGCATCTCCACAAAAAGTACAATAATTGGCTGGGTGTGGTGACAGGTGCCTACAGTCCCAGCTACGTGGGAGGCTAAAGCAGGAGAATCACTTGGGCCCGGAAGCAGCGGTTGTAGTGAGCCAAGATCTCGCCACTGCACTCCAGCCTAGGCGACAGAACAAAACCCTATGTCAAAAAAAAAAAAAAAAGAAAAATTGTAGAAGGATGTGGTAAGCTGAATGACCAGACCACCTCAAAGATGTCCATGCTCTAACCCCTTAAACCTGTGAATATGCTAGTTAAATGGCAAAAGGAATTTTACAGATGTAATTAAAATAGGAAGAGTAACCTAAATTATCCAGGTGGCTCAATGTAATCACATGGATGTGCAAAAGCAGAAATCTTTCTCTGGCTGGAATCGGAGAGATCTGAAGCATGAGAGGGAATGCATTGCTGGAGGAGGCCATGTGGAAGGCTTGAGAAGAAATGCGAGCAGCCTCTAGAAGCAAAGACCAATCCCTGGCTGGCGACCAGCATGGAAACAGGGACCTGTCCTACAGTCGCCAAGGAAGTGAACTCAACCAACAACCTAAATGATCTCGGAGGTGGACTTTTCCCCAGAGAATCCAGTGAGGAACACAGATCTACCAACACCCTGACTTTGGCCTGGTAAGATCCTATCAAGCTCACCCAAACTTCTGACCTACAGAAACTGTCAGATAATACATTGATGTTGTTTTAAGATGCTAAGTTTGTGATCATTTGTTACGATAGCAGCAGAAAACTAATATAGGGGACTTATCTAGAGTAAAAACAACCATAAAAGACATTCTTGTGGCAAGTGGAAAATTCACATATAAACTGGATTATAAATAATGTTATAAAATTACTGTTAATTTTCTTAGTTTTCAAAATGGTATTGTGGTTGTGTAAGAAAACTTCCTACTTACTCAAACAGGAATACTGAAATACTTAGGGATAAAAAGCCATGACATCTGCAAGATACACTCAAATAATTCGGGGGAAATACACACACACACACACACGTATAAAAAGGGATAAAGTGAATATGGCAACAATTATTAAATCTAGGTGAAAGGTATGTGAATGTTCATTGTACTAGTCTTCCAATCTCTGTTTGAAAATTTTTAATGTTATGATAAAAAAAAAAATAGAGGGTAAAAAGTGTTGAGTTAAAGCTAGACACCAAAGAATACATACTATGTTATTCCACTGATATAACCTTAAAAACCACACGTAGGTAAGGAGTTATGGAGCTGAATAGTGGTCAAGGTTGCACAACAATGTGAATGCACTTAATAGCATTGAACTAAACACTCAAACATGGTTAAGATAGTATATTTTACATTATGTGAACATTACCATAATTTAAAAATCACCTGGAAGAAGAACCAAAAAACTCCAAACACATATGTAGTGGTAAAACTACATTGAAAACAAGACAGTGGCTGGGCGCAGTGGCTCACCTGTAATCCCAGCACTTTGGGAGGCTGAGGCGGGTGGATCACTTGAGGTCAGGAGTTCGAGACCAGCCTGACCAACACGGTAAAATCCCCTCTGTACTAAAAATACAAAACTAGCTGGGCGTGGCTTTGTGCACCTGCTCAGCTACTTGGGAGGCTGAGGAAGAAGAATCGCTGGAACCCGGGAGGCAGCAGTGGCAGAAAGCCAAGATTGCACCATTACACTCCAGCCTGGGCAACAAGAGCGAAAACTCCATCTCAAAAAAAAAAAAAAGAAAAGAAAACAAGGCAGTAATGATCATAAATATCAGAATCGTGGTTACCTATAGAGAGGAGAGACAGAGTTGTGACTGGAGGAGGACACATGTTGAGCCTCTGGGTGCAGGAGACGTTTTGTTTCTTAATCTAGGTAGTAGCTATACATTACGATAATGTATTAAGTTATACATACATGTTTTATGCTCAAGTCTATCTATATATGTCTAGTATTTCACAGTAAAAGGAAGTTATTGAAAGTAAGTCTTGTATTTGCAAAACATTGCCTAGTTTTTCCAAAATTTGTTTTTATCATTCTTTCATATTCTACATATGTCAGAAAGAACTGACAGTGGGCCTGTATTTTGATTTCTACCTAATAAGGTTTGGGAGCATAGTCATTCCTAAGATTGCTTTTGCTGAACAGAAAAACAAAATCACAGACCTACCCATTCAGAAACTCTGAGGATGGGACGGGGCCAGACATCTGTGCTTTAACAAGCCCTCTTGGTGATTCCGATGCTTGCCAAAGTTTGAGAACCATGGCTATAAGTGTATGTAAAAACAATCCTTGTTGTTTTCATGGAATAACAACCTTATCTTCAAGACCTTTTAAATAGTGCTCCCAAGCACTTAAAACCCACTGTATCTGTATAACTGTAGTCTCCCATTCTATCAAATGTTGTACCTGGCTGATGTACAAGACTGATCTGGAGGCCTGATTTAGTCAAGAAGACAGAGATTTTGGACCCTTATTTTCTAAGATATTTAAAGAGTAACCTAATCTTATGACAAGAAGCATTCCCTTGGCAAGAAGCTGAGGCTCAGAGGGGCAACAGATCATGCCCACCAAGTGTTAATAGCCAGATCCGTCACCAACACTGAAGTCTCCAAGATGAGCCAAGACCCTGTCTCCTGAAAGCACTCAACAAGCATTACATCGGGAAATTCTATTCCATTAGCCAGAGTGTACATCCTTGATAGGGACAACACGACTGGGCTCATGACCACCAGCTGCGACTGCGGACAAAATAAACGACTTCCTTGAATGGCCACATTTGCTGGGCAGCCCCAGGAGACACCCTCTTTCGTTAAGGCTGAAGACTGTGAGAACACTGTCCTGGCTGAAGCAATGAAAAACACACCTCACATGTTTTAGACTGGCAAGCACAGAGCAGGCTCAGCTCCCCCTGAGGTCAACTGTGAGTGTACCATCTATTAATGAGATGTGGTCCCCGGCCTCAAGGTGACGGACTATATAACCCCTTCCGTGTTAGCACCAACCACCTTGTAAGCAGGTAAGCTGCCAAATCATTTCAGTGCCTTTCCCCTCCTAACCAAAGGAAACACCTTCAGGAAAAGGTTAATTTTCTGACTCTGAGGGAGAACAAGTAATCCAGAGCCAGAGATCTGCCAGACAAATCGCCTCACCTCTGTGAGCACTGGAAAGAGGACTGGGCAAGTTGAACACTTTGGGTGCCTGTGACACGTTGTCAAGGCAACCACGGCTCCAAGCTCTCAAAAAGGGAGGCTTCCCCACCCTGTCATCATGAATTCACTAGCCCTTAAGTTCTTTCTGTTTTAAGCTATTCTTTACATTGTTTTAATAAAACAATGTATTTCTATTATTCTGGAGGCTGCGTTATTTCTTGTAGTTCAAGCCTTCCTATCAGAGGTCCAGTCCTCTATGCAAATAAGGTGTCAAGGTAGTAAGGGCCTTGAAGCAATAATAATTTTCACTTTGTAATCATACAGATCGTGCTGTCTTTTAAAATAAACTGAGGCAGAAATGATTCGGAGTCTACATGTTTTGGATGGAAAGAGAGCACTGCTCCTAAACTACCGTAACAACATGGGGGTGGGAGGAGAATGCTAAAACAAAGACCAGCAGAAGTGCAGGCAATCAACCCACAATATTAAAAAACAACAACAAAAAAGGCTTATAAGACAACCAGAGAAATTTGCGAACTGAGATTCCGTGATCCTAAGGCATTATCATTAACTGTTTTAGGTGTGATGATGGAATTTTGATTACATGAAAGCAGGCAAACAAGACAGATAAGAGCCTTCATCTTAAAAGCTACATACTGCTGTATATTGTCTATTCATCGATATGAACCAGATTCTTTACAGATGAAATTACATGATGGAGAGAAAGAGAGAAATAGAAGCAAAGATATACGTGCTGATGGTGGGGAATGCCATGAACCCCTCAATGTCCACACTATTTCATGCAGGCTATGAGCCATTGATGGACAAACTTGGAAGGGCCTGAAGTCACCAAAAGCCTGTCCCAGTCAAAATTCCTATAGAGCCTGGCTCTGATGTAGCTCTGCTGCTGACCACTTCCATTCACATGCAAACTCTGCAGATAACCACACTCTGCAGATAACCACACTCTGCAGATAACCACACTCTGCAGAGCTGTGGAAGAGTTTGCCTGTGAATGGCTTGCAGGGAAGAGTGTGAGGTCACATTCTGAGTGTTTCAGTGAACACTGGCCTTAAAGGGCAGTTTCTACTCCACTCCCTCAGGCTGATAAAGCTCCAAATTGATACACTAGTCCCCCTCAATCAGGAAATGAGGTGGCTACAAATAGTTTCCAAAACAAACAAGAACACAGCATCCCAAAGTTGTAAAAAAGATTTATTACAGGAAACAAAAATAAGTCTTCAAGGTCATCTCCTAGTATTTAGGAAACTTTCTGGGCATATAAGGTCTATGAAGATAAATAAGATAGAAAAACAAGAAGGAAAAAAGAGCATCTGGCCAAGAGGATTCAGAAAAAAAAATGGGAACTGAATGACATAAGGAAAAATAATAAATCTAAAAATGCAAATTAACATCTGTACTACAAACCATAAAAAACCACATTGATTCTACAGAATCAGTGGCATAAAAAGCAAACACAAAAAGTTCTTCCAGAACCTAGAGAAGAACAAGGAGACCAAAATCATGAGAGAGATGGTGATAACAATGGAAGACAATGAAATGAGTATACACTGTTCTTGAGAAAGGGCTCCTATGAAATTGTCACAATGAAAGACTTACAACTGTGAATCAAAAGTGGTCACTGAGCACCAGGCAAAATTAAAGCAAACAGACTGACACTGAGATACACTCTGACGAAAAATGGAAAAATGGCAAGGGCAGAGAAAAAAAGAATCCAAAAACAAGCACAGAAATAGAGATGGAGCCAGGCACGGTGGCTCACACGTGTAATCTCAACACTTTGGGAGGCCAAGGCAGGTGAATCACGAGGTCAGGAGTTCGAGACCAGCCTGGCCAAGATGAAACCCCATCTCTACTAAAAATACAAAAATCATCCAGGCGTGGTAGCAGGCGCCTGTAATCTCAGCTGAGGAAGCTGAGGCAAGATAATTGCTTGAATCCCAGGAGGCGGAGGTCGCAGTAAGCCGAGATCGAGATCACGTCACTGCACTCTGGCCTGGGCTACAGAGCAAGACTCCATCTCCAAACAAAAAAAAAAAAGAAAGAAAAGAGACGGAAAGATTACTATATGTACAGAGACAATTCTGGCTGGCCTTAGACTTCTCCATCAAAATACAACAGATCAGGAGGTGGTGGTTACATAAATCTATACATACAATTAAATCACATAGAACAACTACTACTTCTGCTGCTACTGCTGCTGCTGCTACTACTACTGATAGTCCTTGACGTACAATGGCTAGACCTATATTTTCATTTTATAATAGTGTGGAAGTGATACACGTTCAGTAGAACATCAATAAATTACATGATATATTCAACACTTTATTACAAAACAGGCTTTGTGTTAGATGATTTTGCCCAACTGTAGGCTAATCTAGGTGGTCTGAGCATACCTAAGGTAGGCTAGACCAAACTATGATATTCACTAAGTTATGTGTATTAAATGTATTTTCAACTCTGTATTTCCAACTTACAACGCGTTTGTGATATAACCTCACTGTAAGTTAAGGAGCACTTATATTACTTATATACACACACACACAGACACAAACGATTACATCTAAATCTGAATAAGACTTGCACTCTACTTATTAATAATAGTATTGTACCGAAGGCAGCTTCCTGGTTTTGGTATTATATTACAGTTATGTAAAATGTTATCATTGGGCGAAGCTGGGTAAAGAGCACACAGGCTCTCTCTGTACTATCCTGGCAAATTCTTATGAGCCTATATTTTTTAAAAAAGACAATAGATAAAGGTCTACTACAGAGATATGAAAGAAAAAAGATAATGAATGAAGAATTCTGTATCCCAGTAAGTTGCTATTTGTAGGTGAAAGCAGCAGTCCTTCTCAGTTATGAAAGCAATGTTTGATACCTGGGCAAAGATCACACCAAACCAACAGTTAAAACAAAATTTAAAAAATTTTCACAAATGAAAAAATTTTAAATGAACAGTTAGTTGTCCTTTAAAAGGTCTTCTGATAAGCTCTGAAATTAAAGAGCATTAGAATTTAAATAATTGCTATGAATATGATTGTAAAATTGGAGGAAAATATCAAATATAACAGTTAAGAAATGATCAGAAAAATTGTAATTCAAGAGTAAATCAATCAGGTACAGTGGATCACTTGAGGCTAGGAGTTTGAGACCAGCCTGGACAACATGGGTGAAACCCTGTCTCTTCAATAACACAAAAATTAGCCAGGTGTGGTGGCATACACCTGTAATCCCAGCTACTAGGGAGGCTAAGGCACAAGAATTGCTTGAACTTGGGAGGCAGAGATTACAATGAGCTGAGATCACACCACTGCACTTCAGCCTGGGTAACAGAGTGAGACTCTGTCTAAAAAACAAAAACAAAAACCAACAACAAAACAGTAAATTAGGCCTAAAATCTCAGGATATACCCCCATAAAAACAAACAACAACAACAAAACCCCAAAAACAGATTTCAAAAATGGAAAATGTTAATTATTTGCTACTTTTCTGATCTTACATGACAATCAAGAGAAATATACTGTTTTATTTTTTATATCAATACAAAATATTTTTAAAAATTCTTAAAGCTATCTTTTAGCAGATCAAATAACAGAATTGATATCTTTCAAGTCTCTATAGATAAAAGAAAACAAAATCCAAAGGCAAGACATCATAAAAAAAAAGAACACCTAAACTATGTTTTTAAAAGCTTAATTAGAAAATCAGTAGCAGTTATGAAAATAAATACAAATAGCTTTTCACTTTCCTATTCAACACAAAGACTCCAAATTGGTCCAAAGGTTTCCCCCATACATTTGCTTATCTTTTAATTTTTAAAATTAATTGTATCTATAAACAATGTACCAATAGACGTCAACAAATAAAGGCAAAAAGTTGTTGTTGTTGTTTTAAATGGACAAACGTATCAGTAAAACAAACAGAAAATGGAGATGGCATTGCTAATATCAGACAATGAGAGAAAACTTTTGTTGCCAAGTAGTAAAAGCAATTATAAAGCAATTGTCATTAAAAACAGTTTAGTCATGAAATAAATGGACCAAAGGAATACAAACAAAAATTGGTGGATAATAATAGGATGAAATAACTAGGTCTACGATAAAGTTAGCCTTTTAAATCAACAAAGAGAGAAAGGATTGTTTGAAAAATTAGAAAAAGTAGTAATTCCTTGTCTTATCTCAATACTAAAATAACTCGTTAAGTGCAAAAATTAAAATACAACAGATCAAGAAGAAAATATGTTATATCCTATCTCAAAGAAGATCTAAGTACATATCTGTATACCAATAATATCCCACATAAACAAAATGCAAGGCAAATGACAGACTGAGGAAAAATATTTGTAACAAAAATTATTAAAAAAAAAGGACAAACACCTCCTACCCACATGAGAAAAGACATGATTAGACCATTCACATATACACCCCGTTCAAATTCATTCATTCATTCAACACATGAAAAAAGCCTCATAATCACTCATAATAGAGGAAATACAAATGAAAATAATTGTATAACTTGAGAGAGTAAATTTGTATAGCCTTTATGGAGGATAATTTGGCAATAAATACCAACCTGTTTTTGACTTTTTTGAGAACTTTTTTTTTTTTGAGACAGAGTCTCATTCTGTAACCAGGCTGGAGTGCAGTGGTGCCGTCTCAGTTCACTGCCACCTCTGCTTCCTGGGTTCAAGCGATTCTCCTGCCTCAGCTTCCCAAATAGCTGGGACTACAAGTACGCACCACCATACCCTGCTAATTTTTGTATTTTTAGTAGAGACGGGGTTTCACCATGTTGGCCAGGATGGTCTCCAACTCTTTGACCTCGTGATCTGCCTGCCTCAGCCTCACAAAGCGCTGGGATTACAGGCGTGAGCCACCGCACCTGGCTGAAAATTTTTTTAAGAAAATCATAAAATATGTGTATAGATGGTTCCTAACTTAGGATGGTTTGTCTTAACAATTTTTCGACTTTACAGTGGCGCAATGGTGTAAAAGAGATATGCGTTCAGTAGAAAGCAGTATGATCCTCCTGAGATGCTGGGCAGCAGCACTGAGCCTCAGCTCCCAGTTAGCCACACAGTCATGAGGGTAAACAACCGATACTTTCAAGGGACTGTGTTATCAGATGATTTTGCCCAACTGTAGGTTAATCTAAGTGTCCTGAGCACATTTAAGGTAGGCCAGGTGAAGCTGTGATGGTTAGATGTATTACATGCATACAATAGTTTCGGTTTAGGATGGGCTTATTCAATTTAGGATAACCCCATTGTAAGTCCAGGATCATCTACACTAGGATTTCTGCCTTAAGTGTGGGAAAGGAGCATGGCACGCACAACTTGGCCAATGGATCAGCCCAGCCTTGCCACTCAGGTGACCAGCAGTAAAATGACGTCGATAAAAGTGCCTGCCTTTTAGAGCTCTCTAGGAATGCAAAGAGATAATAAGGTCATACCTACTCAGTACTTGGGCCATGGTAAGTGTTCAGTTAACTATCAGACAATGGCAGTCAAAGTGGCAATATTTACCTACAATCATTGCAATAGAGGTTCGAAATTCCTTATCTGAAATGTTGTCAGCCAAATGTGCTTCAGAATTAAGACTTTTTTGGAAATTAAAAGGAAACAGTGCATTCACCTAACTAGGTCTGGGATATTACTTGGTAATTTTACTATTCCTACAGTAAAATATATGAATAATCATTTAAAGTGAGATAAACATCCGTTCAGTTCAGGTTTTACAGTCAAATAAATTATGAAAAAACTTTCAGTTTTCAGAGCTTTCTGGACTTTGGATTTGCACAAGGATTGAGAATTTGCATTTATAATAAAGAATCACTAGAATCTATCTAAATGTATAATAATAAGAGATAGCTTAAATACATTATGATATATTCACAAAATAAAAAACTGCTCAGCCATAAAAGAAGTCATTTTCAAACAGTTGAGATATAAAAATTTTCAAGACAAAAAATATATGCATATTGATTTGAATTTTGTAAAAGTAAATTACATAAATGTTTATAATCCCAGAATAAAAGACTGCAAGGAACCATACCAAAATGTTAAATTAGCCACATTATGTTCTTTAAACTCTTTTGTATTTTCTAATCCTATGTGATGATTAGGAAAACAATCTAACAACTTCTAAGTCATTTCTAGTTGATATTCCTGTGCAGGACTAGGCTACTTATCATTCTAGAGAGTTATTAAGCCCACCTTTGCCCTCGAGCAGTCTACACTCTCAACCTGAAAGAGCTCTGGCCAATACGCAGTTCTCTGCCTGTGACTGTATTTCATTCTCTATGAGTGATTCCCTATTGGCACAACAACCTGACTCTGGCATGAGGAAATAATAATTCAGGGCTTATTCAAATACGTTTGACTTTTGTGCTTTTTCACTATACTCATCAAATTTCAATCATTTAAGAAATTATTGGGGGAGGGATGAAGAGCTCTCATTTGGATTTGTTCCCCTGCTTCTCGTAAGAAAAAGGATTATAAACTTGACAGGCCCAGCAATGAAAACTCCAATCATTTTGTGGAGTAAATGGGATGTTAAGAGGGACTGTGGCATTGGAAGGCGTCCTTTGTGGAGGAGACAAGCAACAGTCCATCTTACCCAACAGATGATTCTTCAATGCCTAAGAGTGGGCCTTTGGAGCTTCAAAGGACCCAGTTCACAATGTGTTTGCAACACATAAGTGTTCCAAATGGCCTGGCGGTTTTCCATGAACTCCTCGTGGGTCTGGAATTTTCCACTGATTTAATGTACAGTTTGAAAGTATCTAACACCAAAATGTTGTATGTGACAAAATAACCATGGGTTGTTATGAGCCTCACTTCTGAACTTGGAACAAAAGGTAAATAAATGGTCAATGTCTAATCACCTCAAGGACCAGAGGGGTTGATATCTAATCACTGTAACATAGATTCCAATAGTCTTTTAAAACTACTGCTGAGAACTAGAGAAATCCTTGTGCAAAGCTTTTGCCACACAGAAATCATAGCCAACTCTCAAGTTAAATATGAAGTTTAACTCTCAGTTTAATCCCACAGAAAATTACTTGTTTGAAAGCAAATTATCCACTCAGGATACTTTTTTAAGGAATGCTAATCGTACCCTCCTGCTTCCTGCCTCCCACCCTTACCTTCCCCCAACTCAAAGAGGAAGAAGAGTGCTCCATGCCATCAGGACCTTCCTTAAAATGACGACCTTTCAGAAAAAAGAGTTGACTTACCCTATCCCAGCTGAAGCAAAGGCCCAGTCGATCAAGCTGTTTCCTCATGTGTTTAATATTACTGTGAAACAACGGGAAAAGGGTTTGCTTTTTAGAGTGGGGATTAAAGCCATACACAAACTACACTCTGAGAACGTAAAGGGAAACCGAAAAAAATCTAAATTATTCAAATGGGCTTTAAATGCTGCTTTGCCCTGGGAGAAAAATTAACCACTAAGAATCAGCAAAAAAAAAAAAAAAAAAAAAAAAAAAAATACCAACAGATTAGAAGACACCCATTATTTGGACACATACAGAATCCACTAGAAACTATAATGGTCTTTGGTCTTGAAGACTGCCCCTTCCCCTGGCTATTCAAATAAGCGACCCCTTTGAGATTTGCACTGCTCGCCCACCCACATGTCAACATCCTGCAAGCACTTAAGCCATACTATTATTTAAGCCAAGCATTTATAAGTTTAAAGGTGGCTGAAAACAAAAGGCTTAATATATAAATTGTGGGAATCCAAAATAAACCACATATTGCTTTGTTAATCAAAATCTAAATCCTAAAACCTAAAATTATCCACAATTGAGAAATAGGGAGATAAATGGGTAAACCAACTTGTAACATGAAATAAATAAATCCTTTTCTCCTTCCTTTTTTTTAAAGAGGAAGGACGAATTCATTTCTACTGCATCCGCTTTTAGTTTCTAGCAGACTAAAAATATGAAAAGCCATGAAAAGGTCCTCTGTGTAATCTCTGATTAGCCAATGACAGCTTATTTAATCGAAGGCCCTATGCTAAGCATTTTGCAGAAAAGTGCTTAATCTTTATCCAATCACATGAGATAGGAACTATGACTATCCTTCTTTTATAGATAAGTAAACTGAAGCATAGAGAAGTTAAGTAATTTGCTCAAGGTGATCTGCTGGCAAGAAGGGAAGGCAGAAATCGCACCTAGCTAGCCTGGCTCAGGGGCCATCATCTTACCACTTCTCTAGTAAAGTGGCTGGCAAACTTTAAAAGGGCCAAATGATGAATGCTTTCAGCTTCGTGAGCCAATCAGTCTCTATCACAAGTTCTCAGCTCTGCCAGGGTCTCACACAAGCAGACATGGTCAATACAAATGGATTTGACTGTGTTCCAATAAAACTTGATTTACAGAAACCGGTAGGGCCAGATTTCGACCACAGGCCATAGTTTGCCAACTCCTGGTCTAGTTTATATCAAACATAAACCATGTTTGATCCATTTTATTTGAATCATTTCCTCCATTTTTAAAAATCACTCCCATTAATCTAGAAATGTTAAACATTACTAGAAAAGTAGAAACTAGCAGTTAGGAAGGAAAAAGAGACCTGGATAACATAGTATGAACAGAAGTACAGTATATGTTTTTACAGTGTATCCTTGCATAAGCTAGAACAGAGAGATAAGACTGGGCACAGGCCCTGGAACTGCCCTTCCGTGTCTCTAAGGGGTGACATGGGGAAGGGTCCCCAGGCCTTTGTGAAATGAGCCGATACAGTGGGCCCAGAGGATTCTGCAAAGTTCTAGGGTGAGGCCCTCAGGACCTTGGCAGGAGGGAGAGGAATGAGCACCACTGGCCCATGTGAAGTGAAGGCTGAGGCTTGGGTAGGATTGGGAGTGCGTTCCGCCTTGGAGAAAACCACACCCAGAATAGAGTAGACATATATTTCTACATGGAATGTCTAAGTTCCTCTTGCTTCTGAATGGTGAAGGCAAAAAATAAACCGAATTTTCAGAGGAAATTATAATGTAGTATTCGGATATAGTAAAACTACAATCAAGAAGACCAGAAGCATTATAGAAATTTAACAAATGCAACCCTCCTCTTTTTCCTACCGAATGTAAATACTCAAAGGAAAAATAACTAAATAACAAAGCATCAAAACGAACTCATGAATAAATATCCAAAACCCTCTTTGAATATTTCTTAGACAAGAGTACAATGTGTTAAAAGACAAACACCAATATATGCAATCCTGTTTATCTCTTGGTATGTTGCAGTGTTGTTTGCTGTGCTATTTTTTATGCAAAGGTTAAAAAAATTTTTTTTTAAGGTTTTTGTATGCAAGAGTGTGAATATGTCTGAAAACACTTACCTTTGTGTCCAGCTTTCTGGATGCAGATTCCTCTCGATCGCGGCATTTTCAGCAGGCAATCCAAAAGCATCCCACCCCATGGGGTTGATGACCTAGAACCCAAAAGAGAAACATCAACCATGGCAAATCACTAAGAACTCTGTAATCTCTTCTAGGCCAAACTCAGCACTCTCTCCTGCTAACATGTCTTATCCTTTGCTGGATGCTTTCAGGCTGTGCATCTGACAGCCAACTGGCTACCTATGACATAAACATGGAAGACAATTTAGAAGGTTATATGCCAAAGCACCAGTAAGTTACCTCTGAGGAGGTATTTTCATGAGTGCTTATTTTCTTCTTTTTTGTATTTCTTCTTCTCTGTATTCAATCTAAATTGTTTTTCTGAAATTACGGAGTTTCTTTCAGTTTCAAATATATATATATATAAAATGTATAGGCTCTCAAAATGCTCACATCATGTCAGTATTTTCTATTTAAGGAGCTGTGATGTCCAATATGGCAGCTACTAGCCACACATAGCTATTATATTTAAACTTAATTAAGTAAAATAAAAAACATAGTTCTTCAGTCTCACCAGCCACCTTTCAAGTGTGCAGCAGACACATGTGACTGGTGGACACTGAACCACTGAGTGCAGATATTGGACATTGAAATCATGGCAGAAAGCCCTGCTGGACAGCGCTGCAGAGAACATGCATAATTTGTGCTGGACAACCACAGTGGTGGCTCTCAGCAGTTCCAGCTCTACCCAGACCTAAGAAAGTCCATCTCAAGCCTCCTGCATGGCCCGGGCCTGTCCCTTTCTCACGGCTTGCCTGAATCCAGCACACAGTCCCTTTTAATGAACATCATTCAGAACCCTGCTCCAGCTTGCTACAGACATGAAAGTTTCACACTTCTTTCTTTTATCTCTCTCTCTTCCCTGATTGAGGCAACACTCTTCTGAAAAGCCCACTCCTCATTTCTTCCTGAGGTTAATCCCTTTCTTTTTCTTTTCTCCAAGACAGTGTCTCACTCTGTCATCCAGATTGGAGTGTCTCCTGGGTTCAAGCAATTCTCCCACCTCAGCCTCCTGAATAGCTGGGATTACAGGCATGCACCACCATGCCCAGCTACTGAAGTTCACCTCTTTCTTCCCTACCAGTAAGGAAGGGAACCTCCCATCCCTACACAAACAGCCAGATAGATGAAAACTAAGAAAAATACACAGGAACACAGCAGAAAAGGTATTCCAGAGAATAACTTTTGAGACTGGATAAAAGTCAGCATTTATATTAATTTCTAATATAATTAGAAATTATATTAGAAATATATACCTCTCTCTCTCTATATATATACACACATATGTATATATATATATATACACACACATATATATACGTATATATATACGTATGTATATATATGTATATATATGTGTGTGTGTGTATATATATATATGTATGTATATGTATGTATTTTTTGTTTGTTTGTTTGTTTTGAGACAGTCTTGCTCTGTTGCCCAGGTTGGAGTGCAATGGCAAGATCTCAGTAGCTGGTATTACAGGCACACACCACCTCGCCCGGCTAATTTTTGTATTTTTAGTAGAGATAAGATTTCGCTACATTGGCCAGGCTGGTCTCAAACTCCTGGCCTCAAGTGATCCACCCACCTCGGCCTCCCAAAATGCTGGGATTACAGGAGTGAGCCACCAAGTCTGGCATAAAATAGCCAATACTTTTAAATTATTGCAAACCACTAGCTATGCTTTTGGTATAAGAAATCCTCCACATGTAGGTTCCTCTTTTCCCCATTTTCATTATCTGTAAAATGGATGATAACATAACTATCTCATTAGATCACTGTGAGGATTAAATGAGATAATATAAGGAAAGTGACGAGAACAATGCCTGCCATGCAGTAAAGTGCTGTATAGAATGTTGGCCACTAGCATTATTATTTCTAAAGAGTTCTGCTCTCTAATCACCTTCTAGAAGATATTTTCATTCTCCAAACAACAAGGAATCACAAATCTTCAAGCACAAAGAAGCTTTTGAGATATATCCTCCACCCTTATTTGACGGTTCAAGCAACTGTGGTCCAGCAGGAGTGAGTAGCCTAGAGGCAATTACGTTAAGCGAGCACAGGCCAGTAAGGCATTCTTATCTCCAAGTGAGTGGCCAGTTACAGCTGAGCTGGCAGCTTCACTAGCACGTTCTCTCAAACTAGCTACATGCCATGAGCAGGAAAAATGGTTTGACGCATCTGCTGTGGCATCAGGGGACAGTCTCGCCAGGCTCCCTGCCCTTGTCAGGAAAGACACCCGGTTTCCAAAATTCAGTCCCCTACCACCCACTGAAACTGAATCCAGCCACAAAAACCGCAGACGCCACTTCTTTCTGAAGCCTGCCTGTGGGGAAGGAATGACTAAGAAGACTGACATTTCTATTACAGAAAAGAGCCCATTCTAGTTGACCCTCTTATTTCCTATCAAGTTCATGGTCTGTCAACCTGGGGTAAGTTTTTGTTTTGCTAACCTTTTTTTTTTTTTTTTAAGAGACAGGGTCTTGTTTGGTTGCCCAGGCTGGAGTGCAGTGGCACCACGATCAGCTCACTGTAACCTTGAACTCCTGGCTGCAAGCTATCCTTCTGCCTCCCAAAGTGCCATGATTACAGGCATAATAAGCCACTGCTCCCGGCTTTTTACTTTCTTTTTGATCATGCAGAGAAGCTGGGCTTATGCTCACATGCATTTTCTTAGGATAACGACGAATACTCAGAGGCATGTCCTGGCACCACCTCACCACACACATGTATCAGAATGGGACATTTTCAAAGAAATTGGTCTTATTTTCTTCCATAATTACATGTTCACTGTAATTTGGTAAGTAGAAAAAAAACAGAAGAAAATAAGACTCACCTGTTATTCTACCAGACAGCCATACATAGTAGTTACATGTGGTAAATTTTATATATTTAAAAATTGAAATATGATTTATGTATTTTTTAGCTCCTGTTTTTTCACTGTACATGATAGCAATGCATCCTGTTAGTGACTGCTTTGAATGGCCTGCTGTATTTAACTGTTTTCCTAAAAGTTAGTTCCATTTTTCACTATTATAAAAAAGGCCAGGATGAACATTCTTGGGCATAAATCTTTATATATACACTTAACATTTCCTTTAGAACAATTTCTAGAAGTTCAACTACAGGGTAAAAAGGTATGAAACATTTTAAGACATTTGACATATACAGCCCCAGAAACACTGCAGCAAACCACACTTCCACATGCATATGAGCACCCAGAGTTTTCTTCCGTCTTTCCGTCCAGCACAAGGACTCTCCAAGGTGCACACTAGTACCACCCACGGGCTACCTCTGCCTTAGGTCCCATAAGCACTTACACTTCAAAGTGTCCCAAGCTAGATGGCCCTTGCAATCCCTGTCACCAGATCTGTTCTCTCCTAAGCCCCTGTCTTAGCAGGCAGCTGTAAGAGAACAGGCATACCCCTTCCAGTCATTGGAGCCACTTACCTTAAAGACACACTTCCGCCATGCACATGAATACTTTTTAGGTTTTTAGTAGTCTGATGAAATAATTCCATATAAAGAACTGAGACTGTCTCTCTAAAATAGAGCTGCTCTTATTCCTTTGGCTACTGAATAGGAAATGCAAACAAAGGCTTGTTCTCCAGAAGGCTGTGTGGTTTGAGGCCAAAGGTCCTAAATCCAAATCGGTCAGTTTACTATCAGTGGAGCCTGAGGCACATGACTTACTTATTCTGAGTCTCAACTGTAAATGGTGACTCAATGCAGCTACCTTGAATTATTGAGCATGGTATGTGCATGGTGTCTGTGGTGCATCTAGCACGGTGCCCAGCGCAGCACAGGCACCCAATAAACAGCAGCACTTGCTGCTGTGGCCGCTGCTGCCGTCTGTTTTCTTGATCTTTAGCGTCTCACATCGCCGATTCCCTTGCCACAGTTTCAGCCTCCATCTCTTTGGCCACATTTAATACAGCTGCTTTCTGACAAGAGGATGGAAGACATTAATACCTGAATCTCACACAACCACGTACATTGCTAAGGGTGGGTTACTTCTGACAGTCCTCTGCAGAACGTTGGTACCAGGCATTCCAGGTAAAAAGTTCTTACCCCAATCAGACCACACAGGCTCAAAGGGCCAGTCAAGTACTTGGCCCCTCTTTTCAGTAAAAGAGGCCCAGCAGTTCTTCTTTCCTGAATAAATGATTCACAAAAGATGCTTCGATTAAAGGCAGCCCAGCTGGTTCTTGCTACAGCTGATTGGACCACGAGCAGTCCATCAGCAGAAGGCAGCCATCTGTGTGCACTAGAAAGCTGGGCCTGCCTCCAACTGCCCCAGGCAAGGACTCTGCCCTACAGTAGACTTTGCCATGTTGAAGGTGGTGGTGGATGTGGTCCACGCACAGCTGCTATCTGGAAGGGATATGTGCTTAGTGAACAAGCAGTCCTGTGGACCTCTCAGGCTTGCTGCTGTCCCAGGGGAGGCTGGCTTGCCACTTCCTAGACTGTATTTCCCTGTCTTGGGAGTCTGGGAAACCTTGGATTTCCAGGCTGAGATGCTCCCAAGCTACTATCTTCAGTTCCTGCATTCCCACCATCCTGAGGTCAGTCAGAACAGGCTGCTTTTCTTTTGACTTAAGTTGATGTTTTTTCAAATTACAAACATAATAGAAGCTTAATTTAACAAATGAAATGGCACGATACAATGATAAAGGCAAAGTTGATTTTTATCTCCTGGCCACTACTGGCAACAACGTAACCAGTAACACCAGCCTTCATTTCCTTCCACATCTATATCCCCACTCAAACACATATATATGAACATATGTACACATATACAGGAGCCTGCTTATTTATCTTCATGAAAATAGAACCTTTACAGAGAAAAGGGAATGCCTTACACACTCTTGGTGCAAGCGTGAATTGGTTCAACCATTGTGGGACACGGTGTAGGGATTCTTCAAATAGCTGAAAACAGAATTACCATTTGACCCAGCAATCCCATTACGGGGTATACACCCAAAGGATTATAAATAGTTCTGTCACATGAACACATGCACATGTATGTTCACTGCAGCACTATTCACAATAGCAAAGACATGGACTCAACCTAAATGCCCATCAATGGTAGACTAGATAAAGAAAATGTGGTACATATATACCATAGAATACTATGCAGCCATAAAAAAGAACAAAATCGTGTCCTCTGCAACAACATGGATGGAGCTGGAGGCCATTATCCTCAGCAAACTAATTCAGGCCAGAAAACAAACACCACATGTTCTCACTTGTAAGTGGGAGCTAAATCATGAGAACACACGGACGCAAAGGGGAACAACAGACACTGGGGCCCACCTGAGGGTGGAGGGTGGGAGGAGGGAGAGGAGCAGAAAAAAACAACTATGGGGTACTAGGCTCAGTACCTAAGTCACAAAATAATCTGGGTAAACCCTGTGGCACGAGTTTACCTATATAACCTGCATGTGTACCCCTGAATCTAAAATTTTAAAAATTTTTAAGTTAAAAAGATTGTTTAAGAAAGAGAAAGAAAATAGAAATGATTATACACATTATTTTATGACCTTTTTTCATTTAACGTTATACCAGGACATCTGTATAAAATATGTATGTGTGCATATATGTCTTTTCTAAAAATTCTAACATTCCCTGAGAATATCTATTCCCTGCAGTTTTAAGAAACTGACTGGATATAGTCCAATCCAGTTGAGACCTGAGGTCTCCTTTCCTCTTACTAAATGTGGCAGACCCAAAATGTTTTATCCTCTCAAACAGCAACTTCCCCTTCCAGGAAACTGTTCTGTGTCCAACTTGATATAGTGCTAGTGCAAACTGCCAATCTTAAAAACCCACCCTGCTGGCTACAGAAGGAGGCAAGTACCGGAATCCTTCTCTAGACAGCTCTAGGCTTGTCCGGAGTAAGGCAGAATGCTGGAGGAGGAGACTCTCTTTTCTCCTTGGTCAGAAGCCATAAGGGCTTCAAGTGGCTCTGCCCTCAGCTTGTAGAAAATAAAGCTGGCACATGGAGAGAAGCAGAAATAGGAAATGGAGAGACTGAAGAAATTGATATACTTCAAGGACCTCGTCCCAATCCCCAGTGGGCCCAGCTCCTACATCTCCTTTGATTCTGTAAGCCTCTGGATCTGTAAAAACAAAGCCTCCCTTTTTGCTTCAGCTGGTCTAAGCTGGGTTTTTAGTCCATGGTAGCCAAGAATCATGCTAAAACAAACACTGTTTAGGCTACAATTTTCACTTGAATATTGCTTGATCCATAGATGACAAACATTCTTCTGTATTTGCTGCTAAGCTTTGCAATTCTTTTTCTTTTTAAATTTCAAGAGCTAAAAAAAAAAAAATCCAATACTGAGGATATAGGCAATATTACTAGAAAGTTCTGCAATACTTCCAAGGACAACACCTGCACATCTTCCAGCTGTGCTTTAAATTCTTCTAGGGCTGTGTCATTGGCAGAATAATGTAACTGTTGTGTAACTGTTCCACTAGAAAGAGGAAAACTTAATTACCACTTGGTTTCTTTGTCAAAACTGCCAAAATGGC
Organism: Saimiri boliviensis; assembly: GCF_048565385.1. Taxonomy (NCBI): domain Eukaryota; kingdom Metazoa; phylum Chordata; class Mammalia; order Primates; family Cebidae; genus Saimiri; species Saimiri boliviensis. The sequence continues at coordinate 16,228,190 of NC_133456.1, forward strand.
ACCAATTCAATGTTTCTGCCTATTAACATTCTGTTAAGTGCCGTCCATATTTTTAAATAAAGGCAATACAGAGACTGCCACAAAAACCAGCCTAGATTTACATAATATACTTATTCATTTCTATTTTTGTTTTCAGATAGAATTAACATGGAAAGATATTCTTAGCTTACATGTTAGCTAAGCTGTGTATGAAAATAAAGTTAGAAAAATTTTAAAGTTTCTTAATATTTCGTATTCTTACCGAACATTAACAACAACAAAAACAAATGTTTGCCCTAGACAGAATAGCAGAATCCGATTGTGGGAAGGGCCTTTTGCATCTTGAAGTCAGAATCGTTCTTCCCACCATGAGCCAGAGCACTGGAATAAATGTCTCTGTGAGCCAAATTTCTACAAGATTGGAGAGGGTTTCATTGCTTCTATACCCTGGGTTCCCAGAGCCCAGTGACCACATGCAAGCTCACTTTTGTTCTACAAGATGATCCACCACTGGGAAACAAAGTGAAGACCTACAACAGGATTACAAAACACCAAAGCTTGTCTCTTCCCCCACAGAGAGCAGCTTCTAAGCTCTCTGTGACCTATTCATGTGAAAGACGCTGGGTCAGGTGCTTCCTTTCCCAACTTTGTACATGTCTCAGGCACTGTTCGGATCAAATACCTCTAGATACATGGTGTACTTTCTTGCTTTTGATTTCTCTATGGCCAAGACTGTCCATTCACTGGAAGAACTACACACTCTCCTTTTAGGTTTTAAAATTCGAATTCCTTTCTTTTTATCACCATAACTTATTTTAATCCATCCACAGTTGGAAAAGTAACTGAACTGAACTTATAGCTCACATGTGCTAACTAGGCAATTTACCCCCACCTCCCACCAAAAAAAATTATTGGCATCTCTATTTATATGCTTGAGCCCACCTGAACTCTCTCAGCCTCCTAGAAGTGAAATTCTTGGACATGAGTGTGTTCTGCAGCTTCAGAACAGTTTTTCCATGTATTTGATTTTTTAAAATATCTACTGAAAATATACTTTGAAATATGTATCACGTCAATTTGGGACGATAGGATGTGACATCACAGAGGGTGGCAGAAGACTACTAATCATAATTTTGAAATAATAAATGTAAAACTATTTAGAGATGGAATCAAGAAAAAGTATCAGTAGCTATAACCTGGAAATCCATAAAATAAACTTCCAAAGTCTGAAAAAGCATCATTTCCACCTGGTTCATATAACAAATACTCTACATATTTAACGTTGAGTGGGAAGCCAAGGAAGCGGTGAATCTACCAGCCATTTGGAAAAGCAGACATTACCACGATCTCTAGACTGCAGAGACAAAGTGAGAAAGCAGAGTTTGAGCAGAAGCTCAAAGAGGCTAGACTGCCCTGATGGACTGGATTAGTGAAAAACCAAACCAGGGCAGAGAGAGAGACAGAGAGAGAGAAATGTTCTGGCCTCTCCTTTTCTCCTGTCCTCCAATGTTACCAGGATGTCCTATTGTTCAAAACCAGGAGGAGGCCAGCTTGGGAACCTGACCTGCAGGGGTCAGCCCTTCTGTCATGCCAAAAGCAAGGGATGGATCTAGCAGCAAACTGGTCAAGGACCAGCACCAGAACACTCCCAGGACTGCATAACCTGTCTCACTTTGAGATCAGGGTGGAGTGGGGGGCAGCTATTACCATGAAAGACGAGGAGTTACTGATGAGAGGCAAACACAGGGGTCAGGGCCCTGGTCAGGAGGTGAGGCCGGGCAGCCACATGGCCAAGGCACACCCTGGTGGGTCCTTCTGCCCTCCCCTGCCCTGCTCCAGGGTGGATCTTGGTGTCTGGGGTTGGCAGGCAGGATGGACAGCGAGCAAACCAAAAGAAGCAGAAGAAAGGGATGCAAGAGAAAACACAGTTCCATATAACATAGAGAGAAGGCTCTAAAGGCATATAACCTGCAGGATGCCAGTGGTTATTGCCTGGAGGGGCCTGATGCAGAAATAGGTGCCCAAAGGGGACTACAGCCTTATCTATGTCGTATTTCCTTTTCTTATAGGTAAAATAAGGAATTTTATGTATACTTTTAAAATATATTTTTTAAAGAAAATATTATTTTAAAGAGGCAAAGAGATAGTTGTTTATCCGACCCAAGAAGTAAGACCGAGTAGAGTTTGGAGATGGAAGGGAAGGAAGCCCAGGCAGCTGGTCATCTGCCTTCCCAGCAGAGAGGGAAGCAGCGTAACTGTTACTATGAAAGGGCCAACCAGTTCCCTATGGATGACCAGCTTTCCTTTCCTTTCATCAAAACAAAATTTCATATTTGAAACCAATTCAGCTTCTAATTGAGAGCAACCATGGTTACTGCTTCTCCAAAAACTGCTATTTTCAGAGTGTCGTGGTGTCTTTGGAGTATGTTCAATACTTTTTATTTCCAAGAAATGAGAAACACAATATTTAATTTTGTTTAGCAAGTGTAATAACTCACTATTATTATGGATTGGGGATAAAAATCAAGCAAATACTTCGGATTATAAAAACCAAATGGCAGTACCTAGACCCAAAGCAGCAGACCTCCTCTGGGAACGTGGAGGGATAGGACAGGGAGATCAATCAGCCACTTTCCAATCAAGGCACTGTACTAGCAGTTCATTCTCTCCTTCGAATGACACCTGAGAGAATAAGCCCTGGAAATTCACTATTTACTTTCAGATGCTACAGAGATTTGCCAGTTTGAAAACTAAACGCCATGCTATGCACTCTCTGGGCACTTCATAAACACTTGCCGACTGACTGGCAAACTGAAAACTGATGGAATGTACATTATCATTTACTTGCTAAGAACTTCCCTTGCTTCCTGATATTTGTGGATAATTATATTATGATTATGCAGCTGCCAGACACATAGCCTCAATTTTCTTCCTCCTCCGCAGTGAATAGCAAAAAGGCCCAAGCAGAAAACTCTTCTACTTGGGCAATGCCTGGTGGCTTTTTGCCTGAGACAAATTAGTCCAAGCCTAACTCTGTGAGGGGGACTTGGCACCTTGATGCTTTTATCACCCGGCTTCTGGACCAGAAGGTGCTGGGGAGACCAGCCGTGGTGGGAGGTGGGGAATTTTATTTTCCAACCATCTGTGCATACAACATATGAAAACACAACAAAATCACCATATGGAGCTAAGTTTCAAATATGTCATCAGACATTCTATGAGTTTAAGAAGAAATCAATTGGCAGTGCAGCCTCTTCTGATTACTGAAAGAGAATAATTTATCTCTGGCTTCAAATGGCCCCACTCAAACTTCCAAACCTCAGGACTCTCTTATTATTGCTACTATTAATTGGGTTACACTTGAAAATTTGCACATTGTTTTTAGAGGGTTTTCTCAGGGATCATCTCACATATACAAACCTCACAACAAATCCATGATGTGGGTAGGTCAGACATCATCACTGCTTTGACTAACACCCTGTTTCCTAATTGATTTATCAACCTCAAACCACCTGCCCCTCCACGTACACAGTCCACATCTAATCTGTGTGTGTCTGCTCAGCTGCTTGTGACCTTTAGCTTTCTTCTCATTTAAATGGGATGTGTTTTTGAACCTTGAGAACCATGTCCATTTGGCTCTGTGGAGCATCTGATCCCATTCATCTAACTGCCAAATCTAGAAGAGCACTTATATCAGAACCACCTGAAATGCTTATTTAGATGCCAATTCCTGAGCCTCACCAAGGACTATCTGGCAACGTGCCTTTTTAGCAAACTCCTCAGGGGATCATTATGCATCCTAAGGTTTAAGAATCACTGACACACAAGAGAAATATTTACAGAGCATAAATGGTTGGATGCCAAACTTGATGGCAACAACTTCATGCTCTGGGCAATGTTTCTCAAATTCCACAGGTCTTTGCTAGTCTCCCTGATGGCTTCTAAATGAACACTTTTACATCAATAATTTTTTAAAAGATTACTCAAGATAAGAATATTCTGGATCATCTAGATCACCTTAGGTGGTGGTCACTGGAGCTGATGACAAACATTCTGAACCTCCTCATCATCCTGACATGTGGTGGGAATACTCTTTACCCTCTTTGAGGCTGGATATGGCCATGTCAGTGGAAGTGACTTAAGTCCAAGTGGAAGATTTAAGAGCCAATGGGAATTCACCATACCCCCTTCTACCAGTCACGGAGATGGAAAGGCACTCACTGAGATAAGAACAGCCATTATCCAGGTCCTGACTACCTTGAACAGAGCCCTCCTGCTAGGTGTGTAGCAAAAGCAAGAAATGAAATTTTGTTGTTTTAAGCCACTGAGATTTGGGGATTATTACAGCAGCATGGTCTAACTCTTCCTGAATGACAACCTGATCACCAAGAACTAGCACGTGAACTGGGTGTCTGGGGTTGCTTTTGTGTTTAGTAGAATGATCTAAATGTCAAGTAATCATCTAGAATGACACTGTTTAACTTTTAATTCAATATTTACCAAACCCAAGGATTTTGTCATTGGGACATGTGAGTTCTAAAGTTTGAGAAACATTATTGTGGGCTATATATGCACAATGAACACTTAGTACAGACTTAAACAAAGGAGTTGTATGCTTTTAAAAACATCCATTGAATCAATTAACTCAAACAGTTGAGGCTTATCAGATTATAAACTCCTTGGGAACAAAGGACCTTATAGGCTATAGACCTAAAAACATGTTAGTTACATTTGACCATTAAAAACTTGAAATGATGATTGGGTGTGGTGGCTCATGCCTATAATCCTAGCACTTTGGAAGGCCAAGATGAGAAGATTGCTTGAGGCCAGGAGTTTGAGACCAGCCTAGTCAACATAGTAAGACCCCATCTTGTATAAAGAAAAAGTTTTAAAAAATAAAAGAAAAAAAAAACAAAAAAACTTGACATGCCAGCACAAAAAAAGAAACACCTTCTCTCCCACTGAGAAGCTTATATTATTGGGCAGATAAAACAACATGTAGAGGACATACAGACTTCTCCAAATTTAGTTTGTGGTTCTGTAAGTGCTAAACTATTTCTTAACAAATGTGAACTGAAGAATTGAGGGATGGGTTTATGGTAGAAGTAAAAATTTAAATGGACCTTGAAAAATAGCAAGGACTGGCCAGGCGCAATGGCTCATGCCTGTAATCTCAGCACTTTGGGAGGCTAAGGTGGGCGGATCACCTGAGGTTAGGAGTTCGAGACCAGTCTGGCTAACATGGTGAAACCCCATCGCTACTAAAAATATAAAAATTAGCTGGCATGGTGGCACATACCTGTAATCCCAGCTATTCAGGGGGCTGAGGCAGGAGAATCACTTGAACCTGGGAGGCAGAGATCATGCCAATGCGCTCTAGCCTGGGTGACAGAGCAAGACTCCGTCTCAAAAAAAAAAAAAGAAGAAAAATAGCAAGGATTTACTTTTACTTATAGAGAACAATGAGAGGCACTCTTAGAAGGAGACACACAAGTAAAATCCACAGAGGTGTAAATGAGGGAGTGGGTAAATAAAAAAGAGAAGGTAGTCCAGAACTGAATCTGAGGTAGGATGGACAAATTTCTTGAAAAACACGACTTCTTAAAACTGATACAGAAAGAAACGGAAGATACAAATAGCCCTATGCCCATAAAGAAATGAATTATAATTTTAATACTTCCAAAAAGGAAAACTGTAGACCCAGATACTGTCACTGGTCAATGCTATCAAACAAGATAGAAATAACAACAATAAGCCGGGCGCCGTGGCTCAAGCCTGTAGTCCCAGCACTTTGGGAGGCTGAGGTGGGCAGATTACCTGAGGTCAGGAGTTCGAGACCAGCCTGGACAACATGGTGAAACACTGTCTCTACTAAAAATATAAAAATTAGCTGTGCATGGTGGTGGGCACCTATAATGTCAGCTACTAGGGAGGCTGAGGCAGGAGAATTGCTCAAACCTATGAGGTGGAGGTTGCAGTGAGTTGAGACTGTGCCACTGCACTCTAGCCTGGGCAACAAGGTGAGACTCCGCCTCAAAAAAAAGAAAGAAAAAGAAATAACAATAATACTCTAGGATTTCACAAAAGAGGAAGAAGGGATACTTGTTTTATGAAGTCAGTATAACCCTGATGCCAAACCAGACAAGGATATTACCAAAAAAAAAAGCTACAGAATAATATCCCTCATGCACATAGGGATATTAGCTAATTAAATACAGCAATATACATATTCAGGAAAAAAAAAATACATCATGACCAAATAGAATTTGTCCCAGGAATGCAAGGGTGGCTTAATATAAAAAAAATAAAAATCAGTCAACATGATATACCACATTAAGAGATTAAAGGAGAAAAACCATGTATCATCTTAATCTCAATAGATACAGAAAAGGGATTTGACAAAAATCAACATTTATTCATGACAAAAATTCTGAGGACATTAGAAATAAAGGGGAACTTTCTCAACCTGATGAAGAGCATGTAAAGATAGAGTGGAACAGGAAAAATCTGTGGAGTAAATTGGGAGGAAGAAGCCAAGATGCAGCAGAAAATTCTGGCCAGTGGGTCTCATGCTAAGAAAGCAGAGTGTTTCAACAGGGAGAAAAACGATCCACAGTTGATATGTTGCTGAGGTTGAGAAAGAAAAGGACGGTGACATATCCATGGAGGTCACTGGTGGCCTTGAAGAGAGCAGACTCGCTGCTTGGGTCACTCCACTTTTTATGTCCCATAGTGCTGCTGTTAGCGTGCCTTAGAACTACTTAACATATCTCCATTCAAGAATAAAGCTGGTGGGCAATGATTATTTACTGACTGAATTAATCAACACATGTGTCAGACCCTGTTTGGCAGTCCCAGATTGGATATTCCTTCCCTGCTTAGAGTGAGGATTGTTAAACTTGAGTCTAAGTCTATTCAAGCTCAGGAAGCAATCCTGACATTGGGCAGGTAAGATTTTAAAATGACAAGGAAGCTCAACAGACTTTCTTTCACATTACTGACAACCACGGTTTCGGTTTCTCATTTGCCACATCACTTAAAAATGGCCAGACAAGTTTTCACCAGATTTGGTGATTGTATCTGAGATGCTCAGACTTAAATATGAACTATGAAAATCAATAAGAAATTAATTTCAGGAGAACATAGAGAACACCCCAAAAAGAGGGCTTGTCATCTTAAACACAGCAACTGAAACTGTGAAACAAAAAGACAATCTTAGGTACCTGGTGATCACACAGACTAAGAAACCATCAACCAAATAACAAATAGTGGTTCAACCGTAACAAAGCAAATCAAGTCGCAGGATAGACAATATGAATTGCAGGATTCATTTATTAAATGGTGATGAATCACTTTCCTAAGCAGCTCTGAGAAATCAGATCAGTATAAATAATAATTACAGCTAGCATTTATTATGGGATGATTATGTGCCAGATGTATGCAATAATTATAAGATTAATAATCTCATCTAACTCTCATAACTCTGTGAGGAAGAAAGTATTGTTATCCTTAAAGATTATGAAAGTGGGATGCAGAGACATTAAATGACTCTGCAGAGTTGCTTGGCTAGACAGTGGTAGATTCAAATCTAGGTTGTTCAATTTCTGGGTCTAGCCTGACTTTAGGCTTCAGATACAGCAGGAGGACTCTGTCTTTTGGGCCTGAGCTGCTTACAAAGGTACCAGCTCCTCTGGGCCTGGGGCTCTGCCTTGAGCCTCCTCTGTAACATCTCATCCCATCCAAGGAAATTAGAATCCCACCTACAACCCCCTCAACCACCTGTTTTGCTAACAGGCTTCCCTGCACCCTATCATAAATGTATAGTTTTGCTGTAAAAGCTTAATTGTTCCAAGGCAGATGGATCACCTGAAGTCAGGAGTCTGAGACCAGCCTGACCAACATGGTGAAACCCCATCTCTACTAAAATACAAAAGTTAGCTGAGTGTAGTGGTGGGTGCCTATAATCTCAGTTGCTTGGGAGGCTGAGGCAGGAGAATCATTTGAATTCAGGAGGGGGAGGTTGCAGTGTGCCAAGACTGTGCCATTGCTCTCCAGCCTGAGCAACAAGAGCAAAACTCCACCTCAAAAAAAAAAAAAAAAAAAATGCTTAATTGTTAGTAATTTACATGTACTCACTACTTGTCCAAAATAAGTTGGTATAAGCTAAAAAAAAAAAAAAAAAAAAAAAAAACAAACAAAACAAAAAAAACACAAATCTAGTTGAAGAATAACAACTAGATTCTTTATCACAGTGAGATAAAGAATTGTGCTTCAGGCAAAGAGCCAATCCATTCTGTCCCACCTCTTTTTTTTGAGACGGAGTTTTACTCTTGTTGCCTGAGCTGGAGTGCAATGGTGTGATCTTGGCTCACCGCAACCTTTGCCTCCCGGGTTCAAGCAATTCTCCTGCCTCAGCCTCCTGAGTAGCTGAGATTACAGGCACGGGCCAGCATGCCTGGCTAATTTTGTATTTTTAGTTGAGATGGGATTTCTCCAGGTTGGTCAGGTCTCAAACTCCCAAACTCAGGTGATCCGCCCACCTCAGCCTCCCAAAGTGTTGGGATTACAGGCGTGAGCCACTGCACCTGGTCTGTCCCACCTCTTTCTAATAAACATAGCAGAAATAATGAAAAACAGTATCTGGGGAAAAAAACGTCTGAAAAAAACCAGAGAGACGGCCGGGCGCGGTGGCTCAAGCCTGTAACCCCAGCACTTTGGGAGGCTGAGGCGGGTGGATCACGAGGTCGAGAGATCGAGACCATCCTGGTCAACATGGTGAAACCCCGTCTCTACTAAAAAAAAAATACAAAAACTAGCTGGGCGTGGTGGCGCGTGCCTGTAATCCCAGCTACTTAGGAGGCTGAGGCAGGAGAATTGCCTGAACCCAGGAGGCAGAGGTTGCGGTGAGCCGAGATCGCGCCATTGCACTCCAGCCTGGGTAACAAGAGCGTAACTCTGTCTCAAAAAAAAAAAAAAAACCAGAGAGACAAACACCCTTGGCCATCTTAAGACGCAACACAAATCTCTGAATTCGGTAGTATAAAGTTATTAACTCTTTAAGCGACAGAGGCATTACAACGTGACCGTCTTTTAGGAATACTTCTTGCAGCCAAAGTCAGCTCAGCATAAAATTTCAAACCAGTTACGACAATAGATGTACTTACCTTGCTAAAAGAAAATATAAAGAACTGAGAGGCAGCAGATCTCATGTGTATAGGCCCTGACAGGTTCATAGTAGCAATGGCCACTGGGGTTCCAGTAAATGTTTAATAATTAGCTCTCTGGAGGAAAAGGCCATGATTTGTAGGTTTGCTGATTTCCATGGTATAAATACTCCCACAATGGCAGATTTCAAGAAGGTGTCTAATACATACAATATAGGGCAGAGATATACACAGTTGACTCTCAGGAGTTGGTATGTGCAGGTTCCTGCCCACTGCTGGCAATTGCCAAGACTTAATGGTTACCTACTGTGCGCTGGGTATGTTCTAAATGCTTCATAGTCATCCTCTTTGAATCCTTGTAATAGGCCAATGGGGCAGGTACTATTTTATCCCTATTTTACAGATGAGAGGAAACTAGGTGTTGAAGAGGTTAATTAACTAGTCAAAGGCCACATAGCTTGGAAGTGTTAAGACCCAGCATTTGAATCCTGGTAGTCTAGTTAAGTGGGCCATGCTCTCAGCCCTTCTTCAATACTGCCATATTTCGTAGGTGGTTAAAGAAGATATTATGGTTATCCAACACCCATCTTACAGATGATATGTTGCTAAAGATTGCTAGTAAAGATTAGGCTCTGGGCTAAGCACGGTAGCTCACATCTATAATCCTAGTACCTTGGGAGGCTGAGGTGGGTGGATTGCTTGAGCCCAGGAGTTCAAGACATGCCTGGACAACATGGTAAAACCCTGTCTCTACAACATATACAAAAAATAAGCTGGGCATGGTGGTGCGCACCTATAGTCCCAGCTACCTGGGAGGCTGAGTCGGAAGGGTCACTTGAGCCTGGGGGGTGGAGGTTGCCGTGAGCTGTGTGATTGCAACCACTGTACTCCAGCCTGGGTGACAAAATGAGACCCTGTTTCACAAAAAATAAAGCAAGAAAAAAAGATTAAAAAAAAAGAAGCAGGCAATGGGGTGAAGAGGAATGACTCACATCAACCAAAGAAGGGTGTTTGTCCTTCTCTCTCCCAATAAATTTCAACTCATCCTTCAAGGCCCATATCACATTTTCCCTCTTTTTCCCCCTCCCCACCAAAGATAGGGTCTTACTCTGTTGCCCAGACTGGAGTGTAGTGGCACAATCACAGCTCACTGCAGCCTTTACCTCCCAGGTTCAAGCGATCGTCCCACCTTAGTCTCCTGAGTAGCTGGGACTACAGGCGTGTGCCACCACACCAGGCTAATTTTTTGTATGTTTTGTGGAGACTGGGTTTCGCTACATTGCCCAGGTAGGTCTCGAGTAATCCTGGGCTCAAGTAATCCTTCTGCCTGAGCCTCCCAAAGCACCGGGATTACAGGCATGAACCAGTTGCCTGGCTCAGATGTTCCCTCTTTAGTGACACTTGCCCTAACTCCCAGAGTTGTTACTCCCCAAATATTTTGTCTTAAAAAAAATTGCCGGGTGCGGTGGCTCAAGCCTATAATCCCAGCACTTTGGGAGGCCGAGGCGGGTAAATCACGAGGTCAAGAGATCGAGACCATCCTGGTCAACATGGTGAAACCCCGCCTCTACTAAAAATACAAAAAATCAGCTGGGCATGGTGGTGCGTGCCTGTAATCCCAGCTACTCAGGAGGCTGAGGCAGGAGAATTGCCTGAACCCAGGAGGCGGAGGCTGCGGTGAGCCGAGATCGCGCCATTGCACTCCAGCCTGGGTAACAAGAGCGAAACTCCATCTCAAAAAAACAAAAACAAAAACAAAAACAAACAAACCAAAAAAAAAATATTTTTTTCCATTAGAAAATAAACATATACTCAAAGAATATGGAAAATATCAAATACAGAGCAAAAAAAATCTCCTGCAGTCCCACCTGCCACTCATCGCACTGACGTGTATTTATACTCTTGACCTCAGTCCTTATAAAATGATTCTCTATTCATGGGTGAGCATCTCCTGGGAAGATTATCAGTGTTATCCACATTTGTATCTACCTTTCACCCCATTCCCACCTGATCTCCACCCCTAACACAACACCCAACTCACGGCTGCCCCCCAATTAGGCTAGATACTTTATTCTAATCCATAAAAGGATGAGCTTTTCATGTCCAGCTTCAAAGCTGTCCTAATCTTAACTAAAGTTGGTTTTCTTCCTTTGTTTTGAACACATATTATTACATGCCAACCCTGTGTGTGGCAGACAAGGGCTGTTCCAGCGGCCACCTGTTCTTACCTGCATCCCTCTCATCTTCTGGAACCGTGCTATGGTGTCGCTGATGGTGTAGACACGCAAGTGGCCCATGTGCAGCTTACCAGAAGGATAAGGGAACATGGAAAGCACGTAAAATTTGGGCTTTGATTTCTAGGAAAGAACGACAATGAGTATTTATTAAGCGTTTGCTGGGAACTCCACACGTATATATAATATTTTGGCATTTTACACAAAGTAATAATTTAACATTTTTGAGATTTCCTTTTTAAAAGACTGTTCCCAGAGTGTAGATCAACGAAAATGTCCAAAAGCAACATTTAAAGCCCGGTTTAAGCTAAAGAATGTCCAAAATAATGCCAAATAACCTCTAAGTGTTAATTACCCATATATCTAAAGTATTTTTTTCTTTTAAAAACTTCTCTTTTAAAAGGAATGAATTAACAGCATTTGCAGTGACCTGGATGAGACTGGAAACTATTATTCTAAGTGAAGTAACTGAGGAATAGAAAACCAAACATCGTATGTTCTCACTGATATGTGGGAGCTAAGCTATGAGGACACAAAGGCTTAAGAATGATGCAATGGACTTTGGAGACTTGGTGGGAAGGGTGGGAGGGTGGTGAGGAATAAAAGGCTATAAATAGGGTGTAGAGTATACTGCTTAAATGGTGGGTGCAGTATACTTATCTGTGTGACCAAACAGCACCTATACCCCAATAACCTATGGAAAAATAAAGTGGTCCCAATGCAGACCCCAAGAGAGGGTTCTTGGATCTCGGGCAATAAAGAATTCAGGGCAAGTCAGTAAAGTAAAAGCAATTTTCTTAGGAAAGTGGATGAATAAAAGAATGGCTACTCCATTAAAAAAAAAAAAACAAAAAAAAACACTTCTCTTTTAAGACAGCTTCTCCCTAGGTCCTTAAAGAACTGTCTGTTTTTCCAAAGGAAGCTCTAACACATATATCTGTATAATTCAAGGAAACAATCGTTGAATCACATAGATGTAACATCTTTAAAACTGGAGTCTCTTCCTAAATTCTCTATAGTTGCATTCTGGTGTAGATTTAGCAGTAACAACAGGATCCTAAGGTACCAATTTCGGTCCTTGGTTTCCCCATTGTATTGTGAGCTTATCTTTCAACAAAAAATGTTGAAATGGGAATGTAATGAGATCATTTTAAAAAGGGAGAAGGTTGTTCTCTAGAGATGATAAATAAGCAGCCTCAGATCAGGATTATATAACTCTCCAGCTTCCAAAGCAGCAGCTCCATCACGAGAAACATAGAAAACTTTACATGTATCTGAACAGAAGGAATGCAGGCCAATGAGTCCTTGTTGGATCACTGACTTCTGGCCTCTTAATTCCTCCCCTGGTAAAATGATGAATGTTGTCATGAGTGTGCACACAAATGGATAAGGCAAACAAAGATGGTAGACCTTGAATGGACTCCTACTGGGGAGACCCACTGTTTAGGGGCAAGCACTGTGCTTTAGTCACCTCTTTCTCCACATCTGTCCCCAACGCCAGCAGGAGTTTAATAAAATGTTGGATAAATGTTTATTGGCCTTTCTGCCCAAAAGCCAGATAACTGGCCCCTATGGAGCACTTTTTATCCAGCGAACTTCACAAATCCCACCCAGGTAATAGGAGGGTTCCCCATACCCAAGTTTAAGTCATCTCATAACAGGGTTGGGGGTGGAGGGGCTCCAGAGAAAGGAAGAGTAAAAGGTAACTGGGTGACTGCTTCTGTTTGGTCACTGAGGGTCGGAACTTCTGCTTTATTTATTAATTTATTTCTGCTTTTTATTTATTTCTGCCTTCTGTTTTTTTCCTTTCTGGCCTTACTCTCTTCCTAGAGCTTTGCTAGAGTTCTCTAAGAATTTGCTTCCCCCGAAGCAATGAAAACAACACAAAACAGAATACTCGTAACCCTTCTTTTGTGAACATATGTAGGAGGGGCTTTTTAAATGTCGTTTGCTGAGTGTTTGCATGATTGATAAGGCACTTAAACCAAATATAATCAGTAGAGCAAAAGAAACCAGAAATCAGATTTTTGCCAAGGAGTTCTTAAACTTCCTTCAGCAAAGAACTTAAAACAAACCTTTAACAGAACCATTAGAAAGTGGCAAACAAACAAACAAACAAACAAAAACACAAAAACTAGAGCAGAACTTTTCTTTGTGCTGCCCATCCTCTAGAAATTACCAAGGAGGGTTTAGCTGCCTGAAGGAAGAAATGGGAAGAAGAGAACAATTAAGAAATCTGGATCATAAACAAACTAGAAAATCATCTGGAACTGCTGAAACGACAACTACAATGAATTTATACAAACAGGATGGAAAGCAACACACTGGTCACATACTTTAATCAGAAACTGCCGATTTACAACTGAGGAAAACCTCAGAAGTGCGAGAGGACCTGAGATTCAAGGGCTGGTGGGAACTAAGGAACTTAATAACTGTCCTTATGAAAGTGAGTGGCAGATGACCCTCAGCTTATGAGCAAGTCCCTCCAAGGAGGTACAAGACCCCATTCTTGTTCTTTTAGTGCAGAATCAGAAGAAAACTGTCCACTCGATTCAAACCTTACTCTTTACAATGAATTAAGCCTAAGGCTTATTCTTAGGAAATTTTTAGGAATATGTGAAAATAGCTGTTAAAGAGTTCTTTGGGAGTTAGAAAAACAGTAAAATCCTTGATCAAAGCTGTTTCCGGTTTTCATTTTAAACTTTGTATATAAAATTATTTTTATTATACTAATCTATTTATTTTATTACACATTTAACAATCTTGCCCCAAACATTTTCCACTTGTAATTTCTTTACTAGCATCTCCTTTTTTACATTTGTTCAATAAAGATTAAATTAATAGCAAAGTCAAATGAATAATTATATACTAGCTAAGCCAAAATCCAAATCTGAGCTCATAAAAGATACATAGAAAAATATTGTTTTCTAAAGTCTTTAATACTGAAGAATATTTTTGTTTACTGCAGAAAAGGTATTCAGCTTATTGCCTGTCCCTGCCTTTTTCTTTTCTGCATGAATTAAAGTCATTTTCCTCTGACAATGAAATGAGTTCTATCATCTGGGGGTGGAAAAGAGAGTTTCTGTTATAATTGAGCAAGAATCTGATTGAAAGGGAAATTTTCATAATTATATAAAAGTGTAAGAATTCCTTTAAAATAGATTAAGATTTTAAGTGATGGGGAAAGGATAGTTTTTAAAAGTGGGTCCTATTATTTTTGTCAGCTTCTGACTTTAAAAGAAAGATGACTTCTGCCTCTTTATAAGATCATGCTCTGAAGCTGTCGCTGAGCCTACAGGATGACAGAGTAAAAGGAGCACCTCAGTAGGAGTCCGGAGCCCTAGTTCTGGTCCTAGCTGTATCACTAGCTGTGAGGCCTTAGGCAAATGCTTTTGCCTTTTGGGATCAGTTTGCTATCTGTAAATCAAAGGTGAGACAAAAGAGATTCTGCATGAAAAAGCACGAGCTCAGGAATCAAACACACGTTTGATTTTGAATCCTGGCTCTGCCATGTCTTGGCACATTACCTAAACCTCTGTCTGAGCCTCAGTTTTCTTACTCTAAAAATGAGGATAATAATACTACCCCCTGGGTTGTTTCCAGATTAAATGACATAATCAATTGAAAGATAGTGCCTGGCACATGGTTAAATGCTCATTAAACGGAAATTCTTTTTTAAATAATAATTATGGCAATGGTAAGACATTCCATTTCAAAAAACTCATTTGAGTGGATTTCAGGTGAATTTAATACCACAATGGGATCGATTATAAATGCTTCAAAATCCACCAGCATTTCGCCAGTCTCAGCTCCTGATAGATACACCACGTTCTGATCTTCGTGCGTCTTTTATTTACGTACCACTTCAGTTTGTAAAATGAGAAAAGTCACACATTTTCTCATTTGATTTTCAAAACAGTTCTGTGAGATAAACAATGCAAGAAGCCCCAGAATCCAAACCATTAAATGACGTGGCCTGGATGATGCAGGTTTCCTGGGGCAGAGCCGCGTTACAGCCAGTCTCCGGCTCTCTCACTGAGTGCTCGACTTTGCCATCCCTTGATTCAAATCCTGATGGGGGCGACCAGGGGGTCAAACACAATGCCTCTTACGCTATGCCCCCAATTACTGAAAAAATTTTGATCCATTTCACATTTTTAAAAACCCTAGGCTTAAGAAGAATGAGATGTCACAAAATCAGTACGCTACAATGTCGAAATGTTTGGAAGTCAATAAACGGTAATCCAAACAAAAGGAAAAAGGGCCAATTTTACTGTCCTCGCTCAGAATTAAACTGCTCCTTAAGAGTTTGTTTTCAATTATATTAAGTGATATTGGTCTGATGATGTTGACACAAGGGCTTTTCACTTCCTAATGAGGTAAAAGTCAAGCTCTCATTGTAAAATTATGCATTACATTCAAACCTTCCTTTTTTTAAAATTTCATTTTACTTGTTATATACTACATCTTTCTCAATAGCAATTTTTCTTTCTAACCATTACCCAAAACCATCTTTCAGTTTAACACAAATAGCTCCCCTCCCCTCACGCATTTTTCACAACCACCAATCTCACAGAAAGAATGAGTGTGATGACAGAATCAGGAAGGCAAGTTGAGAGGTGTGGTCTTGTGCAGCTGTACTTACTCAACTGCTTGCCTTGGGCCTAATCTCTTTATTAAACGTAGAGCATTTGTATTATTTGACTATGACTACCACAAAGAGGTAATCAAAATGTAAGAGTAAAACTCTGATCAGATTCAAACATTTCATGTAACAAATCACATCTCCCACCTGTCATTTTGACCATTATGAAGAGGTAAGGGTTAACACATTCCAGACTGATTCCCAGCAAACTAGCCTCCCAGAAAAGGAAGAGAGAGCACTCTATGGAAACTGGCTGCAGCCAAGTATTATACTTCCACACTGACTTCAGGTAGAGTGTCGAGCTAGTGCACCTGGTGCAGAAGCCAAGGGTCCACTGACTCATGTAGCTGCTACCTTAAGGTTAGACCCTACCCCAGATCACAGCAGTGGAAGGACTGGTATCCCCAAACCATGATGCTGAGGTGGCAGAACAGAGTTGGAGACTAAGGTCCTGCCGGGGAAGGGGCAGATACTTCTCAGAACATGCAGCCAGCAAGGAGCCCAGGTGCCTCTGTTGGAGTCTCAGATATGACTCTGCCAGATCCGTGTGTGCTGCGCCACCACGCAATGGACCACAGAGAACCCAACATCTGGTAGAGCTCCTATTTTGATGAGCTTCCCCTGGCAAATGTTGCTGTAGAACACCTAGGGTGCTGCTGTTTGCCATATACCTCGTGCACAATATTACTGTGTGCATCCACCACACTGGAAATTCTTCTAAGCACTATCCTTCTATCACCTCATTTGTGCCTCCCAATCCATTTACCCCTCCCAATAGTGCAGGTGGGCACGATTATTATCACTCTCCATTTCAGATAAGAGAATTGAAGCACAGAGAAATTCAACAATTTGGTTCAAGGTCACATATTTAATATCTTATTTGAACCATGTAGTCTAACCCCAGATTCCAAACCTTTAGCCCCTCTTCTCTACCCTCTAAGAATCTCTCAGAATACTCACATCAACGTCTGAAATTTTGGAGGCCTGTTCTTTTATTCGTTGATGCCACCATTTCTCGACATCCTTTCTGGTCTGCAACGTGTACTCTTTTGTCCACTTTCCCGTGGCACTGTAGATACTTCTGGTACATCTGGGAATTACTCTTTTCCACCTGATGACATCTGGCCCACCATGTAACTGTCTTTTCAGAAGAGAGGCATAAAAACTCAATCTCTGCCAAGTGGAAGCCATTCTTCAGAAGGTGGGAAAACCCTGAAAAAGAGGGTAGAAAGCACACGATGAGCTGCCTCAAACCCTCCCCAGAGCTTATTTTTCCATTCGGCATAGTCCAGTGTTCTGGGCCTGTGCTTTCCTCTTACTCTTTTAATGATTTCTTTCCCTGAAAAGAATACTTTAGCAATTCAATTGAGCTAAACACAAACTTTTTAATAGAAAATATAGAGGGTCAGTGACCTCTAACATCAAAGATGTAAAACTCCTGTAGGAAAAAATGGAGACCCTCAGCTGCCCGCTCCTGCACAACCTTAAGTTGCACGGACGGCATGGAGTGCCCTCCCTCCCCTCCCTGTGGGCCAGACTCCCAGGGACTCTCCACCAGGCTTCACTTCCTATGTCTTCAAGCCTCAGAAGAGCTCAAGCACATGTTGAGTTGGCCTTAGACTCAAACATCAGAAGGAGTCTAAACACAGGCCTCCCGGGAGGATCAGAAATTCTGAACTATTATTAGCAATTTTTAGACATATTATAAATTAAATATATAGTGTAGGCTGGACCAGAAAATAACCATTATTTAGAAGACTGTTAATTCCGTTTCTCCTTCATTTACCAATAATTTATTTATTTACTTACTTTTTTAGAGACAGGATCCTGCTCTTTCACTCAGGCTGGGGTGCAGTGGCACAAGCATACCTCAATGTAACCTCTCACTTCTGGGCTCAAGTGATCTACCTGCCTTAGCCTACCAAAGTGCTGGGATTCCAGGCATGAGCCACCACCAAATATTTACTGAGTACCACTAGGCCCACACATTGTTCTAGGCCCTGGTGATACAGCAGCAAACAAAAACAGAGTCCCTTCTTTTTTTTTTGAGACAGAGTCTCGCTCTATTGCCTACCCTGGAGTGCAATGGCTGGATCTTGGCTCACTGCAACCTCAGCCTCCTGGGGTCAAGCAATTCTCCTGCCTCCATCTCAGTAGCTAGGATTATAGGCACGTACCACCACGCCTGACTGATTTTTGCATTTTTAGTAGAGATGGGGTTTCACTATGTTGGCCAGGCTGATCTTGAACTCTTGACCTCATGATCCACCCACCTTGGCCTCCTAAAGTGCTAGGATTACAGGCGTGAGCCACCATACCCAGCTTAGAGTCCCTTCTTTCATGGCACTTACAAACTAGTAGGGAAGCAGAAAAGAAACAAAAATATATAATGTGTAGTCATGGTGAGTGCTATTTTTTGGAATACAACTCAAAGATTGGGGCCTACCAGGATATCCAGTTGTGATTCAAAATTCAATTTTAATGTTTCATTGGCTTCTTCCACAGGTATATTCTGGAAATAACCTCACTGAAGAAGTTTCACATTTTATTGCTATTTAAAGGGTTGAGGTGAGATTTCATCAAATATTTAAGATATATGACTAAATAGTCTAAACTTTCTTCTTCTTGCCTAATAGCATTCAAGAAGTGCTACAGTGAAAAGACAGATGAAAACAGGTTTTTCAAAACAAAAGAGAAATAAATAAATCTGGCACTCTAAGCTGATGTTCTTTGATTCTCTCAAAATTCTTTCCATACCTATTAGGATTTGGCCTGTTTCACCAAGGTACTGGACACAAATGTTGCCAGGAATGTCACTAAGGCTTATAACAGTGAGTTTCATGCTCACATAAGATAGCAGCATAATGTGAGCATCTTACAAGTTGGTCTGCCAAAGTAACTGACTGGCATATCAGTTTTCACTGCATTAAACAGCTCTTGCTTCTTTAGGGGTAGAATAAAGTACACACTTAAAAAAAAAAATCTCCCAGCCAAGAACGGTGTCTCATGCCTGTAATTCCAGCACTTTGGGAGGCAGAGACAGGCAGATCACAGGTCAGGAGTTTGAGACCAGCCTGGCCAATATGGTGAAACCCCATCTCTACTAAAAACACAAAAGTTAGGTGGGTTAGTAGTCCCAGCTAGTCGGGAGGCTGAGGCAGGAGAATTGCTTAAACCTGGGAGGTGGAGGTTGCAGTGAACTGAGATCGCACCCTTGCACTCTAGCCTGGGTGATAGAGTGAGACTCTGTCTAAAAAAAAAAAAAAAAAAAAAAATCTCCCTTAGGCCAGGGGCAGTGGTTCACGCCTGTAATCCCAGCATTCTGGGAGGCCAAGGCAGGCAGATTACCTGCGGTCCGGAGTTTGAGACCAACTTGGCCAACATAGCAAAACCTCTTCTCTACTAAAAATACAAAAATTAGCTGGGTGTGATGGCATGCACCTGTAATCCCAGCTACTTGGGTGGCTGAGGCAGGAGAATCGCTTGAACCAGGGAGGCAGAGAGGTTGCAGTGAGCTGAGATCACACCACTGCACTCCAGAGCCTGAGCGACAGAGTGAGACTCCATTTCAAAAAAAAAAAAAAATCTTTATAGTTGGGCTTGGCTATTTTAAAGTACACAGGCATGATTACAGATATTTGGGTGAACTATTTGAAATTGGTTAAATGTTAGCATTTCCATATAACCAACCTCATACGCATACACTTTGTACACTTAAGGCAAACTGCATTTATTTTTAGGGCTTAGGGTTCTATAATTAGAACTCCTTAATTATATAGAAGTCATAGATTTTACAGTTCTCTTGCCAAGTCAACACTTTCATACCTTTGCAAACCAAAGAATGCCTGTTTAGCAGAGGACACATAAATGGATGCCTGCCACTTCTCTCCTTGACAGCATCCCCTAAGAACACATAAGGAGTGTTCTGGGCTATCCTCTCAAATAGAAACAAAGGGGTACAACAAAATTATAAAATACAAAGTGACTTGAATTGTTCTGTCTATACTCTGTCTACACAACAAGAATAAGCTGTCTAAATACGTGTATACAATACTTGGCTCACTAATGACCTCTCCTTTGCTTAAATAAACCAATGAACTAGAGAATCCTGAAATAGATCTGTATTTAAAAGCATTTAGAGTTCTTTAAAAAAAAAAAAAAAAAAAAAAAAGCAGGAGCAGATTAGAGAGTAATAGATTATTCAACAAACAGGAGAGAAAAAATTAGAGCCCCACCTCAAATAATAAACTAGAATAAATCCCAGATAGATTAAATAATGTTTTTTATCTATAGGTCTGGATCTGAAAAGCAGAAATAAGAAAAAATAAAATACAATAAATAAGAATGTTTTTTAAAGTACCCTAAAACAAAATAAAAACACAGATGAGCATTTAATAAACCTCAAGAGGGTGCAGGATGTTCTGTCCTGAGTAAAAAAACAATGAAAAACTTCACAAAGGAAAATATTAATAAATCTGACTCTAAAAATATAAAACATCTGTATGCCAAAACCATTATGAACAGAACTGGAAAGGAAACAATTAGCTATGAGAAAATGTTTGCCAAAATTGCAATGACAAAAGGTTATTCTACTCTTGAATTCATGTACGAGAAAAGAAACACTAAAAATCGAATTTTAAAAATGAACAAAAGAAAACAGCAAAGATGACATATAAATGGTTAATAAAGAGGACATGAGAAAGATCAACTTTACAACTAATCAAATAAACACAAATTAAAACAATGAACGTTTAGTTACCAAATTGCCAAATGAAAAGAACTATGCGTTTTTTACATAACTGCTGGTAGAAAATGTAAATTGATTCCACCTTTCTGGGGAGCAATCTCATAACGTGTTAAGACCTTTTAAGAATAGTTCATCTTCTTTGGGGTTAGCACTCCCCAAGACCCCTCTCAGGTTCTAATTCCATAGGAAGATTCACAGGAATCAACATATAATCAGTATTCATGGCTATGATTCATTACAGAACTTACTAGGTTTCAACCCTATTCCTTTCCTTTACTTCCAAGGCCTTGTTCTTGGCCACTCCAAGTAATCGTCCACCAAAGCCCTGATGGACTGCCTCTTAATTGACTTTATTAGACGGCTGTGAGGAGATGACGAATGTGAAAGGTGTGAAAATACAAACGTTAGCCGGGCACGGTGGTGCGGGCCTGTAGTCCCAGCTACTTGGGAGGCTGAGGCAGAATTGCTTGAACCTGGGAGAAGGAGGCCATTTCTTTCCTACAGGATTGAAATCTTATCCCTACCAAAAATGGGATTACAGGCGTGAGAAAAGCCTAGGAGAAGAGTAGGAGGCAGAAAAATAAACAGAACACAGGGGAGAAGCACATGAGGGCATCTGTGACCTATACCCAAAAGGCACTGCAAGAATGCACCTGGGAAAATTCATCTTAAAGAAACCAAGTTTTGTGAAAACAAGTATCTTGGATTTTGCAGCTACTCATTACCTGTGATCTCAGGCAAATTTCTCGTCTGGAACCTCATATTTCTGACCTCCGAACCCTAATATGTGGCAACGACCTGTGGGCCCCAGAGAGGCAAGTGATGACCTTCAACTGGGTCCAAACCCCTAACCCGGAGGACGGGGTTGGGGGGGAAGATCCAAGGATGAACTGGGGTAGGAGAGCAGTGGAGAAGAGAGCTTGAGTACAAAACTACGTGTACATGTGCGTTTTTCTGGGAAAGAGTTCAGAGCTATCAACGGAGTCGGTGGCTTAAAGAGCTTGAAGACCTGGATCTCAGCCATTTTCAGTTTGGAAATTGCAAGGGTCCAGGACTACCTAACCCAGCCCGCACCTTCCCTGCCTGCCCGCAGCAAGTCAGAACTTCCCGAGACAGAGGAAGAGGAGACCGGGCCTCGTCCCTCAACTCGCTGCGCCGGGTCCAGGGGTTTACCTGCTCACAGGCTCTGGCCTGCGGCTCCTCTACTCCTCGTTTTCCACCTTTAGGCGAACGCTTCCCGGCCACGCACCGTGGGCGCCGCCATATTGTCAAAACAACAACTTTATCGATAGCGTCCGCCGTTGACACAGACAGACGGGGGCGGGACCGGGGAAGGAGAGCTACCCAGTCCTCGACTCCCAGCAGCCCGCGGGGCGGGGCAGGGCGGGGCGCGGCGGGGCGGGGCGGGGGCGTCTGCGCGGCCGCCCTGTGCTCCGCCTCCCGGTCTCTGGCACGCACTTCAGCCGCACTGGCGTTGGCAAGGCTGTAGGTGTCTGAGGCTCAAATTATTACAATTGTAGCAGACGGATGAACGCCGTTGATTTAGTGGCGTCAGAATAAACTAGGCTGCAGCTGGTGAAAAGAGCCCTGGGATACAGCCCAGACCGGAGGGTTCGAATCCCAGCGTAGCAAAAACGCTTCCTGGGGTTGGGCAGGTCTGGACCTCTTGATTCCTAACGGACCGCATGATGAATGAGGCACCTTCTTCCACCATATTTCATAATCCTCTAGCCCTGGGGGCGGGAAGTGAAATTACATGGCCAAGAATAGATTTGGGGTAATGTGGTTTTCTCACCTGGCAAGTGTGCTGGGAGTCAGGAAAGCATGACGCCTTCCCTTTTCCTAGAGGAATTTGTATGTCCCATGCCCCCACTGCCACACAAGCGGCAAGTGTTTCATGCTTGTAATAAATCAACAAATCAATGAATTGCAAAGAACCAGTGGTGTTAAAGCATAATTTTCAGAAAGGTGGAGTCAGTTTAAAGGATAACTTGAAGAGCTCATATATGTGGTCATTCAAGAACACTGAAATGAATTTGCTAATTGTGCAAAATTGGTTGATATCCCATAGGACAGGAAAAAGTAATGTTTGGGAGCCATTTCTTTTCTACAGGGCTGAAATCATATTTCTGTCAAACAAAAATTCATCCCATGATTACAGTAGTTCCCCCCTATTCTCACGAGACGTGTGCCAGGATCTCCAGTGGATGCCTCAAACTGGGACAGTACTGAACTCTACATATGCTGTTTCCTATGCATACACATAGGAAATTTGTAAATTAGACACGGTAAGAGATTAACAGCAATACCTAATAATAAAATGGAACAACTTTAACAATACGCTGTAATAAAAAGTTCTATGACTGTGGTCTCTCTCAAAATATCTTAATGTACTGTCCTCACCCTTCTTATTGTGATCTGTCAATCTGATAATTGAGCTGACTGCTAAGTTGGGTAGCTATACAGCGTGGATATGCTGGACAAAGTGAGGATTCACAATGGTTCACATCCCAGGTGGGATGTGGCAAGATATCATCACACTACTCAGAACGGCATGCAACCTAAAACTTATTTAGGTTATTATTAGAATTATTTATTGCTGAAATTTTTCATTTAATATTTTCGGACCTTGGTTGACTACAGGTAACTGAAACCTCAGAAAGTGTAACTGAAGATAAGGGACTGCTGTATCCATATTCTACATTTTATTTTATTTATTTGAGATGGTATCTTTCTCTGTCACCCAGGTTGGAGTGCAGTGGTGCAATCTCAGCTCACTTCAACCTCTGCCTCCCAGGTTCAAGCAATTCTGCCTCTAAGTAGCTGGGACTACAGGCACACACTACCATGCCCTGCCAATTTTTCTATTTTTAGTGGAGATGGAGTTTCACCTTGTTGGCCAGGCTGGTCTCGAACTCATGGCCTCAAGTGATCCACATGCCTCAGCCTCCCAAAGAACTGAGCCACAGGCATGATTACAGTCATGAGCCACCATGCCCAGCCTGATATTCTATATTTTAGCTTCTATTCTTACAGAGATGAACAATAGCTAGTTAACAGAAAGGCAAGTAAAGGTACACACTCCTATAGCATCAGATAATCCCCCAACATTCCACCCAGGGGACATACAGTATTCTCTTTTGCCCATTTCCATCTCTTCCGCAAAGTTTCCTAATAGTTCAACATCCAAATTCCTTGTTATTCAAGGTGTGGTCTCCAGCATCAGCCTCACCTGGGAATTTGCTGGAAATGAAAAACTCAGCCTCTGCCCCAGACCTGCTGAATCAGACTCTGAATTTTAATAAGACCCCTAACTGATCCTAGACACATTCACGTTGAAGACTCACTGTCCTAGAATATGAAAGCTAGAAAAGATCTAACTCCTTTCTAGTCCAGTCTCTTCATTTTACAGATAAATAAACTGAGGCCCAACAGAGCTGACTGTCTTGCTCAAGGTCATAAGGCAAATTAGTCAAAGATTTGTGATTCAAAACTATATCTCCATCCCGGCAGAATAGTGTCTTTCTCAAGTTGCAGAATGAAAGATCATAAAGAGCTTAGATGCTAGTCCAATGCTCTTAATTCAAAGCAAGGATACTGAAGTCCAGAGGTTGGACACAGCTTGCCTAAGGTCACATATGTAGTTGATGACAGAGCCAGGATTCCAGCCCGGGTCCCACTCTGAACACCAGATGCTTAAACTGTTACTGTGGAGACATTGACTGACATATTAACCTGCCAACTTGATGCAATGTAGGCTTCAGGTATGTCATCCATATATAACTAGAGAGCCCCTTTCTATAATTTACCCAAAATACTGACTCTAAACTTATTTTGGTTCAAAATCTCTCTTTCCTATTGTGAATTAAAGTTAACATTGACATTTCTAGAAGATTATTTCAAATAGAATTTTTCTAAAAGTCACTTACTTTACTGGAAAGTTCCTATTTTTACTTCAAAGATGACAGTAGCATGAAAGTAAATCCTTTTTACTCTCAAAGAGCTTGCTTGAATACATTATTAAATGAAACAGACGAGCTGCTGGGCTATGTAGAACATTATCTCATTTTTTGTTTTTTGAAAAAGGAAAGGAAATAAAAGAAAGGCATTTTTTAGTATATGAATGGGAAGAAATATAAAAAACTATATCGTAAATGATTTCCTGTGATGATCTCTGGAGACAGTGGGATTTTATGGACCTTTCTATTAATGATGTTTCTGTATTCTTTTACTTTTCCTATTAGCTGTGTGGGGTTGAATAATGCCCCCCAAAGATATCCAGGTTCTACTCCCTGGAGCCTGAGACTGTCACCTTACATAGCAAAAGAGACTTTGCACATGGTATTAAATTAAGGCTGTTGACATAGGGAGATTATCCTGGATTAGCCAGGTGGAACTATATGCAATCACAGGTGTCCATATAAGATGGAGCCAGAGAGAAATTTGAGAGAGAAGAGGCAACGTGACCACTGAAACAAGATGTTACAATGCTGTTTTAGAAGATGAAGGAAAGGACAATGAGCCAAGGAATGTGAGGAGTGCAGCTCATGCAGTTGAAGATTAAAAAGACAGGAATATAAATTTTTCTTGTGTGATCCAGCAACTCTACTACGGGTTGATACCCAAAAGGTTGAAGGCAGGGCCTCAAAGAGATATTTGTACACCCATGTTTATAGCAGCATTGTTCACTATAGCAAAAAGATACAAGTAACTGAAGTGTCCACCCATGGTTGAATGTATAAAAGAAAATGGTATATACACACAGTGGAATATTATTCAGCCCTTAAGGAAGGAAATTCTGACCCACACTACACATGGGTGAATCAAATGCTCAGTGAAATAAAGTGGTCAACTCGAAGAACAAATATTGTGATTCCTCTTATATAAGGTACTTAGAGCAGTGAAATTCTAAGATGGAAAGTAGAACGGCATTTGCCAGAGGGTAGGGTAATGGGGAGGGAGTGGGAAGTTATTATTTAAGGGGTACAGAGTTCCAGTTTGGAAAGACAAAAAGAGTTCTGGAGATGGAAGGTGGGGATGTTTGCATAACAACGTGAATGTATTTTATGCCACTGAACTGTACATTTAAAAATGGTTAAAATGGGCCAGGCGTGGTGGCTCATGCCTGTAATCCCAGCACTTTGGGATGCCAAGCCAGGTGGATCATGAGGCCACGAATTCGAGACCAGCCTGGCCGACATGGTGAAACCCAGTCTCTACTAAAAATACAAAAATTAGCTGGGCATGGTGGTGCATGCCTATAATCCTAGCTACTTGGGAGGCTGAGGCAGGAGAATCACTTGAACCTGGGAGGCGGAGGTTGTGCTGAGTGGAGATCACGCCATTGCACTCCAGCCTGGGCAACAGAACGAGACTCTATCTAAAAAAAAAAAAAAAAGGTTAAAATGGTAAATTTCATTTTATGTATATTTTACCATAATTTTTTAAAAAAGAAAACAGGCCAGGCGCGTTGGCTCACACCCGTAATCCCAGCACTTTGGGAGGCCAAGGTGGGTAGATCACTTGAAGTCAGGAGTTTGAAAACAGCCTGGCCAACATGGTGAAACCCTGTCTCTACTAAAAATAGAAAAATACTCAGGTATAGTGACGTGCACCTGCAATCCCTGCCATTTGGGAGGGTGAGGCAGGAGAATTGCTTGAACTAGAGAGGCAAAGGTTGCAGAGAGCTGAGATCACACCATTGCACTCCAGCCTGGGTAACAAGAGCGAAACTCCAATTTCAAAATAAAAGAAAAAGAAAAGATTCTCTCCTAGAGCCTCCACATGAAGTGAGTCCCTTCCCAACACCTTGATTTCTGCCCAGTGAAACTGATTTGGGATTCTCTTACATCCAGACTTGTAAGAGAATAAATGCATATTTTTTAAGCCACCAGGTTTGTGGTAATTTGTTACAGCAGCCGCAAGGAACTAGTACAGAATTATAGATTCTGTATTAGTTGGAGATTAGTTTTCTGGGTTGATTTTGTATTAGTTTTGGGATTTTGTATCCCAGAAAGAGTGTAAAGATTTCTTTGTCAAATAAAGGAACTGATACCCATTGCCATTTAAGTTTATGCCTTTCAGAGTGTTGTTTGTTATTAACAGTCTAACTTATGGATCTTCAGAAATATTTTTTACTTGCCATCCTCTCATTAAAGGAGCCTAGCTCTCCAGAGTCACATCCACAACGTTATTTGTCCCCTATGGCCAGGACCCAACTTGAAGAGCAAGTCAGGGTCAAACAATACTGTAGACCATAAACAGTCCTCAAAGAGGAGAGCCTTCTTCACATTTGGTAAGAGTTGTAATAGCTGTGATAGAGGGCATCCTTGTCTTATTCCATTGGTCCCTCACTTGAATGGGGTTCTACCTCTAATGTTCTACCTTTAAATATGATGCTTGCTTTAAGTTTTTCTTAAATATTCTTTGAAGTATCCCACCTCTAAGATAGCCTCCAGTGAGCTTCACCTGCTGGTATTCATACCCTCGTGTAGTTTCTTCCCATGTTGTACCATGGTTAGTTAGTATGACTGATAGAATACACAAGAAGTAATAGTATGTCACTTTCTAGATTAGGTTAAAAGACATATTGCATCTTCTACCTAGGTCATTCTCATTGTATGTGTCTTGAATGACTTACCCTGGGGGTAAGCCACTTCATGAGCCTACAGAAAGAGCTACATATGCTGAGGAAATCAAGCCATCTGCCAACAGCCAGGTCCATGTGTAATGGACCCTCCACTCCCATGTAGTCTTCAAAGACAGCAGCCCCAGTTGACAGCTTGACTGAGACCTCTTGGAGACTCTGAGGCATAACCACCCCGCTAAGTCATTCCTAGAAGCTGTGTGAGATTGTAGTTTTAAGTTGCTATGTTTGGGGGATAATTTGTTTCTCAGAAACAGATAAAAAAATAGTCTTTATCACGTCAAGGGTGCTTCCTTCTATTACCTAGTCTAGGATCCAGTCCAGGGGACACCTGGCACCAAGTTATTATGTCTCCTTTGTCTCCTGCAAGCTGGGACAGCCTCTCTATCTTTTTGCCTTTCATGATCTTGACACTTCTGAAGAGGACCGATCAGGTATTTTGTAGAATGTTCCTCCTGCTTTAATTCAGGTTTTGTATTTTGGCAGCAATACTGTGGAAGTGAATGTAGTACCCTTCTTGGGTGTATTTCAAAGGAATAGAAAATGCATTAATAGACTGGGTACAGTGGCTGATACCTGTAATGCCAACACTTTGGAGGCCAAGTTGGAAGGAATGGTTGAGCTCAGGAGCTTGAGACCAGCCCAGGCAACATAGCAAGACTTTGTCTCTACAAAAAAAACATAAAAAAATTAGCCATGCAGGTGTTGCATGCCTGTGGTCCCAGCTACTTGGGAGGCTGGGGGGTGGGTGGGGTGGGAGGATTGGTTGAGCCCAGGAGTTTGAGGCTGCAGTGAGCCATGACTGCCCTGCTGCACTCCAGGCTGGGCTATAGAGTGATATCCTTGATGAACGTAGATGCTAAAATCCTTAACAAAATACTAGCTAACAAAATCCAACAATATATCAAAAAGAGAATCCACCATGATCAAATGGGTTTCATACCAGGAATGCAGGGATGGTTTAACATACGCAAGTCAATAAATGTGATACACCACATAAACAGAATTAAAAACAAAATTCACATGATCATCTCAATAGATTCAGAAAAAGCATTTAGCAAAATCCAGCATCACTTTCTGATTAAAACTCTCAGCAAAATCGGTATACAGGGACATGCCTATTACATACAATGTAATAAAAGTCATCTCTGACAAACCCACTGCCAACATAATACTAAATGGGGAAAAGCTGAAAGCATTCCCTCTGAGAACTGGAACAAGACAAGGATACCCACAGTCACTATTCTTCAACATAGTACTGGAAGTCCTAGCTAGAACAATCAGTCAAGAGAAAGAAATAAAGGGTATCCAAATCAATAAAGAAGAAGTCAAACTGTCACTGTTTGCTGACAACGTGATCATTTACTTTGAAAACTCTAAAGATGGCTGGGCACAGTGGCTCACACCTGTAATCCCACCACTTTGGGAGGCTAAGGTAGGCGGATCATGAGGTCAGGAATTCGAGAACAGCCTGGCCAATATAATGAAACCCCATCTCTACTAAAAATACAAAAATTAGCCCGGCTTGGTGGCTGGCTTCTGTAGTCCCAGCTACTCAGGAGACTGAGGCAGGAGAACCACTTGAATCTGGGAGGTGGAGGTTGCAGTGAGCTAAGATCATTGCCACTGCACACCAGAGTAAGACTCCCTCTCAAAAAAGAAAAAAAAAATAAAAGAAAAAAGAAAGAAAAGAAAACCTTAAAGATTCCTCCGGAAAGCTCTTAGAACTGATAAAAGAATTTAGCAAAATTTCCAGATACAAGATTAATGTACACAACTCAGTAGCTCTTCTATACACCAACGGTGACCAAGTGGAGAATCAAATCGAGAGCTCAACCCCTTTTACAATAGCTGCAAAAAATAAAATAAAATACTTAGGAATACACCTAACCAAGGAGGTGAAAGACCTCTATAAGGAAAACTGTAAAACACTGCTGAAAGAAATCATAGATGACACAAACAAATGGAAACACATCCTATGCTGATGGAGGGGTAGAATCCATATCATGAAAATGACCATAATGCCAAAAGCAATCTACAAATTCAACATAATTCTCATCAAAATACCACCATCATTCTTCACAGAATTAGAAAAACAATTTAAAAATTCATATAGAACTAAAAAAGAGCCTTCATAGCCAAAGCAAGACTAAGCAAAAAGAACAAATCTGGAGGCATCGAACTACCTGACTTTGAACTATACTATAAGACCATGATACTGGTCTTATAGTATAGTATAGTACAGCATGATACTACTATAAAAATAGGTACATAGACTAATGGAACAGAATAGAGAACCCAGCAATAAACCCAAATACTTACAGCCAACTGACCTTTGACAAAGCAAACAAAAACATAAAGTGGGGAAATGACACCCTTTTAGACAAATGGTGCTGGGATAGTTGGCCAGCCACATGTAGGAGAATGAAACTGGATCCTCATCTCTCACCTTATACAAAGATCAGCCCAAGATGGATTAAGGACTTAAGACCTGAAACTATAAAAATTCTAGAAGATAACACTGGAAAAATCCTTCTAGACACTGGTGTATGCAAGGATTTCATAACCAAGAACCCAAAAGCAAATGCAATAGAAACAAAGATAAATATTTGGGACTTAATTAATTAACTAAAGAGCTTTTTCATGGCAAAAGGAACAGTCAGCAGAGTAAACAGACAACCCACAAAGTGGAAGAAAATCTTCATGATCTATACATTTGACAAAGGATTAATATCTAGACTCTAAAATAAACTCAAACAAATCAGCAAGAAAAAAAAATTCCATCAAAAAGTGGGCTAAGGACATGAATAGACAATTCTCAAAAGAAGATATACAAATGGCCAACAAACATGAAAAAAATGCTCGACATCACTAATGATCAGGAAAATGCAAACCAAAATCACAAGGTGATACCACCTAACTCCTGCAAGAATGGCCGTAACCGAAAAGCAAAAAAAAAAAAAAAAAAAAAAAAACAGCAGATGTTGGCGTGGATGCAGTGATCAGGGAACACTTGTACACTGCTGGTGGGAATGTAGACTAGTACAGGCACAATGGAAAACAGTGTGGAGATTCCTTAAAGTACTAACAGTAGAACTACCATTTGATTCTGCAATACCACTACTGGGTATCTACCCAGAGGAAAAGAAGTCATTATATGAAAAAGATACTTGCACACACATTTATAACAGCGTAATTCACGATTGCAAAATCATGGAACCAACCCAGATGTCCCTCAATCAATGAGTGAATGAAGAAACTGTGAGATATGCATATGAAGGAATGCTACTTAGCCATAAAAAGGAACCAATTAATGGCATTTGCAGCAAGCTGGATGAGACCGGAGACTATTATTCTAAGTGAAGTAACTCAGGAATGGAAAACTAAACATCATATGTTCTCACTGATATGTGGGAGCTAAGCTATGAGGATGCAAAGGCATAAGAATGATGCAATGGACTTTCAGGACTTGGGGGGAAAGAGTGATTCTTCTGCCTCAGCCTCCCGAGTACCTCGGATTACAGGCATGCGCCACCACGCCCAGCTAATTTTGTATTTTTAGTAGAGATGGGGTTTCTCCATGTTGGTCAGGCTGGTCTTGAACTCCTAGCCTCAGGTGATCCACCTGCTTCAAGCCTCCCAAAGTGCTGGAATTACAGGCGTGAGCCACTGCGCCTGGCAGCTGTCACATTTTAGACATTGATTTAGCTCTTCTGGGAACAAATTCCTGTCTCCCACTAAGCAGATTAAGGCAAACCCCAAGATTCATGCTACTGTTTGAATTACTTTTCAATAAAATTGCCCCAGCGTAATAACCAAATCGCTTAAGGTATAGATGGGCTTATCATCTCTTGTTTCCCTGTATCTATTCCTCCCTCTTTCATGATCATCATTTTTGAAATTTCCGTTAGGAAACTATCCTTTGACCCAGTTTCTGGGCCATTTAATCTATGGACTTGACCTCCATCCCCAAGTCTAAAGTGCGGTGTAAACGGCTCCACTCATTCTATCCCAGGAACACAGAGACAATTCAAACACATGACCTATGCCGGAGCAATCAGAGGGAAGCACAGGACCTCTTTTGGGAATACTAGATCCCAGATTCTCTTTCCTGCTGTGTGTTATAAAAACCTTAGAAGCTGCTGCAGCCATCCCAGAACTGTTGCTGCAACAAACATGGAAATGCAGATATCTCTTTGACTGATTTCCTTTCTTTTGAGTATATACCCAGCAGTGGGATTGCTGTATCATATGGTAACTCTATTTTTAGTTTTTTTGGGAACCGTCAAACTGTTCTCCATAGTGATTGTACTAATTTACATTCCCACCAACTGTATGAGGGTTCCCATGTGGAGGACATCTTTGCCAGCATTTTATTGCCTGTCTTTTGGATATAAGCCATTTTAACTAGGGTGAGATGATGTCTCATTGCTGCTTTGATTTGCATTTCTCTGATGATCAAAGATCATCATATGCCTGTTTGCCATTTGTATGTTTTTTCATATGCTTGTTTGCCATTTGTATGTCTTATTTTGAGAAATGTCTATTCAAATCTTTTGCCCATTTTAAAATCAGATTATTACATTTGTTTTCCTATAGCATTATTTGAGCTCCTTATATATTCTGGTGATTAATCTCTATGAGATAGGTAGGTTGCAAATATTTTCTCCATTCTTTGGATCTGTGGGTTGTCTCTTCACTTTGTTAATTGTAGCCTTTACTGTGAAGAAGCTTTTTTTTTTTTTTTTTTAAACTTTATGTTATCTCATTTGTCCAGTTGGGCTTTGATTGCCTGTGCTTGTGGGTTATTGCTCAAGAAATTTTTGCCCTGAACAATGTCCTGGATATTTTGCCCAATGTTTTGTTGAATTAGTTTCATAGCTTGAGGTCTTATGTTTAAGTATTTTATCAATTTTGATTTGATTTTTGTATATAGTGAGAGACAGGGGGTCTAGTTTCTTCTGCATAAGAATAGCCAGTTTTCCAGCACCATTTATGGAAGAGACTGTCTTTTCACCAGTGCATGTTCTTGGCACCTTTGTTGACAATGAGTTCACTGTAGTTATGCAGATTTGCTTCTGGGTTCTCTATTCTGTTCCAGTGGTCTATGTGTCTGTTTTTATATCAGTATCATGCTGTTTTGGTTACTATAGCTCTGCAGTATAATTTTAAGTCAGGTAATGTGATTCCTCCAGTTTTGTTCTTTTTGTTTGAAATAGCTTTTGCTGTTCTGGGTCTTTTCTGGTTCCACATAAATTTTAGGTTTGTTTTTTTCTATTTCTGTAAAGAATGCCATTGCTATTTTTATAGCAATTGGATTGAATCTGTAGGTTGCTTTGGGGATGGACATGTTAATAATATTGATTATTCCAATACATGAACATGGAATATTTTTTCATTTTTTGGTGTCCTTTTCAATTTCTTTCATCAGCATTTTATAGTTTTCATTATAGAGATTTTTTACTTCTTTGGTTAATTCCTAGGTATTTATGTGTAGCTATTATAAATGGGATTACTTTCAAAATTTCTTTTTAGATTGTTCACTATTGGCATATAGAATTGCTACTGATTTTTGTATGTTGATTTTTGTATACTGCAACTTTGCTGAATTTGTTTATCAGTTCTAGTAGTTATTTTTGTGGAGTCTTTAGGTTTTTCCAAATATAAGATCGTATCATCTGCAAAGAAGGATAATTTGAGTTCTTCCATCCTGGTTTGGATGACATTTCTTTCTTTCTCTTATCTGATTGCCCGATCTAGGACTTCCACTACTATGTTGAATATCAGTAGTGAAAGTGGGCTTCCTTGCTGTGTTTCAGATCTTACAGGAAAGGCTTTCTGTTTTCCCCATTCAGTATGATACTAGCTGTGGGTCTATAGCATGTCAAGGTATATTCCTTTTGTACCCAGTTTTTAAAAGGGTTTCTATAATGAAGGGATGTTGATTTTTTCTTCCTTTTTTGAGATGGAGTCTTGCTCTGTCTCCCAGGCTGGAGTGCAGTGGCATAATCTTGGCTCACTGTAACCTCCACTTCCTGGGTTCAAGCGATTCTTGTGCCTCAGTCTCCTGAGTAGCTGGGATTACAGGTGTGCATCATCATGCCTGGCTAACTTTTTTTGTATTTTTAGTACAGACAGGGTTTCACCATGTTGGCCAGGCTGGTCTCAAACTCCTGACCTCAAGTGATCCGTCTGCCTTGGCCTCCCAAAGTACTGGGATTACAGGAGTGAGCCACTGCACTTGGCTGGTGTGGTGAATTTTACCAAATGCTTTCTCAGCATCAATTAAAATGATCATATGGTTTTAATCCTTCATTCTTTTGATATGATGTACCACGTTAATTGATTTGCATATGTTGAACCCAGGGATAAGTCCCACTTGGTCATGATGAATGATTTTTCTGATGTGTTGTTGAATTTGCTAATATTTTGTAGATAATTTTTGCATCAATATTAATAAGAGATAGTAGCCTGTAGTAGTTTTCCTTTTTTTTTTTTTTTTTTTTTTTTTTTTTTGAGATGGAGTTTCACTCTTGTTGTCCACGCTGGAGTGCAATGGTGCCACCTTGGCTTAGTGCAACCTCCGCCTGCTGAGTTCAAGTGATTACCCTGCTTCAGCCTCCCAAGTAACTGGAATTACAGGTGCCCACCACCATGCCCAGCTAATTTTTTTTATTTTTAGTAGAGACAGGATTTCATCATGTTGACCAGGCTGATCTCAAACTCCTGACCTCAGGTGATCCACCCGCCTCAGCATCCCAAAGTGCTGGGATTACAGGTGTGAGCCACTGGGCCCAGCCAGTTTTCTTTCTTTCTTTCTTTTTTCTTTTCTTTTCTTTCTTTTTTTTTTTTTTTAATGTGTCTTTATCTGGGTTTGTTATCAGGTTTTTTGATGTGCCTTTGCTGGCCTTGTAGAATGAGTTTGGAAATTTTCCCTCCTGGTTTATTTTTCAGAATACTTTGGGGAGTATTGATGCTCTTTAAATGTTCGGTGGAGTTCTTCAGCTAAGCCATAGGGTTCCAGGCTTTTCTTTACTGCAAGACTTTTTATTATGGATTTGTTCTCATTATTTGTTATCGGTCTGTTCAAGCTTTGAACGTCCACCTGGTTCGGTCTCAGTAGGATGTATGTGTCTTGGAATTTGTCCATTTCTTCTAGATTTTCCAACTTATTGACATATAGTTCCTCATAGTGGCCACTAATGATGCTTTGAATGTCTGCTGTATCAGTTGCAATGTCTCCCTTTTCATTTCTGATTTTATTTATTTGTATCTTCTCTCTTTATTTCTTAGTCTGGTAAAAGGTTCGTCCATTTTGTTTAACTTTCTGAAAAAACCAACTTTTGTTTCATTGATCTTTTGTATTGTTTTCTTCACTTCAATTTCATTTATTTCTGTTCTGATCTTTATTATTTCTTTTCTTCTACTAATTTTGGGCTGAGTTTTCTCTTGCTTTTCTAGTTCTTTAAGATGCTTTGTTAGATTGTTGGTTTGAAGTTTTTCCACTTTTTAGATAAAGACGCTAATAGCTATAAATTTCCCTCTTAGTACTGCTTTTGGTGTATCCCATAGGTTTTGATATGTTGTGTTTCGATTATCATTTGTTTTGCTGGCATCATCCTTCCCCTAACCCCAAGCTGTGCAGCTCATGGCTCCAAAAAAGACCCCTTTTTTGGAGAGGTGAGGGAAGAGTGGAAAGGATTTTGTCTTGCATCTTGGATACCAGCTCAGCCACAGCAGGATAGGAACTTGGTCAGAGTTGCGAGGTCCCATTTCCAGGCCCTAGCTACCAGATGACATTTCTAGACACACCCTGGACCAGAAGGGAACCTGGTGCCTTAAACGAAAGGACCCAGTCCCAGCAGCATTCAGAGAATGCCTACCTTTTAGGGATGGTGCCACTTGCAGGTATAATAATTCATGTCAAATGCCTCATATAATGCCTGGCATATGGAGGTTTCAATAAATGTTTGTTTCTCCATTACTGCAGCAGCCAGCAAGCTTCCTCGATCCTAGTCCTGACTCAATAAACATGTAGCCCAGGCTGGTCTCAAACTCCTGAATAAACATCTGCCAATTTAGCTCCTCCTTGAATTGGTGGGGTCCTAGGGTTCATGCTTGCTGAACTGGGTGAATCTGCAGAAAAGACTTTCCTGAGGAGGAGCCTCTCCCTAAGTTCCCTATACCTTCTCTTAGGCGCCAGTTCTGGGGAGAGTCCTCTACTCCTCTTTTGTTACTCTCTGAATGGAACATAGAAACATGATAGGAAAAAAAGCAATTTCAACCCAACATTCTTATCTGGACATCATTTGCGTGTAGGTCTGTACCTAGCTCTCTCCCTCTTCTAGATTTATCTTTGCATCTGACACAGCACCTAGCAACCCTAGCAACTAATAATTGTTGAGCACTTAATAAGTGTCATCAGGCAGTGTGTTAAACACCTAATAAATATTAATCCATCTAAGCTTTGTAACAAACCCTCCCAATAGGTACTATGATCATCATTTTGCAGATGAGAAAATTGGGACACAGGGAGATTAAAAAAAAAAACAAAAACACTCAACACCACATAGCTAGCAAGTGCTAGACTGGGATTTGAACCCAGGCAGTCTGGCTCAAGAGCTCATGCTCTTAACCACTAAAGCCAGGCTGCCTCCCTCAATCCTTGCTGCACATACCTGCTTGATAAATACGAGTTAAATGTTTGTTGAGTAAAAAGCAACAGGACTGTCAACTAGCCATCATCTCATGTAGTCAACCTTTCCCCTCCATGCACAAAGGTAAAGAGGAAAGGCATGCTTTGTTCCTTGCTCTGAAGGTCATCTGTCCTGGTTTTCCTCAAATTGAGCCTCAGCTTCATTAGAGCATCACTTCACCCATGCGACATCCAAACAGGTCTTGTTTCAAGTGTTCACTCTTCTGACCCCCAAGAAAGTTTTAAATGATTCTCTTTTAAGCACTGTTAATGAATCAATTTCCCATTAGCTGTAAGCTTTGCTTCTTGGGAATAGACTCGGGAATTGGATAGACCATTTTTTCACATTGCTTCATGCTGACCTGCAGGATAGGCCTGGCGTTGATGAGCCAAAAGACTCATGAGGATCTTTGCAAAGCCAGCATCTGAGAGGTCAGTAACTAGGAATATATGAGGGGATGCCCTTCTGAAACTTGCCACAAGGCAGTCCAGGCCTCAAGTGTCCTGAAGTAAAATCAGTGTTTTATTAGGAGCCTGATAACTGAAAATGATTCATTTTGTGCATCCCTTTCAGGGTCACAAGGTTTGCTGAAAGTTGTCTCTTTTATTATCTTTCAAAACTTTGATGCTTTCTCCCAAATGCCTTACAGTTCTGAGTGTATATATATAAAAAAAAAACCCATTCAGAATGACTCATACCACAATTATACTTGGACACAGAGACAGACCTTTGGATTAAGCTTTTAATCTGCTCATTACAGAGGAGAAAATAAAAATATTTCCATTGCTGCAAATCTCCTTAGGCCTTGTGATTGCTTCTAGAAAAAGATAATCCTATTTGAAGAAATATTGAATTTTATAAAACAGTATTGAGTTACATTTGACCTGCAGGTATTCATAATTTGTTATTAGTCTAAGAATGGGTTATAGGTGACACACATTTATTTTCAAATGTATTAAATGTGTCTTGCCCATCTTTTTGTGATATCTGTAATTCTAATAAATAAATTTTAATGGATCCTGTATCTCTTACATTTCTGTCATCAGTTGGGCATTAGTCATAGTAACTTTTAGTGTCTCTTATATTCTTATATGGTTAACCAGCCCTTGACTTCATGTGTATGTATACTGTGCCCTACCAAGTAGCTTATAAGTTAATTAAATCAATGATCATGCTCCTTTGATCCTCAATCAGCAGTTCAGCTTTACATACAGAGGACAGCAAATTATGTGTTCCTCCCAAAGACCTAGTTTAGTATTTTCCAGCCCCAATGATACAGCAGACGAATAGAGAGCATATGGGCTTTAGTTTCCTATACTGCTCAACTTATGGGGTGTAGAGATGGTATCTGTAAAAAATTTAACAAGAACAAGGCTCAAGGAGGTAGCTGGTGAACTGGTGAGCTGACATGAATAATAGCAATAATGTAACAACCCAATCATAATCTTCAGTGGCTGGAAGGGCTTGCCAGCACATGCTTCACCTGACAGTGGCTTCCCAGTGGCTGATGACAAACATACCCCAAGTAGAGAGGATGGTGTTAAACACAGCTGAACTACTCACCCTTCGGATCAACCAGAATTAATTGTCTGAGGAGGTCCCTCAAGCCCTTTCTTCCTAGACTTTCTCTCTCTCATTTCCAGCCTCATTTCCCCGTCTTTTTTTTTTTAACCTTTTATGTTTCTCCCTCCTCCCAAACATAGTTTCTAAATACGTAAGACAAACCAGCCTTTCTCTTTCTAATACTGATTGCCTTTCATAGAAAACCTTCAAATTCTTACAGTGAATGAATGACCTTCTTGTCACCAGAGGGGAACATAATGAGAAACTAGAAATTCAGGCTGGCCAAATGAGAACATCAAAATCACCATTACCGTAGTCATCATCATCGTCATCAACATTCTCTACCTGGAGCCCTAGGAAAAAAGAGGGAAGGAGAAGGAAGGAAGAATGAGGAGTTGAGCTGAGAAGGGAGAGAAAAAAATGGAGGAAAGAGAAGGACGAGAAGAAGGGGAGGAGACAAGAGTAAGAGGAGGAGATGGAAAGGGAGGAAATGTAGGAGTAGAAGAAGGAGAAAACTGAGAAAGAGAGGAAGGAGGAGAAGAACACAGGAGAGGAAGAGGCAGCAGCCTTGGGGCTGGCCAGGCAATGAGATATTGTTCTCCACCCCTCAGCCCTGATGAAGGGAATGCCATTCTAGAGCTCACAAAAAAAAAAAAAAAAGCAGGAAGTGACCACCACAATGCAATCTGCCAGTCACCTGGACTGTTCTATAGCCATTTAAACCTGGATCACCCTGTCCCCAGAAAGAGGATGAGGATGCTAACAGCCCTCAATTATGGAGCTTTTATTACAGGCCAGCACTCTGCTGAGCTGGCTGGCTGCAAGCAAACTGTTTTACCTCTCTAATCCTTAGCCTTTTGTCTTAGACAAAGGGGTAGGCATGGTACCTATTGAACAGGTCCGCTGTAAGGGGTAAGTGAGGACACATGTAAAGCACAAGGTGCCATGCCTGGCACAATGTAAGCTCTCAAGAATGCCAGCCCCTGGTATTATATGTGGGGCTGCCTCTTCTAGGAGTTGTGGGTGGGGCAGGAAAGAAAACTTGTTTAGTGTGTAGATCCAGCAAATGTGTAGGCGAATTGGAACTGATAAACTGCAAAGAGGTATATATTCAATTCCTTGTTCAGTTCCCACATCCTTTACAAAGTATGGGCCTGGGCAGAGTCATTGCTCAGGGTAGTTAAAACTCTGCTCATGTATGTTCATGAATCACCCAGGGATCAAATGGTCTGGGCGATCCCTGAGCCTGGGATCTGAGATGCTGGGTCTAAGAGAGCATCTCAGATTCCCCAGGCTCCAGGGATCGCCCAGACCATCTTGATCCCCTGGGTGATTCATGAACATACATGAGCAGCAGTCTTTAACTACCCTGAGCAATGACTTGCCCAGGCCCATACTGGGATGTGGGAAGCTTGAGTAATGAAACTTACCAAGAAAAAGGAAGGAAGGAAAAAAAGGAGGTAGGAGAAAAGGAAGGAAAGAAGGGAAATGAAATCAAAGTAAATTACTTCTAAGGCCATGCAATACAAGAAAAGAAGAGTTAACAGATTTTTGCCTGTTAGAGATTAGTCCTATTGAACCTACTTGAATAAATACATTTAAATAATTTGAAATTAACCAACTGTTCATCAAATAGAGGCTGCCAAAGCTTTTGGAAAGGATTTTTTAAAAGAGTACTTAACATCTCTTCACCTGAGTCCTATTTACATATTAAATTTGCTTAGCAAATCCAAAGGCAAAGACTAATCCCAATCAAAATAACCACACTTCCTCCTGAATTGAACTAACCACATATGAACAACTCAATTCAATCTACCAGATAGTGTCTGAAGATCATGTATTACACTAAGCACCATCTTTGGTCCTGGGGATAAAGAGAAGGAAGACACCAAAGCACATTCTCAAGAGCTCAGGGTCTGCTGGTGGAGACAGACAACGACGCCTCTCATTCTGTGATGATGGTAAGCACACAGTGGCTGCAGAATTCAGAGGAGCCACACATCTCTCAGCCTGGAGATAAAGAGGAGGGCAGGTGGGGAAGGAATAGATCAGGAAAGGCAACCTGGAGGAGGTCATTTGAATGCTGTCCTGCCCCTGTGATGGCCAGACATCCTTCTGGCTGTTCATTCCTCAAGTCCCCAAAACAGGATCTAGGAAGATGAAGAGCAAAGTTTCTGGAGTCCTCTGACCACCACAGCTGTGAAGAGAGGGCTGAGACATTGTCAGTTCCTTGCTCCTTTGACCTAAATAGGGGGCAGAGGCAGTGATCCTGACCAAAGAAGTCTCCAGGAATTGCATTTAACTTACACTAATGTATACATTTAGCATACCTTACCAGCAGATAGTGCATAAATAGTAATTCATTGGCCCCTTTCCTAGAACATCTAACCAAGTGGTTTGAACTCTCTCCCAGGACGGGCAAACTTCAGGAGCTGAGGGAGGCTACAGTGGAGCTCCAGTTCTCAGCTCACAGCCCTCGTGGGCCCACAACACTGCTCTGGGAGGAAAGGCCAAGGTGATGCACCATTTTTCCAAGAGGGAGACCCCCTTTCCTGCTATAAATGAGACACTCTAAAAGAGGGGGAATTGGCCAGGGTGTCCCACTTTTAAAAGAAGATAGAGACTTGATGTCAGGGAGCTTGCAATAAACTCAGACCAGCCTCCTCCAAGGCACCAGATGTGCTATACAGAAAGAGATCCATGATCAAACTGTGAGAAGGTCTGTAGTACAGAGACCTTTCAAGAGTTATTTGCCAAAGCGTTTCCCCAAATGTAATTGACCATGAAACCATTGTTTAAAAATAGCAGAGGATTTATTAGCATTTGTCCAAAACTAGTGTTCCATGGAGCTTGCTCTGGGAAATGCTGCCCTAGCTCTGCCAGTACTAGTCTGGGTTCTCTAGAAAAACAGAACCCCCAGGAGACACACACACACACACACACACACACACACACACACACGTAAGTACACATATATACACATATACATATATGTATTTATATGGATATCTATCTATCTATCCATCCATCCAGAGAGATAGAGAGAGATTTATTTTAAGGAATTAGCTCAGGTGATTAGCTCATATATGATTGTGGAGGCCTGGTAAGTCCAAAATCTGCAGGATAGGCCAGAAGCTTGGAGACCCAGGGAAAAGTTGCAGCTTGATTCCAAAGGCAGTCTGCTGGAAGAATTCCCTCTTCTTATGGGGAGCTCAATCCTTTTTTATGAAAACCTTCAACTGATTGGATATCCACATTATGGAGGGTAATCTGCTTTACTCAAAGTCTATTGACTTAAATGTTAATCTCATCCAAAAAATATCTTCATAGAAGCATCCAGAATAATGTTTGACCAAATAGCTGGGCATCATGGCTCATCCAAATTGACACACAAAATTAGCCATCACAGTGCCCTCTTTCGTGTCTTGTCACTCCACATAGTGTCAGCTAAGGAGCTCAGCCGGGACAGGAGAAGCCAAACCTTCCTAATTGGCTCATTCACTTGGTTGGCAAGTTAGTGCTGACTGTGGGTGGGGAACTCAGAGGAGCTTCTGGAGTGGAGGAAAGGGGCCCAGTTTCTCTCTATGGGCTCCTCCATGGGGCCACCTGGTCTTCCTCTAGCATAGTGACTTGACTTCAGAAGCAGGTGTTCTGTGACATATTGCAACCCACCCTCTGGTGTCAAATTACTTACATTTCTCCCACATGCAAAATACACTCACACCCAAAGTCTCATTCCTTTGCCAGATCAATCTTGAGGACCAGGGTCTCATCACCTAAACAAGGCTCAAGTATGGAGTTTCCAAATGCAGTCTGAAGGCCACTCAAGTTGGATAAAGAAGCAAGACTCAACTGTCTGTTATCTTCAAGAGACCCATCTCACATGAGCAATTCCCATTGGCTCAAAGAGATGGAGAAAGATCTATCATGCAAAGACAAAACAAAAAAGAGCAGGAGTTGCTATTCTTATATCAGATAAAAGAGACTTTAAACCAACAATGATCAAAAAAGGCAAAGAAGGGCATTAAATAATGACAAAGGTTCAATTCAACAAGAAGAGTTAACTATCCTAAATATAAATGCATCCAACATTGGAGCACCCAAATTTATAAAACAAGTTCTAAAGCTGCAAAGAGACTTAAATACACAATAACAGTGAGAGACCTTAACATCCCACTGACAGTGTTACATCATCAAGGCAGAAAACTAACAAAGATATTCTGGATCTAAACTTGACACTTGACAATTGGGCCTAATAGATATCTATAGAATACTCTCCCTAACAACAACGAACTATTCTTCTCATCTGCTCATGGCACTTACTCTAAGATCAACCACATGCTCAACACATCAAATCTCAACAAATTTTTAAAAATTGAAATTATACCAGACATACTCTTGGACCACAGTGCAATAAAAACAGAAATCAATACCAAGATCTCTCAAAACCATACACTACATAGGAATTAAACAACTTGGCTCCTGAATGACTTTTGGGTAAAGAACAAAATTAAGAGAAATTTTTTAAAAAGTTGAAACTAATGAAAACAGAGAGATGACAAAACATAATCTTTGGGGCTGGGTACGGTGTAATCCCAGCACTTTGGGAGGCTGAGGTGGATGGATCACTTGAGATCAGTTTAGGACCAGCCTGGCCAACATGGTGAAACTCTATCTCTACGAAAAATACAAAAAAAACTAGCCAGGCTTGCTGGCACTCGCCTGTAATCCCAGCTACTCAGGAGGCTGAGGCACAAGAATCGATTGAACCTAGGAAGTAGAGGTTGCAGTGAGCCAAGATCACACCATTGCACTCCAGCCTAGGCAACAGAGAGAGACTCTGAGTCAAAATAATAATAATAATTGTCATCGTCATCTTTGGGACATAGCTAAAGTAGTGTTAAGAGAAAAATTTACAGCATTCGAATGCTTATACCAAGAAGTCAGAAAGGTCTAAAATTAACTACCTAACATCACACCTGGATAAACTAGAAAAACCAGAGCTAACAAATTCCAAAACTAGCAGAATAAAAGAAATAACTAAAATCAGAGCAGAACTGAAAGAAATTAAGATGTGAAAATCCATGCAAAAGATCAATGAAACCAAAAGTTGGCTCTTTGAAAGAATTAACAATATTTATAGACTGTTAGCAAGATTAAAAAAGAAGGCCAGGCATGATGGGCCATGCCTGTAATACCAGCACTTTGGGAAGCTAAGGCAGGCAGATCACTTGAGGCCAAGATTTTAAGACTAGCCTGGCCAACATGGCAAAACTCTCTCTCTGCTAAAGAGGAAAACAACAATAACAACAACAAAAACCAAAACAACAGCAACAACAACAACAACAACAACAAAACACCAAAGAAAAAAGAGAGAAGATCCAAATAAGCAGAATCAGAAATGAGAAAGGTGACATTACAACCAACTCCACAGAAAGGCAAAAATCCTTAGGCTATTATAAATACCTCTATGCACTCAAACTAGAAAACCTAGAAGAAAGAGATAAATTCCTGGAA
Source organism: Saimiri boliviensis (assembly GCF_048565385.1). Lineage (NCBI taxonomy): Eukaryota > Metazoa > Chordata > Mammalia > Primates > Cebidae > Saimiri > Saimiri boliviensis. The sequence continues at coordinate 16,271,381 of NC_133456.1, forward strand.
ACACACAATCTCCCCAGATTGAAGTAGGAAGAAATTGAAATTCTGAACAGATCAGTTCATGAGTTCTGAAACTGAATCAGTAATTACAAACTTACCAACCAAAAAAAAAAGCCCTGGACCAAAAGGATTCACAGCTGAATTCTACCAGGTGTACAAAAGAGAGCTACTATTGGCTGGGCGCAGTGGCTCACGCCCCTAACCCCAGCACTTTGGGAGGCCAAAGCAGGTGGGTCACCTGAAGTCAGGAGTTCGAGACCATCCTGACCGACATGGCGAAACCCCATTGCTACTAAAAATAGAAAAAAATTAGCCAGACATTGTGGCACATGCCTGCAATCCCAGCTACTTGGGAGGCTGAGGCCCGAGATTAACTTGAACCTAGGAGGTAGAGGTTGCAATGAGCTAAGATCACGCCATTGCACTCCAGCCTGGGTGACAGGAATGAAAATCCATCTCAAGAAAAAAAAAAAGTGCTAGTCTCAATCCTACTAAAATTATTCCAAAAAAACTGAGGAGAAAGGACTCCTTCCTATCTCATCCTCCAAAGCCAGTATCATTCTGATACCAAAACCTCACAGAGATACATGAAAAAAGAAAACTTCAAGTCAATATTCCTGATGAACATAGATGCAAAATCCTTAAATAATAAACTGGCATGCTGAATCCAGCAGCACATCAAAAAGTTAATTCACTATGATCAAGTAGGCTTTACTCCTGGGATGCAAGGTTGGTTCAACATACACAAATACATAAACATGTTTGATCACATAAACAGAATTAAAAACAAAAACCACATGATCACCTCAATAGATGCAGAAAAGGCTTTTCATAAAATTCAACATTGCTTCATGTTAAAAACCACCAAGAAATCAGGCATCTAAGGAACATACCTCAAAATAGTAAGAGGCCTCTGTGACAAACCTACAGCCAATATTATATTGAATGGTCAAAGGCTGCAAGCATTCCCCTTGAGAACTGGAACAAGATAAGGATTCCCAGTCTCACCACTCTTATTCAACATAGAACTGGAAGTCTTAGCCAGAGCAATCAAGCAAGAGAAATAAATAAAAGCTATCTATATTTAGATACCTTTTATGAAGAGAGGAAGTCAAATTATCTCTCTCTGCAGACAATATGATTCTATACCTATACCCTAAAGACTCTGCCAATAGACTCCTAGAACTGATAAATGACTTTAGCAAAGTTTCAGGATACAAAAATCAATGAGCAAAAATCAATAGTATTTCTATAATTTTCTATAATTTCTATAATTTTCTATAATTTCTATAATTTTCAGATAATATTCTGAAAGCCGAATCAAGAATGCAATTCCATTTATGAAAGGCACACACAAAAAAGAATAAAATACCTAGGAATACGGTTAACCAAAGAGATGAAAGATCTCTACAATGAGTATTACAAAACACTGAATGAAATCAGAGATGACACAAACAAATGGAAAATATTCTGTGCTTATGGATTGGAAGAATCAATATTAACAAAACGGCCATACTGCCCAAAGCAATGTACAGATTCAACACTATTCCTATGAAACTACCAACATCATTTTCCACAGAATTAGAAAAAAACTATTCTAAAAATCATATGGAACAAAAAAAAGAGCTTGAAGAGCCAAAGCAATCTTAAGCAAAAAGAACAAAGCTGGAGCCATCACGCTACCTGATTTCAGACTATACTACAAGGCTACAGTAACTGAAACAGCATGGTACTGGTACAAAAACAAATAAATAGACCAATGGAACAGGAGAAGAATCCAGTAATAAGGCCATACACCTACAGCCATCTGATCTTCAACAAAGTTGACAAAACAAGCAATGGGGAAAGAAGGACTTCCTATTCAATAAATGGTGCTGAGAGAACTGGCTAAACATATGCAGAAGATTTAAACTGGATCCCTACCTTTCACTATATACGAAAGTTAACTAAAGATAGATTAGGCTGGGCACAGTGGCTCAAGCCTGTAAGCCCAGCACTTTGGGAGGCCAAGGCAGGTGGATCACCTAAGTTTCAGACCAGCCTGGCCAACATGGTGAAACCCTACCTCTACTAAAAATACAAAAATTGGCTGGGCATGGTGGCACATGCCTGTATTGCCAGCTACTTGGGAGGCTGAGGAGGGAGGATCACTTGAACCTGGGAGGTGAAGGTTGCAGTGAACCAAGATTGTGCCACTGCACTCCAGCCTGGACTCTGTCTTAAAAAAAAAAAAAAAAAAAAAAAAAGATGGATTAAAGACTTAAACCTGAGACCTAAAATGATAAAACTCCTAGAAGAAAAACTATGAAATACCATTCTGGACATTGGCCCTGGCAAAGAATTTATGACAAGTCCCACCAAAAAAACAACAAAACAAAAATTGGCCAGACATGGTGGCTCACATCTATAATGTCAACACGTAGAAAGGCTGAGGTGCCTGAGCCCAGGAATTTGAGACCAGCCTGGGCAACATGGTGAAACCCCATGTCTACAAAAAAAATGCAAAATTCAGCCTAGTGTGGTGGCACACATCTGTACTCCCAGCTACATGGGAGGCTGAGGTGCAAGCATCATTTGAGCCTGGGAGGTGGAGGTTGCAGTGAGCTGAGACCAAACCACTGCACTCCAGCCTGGGTGACAGAGTGAGACCCTATCTCAAAAAAAAAAAAAAAAAAAAAAAAAAAAATTGACAAGTGGGACCTAATTACACTAAAGAGTTTCTGCACAGCAAAAGAAACTATCAACAGAATAAACAGACAACCTATAAAATGGGAGAAAATATTAGCAAACGACGCATCCAACAAAGCTCTAAGAATCTATTGGAACTTAACCCCGTTAAAAAGGGGCAAAGGACATGAACAGACATTTCTCAAAAGAAGACATACATGTAGCCAACAAATATATGAAAAGATGCTCAACATCACTAATCCCTAGAGAAATGCAAATCAAAATCACAATGAGATACCATCTCATACCAGAGTCAGAATGGCTGTTATTAAAAAGTCAAAAAATAGGCTGGGCCTGGTGGCTCACATCTGTAACTCCAGCACTTTGGGAGGCTGAGGCAGGCATATCACTTGAGACCAGAAGTTTGAGACCAGCCTGGCTAACACAAAGAAACCGTATTTCAACTGAAAATAGAAAAATTAGCCAGGAGTGGTGACACGTGCCTGTAATCCCAGCTACTTGGGAGGCTGAGGCATAAGAATTGCTTGAACCTGGGAGGTGGAGGTTGCAATGAGCTGAGATCACGCCACTGCACTTCAGCCTGGGTGACAACACAACACAAGACTCTGTCTCAAAAACAGACAAACAAACAACAACAACAACAACAAAGCCCCCCCCCCACCCCTCCAAAAAAAAGTTTAAAAAATAACAGATGTTGATGAGATTCCAGGGAAAAGGGTATGCTTATATACTGTTGGTGGAAATGCAAATTATTTCATGCCACTGTGGAAAGCAGTTTGAAGATTACTCAGAAAACTTAGAATGGAACTACCATTTGACCCAGCAATCCAAATTATTGAGTATATACCCAAAGAAAAAGAATTCTACTACCAAAATATACATGCACATGTATGTTCGTCACAGCACTATTCACAATAGCAAAGACATGAAATCAACCTAAATGCCCATCAGTGGAGGACTGGATAAAGAAAAAGTGGCACACACACACACACCATGGAATATTATGCAGCCATAAAAAAGAAAAATTCATGTCCTTTACAGCAGTATGGATGCAGCTGGAGGCCATTATCCTAAGGAAATTAACGCAGGGACAGAAAACCAAATACTGCCTGTTCTCACTTGTAAGTGGGAGCTAAACACTAACACAAAGATGAGAACAATAGACACTGAGGACTGCTAGATCAGGGAAGAGGGAATGGAGTGAAGGTTAAGAAACTGTCAGGCACTATGCTCACTCCCCGGGTGTTGGGATCATTCATACACCAAACCCCAGCCACACACAGTTTACCCATGTAACAAACCTGCATATGTACCCCCCAACCTAAAATGAAAGTTGACAAATTTTTAAAAAGTTAATAAGGAAGGCCACAAAATATGTCCACTGAAAATAGGGGTCTGTGTTCCCTCTCCTTGAATCTGGGGAGGGGAGCTCTATTGATCACGTGACAGATGACAGCAACCAGTTTCCAGGCTCAAGTTAAAAGACCAGTTCCTTCATCTTTCTGTCTCTTCGATCCTTTACTCTGGGTCTGGTCCTTCAAGAATAATATATATTCGCGAATAGAAATATTCTTAGTGCCACTGAATAACCTCAGTGGGCACCATGAAGAGTAGACCTACCCAGCTGAGCTCTGCCCAGATTCCTTATACACAAAAGCATGACATATATTAACAGTGTTTTAAGCCACAGCAATAAATATCAGGAACGTCTTTTTGTTCAGTAGTTTATAATTCCTGGTTTTTTGTTTAATAGCAGAAATCTCTTTTCCAACAAAATCTCATGTAGAACTCTAATATGTAAAGGGGTTCAAGGGGAGCCGTTTTGCCTGAAGTCAGGATGGGCGACTTGAACTTCTTCAAACTTCTTATATCTGTCCCATGGCTGAGGCATCTCTGATAAATGGAGGGATCCTCAGAATTGAATTGAAGAAAACAGAGCTAGTCCTGCTTTTTGTTTTACGAAGAATATACTTGAGATCCAAGGTTTAAATGGCTTGCTTTGCATAAGCTGTTCTCAAAGTGTGATCCCAGGACCAGTAGAATCAATACTATCTGGAAACTTGTTGAAAATTCGCATTCTTGAACAAAACCGCAAAGTTACCAAATCAAAACTTCTGGGCGCGGGGCCCAACAAGCCATCCAAGTGATTCCAATGCAAGCAAACGTTTGAGAACCACTGCTCTGTATCACAGCGTGAGGTAATTACCACGGAAATACTTTGAATTGATCAGACCTGGATTTGAATCCTGGCTGATTCTTAATCTTGTGAACTTGGGTAAGTTACTTAATGTCCCAGCCTCAGTTTCCCTATCTGGAAAGAGAAAAGAGTAATAACTGTCCATTTCCTCTTTTATTCCCACTCCCTCCTGTGAAGGTACCAGTCCTTTTTGTGTGTGTGATGGAAAAGGAGAGAGGGAAGCCCAAAGTTGATGGGATGACTCAGCTCAACCAGAGGAGTGAGTGGCTGCTATTTCCTGAGCCTCGGGTTCTGGGGTTTTCTTCTAAGCATCCTTGACTAATTCAAAGAGAGCAGGTGAAACAATAAGGATAGGTCACCACTGAGATTTAATTCACACTGATTGACTGGATCAAAATTTCTGAGAGAGGCCCTGGTATCTCTTGCACACAGACTCAAATTCACTATTGTGTAGGAATGTCCCTCCAGGCCTCATGCCGCTCTATCTGCAGCATCAACCCAAGAGCCATCCACCCCTCCCAGGTCTTTCACCAACCTTTCCAAGATGGAGCAAGCCAGACCACAGCTGGTTCCGCCTCTAATTACTGTTTTCTTCATTAGCCTGTTTTTCCTTCTTTCGCTCTCCTTTTTTTTTTTTTTTTTTTTTTTTTGTTTGTAGAAAGTGATTTATTTAGAGAGAGAAAAAGGAGAAGGAGAGCGAAACAGCTAACTCTCACACTGAGTGAGTGAAAGAAAAGCCGCTCTCACACTGAGTGAGAAGGGTTCCCAGAGGGGGAAAACCAGAGGAAAGCTCCTCTCACACTGAGCGAGAGAATCCAGAAGGATGGAATCCGGGAGAGGAAGGCAGCTTCCACACTGCGTGGAAGGGAATAGAGAGAGATGGAGTTTGGGAGGGGAAGGCAGACTGCCACGAGAGTGTGGAAGGGGACAATGCAGAACAGAGAAAAACACTTCCACAACAGTGGTCGTCGAAGGGATTCCAAACATGGAGTCCAAAGGGTCGTGGAAGAAGGGGACTTTTTTTTTTTTTTTTTTTTTGAGACGGAGTTTCGCTCTTGTTACCCAGGCTGGAGTGCAATGGCGCCATCTCGGCTCACCGCAACCTCCGCCTCCTGGACTCAGGCAATTCTCCTGCCTCAGCCTCCTGAGTAGCTGGGATTACAGGCACGCGCCACCAGGCCCAGCTAATTTTTTGTATTTTTAGTAGAGATGGGGTTTCGCCATGTTGACCAGGTTGGTCTCGATCTCTCGACCTTGTGATCCACCCGCCTTGGCCTCCCAAAGTGCTGGGATTACAGGCTTGAGCCACCGCGCCCAGTCAAGAAGGGGACTTTTAACCTGGGAGGAACCGCCACCTTCTCTAAGACCCCGGGCCAATGAAAGGAGTTCCTTAGAACTTCCGCGGGAGTGATTGACTTTTTGTTTCTTCCCATGCCCATGAAATTTAAACATAAACCATTAAATCTCCCGGATGGAGAGAGATGGCAGCGGGGCATGGCGCTGGGAAGTTCTTGCCCTTAAAACTACACCCCCTTGTGGACCTAGAAAGAGAACCCCTTTCCTCACTCCCCCTTCTGAAGAGGAAAGCCCAGCTTCTGTTGGAAGACGGGCGTCGATCCTCTTTATTGCCTGCTGAAATGGGCGTAGAAAGGGCCCTGCAGTGGAGGTTTCCTCTAGAGCGGAGCCTTTCCGGGGTGCAGGTTGATCTAGAGGTCCACGATAAAGCTCACGAGCCAAGGACATCCAGGGTTCCAGCAGCAGGATTTTTTTGTGACCTTATGGTTCTATAAGAAACGAATGTGACAAGGTGGTTAAAGATGAGAGGCTCAGAGGCCAACAAATATAGAATGGTAATAAATAAGCCTAGGAGAGAACAGAGCCAGGACAGTCAGTTGTTAAACAAGCCTCACGATACTGTTTCCGGAAGGTCTTTAGCCCTGCGTTTGATTGATTACTGAGTTCTATGTTCAAACCAACACTTAACTGGTTTACAAAATAGCAGCATTTTTCCTAGAAACAGGTTCCCTTCCCACTATGAAAAGTATAATCAGAGTTTGAGAGTTAGCAAAGTTGAGGGTTATAGTCCTGTTAATGCCAGGATATAAATTAGACTTATGAGTGGTTACTTCCTTTTTTCTCACTATAATGTCAATTCCAGAAGGAGGAGGTTGTCAGGGCAACCCAGAGTGGAGGCGAGAAGTCCATCCTTGACTGGATCTTAACCCTGTTCGGTTAAACACCCACAGGGTTCTTGGCTGCCCTCTGTTTTTTGGTAGCAAGAATGTAACATTTTAACATTTGCTGATTTTCTCCTCTCTTTTCTCCCTCTAATAATCTCTCTTTCCCTCTGCAAAGTCAGCCTGATTTGTATATGTTCTCCTGAATTTAGTAGAGAATTATTTCTGTTTCTAATGACCTTGATACTTTCTTCTCCCTGATACAATAGATGAAGACCCTCCCAAGACCCCCACTGACCAGCACTGCCCACACCACTCTCCCTAACATAGCTGGGTATGGGGTAGACACATGCAAATCAGAGCTGGTGGTGTTAATGGTTTTATTAATATCTGTTTTCCTGTCCCATATTCTCTCCATTACAAAACTCGAACATTGGTGGTGAGTTGCCACCATAAAGTTATGATGGCAATTTAAATGATAGGAAAATGGTATGGAGAGAAAAACATCAGAATACAGACACATGCTATGTCTAACAGATGAGATAATTTTTTTTTTTGTAGTTTTCTGTATTTCCTGAAAAACAAAAAAATTTAAAACAGTATCTCACTCTATTGCCCAGGCTGGAGTGCAGTGGTGCAATCACAGCTCACTGCAGCCTCAACTTCACAAGCTCAAGCAATCTTCCCACCTAAGCCTCCCAAGTAGCTGGTACCACAAACACCTGCTACCTTGCCTGACTAACTTTTTCTTCTTTTTAAGAGACGGGGGTTTCCCTATGCTGCCCACGCTGATCCTAAACTCCTAGGCTCAAGGGATCCTCTCTCTTCGGCCTCCTAAAGGGCTGGAATTATAGGCATGAGCCTCTGCACCCTGCCATATAAATTCCCTGAAATTTTTAAACAAGAAGCATATATTGCTTTATTACTTTCTGTTAGAAATAATTATAGATTGCCGGGCGCGGTGGCTCAAGCCTGTAATCCCAGCACTTTGGGAGGCCGAGGCGGGTGGATCACGAGGTCAAGAGATCGAGACCGTCCTGGTCAACATGATGAAACCCCGTCTCTACTAAAAATACAAAAAATTATCTGGGCATGGTGGCGCGTGCCTGTAATCCCAGCTACTCAGGAGGCTGAGGCAGGAGAATTGCCTGAACCCAGGAGGCGGAGGTTGCGGTGAGCCGAGATGGCGCCATTGCACTCCAGCCTGGGTAACAAGAGTGAAACTCCGTCCAAAAAAAACCCAAAAAACAAGAAATAATTATAGATTTACAGGAAGTTGTAAAAATAGTACAGAGTGGTCCTATGTACCATTTATCCAAGCATATATTGCTTTTATGATAAAAATAAGAATATATTTTTTTCTTTTAGAGACAGGGTCTTGCTCTGTCATCCAGGCTGGAGCGTAGTGGTGTGATCATAGTTCGTTGTAACCTCAAACTCCTAGGCTCAAATGATCCTCCTGCCTCTGCCTCCCAAGCAGCCAAGACTACAGGCACATGCCACCACATCCAGTTAATTTTATAAAAATTAATTTTTGGCTTGAACTCTTATTGACAAGTATACCTTCTGCCTTGGCCTCCCAAAATGTTGGGATTATAGTCATGAGACATCATGCCCAGAAAAAATGAAGATACTTTAAAAATACCACCATACACACAGCATCCAACTTGAGAGAATTCCCAACAGCCAAATCTGAGCTAATCTGAGCAATAAATAATGATAGGAATGTATCATAATCTACAAAATAAATATACATGAGTCCATATCGATAGAAATAAATACTTGAACAAATACACAAGAAGGGATAAGCTCTTCTTTACAGTAGGACTCCAATTTAAAATGTAGACAGAATGATGAAGACAGGAAATCAGCATTAGGCAAATAGCCCAGTAATAACTGTTGTCAGAAACCATAAACGGATACTAAAATTAGTGGGCAAAAGTGATGAGAAACAGCATATTTGCATAGTCTGGAAGTATCTTCCCACAAGATAATTATTAATTACAAAGGGAAAAACAGACATGGAGCAGACACCACCTTAGCCAAATTATCAAAGTCAACATCGCCAGTACTAAGACATGTTGCCACCACGTGTCTCTAATACGATTCACAATTATCACTTCTGTTGTGATCTTATACAAAATGCATTACCTCGGTCTAATTATGACAAAACCTCAGACAATCCCAAAAGGGATCAACGGAAAAGTACTTCTTTCTTTCTCTCCCCACTCACTGAAGGTCTTCATATGGGTCCTCACGAGGGACATTTTACAAAATACCTCATCAGCATTCGTCAGAAGTGGCAAGGCCAGAAGAGACAAGGCAAGACTGAGGAGTTATATCAGGCTAAAGGAGGCTAAGGACACAAGAAAACTAAATGCATTGTGGAGTCCTGGATTGGATCCTGGACTAGTAAAAGTACATTAGTAGAAAAACTAAGAGTGTATCAATTAGAGTTCTTGATTGTAAGCAACATAAACCAACTTTGGTTAAACAAGATTTATTGGAAAAGAATCAGTGTGCAAAGGAGGAGACTTGAGTTGAAGTTAGGCAGACTGGCCCCAGAGACCCAGCTCCTAATCATTGCCTTTGACTTCCTTTTGTCAAGTAAATAAGCATTTATTGAGGCTTTCTGTGTTCCAGGCACTGGAGATACAAAATTGAACACAGACTTGGTTAATGAACTCCATTACTCTGGACAATGCTGGTATCCTCAGTCCTGAATGAATGCCATGCTTGGGCAGGTGCTTAATAAATGACAATTGAAGGAATCCATCAACCATAGTGGTTAACTGGCCTCCAAGATAGCCACCAGTGATTTCCACTTCCACTGAATAGCATCCTGCCGGACTAATGTAAGATGGTGGAAGTGAGGTGTATGATTCCTGAGGCTATGTCAACCTCCTTTTCAAGGGTCACCTGCTCTGGAGTAGCTAGCTGCCATGTCACAAGGACACTCAAGCAGTTCAGTTTCACAGGGTGAGGAGCTGCAACCTCCTGCTAACCGCCATGTGAGGGAGCCGTTCTGGAGCAGCTCCTTGAGTTCCTGGCAAGCCTTCAGATGGCTGCGGCTCTGGCTGGCACTTTGATTCACTATCATGAAGAACCCTGAGTCAGAACTACCTAGCTAAGGTTTATAAAATTCTGGACCCACCAAAACCATGGGGGATAATATTTATTATTGGTTTTGGTAGCTAAGTATTAGGGTAATTTATTGTGCAGCAATACATTAATGATACAACCATCAGATGAGTAACTGTCACACCACCTCCTTCCTGCCAGTGTCCTGTGCTGCTTATTATAGCATTGCCATGACAGTATTTGATTGTTTACATGCCTGCATCCACCAGATGGCCTGAGGACAGAGATGGTCCTTTATTTCTGGGTCTCCAGTGCCCAGTGCCATACTTGACATACAGCAGGTACTCAATAAATACTTGTTGAATGGATGAGAAGTGGAGAAGGCAGTCCTAAACCTGCCTTTATCCAGAATTCTCTAAAAAATCTACTAAATGTTGTCACTGAGGAGAAGGAAAAGGGATAGATGTTCTTTAGAACCCTGAAATTAGTAAGATTTTTCCATTCCCTGACTTCCAATCATCAGTGAGTTCCAAAGATAGCCAAAATAGAAGCAGAAATGTCTAGCACTGAGATTAATGTCCCCCTCCTCACCATTTGGGTTGAGGAATGACAATTTCTTACATGCCACAAAGGTATAAAATGACCCTTCACTGGTCATCTCAGTGAGCCGACTTGTCACTGGTTTGTAAACGAGACGACACGTAGAAATTAGTCATATTCAAAATGCGCCTCTTTCCATCTACTTCGAGAATTAACAAGCAGCCGTTAAAAATTATGACAAACATTGATCAATATGGAAAATATATAATGTTGAGTGAAAAAGCCAGGAATAAAATTACATGTGCATCACCAAGACTGTGTTGGACACCTCTTCAGGTCCTCTTGGCCTTACCTGTCTCTTCGACTAGCCACTGCTAGAGTAAACAGTTCTGGGTCAACTGCAGTCAGCTTCTCACAGGTGCACCCTGATAAATGCCCCATTCCTCTAGCCTCTCACCTTGGGGCTTCTCTGTTGACACGATTGCCTGGACTTAGAGGAAATCCACTCAGTACTGATGCGAGGGCAGTCCAGAAGTGTGACGGAGTTAACACCCCTTGGGGAAAGCCTTTGACCCATGGGGGCTGAGAAGCAATGGAAAAAATGCTTCTTTCTTTCTTCCCCCGTCAATGATATGGCTCCTCGGATGGTGCTGAGTTGCACTCAGCTGTGGCCAGTTCCATGATTCAGCCTTGTCTGCTTTGCTCCCTCACCCTTTGTTTTTGTTCGGTGGAATAACATTCTTCAATAAAATACTTGCATGGAAACCTTTGTCTCAGTCTCTGCATTCTGGGGGGAACCAGGCCAAGACAAACATCACGACGTTAGAATAAAGCATATTTATAGGGACACAGATGACAGGAAAAGCACAGATATGATGGCCGTGGTTGTGTTAGGGTGGGGGGATTATGAGTGTTTTTAATTTTCTATTCTCTATTTAAAATTTTTTCTTAAATGAAACTTTACTTCTATAATTAAGAAATTTACATTTAAAACATTATTTCCATTTTGTAAGTCATTGCCAGAAATGGTACTGAACTAGACAGAAGCACTGACAGAATGTCATTCAGAGACCTCTGCTTGGATGTTAATTATCTTTCTTAAGGAGCGGGGGCAAGGGAGAGACTCTGGGGAGGCATATTGCTGGGGGAGAATACCCAGAGTTGAATTAATTGGCCAGAGCGTTGCTAAGGAGAATCTATCCTCTCTACTCTGTCGGTTTCTGAGTTTGGCATGGAGTGTTTTGCAGCATTTTGACCAGCTCTAATTTTAGCATTTTCTTCCACTTAAAACGTCTCTATTAATATTGAGGTATTTAAACATCTCAGGAACATTTAAGGAAAAGCTCTTCAGCTCCTTTGAGGTCTCCCTGTCCCACCTAGTCAATGGCCAGGGTTAGGGCTGGAGTCCTGGGTCGGGGGAGTTGAAGGAGGGGGAACGAGGCAGGAGATGCAGGTGCCCGTGGAAGATCATCACCTGTGGAGGTGCCTATGGGTGAGAACCATCAAGGCGACATCTTTTGGGTAGGGAAAAAGCTCTGGAGCTTGGAGAACAGGTCAACAGGGGTAGGTCGGGAGCAGGGTAGGGCAGGGAAAGCAGCGACAACCTCTGTGGGCTGGGCTGGCGTCTTAGAGAACTCCACCTCCAGGCTGGCCCTGGTGGCTGGGGCTGTTTTTAATAGCAAAGGACACACTTAAGGCTGTCAACTCTAGTCAAAGTAAGGAGGCAGAGATCTAGAAATTTCAAGCCCAAGCCCTTTCAATGCCTGCGTTTTCTAGTAATGTTTTCCTAGTAATGTTTTCCGAGTGACCCAAATACGTTGGTTTCGCTTTTCATGCACTGATTTGGGAAATGCCCCCGCAGAATTTCTGGCATTCCAGGAAGCCAGTTAATAGGGCTTAGGGTACCAATGTTGAGAACCATCCAAGCTTCCCTTCATTTCTGAAGACCTCTCAAAGTGGGAGAAAATAATTGGAAGGGGCTGCCACAAGACGGGGACGCCTAAAGGGAAACCACAAGGCCCCAGTGAGGGAAAGCCAGCCAGGGAAGCCCCTCTGGTCCACACTCACCCCTGCAATCCCAAGCAAACATATAAAAGTTCGTGGCGTGCAGGTCAGTCTTCAACAATCAGCTCTCTGGAGGGGCAGGGGATGACTTGTTTGCTGATTTCTGTGGAGTGAATGTACTCTCTCCATGGCAGAGCTCAAGAGACCTGGGGTTTAACACCAGTTTGCAAAATTCCTAAATAGTTAACAATTGGGTCTTTTGAAATGGCACAAATCAGCTGCAACACACCACACTGTACAAGCCAGTTCGGCAGCACTGATTTGTCCCCTTAGGCACCCAGCACGTGCTAGGTACTGACTGAAACAACTGCTATGCGGTGGGCTGTTATCAATAGCATTATACAGACAGAGACAGTAAGGCTCCAAACAAATCATTTTCTCAGGGTCACAGAGCTGGAAAGAAACAGGACAGGAACTCAGATTCAAGTCTCTAAACCTACACTGTCCAATGCAGTGGGCATAGGCTACCCAGTGACTACTGAGCACTTGACGTGTGGCCAGTTCAAACTCAGATGCTGCTGTAAGTAAAATAGACACCAGGTTTCAAAGACTTAGAAGAAAAAGGATGTAAAATATCTCATTTTTACATTTTTATATTGGTTATACGTTGAAATGATGTTGTGGGTATGTTGAGTTAAATCAAATATATTTTTGAAATTAATTTCATAGGCTTCATTTATTTCTGATGTAGTTACTAGATAGTTACATACCTAGCTCACATCCTATTTCTATTGGTGTAGCTCTGGACTCCTGGCTCAAGTCTCTCTTTCCAAATCACCGGGCATTTCTCATATTCAGAGATACGAAAATCCCTACAGGTTTCTGTGTGTAAAAACAGACAGACAGACAGACAGACAGACAGACACACACACACACACACTCTCTCTCTCTCTCTCTCTCCCTCTTGTAAACAGGGCCACTGACTCTCTGCCATGATTCCTGTGTATACCCCCGTCACCACACAGAGCCACTCAGGGAAACAGGCCCCTGAGCCATAAAAGTATACAAACCCAGCCAAGCATGGTGGCTCACACCTGTAATCCCAGCACTTTGGGAGGCCAAGGCGGGTGGATCACCAAGATCAGGAGTTCGAGACCAGCCTGCCAACATAGAGAAACCCCTGTCTCCATTAAAAATACAAAATACACCAGCTGAGGCTGGTGGCAAGTGCCTGTAATCCCAGCTGCTAGGGATGCTGAGGCAAGAGAATTGCTTGAACCTGGGAGGTAGAGATTGCAATGAGCTGAAATCGTGCCATTGCACTCCAGCCTGGGCGACAAGAGCGAAACTCCATCTCAAAAAGAAAAAAAACAGTATACAAACCTCCAGACCTGCCCACAAGGAACCAGCCGAGGACTCCATCCCTCTCCATTGGCCTTGAGGGAAAACAGTTCTGCAGCATCTACTGGGGATGCCTCCTACCCACAGATCAGCATTGCTGTCAGGCTGAGTGGCAGGCACATGACCAGGGGCACCTTTCCCAGGAGCATAAACATCTTTGAGGAATTCCTTTGAGATACAGATATTTGTCTTGGTGCTGAAATATTACTGCCTGTGAATTTGAGCTGAGTGTCTGACCTTTAGGTAACAGCAGCAGTGGCTCCAGTGTCCAAGACGGGATTAGCTTCTATTGGGACCAGCCTTTTCCCAAGCTGTCTTCTTCCTGAATTTTCCAGCCTGAATCTTTCCTGACAGCAGTCTCCTGTGTTAGAGGGTGCTGATCAGAAGCCCTACTGCTCCCTGCTTCTCGGGGAATTTGCAGTGCATGTGTGTGGGTGTGTGTAAGTTGTATGCGTGTGTGAGGGAAGCAGGAAAATCAACACATTTTTATTCAGGCTCTTCCCTACCTCATTGACAAACACGCTTGTTTGGCATGTATGTTTGCTGGCCTGTGTGTCTGCGGCACACCTGCTGGCCTTGACCGTGGGCAGTGGTCTGGCCTCACCGCACTGGTTCACTACCTTTTAGGGGTCAGGCTCTTTTCAAGTTCACAATCATTGGGCATCCTCAAAGGGTTTTGTTTTTCTTCTCTTAAGCAAAAACCCCTTCTGACCCAGGTGATATTAATTTGATAATCACATGGAGGTAATTATCCAAATGCAGACCTCAGATTCTATAAACAGCCACAGCCACAGCCCCCACTGGGACCCAGCATAACTCTGCTTTCAGAGGTCTCGGCTGACCCCAGCATCTGTCACAACAACCAGTGTGGTTTATAAAGCCTCATTACAGAACTCAGGTAGGCTCCGGAGATGTCACCTTCCTGCTCCTAATTGCTTAATTAGATGGAATATCGCCTGCTGGATTCAAATCAGATGTTTCCGTAGACACATCTGACTACAGAAGGCTCTGGGCTAACAGTTGGGGTAGGGAAGGAGAAGGGGGCAGTACAATGACCTGGAAGATTCTAGAACCAGTGGTATGACAGGATGAAGCCTGTGTTAGGAGAAGGGAAGTTAGGCTCTCGTCTCACATGGCCATGAGTTAGCTGCGTTAGTGCCGTGTTAGCGCCATAAGCCAGCTGTCCCTTTGGGCTTTAGTTCCTTCCTCAGTAAAAGAAGAAAGTGAGTGAGTCAGCTTCCCTCAGGTTCTGCAACATCAGTGCTGCAAGTAGTTGAAGACCCCTCTTCGTACTGGCCTGTCATTTCACATAACAAGAGGCGGAAGAGGGTACGCCTCAGGCAAGGCACAATCAACAGACTGATATCACCAAAAGCTCGGGTTCTTTCTCTGCTGGTTATTCTGCTCAGTGGCACGTTGGGGTCCCATGGTGGCTGTGGCCATTCCGGGTGTCACGTGCCAGTTGACACTGTTCAGTGGCAGCGAGGCCCATTTTAGTCTCCTTGTTGAGAGAAGGAAGTCTCTCCCAGAGGCTCCTCCCAGAGATCACCTCTCTTATTGGAGGAACTTTGTCACATGCTCACTCTCAAGCCAATCACTGGTTAAGGGGGTGGGACTTTCCACAGAGCACACGAGAAAGGCGACGTGAGCACACAGTAGGGATGCGGCTGTCTGCAAACCAGGAAGAGAACCCTTACCAAGACCTGAATCAGCTGCACCTCCTCCTTGTACCTGTAGACTTCAGAACTGTGAGTAAATTTTTGTTAAGTTGCTTCGTCTGTGTTATTTTGTTATAGCAGCTTGAGCTGAGACAAGAAATCATCCTCAGACTTAGTGCGTTAAACAGCAGCTCGCTCTTATGTGTGTGGATTCTATGGGTCAAAATTCAGACAAGCCATGGTGGGATAGCTGGTCTCTGCTCCATGATGTCTGGGGCCTCAATTGGTGTCTCAGTCTGCTCAGGCTGGTGTAACAAAGCACTATAGACTGGGTGGCTTCAATAAAAGAAAGTAATTTTCTCACAGCCTCTTCCGGAGGCTGGAAGTCTGACAACAGGTGGTTAGCCCGACTGGGTTCTGGTGAGCACTCTCTTCCTGGCCGCCAACTTCTCATTGTGTTCTCACATGGGCTTTCCTCAATACTTGCATGTGGAGAGGGAGAGAAAGCTCTCTCGTAGCTCTTCTTATAAGGGCACTAATCCCATCATGAATGCCCCACTCTCAGGACCTCTAACCCGAATCACCTCCCAAAGGCACCATCTCCAAATACCATCACATTGGGGGTTGAGGCTTCGACGTACGAATTTGGGGGCGGTGTACACAAACATTCAGTTCATAACAGCTGACAGCTTGGAAGCCTCAGAATGGCTGAATGGAGGTATCATCTAAGTGCCTCTTTCCTCTGTGTGTGAATGGCCTCAACGACAGGGGTTTTCTTCTCATTCTTTCTGTCTTTCTTCTTCCACATGGTGGCTCAGGTCTCTAAGAACAAGTGTTTCAGCAAACAAGGCAGAGTCCAGATGGTCTTTCAGGCCACGACCTCAAATGTCATATGTCATCACTTCTGTTATATTCTGTGGTCAAAGCAGTTACAATCC
This sequence comes from Saimiri boliviensis, assembly GCF_048565385.1. Taxonomy (NCBI): domain Eukaryota; kingdom Metazoa; phylum Chordata; class Mammalia; order Primates; family Cebidae; genus Saimiri; species Saimiri boliviensis. The sequence continues at coordinate 16,288,062 of NC_133456.1, forward strand.
TGCCCAGATTCAAGATAAGCATCTTGGGTTACATGGGCTCCAGTTCTAAGGGAGAAGTATCAAAAACTTGCGGCCATTTGTTAAAACTACCTCATGGGGTCCCTCTTTCTCCCAAAGTCCTTACAATCCCAGGAAAGGACACTGATTGGCCTCACTGGGGTCCGAGGACAGCCTCTGGACCAATCACCATCAGTATGTTGATTCAGTGTCCTGAGTGGCCAGTCTTAGGTGTAAGCTCCACCTTGTGCCATTTGATGGACTCTGTGACCTTGGAGGGAGAGGGTTTGGCTATGGAGTGCATATGAAACTGACAGGAATGTTTGAGTTCATGGCTAGAGTCCACCAGCCTTTAAATGATGAAATGTACAGATTCTTTTTTACCATTGTCTGCTGGTAACAAGCAAGAAGGATAACTTGAGGCAAATAGCACTAAAACTGTACCCAAGTGGACCCCTCACCCCTACCACTCCCTGCCCCTTGCTTGGAAGGACCAGGCAGGGAATTGGTCACCATATTCCCCAGCCCCTCTTAACTTTCTCTCAATTCCCACCTCCAGCTGGTGTCTTGCTCTCTGTTCTCCTCTTTCTTCAATCCAGCTCACCCTTGGCCAGACTTCACTTCCTGAAATATGTCTTCTGCTTAGGTGGTTCCATGACCCAAACTCCTGAGTAGGTCATTCAAAGCCAATCAAGGCCTGACTCCAATTTACCTTCCTGACTCTATCTCCTGGAACTCATCTGTAGGAACCCCTACCTGTGGTCAGGCAAATCCCAATAACATGCCTAGTGACTCCCCGGTTCCACCTCTGCTACCCTTGCCTGCCTTTCTGCACATGAGCCAGCCTTCAAGGTCCTGCACCTGAGCCAGCTTTCAAGGTCCAACTACAGATCACCATCTCCTTGACGCCATTCCTGGTTGCCCCAGACTCTGGGGATTTACTTCTTCCCTAAACAAATGCACTACATGCAATGTCCATTTCTGGCCTCCGTGTTTGTCTTCTCCATCCCATTCCCATCAGATCCCCCTGGCAAGCTTGATGCCCCCACCCGAGGAAGAATTATCCCCTGAAGCAGAGGGAATTTAAGGAACTTCAGGGATTCAGTGTTAAGTTGCTTTGGTTGTTCAGCTCTGACTTCTGACTAGCGTGTCCCAGTACTGATAACTGAGTTCCTAATTTGTGCCCTGCAATAATAATGACATCCAACATCTCCAAGCGCTGCCTAAGTGCTTTGATATATCCCCTTACTTAATAATAAAAACAATGCCAGTATTTCCCCCCATTTTACAGAGATGACTGAGACACAGAGAAGTTTAGTAATTTGTTCCCATTCAAGAGAGAGAACATTGACTCCACCTCTTGTGAGGGAGTGGCAAACTTCAAAAGAGTGTGTGGGACCAGAAATACTGTTGCAACCATTTGTAGAAAATACAGTCTACCACATCATACTCTCCTTCAGGTAATTTCATTTTCAGTTAATTTTAGAATTATAGGAGAGGGTTGTGAAGATGGTACAGAAAATTCCTATAGGTCCTTCATCAAAGTTCCTCTAGTATTGATAGCATCTTACATCCTCGTGGTACCCTGATCAGGGCACATTCAGTCATTACGTCTTCCAGTGTCCTCTGATCTGGGCAGCGTCTTGGCCTTTCCCTGTCTTTTCTGACTGTGATCCTTTTGAAGAAGCCTGGGTCGGGTGTATACTCTCATTTTGAAAAAACACACAAATGTCACATTCAGCTTTAAGGATGTGTGAAATTTTAAAAGTCAATAAAATTCCATGACCACAATGAAAATAGTTCTCATATTGTATGCTCTTCCCACCATATGTGACTGTCCAGAGACTGTGAACTTCTTGCCTGAGGCATATGAGCCCTCTTTCTTCGATGGAAAACAGCTCTTAGGCTGATCTGACCTTCTGTTTCCACATCCAGTCATAAAGGGGCAGTGGGGTGGGCTATGTGAGCTACACACTCTGCCTCGGCTCTAACAGTAGATTTAATAAACTAAATTTCATTGACTTAAAATACAATTTTTCTCCTTAATTCTTCCTCAAAATTCAACCTTAATTTTAAGGTAAACACTATTAAATCAATTTCTTTTAAAGTCTAAAACCTATGCTTTCTCTTTCTCTTTCTCTGTGTCTCCACTTCACCAGGATCAAGACTGGGAGGACAGCGGGCGAGCTCAGGATTCACCGTCTCCCAGCTGCCAGTGTGCCCCCAGCTGTAGGAAGCATTTGGAGCAGTTCTGATGGATGAGCGAAATGTCTTTCAGATGGACTGCCCCGTCTGCCTCCTCATTGCTCTGTTCCTGTTACCAGTTTACTAATTTATGTAACTTCCAAGTGTGTTTTTCCCTCTAAAATGACACAGTCATATCCTCCAGGGCAGTGACCTGGGGTACTAGTTCCTTTCTCTTCCCACACTGTGTCTACTTTAGGGGTGGTCAGGAAATCTGCAGTGACATACTTATTCCTTGGGCATCAGCAAGACTTGCTCTGAGTACCTCGGGTTAAAATATTTTTTTCATTCATTCATTCATTCATTCATTCATTCAACAAATGTTTATTAGACACCCATTACATGCCAGGGGCTGTTCTAGGTGTGAGACCCTATGCTGCTGGGGATAGGATGTCCAACCTCTCAGATAAGATGATATTGGAACATTGCTCTGGAAAATCCCCATTAATTGCTGGCTAAATGTATTGGAAGGATAAAATGGCATATACATAGTAGCAAAGCAGTGTGTGTCTGGGTTTAAGAATAAACAACAGGTTGTCCTATTCCAGGTGAAATATATGATGGGTTTTGCTTGCTCTTTGGTTTTGCTTTTTGGTTTTGAGTGATGAGCTTTGTTTTGCATTTGACTCTAGTGGCCTGTTCCTGAGGAAGAACCTGAGGTGCAAGGAGAGCCTAGAAATGTACTAAAGATAAAATGAGGTGTCTGGGTTTAGAGTTCATATACTTTAGAGCAAGAAAATTAAGCCCAGTGATTTTAGATGGGGCTAGAAGGCTTATGACAGAACCAGCTTTGATTAGAGCTTCTCATCATGCTTTGCCTTCCTTGAAACCAAAGGGTGCAATTTGGAAGTCACTGGATATTGGGAGACTCCCAGCATTTCTAGAAACTTACCATCTCTTTCAGTTCTGTGTCCTCTGCTCAAATGTCCTGTCAGCCACACCCTGACACACTCCACCTTCCCTCAGGCTCTGGTTACATGGGGACAAACCACACTTCTGAATTCTTGATGCTGCAGAGATGTTCATTTTACTTCTGCCTCAGCTTCAGAAAGAAACGCTTTCCCTTTCAAATGGGATCCAACCGTTGAAGAAAAAACATCTATTGAACATTGTCTCTTCCTTTGGTCTCTCGGAAAGATGAATTTGGGTTTTGATTCTATCAAAACGAGGAATTTGCCTTATTTTGTAAGATCAGAGATGGGAGGGATTTCTCTTTTCTGTCTTTTTAAAAAATTTTGAACCTAAGGGGCAGGCACTGACTGTCGAGAGAGCCGCACCTGACTGCAGACTCCCCAGCGTGGCACTGGCTCTCCCGTGTGCAGACCTCAAGTGCTCCCAATCTGTGAGGTGCCAAGGCCCAGAGTCCACCTCAGAGGACTGGGATTCAGCTACCATGGGGTATGTTCCAGGAGGTGCCATTCACATTATCATCCATGATGAGGTGATGCTGAGCCTGACAGATATGAAGAGGCCCCACTCTCCAAGAGGCACCTGAAGCTCCAAAGGACTGGATTATTTAATGGAAGCGGGTAATGTTGCTCCTGCCTCTAAATTGCTGTGTGACCTTCAGCAGGGCACGGAAGCTCTCGGACCTGTGTCTCAGCTGTGAAATATGGGGTTGAACCAGACTGGCCTCCTGTTAGGTGCAGGCACGTGCAGGTTCCCTTTTCTTCAGACTGATGCTGCCGTAGCAAGAGGCTGTCACATTCAGGGTTTCATCTTGACCAGATTAGTGTGGCCTCATTATAAAACACAGGTAGAATGTTTCCCTCTCGCAAGCACTAAGAAGCATAAAGCTTCCCTTTTTCTTGCTTTTGTTTTTTAAATGGCAACAGCCACCAAAATGACACTTCGCATTGAAAATAGAAGGAAGTTGGGAATACGAGAGTGAAAGATGCAAAGGCAAATGTATTAAGAGATGATTATGGTGTGATGCACAGCTGTTGTTTGCTTGCTGGCATCCGTTTCTCTTTCTCCACTACTGGGAGCTGTTAGTGGTGGTGAACTGTGCCCCAGTTTCTCCTGACCTCATCCACCTGCCCACCCCCTCCCCCATACTGAGCCCTGTACCTTCATGCCTAATTACTCAGAAATACTTCTTTACAATCACACATCCAGTGACTCCCTTCATCATGCTGAATTCTAAATTGCGTTTGAAGTAGGTTCTCCAGCGTTAGCCCTCTGATTAACTTCTTTCTGAGCTCCAAAATGAGGGTAATCAGAGTAGAGGAAGGATTTTACTGCATGTACTAGGAGGGAGGAGAGGGCAGGGGAGCTCTCCATTGCAATTTTCTAATAAGACTTTAAGAGCTTTTAAAAAGTAGGCTCATATCACCCCTCAGGCCTGTGGTCATTCTCCCTCCCATCGCTTCAGGAACACCAGTGCTCAGACTCATCCTCCAGCATCTGACTGCAGTGCCTTTAGCAGCTCCTTCAGCCCCGGTCATTCCTCCATTGAGATGACACTTTGCTCTTGAGATTAGGAAAGCGATGATAGCCCGGTTGTCAGTCACATCCAGCCAGCTGATCTCAAGATCAGCTCGATTCAGCTCCCTGACTCCACAACCTGTGGAAGCTAAAGCCCCCTTCCAAGTTTTCTGAGGATTTCCAGGTGGGGTCTGGCTTTTCCATGGACATGTCTTCCCAGAGGAAAATTTCTAGGGAAGCTAACGAAGCATCAACTCCAGAGGCACTTACCTGTGGGAGGCCCCCAGTATTCATGTGGTCATGTTGTTTTGTACAATCTGCAGTGTTTTAATATTCTTTCCCCTAAGAGGATCTCACTAGAATGAGCTTCCGATTCTATGCAATTTGGACCTGCCCCTGCATCTAGCCCCCATCTCTGTGCCAAAGCACTTTGGTTTTGACCAAAAGACTTCCATTTCCAAGTATTACTGAGTATAGTGTCTTCTCTGAGGTGTGCCTGTGTGTGTGTGTGTGTGTGTGTGTGTGTGTATGTGTGTGTGTACATGAGCATGCATATTGGGAGAGTGACGGTGAGGGGATGTGAAGAAGGGTTTATGACTTACAATTGGCTGCCAGACATCCTCATTGTTAGAAATTCCTTTTGTCCCTCAGCATGGGTCATTTCTGTGACCTTCACCCTAGGGACCCACCCTCTCAGTAACTCTCTGGCTTCTCTCTACTTCTTTCTCTATGCCCTTTGCCTTCTTTCTCTTTCCTTCTTCCTCTCAGGAGCACAATGACTTTCTTTTACTCTCTCATTTGCCATTACCTTTGGGCTCTTATTTATCCTGTAACCTCCTCTTTCTGCATTTAAGAAGTTTATCATGGTATTTCCCCAGGCTGGCTTCTCTAAGAGGTTTTTGGGTACCTGCTGTTGAGAGAGTATATGCTTTTGGCATCACTACCTGGCTTTCACAGAAAGTACTGGGCTCTTCTCTCTAGGGTTGGGGTGAGCAGACCCCAAAACCTGGGGATAACACAGTGGTAGAGGTGCTGGGGATATCTCAGGAAGCAGGCGTGGATGGGAAAAGTGGGGTGGGCTGGGAGCTTTGAATCAAAGTGTATGTGTTGAGATGCTGGTCCCAGATCCCTCTTTGCCATCCTTTGGAAAGCCCCAGGACTTACAGCCAGCTGAATAACATGGAGGAAAAGGGGCCATTCCCTTCTTTGTGCCCAGCTGGATTCTAACAGCTGCTCCTGGTGGCTCCTGTAACACTGTGTCATATGTTTTTGTTTATGTGTCTGTTTCTGCCTCCACAATTCTAAGTCCTTAATGCCAGGACAATATGGTACTCATTTCTGTTTCTCCCTATTTAGCACCGGGCCTGGAGTACAGACCTCTCTGGAGAAGTTCGACTGTTAAATTGTGATCCACATTTGGCACAGCTGGAGGGTTCTAGTGAATCTGGAGCTTTGTGGCCCAGCCTCTGTCTTGCAGCACTACTAGAAAGGAGTGAGGGGAAAATGTCGTCAATTTTGCCTGGGTGTTTGGGCGAGGGGGTGGGAGTGGGAGGGGCGGGGGGAAGCAGATTGGAGGGTGCTTTTCAAATGCAGAACACCTCCAAAATGCCAACGCAGAGTGAGCCTTCGCTATCAGAAAAGCCGCCTACACAGCTCAGGAGAATAAAAGATTTCCAGGCTGACTTGATTTTTGTTAAGCATTGATCTTTGACTTTATAATTGGTTGCAAATTCTGCTCAAATCCAAAGGCCAGCTTGTCTCCCGTGGAAACCTAGATTTTAGATGGGGAAAAAGTGGAATTAGAATGCACTAATTTTTAAGAAACAATATTTAAATTAAGAAGGAATGTATTTAATTACAGTTTACAATGAATTCCTTTTGGTCTGAAAACATACCAATTATTTAGAATGTACAAGGACTCAAAGACCTCTCTACACCATCCCGATTATCAAGGTGCATTTTTCCTGTGAAAAGGGTTACATAGTAGTCTCAGTTGCTATTCTAGTATGTAATTATCCTGGAAAATAATATAGATTTCCATTATATCAAAATGATATAGGCCATTTTGGAAAACACCGACCCCTCTGTATTAATACTAGAGCTAGAAATGACTTCAAGATGTTATTTGCTTCCAGTAGTACTGAATATTAAGTGCATTTAGTACAGAGATCTTCCAAACAGGCTTTGTGTGAGCAACCTGGCTGTTTATTCACCTTGGTGCAAGCAGGCTAAGGCCGAAAATGGCGTTAGCAAAGGGCAGTGGGATAGGAGTTGGTTTTATAGGTTTGGGGTGGGCAGTGGAAAGTTACAGAGTAAGATCAGTTACAGTGGTGGTGGTAGAGGCAAGGAGTATACATTACCATACGTTCAGTTACAATGGCGGGTGGAACAAGAGTGGTTAAGATGGTAGGGTGGGTGAGAGGTATTCACATTATCATAAGAACAGTTAATATGGCAGGGTTGGGTGAAGAGCTTGTCCAGGGAAGCCCCGATGGGCATTGTCGATCAGGGACAATGGTGAACGCAGGAGTGGGTGGGAGACGATCAGCCCAGGCAGACAGGACTTCAGACTTTCAGGCTCCAGGCTTGCATATGGAGACCTGACACAAGGGCCTTGCAGTCCATCCCTCTGCCTTCTGGAAGCTCTCAACATCTGAAGCTGTGATTGTTTAATTACCTTTTAGAAAGCCCTCCTGATTCTGAATTTCACAGTCTCTGGTTTTTAGTACCCAATCATTATCCCTTCCAGGATGTTCTTTCCAGAGAACTTGATTTTCTCCAGCCACAACTTAAGCATAAATCTGGGGAAAGTGGTGATGAATAACCAGTGTTATTTTTAAGTACACTTCCCCCCAAGGCTGAGGCAACCCTGGGTGTGCTCTTTTCCCTTGGCCCCTCCCCTCATCCATTTTCTGCCCTGCCTTGTGCACCAGGAGGCTGGTCCTGAGGACTGCCTCTCCAGGGGTCCCTACACCTTCTAGATTCTGGTTGAGTCAGCCAGTGGGAAGCACTGGCAGAGACCTGTGTGGGCAGAGGACAGAGGACAGAGACACCTTCTCTGTTTGGCTCCTTCTCTAGCCATGGCGGCGGCCCCTCCTCACAGCCCCAGCTCTCTCAGTGTTCTGAGAATACCTCTTTCTCCTCCTCCAGTCATCAGGTCCAGAGGTGACAACAGCCCCACACTGTGGCTAGCCTCTGGATTTCCTTAACCTGCTCACCCTCTGTCAACAGTCCCATCACTGAAGTCTCTTGAACCAACATAAGGCTGGATTCTGCTTCCAGCCAGAAGTCTACCTCATGAGCTGGGTGACAAGGTATCTAAAGCCAATTGCCTTTTTGTGGAGTAGGGGAGCCCCTTCAGCTATCACGTTTGCCCCATTTCCTCCCTGAAACACCTCAGAGGGTCTGGGTTTCCCCATTGGTTCCAAGGCCAGTGGAAACTTGTGTGTTGTGGACAAATCATGCTGTGCCCACTGCGAAGAAGGTTCTGGAGTGGGAGCTGGGAACCGTGGGTGCTAATAGGTAGACCCTGCTCCACAGTCCTGTGCCAGAGGGGAGTGGACACAGGGTGGATAGTGCTGACGACGTGGTCATTCAATGGATGGAGAAGGATGTCTGCAGGGCGGGGAGGAGCCTGTATCATGGCGCTCCAGGCAGAGACAGCCTCCGAGCACAGTCGCCAAGACCCACCTTTGGTATGCCCAGTCCTTTCTTGCCGCTCCCCATACAGATCCGTTTTCAGACCACAGCCCAGCTTCTCCCCTCCTGCCCTGCGCAGCCCTCCTGGGGTTCTCTTAAAACAGTGAGATAAAATGGGGTTCTCTTAGGACAGTGAGATAAAATGCCTCAGAGTGGCCAGTGATGCGGCCCTGAGAAACACCACCGGGGAAACCCCATTCTGATCCCTGCACAACCTCTTCTTACCTGCAATGTGTGATGACCCCCTTTCCTCTCTGGGCCACAGTTTCCCCTTCTATAAAGAGACCCCCTGCCCATTTGCCCCTCCAGGGGTTATCAGTGACTCTAATAATGTGTGCAGGGGTATCTTGAACATTGTTTGGCATCACGTGGTCTTCTCTTTCTGACACCACACATCCAGATCACCAGGGAATGCTGTAACGCAAGCCCAGCACTAGACCAACATCAGCCTCCAAACTGGCTTTCTTTCCTACTGCCACTTTGTCCCTGCTCCCGAGTCTGTCCTCTATCCACAGCCTGAGTCATTCTTTAAGACATAAGTTAAAAACAGGAGTATCAAGATCCTGCAAAGGCTCCCCAGCTCACATAGGCAAAAGCCAGAGTCATTAAAGTCATCTACAAGGCCCTAACAGTCTGCCAGCGAGTCCAGCCTGGGCTCCACACCCTCCCTGGGCCATGCCCTGGGCCACCTGCCTTCCGGTGTGCCTGGCTTGCCAAGCATGCACCCACCTCAGGGCCTTTACTCCTGCTGCTACCTCTCCCTGGGGCCCCATGATTGGCTTCCTCAGCTCCTCTGCTCAAACATCACCTTTGCAGCAAGGCCTTCCCTCAGCACTTAGCACCCGCACTCCAGGTGCTCCTCGTTCCTGTGACTCGAGTTAGTTTTCTCCTTGACTCTTCCCTACCTGACACATGCTGTCTGCTGCTCGCCTGCCTGCTCTGTTCTGGCTCCCTGCACAGAACAGTGGTTCATTGCTGGATCCCCACAGCCGCGCCTGGCAAGTAGTAGATGCTCAGCAAGTGTTTGTTGAATGAACGCATGGGATTAGATTTTATCCCCTTTGCTTTGACTTAGGTCTCTTTGTCCAAGGGCAAGTCCTTAGAGATAGCTCGATGAAGCCTTGTATCATGCGAAGTAAATCTGTGTGATGTGGGTAAGAGTCCACAGCTCTCACCTGAGCTCAAAATGAAAGGGGAATGGTGGTGGTGAGAGTACATGGAAAAATGCAACTTTTAAATGGGCACATAAAAACTAGGCGTGGAAATGCGCAATCTCATTTTTAAAAAGAAGCTAGGACTGAAATATGTCTAGTGCTAGCTTTAGTCTACAAACATCATTCTAAAAATGTAGTGCCTTTATAATTTTCTACCTCCCGTGACAATACAATAGCTTTGATGCAATGGTTCCTTACAAAGAAGTGGTGAGGATGAAATGGCAAGTGGGAGAGGGAGAGGGGCTGCAGGAGGGGAGGGGCTCTTCTGGAGAGGCTTCTATACCTCAAACAGGCGTGCCAAGAGCTTAGCAGAGATGAAAGCCTGCCTAAGGAGAATTTTAGCAGGGAAGGATTTGGGCTGGGACGTGGGGTTGGGGGATGGGGGTAGATGCCTGGTAGGAAGGAAGTCATAAGCAGAGGTGAGGAGGTGGAACTGGAGTGGGATGTAAATGACTTTGTTAGAGTAGGGGCCTGGAATGGGGCTGAGAAGGCTGGCAGAAACCAGTAAGAACGAGCTTTGCTGCTGGGTCAGGAGTCCCACCTGCAGCCTTCACCCAGGGCAGGTAGATGGAGCATGGGGTGTGTGGCAGGTGCTGATCTGAGAGCTGCAGGTATGGCCCTGAGCCAGGCAAAGCTCCCACCTGGAGCTCTTCTTGGAGTGATTGGTGGGCTTTGAGGGGTGACTGTGACACACAGCACCTGGACTCTGGGACTGATGGAGACAGAACCTGCCCACTCCTTCCCCAGATCCCAGAATCCTTGCCTGAAACAATATGGCTCCAAATGAAGCCCAAAGGATTTGAAGTTTAGGTTTGTTTCCAGGCTGAAGGGAGACGCACATGTCACAGATGCAGACAGTCACACACCATGTTGGAGTGAGGGGTTTGTGATCAGATAGCTCCGGGCTGGGATCCCGCCCTGCCCCTCAGTAGCCCTGTGGCTTCCAGTGTGGCCACTGCTTCTCCGAGGTTCGTTTCCTCTTCTGTACGAGAGTGGCCCTGGGACCTACCTTCTGATGTGTGGATTCAGTGAGAGCCTGTTTCTAAAACTCTGGGTTCAGTGCCTGCCAGGAGAAAACGCCTGGGGTCTGTGGTCCTGACTCTTCTGAGCAGGGAAATATCGCCAGTAGGTGCTCCCAGACACTCATACTTTTCTGACAGTGGGGGCGGGGAGGGGGAGCCCAGCCCAGCCAGCAACCTGGAGGTGACGGGCTCAATGTTCAAGACATAGGTTAATGAAGGTGACCCACTTTTTTTTAGGCAAAAGCACAGCTATTGACACCTTTTTTTGGCCTCTGCTTCAGTTGTTGAAAGTGTTTCCACATCTCCCACTTCCTTCCATCTGCACAGCTCTCCAGTGTGGTAAGTAGGATTCATGGTAGTCCTCTGTGGGATGGAGGAAGGAGGAAGGCACGAGAGTGGCAGCCCAGCCCATCCCAGGCAACACTCAGCTGTGACGAGTGGCCCTGGCCAAGGCTGGCAGCGTGGCCAGAGCTCAGCCTGCCCAGAGCCCTCCCTACATGCGAGCCAACCATGGCTGGGGATGCCATCTCTCCTTGTCCTCCTGAGACTGGAGTTAGGCCCCGACTCCCACCTGGGGGTTGCCCCCCACCCCGCTCCCCCTGTGAAGTGCTTCCTGTGGAGGGGCAGAAGGCACAGAAGCTGTTCTCTCGTGCCATGGCAACAGATACACTCCTCAGAACTGTGGTACTTCCACTGCCTAATCCCAAGCACCATCACTGCCCAGGTCAACCCCACCAGGATTCACAGCTATTCTAAGCCAGCTCCGTTTTTAGGCATTGAAAGCTGGGCTGTGGCAGCCTTCCAGATCACCCCAACATCAGGTCGCCTCTCTCGGTTGCCTTGAGGATGTCTGCCCCTTGGAGGTCTTTCTGTGAATTCCCTGGCTGTGCCATGGTGCTTTAGGAAGTTGATATCTGTCTCCGTACCACGTTTGAGGATTCCTGTTGATAGGATTCTTGATGATAAATCCTTGTTAAAGTTGCAGCCACAGTATTAGCTGGGTGTGGTGGTGGACGCCTGTAATCCCAGCTACTCAGGAGGCTGAGGCAGGAGAATCGCTTGGGTTGCAGTGAGCTGAGATTGTGCTCCAGCCTGGGCGGCAGGGCGAGAATCCATCTCAAAAAAAAAAAAAAAAAAGTTGCAGCCGCCGTACCTTTCACATAGTCGGTGCTCAGAAAAGGACCCCACAGCATACCTTGGTGCCAGACCTTGTAGGCTGTGACAGGAGGAACCAAGGACTTCCAGTCAATAGCTCACGGGAAGTGGGGGTGGGGGAGTGGGGAGCTAACCCTGGAAACCTGATCACAGCATGACGGCCACCAAGAGCATAACTGTGCAGCAGAGATTGAATCCTGACTCCATTATATAATTAGCTAAGGACCTAGGGCAGGGCAAGTTGTTTAACACCTCTGTGCCTCAGTTTCCTCACCTGTAAAAATGGAAGAGATAAAAGCCTCTTTCCTGGCTGGGTGTGGTAGCTCACGCCTGTAATCCTAGCACTTTGGGAGGCCAAGATGGGTGGATTATCTGAGGTCAGGAGTTTGAGACCAGCCTGGCCACCATGGTGAACCTCATCTTTACTAAAAATACAAAAATTAGCCAGATGCAGTGGTGTGTGCCTGTACCCCCAGCTACTTGGGAGACTGAGGCAGGAGAATCGCATAAACCCTGGGTGTGGAGGTTGCAGTGAATGACAATCACACCACTGCACTTCAGCCTGGGCGACAGAGCGAAACTTTGTCTCAAAAAGTAAAATAAAAGTATCCTTCCCTTTAGTACTTGGAAGGATTGAATGAAGTAATACCAACAGACCAGGGAAAATTGGTCCTGGTATATCACTAATGCACTATATGTGTTCACTGGCAGTATTCACCATAATTTGGGTATGCTAAAGCAAAAAGAAAGTTAAAAAACAGAATATTTTGTGGAAACCATCACTACACACACACACACACACACACACACACACACACACACACATATATATATATATATGCACTGAAAACACATGGAAATAGGTACTCAAAAATTCCAATAACGGTTATCCATGGCTGATGGAGTTACGGATAGCTTTCAGTTTCTTTTACATATTTTTTCTGTAATTCCCAACTTTTCTGCAGTGAACTTAGATAAAATGATTTTTGAAATGACGTATTTTTAAAACTTCTTTCAAAAAACCATCTGAGCCCTCTACTGCCTCCCCATCCTGAATATCATTTTGGATTATAAGGAGACATTCCTGCTGTTTCCAGTTGCCTGGGAACAAAAGGAAACCTGCTGAGACATTTTAGCTGGAGTAGTGGAGGCTATGTTTCTGCAGTATTTTGCTTGTATACCCAACTAGAAAACAAGACATCTTGTGTTTTGAGTGAATCTCTTCCATTAATCATGGGGATACTCCAGGTCTATTCGGCAGAGTGATTGTTATAATTACAGCCTCCATCTCCAAGGGTAATATCGGCAGTCAAGTGCAGTGTGCATGAAGTAAGCAGTCTCCTTGGAGCTTATAGAGACGTAATTGCTTTCCTGAGTCACAAAAGCAAAGGGCAAGAAGGGACGGGTAGTCCATAGGTTTCAGGTGTAGACAGAAGTACAGCCATAGCTATTGAGGAGACTTCCCAAGGATTCTCCAATATGTAAATACACGTGGTGTTGACTGGACTTTTAGGAAAGGATTTTAATAGTCTAGGAATTTCCTTAAGGACAGATTACCCAAGTCTGACAAGTGAGTTCTCCAGCCAGGCTCTGTATCTCTTGCAAGTTAAAGCGGGTTGTATACATCAAAGGGCTATGACTAGTTCAGAGGTTCACTAAAAAATGCACCAATTTTAGAGCCCAAGAGGTGATGGGAAATATGACAAATGAAACATGCCCGTGCCCTGCCACCAAGCCATCTGTCCTCTGTTCTCTTCTCTGCTAGTAGCTGTGGCTCCCCGGGGGTCTGTGGGCAATGCCAAGAAGACAGAAGCTGGCCTGCTCTGGGAATCCTAGAAAACAACCTCCTCCTCCCCGTGGTGTCCACTGGTGCTGAAGGAATATGTCTCAAGCTCAGTTCAAAGAAGAAAATTGTCAGATAGGTTCATACAAGTTATGCCCTGTCTATACATAATAACAAAGGAACAAATCCCTTCCAATGCAGCCCTCTTCCATCACCATAACAACCCCCTTCTAATAAAAAGAGGAACTATCAAGATAGGCGGAATGAGGAGCCTGGATGTTTCTCATTGGGGCTTTCGCAACCCTCCAGTCTTTTTGTGATTTTGGCATCTTGAGACGTACAACATGCATCAGTGAGCTCTGTGACCGCCACCAGGTGGTTCCTGCTGCCAACAATAACTGTTAAATCCAGGCTCGTCCTCCCCTTGCTGCACACCCAACCCCGGAATATGACAAGCACCATAGCTACATTAATCACAGGAAGCAAACAGAGGAAAGATGAAGACTCGGAAGAAAATCTACCCTATTGTAACCTAAGTCCAGGAGGAAGTATACAAAGCCCTACAAAAATGAGAGAGTGCAGGGACTGCAGGCAGTCGGTGTCCTTTGTTTTGGGACAAGGAAAAACAGGGCATTGAAATGAGGAATTAGCTCTCTGAAGGTGTGAACCACAGCAGGGAGTTCACAGTGAGGCATATGGCAGTGTCTTGGGCCATTGCTGGCCAGTGGGTCTGGCAGTCAGGAAGGAGAACTGGGGGAAGGGGGGTGCGGGCTGATGCGTGAGCCCCCCTCTCGGTGCCTCTAGCCAGCACCAGCCTTCGTTTCTGCCTCACGTATCTTGCAGAACGTCGATGTTGGCCACATCAAACCCCACACTACACAAGGAACAGGATTTGGGACAATGTCGTTCCCCGAGTAAACAGGTCGACAACGTAACAATCCAGCACAGCTTGCAAACTAAACTGGGCTGAGGCACAGTTAGGATGTCAGCTCTGCAAGAGATGCAGGCTGCCAGCGGGCCAGAGGGATGCTTAACCTGGAGATGAGAGAGGAGGCTGCGGGGCCAGGCAGGTTTGAAGACCTCCTCCCCACAGCTGCCTCTCTATTCTATCTTGCCCTCGTTTCCTGTGAGAGTCTTCTCCGCTTTTAAATCTACCTGGTATTTAGCAGCATGACTGTGTGTCTGTCAGGGTTCAGTACTGGAAATAGACCAGAAAAGGATTGAACACAGAGAACTGTGCTTACAAAAGTTGCTGGAAGTGGGGGGAAGTGAAGTCTGGGGGCACCACTGGCCTGTGGACTTCAGGATCCAGCCTCCAGCTGAGATCTACAGGCAGGAGGCCACCACCCTGAAGCTGCGATGGCCGTGCCCATGTCCCCTGGAGCTGAACTGCCAGCCCTCTCTGCACCCTGTCTCCCCACCCCATCTCCCCTCCTGTGTTAGTTTTCTGTGGCTGCCAAAACAGAGAACCACATGCTGGATGGTTTAAACAACAGAAATGTATTCTCTCACAGTTCTGGGGGTCCGAAGTCTGAAATCGGGGTTTCCGCAGGGCTATGCTCTGCCTGAGACTGGGTAGAATCCTTCCTTGCAGCTTCCCAGCTTCTGGGGGTGGCCAGCGATCCTTGGCGCTGCTTCCACCTGCGTCTCTGTCTCCACACTCTGCCTCTGCATCACATGGAGTTCTCCCCATGTGGCTGTCTCCACATGGCATTTTCCTCTTATAAGAACACCAGCCAGCTGGGCGTGGTGGCTCACGCCTGTAATCCCAGCACTTTGGGAGGCCGAGGCAGGTGGATCATGTGAGGTCAGGAGTTCAAGACCAGCCTGGGCAACATGGGGAAACCCCGTCTCTACTAAAAATACAAAAATTAGCCAAGTGTGGTGGTGTGCATCTCTAGTCCCAGCTACTCGGGAGGCTGAGGCAGGAGAATTGCTTGAACCTGGGAGGTAGAAGCTGCAGTGAGCTGAGATCGTGCCGCCGCATTCCAGCCTGGGTGACAAAGCTAGACTCTATCCCCCTGCCCCCCGAAAAAGAATAAAAGCATACCAGTCATATTGGATTGGGGTCCACTCTAACGACCTCTTCTTAAATTGGTTACATTTATAAAGACCCTATTCCCAAATAAGGGGAGTTCATGTTCACAGGCATTCAACTTTAGAACTTCAACAGATCTTTATGAGGAACACAGTTTAACCCATAACTCTAACCTTGCATGGAAGCATCTCATTGGCAGAACTGCGTTCACATCCAGATCCCTAGCCAAGCAGTCTGGGAACCACAGTGCTAGCTTTCTGGCTCTCCAACTAGAGTGAGGTTGAATAGAGGGGAGGAGAGTCTACCTGTGTGTCCAGCCCAGGAGGCCACTGTACAAGCACCATTGTGTTCTGGCTGAAAAGACGATGTAATTGTGCTACATCGAATGAGAGGTGGTTCAAGGGAGTGGTTAGCAGCACGGGCTCTGACATCTGAGCCTTAGCCCTTCCCCTGCTAGCTGTGAGGCCTTAGACTACTTATTTCTCCTCTGTGGCCCTCAGCTTCCCCACCTGTAAACGTAAATAATAATCGCAGCAATTTCTCAGGGTTTAAGTGAGGTTAAATGAGGCCATGGACTCAAAGTCCCTGGAACCAGGCATACAGTAAGCAGTCTACAGATGGTAACTTCTATTAAATTACCAAACTTATGAGGCTTGCTCTGTGTCCCACCACAGTAGAGAATTAGATGAAGCACAGAAGCAAAGATGCATTGTATAGAAGAGTCCCCAGAATATTTAGATTTAGAACCTTATGTAAAAATCAGAAACTCCAAGAATGCCAGCCAAGGCATAAATTTTCTGAGCTAAGAATTTTCTCATTCCAAGCAATGACCCATCGGTGTATCAAGAAGCTAAGGGATTTGTGTCCAGGATAGATTTCTTCAAGTTCTGTTTGAGATTATCTACTTTTAGTCAGATAAGAAAATAAAAAGTGGTTGTCAGCCTATACACGGGTGTTTTCCTACACAGTTGTTCCATGTTTATCTTCATGAAAAAGGGAAGCAAAAGTCATATTAACCATATTTAGGATTCGGATCACAAATACCGTTTTCATTTTAAAATGCAGAATCGATCGGACATAGCTTTGTGGTGGTCAGCACAACCTGGAGAGAAACACATTTTGAGTTTTTCTCTTACTAAATCTCTGTCTTAAGTATAGCAAAGCAGTTGAGACAGAAATCAGATCTTTACTCCTCAGACTGGAGTAAAATTTTCATAGAGAAATTTAGCTGAAAAAAATTAAGCATTATGCAATTCAATAATAAAGAAAATCCAACACAAAAAAATAGGCAAAAAAAAAAAAAATTGAGCATTTTGCCAGTGAAGATATACGAATTGCCAATAAACACTTGAAAAGATGCTCAGTGTTACTGGGGAAATGCCAAGTAAAACCACAATTATACACCACAACACAGCTATAAGAATAGCTAAAACAAATAAACAAAACAATGCCGAGGGCTGATAAGGATGTGGAGCAGCCAGCTCATTCACGCATTGCCAGGCAAAATGCAGACCGGTGCAGCCATTCTGGAAAACAGCGTGGCACTAGCTTTTAAAGTTAAGCCTAAACTCACTGTATGACCCAGTCATTCCACTTCTAGATATTTGCCTAAGAAGAATGAAAACATACGTTCATGCAAAGATGTGTACATGAATGTTGATGGTGGCTTTATTCAGATCCACCTGGGAGCAAACCAAATGTCCATTAATGGGAATGGAAAAACAGGCTGTAGAATGTGCATGCGATGGAATACCATTTGTCAATAAAAAGGAACAAAATAGCAATGCATGGAACAACACAGCAGAATCAAAAGCATTATGTTAAAGTAAAAGAAGTCAAAAGGTCATGTATTATGTAAGTGCACTTACGTGAAACTCTAGAGAAGGCAAAGCTGTAAGGACAGAAGGCAGATCAGTGGCTGCCTGAGGCTAGTGGGGATAGAAGCAACTGCACAGGAGCACAAAGAAGTGCTTAGGGTGAGCGGCTTGTTCTCGTGGGGATTGCATTGGTAGGTGGGTTGCTGAATCCTATTCCTAGAAGTTGCATCTATCCTGGGGAGGGCCCAGAGAGAGGAGAGCATCTTGCCACCATGGGGCCAGGAGAGAGAAAAAAAAGGAGAATGGATGATTGGTACCCCTTTCTATGTCTTTCTCTTTGCCCACAGCAGGTTTCTAGCAGGGCTGTTTTCTTTTTTAAATGCTGGTATGATTTAAACCATGCGGGAGGTGGAGAAGAACTACATCAGGTTGTTGTAAACTGTTCAAGCTAGCCTAGAGCCTTCTCTGAAGCCCCTTCCACCTATGGCTTCTCTGCTTCAAATCTAATTTCCTGTTCCTGGTGTCCAGGGCAGCATGATGGCCCTTCCAGTCCCAGACCTCATTCAGATTCCCTCCAGCTCTCTTCTCTTTCCTCTCTCTCTCCCTCTCCAAGCTGAATTGCTGCATTTTAAAGTTAATCTATGACAAGATGAGCTGCATGTGACCCAGGATGTGGAAAAATGAAAATCCTGGAACAGTTGAAGGGAGCAGGGGGAGTCCCCAGGCTTCCCTCCACATCCCGCACATGGGGACCCAACCCATCAAGGACTGAGCATCAGGGTCCACAGTGGCCTGAGATCAGCAATGTTTGGGTTTCTTGCTCCTCTCTTGGGGCTCATGTGTCTACTGCAGCCTTTTAGAGAAGGAGAGTGAGTAATTCATCCCCGCACCTTCTCTGTGCCAGACACTTCTCCAGGTGCCGGGCACTCCCAGACCGCTGAGGAAAGTCTCCCCCTTTCAGGCACTCACGGTCTGATTGGAGGAGATAGACCAGCCAGTGGTGACTACAACATGGAAAATGCAGAAGGAAGAAAGATGTAGAGAAGCCACTCTGGGAACACAAAGGACAAAAGCTCTCTCTGCATGCTGATTTTTTTTTTAATGGAAAATTGTTTTCTATCTACTTTCCATTAAAGATGTCTTTTAAAAATCAGCCTCATGGGGCACCAAATAATTAGCCTGTAGAGGATGTCCTCATGCCCAGGGCCAGCCTGGGTCAGGCTTTCTTTGAAGGTAGGCACCTCCCTCTGTGCTGTAGTTCAGCCGAGGGAAAATCAAGGGGCAAATCCAAGAAGGGCTGGATCCACTAAAGAGCAGCTGGGGAGATGGGAATGAAGTAAGTGGGAGTGGGGAGGCAGGGTCAGGAGGAGCTTTGAGCCTCGTCCTGGTGGTTGATCACAGGGTCCCTGTGGCCACAGGAGGGGACATGACCCAGGGCTTTCTTGGGATCACCTGGGGGTAGACCTCTGCAAGGGCAGTGTGCACCCAGCCTGTGCTGAGCATTTCCTGTGTGCCAGGCACCATGCCAAGGGCTTCCTCTGCGCCTTGCCCCAAAGTTCTCTCAACAGATAGATCCAAGATTACCTTTCATTTTCCAACATATATGACACAGGATTACTCTTCTTAATATAGTTAAAGGACTCTTCACGTCCACAGAAAAACACAGATAAAATGAAAAACACATCTAATGAACATGTGGAAGTATGCTCAGTTTCCTTAAATAGGTATGAAAACTCAAATTAGGTACTTTTTCACCTTTCAAAATTTTTTTTTTTTTTTTTTTTGAGACGGAGTTTCGCTCTTGTTACCCAGGCTGGAGTGCAATGGCGCGATCTCGGCTCACCGCAACCTCTGCCTCCTGGGTTCAGGCAATTCTCCTGCCTCAGCCTCCTGAGTAGCTGGGATTACAGGCACGCGCCACCATGCCCAGCTAATTTTTTGTATTTTTAGTAGAGACGGGGTTTCACCATGTTGACCAGGATGGTCTCGATCTCTTGACCTCGTGATCCGCCCGCCTCGGCCTCCCAAAGTGCTGGGATTACAGGCTTGAGCCACCGCGCCCGGCCTCAAAATTTTTTTAAAGAAAGTTCTAAAAATACAAAAATTAGCTGGGTGGTGGCGTGCGCCTGTAGTCCCAGCTACTCGGGAGGCTGAGGCAGGAGAATTGCTTGAACCCAGAGGTGGACGTTGTGGTGAGCCGAGATTGCACCATTGCACTCCAGCCTGGGTAATGAGAGTGAAACTCTGTCTCAAAAAAAAAAAAAAAAAAAGGAAGTTCTGGCTTGGTGAAGCTTTGGCAAAATGGGAAGGCTCATATATGGCTGGTGGATGTATAAATTAATACAACCAGGGCAGGATGGTAGCACTACGTACTACCTTCATTTTTTTTTTTAATTGTACTTTAGGTTCTGGGGTACATGTGCAGATCATGCAGGATTGTTGCGTAGGTACACACATTGCAATGTGGTTTGCTGCCTCCGTCCCCCTGTCACCTACATCTAGCATTTCTCCCCATGTTATCCCTCCCCAACCTCCCCACCCCTCTGCTGTCCCTCCCTCCCCCCTCAACAGACCCCAGTGTGTCATGCTCCCGTCCCTGTGTCCATGTGTTCTCATTGTTCAACACCCACCTATGAGTGAGAACATGGGGTGTTTGATTTTCAGTTCTTGTGGCAGTTTGCTGAGAATGATGGTTTCCAGATTGATCCATGTCTCTACAAAGGACATGAGTTCATCGTTTCTTATGGCTGCTTAGTATTCCACGGTGTATATGTGCCACATTTTCCCTGTCTAGTCTATCAACAACAGGGAACCCTTTTTCCCCATTGTTTGTTTTTGTCAGGGTTGTCAAACATCACATGGTTGTAGATGTGTGGCATTGCCTCCAAGGCCTCTGTTCTGTTCCATTGGTCTATAGCTCTGTTTTGGTACCAGTACCATGTTGTTTTGATTACTGTAGCTTGGTCGTATAGTTTGAAATCACGTAGCATGATGTCTCTGGCTTTGTTCTTTTTCCTTAGGATTGTCTTGACTATGTGGGCTCTCTTTTGGTTCCATATGAAGTTTAAGGTGTTTTTTTTCAGTTCTGTGAAGAAGGTCATTGGTAGCTTGATGGGGATAGCGTTGAATCTATAGATTACTTTGGGCAGTATGGCCATTTTCACGATATTGATTCTTCCTAACCATGAGCATTTCTCTATTTGTTTGTGTCCTCTCTTATTTCCTTGGGCCGTGGTTTGTAGTTCTCCTTGAAGAGGTCCTTTACATCCTTTGTTATTGTATTCCTAGGTATTTTATTCTCTTTGTAGCAATTGCGAATGGGAGTTTGCTCATGACTTGGCTCTCTTTTAGTCTGTTATTGGTGTGTAGAAATGCTTGTGATTTCTGCACATTGATTTTGTATCCTGAGGCTTTGCTGAAGTTGTTTATCAGTTTAAGAAGATTCTGGGCTGACATGATAGGGTCTTCTAAATGTACAATCATGTCATCTGCAAATATGACTTCCTCTTTTCCTAACTGAATACCCTTTATTTTTTTCTTGCCTAATTGTTCTGGCTAGAACTTCCAATACTGTATTGAATAGGAGTGGTGAGAGAGGGCATCCTTGTCTAGTGCTGGATTTCAAAGGGAGTGCTTCCAGTTTTTGCCCATTCAGTATGATATTGGCTGTAGGTCTGTCATAAATAGCTTTTATTATTTTGAGATATGTTCCTTCAATACCTAGTTTATTGAGAGTTTTTAGCATAAAGGACTGTTGAATTTTGTTGAAGCCCTTTTCTGCATCTATTGAGATGATCATGTGGTTTTTGTCTTTGGCTCTTTTTATGTGGTGGATTACGTTTATAGACTTGTGTATGTTGAACTAGCCCTGCATCCCCAGAATGAAGCCTACTTGATCATGATGGATAAGCTTTTTGATGTGCTGTTGCAATCGGTTTGCCAGTATTTTATTGACGATTTTTGCATCTATGTTTATCATGGATATTGGCCTGAAGTTTTCTTTTTCTGTTGAGTCTCTGCCAGGTTTTGGTGTCAGGATGATGTTGGTCTCATAAAATGATTTGGGAAGGATTCCCTCTTTTTGGATTGTTTGGAATAGTTTCAGAAGGAATGGTACCAGCTCTTCTTTGTATGTCTGGTAAAATTCAGCTGATAACCTGTCCGGACCTGGACTTTTTTTGGTTGGTAGACTATTAATTGCTGCCTCAACTTCAGCCCTTGTTATTGGTCTGTTCAAGGTTTCAACCTTTTCCCAGCTGAGGCTTGGGAGGTGCAGGTGTCCAAGAATTTAACCATTTCTTCCAGG
Organism: Saimiri boliviensis; assembly: GCF_048565385.1. Lineage (NCBI taxonomy): Eukaryota > Metazoa > Chordata > Mammalia > Primates > Cebidae > Saimiri > Saimiri boliviensis. Next base: position 16,309,764 of record NC_133456.1, read on the forward strand.
TTTACTGGTTTATGTGCATAGAGTTGTTTGTAGTAGTCTCTGATTGTAATTTGTATTTCTGTGGAGTCAGTGGTGATATCCCCTTTATCATTTTTTATTGCATCTGTTTGATTCTTCTCCCTTTTCTTTTTTATTAGTCTGGCTAGCCTTCTGTCTACTTTGTTGATCTTTTCAAAAAACCAGCTCCTGGATTTATTGATTTTTTTGAAGGATTTTTTGTGTCTCTATCTCCTTCAGTTCTGCTCTGATCTTAGTTATTTCTTGTCTCCTGCTAGCTTTTGAGTTTTTTGGATCTTGCTCCTCTAGCTCTTTCAATTTTGATGATAGGGTGTTGATTTTAGATCTTTCCTTGCTTCTCTCGTGGGCATTTATTGCTATAAATTTCCCTCTAGACACTGCTTTAAATATGTCCCAGAGATTCTGGTATGTTGTGTCTTCATTTCATTGGTTTTGAAAAACATCTTTTTTTTCCTGCCTTCATTTAATTGTTTATCCAGTTGACATTCAGGAGCCAATTGTTCAGTTTCCATGAAGTTGTGCAGTTCTGAGTTAGTTTCTTAATTCTTAGTTCTAATCTGATTGCTCTGTGGTCTGAGAGACTGTTATGATTTCTGTTCTTCTGCATTTGCTGAGGAGTGATTTACTTCCAATTATGTGGTCAATTTTAGAGTAGGTGCCATGCGATGCTGAGAAGAATGTATATTCTGTGGATTTGGGGTGGAGATTTCTGTAGATGTCTATTAAGTCCACTTGGTCCAGATCTGAGTTCAAGTCCTGGATATCCTTGTTAATTTTCTGTCTTGTTGATCTGTCTAATATTGACAGTGGAGTGTTAAACTCTCCCACTATTATTGTGTGGGAGTCTAAGTCTCTTTGTAGGTTGTTAAGAACTTGCTTTATGAACCTGGGTGCTCCTGTATTGAGTGCATATGTATTTAGGATCGTTAGCTCTTTTTGATGCATTGATCCTTTTACTATTATGTAATGCCCTTCTTTGTCTCTTTTGATCTTTGTTGGTTTAAAGTCAATTTTATCAGAGACTAGGATTGCAACTCCTGCTTTTCTTTTGCTCTCCATTTTCTTGGTAAATCTTCCTCCATCCCTTTATTTTTATCCTATGTGTGTCCTTTCATGTGCGATAGGTTTCCTGAATACAGCACACCAATGGGTTTTGACTTTTCATCCAATTTGCCAGTCTGTGTCTTTTGATTGGGGCATTTAGTCCATTTACATTTAAGGCTAATATTGTTTTTTGTTTGTTTTGTTTTGTTGTTCTTTTTTTGTTTTCTTGTTTTTATTTTTTTTCTTTAGGGTTAATATTGTTATGTGTGGATTTGATCCCACCATTTTGATGCCAGCTGGTTGTTTTGTCTGTTAGTTGACACATTTTCTTCATTGTGTTGATGGTCTTTACCATTTCGTACATTTTTGGAGTGGCTGGTACTTGTTCCTTTCCTTGTTTAGTGCTTCTTTCAGGAGCTCTTGTAAGGCAGGCCTGGTGATGATGCAATCTTTTAGCATTGACTTGTCCATAAAGGATTTTCTTTCTTCTTCTCTTATGAAGCTTAGTTTGGCTGGATATGAAATTCTAGTTAAAAGTTCTTTTATTTAAGGATGTTGAATATTGGCCCCCACTCTCTTCTGGCTTGTAGAGTTTCTGCTGAGATATTTGCTGTGAGTCTGATGGGTTTCCTTTTGTGGGTAACCCGACCTTTCTCTCTTGCTGCCTTTAGCATTTTTTCCTTCATTTCAACCCTGGTGAATCTGATGATTATGTGCCTTGGGGTTGCTCTTCTTGAGGAATATCTTTGTGGTGTTCTCTGTATTTCCTGGACTTGAATGCTGGCCTGCCTTGCTAGGTTGGGGAATTTCTCCTGGATAATATCCTAAAGAGTGTTTTCCAACTTGGATTCATTCTCTCCGTCACATTCAGGTACACCTATTAAACACAGATTAGGTCTTTTCACATAATCCCATATTTCTTGGAGGCTTTGTTCATTTCTTTTTACTCTTTTTTCTCTATTCTTGCCTTCTCGTTTTATTTCATTGAGTTGATCTTCAATCTCTGTTATCTTTTCTTCTGCTTGGTTGATTCAGCAATTGAAATGTGTGTATGCTTCTTGAAGTTCTCATGCTGTGTTTTTCAGCTCCATCAAATTCTTTATATTCTTCACTAAGCTGTTTATCCTAGTTAGCATCTCATGTAACCTTTTTTCTAGGTTATTAGTTTCTTTGCATTGGGTTAGAACATATTCTTTTACCTCTGAGAAGTTTGTTATTACCCACATTCTGAATCCTGTTTCTGTCAATTCATCCAATTCATTCTCCATCCATCTTTGATCCCTAGCTGGTGAGGAGTTGTGATCTCTTGGAGGAAGAGAGGTGTTCCGGTTTTTGGTGTTTTCATCCCTTTTGCACTGGTTTCTTCCCACCTTAGCGGTTTTATCTACCAGCGGTCTTTGTAGTAGGTGACTTTTGGATGGGGTCCCTGAGTGGATGTCCGTTTTGTAGATGTAGATGTTGAAGCTATTTCTTTCTGCTTCTTAGTTTTCCTTCTAACAGTCAGGCTCCTCTGCTGCAGGACCAATGGAGGTCCACTCCAGACCATGCTCACCTGGGGATCGCCTGCGGGGGCTGCGGAACAGCAAGAGTTGCCGCAGGTTTCTTCCTCTGCTGTCCTCATTCCAGAAGGGTACCTGCCAGATGTCAGCCTGTGCTCCTCTTTATGAGGTGTCTCTTTGGGTATACAGGGGTCAGGGAGCTGCTTGAGGAGACAGTCTGTCCCTTATAGGAGCTCAAGTGCTGTGCTGGGAGCTCTGTTGTTCCATGCAGAGCTGCTGGGCAGGTACCTTTAAGTCTGCTGCAGTGGAACTCATAACCACCTCTTTTCCCAGGTGCTCTGTCTTAGGAAGGTCAGGTTTATTTATAAGTTCCTGATGTGCTGCTGCCTTTTTTATAGATGCCCCATGGGAGTAGTCTAGTCACAGTCTGCCAGAAGAGGTGTTGGTGAGCTGCTGCTTTGTGAACTGCCTGGGTCGTGGCGGACTGCCTTGGTAGTGGGGGACGCCCTTCCCTGCACTGAGCTGGATGGTCCTGGGTCCAACTGCACTTGCTGTGAAACTCTCAGTCCAGAACGTTTTAGATTGCTTGTTTTGTGGGGGTGGTATCCGCTGAGCCAGATACCCTGGCTCCCTGTTTTAGCCCCCTTCCTTTCAGTTGAATAGGCGGTTCTGTCTCCAAGGCGTTCAGGGTGCCAGCCGAAAAGGCAGCCCAAACTTGTGTGAGTTTCTGTGCACCAGTGCAGCACCTGCTAAAATGGCTGCATGGAAGACTCATGGAGTTTTTTGGCCCAGGAATCTCCTGGTCTGTGGGCAGTGAAAACTTGTTTGGAAATGCGGTGAGCACTCATCCTCTGCACCAATCTCACTGGGAACTGCACTCTGGAGCTGTTCCTAATTGGCCTTCTTGGATCCTTCTCATCTTCATTTTTTTTTTAAAGTTTTTCTACACTGAACTTGGCTTTTTTATCACAGAAAAATATTATTTTTAAAAAATCTGTGTTCTTGCCAAAAAAAATTAATCTAATCAAGACCTGAGACCTAATTTCTACTTTGCATAAGAGACAGAGAAACAAGTTAAATAACACCATGAAGAAACAATCCAATAAAATCCATAAGGTGGAATAGTCTATAAAGAAATTGATCATCTTCTCCAAAAGCCAATATAATAAGGGACAAAAAGGTTGGGAAACTGTTTTAGACTAACACAGACTGAAGGCACATAGTGACTGAATGTCATACCCAAACCTTGATGGGGTCCTGACTCAGAACCAAGTCTGAAAGACATTGTAGGGACAGTTGAGGAAAGTTGAAGGTGGATTTGCAGCTTGGTTTCTCTTGCCCACACTGCAGATGTGCTGCTCAGTTCACAACTACCTGATCTGTAAAAGTTTCACTCCCAGAATCATGCTTTATATTAGATACACCCAGAGAAGCCATCACGGCGTGTTGCTAAACCCAGGAGGAATCATGTACAACTTCAGAATAGCAAAATGTCCTTCTCCATTTTACACACAATACCTATCAGAAAACTCTCTAAAATCAGTCTAGATCTACTAAACGTTCAGCAGGTACCCAGTTATTAAATATTAATTTCTTGGCTTATTGCACAAGTAATTATTCCTGCGACTCCTACAAGTCACAGAGGGTGGGTGGAGGAAGACAAAGGAGACTGCCTGGCACTGCACCCCCATCTCCCCATGGGTACCCGGCATCATCCAGTCAATCCTGAACCCCAGGGAGGTTGGGAGTTTCCATGTCTAATTAACAAAAGAAACTCTTGGTTGAGGGCCCAGAATTTCTATATAAGTGGCCAATTTTAGCTCACGAAATTTTGCTTTTTGGTTCAAAAGCCTCTGTTTTAAGGGTAGAGGGAAAAAAAAATCTAACTGCTAATAATTGTCCCTAAGGTTTAGACAGTGGCCTAGAATTTACAGAATTGTTATACAGACACATCACATTGAAGAGACTCAACGTCTAAGTGGGCAACTGTTCTTTTCAGGCTCAGACTGCCTCCTGGCTGGAGAGAATTTTCCCCAGTCTGCATCGTCCTCTGTAGTGCAGGGTGCCAATGAGTGGGAAGCCCATGAACCTGCGTGGTAGGTAAAGCAGGAATTGTTATCCCCATTTTACAGACTTTATAAAATAAAATGTTTATATGTAATATATACAATATGTATGTATTGATATATTTTACATACAGTGTATATAACATATAAAACATAGGAGATGGACACTCGGAGACACTCCGACTGCCAACTCCCCACAAAATGCCACCTAAATGACCTGCGGAGCCAGCAGAGCTCAACTGATTGCTTTCTCTAAGAGAGGCCATTGCCTCAGAACAAGCAGTTCAAGGGTGTCATATTTATGAGATTTGGGGGATATGGTTTAAGATCAGTCTTTGTTGGGGTGCAGCTGAGTGACTGGGATCAGCTGTTCTTCACCCCCATCCCTCCAGGCTGGAGTGCAGTGGTGTGATCACAGCTCACTGGAACCTCGACCTTCCAGACCCAAGTGACTCTCTCACCTCAGCCTGGGACTTTGGGTGTGCACCGCTATGCTTGGCTAATTTTTGTACTTTTTATAAAGATGGGGTCTCATCATGTTACACAGGCTGGTCTCAAACTCCTGGGCTCAAGCAATCTACTTGCCATGGCCTCCCAAAGTGCTGGGATTGCAGACATGAGCCACCACACCCGGCCTCAAGTTCTTGATATAAACTTTGAGGATTGGGAGACACAGAGTGGGGAAAGTTTGAATGAACCTTAAGAGTAAACAGTTGCTTGATAAGCCCAACTGAACAATATATTGTTTGAGAAAGCATCTTCTTACCTAAATGAAGTCTAGTTGAGTGATAAGTAAAAGTTCAGATAAATGGATTTTCAGAGTTAATGAAACAATAAAGCTATTTATAACTTTATCTTACTGGGCAGGAATTTCTTACAGAGAATGGAGAGGTAATTTTAATGTGGACAGTCTTAGTACTTAATCTCATTAAGTGTGGGGCTGCAGGTGGCTTCCTTCTCAAAAGAGAATTAGGGCAGAAGGTCCCTCCCTGAGAAGTTGGGTGCGCTGGAACTTGGCCTCAGTCTCCCGGACCCTGGTTCCTGCCCCTTCCCTCACACCACAATGCCAGTCTTCAGCAGTGGTGTTGAGCTCACTCTGCTCAGGCTGCTACAAGACCCCTCCAACAGAGTTCAAGCAGGCTCTGCACCAGATGCCAACTCATGACCACGGTGGCTTCACAATGGGTACTGGGGTAAAAGCACAGGGCAGGGTCTCCGAAGACAGGACTATGGCTCTGGAGTGAGCAGTGAGTGAGCCCCAGGAATAATGTACCAGTTTGAAGAGTGTCCCCCTAAACTTCAGGTCTACTTGGATCATATTTAGAAATAGCACCTTTGTAGATTTAATTAGTTTGGATGGGGTCATACTGGATTAGGGTGGGTCCTAAATCCAGTGACTAACGTCCTCCCAAGAAGGTCACGTGAAGACAGAAAAGAAGGCTCTGTGACATAATGACAGAGGCAGAGATTGGCTACAAACCAAGGAACACCAACGATTTGGGGCAACCACTAGAAGCCAGGAAGAGGCATGGAAGAATTCTCCCCATATTCTTCAGACAGAGCATGAGATGCCTTGATTCAGACTTCTGCCCTCCAGAACAGTGAGAGAATACATGTCTGTGGTTTTAAGCCCCCAGCTGGTGGTACTTTGTTATAGTAACCACGCGGATGCTACCTGAGCAGATCTGCCGAATGCAGCACGCACCTGGGCTTATTACTCCTGAGCGGGAGCCCACAGCGCTCTGGGTGGCATGTGCAGCTTCGCTAGGGCTGTGGCGGGGTGGGGGCAACCTCATGCACACAGGGTGAGGTGTCCGGGTCACGGCCTTTTCTGGCAGTCCGTCCACTCTGTCAACATTCAAGAAAGAACTCTTTAAAAAAAAAAAAAATCCCGCCAGGCGCGAGCACGTGCCTGTCGTCCCAGCTACTTGGGAGGCTGAGGCTGGAGAATCCCTTGCTTTCAGGAGTTCTGGACTATAGTGCGCTATACTGATCGGGTGTCCGCACTAAGTTCGGCATCAATATGGTGACCTCCGGGGAGCCGGGGACCACCAGGTTGCCTAAGGAGGGGCGAACCAGCCCAGGTTGGAAACTGAGCAGGTTAAAACTCCCGTGCTGATCAGTAATGGAATCACACCTGTGAATAGCCACTGCCCTCCAGACTGAGCAACATAGTGAGAAGCTGCCTCTAAATAAATAAATAAATAAAAATAAAAAATAAGTCCCCCAACCAAATCAATTCTGGAAAAGCTTCAAAACACAACACAGCTTCCCACTGAGTCTCTTATAGAATTTCCCCTCCAGAGGGGACAGTCTCTCACCTCATCAGTGCCTCAAAGGAAACAACAATCCAGGCTGTGCTGGGGACAGCACCCGTGGGTGGGCAGAGCTCACTGTCCTGCCTCCTGGTGGGTGGGCATGGTCACAGCCACAGGGCTTCTGTGAGGACAGGAGTCCTCAGAAACCTGGGACACTTCAGGTTCCTCTGCTGTTTTAGAGGCCTGCACTGAGCTCTGAGCTAACCCACCCATTTGCTATTGGGATCTGGAAGACTTCTCAGCCCGCAAGTGGCTTCGTCCTTTTCTCTATGGAAACAAGGTTTAATAATTAATTTGGCAAACAATAATCGGGCATTCATATGAGGATGCTGCAGTGACTCTTGTTGGAAATCAAGAAGTGAAGGACATGAGGTCCCACCCCCAGGGCACCAGCCATAAGAAATATTAATTCGACTTTGAATGCTTAGGTTTCCAAAATGAATCCTTGCACATCCTCTCATCAACGCGCCCCATCGTGCTGATGAGAAGCCTGGGGCTCAAAGAGGCTGAGAGGTTTGCCCTGTCTTGGCATTCACGGGACTCTCACCAACAGTGCAGGGAGCTGGAACCAGAGTTCCTTCCTCTGGAGACACAATACTTACACACCTTACCAGGGAGTTAAGGAGGAATGGCAGGTGGCAGGAGGCCATTAAAACCCACGGCCAGAGTTCCAAATTGATTCCTGGGTGGGAGACAGAAGAGCCTACTGAACATCCCCCATAGCAGCAAGGCAGAAATCTGGGGGCATCCAGCTCCTGGGGGTTGCGGTGGGGAGGGTAGTGGTGAGAGAACGTAGAGCCTCAAATGTGGTCTTCTGACACATCTCCAAAGACAGAGTGAAGGACTGAAAAGATGAACCATTCATCATTTAGAGTGGTGGTCTCAGTCTGTTATCACAGAGCAACTCAGCAGGTGGGGGAACTTTAATATCATGAAACCAGGTCCCAGCCCCAGAGATACTGACTTCACCACTCAGGGGTGGCCTGGGCACTGGGATTATCAGAACACCCCAGGGACTTAGAGATCTCTCCGTGTTCATAATCTTATGCTGGTGTTTTTTTTTCTCCTCTTTTCTGTTTTTAAAAAATGTCACCAGGACCTCCCAGGAGGTGTGCGTAGGGCAGGGGGTTAACATCAGACCACCCAGAGGCCTACCTGGGTCTGGGTGAGGAGAGCAGACCTGGAGGGTACTATGTTTGTGTGTGTTTAAAATTAGGAATAGTTTACATGGAGTAAAAGGGACCCTTTGAAGTTTACAGTTTTGTGAGTTTTGATAGATGCGTATAATCCTGCAACCACCGCACGATCAAGGCATAGAACAGTTCTGTCACCCAAGTGACGCTGCTGAATGCAGTCCCAGTGACATGATTTAGGCTCAAACCTGAATCCCTTAAATTCTCTGCTCAATCAGAGAAGTGTATCTACAGTGCTTTCTCCTCTTTCCAGGCCAAGCAACTTTCCTGAGAGTTGGAAGCAATGATTTCTCCAACAACCCGGCTCAGCCTCGTTAGAGCCTGTGTTGAAAAAGCCAGGTTGCTAATGTCACTTTTCTTGCTTCTCTGGAGACCAATTTTCTGGACCTGAATAGCACCCACAGCCAACACCTTTTAAGATCACTAAAGCGACTTCCATGGGAGAAAAATCACCCATTTCTCAAAACAATCACAAGTGCTTTCCTCATGCAGCTGTTCCCAGCTCCTGAGAAATCATTTAATTGGATTGGAGGTCACAGGATCCTCTTCCAATTAGGGTCTCATCATGCCAGCTGCCATCTGCACGAGGGATAATCAGACTGGGCTTTGTAAGACAAACAGGTCCATCTGAGAGGCAGCCACGGTCCTTCAGCAACCAGCTGGCTCCTTCCATGAGGCAGCCTGTCTGCAGCCTAGAGCTCATCTTCAGGACTGTTCTTTGGGACCAGAATGGAATAAGCAGAACAGGTATTTTCAACTCAGCCTCCTTCCTTTTTCCAGAACAGCCACCATGAGAATAGATGGGGTTGGCAGGGTTGCGGGGCCCTTCCAGTCCTTATTGTTCAGCCGTAGTGGAAGGAGAGCTTCCTGCCGTGTCTCGTTGGCATGTTGACTATTGCCCCCTTCCCTGTGATGCTCATATTGTGTTAAATCTGCCTCTATTTCAATGCCAGGAAGGGGACCCGGTGAGGAGCTAATTGTCAGGAACATGATAAACAGGGAGTGGCAGGTGTGTGGGAATATTTAACAAAATGTTCCCTCGTGGGGAGGAGTTGCAAGAAAATGGAGGGAGGGAGGATGACTGAGGCCAAATGGCGGAGTCAACAAAGCCCCAGCTTCTGTGATTCCTCCTCCAAAATCCCTCCTGGAATCATGCCTCTAAATGTCTGCTGTGCTCCCGGGCCCTGAGGATCAGCTCCCTGCTGAGCCAGGAGTCACACCCTCCCAGACAGAGCAGGGCTGCAGACCTTCAGGTAAAGCTGCATGGCTAAACCTACGTCGAAGAAGATCCGCCTGGACCCTACCCTAACCCCAACACATTAATACCTGTTTTTCATGGGGCTGGGGGAGGGAAGCCCTCTGCTGCCCTGACTTAGGTCCATCCTGGAACTGTGGCAGAACTCTTAGTTATGGTAGCTCCACAGACCACCTTTCCTTGTGGATGAAACTTTGATATGCCCTCATTAGGCCCAGAGCTGTCTAATTTACTCTTGAGTTAGAGAACCCTTGAGTCAAAAGCAAATCATAAAGGGAAATGCCTGGGCCAGAGCCTTTATTGGGGTTTCTGTGGGAAAGACAAGGCAGGATAGGGTAAGCTGTAAATTTAGGAGTAAATGATTTTGGATAGCTTTGGGGCACAGGGGCTGTCCCTAGTTGTCTGATATTGACTGGGTCCTGGGTTGATGTAGGGCAGGGGAAATAAATCCAGGGTCAGGCTTGGCTAGTTTACATATGAAAGGCATGCTCTAGGGAGCCCTTTGCTATTAATAATTGGCTAGACTTGGGAGAAGGAGTCTCTCTCAGCAAGGTCAGAAATGCCAGAGCATCAAGAAGACAGAAAATAAGAAAACAGAGTAATTGACCCAGTGATGAAAGGATGTCAAACAAACAAATTCAGAGTCTTAGAAAACACAGTTAAAACAGAAGCCCCGTTCCCTTCTCTCTGCCTTTCCAGCCACCTGTCCCACTGTTACAGTAGGTAGCTGGTCAGACATGACTGGGACAGGAGAGCCCCACCACCACCAACCAGGAATGTCAGGTGACCATCAAGTGATAGGCAGTTTGTTAACTTCCTTTCCCCTTCCCGTTCCCTTTCCCCTTCCCCTCTCCCGCCCCTTCTGAGATGGAGTTTAGCTCCCCCTCCCCTCCCCTCACCTCCCCTTCCCTTCCGAGATGGAGTTTTGCTCTTGTTGCCCAGGCTGGAATGCAATGGCAGGATCTCAGCTCACTGCAATCTCTGCTTCCCGGGTTCAAGTGATTCTCCTGCCTCAGCCTCCCAAGTAGCTGGTATTACAGGCACCCACTACCAGACCCAGCTGAATTTTTTTTTTTTTTTTTTTTTGTATTTTTAGTAGAGACGAGGTTTTACCATGTTGGTCAGGCTGGTCTCGAACTCCTGACCTCAAGTGATCCACCTGTCTTGGCCTCCCAAAGTGCTGGGATTACCAGCATGAACCACTGCACCTGGCCTTAACTGTCTTTCTAAAATAATAATTGATTGCGGCTTGTGCCAGGGAAAGGCAGAAACAGAAACACCTGAAACTGGTGATCAGCCGCTTCCTGTTAACATTTCAGGAGTTAGGTGAGCGCACTCATGCATGTACACTAAGAGGCAAAATGGCAGAATTTAACTGGTATATGACCTTCATCTAGGAATGCTAGATTGGTAAGGGAAGAATGTCGCAAGTGAGCATGCGTACAACTCCAGTAAACACACTATACTTGTGGCCCCTCGCAAGGGCTAACAGGCCATTGTGCATGCAGATAGCCCACCCCAAGGGAAAAATCAGAGGCAGAAGGCAATCAAGGCCCTGGAAGCATGCCAGCAACTACAATCCCCAAGTCAAAGGTCAAAGAGAGCCCTGGATCTCTCAAGCTGCCCACTTGGCCCTCTTGCAAGTATGCTTTATTTCTTTTCATTTTTGCTCTAAAGCTTTTTAATAAACTTTCACTCCTGCCCTAGAACTTGCCTCAGTCTCTCCTTCTACCTTGTGCCCCCCAGTTGAATTCTTTCTCCGGAGGAGGCAAGAATTGAGGTTGCTGCAGACCAGTACAGATTCGCCACCAGTAAAACACTTCGGTGCTGCGTGACTCTAATACGTTCCCTGGTGCTAACAGCACCAGGCCCTGATGGTCAGGAAACTCATCCTCCTCTGGCTCTTCTGTCTGCCCAAGAGAGCCCTATGGCCATGTCGAACTCAAACACAATCTTGTCAAGGTTGTAGATGCTTTTCTTTCTGAGATAGACTGTAAGAGAGAAGTTCTCAACTCCTTCCCCCAACACCCTGCCAGGATTCCTTACCACCAAATGGCTCGAGCTCTTCAGAAAGGGCATGGCAAGGAAGCCATAGGATGGTGCAGCCAGCAAAGAGACTCTTGAGCATTCTGACCCAGCCTGCAGCCTCTGTCTACCTGCGGAATCACTTCATTCCAGCCGGTATGTCTGGCTCACACTTCTTAATGCACACTCCTTGGCCACAGTGCACTGGAGCCAGCTTGTGCCAGCTCAGAGCCCACATGTGCATTTCTTCCTGGCTCTATTCAGCTGCATCATGCTGACAGCTTGAAATGGGCCATGGTATTTATACCACAGTAATCAGCAAACCATGACCCAGGGCTACTACTCTCTCCAGAGCTGCTTGTTAAATAGACACCAGCCCTCCCCTTCCTCAGACCAGGTTTCCCACAGTAACAAGTCAGTACCATACCCCCTCTCCAAAAACCAGATCAACAGGGCTCTTCTCTCCTCAGATGCTCCATGGTACAGAAACTCTATCCTTTCCATGGATTTGCTCACTCCATAGCCAAACGTCAGGCTTCTTTTTTTCCTAGCTGGATGCCCTTGGGTAAGTCCCAGGGCCTCTCTGGCCCTCTGTTTTCCCATCCATGAAAACAGAGACAGTAGTATCTGTTGTATAGGTAGGCAGCATCTAACTGAGCTTTTTGGAATGGGCCTATGCAATTGTAATCGGTGGTCTATGGACAAAGTGTTGAGTCTATGCGTCTCTCACTGTGCAGGGGAAACAAAATCTTCGTTTCCCCCAATACTAGCTCCCCAGGCATGGATCCATCAGGACATTGAATCTGACTCTGGCAGTGGCATACCAAGGGAGGGGCAGTGGGAGTGGAGTCTGCCCTGGGAGCAGGCCATAACAGGTGCATTGTCTGTAGAGAATTGGAAAGGGAAATAACACTAAACGTTGCTCTGCTTTTTAAAAACCACATGCATCAGTGATTCTAAAACTTGCCAGTTTTAAAATATTCTTCCCTTCCAGGGTGGGAGGAGAGTGGGAGAAACTGTTCCTTTTACCCCTCCCTCTGTCAGGGTTCTGTTGGCAGCTGCCCATTCCGGGCATTCAGTGGTTAAAGGAGAGAGTCAATTACAGAGAGACTTAGGACATTCGCAGCCACAGTTCTCAGGTCTCTCACTGTTCCCACAAACATCTTGCTGTCCTGGGTTCTGGAAATGCACAGCATTTTTCTGCATTGAAGTCTGTGGTAGAGTTCGCAAATGGCTGCCATATTTGCAGTTTGTCCCAGGAAGATGTAGGAGGCTGTTTTTCTACACCTTCGATCTGCTCTGGCCCATGACTTGCTTTGGTCAATAGAATATATCAGAAGTGATGATGTGTGAGTTCCAAGCCTGGGCCTCAAGAAGCCTTGTATGCTTTGCTCTTGCCTTTGGAACTCTGCCACCACCACGTGCAGAAGCCCAGAATAGCCTGCTGGAGGATTAAGGAGCCATCTTCCCCACCACCCAACCGTCAGCCAGTCAACACTAGGGGAGTGAATGAGACTATCATAGGTCAGCCACTCCCTCAGCAGACCCGCCTGCTGACTGCAGACACTTGAGCAAGTCAGGCTGAGATTAGCCATACAAGGTCCAGATTTGTAGAACAACCCAGCTGACCCATGGACTCAGGAGCAACAATAAATACTGGGTATTTTAAGCTACTAATTTTGGGGATAATTTTTTTTTTGAGATGAAGTCCCGCTCTGTCACCCAGGCTGAAGTGCAGTGGCACAATCTTGGCATGAAGCTGCACAATGTTTTAGGCCAGGTGTGGTGGCTCATGCCTGTAATCCAGCACTTTGGGAGGCTGAGGCAAGTGGATCACCTGAGGTCAGGAGTTCAAGACCAGCCTTCTTTTGCATTAAGTGGATCATTTCTAGTGTAACATTGGAATTCCTTTAATAATTTTTAACAAGTTTTATTAAGTTATTTTCTTATTAGTTGCTGTATGGCTTATAGTATACACCTCAGCTTATTAGAATCTACTTCATATTTATTAACTTAATTCCAGTGATATGTAGATATTCTATTCCTACATAGCCATATTTGCTCTATTTTCTCCCTACCCTTTTATATATTACTACAGTTCTACAAATATGTCTATGTGTGTTACAAACTCTAATACTTCATTGTAAACATTACTTTATATAGTTTTATGTCTTTTAAAGGAGCTGAGAGGAAAACAAATATATCTTTGTAGAGTTTGTTATGTTAATCTTCTTATTTACCATTCTGATTCTCTTAATTTCTTCCTGTGTATTTGAGTTACCATCTAGTATCATTTCCTTATTCTAATATAGCTTCATTCTGTTTCCTTTGTGCTGTTATTGTCAAATGTAATAGATCTAACAGTGCAATTATGTAAACATTTTGTTTTTTAGAATATAAAAATAAGGGGGAAATAAAAGTATAGTCTCTTTGAAATATGAAATTACTCACATAATTACGTTTACCAGAACTCTTTTCTGTGTGTGTAAATTTTAATTACGGCCTGGGATAACTTGCTTTCAGCCTGAAGAACTACCTGTAATATTTCTTATAAGGTAGGTCTGCTAGCAACAACAAATTCTCTGTTTTTGTTCACCTGGGAATATTTTTATTTTGCCTTTTTTTCCTCCTTCATTTTTGAAAAGATAATTTTGCTGGGTATGCAATTCTTGGTTAGCAGTTTTGTTTTCTTTTAGCATTTTGAGTATGTCATTCTACTGCCTTTGGCCTCTGTTGTTTCTGACGATAATGCAGTGAATAATCTTACTGGAGTTATGCACATGAGTTATTTTCTCTTGTGGTATTCAAGATTTTCTCTTTGTCTTTCAACATTTGTTTATGATGCAGATTTCCTTGTATATATTCCACTTGGAGTTTATTGAGTTTCTTGGATGTTTTCCATCAAATTTGGGAAGGTTTCAGCCATTATTTCTTCAAATAGGTTTTCTTCTTTTTTCTTCTTCCATCTAGTATTTCTATTACACACATAGTGCACTTAATAGTCTCATGTTTTCCTGAGACTCTGTTCATTTTTCTTTATTCTTATTTTCTCTTACTTTTATATTGTATAATCAATCTCTATCAATCTATATTCAAGTTAACTGTTTCATTCTTCTGCCAGCTCAAATTTATTGTTGATTCCTGCTAGTGAATTTTTCATTTAGATTATTGTACTTTTAATCTAAAGTTTTTATTTGGTTCCTTTAAAAAATCATGTCTATCTCTTGACTTTACCTGGAACTGAGACGAATTAAAAATAAAATTATGTCTATCTCTTTATTGATAGTCTGTATTTGAGGAGACATTATCATTATACATTCCTTTAATTCTTTAAACATGGTTTTCTTTAGATCTTTGGTTATATTCATAATAGTTGCTTTAAAGTATTTGGCTGCTAAGTCCAACATCTGAGCCCCCTCAAATACGTTCTGAGTGCCTGATTTTAATTCCTTTTGTATAAGTCACATTTTCCTGCTTCTTTGAGTGTGTAATAATTATTTGTTTAGAACTGTTCCTTCTATAAAGATGACAATTCTGGATACTGATTTCTCTGTCTTCCTCGGGGCTTGTAGTTTGCTTATGAATTTGTTTAGTGACTTGGCTGCACTGGTTGAATGAAGTCTACTTCTCCTGCAGTGTGCAGTCTCTACTATTGCTCTTTAAGGGGCACAGCCTTGGGCATGCACTTAATCTTCTTGATCACCAGAACTGACTTTGGTTTTAGCTGGACTCTCTTTAGATTGTCTGTTTCTCTGACCACTCCATTAAACCTAACATTGGTCTGTATCTATTGAGATCACATCCAGTTGTTCACCTCTACAAATTGCTATCTGATTGCTCTATGCTTTTAAAGATGCTCTAGGATGTAAAGCATTCTGCAGTCTGATCCAATTAAAGTGAAATCCCTTAGTAGGGCAGAGTGTTGCCAGTCTTTGAGGCTTGCCTCAACCCTCCACTGGAAAGAACCTCTGCCCTATAGAGCTGAGGGTGGGATGAGAATTGGAGAACTTATTTTTCACCAGATGTCTTACTCAGGTCCTCCCTATGATGCAGGAATTGGGGGTAGAGGCAGGAACTGATGCCGGCACTTAGCTGCTGCCACCACTCAGTATGGATCCTCTGCAGTCCAGAGCCAGGGTGGCTGGGATCTGCTAATGTCCACTGGCTACCTAATCTATTCAGAAAAGGTCTCTGCCCTAGGAAGCTGGGGTGTGTGAGAGTTGCCAGTTGGCTACTGGGAAGGGATTCAAATCCTGCCTCTGGAAACTGTATAACTTTGGTTATTCTTCATAATTTTTGGAAGACCCAATCTTGACATCTACAAAATGGACCTAATAGTGCCCACTATTGTGAAAAGTGAGATGTTATACATGAAGCTCATAACAACATTCCTGGTACATAAAAAAGGCTCAACAAAAATTTAATGGCAATGACAATGAGTGATTCCAAGAGGCAGGCTGATAGCATTGAAGAATCCTTCAAATGTTTGAAGGACACCTTTGGAGACATCCTAAAACAACTCTTTTTCCATCTAGATATTTAGAGATTGGTTTTTAAAGTTCTGCAGCATAATCTTAATTTAAGTGGGCATCTCGTTGGCTGTCCTTTAAACACAAAGCCACCTGCTGTCTCTGCTTTCTCCCTATTCCTCTGCCTGTTTCCATTAATAGTCTGTTTGACACTAGACTTGATGAAAAGATAAGAGTTTCCTTTGCGGACATAAGAACTGTGTTGTTTCAACAAAAGCTTGCACAATCCTCCTTAGATGTGTTGACAGCGTTTTTATCACCTAGACATCCGATTAAAGACTTGAGCGTGTCTAGCTTTTAATTGCCTTGCCCACCCACACAGAAGCTGTTTGGAGCATGAATATGGGCTGTTTAGTGCTTTCTGATTGCAACTCTACTGATGTAAACAGCACTCCAGCTCCTTGATAAGATGAGGAAGGGAGACCTTAAATTTCTTGTTCTTCTCTGGTAGGAATTTCTCAAGAATTTATCACCAAAAAGCTCATACATTTCCTAATTACAAGGGCTATATAAAGACCACAAAGAAGAGGTCAGACTACAAAGGTGTTGTCAGAAACAAAAGAAGAGGGAAGGCAGAAAATAATGAGAGAAAGAGATAATGGGGAAAATAGTTATTCGATGGGACCAGTGCAACATCATCATAGTAAGAAGAGTGTTGAAGGAGGTAGGTATGTATATTGTGCATCTCCTATGCATCAGCTACTGTGTCACAATGAATTGGAATCGAGAAGATGCTAATCCATGCTGGTGCCACCCATGCAGGTGGCTGACACAGAGGCCATTTGTAGTCACTTTGGCAACTCTTATAGGGGCAGAGAAAGTCAAATGTTCCTTGGCACAATTACACTGAGGATATGACAGTCATGCTCATGGCAGGAAGATACTGTCCTCATATTGAGACTGGATTTGCCTCTGTGAAGAACAAGGTCAATGCTTGTCTCGGTAGGTTGCTTGCTTCATGGATAACTTGTAAGAACATCCCCTGTGGCTCTTATGGATCGGGAGATTAGAATGGAATCAGAGTATCCACCACCATCTTTACTATGGAGGACATCAATTCATTTCTAGGCAAATCCCAAGGTGCCCACATTTACAAAACACAAGAGCCTGAGAGAAGCAAAGCCTTTTCCCCTTTGGCATGCAGCACCAAGGGAGAGAGGCAATGTCTGGAAGTAATCAACACCACTCTAGGCCACACCACAAAAAGCTCCTCACCCCACACTTAGGAAACAAGCATGTAGCCTGTCTAGATGCATGTCTATGATGTGGATTTCCTTGCTTATACTCCATTGGAGTTTATTGAATGCCTTGGATGTTTTTCATCAAATTTGGGAAGGTTTCAGCCATTATTTCTTCAAATAAGTTTTCTTCTTTTTTTCTCTCCATCTAGTATTTCTGTTATACATATGTTGGTGCACTTAATAGTGTCTCAGATTAAGCTACCTCATTCCTGTTCCCCCACCTGCCATAAAGACTGCAACCTTCTAATTCCTACCATAGAGAAACTCTCAGCTCAATGACAGGAGTGGAATTGCTTGAGGGGAATTTGGGGATTGTAGACTGGGGACTTGAAAGAAAGACTTATAGGGATAAAAGAGAAGAGATTGAGAGAGCAGAAAGGGAAGTTGAGAGAGACAGACATAGTACACGTCAGAAATTTCTCTTATTTTTTTTAAAGACTTTGTGCACATTGCTTCTCAGTCTTTTGGCTGAGATCAAGTGTAAAGACTTTATGCACTAGAATTAAGTTGATCATATTCACATAGATTAACTATAATCGTGGATCTATGTAAATTCCTTGTTTTTCTTTTTTGTTTTCAGAATCATAATTGATTGATTTCCTACACATCCTGCTGCCCTAGCAGATAGAGAAATATGATGTGAGTCCTGCAGATCTCTCTCTACCTCTGCAATCTTTCTGCAGTTCCTACTGCCCCTCATATATGGAAGTGGGCTGTTGGCATATCCTTCAACTGTATGTACAAACTCCAACTCTTTCTCTCTCCGGTGCCAAAAATCCCACAAGTTGGCCAGGCATGGTGGCTCACACTTTTAATCCTAGCACTTCAGCAGGCCAAGGCTGGCAGATTGCCTCAGCTCAGGAGTTCAAGACCAGCCTGGGCAACACAGTGAAACCCCATCTCTACTAAAGTACAAAAAATTAGCCAGGTGTGGTGGTGCGTGCCTGTAGTCCCAGCTACTCAAGAGGCTGAGGCAGGAGACTCACTTGAACCTGGGAGGCGGAGGTTGCAGTGAGCCAAAATTATACCACTCCACTCAAGTCTGGATGACAGAGCGAGACTCCGCTTCAAAAAACAAAACAAAATCCCACAAGTCATCCTATTGACTCCGATTGGGCCTGCTGCCCAACTTACATCAATCACTCTGGTCAGGGAAGTTGAGTCATGTCTCAATGTGGCAGCTCCTGGCTGGGCACAGTGGCACATGCCTATAATCCTGGCACTTCAGGAGGTTGAGGTGGTAGGAATGCTTGAGCTCAAGAGTTCGAGTCCAGCCTGGGCAACATAGTGAGAGATCATCTCTACAAAAAATTTAAAAATTATCCAGGCATGGTGGCATGTGCCTATGATCCCAGCTACTTGGGAGGCTGAGGTGGAAGAATCACCAGCCTGGATGATTGAGGCTACAGTGAGCTAAGATTGTACCACTGCACTCCAACCTGGGCAACAGAGCGAGACCCTGTTTCAAAAGGTACATACATCTGATATATATGTGTGTGTGTATATATATATATACACACACACACACATACATACATACATACATATACTTGCTCTGTTGCCCAGGCAGTTCCCAATCAAGCCACTTGGTTAAAACAGAAGACAGGGCCTTTCCCAGAGGAAGATAGTTCTGTTCTGGATAGACAAAACAATGGATGTCTACCTGAGGAAATCACTGAAGTTCCTGGATTCTTCACTATATCTTAGGAGGACTTTTTAATTTTATGTTAATTTGGTGTTGTGAACCTAACAGCTGATACATAATCTCATATAATCTAGCACCAATTTTTCACCTTCTTCACAAGAACCCATCACAACTCTCAATCCTATTCTGTCATTATTCTTTGAGCTATAAGGAAGTAGGGCTAGTAATTTTGATGATACTAATTATAAAACAACAATGTTACTAATTATAGCAACTAATTAACAAGAATTTACCATGTGTTATTGACTCTCCTAAGAAGCTTCCATATGTTGCCGGGTGCGATGGCTCAAGCCTGTAATCCCAGCACTTTGGGAGGCCGAGGTGGGTGGATCACGAGGTCAAGAGATCACGAGGTCAAGAGATCGAGACCATCCTGGTCAACATGGTGAAACCCCGCCTCTACTAAAAATACAAAAAATTAGCTGGGCATGGCGGCGTGTGCCTGTAATCCCAGCTACTCAGGAGGCTGAGGCAGGAGAATTGCCTGAATCCAGGAGGCAGAGGTTGCAGTGAGCCGAGATTGTGCCATTGCACTCCAGCCTGGGTAACAAGAGCGAAACTCGGTCTCAAAAAAAAAAAAAAAAAAAAAGCTTCCATATGTTAACATTCATTTCATTTTCATAATAATCTCAAAACACAGTGACTATTAATATCCCCACTTTATAAATAAATAAACCTGGCTGGGTGAGGTGGCTCATGCCTGTAATCCTAGCATTTTGGGAGGCTGAGGCGGGTGGATCACTTGAGGTCAGGAGTTTGAGACCAGCCTGGCCAACATGGCGAAACCCTGTCCCTACTAAAAATGCAAAAATCAGCTGGGCATGGTGGTGTGTGCCTGTAATCCCAGCTACTTGGAAGGCCGAAGCAGGAGAATCACTTGAACCTGGGAATTGGAGGTTGCAGTGAGCTGAGATAGCACCACTGCATTCCACCCTAGGTGGAGTAAATATTAAATCTTTACTATAAATAAATATTATATTTAATATATTTTATCGAAAGGGCAATGAAAAACATCTGAGGTATTTACTATAAATAAATATTAAAATTTTATATAATATTTTATTAAATAAAAAATTTAAAAAATAAACCAATGCATAGAGTAATTTTATGACCAAGGTCATAAAATTAGTATATGACAGAGCCAGAATTTGAACCCAGGTGTGCCTGCTTCTAAAACCATCTTAAATTTTGGAGTCCTCTATAGGCAAGCTATGAGCAAGAGTGTGAGTCCCAAAAAAGCAGGAACTTACACTTAAAAAATTTTTCTTTCCTAGAGCACCAAGCACAAAGCTTTGCACATCGTAGGAGCGTAAACATTTATAAAATTGCTCCGAGAGGTCCATCTGGGTTCTTCACCGGGACAGCCAAGCATTTTCAAGAGCTGCAGCTGCACGTACCTGAAGATAGTTCAATCAGGGAGGTGGGTAGGCTTTCTAGAGTTTGTTGCAAAATATCTGATAGGCAGGTTAGGCTTCATGTGTACATAAGATAAAAGCATACAATTTTAGTACCTGCTGATTTGTGATACTTCTGCTATATTGTACCGTAATACCCACAATTTCCAGATCTGAAGAGATTTATATGCGAGTTCTTGAGCTTTTTCACAGACTAATGACACTAAGTCTGTTTGTATTGAAATGTCCTTTTTGAGACGTTAATGAGTTTGTTCAGCTTCTTTTTTTGCACTGACTTGGTGGACTTTTAGCAGTCTCTGGATGAGCCCAGCTAAGAGTCCAATTAGACACTGAATACAGTCTTAATTGGAACCCTGGTTTTAAGGTTTAGTTATCATTTTGATATTATGGAGGTTCATGAATAAAATAAAGAAATCGACAGAGATACAGAAATAGGAAGTTTGGGGAGAAGGTGTGTACTGGACTCCACCTTTACTATGTTGAGAGCAGGGGTGATGAAAAGCACCTGAGGTCAAGGCTTGGTGGAGGCCTCACGTAGAAGCTGATGGGAGGGTTAAATGTGGTAGGGGTGGCAGAGTGGCATGGGAACTCTCTGAGTTCCAGTGTGTATGCAGCAGGTCTGGGTTCCCTCTTGCGGTCCCTGTAGTGTTGTGACCCAGGCTTTTCAGAGGGCTGCAGCCCCAGTGGTGGCACCTAGCCAGCTTCTAGACTCTGTTGGGAAGGAAACCAAAATATTCCTCTCTAAAATGCTGGGGATTTTAGTTAAAGGAAAAAGGTCAAAACACAGGAGCACACGCTGCTCCTCCTCTTTGCTTTTAGCAGCTCAAAATAGAGCGGAGACAGCAGTGCCAGGGAATCCAGGAGCAGACTTCACTCTTCCCATCAATCTACCTTCCCACATTTTCCTGCCTGCAGATACTCTCTTCTTTGTCTTGTCCCTGTGTAAGATGTTTGGCTCTTTGTTAAAATACTATTTAAATAAGGCCCCTAAACCACTGGTTTAAGAGAAAAACACTTTTGAACTGAGGCAGGCCTCTCTCGTATGATGAATATAATACACTTGAATAGACTTCTGTTAGTTTTTCTTTTGTTAATTTGACTTTTATTTTGGGGAGAATGTCTCAACTAAGAACCTTTCAAAAGAAGGAAAAAACTCATGTTTTCTCCCCTATAGTTGTTTAGGCTGGTCAGGCCCCTTTACACTCCTTCTGGAATTTTCACATTTCCTTTGGAAACTCATCCTGCAAACTTGATTAGTTGTTGGCTCAAGCAGAACTAATCCTCCTGGGCCAACAGCTCAAGTGTGGCCATTGGGAATGCTACATCCCCCTGACCACTTAATTGCTTCAGGCTCTGCACATGACCCAAGGTGGCCAGCCCTGAGCCAGGCCAGTTGAAAAGCCAGCCACAGGAATGTTATCAGAATAATCGTGAAAGAGACTCTTTTTCTGGTGATGTTGCTCAACTGGTAAAGCCAGAAGTCGCTGTTAACCATTTTTGCCACCAGAGGTAAGCAGTTTAATGGTACCATTTTAGGCACGGATCCCACCATTTGAGTTTCTAGCTATGTGAGCCAGTAGAGTCCCCTCTATGCTTAAGACAGCATATGTTGTATTTCTCTCACTTATACCTGAAAATTTTCCAATGTAGAAGCCAACCCCAATCAGTTAGTAGTGGCTGCCTGAAGCTCTGTGCTAAAGATTTTTAGGCTGCATCCTGGCTCAGTAAAAGAAATACTATGATTGATTAGCAGTGTTTGCCTTAGGCAAGGAATGAGAAACCAGTGGCATGTGTGCTTTGTATCGGCCCTTCCTATGTTTGAAATTCTTTCATTGCTCATGGGCTTTGTGGAATAACTATCTAGTCATCTACTCTAATTTCCATGGATGGTGTTCTGGACTGGGTGTTTGTGTCCCCTCAAAATTTCTATGTTGAAGCTCTAACCCCTAGTGTGACCATGTTTGGAGTTGGTCTCTAAGAAAGTAATTAAAGCTGGCCATGCATGGCGGCTCATGCCTGTAATCCCAGCACTTTGGGAGGCCAAGGTGGGTGGATCACCTGAGGTCAGGAGGTCAAAACCAGCCTGACTGGCATGGTGCAACCCCGTTTCTACTAAAAATACAAAAATTAGCCAGGTGTTGTGGTGGGTACATGTAATCCCAGCTACTCTGCAGGCTGAGGCAGGAGAATTGCTTGAACCCAGGAGGCAGAGGTTGCAGTGAGCCGATATCGCACCATTGCACTCCAGCCTGGGTGACAGAGCAGGACTCCATCTCAAAAAAAAAACAGGAAAGAAAGT
Organism: Saimiri boliviensis; assembly: GCF_048565385.1. Taxonomy (NCBI): domain Eukaryota; kingdom Metazoa; phylum Chordata; class Mammalia; order Primates; family Cebidae; genus Saimiri; species Saimiri boliviensis. The sequence continues at coordinate 16,332,371 of NC_133456.1, forward strand.
AATTAAAGTTAAATGAGGTCTTACGAATGAGGCCCAAATGCAATAGGATTAATGTTCTTAAAAGAAAAAACACCAGAGAGCCTCCTATCCCCACCACACATTGAGACAAAGTCATTAATGACATACAGCAAGAAGGCAGCTGTCTGCAAGCCAGGAAGAGAGCCCTCCTTGGAGACCAACAGTGCAATCAGACTCTTAGGCTCCACAACTGTGAGAAAATAAAGTCCTGTTGTTTAAGCCACCCTGTAACTTGTTATAGCAGCCCAAGGAAAGTAATACATATGGTAAAGCAAAATTATGACACATGGTGTGGGGTATTTGCACTGGTGTGCTCTGACTTCGTTATACAAATAGCCAATATCAGTCAGGACCCAGAGGCTCTTCCCATTTAATTATAAGCTTCTACCAAAGACTGAGACGTGTGCACTCAGAGCAGCCATGACAGGGCACTGCCCCTTAGAGTCATTCATTATTCAGATCAAGGGTGTGTGTGTGTGTGTGCGTGCGTGTGTGTGTGTGTGTGTGTGTGTGTGTGTGTATTAGAAGCATGGCATCCCTAAGAAGCATGAGGATGACATTGGAGAGCCTGGCCATTGCATTTCCTTTAAGCAATACTTTTGATTTTCTAGTCCTGAGCTTTCATGTGCAGGGAGCTGAGGCCAGCATGTTTGGCCTAGAGTATGGACTAGGTTATACTCCTTTGAGCCTTCAGCCCATTGACTGAGAAAAAGCTTGTTGGTATAATCTGAGTAAATTCTTAAAAATAGACGTAAGTCCATTTTTTCCACAGGGATCTTTGTAAGCCTTCTCAAGTTCCCTCTGTTGCCTCATTCCTTCTGTCCTTTGGTCAACAGCCCAACCTCCACTGTACTGGGTCACTCTCCACTTTCAGACTTGAAAGAAGCATGGGGTTCCCTGGGTGGCTGCCAATGGGTAGTGAAGAAATGTGGGAATCAAAAATAAAAGCAGTCCAGCTGCGGTGGCTCATGCCGGTAATTCCAGCACTTTGGAAGGCCAAGGCAAATGGATCACATGAGGTCAGGAGTTCGAGACCAGCCTGGTCAACATGGTGAAATCCTGTCTCTACTAAAATACAAAAATTATCCGGGCGTGGTGGTGCATGCCTGTAATCCCAGCTACTTGGGAGGTTGAGGCAGGAGAATTGCTTGAACCCAGGAGGCAGAGGTTACAGTGAGCTGAGATCATGCCACTGCACGCCTGGGCAACCGAGTGAGACTCTATCTCAAAAAGAAAAATAAAATTAGATCAAGTTAGAAAAATTATAAAAGTTCATTGTGCATGCAAAAGAACAGTTCTCAAATTGTGAGATTTTGAACTAAATGTGATAGGAAGCTGTTCTTTCAGCAGTTACATCACAGTTTATAAAGTATAAAGAAGGAAGTATTTTTTACCTTTTTTCTGAGTGGCTGTTATACATTAACATTATTTTTAGGGCAAGTAGAGCTCTTTAAGCTGATTTGTCTACAGCTGATTTCACTGTATCATGCTGACAAGGATGTAAAGCTTATGTTTTGTGTTCCATTTATATTTACAGCTATCGTTTAGGGGAAATCAGGATGACTTCAGTTTTGGCTATGCAGCTATGGATAGTTGGTCTTGAGTTTTATCTAAATTGTGGCTTCCATTTTTATTTTTCTTTAGCAGCAAGAAATAGCTCCCTGTGAGGTGAATTCTGACCAAGGAGAACAGGTGATGTTGAACCAAACAGATCAACCCACACTCCTTTCTCCATTCCAGGGACTACACTGTAACAAGGGCAGCTCTCCCTTGTCCTTTTTTCTTTTTTTTTTTTTGGAAAAGTCCCATGTGCTGAGCAGACACATCTGCTAAGCCACCCACTCTGCCGCTTCTCTTGCCGTCGGTGGTATCCAGTGTGGTAACGTGTTGCAGTATGCTGTTTTGCATCTTTTTCACCCCTTCCTCACTCTCACCACCCGGGCTTGGCACTTCTTAGGCAATTAGTATCAGTAGTTTAACCTCTGTTTCAGGCTCTGCTTTTGAGAGCGCTTAAGCTAAGAAATCCTCCTTCTTGATGTCTTATCTAGGATTCACCCAGGTATTTGATCAAGTTCGGATTATTGAAATACTTGTTCCTCCATACAGTTTATGCCCAATTATAGTAACAATTGCATTTTGCTAAAAATAAATAAGGGAAATGAGACAAGGCAAGATGCAAAGGAATGCAAAATTTTGCAATCACTCCCTGAAGCCTTTCCCTATAAGGTAGACAGTTGTATTATACCATCTTACAGGTGACAAAACTGAGATCCAGAGCTGGTTTTTAGTTTAAGTGATTGAACTGGAACTCTTACCCCTTTCTCTTAAATTCCCTATTCTAGTAAGGGAATTTCTTAAATTCCCTAGTAGAGTATTTCTTAAATTCCTTATTCTAGTAAGCCTCCAGGAAAAAGCAAGAGGGTCATCTCACATATCATTAGTGCGTGCTTGGGCATTACTCCAGGGGCTCTTACTGTTTGTAAGTGAGACAGCTGCAGGCCCCACTTATGTTGAGACCATTCTCCTTTCTCTGAGAATTGACCTTCTGCCTCGTGTCTTCTCAGTGGAGAAAATGGTGCTATGTCAACTGTTCATTTAGCAAGGATCCCTCAGAGCAAGGGCTGGGGTGCTTGTAGGCTTGCAGAAGGGCTCACAAACTGAAATCTGGCTTTTTTCTCTCTGGCAGCATCTTTTCTTTGACAAAGAGATTAGCAAGCCATCCGTTGTTGCTTCTCTTCTTCCTTGATCACTCCATTGACTTCTGATCATTTCACTGTCAGCTGTAGGCAAGAAAGGAGAGGTACCTCTCTAGTCAGCCTGCCAGCTATTTATAGATGTTGCCGTTAAAGATTTCACTGGGGAGAGATGCTTGCATCATTTAGGGGTTTCTTTAACACAGTGCTACTCAAGCATTGGCCCCAAATGAGCAGCATCAGCATCTTCTGGGCAATCGGCTTAAAATGCAGAATCTCAGGTCCCTCCTCTGACCCTGTAGACCAAAATGTCTGCTGGAGGAGCCCAGGGGTCTGTGCTCTAACAATCTCTCTTGGTGACACACATCTTCAATAAAGATTAAGAAACTTTAAATGATTTTCTTCCTCCCCTCCTAAGTACAGGTATTGAGCATTGGCTAAATCTCCCAAGAGGTTTCACATGACAATTGAAGAGGCAGCATGTGGAGGAGAGAACAATGGGCTTTTGAATTTGGCAGAGTGGATTTCATTTTCTCTACTCCACTTGCACTGTGATCATGAACTAAGCTTTCTGAGCCTCAGCTTTCTTAGTAATAACAAAGAAGTAATCATCACTGCTTTCTAGGGTTATCATAAGGATTACATGAGATATTAATATGATAAGCCTGTGCTGCATTGTAGGAGCTCAATGAATTTTGTTGCCAAAGTGGCAATAGTAATCTTCAAGTCATCCTCATCATCTGTAGTAGTGAGTTTGGGGTGTGCTGTAAACATTTGATGTGCCTTCTGGCTTCACGGGACCTTTTGAACACCACCGTTAACTTTGGGAAATAACCAGCTGTGTTGGTTGGGTTTGTGTGTCCACTAGGCCAGGCTGTAGTACCCAGTTATTCAGTCCAACACTGCCCTAGCTGTTGCTTTGCAGGAATTCTGCAGACATGATTCGTGTCTACAGTTACATAGAGGAGAGCCTCTTGGATCACGTGGATAAGCCTCGCCCAACCAGTTGAAAGGCCTTAACAGCAAAACTGAAGTTTCTCTGAGGAAAAAAAGTTTCTGCCTCAGGAGTACAGCATTAACTCCTACCTGAGTTTTCAGCTTGCTGGACTGCCTCAAGGATTTTAAATGTGCCAGCCTCCACAATCTCACAAGCCGATTCCTTGAAATAAATCTCATCTGCTAACCTTATGAATTTCACCTGTTCAGGGTAGAACCCAGAAAACTCGGCTCCCCAGTGTCCTTTGCTGCTAAGACACAGGCCTGTGACCTAAGTGCCAATGCTCAGACTTGCCTGTGTGAGATCTGATTTTGGAAATGAGCATCTCACAGGAGACAGCATCCAGAACCTTCCACAGGATGGTGGCAGAGGCATCTGGCTTTCAGGGTAAGCAGTGTGTGCAAAGGGACTTCTCCCCCCAAAGTCACACTTGGGGGAGAAGCAGCCTGGGAAAGGAGGGTCCTCTAGAGCCAGAGGTGGCAGCATCCTCATTAGGTCAGTTCTGCGGTGCGATTCTGAAAGCTTAGCCTTGAGCATGATTCTCTAGCCTCACAGCACTTCTGTGAGCTATTGTAATGTGTTCTTAATAAATTCCTTCTCTACCTAGTCAGATTTACCTTCTCACCATCTGTATTAGTCCATTTTTCACACTGCTGATAAAGACATACCTGAGACTTGGAAGAAAAAGAGGTTTAATGGATTTACAGTTCCACATGGCTGGGGAGGCCTCACAATTGTGGTGGAAGGTAAAAGGCACGTCTCACATGGTGGCAGACAAGAGAAGAGAGCTTGTGCAGGGAAACTCCCATTTTTAAAACCATTGGATCTTGTGAGACTTATCCACTATCAGGAGAACGGCAGGGAAAAGACCCACCCCCATGATTCAATTATCTCCCATTGGGTCATTCCCACAACCCATGGGAATTATGGGAGCTACAAGATGAGAGATATGGGTGGGGACATAGCCAAACCTTATCAACATCAGACACCTGACCATCCAGAAATTGGGACTAGAAGTCATTAGGACCTGGGGGAGTAATGTGGGGTGGGTGATCTGACCCAGGTGGAATGGGCAGGGCTGAAGCTTCAGCTAGCATTAAGGAATGGAACCTCAGCTGTCCAAGTCTCAAAAACTGAATTCAGCTGTTTCCCAGGATCACCTGGGATGAAGTGCTCATTGAAGGCAAAGCTCAGGGAGATTTAATACTGCTGCCACTGAATACGTAAGTGTGAGAAATTCCAGACCCATGAGGATAAACTGTTCCCGGCTGCATTGGACGGCTCAATGAGACACCTTACCCCACCAATCCGCTTTTGTGAGAACACCGTCCCCTCCTTCCCTGTTTGAAGAGGCACTGCCTGCCTTGCTTGAGCCTCTCTAATGTCACACTTATAGAAGCTACTTAGCTTGGGAAAGTCAAATCTCTGCAGGTTCCCCTCACCCCCTGCCACCAACACTATCTTTTGACCTATAAGCAATATCAGATCCCAGTAGTCACAGGGCCAAATGCAAAGTCTATCCTGGGAAGAAGGGGCATCTATATTAAAAGAATTTCAAGAACTTGCAAGTTTGTTCCAGAAAGAATCATGGAGGAATATATGTTTAATGTGTTTAAAATGTATTCTAAAGATTCTAGACTAAGGAGGAGGGAACACAATTTAGTTAGGGCCAAATTTATCAACAGAAGAAGTGCTCTGGCCAGAGAGATTCTGTATTTAATATGCTATTTTGAGCTGGTGGTTGCAGTTCTAATTACTCTAATTGATTAGTTGTCTTAATCCTGAATCCAATGGCAACCAACATAAAATGAAGTTTTGGAAACTCCGTGATGTAATGTAGAACAGCCTGTCTCCAACCTGGCTGCACGTTAGAATCACCTAAGCTTTTCAACATACTGATGCCAAAGTCTCACCCCAGACCAATTAAATTAGAATATTCATGGACAGGCTGGATCATTGGTATCTTTTCAAAACTCCCCAGGCAATTAAAATGTGTGTTTTTATCACATTTATGTAGAGGAATGAGATAAATCTAGAACTAGATTAATTCTATGAGATCCACTTACCCTTCCCTAACAGTGTCTCTGGAAAGGGCTCTGAAGACACTCTCTTTGCCAAGATATTGAGAATTACATTAATAGGGAAGAAAACAATGTTTGAGAGGTGCTGTTGTAGCTCTTACAGGCATGTGTGGTGTGCTAGTGGGAGAGACTGCATTAAAATGGGTTCCTTGGTATGGGAGCAGGGCAGGAGGAAGGGGTGAAAGGGTACAGAGATGGCTGCACCAAGAGGTGGTACCCAGCTTCCAGAAGATGCTTTGGGGTCGCAGCAATCAGCAGAGAAATTGGGGTGGCACTCAGAATAGCCTAACCCGGAGCTTTTTGGAGTAGATAATTGAGCACAGGATTCTTAGGACTAAAATAGATTGGCATCTACCTGTAGTCCTACTTGATCCTTATAACCACAAATCTCTAGTTTGGTCAGTTAGAGTTTAACTTGAGGCACCAGAACAGTTGCCAGATCTGAGTTACTTAAAAGCCCTTGGGCTCCTTGATAACATGATAATGTCAGAAGTACGTTCATTAAATTTTACACCTAGCCTGGGAGAAACTGCTTTCTTCCAATGGCACTGGCAGCTCAGTGAGAGAGCTGCCAAGCCCTGCATCTGCTCTTGTTGGGAAGTATCCCTTCCTCCCTGTTTGAAGAGGCTCTTCTTGCCTTGCTTGAGGCCCCATAATCATATCACCCAGAGAGGTTACTTTTTATATATCTATATCTATATATATTTATTTATTGCACTTTAGGTTCTGGAGTACATGTGCAGAATATGCAGGATTGTTGCATAGGTACACACATGGCAATGCGGTTTACTGCCTCCATCCCCACCACCTATATCTGGTATTTCTCCCCATGTTATCCCTCCCCAACTCCCTGCCCCCCACTGTCCCTCCCTTGGCCCCCCCAACAGACCTCAGTGTGTGATGCTCCCCTCCCTGTGACCATGTGTTATTACTGTTCAACACCCGCCTGTGAGTAAGAACATGTGGTGGTTGATTTTCTGTTCTTGTGTCAGTTGGCTGAGAATGATGGTTTCCAGATTTGTCCATGTCCCTACAAAGGACACAAACTCATCATTTTTTATGACTGCATAGTATTCCATGGTGTATATATGCCACATTTTCCTTGTCCAGTCTATCACTGATGTGCATTTGGGTTGGTTCCAGGTCTTTGCTATTGTAAACAGTGCCTCTATGCACATATGCGTACATGTGTCTTTATAATAAAACGATTTCTAATCCTTTGGATATATACCCAGTAATGGGATTGCTGGGTCAAATGGAATTTCTATTTCTAGGTCCTTGAGGAATTGCCACACTGTCTTCCACAATGGTTGAATTAATTTACATTCCCACCAACAGTGTTAAAGTGTTCCTATTTCTCCACATCCCAGAGAGGTTACGTTTATGGGAAAATCCAAATCTCCTCAAGCTCCCCTCAACCCCCACCATCACCAATCTCCCAAAGGACTTGCACCCATAGACCAGGGTAAGTGTGCTTTAGGGAAAGGAAGATAATCAGATCATTTGAGAATTGAACCTCTTTTCTGAGAGACACAGCACTCCACTACGGTCTTTTGTAACTAGAAAGAATTAGTCCACCTCAGTCAGCCCACTAACATCTTAAACACCTGTATCCTAGCACATAGCGCCTAATTTCTCAGTTTCTGAGTGTGTAGCTGGAATAGACATAGTCAACAAGAAGCAGAACCTTGACTCTGACTGTATCGTAGAACACTGACTCTATGACCCCAGACTAAAGGCAATTATCATAGAAAGAGCCATGAGGGAGCCCCTGAAGCTTCTCTTCCATTCCAAAACTATAAAGCCAAAAACATGCATCTATGAGGAAATGGGTTAATATTAATTAAGAGTTAATATTTAAGATATTCAAAGATGTGGAAGATGTAGGAGTATTGAATTCAATCACATTCCTCCATTTAACTAATCAGTTTTAACCTGTGAAGAGTAAGGATGGTCTTGGATAACGAAAACAAATTATCATAAGCTTAATTCAGGGAAGACTGCAATTGTCATTACTGTTCAAATATAGATCTTTATTTCAGCAAATAAACATGGTCTCTGGAGCTGTGGCTATTCATCTGTTAAAAAAAATTCTTCATTCTACTAAGAAGGGAAAAACTGAAGGCAGTTTGTTTTCACTTGACAGAAACAGCAGTATACCTTCACTATTTTGACTCTGGGCTCTGTCAACTCTCTCTCTGAGCCGAAATTTGTCCTACAAGAATCTTGCTAACTTCAGCATCCCACAAGACATCATATGCCATGTTGATGATATCATGCTTACAGAATCCAAACAAGCAGGAAGTAGCAGGCGTTCTAGAGGACTTGGCAAGACACGTTGTTACCCAAAGGTGAGAAATAAATCAATGAAGATACTAAGACTTGACACCTTGGTGAAGTTTCTGGGTATACAGTAATCTGGGAAATAATGTAACAATTCCTTTAAAGTGAAAGACAAATAGTTGTACCTAATGCTAAGAAAAGGATACGATAAGCTGTATGCATTGACTCACACCTGCAATCCCAGCATTTTGGGAGGCCAAGGTGGGCAGCTCACTTAAGCCCAGGAGTTTGAGACCAGCCTAGGCAATATGGTGAAACCCCATTTCTTAAAAAAAAAAAAAAAAAAAAAATTAGTCAGGCATGGTGGCATGCACCTGTAGTTCTACCCAGGATGCTGAGGTGGGAAGATCACCTGAGCCCAGGAGATCGAAGCTACAGTAAGCTGTGATTGAACTACTACTACATTTCAGCCTGGGTGACAGAGCAAGACCCTGTCTTAAAAAAAAACAAAAAAACAAAAAACAGGGCTGGGGATGCACTTTTAGATTTGGTCTTTTGCATCATTTTCTTCATCTGTCAGTTTTAATCCTTTTTTATTCTTTTTTCATTTTTGCCCTCTGACTAGGTATTCTCCAATAGCCTGTCTTCAAGCTCACTGATTCTTTCCTCTGCTTGATTTATTCTGCTATTGAGAGCCTCTAATGAATTTTTCAGTTTAGCAAATGTATTTCTCAATTCCAAGATTTCTAGTTGCTATTTTAATTATTTCAATATTTTTGTTACATTTCTATGATAAATTTCTGAATTGCTTTTCTGTGTTATCCTGGAGATTACTAAGTTTCCTTAAAATGTCTATTTGAATTCTTGGTTAGACAATTTGCATATTGCCATCTTGTTAGCATCAGTCACTGGTTCCTTGCTTTGTCTGTTTGAGGAGGTCATGCTTTGCTGTGTGCTTTTGTTTCTTGTGGATGTATATCTATGTCTTTGCATTGAAGGATTATTTATTTTAGTTTTATCTGTCTGACTTGCTTTGGATATTATCAGATATGTTTGCTTAAGGATTCCTTGTAATTTACCTGTGGATTTTCTTATTTTCCTGCTAGGTTGCTGCCTCCTTTTTGGCACTAGATGGCACCTTAAGCCCAGATCTGCCTCAGTTCTAGTAAACAATCAGAGTGCTGCCTGTCCCTAATGGGGGTATCTCAGTAGTGTGGGAAGGCTGGCTAGGGTTTTGTGCTTAGGGCACCTGTGAAATGAACTTTCTACAGCATGGTGCTGCTGAACACCCACTACAATTTGTCATCTTCTTTGGCAAAGTTACAGAGAAAAGTTTCCAGGGCTGGGGATGGTAGTCCTGTCTCCCCACTTTATCCCCAGCTATCTCAGGGATATTTCTCCTTTCAGGCACTTGTGATGCTTCTCATGGGTTGAGGTAAGGACAGGTTTATTGCCAGGGAACCCAAGATAGTGGAGAAACTCTGTCCACCTTAATGTTACTTTTTCCAGTGTAGAAACCATGAGTGAGGGGAAACTGTTTTATGTGCTTGGTGCTGAGCAGATTAGGGGAAGAAGCATCACAGATATGGACATCTGAATCTCTTACTGGGAGTTTTTTCACTTCTCTCTGGGCCCAGAAACTGTCTTATCCTTATATTTGAGTTATGGGATGTTACTGGCGATAACCTTGGTGCTATATATTTGTTTTTTTGGTTTTATATGGGAGGAGTAAAGCTAACTTGCTTCCACATCACCATTTTGGAGCCAAAAGTTGAAAGGTTTTCTTCCCTTCCATCTTGAAGGGTGCAAGGATTTGTCCCCGGGTAATAATAATCTGCTCTGGATTTGAATTTGCCTTCCATTGCTGTCATGTTTCTTTCAGTAACATCTCCAGTAGACTTAATGCTTTACTTCACCACAGTAATACCTCATGCTGCATTGCGTCTCAGCAAGTACTTATTTTAGAGTAAAAGAAGTGAGGAAATAAGATGGAAAAAAATATGGCATTCACAGGTCTTACAGAAGGTTAGAATATTTGATGAGACTCAGTAACAGCATTCACTGAGATAAAACTTCTTGGACGGTTGGGCTGCTGTCCTATACAACGAGCCCATACTTTCAATTAGAAACTAGTGTATGGCTTTGGGTCTCCCACAGGCCAGATACACCATCTGGGGAACCAGTCAGTAGAAGTGAGATGGTATCTCTCACTAGTACACATTAGCACTTGCAAATGCTTCATTTCCTGTTTGTATTGGTTATTCCACATTAGTTCTCCCACATCCATTTGTCCACTTTTCCACTCTGCTGTAGCTCTGCAGACTGTCCCACTTGGGCTGCCATGCTGACTAGCTTCTGTTTGGATTAGCTGATGACAGTACCAGCAGGTAAGTAGAGCGCAGAGGACAGAGAGAGAGCTCAGGATATTTCTTCTCCATTTCCTCCCTGCTTCAGCATTGCATCTTTGTCAGGAGCCACCTCTTTCCATAGCTCTAGCTGCTGCTGGGCGATGTCACCCCAGCTCTGCTCTCACTGGACTCAGGTCACACTATTTCCTCTCCTACCCCTAGGGATGGTAATGGCTTCTTGCTATTTATTAGTCTCTGGGTGCCTCGATATTCATTGTTAGTTTCTTTAATCCTGCCCGGATCTCTTAGTGGTCCCTCAGTAAAGGTTCCTCATTTAAACAAAATGAGTTGAATTCCATTTCTGGTGAGGATCCTGACTGATACATTATTTCTGCAGCTCTGAGTTCTGCTGGTTTCAAGTGCTAGTACCCAAGAGAGGAGACAAAAGAATAGTTTAATTGTACTGAAAACTGAGGCTGCCATCTGTCAATTTCAATACTTTCATGCCACTTGATGAGCAGGCATAAAGAGGGCTAGAGGTAGGCTACAGTGGCAGGTGCTGTTTTATAATAGGGTCTGGGAGCAATTCCACCTACACCACAGGGAGATAACACCTGGTTCTGTTAGGTCCAGTGCTTAAGAAATATGTACTAATGGAAGACTTCACTAATCCCATTCAAGGAGGACCACCAAGAGCTCAGATTTTTCAAAACTCGATTTGGGGTCGCTCACTGGGTAAAGAACTCTGTCCAGCTGAGGAGCCCCTAAAGGGAAGGGGAATAGATTTTTGAAGAAGGATATCATAAACATCAACTAAGACTATGTGAATATGTTGGGCAGAAACAAAGGCTGAAGTGGCTATTCATAGTTTCTACCATGTGTGTATTTTAGTTCTTTTTGTTCCTTTGCCTATTCCCCTACTGTTTTTATGATTGGTTCCATGGGTAATAGACTACCAGAATGGGATTACAATGGGCTCAGAGGAGAAATATGTATTACCCAGAGGTAATCTGGCTTTGGAGCCTGATGCAGTACCTGACGATAGTTTGAACCGACTACCTGACCTCTAGGCTCCCTGTTACATAGAATATGATTCTTCCTTATTCTTTAAGTTACCTGAACTCAGTTACTGATGGCCAAACACATCTTAACTGTTACACATAAGTTCCACTAAGTAAATGCAGTTAAGTCAATTACACTTGGGACAGTGCTTGGCACATGGGATCCTTCTCACTGTAAATACTGTGGTTGCAGCTGTCAAGTCCACAGTGGGAGAAGTCAGTGGGGGCTGCAGTGCTCAGGGAGGCTTTGTGGAGGAGGAGATCAGGTGCGTTGTTCAGCCTGGTCATGGGGAAGAGTCATGCTCTTGGACATACCTCTGATTAGAGCCATGGCAATTATACAACAAAGGCAGACTGACCTGGACGAAGGGCAAGGTGGCAATCTTAGGCATGTGCCTCTATGAGAGGGGCTGTGGGTAGTGGGAGCCCAATGTGGAAGGGGAAAGAAGGAATCAGTTAGGATTATGCCTTTGCTTCTTCACTAGTCATGAGGAACGCCCCCACCCCCCCCTGCATGGCAGAATCAGCAGTAAAGCAAGAATGAGTTGCTACCATACGTGGTTTCCCTCTGCCCTTGGGAAACATAGAAAATAATGTCTTGCTATAAGCTAATGACTTTACTTCTGATACTTTGACCATTTTGGCCTTCAAGAGATGGTGGCAGCAGTAGATATAGTTGCTGTCCCATCAGTATCTCTTTACCTGGATACCACACCCATCCCCCATCAGCAGTGCATGCTGACTGCTAATGACACAGCTGTTTCCTTCTCCAGAGACTTCCTTCTGCAGAGCCACCTCATCCTGAAAAGCCTGGAACATTATACCCTTCCCTAGGGCAGCCAACACCCAGCGATGACCCTATATGGGGACCTAAAGTTCAAAGGGCTTCTCTCCAGGTGGGACAACTTCTGCATGTGAGCTCCCCATGGGATCAGGCTGAGCTAGACTTCAGCTGAAGCTACATGTTTGCCTAGCTTCTTCCCTGCCCCATTCTCTCTCAGTCCCTTACAGGTTTTACCTGGGAGTAGTCCCTCAGTCAGTCCTCATCTCAAGCTCCATTTCTAAGGAACTCAACCTAAGGCACTGCCTCTGGGGCTGTCAAAGGAGGTGTTCTCTGCAGAACAGAGCAATGGAGCTGGCTTTCTGCTTCTTGACCACTTGCTAATTCCAACACTCTGCTGTGTTTCTGTCAGGCCAGCTCTGTGGGCATTTAAGAAGACTCCGGGGACTCTATCAGTTTGATAACCAGGCTCCAGGCCTAGAGGAAATTCAGCATACATCTGCCCACTGCCAGGCTCAACCCACACTACTGCAAGCCTTTGGAGGAGCAGGTGAGCTCATTAAGTCCGTCTGTGCCGCCTTCCAGCACAGCGGGTATTCTTAGCTACATGGCACCTACTGTATCCCTGGGCACCTTGAGTGAGGGTCCATGACTCACCTGCAACACTGGCAAGATGTGCCAAAGGGCATTCTTCTTATATTTAGCTGTGACTGTTTTCAAAAGACATAGGGTTGGGATTTTTTTCAAAAAATAGTTTCTTGGTTCCAGCTTATGCTGAGCAACACACTGAGCCCGAAACCCAGGGCTGGAGTGGCCTGGCTGAGGCTACTCCTGTCCTCCACTGGCTCCACTGAGGCCAGGTGAAAGGGAGAGGCTGAGCAGCTCAATGGAACTTCCTAAAGGGTCATGGAGAGTCCTCAAAGGGCAGAGAATGCCCCCAGCATGATCACAGGAGGTTGGGGGCTGTAGGAGCACAGACGAGACTGATGACCATCATTCAGGTTCTAGCTTTGACTTTTACCAACTACGTTTCCTTGAGGTGAACCAGAAAGATAGGCTCAAGCAATCCTTTCTTTTGGTGAGTTCTCAAAGAAAACACCTTTTTTCATTAGCAAGCAAATAATCAGCCTCTTCTTGGTGTCCAGCCTCATGCTTGGATGTGAGCACGGTTTAAATAGATGGCAGCACCTCGGTTCTTGATTTACAAACCACTAGGGCGATCAGTACTGGACTTGGAGCTAAAAGACCCTGGCCAAGTTATTTAACTTGTCTGGGACTTGCTTTCCTCATCTTGAAAATGGGAACTGAAAACATTGTTATGAGGATGAAATAAGCTAAGGGGCATTAAGTTATCATGGAGTTTTAAAGTGCTCACTCTGACAACTGGCAAACTGGACTACATGTTCCTTTATATCCAGGGCCCCAAAATGGGGTATGAGATGGAGTTGGTGTTCAGAAAAGTTTGTTTCATGAGTAAGTGAATGAATCTATAAACAAATAAAATATAGGCAAAGAAACCGAGATTCAGATTGGAGAGGTGACTGCCCAAGATTGTTCAGTAGTTGTTAAATAGAGAGGACTCAAAGCAAATCTTTTAACTTCTATTCATTTTAGAGACTTTTATCAAGATCTTTATTGTCACAAGATTATGATTAAACAATACTAATAAAGAATAACTACAAGACCCCACAAAGAAGGGTAGGTTATCTTCTTCTGTACTGTGTGCTAGTTTATTCAATAAATATTGAGGGGCATATTAGGTACTATAGGACATAAGACTACTTAAAAGGAGGAAGCATTCTTCATATAACACAGATTTTCAAATTGGTTTGTGGTAGCAAATGATTATCCCCCCTAGTGTAAAAGATAGAATCCTAGTAACAGAATGAGGAATAAATTAAACCAAAGACCTAGAATGCATGAGCTGCTTTTGAGAAATAAAACACAAATCTTAATTTCCTGGCAGCAAAATAATAGAAGGAAACAGATTACATTAGTGCCTGTTTGACTAATATGAGGAAGGACTATAGAATATCAACAGGCAAAGTCTCTTCTCCCTGAGAGGAATCTGTACTGTGTGCTAGTTTATTTGGAAAGGAATTTGTCCAAAGGTGTCTGTATAAGGACATTTAATAACTGGGTGGATAGTGTCTTCTATGATAATGCCAAGATGTTTCTCCCATGATCCTTTAACATTTCAATTCTCAAGAAAAGCCAAAGGGGCTTTGGGTTCAAGTTGAAGACCAAGACATGGTTCCCTCCTCAGCTCCTTTCCCTCAACATTTCATGGAAAAGTCAGACAACATGTGTGTGCCTGTGGAGTTGGTTTATGTTTAAGGAATAAAACTACAAAGGTGCTGGAAAACTAAGAATGCTAGCCTATATCGGGCAGAAAGTTCCAGAGAATTCTGGAAGTTAGAAAATGCATGAGTCGCAGTTGAGTTGGCAAAGTGAAATAGGGCTGCAGAAGGTTTCTCCTTCAACTTCTAAGGAAATTTCAAAAATAGTAAAAAATAAATAAATAAATGAGAAAAATGTACCAGTAAGAGTCAGACAAGGGCATAATCTAGTGACATAAGAATTTAAGAAGTGATGACAGAGGAAAAAATAACTCAGATGATGGAGTACAGTATACATACCTCCTACATGTGGCTCTGGTGAGTCAGCAGAATCATGACAATTCTACTCGTAGCCCACCCCATCTTTCTGGAGAGAAGCAACATTTTCTTTTCCTCTTTCTATTTGGGTGGGGAGTGGGAGAGAGTAAAAGCAGTGAGAGCAGCCATTGAGAAGATAAGGTAAAACCAGGGAGATAATTTCTCAGGACAAAAGCAAGGGCTTCAGGACTCCACAGTGAATTAGAAGAGCAATCATCCCTGCTCTGGGCTCTCAGGTTACAGAGAAGTCAATAGAATATAAAATACTTACAGGGAAATTCCTCATGGAATATAAACTGTGTGGTTGTAGCTGTCCACATTCAACATGACCAAGTTAGCAGGAACAGCAGGGTAACAATGAAAACATTCTACAATAAACAAAAGGAAAGACAGGAACAACGCATGCAATGGATAGTTGAAGATCATATTCTAAAAGAAAACAACTCAAAAAACAGAAGACTCCTCATGAGTGCTGTTTCTAATGAGACCATGAATTCAATAAAAGAAGTACTAAACGGTGAGTTGATAAGTTAATAGACTGAAATTAAAATAGATCTTTCAGAACTAAGAAAACAAATTGAGGGCCAAAACAATACCATTAAAGAATTAGTAAAAATATTACAAGCAGTGAGAAACAGGAAACAGAAGGCTCAAAATCAATTTGCCATCAGAAAAGAAAAACATAACAATCATGATATGCAAAGAAAAAATACAAAGATATTAATGCAATTAGAAGATAATAAATATGTATGAAGATAAGCCAGTGTAAAGAAAATTGGAATGCCCAAAGAAGTCAACAATTTGAACATCCTAAAACCTTCTAGTCAAAAAATATTCTTTTTTCTTTTTTAAAGATGGGGTTTCACCATGATGGCCAGGCTGGTCTTGAACTCCTGACCTCAGGTGATCCATCCACCTCGGCCTCCCAAAGTGCAAGGATTACAGGCGTGAGCCACTGCGCCTGGCTAGTCAAAAAATATTCTAATGTGCTAAGCACACAAGTGCATATACAGTTGGCCCACTGTATTCATGGGTTCCACATCCTTGGGTTCCACCAACTGCAGATTGAAATATTTGGTAAAAAAAAAAAAAAAACCCAATACAAAAAGAATAATACAAATTCAAGAAAACAATAGAGTATAACAAATATTTATATAGCATTCACGTATTAGGGATTATAAATAATCTAGAGATGACTTAAAGTATATGAGACTCCTCTGTAAAGTAGGTATATATTTTTAAAGTGTATGGGAGGATGTGTATAGGTTATATGTAAATACTACACCATTTTCTAGAAGGGACTTGAGCATCCAAAGATTCTGGTACCTGCAAAAAGTCCTGGTCAGTACCCCATGAAAACCAAGTAACAACTGTGTGCATTGGTTATATATATACACCTATATTAATGTATATTTATGCATATACATATAATCAATCCCCTGAGGATATAGAGGAGATAGGTAGGTGGGTAGGTAGATAGATAGATAGATAGATAGATAGATAGATAGATAGATAGACAGATAGATATAGGTATACACAAAATCTTCATAGCAATGAAATGGTCTTTAACCAAGTAAAGTAAGAGAATCATCTGTGATTCAGAAAAGCGTGAGGAACCTAAGCCTTTGAAGGTAAATAAAGACCAAGCCAAAAGCACTTCACAGTTTGAGGTCATCTTTAGGGAAAAGTAGACTAGGATTTCCTTATAGGGAAGCAGTTAGTAAGGGGAAGAGGTAGGAGTGGATAGTAGACCAAGCCTTAGACCTGAGCAGTAATAGATCCAGAGCCACAAAACTTTGCACAAACCCAGGACTCTGAGGGGGTTACACTTTGAGAAAAATGGTGAAGTTAGAGGTATCCTATCTAGCAGAGGCTGACTTCAAGAAACAGTGACTCCGAATCAATTCTGGCAGAGAGGAAAAATGAAAACGTCTCCTGAGATTTGAAGGCAAGTGGCCAACTCTTCTCTAGGTGTGAGGCCTGAATGTACACTGAAATATACCACAATATCCCCAAATAAGAATTTAGAGGGACCCAGGTCCACAGTGCCCAAAGCTCCTGACAGAGGCAATCGTGTTCCCACAACACAGCCCTCATAAAATTCCCCCTGGAAAAATGCCATCATAAATGAGCTCATAATATAAAATCAGAAAATGCCCAAGTAAGCAAGCGTCATGAGTAAGAGTCAAAAGAAAAAAAAATTAGAATTATTAAATATAAACCATTATTTTAATATGATTAAGTAAATGGCAGAGATAATTTAAAAGTAAGTAAGAAACAGGAGCTTATAAAAAGCAGACATATTAGAACCAAAGCAAACTTCTGGAAGTAAAGAATATAATACAAATTAAACTATCTGTAGAAGAGTTGAAAAGCAAAATAGACACAACTGCAGAGAGAATCTGTAATTTCAAACATAGATCTAAAGAAAATACACAGAATGCAGCTCAGAGACAAAAAAATATGGAGAAGTCTGGTTAAGAAAGTTGGATGATGGAGTGAAAAGGTCCAATATAGGTCTAATCAGGGCTCCAAAAGCAGATAATAGAGAGTGCGATAAGAGGTAATGTTCAAGGATGTAATAGCTCAGGTTTTGCAGATTTGAGTAAATACATAAATACTCATATTTAGAAAGTTTTTGAAACTCCCAAACAGAACAAGTCATAAGATGAACATGCTCAAACCCATCCTAGTGAAACTACAGAATGCCAAAGGCAAAGAGAAGATCTTAAAAGAAACCTAAAGAAAAAGAAAACAGATTACTCACAAAGGAGCAAAGATAGATCAAGTTTGACTTCTCAACATCAAACATGGAAGCCAGAAGACAGTGGAATAATGTCTTCCAAGTAGTGATAGAAATAACTGTCAACTAGATTTATAAGTCCAGCAAAATCATGTTTCTAGAATGAGTAAATTAGAGACATCTTCAGTAATGTAAACAGCAGGAGAGTTTGCCACCCACAGATCCTCACTAAAGAAACATCTAAGGGGTACTCCAGGAAAAAGTAAAATAATCTAGAATGAAAACCTAGGATCAAAAAAGGAGTAATCTGATAGGTGAAGGTGATTTTTCCCGCCTCACTGGACCTTCCCAAATCATTACTTCCTTTTGCCTTCGAGCGGATTGCCCTTCACTTCTTTGCCCATATGGAAAATACCTACTCTTCTCCTAGGAATCACTTTTTTTCTGTGAATTCCTCCCCCTGGATTTCCACCTAGAACTAACTGATGCCTCTTTCCCTTGAGCCTCCACTGAACTTTTGGGGTTTTTTGTGTGTTTTTTGAAACAGGGCCCCACTCTGTCACACGGGCTGGAGTGCAGTGGCGTGACCTCAGCTTGCTGCAGCCTCCACCTCCTGGGCTCAGGTGATCCTCCCACCTCAGTCTCCTGAGTAGCTGGGACTATAGGCACATGCCACCATGCCCGATTATAATTTTTTTATTTTTTGTAGAGACAGGGTTTTGCTGTGTTGCCCAGGCTGGTCTCAAACTCCTGAGCTCGAGCAATCTGCCCACCTCAGCCTCCCGATCCACTGAACTTTCTATGAACTTTTAGAATACTTCCCTTCATTTATTTACCTATCTTTTCCCCTTCCTACACTGTGATTTCCTTGAGGAAAAAGTTTAGGATGAATCTCTATATTCTCGGCATAGATTATCACTGTTAATAATGATTATTTCCTGGTAATGGAAATTTTACATCAACAAGCTCATTCTCTAGAGAAAGAAAAAAATCAAATAGGATTCTAAGGCTGATGAAGGATGGAAAAAAAAAAAATGACTGCAGTAGGTAACCAAAAGCTGAGTGGAAAATTGGGAACTCTTTTTTTTTTTTTTAAATTGCATTTTAGGTTTTGGGGTACATGTGATGAACATGCAAGATTGTTGCATAGGTACACACTTTGCAGTGTGGTTTGCTGCCTTCCGTCCCCTCACCTGTATCTGTCATTTCTCCCCATGCTATCTCTTCCCACCTACCCACCCCCCACCCCTCCCCCATTTCCCCCCAACGGACCCCAGTGTGTAGTGCTCCCCTCCCTGTGTCCATGTGTTCTCATTGTTCAACACCCACCTATGAGTGAGAATATACGGTGTTTGATTTTCTGTTCTTGTGTCAGTTTGCTGAGAATGATGGTTTCCAGGTTCATCCATGTCCCTACAAAGGACGTGAACTCATCGTTTTTGATGGCTGCGTAATATTCCATGGTGTATATGTACCACATTTTCCCTATCCAGTCTATCATCGTTGGGCATTTGGGTTGGTTCCAGGTCTTTGCTATTGTAAACAGTGCTGCAATGAACATTCGTGTGCATGTGTCCTTGTAGTAGAATGATTTATAATCCTTTGGATATATACCCAGTAATGGGATTGCTGGGTCAAATGGGATTTCTATTTTTAGGTCCTTGAGGAATCGCCACACTGTCTTCCACAATGGTTGAATTAATTTACATTCCCACCAACAGTGTAAAAGTGTTCCTATTTCTCCACATCCTCTCCAGCATCTGTTGTTTCCCGATTTTTTAATGATCGCCATTCTAACTGGTGTGAGATGGTATCTCAATGTGGTTTTTATTTGCATTTCTCTGATGACCAGTGATGATGAGCATTTTTTCATATGTTTGTTGGCCTCCTGTATGTCTTCTTTTGTAAAGTATCTGTTCATATCCTTTGCCCATTTTTGAATAGGCTTGTTTGTTTTTTTCTTGTAGATCTGCTTTAGTTCTTTGTAAATTCTGGATATCAGCCCCTTGTCAGATGGGTAGGCTGCAAAAATTTTTTCCCATTCTGTTGGTTGCCGATTCACTCTACTGACTGTTTCTGTTGCCGTGCAGAAGCTGTGGAGTTTGATTAGGTCCCATTTGTCTATTTTGGCTTTTGTTGCCATTGCTTTTGGCGTTTTGGTCATAAAGTCCTTGCCTACACCTATGTCCTGAATGGTTTTGCCTAGATTTTCTTCTAAGGTTTTTATGGTATTAGGTCTGATGTTTAAGTCTTTAATCCATCTGGAGTTAATTTTGGTGTAAGGTGTCAGGAAGGGGTCCTGTTTCTGCTTTCTGCACATGGCTAGCCAGTTTTCCCAACACCATTTATTAAACAGGGAGTCCTTTCCCCATTGCTTGTTTTTGTCAGGTTTGTCGAAGATCAGATGGTTGTGGGTATGTTGTATTTCCTCTGAGGCCTCTGTTCTGTTCCATTGGTCTATATCTCTGTTTTGGTACCAGTACCATGCTGTTTTGATTACTGTAGCCTTGTAGTATAGTTTGAAGTCCGGTAGTGTGATGCCTCCTGCTTTGTTCTTTTTGCTTAGAATTGACTTGGCTATGTGGGCTCTCTTTTGGTTCCATATGAAGTTTAAGGTGTTTTTTTCCAGTTCTGTGAAGAAGGTCATTGGTAGCTTGATGGGAATAGCGTTGAATCTGTAAATTACTTTGGGCAGTATGGCCATTTTCACGATGTTGATTCTTCCTAACCATGAACATGGAATGTTTCTCCATCTGTTTGTATCCTCTCTTATTTCGTTGAGCAATGGCTTGTAGTTCTCCTTGAAGAGGAAAAATATGGAACACTTCACGAATTTGTGTGTCATCCTTGCGCAGGGGCCATGCTAATCTTCTCTGTATCGTTCCAATTTTAGTATATGTGCTGCCGAAGCGAGCACAAAATTGGGAACTCTTAGACATGGTGATACCTGGGGAATGAAACCGGACACAGGAGGGGGAGTGATGGCAGACGAGTTTTCATTTTCGGCCTTTCTAGTGGTCCAACTTTGTCTTGATCAAGTGTATATGTTTCTTTAGTAACCACAACAGTAAAAACTTAGCAAATTGTGTAAAACCAAAAATAAAGAATGTCCTCATGAAGTGGGACCTGTTTAAGTAAATGGTAATTTACTCACACCATGGATACTGTGCAGCACTGAGACAGGGAAAGTAGTCTGTACAGAAATGGAAAGCGATACATGATGTTATGTAAGTGAAGACACTTTAAAAACTAAGTTGATGACCAGTATGGATGTTATGATGCCAATTGTGGTTTTTTAAATCTCTATGAATATGTATATCATCCGACTCAGATCATTTTCTCTTACAAGTAGCAGAGACTCAGCTTTGAAGCAAGATAAGGAAATGAATTGGTTCCTACAGTCATAAAGTCTGGGGAAAGGTCTGGAGCTTTAGCCATAACTCGATCTAGGGGCTCAGAGATCAGGCTCAGGAAGACAGCACTTGTCCCCAGAACACCTCAACAGGTCTGGGATGGAGAGGATGGCCCAGCGTGCATATGGGCTGGGGGAGGGGGATGCTCTTGGGACCAGACCTGGGCCATATCCCAACCCCTGTCCCAGGAGGCGGGGTCAGTCTCCTTCAGTTGAGTCTCACAGGCTGACTAAAACTGTGAGCTGGATGGGGGTGGTCCCCAAAGAAATTGGGTTATTGTTTCCAGAGGAAAGTGGAATGGATTTTGGATGGATTAACTCAACTGATGCCTACCATAGACACACTGTCACATGATCCTGTGGAAAAGCTCTGGAAGGAGAGTTAAGCTTGGGTGAGTGGAGAGGAGCAAGTCCCCTTTTTGAGGGGCTCACACAAACCCAGGGGATGGCACGTTACTGTACTCCTGACGCTGTTCCTTTCCAGAGTCCGTTGTCACAAAACTGTCTTGTTCAAAAACATTTTGGCTGCAAGCGGCAAAACCCCACTCAGATGGACTTGAGCAGAAGGTGGGGGAAAATTGCTAAAAGAATCCAAGGGTCCCACAAAATGCTGAGACTGTAGTAGAGAAGCAGGCACCATTCTCCTCAGTTACTGGCAGGAAAGACAGAGGCTGTGAAGGAGTCTGTTTGCCTCTCTTTCCTCTTTTCACTTTTTTAAGTTGACTTTATTGAGGTATAATTCACATACAATCAAATGCACTTTTTTTTTTTTTTTTGAGATGGAGTCTCGCTCTGTCACCCAGGCTGGAGAATAGTGGCACGATCTCAGCTCACTGCAACCTCTACCTCCAGGGTTCAATGCCTCAGCCTCCCGAGTAGCTGGGACTATAGGCAGGTACCTGGCTAACTTTTGTATTTTTAGTAGAGAGAGGGTTTCACCATGCTGGTCAGGTGAAACTCCTGACCTCAAGTAATCTACCTTCCTTGGCCTCTCAAAGTGCTGGGATTACAGGTGTGAGCCACTGCACCTGGCCCAAATGCACATATTTTAAGTGTATAGAAGGGTGAGTTTTGGTAAATGCCTACACTCATTTAATCACTGCACCCCCCAAAGTTCCCTCAGGCCCCTTGCTGTCCAACTCCCCTCACACCCTGCCCCAGGAAGCCATTGTTCTGATTTCTACCACCTTCGATTTGTTTTGTCTTCTCTACCTGACTGTAAAAATGAAACGATATGGTAATCCTTTTTTGCATCTCTCAAATGCTCTTTTTTGATATCACAGGGTCCCTGGGCTCTGCGTCTCTCTGTAGGTCTTTGCTGTTCTCTCTTTGCTGACTTCCTGTCTCTATATGCCGGTGTGTGGGGCCAAAGAGGGCCACCCCTGAATCCTTTTGTCCTTGTCACGTGACCAAGAGTGACCGACCTCATTTCTCAATGACAATCTAAATTTCTGCAAGATAAGATGTAAGGGTCCAGCTCAGGCCGTGTCGGGCTGTGTGCCCACCAGCTCTGGCCAGAGGAGCAAGGTCAGAGCAGACATGAGACCATAGGGCCCGTCCTGTGAGTGCAGCTGTGGCTGCAGGTCTTGGAGAATGAAGAAGCATGGGCAGATACCCCTGAAAAAGTCCACCACACTGAAAATCGCTTCACTGTAAGTATCTGGTGGACAGGTACCCTCTGCTGCTAACTAGAAAGGTGGTTTAGAAGCTATAATCAGCAAGCATGTTGGTGGAAAAGTTGAGGCTTTGCTGAAAATAAAAAACCTGATATGTCTTCTTGGGCAGCTCTAGGGCCCTTTCATTTGGGCAGAAAAAGAAGAAACCCACTAGTTACTGGTAAGCACTTGGCATAGGCTGACTCATTACTCCTCATGTTAGGCACGTGAAGTGGCATTAGTACCCCATTTTGTATATGGTAAAAGAGGGGCTCAGAGCAGGCCACCTCGCTACTCACAGTGCTGTCTTTTCCAGGGGAGCAGGCCACAGGAATGCCCATGAGCAATTCTCAGATTTTTCTAAAAAAAAAAAAAAAAAAAAAAAAAAAACAGGAAAAGAAAAAGAAAAGCAGGCCTGAATCAGCTCTGATAATTAAATGATACTTGATAGCATCAGAGAGTTCTGCCCGTAAGACGGCAGAGGGGCCCCGGGAAATGCTGAGGATAGGACATTCCCATCACCCTCCTCTACAGTGGAAGCCTCTGTTGGGTTGACCTTGAGCCATGCAGTAGCCCACCAGAATCACTGGAGTGAATCAGCCACTTCTAGAATGCATCTCAGTGGCAAACCAGCTGACCTCTGGAATACAGTCCTTGAAAACCATCAGATGCTGCGGAGGGCCTGGAGAGGCAGCAAGGTAGAATCTGGTCTCACTGGCATGGATGCTCTGGCTAGCAGCAACAGGCCAGCACAGCAGCCTTTCCCCTGAGGCCCCCTTCTGAGGCCCCCTTTGGGGCTCCCTCCTGCCCCACCCTTGTATGTTAAGCTATGCGTAGGACTACTTAGTAGAAGGGAATACACAAAACAGTTTAGTGGTGGTACCAGGGAAATGGGATTTTGAATTATTTAAAAACTTCTATAACAGGATTATTATTTTTATAGCTAACTTGAATTTCTCCAGTCCTTACCAAACTAGAGAAACAGGTTGAGGGTCACACTAGCAGTAATGAGTCGCATTGGTTTGGACTCCTAACAGATCGATGGATTGATAAGTGGCTGCTTAGACCGCTATATTGTATTTGAAACCCCATTGAAGCTTGGAGGCACAGAACACTTAAATCAATTAGTAATGTCTGCCAGGGCAGTAACAGTATATGAACTTGTGTTTATCATTCCAGACCTAGAGATGCCAATTTGCCCATGCCTATTATTTTTAAAAATTGAGGTATGATTAGCACACAGCAAAGTGCAATGATAGATATTCGGCTTGATAGATTTTGACAGATGTCTACACCCCTGGAACTACCACTCAAAACAAGATACAGAACATTTTTATCAGCCTGGAAAGTTCCCTTATATCCCTCTTAGTTACTGGGCCCTAGCCACATTCTGATTCCTATCACCATAAGTTTGGACTGTTCTCGGATTGCATGGAAATGAGTGTGGACTCTTGTATCTGGCTTCTTTCGTTCAGCGGAATGCCTGTGAGATTCATTCACCCAGTTGCTTATAACTGTTAGCTCTCTCTTCTAAGTTGCTGAATGCATTTCGTTAAATGGAATGTATGTGTCCTTTCTCCTGTTGATAAACATGTGGGTTGTTTTCAGTTTGGGGCTGTTATGAATAAAGTTGCCTATCAACATTGAGATACAAATCGTTTTGTGGGCATGTGTTTTCATTTCTCTTGAGTATCTAAGAATGAAATTACTGGATTGTAAGGCAGATGTATATATGTCTAGATTTATAGGAAACCTTTGGGAAACTGTTTCCCAAGCAGTTTTACCATTTTGCATTCCCACTAGCAGTTGCCCCCCATGGTCACCACATGGACATCGCTGAGACTGCAGCCATGCTGGTGGCATGAATGGTGTTTCATTACAGCTTTAATTTTCATTTCCCTGGTGACTAAAAATGTGACACCTGTTTTATACATTTAGTGGCTACTTGTATAGCTTCTTTTGTTAAGTGTTCTGATGTGTTATTGACTGAGTATTAAAATAGTTTTATTCTTAAAAGGAAGTGTGTGGGAAGCTCCTCGGTGGAGTGGGATCTGGCTTCCATATCAAGGTGATTTCACTGTCATTTGGTTGCTGCTGAATTCATAGACTCCCATGCCTGACTGTCTGGATCTCTCGCCTCTGGTAACAGAGTGCCTTCTCCTCCTGTGCCTCTGGCCCTTTGAGCTCCCTGCTGCTGGACCTCTTCCTCACTCTGACTTGAGAGGCCACTGTCTGGAATTCGGCTTCCATCCTGCCACAAGCTCCTGGTGGCCTTGCCCTTCAGAGCAGCTATGACAGCCACTTGGTGACCACCTCACAGTCCAGCCCTGACTCACCTCCTGGCTCCCCTGCCAGAGCCAGGCTTTTGGAAGCCTGGGGAAACCGAGGGAAGTCTGTGGGCTCAAAGGCATCAATTCGGCCCCCTTTAATAGCAGCTGCTAAAGTGGCATGATGATCGGTAGTCTGGTTGTTGGGCTTGGGATTTTTCCCTAAGTACGATGCTGGTACTTTTTCCCTAATGAAAAATAAAAACACAAACTGTTTGTCACAATTTTCAGGGGGGAAGAAAAATGTTGGCAACCTGAGTAGATACAACCGCCATCTTCTATTCTCACAAAAGCCTACTGTCACCAGGTTCACCGCCCCTTTCCCTGGCACTCTCCTCAGGCATTATTTCTTAATTAAGATCACTATTATAGTTGTGGAGGATCCTTAATGATGGAAATAGAGCTCGCATCTCTCTGGCTGTGTCTCACTGAGACGCGTCAAAGGCACGTTCTCCCGCTATTTGCTTCACAGGGAAATGAATAAAATCAGTTAATAACCAGGGCTTTTCCTGCCATGCATCCTGGCATGTCCAGGCTGGAAAGACAGTGGACACAATTATCAGAGTATCAAGGACGAAAGCCATGAAGGGTGGGGCAGGAGACAGTGCCGTCACTTTGCTTGGCGACCCATTTCCAGGAGGAACAAGGGTGCTGGGCAGTGGTGTGACCTGGGCTTAGGTTCAGCCATGTCAAAAATTGACCATGATCAGACCAACTCTTACTTTCTTCCACTGTGTCTTCACCTCTATAAAACGGGGCTAGTGATGCTTGTCTTGTCCATTCATGAATTCAACAAATAAACATATTACCAGGTGGTGGGGATAGCACTCAAACAGCACAGACACCCTCTCTGGTTTCATGGAGCAGGTACTCTGGGTGGGGAGTTGGACACTGGAAGCAGGAAGTTAGTACCCACACGAGGAGTGTTATGATGGGGAATATGAGGAGCGATGGGAGCCTAGAGGAAGGGCATTGTGTCAGTCCATTTTGCATCACTATAAAGAAATGCCTGAGGCTGGGCAATTTATAAAGAAAAGAGGCTTAACTGGCTCCTGTTTCTGCAGACTGCACAGGAAGCATGGCACTGGTATCTGCTTGGCTTCTGTGGAGGCCTCAGGGAGCTTCTGCTCACGGCAGAGGCGAAGCAGGAGCAGCACTTCATCACATGGTGAGAGAGGAGCCAAGACGGAGGGGGAGGTGCCAGGCTCCTTTTTCAACAAGTAGATCTTAGGTGAACTGATTACTTTGGGAAGGGCACTGAGCCATTTGTGAGGGATCCATCCCCGTGACTCAAACAACTCCATGGCCTTTTGGTGCTGCCAGGCCCCCCTTCCAACATCAGGATCACATTTCATCATGGGATTTGGAGGGAACAAATATCCAAACCATATCAGGCACTAAAGCCAGGAATGGAAGGCCAGGGCAGACCTCCAGGGAAGGCGGCATCTAAGAATTCGTTAGGCAAAGAGATGTGAGACAAGCATTCTAGATTGGGAAAAGCATGCATGGAGGACGGGCTTCAGTAAGGGAAAATGCAGAGTGTATTAAGGAAAAGCTAAGAGACTTTCAGAAGACTGGGCCTGGGAGACATAGTGGGTAGAGGAAAAGGAGGGCTGGAGAAAGCTAAGCAGAGGCCAGGTTTGGGGCTGTTCTGAATATCTAGGGAGATAATGCATGTGGGAAATCCTGACAAACCATGGAATGCTATGCAAACATGAGGAGTTATGACAGCCAGCCTCCCAGAAGGGGCTCCAGTGAGCCTCACCTCCCAGTGTTCAACCTTGTGTAGTCCCCTTCAATTCTGAGCCGGGGATAGTCACATAAGATTGATAGAATTTGTGGTAGGAGCAGAAGGGTGTGATTTTTGAGGCTAGGTCATAGAAGCTGCCTTGGTCTCATAGACCCCTCACTCTGGGGAAAGCTGAACTCCATGTGATGGGGTCACACCATGCAAGCAACCCTGCAGAGAGGTGTATGTGAAAAGGATCTGAGACTTCCCACCAGTCTCCAGTACCAGTTAGCTCCTATGATCACAGCCTTCAGATGACCTCAGCCCCAGTTGACTGCTTGACTGCAAACTCATGAGAAACACTGAGCCATAACCATCTGACCAAGATGTTCTCCCAATTCCTGATTCACAAAAGTCATAAGAAATTGTCTTGGGGGAAAGGTGCTTACTCCCAGAGCTGTGTGCTGTGGCAGGCCAGGCCACCCAAACATTCAAGTTACCCATCCTTGGCTCAAAAACAACAAGAAACTGATTAACGTCTCTCAGACCCACACTGAAGTTCCTCCCTGAGAGAAAAGATGAATTCTGCAGCTCGTGGTGTAGTCAACTGTGGCTGTTGGAGACGTACCTCACTCTAGACATGGCTGACACGAGTGTAGATGTGAAGAGTAGGGAGTTTTCAGAAAAGCAGAGTTCCCAGGCTGTGCCAGTAGCACTGAAGGGTCTGTTACAGAAGCCAGGAACGTGGGAAAACCTGGAACTTCTCTCCAAGTTTCCAGAGCCATGGAACAACACATAAAAACCTCCTCTCTTAGTTAAAGCTCCTCTGACTTACAGTTAAGAAGACAATTTGCCCAGAACATTCTAGCTGTTAAGACAGGATGCCTCACTCATGTTTGCTTGTTGACTCCTAGTTTAATGTATCCTAGTTTAGCGAGCTAGCTCTGGAATGAAAAAGTTTCACAATCCTGTTTTGAGGGCTTTCTGGGTTCCTGAGGATGTTTTAACATCATAACATCAACTGTAGAAATTAACTTTTGTTCTAAGTCTAATAGGACTGCCCCTCACCGAGTGCAGCAACCAACATCACCGCTGTAGGAGAAGCCAATCCCCACGGCCCTTCTTGCTCGAGATTCCTAATGTAATGCATCCCCTGCTTCTGCAGAGTTCCTTACACTTCTCTGAAAACCTCCCCCACTTTCCTTCCCTTCATTATCATCTCAAAGCATTTACCAAGTGCCTGCTGTATGTATACACTGGGTAAGAGTAAAACAAACAAACAAAAACTCACATTCTGCTTGCAGGAACTAAAAGGAAAAAAAAAAAAGGAGTTCTAAGATCATGGACAGTGTACAGAAGCAGAAGAGATAGGCCACCAAAAGGCCATTGGGTACCAAAACTGAGATGGAAACGTTCTAAGCCTTCTCATGACCTCAGAGGCAACACAGGATTCTATTTAAGTATCCTCCTAATAGCTGGCTTCCCATTCACACCCTCCCACGGCATGTGTTAACGCACATGGGTCCCTCCACTGCTGTGACAATTCATGGCCAATCTGCAGGTATAAGGAGAGCTTTGCCCCTCCAACCTAGCTCTGTCAGCATCTCACAAGGTGACTAGGAAGAGACAGTTGCTTCACTAGGATTTCCAAGAGCAGACGTTGTAGGGGACAACCATGGAGGTAAGTGGCAGAACTGTATTTTCCAAAAATGGCTGCAGCAATATTTCCAGACCCACATGCTCTTCCAAAACCTTGCCACTCCCCCATCAAGTGTAGAGTCTCTTTCTTTCCTCTCACCTTAGACTTGGGATGGGCTTTCGGTTGGCCTTGATGAAGAGAAGGTGGTGTAAGTGACCCTTTCTGAGGCCGAAGTAGATAAGACCTCCACCTGGCTTTCATGGCATGCTTGGTCCCAGACAAGATATTATGAAGAAGCTCAGGCCACATGAGAGGCCACGTGTAGGTGTTCTGGCCAGTAGCTCCAGCTAAGGTCTCAGCCAGTGGCCAGCATCCACCACCACACTCCTGAGAGAACAGGCCTTCAGATGATGTCAGCTTTCACGGTCAGGTCACCCCCAACCTTTGAGTCTTCAAGCTGAGCCTCTAAGACAGTGTGGAGTGAGGTTGCTTGTGCCCACTGTGTCCTGTTCAAATTCCCAACCCAACAAATCCATGAGCCTGATAAGGAATGGTTGTTGCGTTCCATTATGTTTTGGGGTAATTTGTTACACAGCAATAGGAGCAAGGTCCGTTATTGTACTGAAGTCCAGGTGGATTTAAACAGAGCAATGGAAGGGCAACGTTTACAAAACTGGGCCATCCTTCCGCCCCTGTGCCCTGGCATTCACAGTGGTATCCCAAGGGGGTATCATTCTTAAAGAAGCATGGTGCAGACAAGAGAGTTAATCTTAGTTCATGTTTCTCTCAAAAATTTAAGGGAGTCCAGTTTAGGCCGTAGCAACTCATTGAAGTTTCCTGTTCTCTCTTCCCAAGCACCCTACGGCTCCTAAATCTGTTTCCCTCTTCTGCTCCAATCTCACTCTCTCATCCATGTGTCCTTCCCCACCATCTTGGTTCCTTGAAGTTTTCTCTGCAAATGCATTTCTACATAACAAACTCCTTTTAAGGTGCTCAGTCCCAGTATGCACAACAGCTCTGGGCACTCCTGTTATGCCATGATGGCCTTACAATTGATAATCAGCCCATATATTTTTTCTTTTGGTCTTTAAAGCTAGAGAAGAAAAAGAAGTGACCTAAAGAAAAAACCAAAATCTAAATTAGGCTTGTATCTATAAAAGGGTTGAATTTATGAAATTTTAAAAAGCTACCACAAAGAAAACTCCAGGCTCTCTGGCGAATTCTACCAGAAATTTAAAGAGGGCCAGTGTGGTGATCCGTGCCTGTAATCCCAGCACTTTGGAAGGCTGAGGCAGGAGGATCACTTGAGGCCAGGATTGTGAGACCAGCCTGGGCTGAACATCACAAGACCTCGGCTTTACAAGAACTGTTTTTGTTTGTTTGTTTGTTTAATTAGCTGAGTGTAGTGGTGTGTGTCTGCAGTTCTTGCTACTTTAAAGGTTGAGGCTAGAGGACTTCTTGAGCCCAGGAGGCTGAGTCTGCAATGGGCCACGAATATGCCACTGCATTGCAACCTGGGCGATAGAGTGAGATCCTGACTCAAAGAAAAAGAAAAGAAAAGAAAAGAAAAGAAAGGTAGGGAAGCAATAATTATGAATCTTACATGACTCTTTCAAAAAAAAAGAGGAGGAGGGATTTCAGTTTATGAAGCTAGTATATCCCTAACATCAAAACCTGACTGAGACATTTAAAAAAAAACAAAAGCAAATAAATGGCCCTCATGAACCTAGACACAAAATCATTTAAAAAAAAAATTGGTGCGTCTGTGGGGTGCAGTGGCTTATGCCTGTAATTCCAACATTTTGGGAGGCGAAGGCACATGGATCACCTGAGGTCAGAAGTTTGAGACCAGCCTGGCCAGCATAGTGAAACCCTGTCTCTACTAAAAATACAAAAAATTAGCCAGGCATGGTGGTGGGCACCTGTGATCCTAGCTACTTGGGAGTCTGAGGCAGGAGAATCACTTGAACCTGGAAGGTGGAAGTTGCAATGAGCCAAGATCTTGTCACTGCATTCCAGCCTGGGTGACAAGAATGAAACTCCATCGTTAAAAAAAAAAAGAAAAGAAAAGAAAAAGAAAAATGGTATCTCACGGCTGGGTATGGTGGCTTATGCCTGTAATCCTAGCACTTTGGGAGGCAAAGTAGGGTGGATCACCTGAGGTCAGGAGTTCGAGACCAGACTGGCCAACATGGTGAAACCTCGTCTCTACTAAAACTAAAAAAAATTAGCCAACCATGGTGGCGGGCACCTATAATCCCAGCTACTTGGGAGGCTGAGGTAGGAGAATCGCTTGAACTCAGGAGACAGAGGTGGTGGTGAGCTGAGATGGCACCATTGCACTCCAGCCTGGCCAACAAGAGCAAAACTCTGTCTCAAAAAAAAAAAAATTGTATACTTTCAGGGATCATTTCTGTAGTTTGTTACTAGAGAAGTTTCTCTGAACGTGTAGAACACTGGAAACCACGAGGAGGAGGCACCACATTCTCTCCTGAGCACTTTTTAAAATGACTAAAACTAATAGGTGAATTTAGCAAAGTCACAGACTACAAAATCATATACAAAAATCACTTTTATTCAGATATACTGTTACAATTAGAAAATATTTTTAATATATACACTATTTATAAAAGCAGCAAAAGCATTAAATATTTAGGAATAAATTTAATGAAAGATATGCAAGGACCCCCACTGAAAAACTATAAAAAATTCAGAACAAATTAAAGATTGATGGACTAAAGAAGAAAAGTAATCACATGATCATTTCAATACAGGCAAAAAGTCATTTAACCAATGTCAATAATTTTTTATGATTAAAAATGTAGTTTAGAAAACTGGAATATAGGCTAGGCGCAGTGGCTCACACCTGTAATCCTAGCACTTTGGGAGGCCGAGGTGGGTGGATTGCCTGAGTTCAGGAGTTTGAGACCAGCCCAGACAGCATGGAAAAACCCCATCTTTATTTAAAAAATAACTAAAATTTTAAAGAAGACTGGAATAAAAAGGAATCCCTTTAGATATAACTGCCAAAAACATATAGTGAATGCTCATTTGTTTGTGTCTGGGTGAGGAACCATCCCACAGTGTAGTGGCTTAAAGCTACAATTTACATTCTTTATGATTCTGTGGGTCATTAATTTGGAGTGTTACAAGCTGAGCAGTTTTTCTGTTTCCTGTGGTGTTGGTAGGGGGTCACTCGCTCATTTGCACTTAGACAGTGGCTGGGCTGGGCAGGAGGCCCCAGAGGCTTTGCTTCTAATTCTGGCCCTTCGGGTTCCTGTACATGGCCTCTCCCTTCTCCATTAGGCCTCTCAGCATCCAACAGTGTGGCCCAAGCTTCTTTACAGCATGGTGCACCCTCCTCAAGGCTGGGCCTGGAACAGGTGTAGCATCTCTTCCACCACATTCTATGGGTCAAAGCAAGTCACCGGCCAGTGCAGAGTCAAGTAGAGGGGAAAATAAGCCCCAGTTCTGGATGAGAGGAATGGCAGGCATGTACGGGAGGGCCGGAATTGACGGCCATCTTTGAAAGCTCTCGACCACGATTAATGGCTGAAGAGATGAATGAGTAAATAAGTCATCACCTTCCTTCCGGTTCCCACGCTGGCTGAAGAAATGAGGAAACAAAACCACACATTCCTGCTTCCTTTCAGCCTGTCTTTCCTTTAAGCAAAGCATAACTGGTAACAAACATTTTGTGTGTTTTCTGATCATATAAGCTCCAATATGGTATTAGCGTAATATAAAGTGGCTGACAATCTTCACCGTCTTCCTTCAGTGTCCTTTTGGGTCCTCCTGCCTCCTCATAGCATCTTCTCCAATTCAAGTTCTTACTATCCGCTTTTCTCAAATTCAAGCCTAAGATTAGAACCTCTCATTTGTAGGTGAAAGAGGCTATTTCCACTCTCCCTACCCTACAGAAATGAACCTCTAATAGTAAAAGGTCGTAGAAGCGAGGGAATTGTTTTTGAGAACGGGGACCTTCCCACAGAGCCCTAAAGTTTAACCCCACTAGCACCTCTAGTCTTCCATTTGGCAGGCGAGTCCTGACCCAACCCAATTATTATATTGGAACAGAGTGGTTATGTGAGTCTATGTTTTCAGTGTGAATTATATAAAATCTAAATAGAGATATGTATTTCCATATTGCATTGCTGGTTCTTGGGCCTCTATAGGTATTCTCCACTTTGACTTGACTCCCCTGGCCATCCTTTCACAGCTCTGCAGCTAAAATAGAAAAGAGATTTTATGCTATTCAGTAAGCCAAAAGCCCCTTTCTGACTGTAAGCCAAGATCACACAGTCTGAACACTCTAACAAGACAGATATCTGAGAGAATAGAAAGGCCCTTTCTTTTGAAGTGAGTAATGAAAGAACACAGCCCACTCCAGGAAACCAGGGGCACAAAACCATTGTTAGAAACATAATACGGGGGTTTCCATCTCCATATAGGCCTTCCCTTGCTTAAAACACACTGTATAAAAAGGAAAAAACTACCAATATTTCCTGGAATTCAGAGCCCAGACAATGCTTCCCTTTGTCTTTATTCTGGGCATTCAGGGGACAGAATTAGCTGGATCCTTAGTACCAGATAAAAGGAGAGAGCACCGAGTGCCTCCAGATCGCCGCAGCATGCCAGCAGGCGCTCGAGAGTGGCAACGTGTTCCACCCTTTACAGATTTTATTGAAGAGAGCTTGTGTGTGCACCGTCAGGCCAGGGGCTTTACCAATGCCTTCATTCCTTCCTCTCTTAGAAAAGAGGAATAATATAGTATTTGAGAACTGGAGGAGGTGTTTGGGATGATACTCCCTCTTTAACAAATGAGTAAATAGAGGCCCAGAGAATTAGAATGGCTCCCCTGAGGTCACACAGCTAACTGGAAACAGGGAAACAACTGCAAGGCCGGTCTCCAGTCTTGTAGTGTAGATTTTGTGCACCATCTAAATAGAGGTAGCCGCTCCTAACACAGAATGGTGTCCTTGGGTACAGGGAATTTGATTAAAAATGAGCTTGAGCATTAAGGTTAAAGAACTATGCTGTCCGATGAAGTAGTAGCCATGGGCCAAATGTGGCTTCTGAGAACTCAAAATGTGGCCAGTGTCACCAAGGAAGTGACTATTTAATTTTAATCTTAATTAACTTAAATGTAAATGTAAGAAACTACTACTTGATTCAGTTATTATGACACTTTAAGCCTGTTGGGAACAGAGTGGTTATGTGATTCTACATTTTCAATGGGAATTGTTGGAAATCTAAATAGAGATATGCATTTCCAGTGGAAAACTAGTGACTAAGTTGAGATGTACTGTAAGTATAAAATATATACTGGGTTTCAAAGATTTAGTATGAAAAAATGTAAAATATCTCATTAATAACTTGAATATTGATCACATGTTCAAATAATCTTACGGATACATTCAGTTAAATCAAATATATTAATTTCACCTGCTTCTTTGTACTTTTTAAATGTGGCTGCTGGCCAGGTGTGGTTGCTCATGCCTGTAATCCTAGCACTTTGGAAGGCTGAGGTGGGAGGATCGCCTGAGGTTGGGAGTTCAAGACCAGCCTGACCAACATGGAGAAACCCTGTCTCTCCAAAAATACAAAAAGTAACTAGGCATGGTGGCGCATGCCTGTAATCCCAGCTACTCGATAGGCTGAGGCACCAGAATTGCTTGAATTCAGGGGGCAGAGGTTGTAGCTGAGCCGAGATCCTGCCATTGCATTCTAGCCTGGGCAACAAGAGTGAAACTCCGTCTCAAAAACTAAAATTTAAAAATTACACATATGGCTTGTACCATATTTCTATGGGCCAGTCTAGAGTCACACTGTCCACATTTAAATCCTGGCTTCACTATTTTACCAGTTCTGTGACCTTGGGTAAATTATTGGGTAGCTTTGAAGAGAGATTATCTTCTCTGAAAAATGAAAGAGAGAAAACTACGAGGATTTTTTCTTCTTTCTTTTCTTGCTGTGGACCTCATGGTGTGAGGACATGATGCTTGGGACAATGGCAGCCACCTTTAGATGATGTAGAAACATGGCCAATATGCAAAGCATGGCAAGGAATACACAAGGAAGGCAAGGGCTCGGGTCCTTGACACAGGATGGAGCAGCTGAACTAGCCCTGAAAGTGCTAACCTCTGGACTTCTCATTAAGTAAAGAGACAAATTCCCTAATTATTCAAGCCACGGTTGTATAGATGAAAGCATCCTTATACAACATCTGAGAAACATCACCATGCAATAAGATATCCTGGGATGAGGTAAATGTATGAAGATGCTACAGTGATGTACAAAGTGAAGATGGGCCAGTTCTGCACGGGTTAGAACAATTGGAAACTGGAATATATCTGGAATATATAGGCTGAGAAAAGGCATGAGACAGGCATTCCAGCGAAGATGGCTGAGGGAGTGAGATCACAGAGATTTGAAATCTGGGCGACAGCCAAGTCCTCGGCTTCTGTCCAAATGTAGGACTCGTGCTTGGTTTCAGTGGGGACATGAAAGCTCTGTCAGTGCTGTAGGCCAGGGATTATTATTGACATTGTTTTATTAACTGGCCAGCGGAAGAATGAGATGAAAACTTTCAGTTTAATGATGGTATATCCTGTGATTAATTTCAGGAACATAAAACTGTCACTCTGGGATAGAGGAACACAGAGAGCTGAACAAGGTGTGGAGAAGTGAGGGCTTCAGTCTGTTCTCTACCACTTACTGCCTGGGTGATGTAAGAAATTCACTTAACTCCTGAATCCCAGAATACTCTAAAGCACTTAGGATGCTTTTGGGCTACAAGTAACATAAAACTCCAAGCAATCCAGAAAATTATTCCTTCACATACCCGGAGATCGAGAGGTTGGGTGGCATTCAGTGTACTCTGTAGCTTGAATTGTCATCCAGGATTCAGGTTCTTTCCATTGTTCCACTGTGTTCTTCTCAACTGGTTTTATTACCAGGTTACCAGCAAGATCATAACAGTAGCTCCAGGAGTCACTTCCAGACACAGAAATTTCCAGGCTGACTCGTTCTTCAGTGCAGACAACTTTCTTGGAGACATCCAACAAACTTCCTCTCACTTCTCACTGGCCTAATTTGAGTCATATGTCCATGTCTAAACCAATCACTGGGAAGGGTTTTGACTTATCGAATCAGCATCTAGCCTTCAATCTGGAGATGAGGTCATCTTCCCAGTCACATGAGGCAGAAATAGATATGGAAGCAACATTGAGGTATGTGTAAAAGGAACAAAGAAAAAGCATGAATGTAAGTTCTACAATACAGCTATTATATAGGAACAGTACTGCTCTGGATGCCACATACAGGGCACCTCTGAAGATCAAATGAAAGGATTAGTTATTCTTTTAAAATCCTGCAAAATATAAAATCTATGAGATGAATAATCACAGGCTCAAAGGAAATGGTTTTGGCACATCATCCAACAAATATCGGACATCAGCCCAAAGCCTGCCATTTGGTTGGGTTTAAATTCTCCTTTTACATCACAGTGTGGAGTGTCACTGAATAACCTTGACTTCCCTTCTTCAACCTTGATCTACCTTAAACTTTCTTCAACCTTGATCTACCTTACCCTGATTTCATCAACATTCAAGAAAACGGAGTGCTTGGAGCCATGGTTGTTTACATTTTCAGCTGTAGGGAATTTTTTCTTTTCTCTTTTACAAAATCCTGCATTCTGGCTCAAATCTGTTACATCTCATTATATTGACAGAATAGAATTATAATTTTCTTGGGAGCAATTCCTCTTCCTCAAATTTGCAAGCCTTGAGCAGGCCAGCATGAGGTCATCCAACATTTCATCTTTCCTTACCCTGTGTTTTCAAGCAGACCTAGACCTCATTTGCAAGGTGCTCACACCATTACGTCCTGTTAGTCTTAGGAACTTGATTTTATGAATATGACCCCTGGAGCTGTTTTCAGAAAAGAGAGGCCCATCTGGCTCAAAAAATATTGGGTGATGTCACTTGCTACTTCTCTGGCCAAGCTCAAATTGGCACATTTTAATTGAGGATTATAAAAGTCACAAATACTTATTCTGTGACAGCATCTAATAATAGTGATGATAGTCATGATCATGAGGTTTTGTTGAGCACTTATTCTGTGGCCACTGCTGTGCTAAACAGCTTACATTCTTTTCCTCATTTATTCTCCTGGAAAACCTATGAGTTTGGCATTGTTGTCCCCATTTTATAGATTTAAAAATTGAGGGCTTAAGTGTTTGGGGAGTATTAAACAACTTTCCCAAGGCCACACGATTTCCTTCCATTTTACCCTTCTTCTCTTACTCGTCCCACCTCCATCATCACCATAACAATTTCAGGTCCGGTGGGGCCTGGGCTGTCATCAGAGGAGATTAGAGAAGGGACATTTGCCCTGGGCCTGGACGTGACTCAGCATCTTGGTAGCAAGTGCATCATTTGGTTTCTCCTTCTTAACGGCACCAACAAGGGCTCTCTAAGGCCAGAAAATTCTCTACTTGGTTATGTAATCCTGCAGGTGAACTCCCAGGCTAGGAAGGCCAAAATGATTTAAGTCAAACCATCAGAACCTCGAAGGGTGGGAATCCCCCAGCCCCTCCAGTCAGTATTCTTTAAGGCTCCCCAGGAGATGCCAATGTGTAGCCAAGGTTGTGAGCCAGTGATCTAAAAGAAAAGAATATGCAAGATGATCCAGTCTAATGGAAAGTCAGTGCCAGGGTTGGTGATTCCTCCTAGCTACTCTTTCTGCAATGTGGGCAAATTTCCGACAACCCAAATGACTCCCTAGTTCTGAAAGATTTTTTTTTTCTTTTTGAGACAGAGCCTTGCTCTGTCGCCAGGCTGGAGTGCAGTGGTGCAATCTTAGTTCACTGTAACCTCTGCCTTCTGGGTTCAAACAATTCTTCTGTTTCAGCCTCCCTGGGACTACAGGTATGCACCAGATAATTTTTTTATATTTTTAGTAGAGTCAGGGTTTCACCATGTTGGCCAGGATGGTCTCAGTTTCTTGATCCCGTGATCTGCCCGCCTCAGCCTCCCAAAGTGCTAGGATTACAGGTATGTGAGCCACTGCACCCAGCCCTGAAAGATGTTTTTGTTTTTGTTTTTTTTTGGACAGTCCCTGGTACTCAGTGACTCACTGGGTGTGATGGTACTGAGTGTCAATGAAAGATGTTTTAAGAGAACTTCATATGCACAAAGATTGGGTCCAGGGAGAGTTAATCCAATTACAAAAGACTTTTCCAAAACATTCCATTAAATAATGGGTATCCCAGACATTAAACTTCTCATTTGCATTACAGGGGCTGTTTTCAATCACCTGTTCAAAATGTGTCTGTGTATGAGTCCATTTTTTGTTGCAGTAAACGAATACTTGAGGCTGGGTAGTTTATAAAGAAACGGCATTTATTTAGTTCATGGTTCTGCAGGCTGTACAAGTAGCAAGGTGCCAGCCTCTGTTTCTGAGGAGGCCTCAAGAAAGCAAGAGAGAGAGGTGGGAGGTCCCAGACTGCTTTTAACAATCAGATCTCACATAAAGTACTAGAACGAGAACTCATTTCCTCAGGGAGGGCACCAAGCTTTTCATGAGAGGGGTCCAGCCCCATGACCCAAACACTTCTCTAGGCCCCGCCTGTAAAACTGGGGATCACATTTCTGCATGAGATTTAGAAAAGATAAACATCCAGCCTCTATGAGTCTGTATAGGCAAAGCTGACCTCTGCCGTTACAAGTCAGGAGTGGGTTGCCCTGGTTGTGGGAGAGCAGCTGGAAGGAGGCAGGAGGAGACTTCCCAGGGGGGCTGGTCATGTTCTGTTTTCTTTATCTGGGTGTCAGTTGCATGGGTGTGTTAAGTTCTGAGAATGTTAGCTTTCATCAAAAGCTTAAAAATTGTGTCAGTAGGCCTGGTGCAGTGACTCATGCCTGTAATCTCAGCACTTTGGGAGGCTGAGGCGGATGGATCACCTGAGGTCAGGAGTTTGAGACCAGCCTGGCCAACAGGGTGAAACCCCATCACTACTAAAAATACAAAAATTAGCCGGGCTTGGTGCCACATGCCTGTAATCCCAGCTACTCAGGAGGCTGAGGTGGGAGAATCGCTTGAACGCAGGAGGCAGAGGCTGCAGTGAGTCGAGATTGCACCACTGCACTCCAGCCTGGGCAACAGAGCAAAACTCCATCTCAAAAAATAAAAATAAAAAAACAATTTGTGTCAATCATGTAAGTCAAAGTTCCCTGTAATGTGTACTTCTGAAACATAGGAGGTGCTTCCATCTCTCCCTCAGCTAGGCATATGATAAGGCCTTTCCTGGCCAGCCACAGGAGGATATCTGGGGAAGACCTCAGACTCCTTGCCAAGTATCTCTTAGGTCCAGGCCAACCATGGGCTCTGAAATGTCTTTTGATGCTCCCATCTTTTCCCTGATGTCAAATTCCTCCTGCAACATCCTGGACACGCATTTCTCCAAGAAAGAAATAGCATCTCAAACTCCCATGAACCCTTCCTAGGGTGGAAAGACCTAGTGCCTGCATAATACATTTTATCCAGCTGAGAAGCAGGCAGGCAGGAGCTTGAACGCTCTCTCTCTCTCTCTCCTCTCTCTCTCTCTCCTCTCTCTCTCTCTCTCTCACACACACACACAGATACACACACACATGCACACACACACACGCGCACACACACACAGATACACACAAACACACACACACATGCACTCCTTCATCTGTGTCTCCACCCTTGGCCCACACAAACAGAACGTCTATTCAACCTGTCTTTGCTTGCTGCGTTCTTCAGAGCCTCAGAATATAGAAAGTGATAAAAATAGTTTCTTTTAACATGGTAATTTATTGCCACAACCAGCTTCTCAGCATTGTTTGCCAAATTACCCTTTTAGAAACCACTAACAACAGAATTGGCAGAACCCAGCCCTCTCTCTATGGAGTTGGGCCAGGGAGGAGGTCAGGGCAATCTGCACAACCCAGAGGCCTGATCTGGGTCTCGATCTTTCCATCTTCTCGCCAAAGGACATTGAGTGACCCCTGACAAACCTAAAAATTTTACCTGACCTTGCCCCACACATTTTCCAAGACAGTCTGGTCAGTTGCTGGAATGGTGCCTCCAGACAGAAGACCCAGGGCAGTGGATTTCAATCTAGGGATGGGATTGGGAGTCAGACAGACCCAGATTCAAATCCCAGTTTCTTGGCCCTGGCTGGGTGACTCTCTGCACCCCTGCTTCCTCATCTGCAACCTAAGAAGGAAAATGGTTCCTGGGTTGCTTGGAACAAAGCAGTTATCACATGGATGAAGCTGGTATGGTGTTAGCCCTTGACAATGATGCCCTTATTATTAACTGGCATCTGTGAGATGCATAGGCAGCATGGGAAATCTAAAGGCCCTGGGTTCCAGGGCTCACCACCTCTTTCTGTCTGTGTGACTGGAAGCAAGTTACTTAACCTCTCTGAACTTGATGCCCTTGTCTGCAAAGCACACAGGCTCCTACTTTGCAGATTGGTATTGAGGGTCCAGGATTCCATGTGGCCAGCAGACACTCTGGTGCCCTGCCCAGATGCCCTCAGATGGCTTTTGCTCTTTCTGCACACCCCTCCCCACCTTCAGTGGGCTTTTGCTTCCAAGAGCCACACTTGCCATTCTTTTGGGGAGATGGACATGGGAGGACCACTCTCAAGCCACGTACTCTGAGACCTTGAAGTGCCTGCTGTTTCCTCACCCAGGGCAGCCCCTAGCTCATGACATACAGGAGTGAGAGTTGGAAAGCCCAGTCCCCTGGCCTAGCGTGGGGACAAATTTCGAGGTGTAACTTTTATCCAGGGCTCCCTGTGGAATCAGGATGGAGCCACCCTCCATAGGACTACTGAGGTCTCACTTTGCTTGGCTTCCTCGCCTTCCTGGTTCTGTTTTGCCCACTCCCTTCTAGGTTTCTCCTGGGAGCACTTCCATCATAAAATACTTACATTAAATAAAATGCTTGCTTCTGGAAAACCTGACCCAAGACAGTGTGAAGTGTCATGTATCTTGGATATGGCATCTTGGATATCCTCCAGCTCCTCACACCAGATGTGTCCAAAATAAAATCGCCCTCCCACTTGCCTTCTTCCCATGGTCTCATGTCCACCTCCCAAGCCCAAACCTGTTCATCATGTAGGATTCCTCTTCACCATCATGCTCCACAACTGACTGATGACAAAGTCTTAGTGCTCTGAGACCCTAAATAACTTCCCGATGATTTTCACCTCCTTATCTCTCCCACCATTGCTTGGTCTAAGCCCTCCTGCCTGGCTTCTTTACCCCGTCTGGACCTGCTCCAGCCCATGTACCATGCTGCAGTCTGACAGCTTCCAGAAACATCTTCTTATCTCATTATTCTCCTGTTTAAATGCTTACTTTTCAGGATAAAGCTCCACCTTCTCAGCTCCATGCTGATCCCCTGATGATCCAGCCCCTGTATTTCACCAACTCCCCTTCCCTCATTCCTCCTACCTATGCATGCATCCATCCCTCCCAGCACTGTGCTCATCTACTTAATATGCCAGGCAGCCTAAAACAGCTTTCCCCATATTTATTTTTTATTTTTTTCCTTTCCGTTTATTTAATTTAATGTCTCCTATTTATCCTTCAGAACACAGCTCAGGCATCACCACCTCCAGGAAGCTTTCTGGATGGCCCCGTGTGATTTAGACAGATGGTCTGTATGTGCCACATAGCATCCTGTACGTGTCACCGTGTTTGCGTCCTGACTCATCTGAAAGTTCCTGTGGGGTGCACGGCTTTTCATGGATCTCACTATCCCCATTACCATTCTGGACACACAGCAGCCACTGAATAAGTGCTAACTGAACACATGACATATGTAAAACTTCCTGGCCTGCAGTTAGGGTTTAACAATCCACCATTTTCCTCTCCTGCCCCTGTGGCCCCCACACCTTAAATGGACTTTACCAGTTATCTCTATTAGCCTGCTCCTAAGAGACACATCTGAGCAGATGCAATCCAGGGCAGAGTCCAATGTGTTATTTGCATATGATTTGCCTGAAATATGCATGTAATTGGCTTATGCCTGCAGAATCTTATCTCTGGCTATTTGATTTTAATGCTGAAGCCATATTGTTGAGACACACAGGGGGTGAAATATCCCCACACCCTCCAATTGATTTCCCCACTCTTTTCCAACCTGGAGGTCTTGACATTGCCAGTGTTGCCCTGGTGGGTGGGGTCTCAGAGGTCTCTGAGGGGTGAGGAGATGCTAGGTGAGGAGGGGAATTGGGCCAGGAGCGGGATATATGCTTTGCTTTCAAAGCATAAGGAGTAGCATGAGTGTGTGA
This sequence comes from Saimiri boliviensis, assembly GCF_048565385.1. NCBI lineage: Eukaryota > Metazoa > Chordata > Mammalia > Primates > Cebidae > Saimiri > Saimiri boliviensis. Next base: position 16,374,134 of record NC_133456.1, read on the forward strand.
AGAATCAGGCGCAAGGTGAGACCAAAGACGTCCTGGTGAGGTCTCCAGGCTCTGAATTGGCTCTGGAAGTTTGTTCTACCGAAAGCCTTGGGCTGGTGGAACTTTAGGGGTAGGAAGAGACTGGGTCTGAGTTCTGAGTCAGTTGGCCGGCTGGCCTGTGGGAAAACACAGTGGCACACAGCAGAGAGACTGGGGACCCAGCAGTAGCAGGAGCCAGGGCCAGAGGCAGTCAGGAGGGATGTGAGTGCCCAGAGTACCCAGAGATACATGAGAGATGTTTGTGTGCCTGTCATCCAGGAAACAGATTTGTGGGTGATTTTAATAAAATCCAAATGACAAGTTGAGACCAGTTCATTGAAAGACTTAGACCTCCAGGTTGTTGCATGAGAGAGTCCCAAGAGTAGGTTTTCATCTAGCTGGTGACACTTTCCTACCTAGCACTGCCTCCTGCCCATCACCCTTGTCCCCCCTAGGCCCGCCCAGCACCTACCTTTCCCACCACAGATGTAGTGAAAGGCAGCCTCAGGCTGCATGGCCCACCCTCCAGGGCTCATGCAGACCATCTAGGTGGAGTAGGCAGTTTGGAGCAGCCTACCTGGGCCCACACAGCATGCTTGGTCTCATGCACAAATGGACACAGCCACATTTTAGCAAGTCATACCCAGGGAGCATGACATCCTAAGTTGAGTCTGCTGCTTCCAAGTATGAAACACCACTAACTGCTGTCTGCTTCACACCTTGTTTCCAGCCTACACTGTGCCAGACAGATGATCGCACAACACGAAAGACGGTCACCACGGGCCCAAACACTCCTATACTTGGCTTACATTTTCCGTCTGGCACCTAGGAAAGGCACCTTGCAAATCAGCCCTCTTGGAGGTGGCATAGTTGTGGCCCAGGAGTGACATTTTAAAGCAGTTGTGCTCTGAAGTAGCTTTGAATAAGAAAAAAAAAAAATCACAAAAAGTATTTTCAGCTTCTTGTGGTTCCCAAACACCCTGACTCTAAAATGGCACAAAAATCACCTTGCTGGTTTTTTGGTTTTTTGTTTTTTGGTTTGGGATTTTGCTTGTTTGTTCGTTGGTTCTGAGGTGCAGTTTTGCTCTTGTTACCCAGGCTGGAGTGCACTGGCGCAATCTCAGCTCACTGTAACCTCCATCTCCTGGGTTCAAGCAATTCTCCTGCCTCAGCCTCCCGAGTTGCTGGGATTACAGGTGCGCGCCATCACGCCTGGCTAATTTTTTGTAATTTTAGTAGAAATGGGGTTTCATCATGTTAGCTAGGCTCGTCTTGAACTCCTGACTTCAGATGATCCGCCCGCCTCGACCTCCCAAAGTGTTGGTATTACAGGTGTGATCGACCGTGCCCGGCCTGCTAGTTATTTTTAAACGTGGATGCCAGATCTCTGTCCTCAGAGATTCTGATTTCATATGCCTTGGGTGAGTGCTAACATCTGTGTTACTGAGAAGCTACCCAGGTGATTCTGATATGCAGCTAGAAATGAAACCAACTGACTTAGCCACTGGCAGAAAGATAAAGATCTGCACTTGAGTCTGTTGCTACCCAGAGATCACTTGCAAGTGGACAAGGATCTCCGAAAACAAGGTCCCCAGGTAAGGAAGGGCTGTATGTCCATCCAAACGACACTCAAGTTTGTCATGATGCAACTACTAATGTTAAAGCTTCAGTAAAGTGGTTTCTTCTGTGGGTTGCAGTTTAACGTCTGCCTGTTGGAAACAACCATTTGTTAGCTTCCTTCCTGTAGAATTTTTGGTAGAAGGAATGTTTATCTCCCACCCAACCCTAGCCATTCAGGCATTTGATTTGTAGTTCTATCACCTCGTTAACCTGAATTAGTAAAATTAATTATGAAGCCTGTGGTGCAGAATGATTTGTTCATGTTTATTCTTGCCAAAACAAGTACTAGGCATTTGAAGAGCTAGAATTGCGGTCAAATTCCTCATTAAAGTGTGAGAGGAACAATACAGTCCCAATATTTTGTGTTTCATCTAAAACTGTCAGACCTCCTCACCATTGCATGGGTTGTTACAATGCTTGGATTAGAAGGTTACCTGCCCTGCTGATGCTCAGCCCAGCTTAATTAACACCTACTCTTTGAATCCCCAACATCCCCTTAAACTGGCTACTTTTTGCCCAGGTAGACTCTTACACCTGTCTCAGCAAATCTGGGAGAGACACTTTGAAGTGCCTTTTCAAATCCCCTATTAATGATCTGGTAATTATTGTAGTGACTTTTCAGTGAGGTGTGAGGTGCTCATCAGCCAAGAGAATCCCAAGGTACTGGGGAAGTGGGAGACAGCACAGGAAAAAGGGAAAAAACCCTGAGCCTGGGTCTGCCTCTCAAGTCACAAGGCCAGCCCCATCTTACCAGAAATGGGGGGCCTGCCCAAGGCTGGCATGGCCACCAAGAGTTCCCACTGGCAGATGAGACCTCTCTGATGTCCTGGAAGCAGTCTGACTATAGAATCTGGGGAAACTGCAGAAATGACCCCAAAATTCCCACCAATACCACAGCAGGCAATGCCAAATCCCATAGTTGGATCAAGGCAGAAGCCACACTCCTGTGCACCGATGCAATATTGTCGCCAGCCCCCTCCCAATTGAGTCCCTTCCTTCACCTCATGATCTACAACCATTTTAAACGGTCTGGTCTGCTATCCATAGAGTGGCCTCAGCGAGAGCCACTGATGCTTTTCTCCTAGCACTCCTGTTTTCAGATCTACCACACAGCCAGCTGGAGCCAACCCAGCTCAGCTGTGCTGGTCACCCCCAACGTCTGGAAGTCAGGCATGCCCCCATCTCCACACCTGTGCTCCTCCAACACCTGCGTCCACCTGCCAAAGTAAAAGCACCGCAGGGATCAGGCACAGGGTGGAGGATCTCTATCAGTCTGAGCCTTAAGACAAAGGAGGCTGCAAAATACACCAACGTGTTATAACTGGCCCAAGTTCTCACAACATTTGAACTGGTCCATTCAGCCCTGCTCCCCCAGATGAACATCCTAACAGAGAAGTGAAATGCTGGCCCTGAGGACCCATTTGGCCATGGAGTCTTATGGAGTAGAGGGCATCATCTGGTGCAAGCCCCTTGTTTTATTAATGACACATCGTGGAAGGTAATGTGACATGCTCCAGATCAAAGCTTCCCTAACTAATGTCCCTGATGAGACTAGAAGCATATGCCCTGGGACTTTTCCACCACACGTGCTTTTCCACCCTGAGATCAAGGTGTCTTCATATTTGCACTTGCTGGCTTGGCCAATGTCCTCAACAGAGAGTAAGGCCTTGGGGGCAGGGACAGCTAGGCCAGTTGTGCCCTTGACCATCTTCAGCATGCCCTAGCACAGAGGTAACTGAATATAGCTGCCATTGTGCTGACTGGTCTACCTCTCTCACCTGGCTCCGGGGGCCCCAGACTCCAGCTCCCTGCAGGCCCAAGTCTGCACCCAGTACTGGCACCTTCCCTGGCTTGGTGACCATGGGTATGGCTCTAGCTAAGTGCTAGAAATTCACTTACCAAGCTGTGAGTCCTGATCTGCATCTCTTCAGTTAAACAAACCCAGCAGATGGGCAGTCTGTGATCCCTTTCTCTATTTGCCTGGGGAGACTGAGAAGCAGACACTCCAGGCGTGAGCATTTTAGGTCACTTTTTACCCTCCAACAATGATAATATTATGTGACAAGATGGAAAAAACACTATTCACCGAAATTCCTCTTAGGGAGAGTCTTGTTTGTGTGGAAGAAATAAACCAAGCCAGTGATTCTCCAAGTGTGATCCCCAGACTGGAGGAATCAGTATCACATGAGAATCACCTGGAACCTTGTTAGAGATGCAGATTCTCAGGTCCCACCCAGACATGCTGCATCAGAAACGCCGGGGCAGGGCCCAGCATCCGTGCTGTCTGGAACCCTCCAGGGATTCTGGTGCAGTTAAGTCTGAGAAGCCCCGCTGGCCATTTGCAATGGAGGTAGGGACCTCAGAGGAAAGGCTCCACTGGCAAAAATCAGGGCTCAGCTGCCTCATAAGGAGGAAGAATCTGGCTACCTGGATGGCTCTGGTGGGCGCGGTGGGTGGGGAGGGAGGAGCTAGGAAAGAACTAGATTGCTTTTTGTGACTGAAAGAAAAGGCTTTTGAGTTTCCTTAAGCAAATCAAGAGGGGAGGAGAGTGAAGACAGGCCATGTGCTGCATGGGAAAGACACAAGAGAGTGAGACCCGACGATGGGACTACTGCAGGGCATGTGAACACCAGGAGAGTAGAGCGAAGAATTGTCAGCGGAATTGCATGTCCCAATGCAACCTGACCTGTCCCTGAACTACAGAAAGTGTTGGCAAAGATTATGCAAGCCAGGTGCGGTGGCTCACGTCTGTAATCCCTGCACTTTGGGAGGCTGAGGCGGGCAGATCACGAGATCAAGAGATCGAGACCGTCCTGGCCAACATGGTGAAACCCTGTATCTACTAAAAATGCAAAAAATTAGCTGGGCATGGTGGCACATGCCTGTAATCCCAGCAACTCAGGAAGCTGAGGCAGGAGAATTGCTTGAACCCGGGAGGCATAGGTTGTAGTGAGCCAAGATCGCACCACTACACTCCAGCCCGGCAACAGAGTGAGACTCTGTCTCAAAAAAAAAAAAAAAAAAAAAAAAGATTATATGAACAATCACATGCACTCAGTGGTTCTGTGTTCCTCGTGAACACCACAAGAGGGGCTAAATTCTACATAGTGGTTTCAATGCCACGCTAAGCAGAAAACCCTATAAATATCATTGTAATGGCTGCATACTATTTCATAATGTGAGAATGGCTACATTTACTTAACCATCCCCTTATTTATGGACATCTGGTTTCTTTTAGGTTTTTTTTGCTGTCATAAACAATGTATAATACACATCTTGGAGCTAAAATTTTTCTTTATTCGTGATACGACCTTGAAACAGATTCACCGAAGTTGAGAGACTTTGTTCAAATGCTAAGCCCTATAGAGCAGCAGTCCCCAACCTTTTTGATACCAGGAACCAGTTTCGTGGAAGACAATTTTTCCACAGATGGGGTGGGGGATGGTTTCAGGATGATTCAAGGCCATTACATTTATCACGCAATTCAATTTTGTTATTACATGGTAATATGTAATGAAATAATTAAACAACTCACCATAATGTAAAATCAGTGGGAGCCAAGAACTTGTTTTCCTGCAACTAGACAGTCCCATCTGGGGGTGATGGGAGACAGTGACAGATCATCAGGCATTAGACTCTCATAAGCACCCACACTAGATTCTTCAGAGGTGCAGTTCACAATAGGCTTCATGCTCCTATGAGAATCTAATGCCCCACTGACAGGAGGCAGAGCTCAGGCAGTAATACAGATGAAGTAATACAGACAAAGCTTTGCTCCCTGGGCTCTCCTGCCACTCATCTCCTGCTATGCAGCCAGGTCCATGGCCTGGAGGTTGGGACCCCTGCTATAGAGAACAGAAATTTCACCTGAGATTGAGCAGGGGGAAGAAGAGTTACCCATAGCACATATGAATATGATTAAGTGGAGAAAAATAGTTTTGTTTTGTTTTGTTTTTAGAGAGTTATAGGGGTTCTAAGACTAGAGCTAAACAACCTCTGGGGTGTGAAGAGAGGAAGAGAAGGGTGTGAAGGGGCTTCCCAGTTAAATTAAAACCTGTTAGGACTGAAGGTGTCTTGAGTGACAACAAGAGGGTTGATAGATATTTGCTGCATGTATTTGGTTGCAGTATAGGAGACCCAATTCAAGCTAGCTTAAGTGAAACTGTAGTTTTAAGCCCACAATCTGATCACAATAGGGAGAGCAGGCTTCAAGTCCAGTGATCTAGGGTCTCAAATGACAATGTCAGGCCTTTCTGCATCTGCCACTTCCTGCCATTAGCCTTGTTCCTCCTCACTGCAAATGGGGTGCATTAGTCTGTTCCTGAGCTACTACAGAGAACTATCTGAGCTTGCGTAGTTTTTAAAGAAAAGAGGTTAAATTGGCTCATGGTTCTGTGGGCTGAACAGGCTTCTGCTTTTGGGGACGTCTCAGAAAACTTACATTCGTTGTGGAAGGCAAAGGGGAAGCAAGTATGTTTTCACATGGCCGTGGAGGAGTGGGGAGTGCTACAAGCTTTTAAGCAAGCAGATCTTGGGAGAACGTGGTCACAAGAACAGCAAGGGGGAAGTCTGCCCCCATGATTCAACCACCTTCCACCAGGCCTGGCTTCCAACACTGGGAATTAAAATTCAACATGAGATTTGGGTGGGGACACAGAGCAGAATGCTATAATAGGCTTTCTGTGTGCCCATGGAGTGGAGGGAGAGGTGGGCAGAGCTGCAGACTGCTCCAGTCTCACTCCCTCCAGCCTGTGATTCCAGAGGAAAGAGCAGCCTTCCTTTCAGGCTTTATGTCAAGGAAGATCTCTGATTGGCTGGTGTGGGTCACATGCTTGCTCCCTGGGCAAATCACCATGGCTATGTGGTTGGGACGTCATGATTGGCTAGGCCTGGGTCACATGTCCATCACTGAACCAGTGGGCAAGGTACTCTGATTGGTATCCCCACTGGAACCACATAGAGTTAGTGAGCAGCAGGTACACAAAAGAGAGGGATGCCCTTTCCAGAAGAAAGTGGAGAAGGGATGTAGGGCAGATAAACCACAGATGTTCACTACAGTCTGTGTTCCTCAGTACCCAGCAGTTACTGCTGAATACTGAATACATCACATTTTCTCCCTGAGCCCAGGTATGACCTTGGTATACATTTTTTTACAGCTTTATTGAGGAATAATTGGTATACAAATAACTGCATATATTTAATATGTGCAATTTGATGAGTTTGGCCATATGAATACTTTGTGGTTTTTGTTTTTTGGTTTTTTTTTGAGATGGAGTTTCACTCTTGTTGCCCAGGTTGGAGTGCAATGATGTGATCTTGGCTCACTGCAATCTCTGCCTCCTGGGTTCGAGCAATTCTCCTGCCTCAGCCTGTTGAGTAGCTGGGATTACAAGCATGCACCAACCTGCCAGCTAATTTTGTATTTTTAGTAGAGACAGGGTTTCTCCATGTTGGCCAGGTTGATCTCGAACACCTGACCTCAGGTGATCTGCCCACCTCAGCCTTCCAAAGTGCTGGGATTACAAGCGTGAGCCACCGCGCCCAGCCTATGAATACATTTGTGAAGCCACCACAGTCAAGTTAATAAACACATCTAGCACCTTCAAAATGTGTCCCTTTTAGGAGTGTGTGGGTGGTAAAAACACTGAACATAAGATCTATCCTCTTTACAGTTTTAAGCACACAATACCATATTGTTAACTACAGGCACTGTGTTGTATGTCAGACCTCTAGAACTTACTCATCTCGTCTATTTGTCCGTTCTCACACTGCTATAAAGAAATGCCCGCGGTTGGGTAATTTATAAAGAAAAGAGGTTTAATTGGCTCATAGTTCTGCAGGCTGTACAGGAAGCATGGCAGCACCTGCTTCTGGGGAGGCCTCAGGGAGCTTTTACTCACGGCAGAAGGCAAAGTGGGAGCAGGCATCTTATATGGCAGGAGCAAGACCAAGAAAGAGATAGGGGAGGTGCCACACACTTTTAAACGACCGGGTCTCACAAGAACTCATTATCACCACAATAGCACCAAGGGGGACGGTGCTAAAAGTTGAGAAGCTGTCCCCATGATCCAGTCACCTCCAATCACCAGGCCCCACCTCCAACTTTAGGGATTATAATTTGACATGAGATTGGGTGGGGACACAGATCCAAACCACATCATCTTGTACAAATGAGACTTTATACCCACTGAACAGCAACTCCCCGTTTCCTCTTTCCCCTATTGCCTGGCAACCACCATTCTATTTTCTGCTTCTAAAAGTTTGAGTATTTTAGATCCATCATATGAGTGATGCAGTATTTATCCTTCTGTGACTGACTTATTTCACTCACTGTAATGCCTTCCAGGTCCATTCGTGTTGCTGCAAATGGTAAGATTTTCTTCTTTTTTAAGGCTGTATAGTATGCCATTGCATGTACATACCACATTTGCTTTGTCTATTCATCTGTCTTTGGAACATTTGGATTGCTTCCACCTCTTGGCTATTGTGAATAATGCAGCAATGAACATGAGGGTGCAGATATCTCCTTAAATTCCCGATTTCAATTCTTTGGATATATATCCAGGAGTGAGATTGCTGGATCATATGTTAATTCTATTTTTAATATTTTCAGAAACTTCCATACTGTGCAGCTGCGCCATTTTACATTCCCATTAACAGTGCAGTATTTTAATTTCTTGGGGTCCTTAACACAGCACTCCAACAAGCACTTCTGGACAATCCAAGTTAGGCTACAAAGTAAAAGTGATTTGCCATTTTGGAGCTTCAAACAAGATGCCAGATTATCAATGAGCAAAGAACTAAAATAGACCAGATTTTTAAAAAGTTTAGGCCACAGGGGGGTAATTCAGAACCCTCATGAGCCCTCCCTGGCGGATGCCCAATCTTGGGACAGTAGTCACTGAGGATATGGGGTTTGGTGGGCAGCGAGATGGCTAGGTCTTTGGTGGAGTGTGGGGCGTTGTGAGCCTCTTTGGTTTGCCTATAGGAGAGTAAATAATGTTTCTTCTTGTCATACTGTCACTCAGAAGTGAGTGATGAGTGGGCAGCTCAGATCTTAGGCTTCATTGGTCTAGATTTCCACAGGAGTTTGGTTACAGAAGAAGTCTGATTCCTGTCTCCTGTGCACTCCATCTCTTGGTCAGCAGCCATCCAAAGGGCCTGAGCCATGCCCGGTGAGGCGAGCAGAGCAGGCCAGGACCACAGGCCCAGGTTCAGGGCAGCACTAGACTCTTCTGGAGAGGCTCATGGCACACATCCCCAAGGTCTAGACAGCAGAACAAACCCAGACACGAGAAAGATGGAGGCTTCCCTTGAGGTAACACCTGGGTAGCAGGGACAGGGCACAGCAGGCCCTGAGTGGTCACAGCATACAGCTTCAAGCAGGCGGTCCCATGGGGATTCTGCTACTGTGTGAGGGACTGCAGGAGTTTGCTTAGCAGCCCAGGTATCAGGAAGCGTGACCCAGGATTGGATCCAAGTGATGGCAGGAACAGGCAGAAGGAAGAGAAAAAGAAACATTAGCCCCACCCTCCCCAACCAGAATGTGGTGTGGAGACAGGTTCAATCCCACCAGAGGGGGAGTATGAACAAGTGGCAGCCTCTAAGTCCAGGTGGCCAGAGGCAAAGTCACCAGCTTGAAGTCTCCATAGTCTCTAGGCATATAGTTAATTTCGATATTTACTAATTTATTTAATAGTTTCTGAACACTTGCTACATGCCAGGTACAGTCCCATGTACTTTTAAAATGTTAGTTCTTTTAGTCCTCATTACAACCCTATGAGGCTGGTGCTCTATTATTATTCTCATTTCACAGTTGAGAAATTTAATGCTCAGACTGGTAAGTATCATGCCCAAGACCATACAGCTCATAGACGATTCAAGTCCCAAGACAACCTGATATCATTCCAGACCTGGTCCTCACTGGTCCAGGGCCTAGGTAGAGAAGGTCGAGAAGGCTCCACCTACAAATTACCCAGAATCTTCTGGAGTCTGTAGCTGGAATGTTCTTTCAGTTAGAGTCTCCACTGCTCAGCCTAGTGATGACCCAACAGCCCCACTCAGATCATGGGCTCCAAGTTATTGCCTATTTCCACAGATTTATTCAGAACTTAAATCCGGGGCTGGTCCAGCCTGAGCCTCCATCTCACATCTGAGTCTCCTGGAGTCTCACCGAGGTCCTCAGCAGAGCTAAAAGGAGCAAGCCTTAATTGCATCAGAACGGAAGCTTGCTGAATACATCGGCACTCTTGGTGCATGCATTCAATCCTCCACCCTGTAAATCTAGTTAGAAGTGTGATTCCGGCAATTATAAAGCCCATCATTTTCCTCTTCTTCCCTAAGTAAATTAGAAAGGCTCATTGCTCTCACTTTGCAACTGGACCTCATTTTTAAAGTGCAGCGGTGAGAGCACTGCAAAGGACTGTACTTAGAGAGGCATTGGGCCTGATGCTCAGCTGGCCAAGGGGCTTGGCTTCCAGCCCTGGTTCTGTTATCAAAAAGATGGTGATCTTTGGCAAAGCCAGGGCCCCTCTCTGCGCCTTGGTTTCCACGTGTATATAGAAAGAGGAGTTTGGATTAGGTGGCCTCTAGGATCTCTTCTAACTGTCATGGCCACTGGATTTGCTTGATTGCCAAGGATGGCTCCATGTAGACAGAAATTTAGCTTTTTTTAAGCCAGAAGCTTGCCCTCCCTATTTTTGACATACAGTGATGAATCCCTCCAGGTGGAAGTACACCAGTTTCCACAGTAGGGTAAGGACAGAGAAGAAGCCACATGCCAGTGTTCCAAAAAAAATAGTACTTTCCGGAACTAAAAGTCCTAGCTAGCCACACTCACTGAATACTTACCTTGTGCAGGCACTGAACTGGTTGTTTTATAACAATAAACTCCTTTAACCTTCACAATAGAGCAGCTGTTAGGCCCATTTTATAGACATGAAAACTGAGACACAGCAAGACAAAGTGGTACATCCAAGCCGGGTTTGCTAGGCTCCCAAGGCCGTGCTCATAGTCATAACTCTCTCAAATCCCCAAATTTGAGGACTTTGATAGAAAACATGAGAACAGACAAAGAGGCAATCTCAACATGAAGAGGCTGCCAGGCAGAACACCTGCCTGACTGAGCACATCCAAGCAAATTGCAGCTGTCCCACAGCCGTGTAGGGCCCGTAGATCCAGCAAGAAGGGTTGCGGTTAGAAGGCATGAAAGGCCATGATAAATGTGTTTCAATGTTCCTGGCTCTCTCAAAATGGGCTTTTGCTTCTCCCATCCCTTCTCCATCTCTGTAAATGGAATGCCAGTTATTTCATTTGAAGGACTGTTGGTGCTGTTTTGAAGCAGCATGAAGTAAATTTTTATGACACTTGTTAGTGGCTGATGGGGGAACGTTCAGTCACCTTAACTTTGATGACGCAGCTTTTTTTCCTCAGGTTTGCAACAATGAAATCCTCAGAATTTACAATTATAAATGCTAAATGTCTCATCTTAATTCGTTACAGGGTGGATGCATGAACCACAAAATATCACTTGCTTTAAAAGCTGTCTCTCCCAAAAAATTAATTTTAAGGGGCTCACAAATTTATAGAAATGCAGGTTACCATATTCCAAACATTGTTTTCAAGGAATAGATTCTGTTAGGTTCATCTGATGGACATGAACCACAAAAATCACTGTTTAACAGCAGTCGTTTCACAGAAACCACTTTTCTGTCCCTGTCAGTGTGGGTTAGTCAGGTTCCCTGGTCCTTTTTCCCCTTTTCCTTCCATACCTCTCCAATTATTTTGTTTTAAGATCCATCATGTCATACATGAAGGCTCCTCAGTAAGTTGGGAGCTGCAGGCTGGGAGTCTGTCAAACTGAATCCCAGGTTCCCAACCAGCACTAACTGAGCACCTTCTGTACCAGGTGCCCTGCTGAGCAGTGGAGAAGAAACCGATGGAGGAGACACGCTTGTTAGCAGGAAAACCACAAGCCAGAGCTCCATCAGTAAGGATGCATCAGACTAGGAAAGCATCCTTACGTATTTATTTCAGTATTGGCAGAATTTATGAACTGAGGATGAATGCAGGGTATTTTCCTGGAAGGCTGAAGAGCTGATGAGTCAGCCCTTGCCCAAGGCCCAGTCTTCCTGCAGCTGTTTTTTTCATCAGTAAAATGGGAAGGTAACTTCCAAGTCACAGGGTTGCTAGTGATGATGGGGGCCATTCAGCAGGGCTGCATGAGAAGCAAGGTTGTCAGACAAGGCTTGAATCTCGGTTCCACCACTGTATGACTATAAAAGTCACTTAATCCCTCTGAGTCTCAGTTTACTTCATCTGTCTTCCTCATGGAACAGTGGTAAGGATGCATTTCAAGCTCTTAGCACAGCGCTTGTGGCACAAGTAACTGCCATTTAAGGAACAGCTATCATCTGGTAAAGGTGTCAATGTCAGGCTAAGCCCAGGAGAGGTGCTCACCCAGCAGGCATTTCTCTCACCGTTATTAACAAGAAAACTGAAGGGTACCACGTGTACCACCTGGGCATCATTTTCCTTCCAGTTCTCTTTTAGATACTCTCCATCTCTCCAGCACAGCAGAAGCTTCTTACTTCCTCAAAATGTCTTTGCTGAAATCTTACCAGATGCACAGCATGACTACAGAAAAGAAATACAGGCAGCAGTTCCTGCCTACCATGCACACAAGGTATCCACATGCAAACATTCAACGCGCCAGACAGAATTAAGTCTAAATAACAACGTAGGCTGGCAACAGTCGGCTTGTCCCAAGGCAGCCCATGATTAATTACCAAACGAATTGTGCAGGCCATAACTGCAGCCAGAATTCTGCAGAGGCAACCCTCCCTTCTGACCATGGTGGTAAGGAAGGATAAATGTCCACATCCTAGAGCAGGCGTCCCCAAACTTTTTACACAGGGGGCCAGTTCACTGTCCCTCAGACCGTTGGAGGGCCGCCACATACTGTGCTCCTCTCACTGACCACCAATGGAAGAGGTGCCCCTTCCTGAAGTGCGGCGGGTGGCCGGATAAATGGCCTCAGGGAGCCGCATGCGGCCCGCAGGGCCGTAGTTTGGGGACGCCTGCCCTAGAGATTGGGTAGAGACAAGTGGAAGATCACAATGCTTCAGGCAAGCAGAGGGCAAGAGACTGTCAGGGTCTAAATCAGCTGAACAGGTGCGGTGGCTCACGCCTGTAATCCCAGCACTTTGGGAGGCTGAGGAGAGTGGATCACTTGAGGTCGGGAGTTCGAGACCACCCTGACCAACATGGAGAAACCCCATCTCTACCAAAAATACCAAAAAAAAAAAAAAAAAAAGCTAGTCATGAGGGCACATACCTGTAATCCCAGCTACTCAGGAAGCTGAGGCAGGAGAATTGCTTGAACCCCAGAGGCAGAGGTTGCAGTGAGCCAAGATCGCGTCACTGCATTCCAGCCTGGGCAACAAGAGCAAAACTGTCTCAAAAAAAAAAAAAAAAAAAAAAATCAGCCGAACATGGGGGGCTTCCAGACTTCTACACCAGCGGCCCCTGGCAGATACCCAGATGTTCAGCTGCTCCAGCAAACCAGTCCTCAAGCCTCCCATATGAGAAATGGGATTTGTCAGGGAGACAGCCATGAGAAGAGTTATTTTCCCCACTTCATAGTCCTCCCCCAAATACACACTCAACACAAATGCCACAACTTCCCGTGACTTTGATATAGCCGAACCACTGGCTTCTAGCTGCTTCTTTTTTCTGTCCTATTTTTATGATTCTTTTGTGATTCTCGCTTATTTCTCAGTCTACAACATATGGTAATAATGTCTTAATTCCACCCACATAATAACAGAGAACTAAGGAATTGCTGTACCTGCCGCACTCTGAGGTCGTTGGATGAAAGGAATTCAAATAACTCAGAGAGATCTTTTTTTTAAAAGTTATTATTTCAATAGGCAGTATAAGGAAAAATTAGCTAATGCTGGGGAGAAACATAGGAAATGAGGAGAATGAAATGACCATGCATCATTGCTAATAATTTTCTTTGAAGTCCTCAATTATTGTGTTCTAACAATACAGTCCATGCAGAAAAATGTGCTGCCCCTGTTTTATGGACAAAGATTTATCAAATCCTTCCGTTCATTTTATAAACATTACAGAACTTGGGGAAATGGAAGCAGTCTCATTTGCCTTTCTTCCTTAAACCTGATATAAGGAATGTCTAGGTGGTTCTGTCCGTCTCCATGCTCTAAAGCTGCTGCCCGCGTCTTGCCGGGTTGACTCAGTCTGTCGAATTAACTCCCTCATTCCTCAGCTATTTATTGAATCCCTACTGTGTGCCATGTGCTGCTCCATTGAACAAAACCCGTAGTTTTGCTTTGAGGGACCAGACATGCAAATAAAGGAAGATACATTAAACGAAAAAGAAGAACAGTATGTCAGCTGATGAGAAGGACCAAAAAGAAGTGGGACAATGCGTAAGAGGCTGTAGAGGGATGGGAGGCCGGGTGCGGTGGCTCACGCCTGTATTCCCAGCACTTTGGGGAGCTGAGGCAGGTGGATCACTTGAGGTCAGGAGTTTGAGACCAGTCTGGCCAACATGGAGAAACCCATCTCTACTAAAAATACAAAAATTACCCAGGCGTGGTGGTGGGTGCCTGTAATCCCAGCTACTGGGGAGGCTGAGGCCGGAGAATCACCTGAACCCAGGAGGCGTAGATTGCAGTGAGCCGAGATTGTGCCACTGCACTCCAGCTTGGGTGACAGAGTAAGACTCTGTCTCAAAAAAAAAAAGTGATGGGGATGGTGGGAATGAGTGTGGCTTATAGAGAATGGTCAGAACAGGCCTCTCTGAGGAGCCAACATCTAAGCAGAAATCTACAGGAGGAGAGGGAGCAAGCAAGACAGGAATCAGAAGAGTGTCAGGCAGAGGAAACAGCATGGGAAAAGGCCGTGAGTTGAGTTTTCTTGGCGTGTTCATGAAACAGTAGGGAAGCCAGGATGTCTGGAACAGAGCAGGCGAAGAGAAGAAGGGAAAGTACGAGAAGATAGATCAGAGAGATGCTGGAACCACAGCTTATGAACAGATGCCAGCCAATAGCGCAGGCAGAATTCTCCACCAGTAGGCAGACTCAGTCAGTCAGCCAACACGAGCATGGACCACCCTTTGCCCTGACTGGCCCTCCAGGTCCCTGCTGGGCCGGAAGGAAGGAAAAGCACAAAGTCATCATGGTTGAGAAAGGTGGTGAGACTTCAAATTTTCTTTTCTTTTTTTTTTTTTTTTTTTTGGTAGAAGTAATATTTGCACAATTTAGATATGAAAAATGCAGAAAAGAATAATGATGCAGAGGCAGAAAAGACATCAGGTAGCTGGGATTAGAATTGTTTCCTCTCTGCTTTCCAACCTTTGTGTAAGGTTGTTATGATACATTTATAAAAAATACATCTTTAAACAAGGAACTCAACTGAAAGTTTATTTTCTCAAAATAAAATAGAATTGTACCACATACTTGTTTAACTTATGATGGCTACTGCTATGAGATGAGATGCCTCTAGCTCTTTTTTTTTTTTAAAAAAAAAAAAAAAAAGAATTTTTGAGATGAGACTGTACTGATGTCTTGGCTTTGCCACTAACTGCTGTGGGGCCTCAGCAGGTAAGTTACCTCCTCTGAGCCTCAGTTTTCTCACGGCAAGAAAGGTTTCACATCCATGGAACTGTTGTGAAGATCAGAGATGATGATGTGTGTGTCAACAACTGGCACGTGGAAAGTACTAAACTAGCGGGAGCTAGTCAGAGCTGTTCAGAGATAGGCAAATTTTTTCAATCATCAAGTATTGGCCGGGTACGGTGGTTCACACCTGTTATCCCAGCACTTTGGGAGGCCAAGGCAGGCAGATCATTTAAGGTCAGGAGTTCGAGACCAGCCTGGCCAAAATGGTAAAACCCCGTCTCTACTAAAAAATACAAAAATTAGCTGCGCATGGTGGCACATGCTTATAATCCCAGCTACTCAGGAGGCTGAGGGAGGACAATGGCTTGAACCTGGGAGGCGGAGGTTGTAGTGACCCAAGATCACGCCATTGCACTCCAGCTTGGGTGACACAGCAAGACTCCATCTCAAAAAAAACAAAAAAGCAAAACAAAAAGTATTTCCTGGGCGTCTACCCTGAGCTAGGTGCTTTTCCCGTTGTTTAGAAAATAACTTCCTTGCTATCTTCTGTTCTCAAATTCCAAAAAGATAGCAAATCAATCTAGAAAGTAGGATCTGTGTTACTATCTGAAGGGTAATTACATTCTGAATGAGGGCGAGGTGACGGAGTCCTCAGCACGGCACCTGCTAGAGAAGTGGGCAGAATGCAGGTTGCTAGGATGCAGGGCTTCAGTGGCGCAACTCTGCAGGGAACTGCTTGGCTCCCCAAATAGATCTCTTGTCTTTTCCCTCTGCTGCTGCCTTCCCTGATGCACAGACAAGGCCAGGAGTGTCTCAGGAAAGCCCAGGAAGCCCTTGCCTCTGACACAGACCCCAGAGAATGTCATCTGCAGTCACAGGCAGCAGCCTGGCTCAAAACACACCCCTTGAAGACTAGGCCTCTCTCAGCCCTCAGGATCACTTGATATTCCTGTTCTTCAGCATTCACAGCCACATGGCTTAGATTAAAACAGTTCTGCCAGATCACCCAGCAGATTCTGTTCCTGACATGCAAAGGCTGAAAGGAGAAGTCATCTTTATTAAAAGCAGGAAAATTCACATTGTTCTTCCTTTTTGCACAAAAGTGAGACAGGCTTAAATGAAAGCCAAGTCCGATCTCCTTGGGGAAATTAACTCTTTCTGTAGGAACCAAGTGCCATTCTAGGCAGCCAACTTGGGCTGCACTGATAGTAACTACATCACAGCAACCACCACATGGGAACATCTGGGGACAGATAGACACTGGATTGGGACTGTTATCACAGCAGTCCTGCAAGGAGGTACCACCCACACCCCAACTCAGATGGAGAAACCAAGGCCAAGTCAGAATAATGGCTTTCAAGCTGGGCGAGGTGACTCACGCCTGTAATCCCAGTACTTTGGGAAGCCAAGGCAGGCGGATCATGAGCTTAGGAGTTCAAGACCAGCCTGACCAACATGGTGAAACTCCCTCTCTACTAAAAATACAAAAATTAGCCGAGCATTGTGGCGCATACCTGTAATCCCAGCTACTCGGGAGGCTGAGGCAGAAGAATCACTTGAACCCAGGAGGCAGAGGTTGTAGGGAGCCGAGATCGTGCCACTGCACTCCAGCCTGGTCAATAGAGTGAGACTCCCATCTCAAAAATTTAAAAAAACAGACAAATAAAAAATAATGGTTTGCTTAGCTAGCAAGAGGTGGTATAAGTTGGGAGCTTTATTTTGAAGCTGTTTTTGCAATATTCTCAGTCCCATTTTTACTTATTGCTAGAAAACAATGGACAAAAGCTTCCAGAAAAGTAATCAGCCAGGATGCCTAGCAATGTAGCTGGATTCTTGGCAGACCTTTCAGAAGGATTAGCTGGCTTAGAAGGAGGGCCGTTTGGTTGACGCCTGTCTCTGCTCCCTCCAACCCTCCACTCTCCGAATCAGGAATACTTGGTGCTCATGGAGTACAAGGGTTTCAAACTAAAATAAAATAGATAATAATTCGATAATTCAATATACATGTTCCCTAAAGAAGGATGAGAATGAGAAGGGTCCATGAAGTTTGTTTCCAAGTGTGAGAGGCCGAACTACTAGGAAAGTGCTTTTCCATGTGAATATGACAAATCTGATCTCTTGACACGTTATTCTTGGCAGCCCTCTTCCCGTATATTATCCCAAAGGGGATGAACTGCCTGCCTCCTGACGTTCTAACCTACAACTTGGGTTCTAACCTACAACTCTTTCACGAACATGTGCCCACCCGACCTGTCAGGACCTGTGTCCTTCCAGTCAGGACCCCCAGGCGGCGGAGCTTCAGGGCTCACATTCCCCCTAGCCAGCCACTCTCCACTCGAAACTCCACAGAGCTCTTGGAATTTACCTCGCTTGCTGGGAAGAGAACCCCAAGTGAGTCTACCGTGCTGGAGCCATAGAAAACCAGCTAACCTCTACAGATCCGAGATAAGAGACACCATGAAAAGGCAGAAAGAACTACTGGCGCGGAGTTGTTTCTGGCTCGTGGGTTGGGCTAGCGATGCCCTTTCCCCTCTCTCGGCCTCAGTTTCCCTTTCTGTAAAACAAAAGAGGTTCGGTAGCGCTAAAGCGAGACAGCTCAGCTCCCCTAACAAAAGGATGGTATCCGGGCCCTGGAGCCTCCCCCTGAGGACGCGATTCACCCAGAGCGCGGGGGTGCCAGGGGTGCGTCCGCAGGCTTCCCCGCCCGCTCGCAAGCACGCACGCACCCCAGGCGATCCGCTCTCCGCCGCGCCCCCGCACCCAGCCCTGCTTCCCTCCTGCCGGGACGAGGTCCCGCCCCGGCGATTCCTCTCCCAGCCCGGGCTTGAGGAACCCTTTCCTCCCCCGAGTCCTCCGAGCCGGGCGCGCGGAGGGCGGGGCAGGGCGGGGCGGGGCGGGGAGCGCGGGAGGCGGAGCCGAGCCGGGGAATCCTGCTCCGGGCGAGCACCCGGCCCCGCAGAGCAGCCCTGCCGTCCAAGGGCCGCGGCGCCGGGGGCGGCGGGGAACCCCAGACGCAGCCGGGTCTGGAGGGATCCCCGCGCCGAGCCAGCCGCCGCCACCGCCTCCGCGCCGCCCCCGCGGGCTGGCAGGCGCCTGCACTGCGCCCGGCCGCCGGCTCCCGAGGTCCCACAGTCCGCTCGCCGGCTCGTCTCCCGCTCGCCATGCAGCCGCCGCCGGCCTCGCGCGCGTAGGCGCCCACCGCAGGCCATGCTGCCCCTGCTCGCCGCGCTGCTGGCCGCCGCCTGCCCGCTGCCGCCCGCCCGCGGCGGGGCCGCGGACGCGCCCGGCCTCCTCGGGGTGCCACCCAACGCTTCAGTCAACGCGTCCTCCGCGGGCGAGCCCATCGCCCCGCGGCTGCTGGCCTCGGCGGCCCCCGGACCCCCCGAGCGCCCGGGCCCGGAGGAGGCGGCGGCGGCGGCGCCGTGCAACATCAGCGTGCAGCGGCAGATGCTGAGCTCGCTGCTCGTGCGCTGGGGCCGCCCGCGGGGCTTCCAGTGCGACCTGCTGCTCTTTTCCACCAACGCGCACGGCCGCGCCTTCTTCGCCGCCGCCTTCCACCGCGTCGGGCCGCCGCTACTCATCGAGCACCTGGGGCTGGCGGCGGGCGGCGCGCAGCAGGACCTGCGCCTCTGCGTGGGCTGCGGCTGGGTGCGCGGCCGCCGCCCCGGCCGCCTCCGGCCCGCCGCCGCCCCCAGCCCCGCCGCCACCGCCGGGACGCCCACCGCGCTGCCCGCCTACCCCGCGGCCGAGCCGCCCGGGCCTCTGTGGCTGCAGGGCGAGCCGCTGCATTTCTGCTGCCTAGACTTCAGCCTGGAGGAGCTGCAGGGCGAGCCGGGCTGGCGGCTGAACCGTAAGCCCATCGAGTCCACGCTGGTGGCCTGCTTCATGACCCTGGTCATCGTGGTGTGGAGCGTGGCCGCCCTCATCTGGCCGGTGCCCATCATCGCCGGCTTCCTGCCCAACGGCATGGAGCAGCGCCGGACCACCGCCAGCGCCACCGCAGCCACCCCCGCCGCCGTGCCCGCGGGAACCACCGCCGCTGCCGCCGCCGCTGCCGCCGCCGCCGCCGCCGCGGCCGTCACCTCGGGGGTGGCCACCAAGTGACCCGCTCCGCTCCTCCCTGTGTCCGTCCTGTGTCCGCGCGCGCGGGCGCCCTTCCCGCCGGAGACTCGGCCGGTGTGCTTCTTGCTGTTAGTTATCGTTCGTTCCTCTTCCCGGGATGGGGCTGCCGAGAGGCCCCAGCGCCTTTGAAAAGCAAGGTTTGTGCTGCGCTTCCAGTTCCGAAAAGCAGGTGTAAGCCCTTGGACTGAGGGTGGGATCGCAGCTCCGAAGACGGAGAGGAGGGAAATGGGGCCCTTTCCCCTCGATTGCATCCCCCTGCCAGACTCCCTCCCCGCACCCACGTGCCCTAGATTCATGGCAGAAAATGACCAAATCCTGTGTATTTGTTTTATATATTTAATAACTGTTTTAAATGAAAGTTTTAGTAAAAAAAATACAAAACAAAAAGATTAAATTGCTATTGCTGTAGTAAGAGAAGCTCTTTGTATCTGAACATAGTTGTATTTGAGATTTGTTGTTTTTTAATTTATTTAAAACTACGGGGGGAGGGCACGGGAAGGATTTAACACCAATATATTGTTACCGCTGAAAATGAACTTTATGAACCTTTTCCAAGTCGATCTATCCAGTGACGTGGCCTGGTGGGCGTTTCTTCTTGTATTTATGTGGTTTTTTGGCTTTTAATACAGACATTTTCCTCCAGAGATGTGTATGTAGCTTTTTCTTTGTTTGATTTGGGAAAGGCAATCCAAGAATTGCAAGATGTTACCCTAAAGCAGGAGCGAGGGAATCTCGGAAAAGTTAGAGAAGGGTGACTTCTGTCTCCCTTACCTGGCTGTGAGAGATAGGAGACGGAAACCGTATTATTTGCCCTGATGGCGATTATCTTGCATCTCACCACACTGGTCCCCAGTGCCCACCCAACCCCACCTGTCACCTGTACCTGTCACGGTGGCAAAACACAGTTTTACATTATTTAACTTTTCACTCGCTGTTCCAAGCTCTGCGTAACACCCAGGCAAGTGTCAAAATGATAAAAATCGGTAGTTCCTCTGAGCTCGGATGGCTTTCACTAAACGGACTCACTTTAAAAGGCATATAGATTTCTTTTCATATGCATGAACTTTAGCAGATAGGCATATTCCAAAAGCTGCTTTTAAAACCTAAGATATTATTTTGGTATTTCAATTTTTTAAAAAGATAAACTCTTGGGGGACAAGTAGTTAATGATCACAAGACTTTCTTCACTCTTGGTTTCCGTGTTACAGTGTCTGCTGTGTAGTAGTTCCAGATTCTTCCAGGTTTTCAGAAGAGTAAGAAAAAAGTCCTTAAAGAGACTTAATATTTAAAATTATTTTAAAAGCCTTTTAAAGAGACTTTGAAAGCTGCTTTCCCTTGTTCCATCTCTTCCTCATTTTTGCAAGGATATTTGATATTGGTCTAGAGCTATAGTTCTCAAAGCGTGGTCCCTGGACCAGCAACATCAGCATCACCTGGAAACTTGGAGATGCAGAACTTAGGCTCCACCCAGCACCTACAGAATCAGAAACTCGGATAAGGCCTAGCAATCTGTGTTCTTACATGCCCTCCAAGGCATTCTGATGTATTTCCAGTTTGAGAACTCCTGCGTTCTAGTGGAATGGAACCCTCAAATATAGATTGCCTCCTTTTATCCTGAGATGTCTTATTACATCAAAGAAACGGGATGCTTATTTTCCCAGGAGTCTGGCTGAAGGAGAGGCTGGGTCATTGCCCAAAGCTTCAGCTGCTCCTCTGGCTCTTTGAGGTCCTAAGATATCTGCAGCAGGGACGAGCCCCTGAGAGGGAAGAGGGTGGCGTATTCATCTCTGTAGGTCGTAAACGTTGCTATTTTCCAACCCTGTGGTAACTAGCAAGAGAAAAATCAATAATTTTGCTAACCTTGATCAATGTTAACATAATCATAGCATTTATAACTCTGAAGGCACATTATGTATTATTTGTACCACACACATGTAATCACTCTCCCTGCTTTTTTCCAAGATGGATACTGTGGCTCAGAGAGGTTGCGCATCTTGTCTACACTCACACAGCTACACAAGGCAAAACTGAGACTAAATCCAGGATTTCTGCCTCCCTGAATGCTATTGTTCATCACTAGAAATTTCTTTTCCCAAGAGAAGTAGGAGCCCACTGCTCAAGGTCCACTCTTTTGTTGACCTACCCTGGCCACTGTCAGATTTTGTGTAGCTACAAATCCAAAGGAACGTGACAGCATTAATTCTAAATGCAACACTCAGGCACTTAATGGAACTTTATATATATGAGCCCTAATGGCTACCTTTTGATTGAGGGGTGGCGAAATACCAAAATCTTTTGATTTTTAGAATTGCCAGTGGAGTCTGCATGTATGCATGTGTGCTCTGGGCTCTGTGTGTGTGTGTGTGTGTGTGTGTGTGTGTGTGTGTATCACTGATGAACTGGTCAGTCCTAGAAAGTGAGGACACAGCCAGTAGGTCCTTTTGATCCAGCTGGAGTCATTCACTGGGTAAAGGAAGTCAGGCCTTGACAAGCTTAGCTGTGGGTCTGTATTTTCTATTCAGTTTGATTTGCATCATCTCAGTAGTGAAACACTTCCAAGTATGTAATTTACTAAGGGTTACTCAGGAGTTCTTTTCTGACAGAAAGGAAGTGTGCCATTTTAGCCAGTGTATGTGTGCACATGGCACCCCCAGATTCCAGCCCATTCATAAAGCTTCATGGGGACAGCTTGAGTTGCCAATGATATAGCTGAGTCCCCAGGATAAATCATCATTCTCAGTTATTTTTGCTTCTCCTGAGAGAAAGTTTACCCCTGGGGAGGATGCATATCCTTATTGTGTAACATCCCGCTGCTGCCAAAGGCTGCCTTTCTTACTTTTCTACATCTTCAAGAGAGCTGCCCCCAGTCCCAGATCTGAACACTTTAGTCTCCTTTGGGGCTTGCCAAAAAGACCACCCTACCCAAAGCCACACCTCCTACTTGGGGCACCACATCCAATGACTGATTAACACAGGGCAGAAAGACCCAGCCTTCTGGCCACAACCTGGGGCAGCTCTGAAGGGTCCTCCACCTACCCTCCAGCACCCACGCCTCTTCCACTCAGGACTGACTCCCCTCAGGGCTGGCTGAGGTGTCCGTGGAGACTGCATGGAGTTGAGCTGCTCCCTCTGTCCGCTGTCTGCCACCTTCCATTCCTTTCCTTCCACAGGCCTTAATCTACACTCCTTAATAAACCTCTTGCACACTGATCTCTGTCTCACAGCCTGCTTCTTGAGGAACCCCACATGTGACAGGCCGTTTGCCTAGTGACATGCAGAGTTATTCTAGCCATGTGGTCATTGGGCACATATGAGGAGCACATCACATAAATGCTTCTCATTTGCATTTCTTTTACATAGATCACACATTTCCACTTTTTCTCTTCCATCTGGATCGTTCCCTAATAACCAGAATCGATGATATGGGAAATTTCCCCTAATGTCACTTCTTGTTTAATTATCATTTTTGTTGATAAACACATCAAAGGAGGATGCCTCGTTTCTTTCCCCCTCACCTTACCAGTTAGGATACAACAGGTTATGCTGCAGTAATAAGCAATCCCAGCTTCCAGTGGCTTATGCAAGAAAGGTTTACACCAGGTCGGGCATAGTGGCTCACACCTGTAATCCCAGCACTTTGAGAGGCTGAGGTGGGTGGATCACCTGAGGTCAGGAGTTCGAGATCAGCCTGGCCAACATGGTGAAACTCTGTCTCTAATAAAAATATAAAAATTAGTCAGGTATGGTTGTGCGCATTTGTAATCCTAGCTACTTGGGAGGCTGAACCAAGAGAATTGCTTGAACCTGGGAGGTGGAGGTTCCAGTAAGCTGAGATCACACCACCGCACTCCAGCCTGGGTGACAGAGTAGTACTCTGTCTCAAGAAAAAAAAAAAAAAAAAAAAAGGAAAGGTTTATTACTTGCTCATGTGACATGTCCAAAGGTGGCAGGAGTTCTGCACTTTGGAATCACTCAGGAACCCAGGTTATGGGGACTCTGACTCAACAAGGTGGCCACCATCATCTAGGTAGAAGGAAGCAAATTCTCGAGGGTCTCACACTGACAATTCAATGCTTCAGGCAGGAGGTTACATCCTTTCTGCTCATGATGAGGACTGTCACGTGGCCCCAGCCATCACGAGGAGACCCGGGAGTTCACATTTCCCGGTGGCCAGAGGGAGAGGAAAAACTGGCATCAGTGAGCAGCATTAATGCATTAATGATAACCATGACTTCCAGCACCACCATACCTGGGAGACCTGTGGGCCACCCAGAAGAATTCCAGGACTTGCTTTGGTGAGTAGACAAAGGATCATTCTAGAAGAGTTGGCTCTAGACCCTCCTCTTCTGACACCCACACCACCTGGCCATGCTGGAAGCCATCTGCTGCTCCTGGGGCATCTGACAGACCATGGTGGTATCAGCCTGGTAGTTTTCCAAAATCAGGGGAGGGGAGATCCCTAAGGAACTTAATCTGGAAGATTTGCATTCTGGATCCCCATAGTCTAGGAATCTTGAGGGAATGGGAGAATAGTTAGAATTAAAATGGGGAGACCCTAGAGTGTGTCAGAAGAAGCATCTCAGCTCTCTTGGCCTCACCGCTCCTCCAAATGTATTAACATCAGGGGCAGGAAGAGGGTGGGTCTTTACTCTCCTATTCTCTCCTTTCACTGGGGGCCAATATTCTTAATTTCCCAGCCAGGCTAAGAAGTTTCTAGCTAAAAGGATTGGGAGAGTTAAGAGCAATGTAAATGATATTCAGTTTACAGCTAAGTCTTTTCCTCAGGCCAGATAAGCCACTAGGAAAAGGTGGGGATAACAGAGGTGCCCTTGTGTGCACCTTGCCGTGGGTGCTCAGTGGGGCCTGTTCCTGACTTCCCTCTGGTCTCTTGCTGGTAGACCTTCTGTTCCTGCCACCACCCCAGGGCAGCCCTGCTCTTTAGACAGTGCCTTCACCCTTCCCAGCTCTGCTGCACCTCTTCTGGGACATATCTCCCAGTGCAATACAGGGGCTCATTCTGGGCTGGAGTGTCGAACCCCTTCACCACGTGTGAGACTGCTGGGGAACAAGCCTTCAACCAGAGCGTGGGTTTCTTGCTGCATTCACCGTGGGCAGGCACTTACCAGACATCACTTTCCCTTCTTGGCTCTTCCTTGCTGGGTCTTCGGTTTTAGGGCAAAACTGCTTAGTGCAGGCTCCACACATTAGGAGATGCCTAAAGATGCCGCAGATCCTCCTCACCAAGGCTCCGTTCTGTGGGGCTTCTGGTTCTTGGCCTTTGCTCTGGTTCTTACCCCAAGTACAAGTTTCCTACTTGCCTCCAGCTCTCAGACATTTTCAAGGAGCTCACTCCTCTGGCCCTGCTATCTCCCATCAGCTCCAAGTAACTTAAACTTGTGTTTTGTTTTGAGCCAGCATCTCACTATTGCCCAGGCTGGGGTGTAGTGGCACGATCTCGGCTCACTGCAACTTCCACCTCCCAGGTTCAAGCCATTCTCCTGCCTCAACCTTCTGAGTAGCTGGAACTACAGGTGACCACCACCATGCCCAGCTAATTCTATACTTTCAGTAGAGACAGGATTCATGTTGGGCAGGCTGGTCTCAAACTCTGACCTCAAGGGATCTGCCCACTTTGGCCTCCCAACGTGCTGGGATTACAGGTGTGAGTCACCGTGTCTGGAGAGTAACTTAAGTTTACAAAATTTATCTCCATTCCCCACACAGTAACAGTGTCCCTAGTCAGCTCCTGCTGTTTTCTCTAAAGCCAAGGTCTCTGCAGACAGGCAGGCCCCTGTGCCTTTCGCCGCAACCTTCTGTTTCTGGTCTTTCTAAGAGGCTGCCTTCTCTGCTCCTCACTTCCAGCTATCAAGATCGCATAACCCTCAGCCCAATCAGTCCAGCCAGTGCACCTTCCTCCCAGCCTCAGCATCCCCTGAGCCTGCGCTGACACCGGATGCTTCCTGCCACACCCCAGGATGGGACACGGCCCATGGTTATTTTGAGGAGGGCGGGGATTTCCTGTGGTCGTCTGAGGACAGGTGGCACGGCTGCTCACTCAGGACAATTAAAAGCCTCTCTCCTCATCTCACCCTTAGTATTTTCCCGGCATTCTTATTGCCTGAGCATTCCCAGAACTGTCTCTCGAAGCACTAGAGTGAGCTTCTGGGCTGCCAAGTATTCATTCTTTTCTGTGCTTTCACAAGATCAGTGATAAAAAATCAAGCTGATTGGCATCTTGATAACACGCCAAGGCCTCATTTTGACTAAGGAGACGATATGCCTCCCAGCAAGCTTTTTTGGCACATACCCTCCGGGGGCCCCACGGGACTGCTTTTGTTCTATGAGTTCCTGCTGGGCTACTGGCAGTCCTATCAGACTTCCTGAGGGTCAATGGGCACGGGAGGGAAGGCTGCTGGCCCTTTCTCTCCAACCCCCCAAACACCTCAACCCCAATCTAGTGGTCAAGTGGCTGCAGGTTCGAGAAACTTGTTTAAAGCCTAACAGAACCCCCCAGAGCCCCCTTGCAGTGGCTGCACTCCAGGCTCCTCTGAGCCACCACTGTTACCAATGCACTTTTCTAGCCCGGGGGGAACATTTGTGATTTCCAGCCTACACGTAGGGCTGTCTTCTATGGTAGCCACTCTGGACTTTAATCATGATCCACACTGTGTAAGGATCTAGAACTTGCTATTGAGACAGTCTTGCTATTGTAGTACCTTGGAATCTTATTTCAGAATATTTATGATCATCAGGAATTCCCTGGCTCAGGTTAATTCCATGTATTATGTATTCTGGCAAGATAGATGCTGATTTTCTTACCATAGAATTTAACATTATGCCCTATCTTCCCTCCTGGGTTTCTAGATAACTCTGCAGCTGCTGAGGGAGGCCTACACTGGAAAATAGTGGTAATAATGAATATGATTACTAACTGGTCCTTTGGACTGGAGAGGAAAGAAGCAAAGGAAATAGAAGGAAAAACAGTAACTAAGAGGAGAGAAGGAAAAGATAATTGAAACATCAGCTCCAAGAACAGAACGATGATCCCCTTCCTCATCCCCCTGCACACATACAAAATAAGAGACCCAAATGCTCCCACAGAAAGGCACAGGAGAGAATGGGGTGGATGCCCTGGAGCCAGAGGCTGAGGCAGGGGGAGAATGGGGAGAGAACATGCATGAAGGACCCTTCATGGGAAAGCTCCAGGCAGGAGCGGCATGCGGGCAGGAGCTTGCCTGGTGGCTGGGAGCAGGCTCTGCTGGCTTCCTTCCTGCAGAGCTATCCCAAGGGACAAGCTCCATCACCTCTCCTTGGATCACTGCATTCCAGTATCTCGTGTCTCACTCAGCCTGAGAAGCACATCCCATCATGCTGCTCAAGGTCATCACCATGTCCCTGCCAGTGGACCTGTGCTAGTTAACCGTGCAGGCCTGTCAGTGACTGAGGAAGGATGCTTCACTATACAGCATTGCCTGAAGTCATAGAATACCTTGCTAAGTAAAAAAGAAAGAAAAGAACACACACCCTCCTACTACCCAAAACTAAGCCCTGCAGACATTTTGGTGCATGTAATTACAGTCTTGTTTTACACGTGTGCGTGTGACCATGAGTAATTACTCATATAAAAAATGGACCTGGCCAGAGGTGGTGGCCCACACCTGTAATCCCAGCACTTTGGGAGACTGAGGCAGGTGGATCACCTGAGGTTAGGAGTTTGAGACCAGCCTGGCCAACATGGTGAAACCCCATCTTTATTAAAAAATACAAAAATTAGCTGGGTGTGCTGGGAGGCACCTGTAATCCCAGCTACTCGGGAGGCTGAGGCAGGAGAATTGCTTGAACCAGGGAGGTGGAGGTTGCAGTGAGTTGAGATCGCACCATTGCACTCCAGCCTGGGCAACAAGAGCAAAACTCCATCTCAAAAGAAAAAGGTGGGGGGCGGTGGGGAATGTGTTGTACATAACTACTTTAAAAATTTGCATTTGTTTACTAGGCCAGTGTTATATCATAGAAAAAATAGAGAATACCATTCATGAAACAAATGAATCAGTATCTCCAATAATCCCAGCACCCACAAGTGAGCATGGCCGGTATTTATTGATGGGTATTCAAATGCATCTCTTATGCATATTTAGCTTCAAAGCGGGTACCTTCTTCTTAGCACCCTGTATTCCTGCACTCAGCAGCTCTTTGG
Source organism: Saimiri boliviensis (assembly GCF_048565385.1). NCBI lineage: Eukaryota > Metazoa > Chordata > Mammalia > Primates > Cebidae > Saimiri > Saimiri boliviensis. The sequence continues at coordinate 16,401,734 of NC_133456.1, forward strand.
TAATTCCCTCCCTCTGCAGAAGGTCATAGAGGGCTTCTCTCAGCAGGTGCGTGAAGGCTGCATTCTTGTGTGGGTCAGACATCAGCTGCACAGGATATTGAAATCTCTCAAGGCCAAAGACCTAATGGAGACGGGGGCGGGCGGGAGGATTGGATCTGCTATATTTCCCTTCCCAAGTTTATCATCTCCAGACACATATCAAACAGACCAAACTTTCTGCCCCTCCTGGCTGAAACATCTCTGCTTTTGTGTCTGAGGTTTCAGATGAAGCTGATAAGGAACGGAACACAACTTTAGAGGATGAACAACTTGATTTGTCTCAAGTTGTAACTGCGAACGGCTTTGTATTTCCTGGGTTTATTTGATGTGTTTGGTCTGAAAATGAATTCTGAGATCCAATAAGCAGGAAGGATATTGCTCCCGTGTAATGCTGCCCCAAGAGTTGTCACAACATATGGCTGAGTTAAGGCTGCAACCAGACACTCCTCTGAAGTCAGAACATCCAGAGGCTCCCAGAGAGGGAAAAATCTGGCCAGAGGTCAGGGAATCACCAAGGACAGGAACCACCAGTGGGTCAAAATGTATTCAGCAACACTCACAGTCAGTGGAAAGTGTTAAGGTCTTCCAGAATGGATCGCAACTTAGTCTGGGTTCGAAGCCGGGCCTGAGATGGAGAGTCTCATCCAAGCGATGAATTGGGGATGCTTTCAGGAGAAGGGTGTGAGGGAAGCAGGACGGGGCAGAGGAAGGAGCAAAGCAAGAAGGTGGCGTCAGTTGGCATAGGCTTCAGCCTGAGCCCAGGGGAACCTCTGGCGCAGGCCCTGCAGCACGGCTCCTCCACCTTGAGGCAAAGGGCTGGTCTTTTTTATTCCCATTTTAGTCATGGGTCAGTAGAGCCTCCCTGGCAGCTTCCATTTAGCGAGGCCCAGCTCTCTGGAAGGGGAGGCAGCTAAGACAAGTCTACAGCCTACACTCCGAGCAGCTGGATGAGGAATGCGGACAGGGCGCCACAGCATTCACTGCAGACCTCACAGGGCTCTTTAGTACCATTCCATCAATGGTGGGTGGGGTGCCCAGAAGACAAGAAGCTTAAATGTGCCCATCGAAGTTTCAATTCCCTCTCCAGCCAGCAGTGCTGACCTCCAGGCCTTGCCAGTCTCGGGGATATCTGGCTCGGTGGTCTTGTCTCTGGCGTCCTGCACTGGGGCCCACTGAGGTGCAGCTGGCTCTCCCTGATGAGGTCAGAAGTCTCTGCCATCTTCCATTGTGTGCAAAGTCCTGGCTCCCCAGTATGTGCATTATTAGGGGAGTCCCTCAGTATTAGGGAATGTGCTGAGACCACCAGCAGACTGGTGAAACCCAGCCCAGAGAAACAGGAGATCCGGGCAGCTGTCAGCAATGCCAGAGAATGGGACAGGACGCCTGCTTGCAGAGCCTGCCCTGCCACGAAGGAGCCATTTGGCCGGGGCTCAACTTTCCGTTTCTGCCTCTCCTGAACAAGGGGGTTGGGGCAGGTGAGGCCCAGTCCCTCCCAGGCCTGCAGTTTTGTGTTCAGATTTTCCCTCCCCATCTTCCAGGCCCAGTCGGACCACATCCACCACAAAGACACTTCCCTCGAGGATTTTTCCAGCAGGAGGACTGAAACAGAGGCCAAGGCCTCTCGCCTTTCTGAGTGATTTGAAGGGGAAACATGCACAAGTAAGAAAAGAGGATGTTTAAGATACCAGAATGCGTTTTGCCCTGGATTGTCTAAATTGGCTGTTTGTGTTGCTCTGATAATCTGTAAAATCATTATGATTTTTACATTTTCCTTTTTCTCTTTTCTTTTTTTCTTTTTTCTTTTTTTTTTTTTTTTGAGGCAGAGTCTCACCCAGGCTGGAGTGCAGTGGCACAATCTCGGCTCACTGCAATCTCCTCTCCCAGATTCGAGCGATTTTCCTACCTCAGCCTCCTGAGTAGCTGGGACTACAGGTGCGTGCCACCACGCCTGGCTAGTTTTTTATATTTTTAGTAGCGACGGGGTTTCACCATGTTAGCCAGGATGGTCTCGTTCTCCTGACCTTGTGATCTGCCTGCTTTAGCCTCCCAAAAAGCTGGGATTACAGGCATGAGCCACCACACCTGGTCAATTTTTGCATTTTTCTATTCAAATGACCAGGGCCATGGAGTAAAGTTGTTTTTTTTTTTTTTTTTCAAGTCAATGAGGTAAACAAGAAATAAGAAATGTGTCACATTTTAGAAATGACTTTTTTTTCAGTTAACACTGAATATCATGCTCTAAGGGTGGGGTTTTAGCATGGGTGGTAGATGCCAGGAACTTGACCTTCCAAATCCTTACAGCAATCTAATGAGGGCCGTACCTCCAAAGTGCACAGTGGGGCAGCTGGGGTGTCCTCCCTGGGTGTGGGGAGAATCCTGGAATTTTACCATCTTGGTGTCTCAGGGATGCGCCCCAAAAACAGGCCCTCAGGAACTCTCTGGTGAGCTGCATTATGAGCAAAACCTGTGTGTTCCTGTGGTTTCCTTCCATGTCTCTTCCAGCCCAGGCTCAAAAAACACTGGGGAGATTTCCTGTGTGGCCAACCTGAATAAACTTCGGGGGATTTTAAGAGCCCCCAACACGTCTGTGGGAACTGGCATTCCCGTCGCCAAGTGACACTCCCTCTAGGTAGGCATCTTCAAGGAAACAGCAGCTACTCCGGTCACTTTGTGAACCCTCACCTGGGTTTGGAGCACCTGAGGGCAGATGTGCCTCCCCACCTGGTTGCCAGAGAGCCAGCCTAGAGAAACAGGAGATCCAGGCAGCTCTCTCCACCGCCTTTCACCCAGGATGTCACAGACCCACCTCCTGCCCCACACACATGCACCCCACCAGCCTCAATGTGCAGGCAGACGCAGCCTCTCCCTGATGCACCTCCCCGGTGCTGAGAAGAGTTTTCAGATACAAGGAGGGAAAGTAACGGGTCTGGGCATGGCAGCCCTGAGTTTGTTAGCATCTTAGCACTGACATTTTACCTTGCTGGGCATTCTCTTCCTCATCTGTAAAACGCAGAAAACGATACCTACCCAGCAGCAGGAGGGTTGGGAAGAGTAATTATGAAGAACCCCTAGGGTGCTCCTTGGCACGTAGAAAGTGTTCCACGAGTGAGGTTTACTAATATCGATTGTTGAAAATCTCCAGAGCCGTTGTTACTGATCTTTTGGAAGCATCCCCTCTCCCACTGCCTAGAGTCTGCTTCACTCTGGGGCCCTGGGGATGTAGAGACGGAGGTTTCTCAGGGCCTTCTGCCTCCCCTCTGACCACCCCGCTGAAATGGAGAGTCCAGGCGCCGCATAGGGCTGGGGGCCACAGGCTCTGTCGCTGCACTGGGACGAGGACCCATCGCGGTTTCTGATCCTTCAGTGTGGGGAGGGGTCTCTCCAGATTCGCATCTCCTCAAAGAGTCTCTCCTGTGCTGAAGCAGCAAACAGAAGTGGGGTCCTCCAGGTAGGTCTTGCCACCCCAGAAATGCCCCAGCCAGACTCATGCAGCTCCTCAAGTCCTTTCTCAAGGTAGATCCATTGAGATCTGGCCCGATTCCAGGCTCAAATGAGCCAGTGTTCATTACAATTCACATCTGCCTCATTCTGGAGCCCCCGGGTCATGGTGTGATAATAGCCTTTAGATTGTGCTTTCATTATTATTATAGATGCATCGTGTCTTCTGCTTTCACATATCTGGGATGGGGTCAGAAATGCTGCCTCCATTGATTACAGTGGGTCCAGCTGACAGAAAAATCTAGGATGAGATGAGAAGGCTACTGGTGTTTTCTGACCTTTACAAAATTACTTGTTTTCATTCAAAAAGAAAAAGAAAGAAAGAATGAGGTAAACAAGAAATAAGACTGCCAGGTGAGATGGCAGAAGTCCTGTAGATTCGGCTCAGCCTACCAATTCCCTTCAGAGGGAAGTCTAAGGCCCAAAATTGTTTGACATTTTAGCTCATGGAATTATTCCAACAGAATGGAGTGAGAAGTGGGACCAGCCAGGTGGGGTAGAGGTGGTGCCCAGTGAGGCCAGACTAGTCCATTTCAAATACTAACCCTGACACTGGCCAGCTGCTTTCTAGGCTTCAGTTTACTTTTCTGTAAAATGGGAATAATAACAGTACCTCTCCCATAGGTATTGTGGTCACGCTTTTAAAAGGAAATGTACCTAAGGGTTTACTTACTCTCCACACTCCTTTAAAAACATGTGTCCCAGCTGGAACCCTGGCTCCCCCAGTACTATCTTGTAGCTTGGTTGGTTCTGTTTGGAGTGATGAAAAAGTTTTGAAACCGGAGAGTGCTGATGGTTCACAACATTGTGAATGTAATTAATGCCACCAAATCATAACCTTTAACCTTGCATGTTGTGTATGTTGTACCACAATTTATTATTATTATTATTTTATAGAGACAGGGTCTCACTATGTTGCACAGGCTGGAGTTCAGTGGCTATTCACAGGCACAATCCCACTACTGATCAACATGGGAGTTTTGACCTGCTCTGTTTCCGACCAGGGTCAGTTCACCCCTCCTTAGGCAACCTGGTGGTCCCCTGCTCCCAAGAGGTCACCAGATTGATGCTGAACTTAGCATAGTGGGCATAGCACACTACAGCCCAGAACTCCTAGGTTCAAGCGATCCTCCCACCTCAGCCTCCCGAGTAGCTGAGACTACAGGCATGTGCCACGGCACCTGGCACAATTTTTAAAAACATTTTTTAAATAATAAGGGAAAGGTTTGCCTGACTCCAACTGAGAACTGAACATGGGTCATAAAAGATGGGTTTTGTCGCCTTCCTGGTGGAATGACCCAGAAGCAGCCTGCACCCCTTGATGCACGGGCTCCCTGTGGTGACCTCCGGCTGCGTCACCCCACCCCTGGGCTTTTCTCCTGCTTGAGCTACAGAATGACCTAGTGTAATATGAAGGAGGGAGTTGAGGCTTCTCTCTCCTTTTTTGTCACCAGCACTGACAGATGTGGCTGTGTTGTTCAGGAAGGACAGCTGAGAGCAGACTTGATGCCCTGCCATGAGGCAGGTGATGGAACCCCGGGTTTCCATTCCCAGGGGACCTGAAGCAGCCCCTCTGGGCCGGCAAACTCCCAAATTCCATGCAGGCATGACTTCAGTGAGCAAGCGAGACAGGGGCCCTGCCACCTTCTATTTCTGCCAATTCCCTCTTCTTTTCTCTCAGGTCTGAGTCGGGCAGGAAAAGAGTGATAAAACCCTTCCCTCACTCTCCTGCCACTGAGAAGGATTCCTTTTGCTCCAGTGAGTCTCGTGGGCTGAAGGCAGCCACCGGGCTTGGATGGAGTTCATTTATCAGGCACAGACCCAGGGCAGAACATAAAAGATTCAGCCTTGACATTTAACAGATAGAAACAAATTTCTGCGCAGTCATGGTGGGGCTCAGAGAGAGCACATTTTAACGCAGACACGGGATGAAAACTCTTTACAGTTCTGGACTGGCGGGAGCAGCGGCACCCCCTGAAGGAGACCAACACTGCCACAATCGGCCCCTTGGCCTTCAACAAGGCTCTCATGCTCCATGAGCCTCAGTTTCCCTATCCATAAATCAGGGGGCACAGGCTGGGTGTGGTGGCTCATGCGTGTAATCCCAGCACTTGGGGAGGCTGAAGCAGGCGGATCACCTGTCGGGAGTTCGAGACTAGCCTGATCAACATGGAGAAACCCCGTCTCTATTAAAAATACAAAATTAGCCGGGCATGGTGGCGCCTGCCTGTAATTCCAGCTACTCAGGAGGCTGAGGCAGGAGAAACACTTGAACCCGGGAGGCGGAGTTAAGGTGAGCCGACATCGTGCCATTGCACTCCAGCCTGGGCAAAAAAGAGTGAAACTCTGTCTCAAAAAATAAAAATAAAAATAAACAAGGGGGCACCAAACCCTCTCTGCAGGCTGCCGTGGCCTAGCGCTCCCAAGGCACACAGCCTATCTGGACTTGCGTCGAGGTTATCAGCTGCGTCACACTTTGGTAGGGACCGCTGATGTGTACTATTATAAATAGCTATTGTTTATTGAAGTGTTACTACGTCCCAGTAATTTTTAATCATGCCTGTAGAAGGCTTTGGTGGTGCCCCAGCCATCCCCCCTCCCACCTACCATTTCCATACATGTTGGCCCAACTTCGAAATGCCATCATTTCCAAATCTATCTGAGGACCCTCTCTGGTTGCTGGTGCCCACCATGCCCACGTGCCAAATAAGTGAGAGAGCTGAGGCGCTAGAGCACCCCAGCAGTGGCCCTCCAACAGTGACTGATGGGAATCTGTGGATAAATACCCCAGCTCCCTTGCCCCTCAGGCAAGGTCCTACTGAAAGGGAGAGCATGCAGGTGCCCTCAGTAGCAAAACACTTGCTTGATAGATAAGTCATTCTTGCCATCTTCTTCCCTACTCCTGGCTCACATCCCTCTCCCCAGGTGGTTTTTCCTGGAGTCACATCTCAAACTAGTTACATCTGAATCTCTCAGGATCGGTTTCTTGGGAATCCAAAGCATAATCTCATTTATTTTTAACAAAGAACCCAAAGATCTAGATACTTTGATCTTCCCTTTACAGATAAGAAACAGACTTAGAGACATTTAGTGTCTACGGTTGCACAAGCCCTAAGCACAGGGCTTGAATTCTGACATCTGGCCACAGGGCCCCAGCCAAGCCAGCAAATGTCAAGTCCAAGGCAGTGGCTTGCCAGGGAAGCCTGAGGCTACAGAGGGTAAATTCCCTCCCCACCCCGCTTACCCTGCATCTAAATACACACACACACACGCACACACACACACACACACACACACACACCAGCAGACAGAGAGAGAGAGAGAGAGAGAGAGAGAGAGAGAGAGAGAGCCCATCCCGTAGAGTGCCGGCCACCAGGTGGTGCCTCTGCTGGGAGGCGCAGGCTGGCTCTGCAGGGAATCTACCCACAGGCCAGTGCCGTCATCAGGTCTGCCTGAGCTGCTTCGAAGAACTGAGCAGTTTGCCTTCTGCGTTCTGCCTTTCTGCCGAAGGCTGGAGCCCAGAAGGCAGAACCTGGACTGGGAAATTTTTAAAAGCTCCCAGGACGTCTGAGCTGTTGGAGCAGCACACACACTGGCACTTCCCCAGCTGTTAGCTGTGGGAGGACAAGTGTGCTTTTCTCTAAAGCTGCCGGGAAAGCTGAGGCTCTAGAAACCCTCTCTGTGGTCACTCAGGGTAGCAAACCAAAATTCCTCTTCCTGGTCCAGCCCCTGCACTGTGGGACATAAGGACCCTCACCCACCCCCACCCCACAACCTCTGCCTCCTCCCCACCTTGCCTTGGTGTGAGGATTGGGTCTGGGATGGATGGCTCAGGGGCACCAGGACAGCTTCTTCCATGGATCTGCCCCGCAGTTCTGGCCTCTGGGCTGACCTGGGTTATTTGGAAGTGCAGCAAGGAGGGGCAGAATTCTACTCTCCTTTTTCTGGTTCCAGCCCCTGCAGAAGACCACTGGACCCAGCATCGGTCTCCCCAAAAAACACAGAATGACCATCCATGATTTAAAGGGGCGCCACTCCTGTTTTGCTGCTGTTAAAGTTCTGGCTCCAGGTCAGGTGCAGTGGCTCACGCCTGTAATCCCAGCATTCAGGGCAGACTGGCGGACAGAGTGAGACCCTGCCTCAAAAAAAAGTTTTGACTCCAGACTGTTATGTCAAGATTCATCATTCTGGTTTTTCTGTTTGTCTGTTTTTACTTAAGCGGTAAAAACCAACTTTAAATTCCTAAGTGTATCCACAGAGCCTCTTATTTTCTTCATTTTTATTTTAATATTTAAACATGTATCACTGGCTATCTTAGGGTGGGTTCCCAGAAGCAGACATTGAGATGAGTTTTGTGTGCAAGTGATTTATGAAGGATGTGCTCTCAGAGAAGCCAAGCTAGGTGGCATCTCAGGCTGAGTCCCATGGAGAATAGCTTCAGCCTGCCCCACAGGGAACCCCACGTATAAATAGCAACTCAGAATCCCCCTGCCTCCCACCCCTGTGCACCTGGACAATGCTTACACGTTCCTACATTCCACCAATCACTGGTGAAGGGCTGCCCCAGAGGAGCCCTTAAATCCTCAGGCAATGCCTCCTCCAACGGTTCAAGACTGGATCTGCAAACAGTTACAGGTGCCCACTGCTGGAGCAGCAATGAGGCCACACACTCATACATCAGTGAAAGCAGATTCAAAGCCATGTGTGGTGGTTTACGCCTGTAATTCCAGCACTTTGGGAGGCCGAGGAGGGCAGATCACTTGAGGTCAGAAGTTGGAGACCAGCCTGGCCAACATGGTGAAACCCCATCTGTACTAAAAGTTTGAGAAAAAATTAATACAAAATAATTATCCAGGCATGGTGGCACACGCCTGTATTCCTAGCTGCTTGGGAGGCTGAGGTGGGAGGATTACCTGAGCCCAGGAAGTGAAGGCTGCAGTGAGCCAAGATTGCACAACTGCACTCCAGCCTGAGCAAAAGGTGTGAGACCCCATCTCAAAAAAAAAAAGAAAGAAAAGAAAGAAAAAGAAGGGCCAAGGGGTCTCAGCAGAGCCTCAACATTGTTCTATTCTGTAGAGTAGGCAGTTCAAACGCAAGTTCAAATGTTATTTTACTTTTTTTTTTCTTTTGACAGAGTTTCACCCTGTTTCCCAGGCTAGAGTGCAGTGGTGCAATCTCAGCTCACTGCAACTTCTGCCTACTGGGTTCAAGGGATCTCCTGTCTCAGCCTCCCAAGTAGCTGGGACTACAAGTGCGCTTTTTGTATTTTTAGTAGAGACGGGGTTTCACCATGTTGGCCAGGCTGGTCTCCAACTCCTGAAAATGATCCACCCACCTCGGCCTCCCAAGGTGCAGAGATTACAGGTGGGAGCCACCGCACCCACGCAAGTGCGTATGTTATATGTCAGGTGAGTTGTCTCAGGCCCGAGCCACTGAAGTGCCTCCCTCAGCCATTTCTGCTCTGTGACTTGGGCGCCATGTTGGATGCAGTGTTAGCCTGATCCAAAGGCTCCCTTGAGAGATTTGAAGACTCCTCAGGCTACACCCAGGGAAGTGGGAGCCCCAGCCCTGCTGTTCTTGTTTCTATTCTCTCTTCCGCCTGGGGCTTTCATCCTGATGGGTGGGGCGGGAAAAGCCAGCACACTCCCAGCCTGCCCCTGGCCTGCCTTTTCTTCTCCCGTTTCTTAACACCTCCAAGTCTCAAGGTAGCTGTGCTTCTTCCTGGGGGGTAGAAACTTCCCTTTTGTGAAATCTGCATTTTTCTCTCCTCCGTGATTCACTCAATAATTACTTGATTTCACTGAGCTTTGATTTTTGGATATGTAAAAACCCCAGCCTTGGGGACTTCAAGAAAACCCTTTCTCTCTTTCTGCAAAGCCTGGCGTTTGAGACTATCGTCTTGCGATCAGATTTTAAGTCTACTTTGAAACTCAAAGCAGAAAAATGAAGTCTTTGATTAATGCTGTCACCACCCTCCTCTTTCTTAGAGAGGTTTTCCACTGATTCCTGGCCCAGGCTTAATGGCACAAAGGCTATGAGAATAAGTAATGAGGTGGGCACGGTGGCTCATGCCTGTGATCCCAGCACTTCGGGAGGCCAAGGTGGGCAGATCATAAGGTCAGGAGTTCAAGACCGGCCTGACCAACATGGTGAAACCCTGTCTCTATTAAAAATACAAAAAAAAAAAAAAAAAAAAATCTGGTTTTTGGAATTTTCAGCAAAAAAAAGAAAAAGAAAAAGAAAAAAATACCAAAAAAAAAAAAAAATTAGCCAGGCGTGGTGGCATGCACCTATAATCCCAGATACTCAGGGTGCTGAGGCATGAGAATCTCTTGAACCTGGGAGGCAGAGGTTACAGTGAGCCAAGATCACATCACTGCACTCCAGCCTGGGTGACAGAGTGAGACTCTGTCTAAAAAAAAAAAAAAAAATCATTTTATATCTATCAAAGTTGCAAAACCGTTTTAAAATTTTAATATCTAATGCTGATGAGGATGTACTGGTGCAGGCACTGGTGAGACTAAATTCGTGAAGGCCATTTTTTTGTTTGTTTTAGACAGAGTCTCGCTCTGTTGCCCAAGCTGGAGTGCAGTGGCATGATCTCTTCTCACTGCAACTTCTACCTCCCGAATTCAAGGGATTCTCCTGCCTCAGCCTCCCAAATAGCTGGGATTACAGGTGTGCGCCACCACACCAGGCTAATTTTTGTATTTTTAGGAGAGATGGGGTTTCACCATGTTGGCCTGGCTAGCCTCGAGCTCCTGACCTCAAGTGATCTGCCCGCCTTAGTCTCCCAAAGTGCTGGGATTGCAGGTGTGAGCCACAAGGCCAGGCCTCATGAAGGCAATTTAAAATGTAATTTGGCAATAGATATCCTGCCAAGCCCCTCCAGGTGGAGCAAAATCCCTTTGCAGGAATGAATGCCCCTGGGAAATAGGACTTTACCCTACCGATTTTCAGGATGAACTCTTTTTTTTTTTTTTTTTTCTTTTTCTACTTCAAGAAAGAAAGGATGAACTCTTAGGAACGTGCTAGGGTTATTCTGTACCACACCTTGCACCTGGTGAGTGGACAGGTATGCAGCCAGAGTCTCCAAAACACTTGGGGTTGCAGGGCTAGAAGTAGGAGCAATAAACCCCTTCACACCTCCTGTTGGCAGAGGGCACCTGGTGCCTGGCACATGGTGAAACCCTGTCTCCACTAAAAATACAAAAAGTAGCTGGGTGTGGTGGCCATGCCTGTAGTTCCAGCTACTACGGAGGCTGAGGCAGGAGAATCTCTCGAACCTGGGAGGCAGAGGTTGCTGCACTCCAGCCTGGGTGACAGAGCTAGACTCCATCGAAAAAATAATTATTATATATATTTATTTATTTATTTATTTATATTTATTTATTTATATATACGAAACCAGATTCGTCAGCCTCTTTGACTTCTCAGCTTCCTCAAACTTTGTGGCATGTTTGCATAGACCTACCCACTGTGAAACAACTGGGCTGCCTTCTGCTTTCTGTAAACATTTCCACACATTTCCACAGCCTTCATTATTAAAGGGACTCTACTTCCTCTACTGATGTCTGCTATATCATTCTACTGTCATGTCATGTCACATCCTGCAGGGATATCCACATTACAGTGACTTCTTGCTTGCAACAAGCTCTCTCAGCTGCTCCTGGAAAGCTGGGTTTCTATAAACACTAAAATAGATCATCAAGTTCTAGAATTGTAACCACGAGGAAAATATTGAAAACTATCTCTGCAATCAAATAGCTTACTCCACTTCCCTGACAAATGACTGAATATTTGTTAGCTCTGTAAGAGTTCCCAGAAATGCTCTATCATTCCCATAAAATATAAGCCAGACCCAATGGTGACATGTCCTGGCTCTGATGTGTATTTCCTGCTACTGTATTACTGTGCCACATCTAGTTCACCTGTTCACTGAGCTAACACCTATGCATGGAGCATCAACTAAGTGCTCAGTCCTAATCTTTGTGGAATAGGTGCCTAAGCTGAGACTGAGCCTGGCTTTTTGACAACCTTGATGATCAGAAGGGGGAGTGGGTGAAGAGGTGGGTACCGCTCTTTTAAAATTTTAAACATAAGCTGGGCACAGTGGCTCATGCCTGTGATCCCAGCACTTTGGAAGGCCAAGGTAGGAGGATCACTTGAACCCAGGAGTTGAAGACCAGCCTGGGTAACACGATGACACCCCTTCTCTACAAAAAAATTAAAAAGTTATCCGGGCACAGTGGTGCATACCTGTGTCGCAGCTACTCAGGAGGTTGAGGTAGGAGGACTGCTTAAGCCTGGGAGGTCTTAAGCATGGTTAATCTTGGTTAAGCAAAGTTGGAGTTAAGCAAGGTTAAGCTCTGCCAGGCACAAGGCCTTGCTTTAGCAGGCACTTAAGGTTGCAGTGAGCTATGATTGCATCACTGCACTCCAGCCTGGGTGACAGAGCAAGACCCTGTCTCAAAAAAAAAAAAAAGTAAACACATTTTTCTACCTTCTTAGAGCCAGGAGTTTGAATGTTCCGTTGAAGGAATTGGATTTCTTTTGGGAAAAACTTCTAATGGGCCTATTAGTCAGAATTCTGTTGATTGTTGAGGGCATAAACCCATTTCAAACCAGCATGGGCCAAAAGGAGAATTTCCTGGATTAAGTAACCAAATCCCAGGAAGCCGGGGCCTGCAGCTGGGCTCCGAGAGAGACAAGAGACAAGACTTACTCTGGACTTTCTCACTGTCTCTCTCTGCTTCTTGTCTCTGCTGCTCTCAGCTCCTTAGCTTCTTCTATAAGGCTCAGGAAGATGCCCTCAAGAGAAGAAAGGGTCCCATTAGGGAGTGTGCAATCCACATCAACCAAAGGGCAAAATTATGTAAAGGTTTTTCCGTAAAGTTTTTATTGAAGGATTAGAAACGTGCACAAATCAAAAATTACCAATTTGATTCATTTTCATAATAGATTAAACACACTTGTCTAGCCAGCACCAAGGTCAAGAATCAGAACTTGCCAGCACCCACAGCCCCACACATTTCCCTTGCAGTCACTACTCCAGGTCAGTTGTAGACTCTTCTGTAAGTTTGATGTCTGTCGATGAAAGTGTCAAGCAGCATCGAGTAGTTTTGCGTTTTGCCTGTTTTAGAACTTTATGCAATGAATCCAGGCAGTTTATACTGTTTTCGGGCTGGCTTCTGGGACTCACTACCATGTCTGTGAGATGCATCCACGCTGTTGTGTGCCGTCACGGCTCATGCATTCCCACTGCTGCAAGGAATCTCATGGAGCAAAGGTGCTGTTCTACGATGACGGACATGTGGGTAGTCTCCAGGTTTTGGTAATTACAAATAGGGTTACTATGCACATTCTTGTGCATTATTATTGAGATAGGGTCTCACTGTGTCACCCAAGCTGGAGTACAAAGGCACCATCATGGCTCACTGCTGCCTTGATGTCCCAGGCTCAAGTGATCCTCCCACCTCAGTTTCCCAAATAGCTGTGACTACAGGCACATACCACTGGGCCTGACAAATTTTTGTGTTTTTTATAGAGATGGGTTCTCACTATATTGCCTAGGCTGGTCTCTAACTCCTGGACTCAAGCAATCCTCCAACCTCTGCTTCCTGAGTAGCTGGGACTGCAGATGTGTGCCACCAAACTTGGTTAACTTAAAAAAAAAAAATTGTAGAGATGGGTCTCCCTGTGTTGCCCAAGCTGGTCTTGAACTTCTGGCCTCAAGTGATCCTCCTGCCTCAGGCTCCCAAAGTATTGGGGCTACAGGCGGGAGCCACCATTCCCAGACTTCTTGCACAAAATTCTTGGTAATCACACACACTCATTTAGGCTTACTACATACCCAGGAGTGTGTGTCTATGTCATAGAGTCTGTATGTGTCCCGATTGAGTAGATAGGGAGTTACCGGTGTTCCATGTCCTCTCCAGCACTTGGGATGGCCAGCCTTTTAATTTTAACACTCCAGTAGGTGTGTAGTGGTAATTCATTGTGGTTTTATACTGAATTCCATTTCATATCTTTATCAGCCACTTAAATACAATCACGCACCACATAATGATGTTTTGGTCAATGACAGACTGCACATACAACAATTATATTACACGTTTATAATACCGCATTTTTACTATACCTTTTCTGTGTTTAGATGTGTTTTGATACACAAATATTTATTGTGTTATAGCAGTCTACAGTACAGTAACAAGCCAAACAGGTTTGTAGCCTCAGAGCAATAAGGCTACACCATATAGCTTAGGTGTGTGGTAGGTTGTGCTAGCTAGGTTTGTATAAGTACACGCTATGATATTTATTCAATGACAGAATCATCTAACCCATTTTTTAGATCATATCCCTGTCATTAAGTGGTGTGTGACTGCATTATCTTTTGTGAACTGCCGATTCAGGTCATTTACCCATTTCCCGACTGAGCTGTTGACATTGCCTATTGGCATGTTTATGCACTGTGACTCTTCTGTGAGATGCATTTGTCACAAATGCCCTCTCAGTCTGTGACATCCTTTTCATACTCTCACCTTCTGATGGTTGGAAGTTCTTAAACTTAATGTAGCCCAATTTATCAAAAGTTCCCCTGATGGTTAATGCTTTTTGTGTTATATTTAAGAAATCTTTGCTGATTGCAGAGACTGTATTTTAAAGGTGATTTTAGGTACAAAGAAATGAAGTTTTAAAGTAAGAATTGCTTAGAGAAAAAATTGTAAGCAAAATGTTTTGTACATCCAAGTTGTAATGTGAAAATTCCAACTCTAAAACATATATTTTAGACTTAATTGGACACTAAAACTAAAGTTTACTGCATCAGTTTGTTTTTTTTTTTTTTAAATTCATCATGAAATATCAGGGTTGCAAAGTCTGAAAAGTCTTGCCTTTCATCAGTCTGACTCAGGTCAACAAATACTCACTGAGCACCCTTCTGTGTCATGCTCTCCTGGGAATTAGGAAGGAGAGAGAAATGAGAAGTTACTGTTGCTCCGGACCTGGTAGGGAGGATAGCAGGGCACCCCAGTCATCTTGATGCTGCTGCAATGAAATCATGTCCCAGGCATCTGAAGCCTCAAAGTAGAAGGGTACATCTGCTTGAGACAGAAGGCCTGCAGAAGAAGAGAGATACTTAGGAATTGGGTCTCTCTTTTTTGAGACGGAGTTTCGCTTTTGTTACCCAGGCTGGAGTGCAATGGCGCGATCTCGGCTCACTGCAACCTCCGCTTCCTGGGTTCAAGCAATTCTCCTGCTTCAGCCTCCTGAGTAGCTGGGACTACAGGCGTGTGCCACCATGCCCAGCTAATTTTTTTTGTATCTTTAGTTGAGACAGGGTTTCACCGTTTTGACCAGGATGGTATCGATCTCTTGACCTCATGATCCACCCGCCTCAGCCTCCCAAAGTGCTGGGTTTATAGGCATGAGCCACCGCGCCCGGCCTTTTTTTTTTTTTTTTTTTTTTTTTTTGAGACGGAGCCTCGGAGTCTCGCTCTGTTGCCCAGGCTGGAGTGTAATGGTGCCATCTCAGCTCACTGCAACCTCCACCTCCTGGGTTCAAGTGATTCTCCCTGCCTCAGCCTCCCAAGTAGCTGGGATTACCGGCGCCCGCCACCATGCCCAGCGAATTTTTTGTGTTTTTAGAATAGATGGGTTTCGCCATGTTGGCCAGGCTGGTCTGGAACTCCTGACCTCAGGTGATCTACCCACCTCAGCCTCCCAAAGTGCTGGGATTAGAGGCATAAGCCACCATGCCTGGCCAGGAATTGGGTCTTAAGCAGCTGTATGGGAGCTCTCGAGTGGACAGCGATGGAGGGTGGGGTTGTTTATTTGAGACAGAGTTTTGCTCTTGTTGCCCATGCTGGAGTGCAATGAAGCAATTTTGGCTCACTGCAACCTCTGCCTCCCAGATTCAAGTGATTCTCCTGCCTCAGCCTCCTGAGTAGCTGGGATCACAGGCATGCACCACCATGCCCAGCTAATTTTGTATTTTTAGTAGAGACAGGGCTTCTCTGTGTTGGTCCGGGTGGTCTCGATCTCCCGACTTCAGGTGATCCTCTCTCCTCCGCCTCCCAAAATGCTGGGATTACAGGCATAAGCCACCGTGTCCAGCCTGAGGGTGTTTTATTCCAGGAGAGGAAATAGGTGATCTGTGGTTTGTGCTTATATGGACTGGGCTTGAATGGGAGCAGTTACAGCCTGCCTTGAAGGCTTCTATGTGCCTCATGGGCTCAAACTCCAAAACAAAACTTCCAAACACCCTATTTCTAGACCTGTGTTGACAACACTGGGAAATCTAGGATCTTGAACCTAAAGACCAGACCCAGGATAGTAGGTGGACTGTATTGCCCTACTCGGTAGCGTCTCATTGCCTACATCTGCTCTTTGAAGGAGTTGGTGGCTTTTAACTTACTAGGAAAGGTTTCTCTTGCAGAAAAATTGGTTTGGAAGGCCCATACATGAAGAGGAAGCTGTTGAAAAGAGTGTTCCTTTGCCGAACCTCCTAGTGTCACAATTACTGGTGTAATATGACCGATCCTTTATTATTATTATTATTATTTTTTTTTTTTTTTTTTTTTTTTTGAGACGGAGTTTCGCTCTTGTTGCCCAGGCTGGAGTGCAATGGCGCGATCTCGGCTCACTGCAACCTCCGCCTCGTGGGCTCAGGCAATTCTCCTGCCTCAGCCTCCTGAGTAGCTGGGATTACAGGCACGCGCCACCATGCCCAGCTAGTTTTTTGTATCTTTAGTAGAGACGGGGTTTCACCATGTTGACCAGGATGGTCTCGATCTCTCGACCTCGTGATCCACCCGCCTCGGCCTCCCAAAGTGCTGGGATTACAGGCTTGAGCCACCGCGCCCGGCTCCGATCCTTTATTATAACCATTTTTTTATTTTTATTTTTTTAAATGCCTGGCTTCTAGCGACAATGCACACCTGGAAAAATAAACAAGTTTGAGGCAGTTGCAAAAGGCAAAACAGATGCTCAATAGGTGCTGCATAATTAAGAGGGAACAGAAAAAGAAGACATTTGATTAAGCACCAGTGGTGTCTGAGGTTATTCTAAACATTTTACTCACTATATTTCATTTTATTACTGTGACACAGAGGTAGGGTGTAATAATCCCCATTTTACAGTTTCCATGAGCAAACAGAGCTCCAGAAACGTTAAGTCACCAGGTTGAACAGTAACAGCAGCACCAGAATTCTCACTTGGGTCTGAGTCTGACCTCCTCTAGCTAGAATTATTGCAAAAAAAAAAAAAAACAAAAACAAAACAAAAACAAAAAAAACCAATGTGCATGACACATGTGGGCCCAGTTATATCACTGCCACGCAATTTTTTCTTTTTCTTTTTTTGAGACAGTCTTGCTCTGTCACCAGACTGGAGTGCAGTGGCGCAATCTTGGCTCACTGCAACTTCTGCATCCCGGGTTCAAGCGATTCTCCTGCCTCAGCCTCCCCAGTAACTGGGACTACAGGTTTGCGCCACCACACCTAATGTTTGTATTTTTAGTAGAGACGGGGTTTCACCATGTTGGCCCGGACGATCTTAATCTTTTGACCTCATGATCTGCCCACCTTGGCCTCCCAAAGTGCTGAGATTACCGGCGTGAGCCACAAAATTAAAAAGAATATTTGCCCCGGGGAGAAGAGGGGCACCTGGTGATGAAGTCCCCTGAAGTGGCAAACTGCTTGTGAGTTCAGGGAACGTAGACAATGACACCGGCAGGTCCCAGCAGGCTCCTTGCTGCTTCCCTGACCCTTTGAGCTTGCTCTTCCCAACAGTCACACGGGAGCATCCCTGTCTTTCTGCTGTCTTGCCTCCAAGTGTTCCCAACTTAGCCTGTCCTTTTAGATCATTCTCCAGACTTCTAAATAGGTTCTCTTTTCTGTTGATTCTAATAAAAAAAAAAAAAATTAAGGTTTTGATTCTAAGCCTGTTACATATAATGATTCTTAACTGTAACTGAATGGTGACTGGTGATGACTCGCTCACCAGCAATGTAGGGTTTCCTTACACTCCTACGGGCTTGGAAAGTATTCCTGAGAGCCTTTCCTTGTCTTGAAGTCCATTCATCTTCCTGGCGTTCCCCAGCCTTACACATCATCTGTCCTCCCTGTCTGCTTCCCCGCAGTGTAATCAAGAATCTCACAGGTGTGTTTGATGCTCAGAGAACTCAGGGATGTTTCCATCAGCGGCTGTCCCAGAGCGGCCCTGCATCTTTGTCATCATGTTCTGATGGGTGTCTGCACTCCCTTCCCTCATGAGAACTGTTAGTTCAGTGCCCTTTTAGGAAAGGATCACCCAGCAGCAGAGGTGGAGAAGTCTTGGTCTGCATACTAAGCAGGAATCGGGAGGAGAGGACAAACACAATTGAGAGGCTGGGTTGGGGGAAGAATGGGTATTAAAGCAGGTAGAAAAGGTGGCTGAACTCCGGGCAGGAAAACACAGTCACAGAGGAAGGCTGTCTGGAGAGGAGCTAGCCTTGGAGGAAGGCTTGCAAGGATGATTTCACCCTGCATGGAAAAGATGGTTACGGTTTTTTGTTCTTTTATTTTCTTGTTTTTGAGAACGGAGTCTCGCTCTTATTGCCCAGGCTGGAGTCAAACGGCACCATCTTGGCTCACTGCAACCACCTCCTGGGTTCAAGCAATTCTCCTGCCTCAGCCTCCAGAGTAGCTGGGACTACAGGCACCTACCACACTTGGCTAGTTTTTTTGTATTTTTAGTAGAGACAGGGTTTCACTGTGTTAGCCAGGATGGTCTCCATCTCATGACCATGTGACCTGCCCACCTTGGCCTCCCAAAGTGCTGGGATTACAGGCATGAGCCACCACGCCCAGCCCTGCAGTTGTACTTTTTAAAGATGGATGCAATGTCTCCCACCTCTCCCCAGCCCCATGCTTTTCTATTATCTTAGCATTTCTCCATCAAAGGTGAAGTTCAATTCCCCTTGATGTTGGGTGGGCTTTTGTGACTGGTTTGTTTGTTTCTTTGTTTGTTTTTTAAGACAAGGTCTCACTCTGTCACCCAGGCTGAAGTCCAGTGGCACAATCATGGCTTCACTGCAGCCTCTACCTCCCCAGACTCAAGCAATCCTCCCACCTCAGCCTCCCGCATAGCTAGGACTACAGGCATGCAGCACCATTCACAGCTAATTTTTGTATATTTTATAGAGACGGAGTTTTGCCGTATTGCTCAGGCTGGTCTTGAACTCCTTAGCTCAAGCAGTCTGCCCACCTCAGCCTCCCAAAGTGCTGGGATTACAGGTGTGAGCCACCATACCCACCCCCTTTGTGACTCTTAATAACATGCCATTGAAGTGACGCTGTGTGACTTCAGAGGCTCAGCTCTAAAAGGGACACATATTCCACCTTATTCCCTGTGATCCTCAGTCTTAAACCCTTGAGGCTTGTGTAAGCATTTTCACTGTCCTGAGGCCATCAGTCTGTAAGGAAGCCTAAACCAATCTTTCTCACGCTGAGAGGCCACACTGAGGCCCTGAAACCATATAAAGAAACAGAGGTGCCCAGCCAGCCACCTGCTGCTTCAGCTCTGGTTCTCCAAGTTCCAGCCGCTGTCCGAGGGTAACCACACAAAAGACTGGAGCCAGGACCACCCAAGCAGGCCTTCCCAAACTCCTTATCTTCAGAAATCCTGAGAGATTACCAAACAATGACCATCGTAAGTCACTAAATTGTGAGGCAATTAGTTCTGTGGCACTAGCTGGCCGAACAGGAGTTCTGGCCGAGTCTATATTAGGCCAGAAAGCAAAGTGGAGTCACTGTAAATCATTTGAAGGAAGAAACACGTTTGCTTGACTTTTCTGGATTTTCTATGCCAAAGCATTTTGGATTAAATCAATAGCACCTTCACCAGTCTATGGCCTCAAAACGATGCCCTCCTTCCTTAGAACTGCATGGTAAAGACCTAAGCCCCGTCATCTTGACCACTGGCTGTCAACAACCCTGTGGTTCAACCTGCTATTTCTGGGCATCACATGGGGTGTCCTCTCAGGCCTGCTGACACGCTACAGTTTCTACCCCTCCTCTGCCCCACTCCCTGCCCCAGCCACTCTTCCTCCTGGCCAGGACATTGCCCGCAAGGTCATTTGGTGGAGCTTTCCCACCACCATGCCATCAGTGGTCCTGGTGCTGAGGCAAGGTGACCAGTCCTGCCCACAACCAGTGCCATGTGGTGCTCCCCGGACCCTTAAGCAGTTACGCTTTTGCCCAAGGTCTCCAAAAATCTCATCTGGCAGTTTCAGCCTCTAACCCTTTTCCTTCCTCTATTATGATTCAAAGAAGAGATGCCATAGCATCCCTCTGGTGGTCCTTCCGCCTCCTCCAACCCATCGGCCACATAAAACTAACTCCTCTTCTCACTGTAGATCCAAAGATCCCATGCAGGCCAGGTGCAGTGGCTCACACCTGTACACCCAGCACTTTGGGAGGCCGAAGAGGGCAGCTCACTTGAGGTCGGGCGTTTAAAATTGGCCTGGCTAACATGGTGAAACCCCTGTCTCTACTAAAAATATAAAAATTAGCTGGGCGTGGTGGCACACACCTGTAGTTCCAGCTACTCAGGAGGCTGAGGCAGGAGAATTGCTTGAACCCAGGAGGCAGAGTTTGCTGTGAGCCGAGATCGTGCCACTGCACTTCAGCCCAAGCAAAAGGGGCAAAACTCTGTCTCAAAATTTAAAAAAAGATCCTGTGTATACAAAGAGATGCTGGATAGGGATGGGATGTTTTTTCACACATCGGGGCCCTGTGTAACCCACCAAAAATTCTTCTTAAATAATCTCAAGCAACAGCCTCATCTCCACAGTGTACATTTGACTTCTGAGGAGTCAAAAATTTGAAAAAGGACTATTTAAATTGCATTTCAGAGAAATTAGGGTGAGAGGATTAAGATATAAAACCTGCTGGCAATAAAACTCTCAGTTATGGGAATCTTTCCTGGTGGATTTCGTGGGAGCATTATTGCACATTTCATTACAGACTTGAGCAGACACTGGTGCCATTATGGAAACATATCACAACGCAGGGTTCTCTGCAAACCAGTTTGCTTTAAAAATGCATTTAAATTTTGCTGTGCAGGTTTTATGCCATCGACCTGAAATCAGCTAAAAGCTGGTTATCCCGGGGTCCTGGTCCACATGATCAGCGGAATCTATTAATTTAGGGTGTATCTATCAGGTCACTGGGAGTCTGAAAGGACAGCTGCGGTGGTAGGGAATGTTTTCTAGCGATGCAGAACAGAATCTGAGCTGAAATCTGCAGCTGTGTACCCACTTGGAGCCTCTACACAGGACACTAAAGATGAGGAAATTATTTCTTCAGCTCTCAGGAAAATTAAAGACATGAGAAAGAAATGAAAAGAAAAGCTATGGCTTTAAAGAGTCTGCAACAGGGAAAGAGATGTTCAGTGTTAGTGAAAGTCAGTGCAGACAGAGATGGAGTGGAAATGCTGAAGCACAAGCCACTATTATCACAGACTACAAATGACATCTCACCAGGGAATCTCGCAAGGTGAGAAGCGCTGTATTCAAAAGAGCTTATATTATTCACCATGGCCACTGTGAAAATACTTTCCCCAACTCTTACCCGCCCTGAGGTTTTTCAGAAAATCACTAAAATGTCCTTGACTAATAGCAGTACCTAACCCCTGCCACAGAGATGTCTGACCTACCACCTCTTTCCTCCCCTGCCAGGCAGTGGGTGCCCATTCCTTCAGCCCATTCCTCCTTTCTTCCATCTCCACTGCTTATGGATCAATTTGCTCTGAGACATATGGCTGCTACCCAACCACTTGTCCAACAAGATTCCGGCTTTGTTCTGTACCTACCTCCGTGACAGTTATGTGATTTGCAGGGGATGAGCCCACCCTCATCTCCCGAAGAGTGGGTGCTAATTAGTGCAAGCCAATGTTGGTGGCACCACTACCCTCACCTGAGATTGGGTTAGACAGGAACATATAATACAGTTTTGGCTAATGAAATATAAGAGAACATTTATGGGGAGCTTTAGGGAACCATTTTTATTTTGGTTTGGGTTTTGTTTTTGGTTTTTGATTTTTGGGTTTTTTTTTTTTGAGACAAAATCTGGCTATGTCATCCAGGCAGGAGTGCAAAGGCATGACCTCAGCTCACTGCAAACTCTGCCTCCTGGGTTCGAGAGATTCTCCTGCCTCAGCCCCTGGGTAGCTGGGACTACAGGCATCCTCCACCACACCTGGCCAATTTTCGTATATTAGTAGAGACAGGGTTCCCCCATGTTGGCTAGACTGGTCTTGAACTCCTGGCCTCAGGTGATCCACCTGCCTTGGCCTCCCAAAGTGTTGGGATTACAGGCGTGAGCCAGGTTTGATTTTTTAACTGAGAAAAGGTCTCATCATATTGCCCAGGCTGGTCTTGAACTCCTAAGCTCAAGCAATCCATCTCGACCTCCCAAAGAGCTGGGATTATAGATATGAGCCACTGTGCCTGGCCTGGGAATCATTTTTTACTGGTAAAAGACGTATGGAAAGAGGTGCCTCTCCCTTTTATCAGTAGGCATCATTGGGTCTGCTGATGATGCTAGAACTGTGGTGACCATCCTGGGACTAAGGAGAGCCAACCTAATGATAAAAGAGCAGAAAAAGGGAAAGAACCCAGGTGTTTGGGCATGTCTTTGAGCTGCCAAACTATCAATTTTGGAGACACTCCGGCTTGGGGACTTTCATTGGTTAGTCCATTGTCAGTTGGTATTTCTGTTGCTTGTATCTGGAAATATCCTAACTGATATAACCATTTAACTTATTTCTTCCTCCATTCTTCCAGCTCTTGCCCAGCTGGAGAAAGGCACTTAGGGATTCTCTGTTTCTATATTTTTCCTTTCCCTTTTTATTCCTGTTGTGAACCCAAAGGTAGCTATAATAATTGCTGATAGATTTAAGAGACAGCTCAACCTTGTACCTGTATCATAAAAATAGAAACCCTGAAGTTTTAAAGTTAAATGACACAACATGTTCCAAAGGAATTGTTCTAATTTTCAGGGGTCACAGATCCCTTTGAAAATCTGATAAGAAGGCCAGGCATAGTGGCTCACACCTGTAACCCCAGCACTTTGGAAGGCTGAGGCGGGTGGATCACTTGAGGTCAGGAGTTCAAGATCAGCTTGGCCAACATGGCAAAATTGTGTCTCTACTAAAAATACAAAAATGAGCCAGGCATGCTGGTGGGTGCCTGTAATCTCAGCTACTCAGGAGGCTGAGGCAGGAGAATCCGAGAGGCAGAGGTTGTAGTGAGCTGCATTATGCCATTGCACTCTAGCCTACGTGACAGAGTGAGACTCTATCAGAAAGAAAGAAAGAAAGAAGGAAAGAGGGAAAGAAGGAAAGGAGAAGAGAGGAAAAGGGAAAAGGAGGGAGGGAAAATCTGATAAGGGCCAAGAGGCAGCTCATTAGAAAAGTGGACATGCAGGCTGGGCGTGGTGGCTCAAGCCTGTAATCCCAGCACTTTGGGAGGCTGAGGCGGGTGGATCACGAGGTCAAGAGATCGAGACCATCCTGGTCAACATGCTGAAACCCCGTCTCTACTAAAAATACAAAAAATTAGCTGGGCATGGTGGCGCGTGCCTGTAATCCCAGCTACTCAGGAGGCTGAGGCAGGAGAATTGCCTGAGCCCAGGAGGCAGAGGTTGCGGTGAGCCAAGATCGCGCCATTGCATTCCAGCCTGGGTAACAAGGGCGAAACTCCATCTCAAAAAAAAAAAAAAGAAAAAGAAAAGTGGACATGCACACCCAATGTGCCCATATACTAAAGCTTTCAGAGGGACTCTGGAATCACTAGTGGGAATCTCCCCAGCCTAAGGTATGTTCATGGTGCTGTATGCCCAGCCCCATCTAGGCATTTTAATTCAAGAAATGGGATGGAGGAAATGTTCTTCACCAGAAATCTGGAGAAGGCTTTAGAAGAGAGCAGTGGGGCCAGGTGGGTGGGGCATGCTGTTCTCATGAAAGAAGTCATAAAGAGACTGGACTGTGTTCTACAAACGTTTATGGAACGAAAAGGGGAAGAGAGGAACTTTGGAAAATAACGAAGTGGGAAAAAACAGAAAGGCTGCAGGCACCCAGATGGTAGATGGCCATGTGTGTGACGAGGCCTCTGCATAGTCCCTCTAAGTGTCACTGAATTCACCAAAATTATGAAATGTTGAGAAAGGTTAGGTTCCCTATGGAAAAGAGTGGTGGAGGCTAGAATTTACATTTGGGTTTGCTGTGGGGCAACACACACAGACATACAGGGTGAAGGCAGATAAAAACTAGCAAAAAAGTATTCTGAGACAGAGTCTCACTCTGTTGCCCAGGCCAGAGTTCAGTAGTGTGATAATGGCTCACTGCAGACTTGACCTACCAGACTCAGGTAATCCCCCTGCTTCAGCCTCCTGAGCAGCTGGGACTACAGGTGCATACCACCACACCCAGCTAATTTAACTTTTTTAAATTTATTTTAAATTTTTTTTAGTAGATATGGGGGTCTCACTATGTTGCCTAGGCTGGTCTCAAATTCATGGGCTCATGCGATCCTGCTGCCTTGGCCTCCCAAAGTGCTGGGACTACAGGTGTGAGCCACCACACCCAGCCCAAAAAAATTTGTAAAAAAGAATTAGGAATTAGAACATGCAGAAACTGTGAGGCAAACTCTGAGTTTACTTAATCCACTCCACATTGGGTTTAAGTCAAATTTACTAAATCTCCAAGGGACAGGAAGGCCCCTAAATGGCAATCAGGTCATATACACACAGCTCTGAGTTAAGCGGCACGCCCAGAATAACACAGTTCCTAAGTGACGAGCTGGGATCCCAAGCCTATTCGGACTCAGATGCATCAAAGGAAAGAAAAATGTTTTAAAGGTTATTTTTCTTAATCACCGGTACTGCCATAATATTGACTTCTACTATTATTATTATTATCATGGTTTTTTTGAGACAGAGTATCACTCTTGTCACCCAGGCTGGAGTGCAATGGCGCAATCTCGGTTCGCTGCAGCCTCCGCCTCCCAGTTTCAAGTGGTTCTCCTGCCTCAGCCTCCCAAGTAGCCGGAACTACATGCAGGCACCACCACCCCTGGCTAATTTTTGTATTTTTAGTAGAGATGGGGTTTCACCATGTTGGCCAGGCTGGTCTCGAACTCCTGACCTCACATGACTCACCTGCCTCTGCCTCCCAAAGTGCTGAGATTACAGGTGTGAGTCACTGCAGCCAGCCCCTATTTTTATTATTAAAATATAACTTTGCAACAATTCAGCTATATTCATTAATTATTCTTTCACCCCTATTGATCAAGAGTCTATGCTATACATAAGGTACTCAAGGTTGGCCTTTGGTTTTCTGATTCTGACATTCCTCTCTTCTACCCCTGGGATTTCTCATCAAATGAACTGTACTCATAAGGAACGAAACCAAATGGGAAATAAGGTAGTACTGGGTGTTACTGCATAAACACAGAGGAAGACCCAGTAACTAGGGTGACCATATGCCCTGGTGTCACTGGAACGTGCACGGCTTGTGCCTGTTTCTCAGCATCCATGTTAATAACTGGTCTCCTCTTCATTCTCAAGATGCCTGGTTTATATCATGAGTTATATGGGGACCCTACTGAGAATCCCAGTGCAGAGTTCTGGTATGAGCTGGTTTGGAGCAGGCAGTTCAGGTTAGGAAACCTAAGAGAACCCTTGATTCTCACATACCAACCCTACTCCCCATGAAGCTCAGGTACCTGAATGTGAAGCCTCCAACCTTACGTGGAGAAAGCAGACTCGAACGGCAGGTCTTGCCAGTTTGCGTGCACTACGTGGAACAGAAAGTGAAATAGAAAAGAATGGCTGAGCCCAGAGAAGACAGGTTCTGCTTATTTATACTTACCACATGTGGATGGGAAGGGCAAGGGGAAATTCTCTAATGTGCCCCCACCTCTGACACTCAGTGACCCTACCCACTGGTAAACTGCTGCCCAATCCATTTCTCGGGATCTGACCACTCATGTTACCAATTCTTCCTCCTGTGGGAGGAGATCAGTGTCAGGGCAGCCAACAGGCTATAATAGTACATAACATATACTAACAGGTTGGGCTCAGTGGCTCACGCTTATAATCCCAGGATGGCTTAAGCCCAGGAGTCCAAGCTACAGTGAGCTATGATCACATCACTGCACTCCAGCCTGGATGACAGAGTGAGACTCTATCTCTAAAACAAAATAAAGGGAGAAGGGATTATTATAAGGACTGTGGAATTGCACAGCTCTTGCTAAACACCACTGATGCTTTAAAGAGAGAAAATAACAGGCCAAGGACAAGTCATCATCAGTTCAAACTGTGAAAGTCAGAGGACTTCCTTGGCAGTAGTTAAAGGCATAGTGGCCCATCTCTTATAGCCAAAGGGCAGACCATGCTGAAGAGCAGCCTTAGGACACAACTGTAAGAGCAGCAGAAATTCAAAGCATTGCTTTCTCAGCCCCATCAAAACCAGAGATGTTAACCAGCCCAGCCCAAGTGCCATCACCCCGTAGCGGGAAAGCTGTCCCATGAAGGAGACTGACCATGGACATCAAATGACCATGTCACCAGAACTGTCCATCATGAGCTGGGTAATGTCAGACCCACCAATTGATAAGGTTGGCAGGCCTGGCAGCAATTCTTCAAAAGATGGAAGGCGCGGACTCAGGATCAGGTGTACATAGGGCAGAGCGTGTGAGTGGGCCAGATGATGAAGTGGCAGCCCCATGTGGCACCGTCACTGTTGCACCAACATCTCTCCCTCCGCTCACCACTCTGGCCCCGCAAGAGGTTCCTATGACCTGCTGACACAGGATAAGGGAAGGTCAGAGCTTGGTTCACGGGTGAGTTGGTTCGATGTGTGGGTACCAGTTGAAATGGATTGCTGCTGTACCACAGCCCCGTTTGGGTGACCCTGAAAGGCAGCTTTCAAGGAAATCTTCCTGATGGGCTGGGCTTTGGGTAAAGCGCACTGGCCCTCCACTTTGTGTGGAAAGAGAGTGGCCTGAGATAAGAATATACACAGATGCATGAGCAGTGAGGAATGGCTGAGCTGGCTGATGAAAGGCCCAAACCAGCAAGATTGGGAGATCAGGGACAAGATCTGGAGAAAAGGCAGACAGTGGACCTATGAGAGTACTCACAAATTATGAGGATCTCTGTGTTGCATGTTAATGACCATCAGAGAATATCTACTGCAGAATAATCACTAAAGTCCAGGTGTGGTGGCTCACACCCGTAATTCCAGCAGTTTGGGAGGCCGAAGCAGGTGGATCACCTGCGGTCAGGAGTTTGAGACTAGGCTGGCCAACATGGTGAAACCCCGTCTCTACTAAAAATACAAAAATTAGTTGGGCATGGTAGTGGGCACCTGTAATCCCTGCTACTCAGGAGGCTGAGGCCAGAGAATCACTTGAACCCAGGAGGTGGAGGTTGCAGTGAGCCTAGATGATGTCACTGCACTCCAGCCTGAGCAGCAGAGCCAGACTCTGTCTCAAAAAAAAAACAAAAACAAAAACAAAAAACAAAAAAGAATAGGTACTCAATAACTTAGTGAACAGGATGACTCCACCAGTAGACATCAGTCTTTGTCCCCAACCACTCATAGTTGGCTCATAAATGGAGTAGCCAGTGTGGCCGAGATGGAGTCTATGCAGAAGCCAGTAGCATGGCTCACCTCTCACCGAAGCTCCTCTGGCTCTTGTCGCTGCTGAGTGTCCTACGTGCCAGCAACGGAGATTAACTCTGAGGCTCCAGCATGGAATTATCCCTTGATAATTCCCTTGAGGAGACCAAACAGCTGCTTGGTGGAAAGTTAATTACCCAAGAAGGACAGCAATTGATCTTGTACAGGATAGGTGCATATTCCAAGAATGTGTCTTCCTTGCCTGCCTGAAAGGCCTCAGCAAGCACAGCAGCCACAAACCGCCCTTGAAAATGTTTACTGCAGGAAGCCCAGAAAGGAAGCACCAAGGTGATTTAAGGGACTGTTCTTGGGGTTGTAAGAGAGAGGAGATAAAAGGAGCAAAGATCTGAGATCCCAGAAGATCTTAGTACTGACTCAAGACTCTCTTGAAAGATGTAAACTCCGATAGAGGGTGTGGATGATTTGTTTGATCCTTTCTGGGGCTTAAGCTGAGACTCTATCAAGCAAGTAAGTGGGGGAGTGCGCTTATGAACAGCTCATTTGAAATAAAGCAGATGTTCTCTTTGCTTCTCAGAATATTTTAGGCCAAAGCATTTTTGTGGGTATAAATTAGCCTCATATCAGCCTCAATGCTCTATTTCAGTTTATTCATGAAGACCTGGTCTTTGGGCAGTAAGCTATTAAGAAATACAGAATTGGCCGGGCGCGGTGGCTCAAGCCTGTAATCCCAGCACTTTGGGAGGCCGAGGCGGGTGGATTACGAGTTCGAGAGATCGAGACCGTCCTGGTCAACATGGTGAAACCCCGTCTCTACTAAAAAAAACACAAAAAATTAGCTGGGCATGGTGGCTCGTGCCTGTAATCCCAGCTACTCAGGAGGCTGAGGCAGGAGAATTGCCTGAACCCAGGAGGCGGAGGTTGCGGTGAGACGAGATCGCGCCATTGCACTCCAGCCTGGGTAACAAGAGTGAAACTCCATCTCAAAAAAAAAAAAAAGAAAAAAGAAAAAGAAATACAGAATTCACCAAGAGTAGTGGCTTATGCCTGTAATCCCAGCACTTTGGAAGGCCGAGGAGGGCAGTACACAAGGTCAGGAGTTCAAGACCAGCCTGGCCAACATGGTGAAACCCTGTCTCTACTAAAAATACAAAAATTAGCTGGGCATGGTGGCCTGTGCCTGTAATCCCAGCTACTCGGGAGGCTGAGGCAGGAGAATTGCTTGAACCGGGAGGCGGAGGTTACGGTGAGCCGAGATTGCGCCACTGCACTCCAGCCTGGGTTACAGAGCAAGACTCTGTCTCAAAATAAATAAATAAATAAATATAAATAAAAATAAGAAATACAGAATTCTCAAGTGTATTTCAAGGAAGTGTAAAAACAAAGTGTTTCCTGCACACTTACGTAGATGTATACTATGTCTATAACGAAAGTGTAAAAATATACATGGGAATGATGAAAACTTACTTTGGGGTAGTGGTTTTCTGGGCAGGCAGGAAGAGAAATGTATCTATGTGTGTTACTTCTTATTTCTGAAATAAAATAGCAATATCTGAGCAACTGCAGCAATACGTTAACTTCTGTTAAATCTGAGTAAGTGGCACCTAGTTTTCTCTATGTTTGAAATATTTTATAATTTAAGTCTTTACAAAAAAAAAAAAAAAAAAAAAACCAAACTTGTAGCTGGAAATCATTAGATTAAAGGGGTGGGTATGGTAAGCTCCTTATAGGTGATGACCTTCTATAGATAATAGATGTTGGGGGGTTGCCCACAGCACCTAGAGTGCTCTTTCTTTCACACAAATCTGACCATATTCCTTCCCTGCTTCAAAGCTTTCCATGGCTCCCTGCTGTCTTCAGGATAAGCTGATGCCCTTTTGACCTGGCACACACCATCAAGTCAGTCGCCTCTCTTCTTCAAGATAGGGCCTCTGTGAGGGCAGGGACTGTCCTTCTGACTAGGCCTGGCCAGAGGTCAGCAGTGCCCTCATCCGTCCTTCCTGCTGTGTCCTGTCCCCCATCAATTCATGCACAGGCCGTGGCTGTACACCTGCTTCCTTCCACGCACGCCCGGAAATACAGCCACACTCAAACTAAGATCTTGCTTGAGTCTGAGGAATGAAACAGAAAGGCCACTTCACAGGGTTGGGGAGCCTTCCATGGCCCACTCCTGTGTTCCTCGGCATCACCTCTCTTTCAGCTCCCCGCCCCCCTCCACTGCTCCCCTCTAGAACAGCCCATGGGCTTGTCTCCTTCCCGTATCAGGCCGAATATCACATCTACCCAGCAAAGGTGCTTTCTTTTCGCCCATGCTAGTGACTGGGAGAGTAATAATATATCCACATTTTTTTTTTTTTTTTTTGAGATGGAGTTTCGCTCTTGTTGCCCAGGCTGGAGTGCAATGGCGCGATCTCGGCTCACCCCAACCTCCGCCTCCCGGATTCAAGTGATTCTCCTGCTTCAGCTCTCCGAGTAGCTGGGATTACAGGCATGCACCACCACACCTGGCAAATTTTGTATTTTTAGTATAGACAAGGTTTTCCATGTTGGTCAGGCTGGTCTCAAACTACCGACCTCAGGTGATCTGCCCGACTTGGCCTCCCAAAGTGCTGGGATTACAGGCGTGAGCCACCACGCCCAGCCTGTGTCCACAGTTTTAAGACAAAAGTTGCTGAGTGCACTTATTTGAGAGGGAAGAAGAATTAGAAGCATCTGGAAAGTGGAGTTTGCAGATTGGGTCATTATTTCAGCTGCAATCTCTCATTTTGAAATGGCCTCATTCACCCAGGTCCCAAGAAACCAGGTGAGCCTCAGCAAAGGGACAGGACTTCCCTAGGGGCTCA
Organism: Saimiri boliviensis; assembly: GCF_048565385.1. NCBI lineage: Eukaryota > Metazoa > Chordata > Mammalia > Primates > Cebidae > Saimiri > Saimiri boliviensis. The sequence goes on from NC_133456.1 coordinate 16,431,799, forward strand.
CTCTTCTCCCGCAGACCCAGACAGTCCCCTCCATGCTTCCATTTATTCCCTTCCCCTATAGGACAAGGACAACATTTAGGAGTCCCAGTGGGCATCAGGCATTAGCTAATGTGATCTTGACCAGTCAGAGATATAATACTTGGCAGTAATCACAGACTCAGAGACCCACTGACTGCAGTTCAGTGAGTTTCCGTTTACTTTTTCAATAAGGACAGGAAATTGTCTGGCCTACAAGCGTGGGCAGCATTTGGAAGCAAGCCCACACTGTGGAGTTACGGGCCTTGAAGTCCACCATGTTCTGAAATGGTCACTTTTGAGGAGTGCTCATGTGTCTATGATTTCATTTCCAAAAATGCACCTAGCAGGGCCCCAAATGGCTCCTTATGAACCCCAGAGAATATAGTCCCAAGATCCTCACCTTCGTCTTCCTGGAAGGCAGAGGGGAGCTGAAAGCAGTGAGAACAACACGCTACCTGGTCCCCAGTCCCCAGTCCCCGATCCCCGGTTCCCGGTCCCTGGAGCACTCACATCTGCATCTCCCCAAATAACTCCACGGGAGACAGAATTCCCCGTACGTTACTTGGGAGGACTGGATGCCTCCAAGGTGGCCTGTGACTTGCCCACAATCTTCCAGCTGCTACGGGCCAGAATTTGCCCTGTCCCTAATGCCCACTGGGGGCGACTGGGCTCGGGCTTTGTTTTGCAGGCAGTGTCCTCTGGCCACCTTTGGCTTGGGCATAAAAACCTCTTGGTAGTATCATCACCCTTGTGCCCATATTTTGAAGCCTGCTGTTTGAGGCTCTCTCTCCCTCTTTCTCTCTCTCTCAATCTCTCTCTCTCATGGGTGAATCCTATTTGGGGTCCCTCCAGAAGATGGACTGAGCCTTCTCAGGACTGAGCCTCTGCTTTCCGGCCCTAGCTCCTTAGAGCTGGAGCTCTGTTTGGAAAGAAGCTACATGTCTATAGAGCTCAATGGTTTTAGTGCGTCCTTAATGAAAGGCAGAAATATGACACAAACACCCAGAGGGTTAACCCATCTGGAGGTGGCTCTGAGCCAGTACTTAGGGCTGGCTGCATAAAGACTTCCTGGGATGGGACTTCTGTCCCCACCAGGCTTCTATCAGAATGTGCTGCCATCATGGGGCCGGAGGAAAAGGAGCTAACGCCAGCACACGGGAGGGAAGACGCAGGGACTCAGAGCTCCACTGCCCTCCATCCCAAACCGCAGCACCCACTCCACAGGTGAAGTGGCTCAAGTGACCTGCCCATGTCACCTTGCTGAGGCTGAAGAGCAGCTGCTTGAAGATGCTGGGAAATAAAAAAGAAGGAAGCCTGATTCTTTCAACCTCAGGCAGCTGTCCTCAAAGGCAGATCGAAAACTAAGAACTTGTTGGCCTGAGTGTCTGCAGGGGCAGATGTCCTGATGGCCGCAAATCTGGCCCCTAGTGGGGGGCCTGCACTTCACAGGTCCTTAGTACACAGTTGGTGGTGGAACGTTAGAATGAAAGAGGCCTTGAAGTTTTGGGGCTGAGACTCTTGTTCTCCCAGGTTTCATTCTGAGCTCCATGGTCGTCTTTTTTCTTTCCAGATGCCCCAGCTCCCCTGGGGGCAACCCTCGCCCTAAGAGAGACAGAGGAGTGCATGAGTCAGCACATTCCTTCTCTGCCTCACCTCGCCTGCCTGCCTGGGATGAGAATCAACCAACACCCATTCCAAACACACTGGTTACCCGGTCGCGCCTCCACCCAGCTCTGCTGCCAGAGTGGCACCTGGCTTGCCACACCCTCGCTGCAGCCTTAACCCTCCCACAGAAGCACAGAAGCAGATCCACCTCCACTGAAAGCACCTCCAACTCTCAGGAGTCAGGTAAGTGAGGACTGGCTTTTACAGTGCATACTTCCTAAAGGACTGGAGGCTGCTCTTTACAATAAGAAACGAAGCGATCCACCAGCAAGGCCTGAAATGGAAGGACAGTAACGGTGTAAGGAAGCCCACGTGCCTTTGCTTGGCAGCAGGCAAGAATTTCTTGTGTCAGGAATCCTGATTTAAACAAGGCTGGGTGGGTTAAGCCTGTAATCCCGGCACTTTGGGAGGCCCAGGCAGGAGGATAGCTTGAGGTGAAGAGTTGGAGACCAGCCTGGTCGACATAGCAAGAAAAACCCAAAAAATGAGCCAGCCATGTTGGTGTAAGCCTGTAGTCCCAGCTACCTACAATCTTGAGATGGAAAGATCTCTTGAGCCCAGGAATTCGAGGTTGCAGGGGGCTGTGATCATGCCGCTGTACTCCAGCTTGGGTGACATAGCAAGACCCCCTCTCAACAAAAAAAAAAAAAAAAAAAAAAAAAAAGGAAAGAAAAGAAAAGAAAAAAAAAAAAAGAAAAGAAATCCTGACTTAGAAAGAATACTACAATTTACACAAAAATCTTGCTCTGAGCCTCCTAGGAGGCAAGGAGAAAATGGTGCTATCTTTATCAGATTTTAAAAAGAATTCCATGTCTTCTCAGGCACCAAAACTCCTAGCGATTTTTTTCTAATATAGAGAAAGCCTTCAAAAAAAAATTTGTGAGGCCGTGGCTCATGTCTGTAATCCCAACACTTTAAGAGGCCAAGGTGGGTGGATCATCTGAGGTCAGGAGTTCGAGAACAGCCTAGCCAGCATGGCGAAACCCTGTCTCTACTTAAAAAATGCAAAAATTAGCTGTCATGGTGACGCGTGCCTGTAATCCCAGCTACTAGGGAGGCTGAGGCAGGAGAATCACTTGAACCCAGGAAGCGGAGTTTGCGGTGAGCTGGAGCGCCACTGCACTCCAGCCTGGGCGACAGAATGAGACTCTGTCAAACAAACAAACAAAAATGTGGAGGGAAGAAAGGAAAGCGAACTTACTCCTAGCCTTGACACCTTCACTACTAAACACTAATAATTATCAACTAAGCGTGGACACTGGCATCCTTTTATAATATACTCAGAGTTCTTTTCCCCGTGATGGCTTCGAAATCACCTGTGGAGCCTGCCAAAGTGCAAATTGCTGATCCTATCCCCAGATCCGTAGAAATGGAATCTCTCAGGGGAGGGACCCTGGAAGCTGCATTTTCCTTGGTATTCCCCATGGAATTCTTGGTTATTCTAAAATTAGAGAACTGTTAGGCCAGGCACAGTGGCTTATTCCTGTAATCGGAACACTTTGGGAGGCTGAGGCGGGCAGATCACCTGAGGTCGGGCGTTTGAGACCAGCCTGACCAACTTGGAGAAACCCCATCTCTACTAAAAATACAAAAAGTTAGCCAGGCGTGGTGGCATATGCCTGTAATCCCAGCTACTTGGGAGACTGAAGTAGGAGAATCACTTGAATCCAAGAGCTGGAGGTTGCAATTAGCGGAGATTGTGCCACTAAACTCTAGCCTGGTCAACAAGAGTGAAACTGTCTCATAAAAAAGAAAGAAAGAAAGAAAGAAAGAAAGAAAGAAAGAAAGAAAGAAAGAAAGAAAGAAAAGAAAGAAAGAAATTGTACCTTCAGTAGGTGGTTAAGAGACCAGCCCAAGCCCCCCAGGAGAGGCAGGTGGGGGAGATGGGGTTCTGCCTCAGATTTACTCCAAAGCCATGTTCCAGGTACACGGCGCACCTCACGGCTTCCCAGATCCAGGCAGGTTAGGAGCTGGTTGTGCTTGTTTGTTTTTTTAACCCAGAAACACAAACCCGCTTCTCTGATTACCACTATGACCACAGACATTCCACGGAAGAGGCAGCCCTTCAAGCCAGGACCTCCTGGGCAGAGGCTGGAGGCAGTGCTACCGCCTGCTCCCTTGGCAGTTGGGCCTGGGGGTAAGAGGTGACTGATGATGATGCTGGAACCTGAACGCTGTTCCCCAAAGGCAGAGCCAAGAGGAGTGCTTTCAAATGCCGCCGCAAGTTCCAGCTTGCACGCTCCCTGGAAGGTGTTCTCTCTAGAGGCAGGGCCCCTGCTTTCACCTCGGCGACCTCTCACGCTTTGTGCTCCAGTGACTCTGAACACACAGGGCAGCTTCACCCCTTCAGCCTTTCCTCCGGCTGGTTCCCTTCTCTGCAATACCTTCTTCTCCATGCTTCGTCATGTACACATTTCCTAGACCATTTTTCATGTGGGTGGCAGTGAGGGGTGGTGCTTAAGGGCTGGGATCAGGCTCTGAAATCCTGTGTCCGGGGCTCTATTTCAGGTTCTGCCGCCAAACAAATGTGTGAACGTGGGCATGTTATTAAACTTCTCCTTGTTCTTGTCTGTAAAGTGGAGCCAGAGACACCTTAGGAGGCCGTTAGGAGGACTAAATAAGATAAATTATATGTCAAGCACTTAGCAGATAGCCTGAAGCATACAGAACAATGACCTGTCTGTCTGTTATCTATCTATCTATCTATCTATCTATCTATCTATCTATCTATCTATCTCAGAGGTCTGGAGATACTGGGGTAGATGTGATGTAGACAGGGCACTTGAGACACAGAGAAGGCTCTTAATGTTTTGCATATGTACGTATGTATTTTTGAGACAGAGTCTCACTCTGTCACCCAGGCTGGAGTGCAGTGGCACAATCACAGCTCGCTGCAGCCTTGACCTCCCAAGTCAAGTGATCCTCCCACCTCAGACTCCCAAGTAGCTAGGGCTAGAGGGCATGCCACCATGCCTGGCTAATTTTCATTTTTATTTTTTTGTAGAGGCAGCATCTTACTATGTTGCCCAGGCTGGTCTCGGACTCCTAGGCTCAAGCAGTCCTCCCACCTCAGCCTCCCAATAGTGCTGGAATTATAGGCCTGAGCCACTGTGCCTGGCCCTTAATGTTTTATTTTTAACTGATAAGGATTAACTTGTTTGTACCTTATCTGGAGTGGTAGAATGTATTCACAAGACAACTTAGAAGTGTCTGGAGTTAAGAACTCAGACTGTTTCCAGCTGAGAACTTCACAAGGAATGTCAGGTTCAAATCCCAGCTCCTCCCTTTCCAGCTGAGTAGCCTTGGAACAAATCTCCAATTTACTTCCCAAGGCTATTGGAAAGACAAAAAGGTAGTTTGAACAGGATAAAGCAAGTGCCATGCAATCAGCAGATGTTAGTGACAGACAGGGGCTTCCTGGAGACAAAAAAGGTGCAAAGAACTGGCTTTGGGGAATGTCAAGCACATGCAGGCCAGAGGAAGAGTGGCATTTGGAGGTAGGGGGCCTTCCCAGTGAGCTGGAAAATTAAGTCTGGAGGACCCAGCTTTGACAGTCTCACATAAAGCTGACTTGGGGCTTTGTCAAAACTCCATCAGTCCTAAAGACAAGGAGCCCTATGGAGGAATAGAGTCAAGAATTCCTGATAAAATGAAGAGTGCATTCAGGAAAAGCTGTGTCTGGAACTATGCCAAGCACTTATCTGTTTTATAGCAGCTCATTTACAATTACAACTCTGCAAAGCATTATACCCATTTTGCAGATGAGGAAACTGAAGCTCAGAGGCATGGTAGCCTGCCCAAGGAAGCATACAATCCATTAATCCGGCAGTGGCAGGATTCCAGCCCAGGGGAGTTGGTTCCAAAGTTGATCCTGAAGAATGCACTCAGGATCTCCCCCTAGAGTGCATTCCTCCTCCCTGGCAGAGCCTCCAGGTAACTTCTGAGCAATATAATTTCTTCTCCACTGCACTCTAGAGCAGCAGGAAGCATTGTCACAAAAGTCTTGGAGTTGAGGTCTCGGGCTCCTAGTGTGCTGGGTTTTCCTTCCTAACTTGAGCCCTGCCTCAGTTGTACAGTATTTACTGTCTGTTATGCATCAATGCAGAGCTGCTTATTGCAACTCATAGGAATTGTCACCTCATAGGAATCATGTACACCTTTTTGAACACCCCAACATCTGGCACAGTGTCCAGTACAACGTGGGTGCTTAATCAATGGTTGTTGAATTAACAAATGAAAAATATCAACTGTTACTTATTGCATATTACAAATCTTCCTCTCCTGTGTTATTATTTTACAATCTTGCTCTGTCACCCAGGCTGCAGTGCAGTGGCACAATCTCAGCTCACTGCAACCTCCATCTCCTGGGTTCAAGCAATTCTCCTGCCTCAGACTCCCAAGTAGCTGAGATTACAGGTGTGCACCACCACACCCAGCTAATTTTTGTATTTTTAGTAGAGACAGGGTTTCTCCAGGTTGGCCAGGCTGGTCTCGAACTCCTGACCTCAGGAAATCCACCTGTCTTGGCCTCCCAAGGTGCTGGGATTACAGGCGTGAGCCACCGCGTCCAGCCAGCTCCTCTATTATCTTATTTGACCTTAACAATAACCTTTGAGGTAATAAATGGATTCCTAGCCCAGCTCACAAAGGGTCTACATGGTTCATCTATGGAGGAGATTGGTGGTCATTCCTCTAATCTCCAAATGTGTAACGCTAATGCAGACATTTGGAAGCAAAACTTCGTTATTGATTCCTTGGCTGTAGGGTGAGAGCTACAATAGTAAAAAGGGCAACATGGAAGCTCCTGAAACTACCCCTTCCCGATCATATTATGTCCCGGGAGGACTGGCAAAGACTAGTTCCACTATTAAACATACTAAAAGATGCAGGGGCGGTGGTCCCTTACAAAAGACTGATCCTGGAGGATGGCAGTGAGCTACTGCAAAGTTCACCCAGTGGTAACCCCAATGGCTGTTGCCAAATGTGGTATCTTTGCTAGAGCAGATTAACAAGGCCTCACATACACGGTATGCAGCCATAGTCTGGCAAATGCATTTTCCTTTTTTAAAAATTTTTATCAGAAACAAGTCACTTCCCCTTGGAGTAGGCAGCAGTGCACATTGCTGACCTTGCCCAAGGGCTCTGCTAACTCCTCGCCCTCAGTCGGAATGTGGGGACCGATCTCACGTGGACAGCCCTCCGAGCATCCTGGATCCACTGCACCGTGTAGATCATGTCACTGAAAGAGAGGATTGAGATTGAGACGTGACCAGCATGTTAGAGACGTCGATAAGACACATGCATTCCAGGGGATAGGAGATAATTCCTATGGGGACTCAGGCACCCACCAGATCGGGCAAGTGTTCAGGAGCGCAGGGGTCCGAGGCATGCCAGGGCACCCCTCCTACGTAATGAGCACATTATGGCTTCTTGTACCACCCCCTAAGAAGGAAGTATAATGCCTGGTCAGGTTATTCGAGTTGAAGGCAGTGTATTATTATACACTTGTAAATGCTGCTTGGAACCAGGTACTGACGGGCAGGCCCAGGGCTAGCTTGAGTGGTGCCCAGAGCAGGAAAGAGCCGTGCAGCAGGTACAGGCTGCAGTACAAGGGGTCCGGTCACTTGGGCTTTATGGAGCAACAGACCCTCTGGCATTAGAGGTATCTGTGGTGGGAAAAGATGTTTGGAGTTTGTAACGAGTCTCAATAGAACAATCCATGAAGCTGACTAGGATTCTGCAGGAAGACATGCCATCTGCAGTGGAGAATTACATACTTTCTGAAAAACAGATCCTAGCAAGTTCCCGGCCCTGGCCATGGGACTTAAAGTGACCACACAGATAAAGGAAGTAAGAACATGCCACCCCAAAACATTCTACTCTCACAGGATAACTCCTTTGAGTGAAAGACACCTGAAAAACAGCAAGAGCGAGAACATCACTCCAGGCTCCATCCTGGGTTTTTGGTTGGTTTGTTTTTGGAGACGGAATTTTGTTCTTGTTGCCCAGTCAGGAGTTCAATGGCACGATCTCGGCTCACCAAAACCTCCACCTCCCGGGTTCAAGCGATTCTCCTGCCTCAGTCTCCCAAGTAGCTGGGGTTACAGGCATGCACCACCATGCCCAGCTAACTTTGTATTTTTAGTAGAGATAGGGTTTCTCCATGTTGGTCAGGCCGGCCCCGAACTCTTGACCTCAGGTGATCCGCCCACCTCAGCCTTCCAAAGTGCTGGGATTACAGGCATGAGCCACCATACCCGGCTCATGCTGTTTCTTAAAAGCAGGAGATGAAGTTCCCATATGAAAGATGCCCTCCCCATACTAGAAGGAAAACAACAGTGTTATCATCCGGGACGAGAAGTTGAGACTGAGAGAATTCTGAACAAAGCTAGTCAAAGTAACTTACCTTCTTTTAGCCTCCTCACATAATTTCATCCCTTTTTTTTTTCAACTTACTCTTCTTTGCGCAATTCAGTACATAAGTGTTCAACTCTAACTGCGGCTTTAGGTCTTCATTTCCTTATGAAGGCTCCTGTGCCACATAAAACTTGTATTAAGTAAACCTGCATGCTTTTCTCCTATTGATCCATGTTCTATCAACTCGATTCTCAGGCCCAGCCAAAACACTCTGAGAGCAGAGGTGTAATGTTTCCGCCCTTACACAGCCAAAGCTGCCATCATGAGCTGGGTTCTTTCACATCCACCAAGGCAGAAGGTCAGGCTCAGCAGGAAGCCATCATAAGATAGAAGTGGCACCTCCAAGATCAGGTCCAAGCAGGACCAGAGGGCACAAGTCACCTGCACAAGCAGATGGCCCAGATCTCATGTCACCTGCCCACTGTGGCACCAGGACCGCCCTCTCCCTCCTTCAGGCCACAGCAACGACCACGAGTTGCGGGCTTGGGGGGAAGGCTGCATTTGGTTCATGGACAGCTCAGCCCAGTTTGTGGGTAAGGGCCAAAAATTGACCACAGCTCCATCCAGGGGCAGTCCTGAAAAGCAGCAGCAGCAGAAGACCTTCCCCATGGCAAGAGAAGTGGTCTTAAATTAGAATTTTCACAGGCTTGCAGGCAGCAGAAAATGGCTGTGCTAGGTCCTCAGGGGCCTAGAAGAGAAAAATTGGAAGAAAGAAACCAAGGAGGTCTGGGAAAGAGGCACCTGGATGGACCTTCCAGAAGGGGCAGAGCGTGACCTGCAAGGCAAGAGGATGGGCCCACGGGAATGGGCACCGAATTGCATCACGCGGCAACGTCCGCCACAGAGCACCCACTGTGGGAAAGGCACTGAGCAGCCACGTGGTCAAAGTGACTTTCCCAGTCTCCATCACTGGCCACACAGGCATGTGAATAGAGTACTCACTGCAGAACAGCGCATGCTACCACGAGCTGGGTTCCTTCACGCCCATCAAGGCAGAGAGGACAGAGGATTGTGCATAGGCTGGACAGCATAGCCTTCCACTCGCCAAGGTGATTCAGCAACTGCCACTATCCAGTGTCTAACCTGACAGCCCCCGAGGCCATGAAACAGCAACAACCCTCGGGGAGCTGAGCCAAGCCAGCCTTTCAGTGGCTAGTTGAACATTCGACCCCTTCCACATTAGAAGGAGCAGCAATTCACTCCGTAGAATTGACCCATACCGTGGGTGTGGATTCACCTTTTATGCCCACGGACCTTGGCCAGAACCTGCAGAATATGTGGTCTACCAACATAGGATCCCATGTAGCACTGAGACAGACAAAGAGACCCACCTTGCGAAGGCAAATGACCATGAGGTCCCTGGTGATACCATGTCCTCATCCCCTCGAGGCTGCCAGCCTGGGGTGGAATGGTTACGGAAGGTCCGGTCAGCCAAAGCACCAGCTGTAGAGGGCACTATGTATCCTGACGCTCTAAGTCAGCAGGTGTGGTATGGTATTGTGCCCCCACCCCCAGAGGTTTCACCAGGAAATCAAAGGGTGAAAGCCTGAGTGGCCCCACTTTCCATCACTTCCTGGACAAGATCTCTAAGCCACAGAGATATGGAAATGAGACATTAACCAGTTTCAATGTCCCATTCCCACAGCTCTGTGGTTTAGAGATCTTGGTTCCCAGAGGAGGATACACTTCCACGGTGACACTGTGAGGATGCCATCAAACTCCTAGCTATGGCTGCTGTCCAGTCGCTTTGGGCTCTTTGTGCAGAGAGACCAGCAGGAAGGGAGAAGAGCCACCATCCCACCTTGGGTAATGGACCCTGGTCATCAGGAGAAGGCAGGATTGCCGATGACACAACTAGGGCAGGCGAGAATAAGTTTGGCACTCAGGTGGTCCATTGGGCATCCCTTGGTTCTCCCCACCCCAATTTTTTTTTTTTTTTTTTTTTTTTTTTTTGAGGCAGAGTTTTGCTCTGTTGCCCAGGCTGGAGTGCAATGGTACAGTCTCGGCTCACTGCAACCTTTGCCTCCCAGGTTCAGGAAATTCTTCTGCCTCAGCCTGCTGAGTAGCTGGGATTGCAGGTGCCCACCACCACACCTGGCTAATTTTTGTATTTTTGTAGAGATATGATTTCACCATGTTGCCTAGGCTGGTCTCGAACTCCTGACCTCTGGTGATCCAACCATCTCAGCCTCTCAAACTTCCAGGATTACAGGCGTGAGCCACCGCGCCCGGCCTAGGGTTTTGTTTTTCTATAACTCAACCCACCTTTTGCTATGGTGGCAGACACTTCCCTTGGTGCAAAGTCCAACTTGGGGAGCTTCAGTTGCACCAACGTCTCTCGAGAACCCTCCAGGAATTCTGTCCTCAACACTCTGGCCTTCTCTACTCTAGCTTCCAACCTCCAGAGGAAACCCCACACTCCCCAAGGCCCTCCCTAAACCCTTTTTCTCAGCCCCAAATCTTTTCAGTCAAAAGTTGTGAATGGGAGAGAAGAGCAAATGTGGCCCAGGGGATTCATTCTAAAATTTTAAAATAGTTGTCAACCTTTACAAATTGAGGAATTTCGCATAACATTTTGTATTTTTCTGCTTCTCTAAAGAGATCAGTCTATCCTTCAGTTCCCTCTGGTGGCACTGGCTGTTGCCAGAAGGAGCCGCCTCCTCTTGCTATGGTTGCTCCTGTGGCCCTGCTCACCCCACTCTGCCTTGTTGCCTGGGGCTGGGGGCTTTGGCTTTGCTGCCCTGAGCTCCCTCATAGGCGCGAGGTTGTCGCTTTGGGAATACAGGTTTGTTAGTCATTTTTTTTTTTTTTTTGCTGAGGCAAAGGTGGGGGAACGAGTGGCAGTGATGAGAGGGAAATGCCAAGAAAGAAAGCTCTTTGAGCTGGGTGGTGAAGACTGGACAGGAGCGAGAAAGTAGGGAGAAGGCCAGGCACGGTAGCTTATGCCTGTAATCCCAGCCCTTTGGGAGGCCAAGGCGGGTGGATCACTTGACGTCAGGAGTTCAAGACTAGCCTGGCCAACATGGCGAAATCCCATCTCTACCAAAAAATAAAAAAATAGGCCGGGCGCGGTGGCTCAAGCCTGTAATCCCAGCACTTTGGGAGGCCGAGGCGGGTGGATCACGAGGTCAAGAGATCGAGACCATCCTGGTCAACATGGTGAAACCCCGTCTCTACTAAAAATACTAAAAATTAGCTGGGCATGGTGGCGTGTGCCTGTAATCCCAGCTACTCAGGAGGCTGAGGCAGGAGAATTGCCTGAACCCAGGAGGCGGAGGTTGCGGTGAGCCGAGATCGCGCCATTGCACTCCAGCCTGGGCAACAAGAGCGAAACTCCGTCTCAAAAAAAAAAAACAAAAAAACAAAACAAAACAAAACAAAAAAAAACCCCATTGCTACAAAAAAAAAAAAAAATTGGCACGTAGTGGTGTGTGCCTGTAATCCCAGCTGCTCAGAGGCTGAGGCATGAGAATCCCTTGAAACCAAGAGGCAAAGGTTGCAGTGAGCAGAGATCACACCACTACACTCCAGCCTGGGTGACAGTGAGACTCGGTCACAAAAAACAACAGAAAGTAGGGAGAAGCAGAGACGGCATCCTAGGCAGGGGAAACCACCTGAGCAAAGGCCCAGTGGTAGGACTGGGGCATCCTTGCTGGGAGACTGTGAGGGTACCTGTCTGATTAAACCATGGGATTGACATTATGCAGCAGTGGGGGAGAGGCTGGCTGGGGAAACCAGGGATAGAATATAGATAGCAACCTTGACCTACCCAACTCCTAAGCTTGTGGGCAGCTGCAGGCAGAAAATGATTGACTTCTCCAAACATTCTGTGTTTCTGAATGACTTAATGGGAAGGAAGTGGGTTCATAACAGTCTATCCTCTGCACCCAGATCTGTACCAATCCAAAAGCAATTTGACTCAACCAGCGATTTTGCCTAATACTCTGTTCAGGGCTCTGTGTTAGGTATAAGGAAGAGGGGTTCAACAAAGGCCAACGGTGGGGACTGAAAACCCATCTGCAAGTTCCTTAACATTCCTCCTATGGAATGGTAGAGCCTCATTCCCCTTTCCGTGACTATGAGTCCCTTTCAGTGACTTGATTCTAACCAATAAAACACAGGGGCGTGACACTGTGTGACTTCTGAGGCTAGGTCATAAAAGAAAATACAGCTTCCTCCTGCCTGATGTGTTCTCTCTCTCTTCCTTTCTCTCTCTTGGAACCCAGCCATCACGCTGTGAAGAAACCCAGGCCATAAAGGGAGGAGCACTTGTGGGTGTTCCAGCCAGCAGTTCCAGCTCAGGTCCCAGCTACAGTCCCAGCCAGCATCGGTCACCAGCCGTTAGTGAGCGTGCCTTGGAAGATTCCTGCCCCAGCCTTCTGGCTGCCCTAGCTGATACCACAGAGGCGAGCAAAATCAAGTCCCTAAGTTTTGGAATATTTATTATGCAGCATGAGGTAACTGGAGCACAAATACACAGACTCAGACTCTCACCCAACCCAGGACAACTGGGAGCCAAGCACGGTATCTGGAACATCCGAAACATTCCTCAGCTGACAGGTGTATATTCCGCTGCTTTCAGATGGAACAAAATCCGTTCTGACCTGTGGTACTGAGCCGCAGGCCTGCAAACAGACGATGTGCCGTCCAGGCAGGGGACATGAAGGAAGGCCTCAGAGGGGAAGCCATTTTGGCCACACCCTGGAGGATGAGGAAGAGAATTTCAAGAGAAAAGGGCAATGCAAATCACAGACCTGTGAGTTGGACACTGTGGCCTCAGGACCCTCTGGTCAACCCCAGCATCCTCCGTTAAAGACTGGCAGCACTGACTCCTGCACTCAGGCTTCCCAGGTCCTACTGGGCATGTCCTCTCTTCAGGTTCCCTAGAGGCTGCCCTTAGCTCTCCTCTCCCTGACCTGTGGGGTCAGAAGGATTTGCTAGGTTTTGATGTTTATCCACCAGAAGTGGTCTGTTGACTGTCGAGTGATTTCCACAAACCTGTGTATTTGCATTCCTTATCTTTCCATTCCCCATATCGACCTCTGCAAGGCCCAGCAATTCCTTTTCACCACTCACTGCTTAGCCCATGATGGAGTTAATTAGTCAGATCTCATCAGTCCCTCCGCAATGGACCCTTCTCTCCTGTTCCACTGCCGACCAAGGGGCTTGCTCTCTGCCAGCCTTCCCTGGTGAACTGCGATTTGGAATCAAGTAATTGTTTTCGGTTACTCATTATGTTTTAAAGTTATAAATGTAAGACAAGTACATTACAGAAAATGCTGGAAAATCAAGAAAGAAACTACCCGTAATCTCATCATCCCACCCGCCTTCAATAACCACTCATTTCATCTTCTTTGAGTATGTTTTTCAACACCTATAGCATTTTAAAAATCCTGTTGGGGCCGGGCGCGGTGGCTCAAGCCTGTAATCCCAGCACTTTGGGAGGCCGAAGCGGGTGGATCACGAGGTCAAGAGATCGAGACCATCCTGGTCAACATGGTAAAACCCCGTCTCTATTAAAAATACAAAAATTAGCTGGGCATGGTGGCGCGTGCCTGTAATCCCAGCTACTTAGGAGGCTGAGGCAGGAGAATTGCCTGAACCCGGGAGGCGGAGGTTGCGGTGAGCCGAGATCGCGCCATTGCACTCCAGCCTGGGTAACAAGAGCGAAACTCTGTCTCAAAAAAAAAAAAAAAAAAAAAAGTCCTGTTATAGCCAGGCTTAGTGGCTCACACTTGTAATCCCAGCACTTTGGGAGGTAAAGGCGGGCAGATCACCTGAGGTCAGGAGTTCGAGACCAGCCTGGCCAACATGGCAAAACACCATCTCTACTAAAAATACAAAAGTTAGCTGGGGCCTGGTGGCATGCACCTGTAATCTCAGCTACTTGGAAGGCTGAGACAGGAGAATCGCTTGAACCCAGTAGGCAGAGATTGCAGTGAGCCAAGATTGCACCACTGCACTCCCGTCTGGGTGACAGAACAAGGCTCCATCTCTAAAAAGAAAAAGGAAAAAAAATCCCTGTTATAGTCATACCGCACATTTCATTGTGAATGCTGAGTTTTCTATTTAGAGTTACAGAGCATGCTTTTTGTCACCATTTTCTTTCCTAATGAATACATAGTGGTGTCAAGCGGCTGAACCTGGGTTTATTTAACTGTTTTTGCAGTGTTTGGCTTCTAGATGTTTCCAGTTTTTCCCAGCAGAAAGCATCTCCCTGCTTAGGGCTTTTTCCGAAAGCAGAATTACTTCCTCAGGACAGATTCCTAAGAGAAATGACTAGGTCAGAAGTTGTGGGTATATTAATGGCTCTGGACATAGACCCCTCGTCAAATTATCTCAGTGACTTTTATTTCTTTAAATTGTGATCTTGCAGTTAATGCTGTTGTTATTCTGGATGTATTAGATAACCAGTGGAGAAAATTTGGAAACATCGAGAGAAGTAAATAAAAATCACATTTCACCCACTGAAAATTATCATTATCAGTAGCCTGTTGGTGTATTCCCCTCCAGTCTATTTTTCTTTATGTAAATTTTACGGTTTTTTTGTTTGTTTCAGTGCATATCTGAATTAGCATAATTATGATGGCACTGTAAATAAATTAGACATCATAACTTTCCTTGAATATAGCAGCTAAACATTTTCCACTTTATTGGAAACTCTTCATAGAGTTTAAGAAATGCATAATTTTCCATCGGGTAGATGTATCCTCATTGACTTTCCCATTATCCTATTTGGGGACACTTACACTGATACCAAATTTTTGCTCTTAAAAACGTTTGCCAGAATAAATCTTCAAGTTATGACTTAAAAAGTAATTTGTAAGTTGGATAAACAGAAAAATGATGAAAACTTATGATAGGAGAGTTGACTGATTGGTCTTGATTGTGGAAAAGGCTAATTTCTAAACTCCTTCCTAAACTCCTGAATGGAATTTAAATGACCAAGCTTGCGGGGTGTGGGGGGGGGTTTGTTTGTTTGTTTTTGTTTTTTTAAAATCAAAGCAAACCCAGTGAAGACGACTGATTGGGAGCCCAGACACCTGGTTTTCTGGTGGTCTTTTCCCTTGGACAAGTCACAGGCCTGGCCTCTCGGGACTTAGTCAAAGGCACAGTCGGACTAAACGGTGGTGGCACCCAAGCTGCTGGGCTCCCAGCTGATTCCTTTTACCAGCCCACACCGCTGTCAACTGCGGCGCCTTTGTTAAGCATTCCTCAGTCACTGCAGCGAAGTTGCCATTTGCTTCCTGCCTGACTCTGACTCACACAGCAGCCTGGGGCACAAGTCCTCCCGTCTGGGGGCCTGGGCTGGCTGGCGGCACAAAGAGGAACATAAACTGTGTCTGGATGCAGAGGATATGAAAAACAAGTGATGCTGCTTCTGTGTGCAGACAGCAAAAGACATGCAAGAGGCTCACGATGATGGAAAACAAACCAACAGCAGCAGCAGAAAACAAACCTGAGGGCAAGGCAAGCAGATGGTCCGCTACCGTTTGTATAACAATAAAATAAACCAGATATGCACATTCCATCCCCTCTCCCCAAGAAGTAAAGAGCTCAGGGGCAGCGAAGGGCTATATAGTCACCACTGGCAACCGCAGAGTAGATACTTATTGTTCCTCAGAAAATGACTGTTTCCCGCATGACTCAGTTTTGTTCACTGCATTGGCCAGTTGAAAAGTGACATGGGCTTGGGTGGAAGGAGTGAAGCCAGTTCCCCAAAAGCTTCCTTGGTCCCCAGGCTGACCTGTGGTGGACACATTCTCCCCCGACACCTGTGCCCATTCCAGTGGCTGGCAGGCAGGCCGGCAGATGCAGGCACCCTGAGAAATGCAATTAGGAGAGAGAGGGAAGGAGAGGGAGAGAAGGGAGACAAGGGATGCCGCTGGAGAGGGAATGGAGTGAGAAAAAGAAAGAAACTTTGGCCATCTTTTGAACAACCATGATGATCTTGAGGAGTTTTGGTGATGCTTCACTTAGGATGAGGTTTTCATGGTCTTATTCTGTAAAGCCAGCCTCCCTCTCTGGATGTACTGACCCTAAGCAACTCAGAAAATCAAGGGCAGCTGCAGCCTGGCAGCCTATTGCTAGGGACCTGTCCTGCCTGGAATGGGTCTTAAGATCCTGGGTTGGCCTGACCTCCATTCCTAGCCCTGTCCTTCCAGCTCGGTAACAAGTGACCTTGGTCCATGACCGTGGCTGGCCACTGCACAGTCTCTGGGAGGGCCTCAGCCCAGAAGCCCTCTGGTCACCCACTGAAATGGGCCTCTCCAGCTACCCAGTGAGGCTTTGGAGCAGAGCCACTGAGAACCTGAGGCCCTAGGAGAGAAGAGAAGAATTAGCAAGTTCAGTTGTTTCCAGACATCTCTTATGTCAGGATTAATCTTTGCTACAGGGCTGTTAAACTGGACAGAACACATGGAGGAAATAAATGCATATAAAGCAGATGTCCTGGATCTTGGATAACAAGGAGAGGAGGTAAGAACCGCAATGAGAACATGCAGTGGACAGAAAGCCCTGCCCAAGGATGACACACATGACAGCAGGAAGCAGGGACCCTGAAGGCCAGCCAGGCTCCTGAGGCCTCAACCCAACCGCTTCAGAATCTTCCGCCAGCATCTTGACACATCGTTTCTCTGCCTTTTGGCTAAGATCAAGTGCAGCATTGTGACACTGGTTCCCTGTATTAGTCTGTTCTCACACTGCTATAAAGACATACCTAAGACTGGGTAATTTATAAAGAAAATAGGTCTTATTAGCTCATGGTTCTGCAGGCTGTACAGGCTTCTGCTTCTGAGAAGGCCTCAGGAAACTTAATCATGGTAGAAGGTGAAGGAGAAGCAGGCACGTCTTACATGGCTAGCAGGAGAAACAGAGAGAGGGAAAGTGCTACACACTTTTAAACAACCAGATCTCCAGAAAACTCTGTCACAAGACACCACTGAGGGATGGTGCTCAACCATTAGTAACCACCCCCATGATCCAACCACCTCCCACCAGGCCCCTCCCGCAACACTGGAAATTACAATTTGGCATTAGATTTGGGTGGGGACACAAATCCAAGCCAGATCATTGCCCCACTCAAGAGGCTGGGCTGCCTGCAGGGCACTCCCTTCCTTGCTTCCTCCTCCCCATCTTCTGACTAGGGTCGGTAAAACTGAGTAGCAAGCCAAGGCCGGCCTGGCCACAGGCCCTGATTTGCTACAGAAAATTTCTCTTCTGATCACCTACCTACTGCTTCCTGCCGCCATTAGGGACTGAGCTAGTCAGTGTCTGCAAGTCTTTTTTTGTTCCTGAAAAATGACTCAGGACACAGGAAACAGAGATAAAAATACTGTGTTTGGCTGGATGCAGTGGCTCACGCCCGTAATCCCAACACTTTGGGAGGCTGAGGTGGGTGGATCACCTGAAGTCAGGAGTTTGAGAGCAGCCTGGCCAACATGGTGAAACCCTGTCTCTACTAAAAATACAAAATTTATCCAGGCATGGTGGTGTGTGCCTGTAATCCCAGCTACTGGGGAGACTGAGGCAGGAGAATCATTTGAACCCAGGAGGCAGAGGTTGCAGTGAGCCAAGATCACACCACTGCATACCAGCCTGGGTGACAGAGAAAGACTCCATCTCAAAAAAAAAAAAAAACAAAAAAAAAGTTGTGTTCATAATAATAGCAAATGCTTCCAAGTACTCATTAAGTGCCAGGCACTATGCTCCATTATTTGGTCCCATTTGGTCCTTATAATGACCTTATCAGGTAGATGCAGTTATTTATCTCCAGTTTATATGTAAGGAAACTGAGTCTCATAGAGGGTAAAGATCACACAGTAGGCTAGATTTGAAGGCAGGCAGTCTTCAAGTGTGTACCCTTGGGACAGTAACATGTCTCATTACTAACACAGCTGATTGGAGGACTTGGCTTAGATCTGTCACCGGTGGGGCTTGTTAATGCGTTACTCTTGAATGAGACTATCGTAGTCACTCACACTTGGCATCACCAGAAGGTGCGGGGAGTGGAGCCCTGGAACGCTTTTCGCAGAGGCACAGAGGACACCTGCACCCCAAAGAGAGAAAAGCCACCAACCTCGGAGTGGAACATGCTGCAGCACCTGAAGTGAGTGGGAGTAAGGGCGATGCTCCAGCACTGTGGGCTCTCACCCTTGCCCGCATGTTAGTCATCTGAGAAGTTTTCTTTCTCTCTCTCTCTCTTTTTTTTTTTTTTTCTGAGATGGATTCTTGCTCTGTTTCCCAGGCTGGAGTGCAGTGGCACAATCTTGGCTCACTGCAACCTCTGCCTCCTGTATTCAGGCAATTCTCCTACTTCAGCCTCCCAAGTAGCTGGGGTTACAGGCACCACTATGCTCCGCTGATTTTTGTATATTTATATAGAGATGGGGTTTCACCATGTTGGTCAGGCTAGTCTAGAACTCCTGACCCTGTGATCCACCCGCTTTAGCCTCCCAAAGTGCTGGGATTACAGGTGTGAGCCACCACACCCAGCCTGAGAAGTTTTCCGTTACTTCCAATGCCCAGCCTCCCTGCTGTCCTCCCGTCCCCCAGTGAAATCCTACCCCTGGGTCCCATATGGACCTAGGTATCCATATTTCTGAAACTCCAGATAATTCCAATGGGTGGCTAAGGTTGAGAACTACTTCTGGGCAGGAATGTCCTTATGGGACAGTGGGTCCAAGGGAATGGTTCCTCCTCTTTTACATGAATTTTGGGATGTGGAATGGGATGAATAACAGCTATAAGACCCTGTCAGTCTCTCACACTTTGGTGTAGATTAGTTTTGGTCTTGATTCCCCTCATGACGGTACCAAAGCAACGTCACTGTTTACAGCAGAGAAGGGAGGGGTATGTGTGACCCACTAGGGCCAGCCCCAGAGAGGACCAGCTCTGGTGGGAGATACATTGGGCCAGAGAACAAGGGTCTTAGAGAGAGAACTCGAAGATGGACAAACATCCT
This sequence comes from Saimiri boliviensis, assembly GCF_048565385.1. Classification (NCBI taxonomy): domain Eukaryota; kingdom Metazoa; phylum Chordata; class Mammalia; order Primates; family Cebidae; genus Saimiri; species Saimiri boliviensis. The sequence goes on from NC_133456.1 coordinate 16,450,862, forward strand.
GTGCTTCCCAGCGTGCTCCAGAGTTAGCCCCAACTGGCTGTTCTGTGACTGAGTCTCTGAAGCTCAGAGTCAATGTCTTAGAATAGGCCAGTGTGGCCCTGGGTGACAATCACCCAACATCTGTTGCAGACTTTTCACAGCTCAGGAGGTGGTTCTCTCCATCCTGAGTACGTCTTTGGACAAACAGCTCTTTCTCAAACTAAGCTGAAAGTCCTCTTCCTGTGACATCGAAACCATGCCCAGAGTTCCACTCTGCAGAGATACAAACAATAATCCCAGTCCTGCCTCAGCGCTGAAACCCATCCCCACCTCCCTCAGAGCCTGCTCATTCCCTAGTTGCCTTCATGCTGCCCAGATTGCCTGTTCTAGGCTTTCAAAGGAACCTTTATGGCTTGTTCCGTGGATGGCCATGATACTGCCATGTATAGGTGATGGCTGTGACCTCCAGCCCCAATTGTAGGGTTCTGTCTATCTCCTGTATGTATTCTCTTGAATCTTCAGTATGATACTGCAAAACAGACACTCTGATGAGCATTTTATAGATAAAGGAACTGAAGCTCAGAGCTACAAAGTAACCTGTGCAAAGTAGCAAAGCAGGTCATTGGCAGATTCAGACCCAGGCCTGCCTGTTACCAGGACTCACACCCATCTCAGTAAACCTCCCCTGTCAGTCCCTCGTAGGGACTTCCCAGAACAGCACACTGCAGCAAGTGCTCTGAGCATCACAGGAGCAGTGGAGCCTCCTTGGCCTGGAGACCCTCCTTGACGTCTAAGCAAACATGAGATTGGTTTGGCTTACCCCAGCCAACCCCAGGAGGCCCAACTCTACAAATGCTCCCAGAAAAACTAACCCTGTCACTGATGAAGTTCACCCCATCTCCCTCATTCACCTTGGAGGTGGTATGAGTTTTCCTTCCACCTTCTTGTTTAGGCTACTTTTCTTTCTTGACACTTCAAATATATTTTATTACTTGAAAAATTCAGGCAGGGAATGGTAGCTCACGCCTGTAATTCCAGCATGTTGGGAGGCCGAGGCGGGCAGATCATCTGAGGTCAGGAGTTCAAGACCAGCATGGCCAACATAGTGAAACCCTGTCTCTACCAAAAATACAAAAACTGGGGCCAGGCGTGGTGGCTCACGCCTATAATCCCAGCACTTTGGGAGGCTGAAGCAGGCGGATCAACAGGTCAAGAGCTCTAGACCATCCTACCCAACACGGTGAAACCCTGTTTCTACTAAAAATACAAAAATTAGCTAGGCATGGTGGCACGCACCTGTAGTCCCAGCTAGTTGAGAGGCTGAGGCAGGAGACTCACTTGAACCTGGGAGCCCGAGGTTGTAGTGAGCCAATATTGTGCCACTGTATTCCAGCCTGGTGGCAGAGTAAGACTCAGTCTCAAAAAAAAAAAAAAAAAAAAAAAAGTTTGTAACCTGATTCAATATGGAAACAAGAAGTTGGTGTAGGTGCAGTGAGGCATGGAAATCCAGCAGTGGGACATATGCAGTAGTAGAGTCACAGATATTTGTCACTAGAGGAATGGCTGCAATTCTATATTTTCTTGCAAAGCTATAACCAAGTGCTATAGGACTTAGGTAAGAATGCTGAAGACACAGAGTTAGAATAAGCTGTCTTGTCACAGAGAAGCATGCAGAAGAGCAGACTACATGCCAAGCAATGCAAGGAAGGACAGGAGAAACTGCTGAATCCACAGGGTAGACGAAGGAAGGGCCGAAGTCATGCAATTAAAGCTGGTGTGACCCATGCCTGTGCTGCACAGGCTGCCATCAGCACACTAAGCATCCATCGTCAGCGGCTTCCCACCGATGTTGACTTGACTTTTAGAAAATGAGATTCAATTAAGGAAAAAATAAAGCAAACTATGAGTTTAGTTATGAAAGAAAATGGTAACACTCACCCTTGGAGTTCTTCAGTTTGCCTCAAAATTATACTGACAATGTAAGAAAGCATTGTATTGTAGATTAATTTGCAGTGTTTTTTTTTTCTTAATTGTACATAAAATAATGATGTTCTTTACCATGGCAGTATCTTTGATTTGCTGAAGATACTATGTGCCTTGAGGGTAGAACATGAGCTGTCTTCACTCAGGAAAGGACTTTGAAGAGGTAAGCCCTGAGGGAACCTGAAGGTGTTACTAGAATCAAAGCAACACATTGAGAATCAACAGCTGCTAACTTCACAAAAAAGAGACACCAGGAGCCTCCTGACAAAGTCCACAGCCCTACCCATGAAGTGGTCCTGATGAAGGAGTCAAACAGGAAAGAGATCAGGCCTCTAGATCCAAATACCAGTTTATAGGAAATACAGAGGGCAAGGGAAGGTGTAAAATCATGTCAAACTTCAGGACACAGTACAAGACAAATGACCTAGTTTCCTCAATAAATAAATTTCAAAAAAAAAAAATAAAAGGAGGAGATTCCCCTCTATAGACTTCATCTGACTTTACCTTATAAATTAAAATAGATTTACAGACATATCACAGACTTAGTGGCTCACTTCCAAAGAACGGAATATGGAAAGGGGAAATTTAGTAACTTAACAGTGGATAAAGGCTGGGTGTGGTGACTCACACTTGTAATCCCAATACTTTGGGAGGTCAAAGCGGGTAGATCACCTGAGGTCAGGAGTTCAAGACCAGCCTGGTTAACACGGTAAAACCCCATCTCTACTAAAAAATACAAAAAATTAGCTGGGCATCGTGGCATATGCCTGTAATCCCAGCTACTCGGAAGGCTGAGGCAGGAGAATCACTTGAACATCGGAGGCAGATTTTGCAGTGAGTCGAGATCGTGTCGTTGCACTCCAGTTTGGTCAACAAGAGCAAAACTCCATCTCAAAAAAAAAAAGTGGAGAAATCTAGCAGACAGCACCTTAACCAAGCGATGAGGGTTAACATCACTAGAGATGTGGGGACATCATGTACCCCTGATGCACTGTGATGAGAAAGAAGAGCACATCACCTCTGTGAAATTCTTCCCAAAGAGTACTTTTTTCTTGAAACAGAGTCTCGCTCCATAACCCAGGCTGGAGTGCAGTGGTGCAATCTCGGCTCACTGCCATCTCCACTCCCCAGGTTCAAGCAATTCCTGTGCCTTAGCTTCCCGAGTAGCTGGATTATAGGCATGTGCCATCACACCCGGCCAATTTTTGTATTTTTCGTAGAGACAGGGTTTTGCCATGTTGGCCAGGTTGGTCTTTAACTCCTGATCTCAAGCGATCCACCCACCTCAGCCTCCCAAAGTGCTGGGATTGCAAGGATGAGCCATCACACCCAGCCTTCCCAAAGTATCTCAACCCTATCTAGTCATGAGAAAAATATTGGACAAACACAAATTGAGGGAAATTTCTGCAAAATACCTCATCACTACTACTCAAAATTTTCAAGATTGTGAAAAACAAAACCTGAGGACCTGTCACCAATGGGAAGAGTCAGACACAGTAACTAAATGCAGTGTGGCGTCCTGGATCGGATCTTGAAACAGAACAAGGACATTCGTAGAAAAAGGAGTGAAATTTGAATAAAGTCTGGAGTTTGTTCATAGTAAAGTACTGATGTTATTGCCTTAGTTTTGACAAATATTCTGCAACATGCAAAATACTGACATTAGAACTAGCTGGCTAATGAGTGCATGAGCGTTCTCTGTAGTATCTTTGCAATTTTTCTGCAAATCTAATTCCAAAATTAAGTTTATTTTTTTAAAAAGACACACCAACTGGGCCGGATGCAGTGACTCATGCCCGTAATCCCAGCTGTTTGGGAGGATGAGGCGGGCAGATCATGAGGTCAAGAGATCGAGACCATCCTGGCCAACATGGTGAAACCCCATCTCTACTAAAAACATGAAAATTAGCTGGGTGTGGTGGCGCATGCCTGTAGTCCCAGCTACTCCGGAGGCTGAGGCAAGAGAATCACTTGAACCCGGGAGGCGGATCAGGGTGTGAGCCGAAATCGTGCCACTGCACTCCAGCCTGGGTGACAGAGCAAGACTCAAAAAAAAAAAAAAAAAAAAAAGAACACGGTGTGTGCTTTTTTTCTTCTCTAGAGGTACTTGCAACGGTGGCGTAAGATACATGGATGGTATCTGAGATGGAGATAGGGTATTCATGGTCCATCTGTGGATATTCTTCTGAGCCAGTGATAAGAAAAAAAACATACCAACCAATTGTAATATATAAACCTTATTTGGATCCTGATTCAAACAACAAAACTATTATTTAATTATTTATTTGTTTGTTTTTCTATTTAGCTTTTGAGACAGAATCTTGCTCTGTCACCCAGGCTGGAGAGCAGTGGCATGTTCTTGGCTCACTGCAGCCTCCATCTCCCAAGCTCAAGCAATCCTCCCACCTCAGCTTCCCAAGTAGCTGGACCACAGGCACACGCTACCACCCCTGCCTACTTTTTGTATTTTTAGTAGAGATGGGGTTTTACCGTATCGCCCAAGCTGGTCTTGGACTCTTAAGTTCAAACGATCTTCCCACCTCAGCCTCCCACTGTGTTGGCATTACAGGAGTAAGCCCCCATGCCAGGCCTAAACTATTTTTAAAATAACATTGATAAGGCTCTTGAAAATCTGAACAGTCTGACTGGATAGTAAATGCGATTAAGGAGTCATGATTCATTTATTTATAGGTGTGATGATGGCATTGTAGTTATACTTTTTAAAAAGAGAACATATGGTGTTCCTCAAAAAATAAACATGGAATTATCATATGATCCAGCAGTTCTACTCTGGGTATTTGATAAGGTAAATCCTTATCAATTGAAAACAGCATCTTGAAGAGATATTTGTACAACCATGGTTCATAACAGCGTTACTCACAATAGCCAAGGGGTGGAAAAAATCCAAGTGTCCATTGACAGATAAGTGGACAAATTGTGGTGTGTATGTGTATCTATACAATGGAGTATTATTCAGCTTTAGGGAGGAAGGAAATTGTGACGTGTGACAGCATAGATGAATCTGGAGGACCTTATACTAAGTGAAGTAAGCCAGTCTCAAATGGACAAATAATATACAGTTTCATTTACAAGGCCGGGTGTGGTAGCTCATGCCTGTGATCCCAGCACGTTGAGAGGCTAAGGTGGGTGGATCACCTGAGGGTCACGAGTTTGAGACCAGCCTGACCAACATGGAGAAACCCTGTCTCTACAAAAATAAAAAATAAGCAAATACATAAATAAAAATTCCATTTACATGAGGTACCTAGAATAGGCAAATTCACAGAGACAGAAAATAGAGTGTAGATTACAGGGGCTGGAGGGAAGCAGGGAATGGGGAGTTATAGTTTGATGGGTACAGAGTTTCAGTTCAGGAAGAAGGAAAAGCTCTGGAAATAGATGGTAGTGGCAGCTACATGATAATGTGAATGTGCTAATGCCACTAAACTGTACATTTAAAAATGGTTAAAATGGTAAATGTTATATTAGATACATAAGCTATCACAATTTTTTTTTTTTTGAGACGGAGTTTCGCTCTTGTTACCCGGGCTGGAGTGCAATGGCGCGATCTCGGCTCACCGCAACCTCCGCCTCCTGGGTTCAGGCAATTCTCCTGCCTCAGCCTCCTGAGTAGCTGACCTCGTGATCCACCTGCCTCGGCCTCCCAAAGTGCTGGGATTACAGGCTTGAGCCACCGCGCCCGGCCCAGCAATTTTTTAAAAGGGGGCCAGGCACATACCTGGCTAATTTTTAAAATTTATTTGTAGAGACGGGATCTCACTATGTTGCCCAGGCTGGTCTCAAACTCCTAACATCAGGCTATCCTCCTGCCTCAGCCTCCCAAAGTGCTAGGATTACAGGCACAAGTCAGAGCACTCAGCCAGGAACCAAGATTTTTCAGAAAGGAAAGCACATGAACCATTGGATGGATACCTGGCTTCTGCTCTGAAGGTCACCTACTATGTGACTCAACTGTGTCACCCTTCCCAAGCCTGTATCCATCAGAGAGGTGTCAACCAGATGAGCTCCAAGTCCTCAGCTGAACGATTATGTGATTCGATTCCCTCTCCAGGGGGAGGAAAATCCCGAAGAGCGCTACTAAAGCTGTTTTTTCCCAGATTCCAAGAAAACACACAGAAAAAAAAAAAAAGAAGCAAAGCTGGCAAGCAGGGGCCTGACGTGGGATGGATCATATCCGAGGGTGGTGTAGTCTCCAGGGATGGGCAGGGTACAGCTCTCTCTACCCTCTGGGCAAGTGACTTACTGAGAGCCGGTTGCACAAGCTTAAGAAAGGAGTAGACAGCTATATTTTTCCTCTGTTTTTGCCCTTGGGCCTTTCAGCCCGACCTCTTATATGGTACAGTTTGGAGAGGTGACGGTGCATAGATCCCAGGCCTCTGGTCGCTTTGGGGTGACCTCAGAAGGTGCTCAGCTGCCTGCTGCCGAGTTCCTGAGTCATCAGAACTGAGTTCATTCAGACCCTATCCATGGCGACATGACTAGCTCCTCCGCAAGGATTGTTCTTATTTGTCTTACTCATCCTAAGACTGAAATTATACCATGTGGTTACCCTTGGGCAAATTACTTGGCAAAGTCAGTCATTCCCAAAGAACTTCTATCTAATCCTGAGACAATAGCAAACTCTTCTGTTTTGAGGCTCACAAAGAATCTCTGCTGAAATTGTGATTGGGAAGTTTTCTCCTTCAAACAGTAGTTGACATTGACAGTGACATTAACAGCTATTTGTGCACTGAAAAAAATCTCAACATTATTAACTTGCTTAATCACTGGAGAGCAAAGTTCCCAAGAAGTTACCTGATTCAGACAAATGTTCCTTCCGCCCTCTGTTCAAACTGGCCCACCAGACTCTGGACAATCCCACAAGGATAGGGAGGCTGCTAGACATCCAACGTGGCCACAATGACCTCATTCGAGAAGCCAGGGGCCTCACCCCTTTTTAAAATGAACTGTACATTCATCTTTTCAGGGTCACATGTTTCAAAGACTCCCCGGGCTCAGCGGCCCAATTGGTGGGATAATCCACACATCCTTAGCTAATCAGTTCATTCATTCCCCAACTAGTTGTTAAGCATTGACTCAATCCCTATATTCAGCTCTAGAAATATCAAGATGAATAAAACAGAGAGAGCTTCCTGCCTTGAGGAGCTGACACTTTCAGATTGGAATGAGACTGTGAAGAAGTTTGTCTGTAGCCTTCTCTTTCAAGAACTCTCCACTCCACTTTCATAGCTTCCCTCCCCACCAAGCTGATACCCACCTTTCATCCTTTGGTCATGGCACAGGCAATCTCAGCTAACTTTACTGTGCATTTACTATGTACCAAGCAATGTGCTAAATGTGTTCTATATATTACCTCATTAGTCTTTACAATACCCTATTCATGGACCCAGTTCATGGATGAAGAGGAAACTGAGGCACATATAGGTGAAAGGAGTTGCACAAGTCAGTAAAGTTGCAGAGACAGTATTTGGTTTTGTTTTGTTTTGTTTTTGTTTGAGACGAATCTCTCTGTCACCCAGGCCAGAGTGCAGTGGCGCAATCTCGGCTCACCAACTCCACCTCCCAGGTTCGAGTGATTCTCCTGCCTCAGCCTCCCGAGTAGCTGGGACTACAGGCCCATGCCAGCATGCCCGGCTAATTTTTGTATTTTAGTAGAGATGGAGTTTCACCACATTGGCCAGGCTGGTCTTGAACTCCTGACCTCAAGTGACCTGCTCACCTCGGCCTCCCAAAGTGCTGGGATTACAGGTGTGAGCCACAGCGCCTGGCAAGAGACAGTATTTGAATCCAGGACATCTGACTGCAGAATGCACATTCACAGTCGCTGAGTCGTTCCATCTTACCCGTTTAAGTCAAGTCCTTTATTTGTAGTGAGTCGCATATGTCTGCCCTATGCATTTTCTCCTATGCTTGCCTTAGGATGAGGTTCAGACGTAAAAAAGAGAAGTTTGTTCTTCTCTCATGTAAAAAGCCAGGTGTGTATCCAGGGCTGGTGCAGCCTCCTTCTCTGTGCTTGTTCAGGTGTATGTGGCTCATGGCATCTGCAGAACACAGGTTTGTGTGGAGGTGGGGGTGTCTCTTAACCAAGCACCATTAATATTTGAGAATCTCATCACTAAAAGCAGTGGTTCCCTTTGATTTCACTCTGCTTCTCTGTTCACTCAGGAGGGAAGGGTGGCTACAGAATTCAGGGCCCAGCAAGTTGGTCATATGTTTATGGCTTGACTCACTCTGGACACTGGGCTCTCTAACATCACCTTGAGAGTTCCTTGAGTCTCTCTTGGGCTGTATCTGTACTTCACATATCCAGAGGCAAACACACCATGAAGCTGAGATAGCTCAAATGTGCTTCCTTTGGCGTAGGTCTTTGTCAAATTTGCAAAGGCATGGAATGTATTTTAACTGCAGAAAAGTCCTTCCTTCACTTTCTCTCCATCAAACTCCCCCTTATACAATGTAGTGTTGAGTGACTGTGGGCATTTTGGGATCTGGCTAAAGGGATGTTGACTCAGACATACATTTATTATAATTGGGGTCGGGTAGGAGATATGTACTTGATTCATGGTCATGTTCACGTATAGTTAAGCCATTGCTTGCTCTCACACTGTAGTGATGGCTTCTAGGAATACTCCCATCCACTGGGCTGACTCACAAGGTGAGGCCACCAGAAGGAGCAAGGCCAGAGGTGGTATTGCATTATGAACCCATGCTACAGTGCCCAACACCCAAAGTATGTGCATAGTGGAGGAGGAGGAGTAAAGTGAAATGTACAGATCCAGATGAAGCTAGTCTGTGGAAAATTTTTCCAATTATCGCAATTAAATTTTAAGCAGAACATGCAACCCATCATGGCTTATCAAAAACGATGGGCTTTTTTTTCTGCCAGAAACAAATTGGTAATGCAGCAATATAATTTTGAAGGCACTATACTATTTTGATCTTTATCTTTTATAAGAATCACACAAATGGAATTTGTAGGAATTTCTGTATTTGTAGGGCACAAAACTATAATGGTTCTATGGACGGTGGGTATTTCCGTATGTGAATTCACATGGCTTGTGCATCTCAACATTATCAGTTGCGTCTTATTTGATGCAGCTTGCAAAATGACCTAGAGAATGATTTAGAGTTGTACCCAGCAATTAACAGTAAAAATACTGCTATTTTTTTCTGGATTTTGGAACATTTGTGATATTTTTCCATTTATAATTCACTGAGATTTCTTTCCTCAGTCTAAATACAGCAATCACTTTTCACACTTGATTTTCTTTTTTTTGAGACAAGAGTCTTGCCCTGTCACCCAGGCCAGAGTGCAGGAGTGCAGTGGTGTGATACCAGCTCACTGTAACCTCCACCTCCCAGGTTCAAGCCATTCTCCTGCCTCAGCCTCCCAAGTAGCTGGGATTACAGGTGTGCACCATCATGCCTGGCTAATTTTTGTATGTTGAGTAGGGACGGGGTTTCACGATGTTGGCCAGGCTGGTCTTGAACTCCTGACCTCAAGTGGTCTGCCCACCCCAGCCTCCCAAAGTGCTGGGATTACAGGTGTGAGCCACTATGCCTGGCCCCACACTTGATTTTCTATTTGCAACTTTGTATTCCTTTTCTTTTCCTTTTTTCTTTTTTTGAGACAGAGTCTCCCTCTGTCACCCAAGCTGGAGTGCAGTGGCACAATCTTGGCTGGCTGCAACTTCCGCCTCCCAGGTTCAAGCAATTCTCTGCCTCAGCCTCCTGAGTAGCTGGGATTACAAGCACATGCCACCACGCCCAGCTAATTTTTTGTATTTTTAGTAGAGACGGGGTTTCACTGTGTTAGCCAGGATGATCTCAGTCTCCCAATCTCATGATCCACCCACCTCAGCCTCCCAAAGTGCTAGGCGTGAGCCACAGCACCTGGCTATATTCTTTTTCTTAGGGTAATTATGTTTACCCCTCACAAATCTGTATCAACTCCTCCCTGTGTTGCATGCATTTTTTGTTTTAATAGAACACATCTTCCATTATTTTCTTGAAAAGAGGTATATAGGGGGGGTTGGAGATTTTTTTTTTTTAAGATTTGGAACTTTTAGAAGTGTCCATTTTTGACCAGGCATAGTGGCTCACACCTGTAATCACAGCACTGTGGGAGGCTGAGGAAGGCAGATCATGAAGTCAGGAGTTTGAGACCAGCCTAGCAAATAGGTGAAACCCCATCTCTACTAAAAATACAAAAAATTAGCTGGATGTGGTGGCAGGCACCTGTAATCTCAGCTACTCAGGAGGCTGAGGCAGGAGAATCACTAGAACATGGGAGGCAGAGGTTGCAGTGAGCTGAGACCATGCCACTGCACTCCAGCTTGGACAACAGAGTGAGACTCTGTCTCAAAAGAAAAAAAAAATTGCCCCTTTTCTATCTTATTGCTTAATTGGTAGTTTGGCTGGGTATAAAATTCTAATTTGGAAGTTAACTCTCTTCAGAAGTTTGAAGGTATTGCTTCATTGGTTTCCAGATTCCAGTGTTGTTCTTGAGAAATCCAAAAACACTTTGATTTTTGTTCTATCTGTGAGACCCTTTTCTTACCTTTGCAAGCTACAGATTCTTCTTTTTTGTTTGTTTGATTTTTTTTTTAAGACAGTCTCACTCCATCACCCAGGCTAGAGTGCAGTGGTGCAATCTTGGCTCATTGCAACCTCCGCCCCCCAAGTTCAAGTGATGCTCATGTCTTAGCCTCCTGACTATTTGGGATTACAGGCATGAGCCACCACACCCAGCCTAGAATCTTCTTTTTGTTCATTGGTTTCTGATATTTCACTGTGGTGTTCCTTAATGTGAGTCTGCCTATATTATCCATTGTGCAGGACACTCCATGAGTCTTTTAATCTGGAAACTCATGTCATTCAGGCTTGGGGAATTTCTTGAATTATGTTATTGATGATGTCTTCTCCTCTGTTTCATCTGCTTTCTCTTTCTAGGAAATTCATTTTTCAAATGTTGGATCTTCTGAACTGGACCTCCAGTTTCCTTAACTTTTCCTTCATACTTTTTATCTCTTTGTCTTTTTGCTCTACTTTCTGGGATCACCTCTAATTCTTCTATTTATTTATTATTTTTTTAAATCTACAATCACTTTTTTTCATTTCCAAGAATTCTTTTTTGGTTCCCTGAATCATTTTTGTTTGTTTGTTTTTGTTTTCTTTTCTTTCTTTCTTTCTTTCTTTTTTTCTTTTTATGACATGCTGTTACTGCTGCATAGAGAGAATGTTGGCTGGCACCAAATTATAGTTGCCTACATCACTCTAAGAGAGTTAGTAATTGTTTTGTTTTGCTTCCTTTTATTTTCTTCTTTTTGTATGGTCTCTCTTTCAGGTTGCTGCTTCTTTTGTTTTTTTTTCAGTTTGGTTACTTGGTTGGCTTAGACTCTATTATGTTAGAAGCTCTCCACAGATATCCTGAAATCCTGGTTGCTCATATTTAAAAGTGAGCTATTGGCCAGGTGCGCTGGCTCATGCCTGTAATTCTAGCACTTTGGGAGGCTGAGGTGGGGGGACCACATGAGGTCAGGAGTTCAAGACCAGCCTGACCAACATGATGAAATCCTGTCTCTATTAAAAATACAAAACTTAGCTGGGCATGGTGGCAGGCGCCTGTAGTCCCAGCTACTCAGGAGGCTGAGGCAGGGGAATCAGTTGAACCCAGGAGGTGGAGGTTGTAGTAAGCCAAGATCATGCCACTGCACTCCAGCCTGGGTAACAGAGCAACACCTCATCTCAATAATAATAATAATAAATAAAAGTGAGAGATTAAAAAACTAAGTTGGTGGGGCTTAGTCAACTGAAAGCCTCATGGTAGGAAGCTGGTTAGCCTGTTTATGAGAGTCGTATGTTCATATGTTTGGGTCTTTTCTCCTGTCCCAGTCAGATTCCCCAGAAGACTCTTTCCATCCCCAATATGGATAACAAGCCCTTTTTGTCTCATCCTTGGAGGCAGGTTGGGGCCAGATAGCTGGGGATCTCAGCATTCAGAATGCATTTCTTCCCTTTATCAACCTACTTTTACAATGTTTCCTATGCCTTCAGCTGTGCATGGCATCCCTCAGCCCTCATCCCTAGGTTTTAATTTCTCAAGAAAGCAACACTAAAGTTGTTAAACTTACCCACCCTCTAATTTTTTAAGATCTAAAGTTGGATAGTATAGTCAGACTCACATCAAGGCACATTATGATGAAATTTCAGAAACCAATGAACAAAAAGAAGATTCTACAGTATTAGAGGCAAGAAAATGGTCTCACAGAAAAAACAAAAATGAGAATGTATTTGGATCTCTTAAGAATGACACTGCAAGCTGGATGGGCGAGAGGCTGTTGCCCAGACAGGGGTAATGGTGGATAGGTTCCAGGATCTAACCATAGTACTTCTCAAACTTTCTCCCAGCCTTTCTTGTGTTAACTCCTCTTTCACCCTCCAGTTCCAGAATACCTTGTGCTGCCATTTCCCGAGGATATTTTTGAGGATTTCCATGTTAAACATGTTATTTTCAATTTTCCCCACTACTGGCTTAGGGTTCTGCCATCTCTAGGATCCTAAGGCAGCTGCAAGTCTACAGGGTGATTTTGTGGTTGTCTTCTCTCTGTTCTCCCCACCTTTATGGGCTTATGTATTTTTCTTTTAATTCCTGTTTTGTAGCCTTTGCAGGGTTTCAGAAGAGGTCAACATTAGATGGGATAGTCTGTTTTAAGACTCATCTCCTTTTTTTTTTTTTTTTTTTTTTTTTTGAGGTAGAGTCTCACTCTGTCATCCAGGCTGGAGTGCAGTGGTGCAATCTTGGCTCACTGCAACCTCCGCCTCCCGGGTTCAAGTGATTCTCCTGTTTCAGCCTCCAGAGTAGCTGAGACTACAGGCACCTGTCACCACGCCTGGCTAATTTTTGTATTTTTAGTAGAGATGGGGTTTCACCACGTTGGCTAAGCTTGTCTTAAACTCCTGACCTCATGTTATTCACCCACCTTGGCCTCCCTTGTCTTGGGATTACAAGCATGAGCCACCACACTCGGTGAAAACTCACCTTTCAATCTGTCATTTTTCTCTAGCACTAGGTTATAGTTACCTACATTGCTTTCCAGTTCAGAAATAACCTTTTAAAATTTACTCCTTCCCTTCAGCCATATTCGTAAAGACAAACACGTCCATCCTTGGAAATGCTTTTTCACATCCACTTGGAGGACCAGAACAGCATGTCAGGACATCTTTACTTCAATTATATAGTCGGGTTGTCATGCAAAGGATGCTGAAGTGACTCCCTACTTTTCTTGCTTCTTTCTCTTTGCTGCTACTTTCTGGAACCATCACTAATACTGCATATTTGGGAATCAGTGACTCTTATCCCATTCTCAGGTAGCTGGTATCTACTATCCCAAGAAAGACAGTTAAGCAAACTTTGGAGAGACAAAATAGTAACGAAATAACTTGCTCCTTAGGCTTAACTTGTCAAGCAGCATTTCTGATATTTTGCATTCAATACACTGCCATTCTAGTACTGGGATGGTGGTTAATCTTATGTGGGAAAATGGTGTTACAGATGCTAAGAAAAGATGCTGGGGTATATATGCCTGCTTAGAATTAGGAGAAAAGACAAATCTGCTTTCACCCTCCTGATCAGCATAAATATTTTTAAAGAGTGTTTAGACTTTTGTCAAGATTTATTTCTCTCAGTGAATTTGTCCTTGATTCAGTAGGGGGAACCAAGAGCATCCGTCCGTTTCTCATCCTCTCCCTTCCCTGTAGCTCTCAGTTTTCCCGTCTGTCTGCAAGAGGACAGCAGCGGACTAGAAGATAATCGAAGTTCCTTCTGGCTCACACTACAGGCCCTCCCAGAAGTGGGAGTGTGGGCAGGGTCGTGTTCCAAGTTCTGCCTCCCTTGATGGACTGTGGGCTTCCAGAGGGCAGAGCTAGCTCTATTCTCATGATTAAGGACACGGAGAAGGAAGGCGTGAAGCTCCTGGGAGATGATTTCCCATCCCTGTTCACAACAACGATTGCGGAAGCCTGGAAAGGCTCAGTTCCCCGCCCCCCACCCCCACCTCCACCCCCACCCCCAAGAATTAAGCAGAAGAGTAAAGGAAAGTTTTTGTCTTTGGGACTAGAGTGTAAACGGAGGCTGTGGCATATGTTTTGGTTCCTGTCTCAAGCCTCCCAGGTTGCTCTGGGTGACCCTGGCCCAGCTTCTGGCTACCCATGAACACAAGTAGTCCCAGGGAGTCATTTTGGCAGAGGTCTGCCAGCTAAGAAATCCTGAACCATTCACAATCTCTCCTTGTGGCTGGGCTTGGTGTATGGCCTGCAGGGTGGAAGGAGAACCCACGGGGCCTCTGAAGACAGACAGGTGGCACTCCTGCTGCTGGGAGGAAAAGGAGTCCAGGGTCATTCATTTTCCATTCATTTGACAGCCCAACGTTTGACCTGAATGCTTCACACCCACACTGCACACACTACTCCATTTATAATACAACTCGAGAAGGGTACATACTACTCCATCCACAGCTCAGTGAAGCGACAAATACTACTCTACTCACAATTCAACAAAGGGGCGTATCTGCCTCTAATTTACTAGCTACCCTGGGGACCCAGGTTATCTGTCTGGAAATACTGCAGGTGATCTGTGTGGAGCAGGCTGAGAGTGAGCCTTCACTCTCCTGCAAAGAGTAGCTGTGGCACCACCGGCTTTAAAGTCCAGCAGACCTCTGGCCAAGTCAGGTAGCAGAGTATCGAGGGCTTGGGTGGCCGCCAAATATGATTCTCGGCCAAAACGAGGCGACTTTGTCTCCTGGATAGAAAAGGGAAGGTAGACTGGCTTCCTCTATGGGCGACCTTCGTGACTCTGGACAAAGACCTGATATTCTCAGACTTGGGAAGGAGGATTAAACCGGGAAGGATGGGGACAAGTCCGCCTTAAAGCCACAGTGGGGAGTAGAGGGGACCCAGCAACCCGACCCCAGGAGCCCTGCACTCTGGGCGGGAGAGGCGGTGGCTGAGGCAGGAAGAGGAGGAGGAGAGTGAGGAGGGACGCGCCAGGTCAGCTCGCGCTCCTGCTGCGCAGGGCGGGGTCGGGCCGGTCCGCCTGCGCGCAGGTGAGTGAGCCGAGGCGGAGCGCAGCTGCGCCGGGCTTGGGCGCCTGCGGCCGCCGCTCCTAACCACCAGTCACAGTCGCTTTCCCCACCGAGACCGAGGCGTCCCGAAGCGATGGCCGGCCTGAACTGCGGGGTCACGATCGCACTGCTAGGGGTCCTGCTGCTGGGGGCGGCGCGCCTGCCGCGCGGGGCAGGTGAGTGCCGGGCGGGCTATGGAAGTGGGTGGCGCGGAGTCGTGAGCTAGCCAGCCAGCCGAGTCCCGGCGGGGATGCGGCGGAGGGACGCAGGGTGCGAGGGTGCGAGGGTGCGGAGAGGGCGGGGGCGGCGAAGTCAAAACGCGCAGGTGGCTCCGGGTCCCAGGGACTGTCCGGCTTCTGTGCGGGCCGCGTCGGGCGCGTTGGCCTTTCCCTCCTGGAATCAACTTTGCCCTCGGCACGTGAGCTTGTCCCCGATCCGGGTGGCTCCTGGTCCTGGAGGATAAGCCCGGTGCTGGCCGAGAAGGCGGAAAAGAGCGTCCCGGAGCCGAGCCCAGGCGATAGGTCCAACATGGCTCGCCGTGCGCCCTGGGGTCTTTGCCGGGGTTCTTGAGGACACTCAGGCAGGGTGTGGAAGAGATATTTTCTCTCCAGGTTGGCCCTCTACCTCCTCGCCTGGTCCAGGGAGAAAATGCAAGAAAAGTGCTTTCAGGGTCGAATTTCCCACCAGATACCGTTTTTCCCGTCCGCGCGCTGCCTTCCCCTCTCCTAAAGTTGAAGAGTATTAATGCGAAAGTGAAAGCGCCCAGATTTCTTTTAGGCGTCCCAGAGAAAGCCGCCAGGCATTTGCGCCGCCACTGAGGCTGGACATTCCCGCGCCCCTCGAGCTTGTGGGCGGTGGAGAACGGCAGGAGGCTGTTGTTCCAGGGATGTGTGTAAATTTTGAGTTGTTCCGGTTGGGGGAAGGGACCGTCACGTCCCAGCGACCTGTGTCAGCCAGGAAATGCTCTGTGGGCCCTGGAAGTATAGAACATAGTAAATAACCTGGTTTCTTCATGTAAGAACTTGATGTGAAGCTAGTACAGGTTTCGCGAGATTAGTACAGGTTTTGTGTTTTTTAAATAGAGTGCTCCAAGAAGCCGTGCGGGTTTGACTCCCTTTGCTGCATTTAAGGTGGGTTTGTGTTTCAGGTAGGTAAATTAGATTAAGGGATAAAGGACGCAGGTGAGGTTGAACTTGGGCATCCCGGTGACTGCTATCATTACAAATTTAAGACAGGAGCTTGTAAAATATCAATATCAGCTCCAGGAATGCTTCCTCGTTCATTCTTCAACATCAGGTGACATATTGCTGCATAATAGAAAATTTAAAACCTCATTTAAACCACGGCATGAAATATATATATATATATATACATATATATTAGAGACAGGGTCTCACTATGTTACCCAGCTGGTCTCGAACTCCTGAGCTTAAGTGATCCTCCCACCTGAGCCTCCCAAAGTACTGGGATTACAGGTGTGAGCCACTGCACCTGGCCAATGAATTTTTACTATAATTTCTTAGGACTGAATTTTCAAGATTCTCTTTGAATAAAAAATAATTAGTTTAAGAATAAAAGGGAAGTGAAAATATGTGTAAATGTGTGCTGAGAAAAATGTGTGCCTACAAATCTTGGAGCTGTATTGAAAATGTGGGAATTGTTTGAGATATTTTTGGCTTTCTGTGATAACAGTAGAGAACTCCTCCAGTCGAATAGGGTGTAAATCAAGGCATTGCTAATAATGAGAGCCTCTGTTCCTGGTCTCATTTCTCCCTGCGATCTGGGGAGGCTGCTATTTTGGTCATGAGTAGCTCCAATGGAGTCCCTTCCAGGAAGTCTTTGACTGGCTGAGCCCTGTCTCACATATATATATATATATATATATATATATATGCGCCTAGAACCTTTCCCTTTCGCTTTCTTAAGTTCCTCCCTATGGTCTTAGGAACCGGCCCTTTGAGGCCACATCAGGCTCAACTGAGAGTTTCTGTGGTTGGAGCAGTTGCCTGTAGTCTTGAGGATCTAGCTGGCAAAGGCCTTTGAGAAGTTCCTGGAGTCTGTCCTGAAAAGATAGAGAAAGCCAGAGTCCTGGCACAGTGGATTTGTTTTATAAATCTGGGAAGTCTCTTAACAAGGAAATACTCAGCAGAGTAAAAATGAACCTGGTGTCACTGCAGAGCTGAAGAGTAAAGGAAAGTTTGTGTCTTGGTGTGACTTAGGTATCCCCACCAACTCTCCTATTTCTGGGAGTGAAAAACTGGTTACTTTGGGATTACGGCCTTTTGACAACCTCAATTTGGTTGCTTTCTAAGAACCACTCAGATACCAGAATCCAGGTCAATGACCCCAATCTTGCCACCACTGTTTCTTGCCAAAAATGTGAGTAGACAGATCCAATGATGTGTTTACACACCCTGGGTGAGTGTGGGTGTTCATTATATTTCCGATTCAAATGAGGAACTACGGGTTGTTGTCTGGAATGTGTAACTGACAGGGCTGATGAGCCTCCCCAAATCCTCCTCCACATCCCCACAGATAGGCATGACGTGGAGTCAGACATGTTAGCCCCAGGGCTCACCTCAGATACTGCCATTTCATCTGTGATGATTGCACACCTTGCATGTACACACACACTCTCTTCTGGGCATTCTCCCTGGCTATCAATGTGAGTGAAGGAAGTTAATAATTAAGATGTTTTAAGTAGCATATGGTTATTGTAGAAAAAGTGGCAATAAATATAACCAAAATGGAAAAAAATTATCTATGAGCAAACTGCCTCATTCACTTTGAGGCAGCCTCCTCATTGTGTGCGCATGCACCCTCAGGTACACAAACCAAAACTGGGAGCCTCCCATTGCGCAGCCTTACCCAGTCCCCAGTTGTTGGACATTTAGGTTGCTTCCAGTTTTTCCTGTTAAAAATAGAACATGTCCAACAATGTTACTTGTATCAATTTTAATAGGTCTTATTCAGCAAAAAGGCCCTTGAAATTACGTAGCACAGATTCGAAAATGACATGAAGGGGTGAACCTTTACCATCATGTTGCAGAAGTTATAAAATAGTATGAACTGGTTTATCCCATTTTGATATATCTGAGAGTGTGTTCTTTGGCTGTGCTGCTCTGCATGCTCTTATTTTGTCCAGCTACAGTTCTGGAAGCAGCGCTAGCTGGGATGAAGAGTAGAGAGGCTTTTAGGACTTTGGATGAGTATTTCCATGTTGCCCGTGGAGAGCCTGTCCTGGTGTGCTTCCCAGCCATCGATGTGTTAGTGCCTGTTTCTCACATTCTCCCAGGCTCTCCTCATTGTTGTTTCACCAGCATCTATGGAAGAACCATTTTCCTCTCTCCAATTTGGCAAATAGGATCTGGACAGTGTTAGTAGATTCTCAAGAGTCTCAGAAGCACCACCCTAACTAGATGTTACCAATAGCTCACCAGTGGGTTTTTTGCCAAAAGAACAGAACTGGGTCCCTTGGCTTATGACACAAGCCTCACCTGCATTTTTGTCTAGCAGCGCTGACCTGGGTTCGGATGGTACAGGATGAGGTGGAAAGTGGGTAGGGAGAAGAGTCAGCTGGTCAGAAAGACCCCTGATTGAGGTCAGGGTGGGTGGGACAGTGGGAGGTGATAAGACTACTGATGTGGGGGACCTGTGGCTAGGGTTCTCTGCCTTGGTGGTTAAGAAATTTTATATCTAGCCGGGCGTGGTGGCTCACGCCTGTAATCCCAACACTTTGGGAAGCTGAAGGGGTCAGATCACCTGAAGTTAGGAGTTCAAGACCAGGCTGGCCAACATGGTGAAACAATGTATGTACTAAAAAATACAAAAATTAGCCAGACATGGTGGTGCACACCTGTAATCCCAGCTACGTGGGACACTGAGGCATGAGAATCACTTGAACACCGGGGACAGAGGTTGCAGTGAGCCGAGATCATGCCACTGCACCCCAGCCTGGGCAACAGAGCAAGACTTTGTCTCAAAAAAGAAGAAAAGTTTATACCCCTTAATTATCATTCTAAATTATAAAAATTATGCCTCAATCAAATTATTTCAAACCACTTCCCACAACCTTGTAATTTGCCCATCATCTCCCGGGCAGCTGGCAGCATTCTAGACAAGCAGGTGAGGAGTGCCAGCTCCTTCCCTTACCTCTTTGTAGCCTTGGGTTTGTATCTGGTCCATCAGTTCTTAAAAGTATGAAGTAATACTGCTACTTGTAATAGCCGACATATTGAGCATTTGCTGTGCCTGCTCCTCCTCTGAGGGTTTTGCACATAGGCATATTCTGATTAACATCAGTTATCTATTCCTGAAAAACAGACATTCTGCATGAAAACACTAAGCAACACCATACATCTCATTATTTCATGTGGGAAAAATTATAGCAACCCACTGCACAGCGATGCAAAATCTCTAACAGTTTCTGAAAGCGCGATGAAACACAGGAAGATAACCTTATATAATTACCCAATCCCGTTAAGCATAAAGTGCGTAAGACATCACTTGAGGACCACCAAACCATGTACTTGGTTGTTTGCAAACAGTTGCTTTGTGTGCAGTAACATAGGGCACCTCCCTTTGTTGATACTTGATCCTGACATTCTATTTTTTTTTTGAGACGGAGTCTCACTCTGTCATCCAGGCTGGAGTGCAGTGACATGTTCTCAGCTCACTTCAACCTCCACTTCGTGGGCTCAAGTGATTCTCATGCCTCAGCCTCTTGAATAGCTGAGATTACAGGTGTGCCCCACCATGAGCAGCTAACTTTCGTATTTTTAGTGGAGGTGGAGTTTCACCATGTTGGCCAGGCTGGCCTCAAACTCCTGGCCTCAAGCAATCCACCTGCCTTGCTCTCCCAAAGTGCTGGGATTATAGGCATAAGCCACTGTGCCCAGCCAGATCCTGACATTCTTATTCCTATTGTATTTGGAATAGAAGTCAAGACTTTCTGAACATAATTTTGTTTAAAATGTATTGAGGTTGGAGATGTAACACATATTTCTGAAATAGACATTGACCAAAAATAACTTTGATAGATGAAACATAAGTTCTACAGTGTTCTACGATAAAAATGCAGCGATTTTCTCCTGAGAGAATGTAAATGAGGAAGGTGGTCTTGAGTTGGTCTGCATGCTATTTAGCTCTCCATCCTCAAGCAAGTACTCCTACTAACCTCCTGTTAGTAAGCACGGAGATGTGACGTGACTTGCCAGGGCAGCTTAGCTGGTATGTAACGATGCTGAGCTGGTAGCCCTGGGAGTATGACTCCAGAACCCAGCTCGGTCATAGGACTGCAAGGTCAGTAAATGCCTCCCCTCAAGGCGTGAATATTCTCAAATAATAAATTTGGGAATGTCTTGAAAAAGAAAATTAAAACTGTTTCCTGAGCACAGATGGCAGTAACTTTCTTTAAATTTTAAATGAAGGTCAATGATCCTACCCTCAGTGACAGAAGATCAAAGGTTCTGGGTGAAATGTGCCAAATGCAAAAATGTACGAGGTGACAATTTGCTGCCTTTGCCTGGGTAAATACAGTCTCCAGAAATGAGTTTCATCAACTCCCTCAGTCCAAAGATTGTATAGAGTTGAAGTCGGGCTGTTGTCTTTATTTTGGGTCTGCCTACTTCCTTGGCATCTGCCATATACCACTGGAGCCATCAGAGGGCTTCTGCAATTCTTGATGACGTGTGGTCCAGCTGGGAGCTGAGCTAGAATGGTGTACATCCAGGCATATGCCATATGCATCCAAACAGATGCCTTATCTTCTGTTACTGACCTGAAGGCAAGAACATCTGGCCATCTCAAACAAGGACGTTTGGCTAAAACAATGCTTAACCCCAAGAACAACTTAGAGCAGGCAAGCAGTTTCTGGGACATCACAGAGAATGTGGAGGTGGTAAGATGAAGCCCCTCCTGAGTTTCAAGGACTCATGGCATCTCTTGGACCCAGGTAGACACTCAACTCCTACACAGAGTAGCCACCAGCCATAGCGGCCACACATCACACCAAGAACCAAACAACATGATGGGATGAGTTATTATCTGCTACTGCTCATACTGGAAGTCTGTGCTTTTCTGGAGTCTGACCAGGGACAGTGTAAGGAGGGTCCAGCCTGTGTTAATGGGCTGTCTTCACGTCAACTGCCCTGCGGACAAGTCTCGCTGGAGTTGCATCCCAGGCCACCTCCAAGGATACAAACACCAGGCTCTCTGGGTCACTGCTTCTGAGTTATTGCTCACTGCTGCATTCCCCATGTCCTTAGACTGCACATCCCAAAGGGCTCAACTTCCCAGCTGCTGCTCCTTTCGCTATGTCATCTCTGCACAGCAGCTCCCCTTTGCCTTCTGCCATGAGTGGAAGCAGCCTGAGGCCCTCATCAGATGCTCAGTCTTGAACCTTTTAGCCAGAAGAACTATGAGCTAAATAAACCTCTTTCTTTTCTTTTTTATTTTGAGACAAAGTTTTTGCTCTGTTGTCCAGGCTGGAGTACAGTGGCGTGGTCTCAGCTCACTGCAATCACCGCCTCCTGGGTACAAGCGATTCTCCTGCCTCAGTCTCCTGAGTAGCTGGGATTACAGACACCCACCACTTAACCTGGCTAGTGTTTGTAGTTTTAGTAGAGACAGGGTTTCAACATGTTGTCCAGGCTGGTCTTGAACTCTTGACCTCAGGCGATCCACCCAACTCAGCCTCAGCCTCCCAAAGTGCCAGGATTATAGTGTGAGCCACTGGGCCCAGCCAAACCTCTTTCTTTATCAATTATCCAGCCTTAGGCATTCCTTTATAGCAACACAAAACAAACTATGACACTTTGATTATTTGAATCGGGCCCAAGAAGAACATTTTGTTATTCAATAGGCAGACAACCTAGACCAAAATTATAGGCTCTCATAGTCTGTATAACCAGGTCTCTAGCAGGAGACATTAAGATTGTTTCAGACTCTTGCTTCCTACACGCTATGCTTGGGTTACTATCCCTGTGCAGTCGACTTTGGGCTCGTATAAGGATACCTGTGGAAGAAATTCCTAGAAGTGAAGCTGCTCGGTGAAAAGCTGTATGAAGTTATTCTAAAAGACACTAGAACAAGTTTTTGAAAACTCTTTTGTGAGCAAGTGCCTGCAGACACATGAATTTCCTGTTAGCCAAGGAACTGACTGGTCCAGTTTTATGACAACTTAGTGTCATGCCCAATTACACTTGAGATGGGGGTGGAAACACCCCAGCGGTCGCCTGAGGATTGCAGCTATCTTTGTGACCGGGTGTTATTAGCCAAGACTGGGCTGGAGCGTGCCCATCTGTGAAACCAGAGCTAGAGCTCCATGGAGGGAAACCTGGCAGGGCCCTGGCCTTTAATCTGTGCTGAGAGATGGAAGATTACTCTGGAACTGGTTTGGAAGTTTCTGACAGTCTTATCAGGCACTTCAGCCTTGGGCTATATCTGTCAGGGCCAAGTTATCTTCACAGAACATAGAAAATGTTTTTCTTTTCCTTTTCTTTCTTTCTTTTTTTTTTTTTTTCCTTTGAGACAGAGTCTCACTCTGTCACCCAGGCTGGAGTCCAGTGGCATGATCTCAGCTGACTGCAGCCTGCGCTTCCCAGGTTCCAACCATTCTCCTGCCTCCTCCTCCTGCGTAGCTGGGATGACAAGCCTGTTTTAGTAGAGATGTGGTTTCACCATGTTGACCAGGCTGGTCTCAAACTCCTGACCTCAGGTGATCTGCCCACCTTGGCCTCCCAAAGTGCTAGGATTATAGGTGTGAGCCACCGCGCCTGGCCTAGAAGACATTTTTCAAGTTGTAAACAGTGCTTGGGTCATCTTGCAGAAGCCCACCACAATCAGAATGGTGCCAAATCCTCCACATAACTTTTTTGTTTTTGAGACAGAGTTTCACTCTTGTTGCCTAGGCTGGAGTGCAATGGTGCAATCTCGGCTCACTGCTACCTCTGCCTCCAGGGTTCAAGTGATTCTCCTGCCTCAGCCTCCGAGTAGATGGGATTACAGGCATGTGCCACCACACCTGGCTAATTTTTGTATTTTTAGTAAAGACAAGCTTTCTCCACGTTGGTCAAGCTGGTCTTGAACTCCCAACCTCAGGTGATCCACCTGCCTTGGCCTCCCAAAGTGCTGGGATTGTAGGCATGAACCACAAAACCCAGCCAACATAACTTCTTCTAGCCTCACTGGCCTCTGCCTATGCCAGGAATACAACTCAAGTTCCAGGCAGGAACCTGGAATGCTGGTGGGAAGGTGTGTCCCACTGGCATCTTCCCCTCCTCGCCCTAGTCACTAGAGACGGGAAATAACCCAAATGCTCATGGTTAGAAGCAGGCTAGGTAAATTATGCTACAGCCAAACAATGGGATGTTAGGCAACTGTTTAAAAGAATGAGGTGGGCTGGGCGCAGTGGCTCACACCTGTAATCCCAGCACTTTGGGAGGCCGAGGCGGGTGGATCACGAGGTCAAGAGATCAGCACTAGCCTGGTCAACATGGTGAAACCCCGTCTCTACTAAAAATACAAAAAATTAGCTGGGCATGGTGGCGCGTGCCTGTAATCCCAGCTACTCAGGAGGCTGAGGCAGGAGAATTGCCTGAACCCAGGAGGCGGAGGTTGTGGTGAGCCGAGATTGCGCCATTGCACTCCAGTCTGGGTAACAAGAGCAAAACTCCGTCTCAAAAATAATAATAATAAATAAATAAATAAATAAATAAATAAATAAAATACAAGAATGAGGTAAGTCTTTGTAAACTAATGTGGAATAACCCCCAAGATATATTATGGAGAGAAAAACACAAGGATCAGAACAGTCAAGTATGGCATGCAATCTTTTGGCAAAATAAAATGAAATAGGGGTGGTATAGAAATACACATTTGCATATTCATAGATTACTTCTGGAAGAGTGTACAAAAACTGGTAATAGTGGTTGCCTTTGGGAACAGAACCAGATTCAAGGGTAGGAGAATGACTTTTTACGTTTTGTTTTACTTTATTTTGTACTTCATGTGTTATTTATCTAAATGTAAAAGTATTTTTCAGCTCTGTTGAAGTATAATGTATATACCATCAAACTCACTAGTATCAGTTGTATAATTCAATGGGTCTTGTCAAGTGCGTGGTATAACATTTCCATCATCCTGCAAAGTTCCCCCAGATTCCTTTGAATAAATCTGTACTCCTTAGCCCCTGGCAACCACTGATTTGCCTTCTATCACCGTAGTTTTGCCTTTAAAATATTTTAAAAATAAAAACAATTCAAAACCAGGCATGAATATAGCACTCACTAGTTTTGTTGCATTCAAACAAATTTCTCAAGTACAGACCCCATCTTTAAAAGAGCCTGCAGTTGGTTTCTGCAAGACTTTGGTCCCGTCAAAGGGACGGAGTAGAAGTGTTAGGTTGCCAGGAATTGAGGCGCTGATGACCCAAAAAATGCCTTCTCGACTTGGAACAGCTTTTCATGAAGAGCAACTTGTGATTTTTTTTTTTTTTTCTTTTTCCCCTATCTACTTTTAGGGCCTATCACTGAGCAGGCCTAGAGAATTTGATTTGTTATTTGATCGATAACTGGAGATCATCTGTAAGAACGAAGCAGAATATAGCGGAATGACGATTAATGCTTCATGGCCACAAATTTTCTAGCCGAGTTTTGTTCCCATCCTCCTCTTTCTTCCGTAGCAATAGCTCTCAGCAGCAGGGCTAGCTCCTACTGTAAGAAGGGAATATGGTTCATGAAAAGGAAAGTACTTTGACCCACCGTCTCTCTCCCTTTCAGGAAGAACCATCTGCTTTCTTCCAGCCACCCACACAATGTGCTTTGAAGCCAGGCTTCTCAAAACCCATCTCAGCAGTCTTGGTGCCTCAACTTAGTTTTTCACATCCCTGAATTCTTAAAAGGTCTTGAAAAGATCTAGCCCAGTCCAAGTTCATTTTGGTGACAAGTTCTGTTCATTCTGTAGCTGTTGGAGGCCCCTTGTGCGTCTAGCTCTGTGTGCCCTTATCCCTTGCCCTCCAAGGGCTCACCATCTGGAAGGGATTCAAACATGGAAGCCCGGGGGCTACAGATTGGTGGCCTAGGAGGCTTGGCCTAATTCTGTTTTGCATGTTTTGAAAAAACCTAAATGACAAAGTAGTCGGTAGAGCTTGCACCCTCTAATTCAACAAAGACCCTCTTCTCTATGCTGCCTTTCAATATTTGAGTTTGTGACACTTCCCAGTGTAATCAGTACAGCAAAAGGTGTAGGTATAAGAATTGCGATAAAGGTTGCAATAAAACTTCTATAGGCAAGACAGGAGAAAGAGGAGGACCAGATATTCTCCTGATGCCTGAGGTCTGTGGTGCATTATTAACAAAACCCTGAGTTTGGCCCTGGAGCAGAGGCATAGCTCTGTTATTAATTACCAATAACCCCACAGTGGTTTTTTTTTTCTTTGATATTTAAAATGGCATCTCCCACCATCTCTGAAATGACAACTTGCTAAGTGACCCACTATCTGGAAAGATGTAATTCAGAGTTAATCCGTCAATATCTGTTTTATAACTGGAGACCACCTACAAGAGCAAAGCAGAATATAGTCTAATGAGGATTAAGTTCTTGATTACTCCGAATTTTCTAGGTTGTGTTTTGTTCCAAGCCTCCTTTTCCTCCCTTGGCACTAGCTCTTAGCAGTAGGGCCAACTTCTACTGTAAGGAAGGACTGTAGAAAGTGCTCTGCCCCACAGCGTCTCTCCCCTTCAGGAAGAACCATCTGTTTCTTTCTTCCACCCACACACGCAATGTGCTTTGGAACCAGGCTTCTCAAAACCCATCTCAGCAGTCTTGGTGCCTCAACTTAGTTTTTCATACGCCTGAATTTTTGGCATATTTATCTTAAGATCACTGGCTGGTCCCAACAGCGACACTGTCTTGTTGCCAGTAAAGACCTTCCTAGTTGATGTGACACCTTCCATAATGGCTGTCCCTGTTCTTGTAACTTCATCGTGATGGCCAAGCACATTTTATAATGGCTGTCCTCATTGACTCAACACCTTTCATGTCAATACCTCTTATTGCAGTCACCCTCGTGGATGTATCTTCCACCATGACCATCCTTGTGGATACAGTATCTTCCGTAATGGCCTTCCTCTTTGACGTAACAGCTTCCAAAGGTAACCAACTTCTGATGTTGGTCATTTTGGAGAATGGTCTGTAATGGCCATCCTCATTGACATATCACCTCCTGGAGACTGCCCTAGGCCCTCTGAGTGAGGAAGGCCTGTGTCTGACTGGCCCCAAAGATCTCCTGAGTGTGCTGCATTTTGTTACTGATCTGTTTATCCCAGGCTGCCTGGTTTGCTGTGGAATCATATTATTGACCTGGCTTGTGGGCATTTGCAACAGCTTCTTTCAGAAACCTATTTCCCGTCTCAGGCTGCGTGGCTTGCCCTCCCATCCCCCACTTTAAGATTGCTGGACACAACAACAGCAACATTAAAAATAGCGTTAATCCCTAGGCCCTAAAACAGAAGGTTGAAACTGAGGGATGTATTCCCGGTTGGCTGCCCTGGCCCCTGGAATGGCACCTACAGCCACACTCCCCGTCGAGTCCCCTGAATGATCAAGAGGTTGGGGCTTTGCAGTTAAGAAACAAGTAGATCTAAGGCCTCAGATACATGGGTTTCTCCCCTTGCTCGGTGGGTACTTAGTGGAGGCTGACATCCCAAATGGTCACTTCCTCTCACACCCTGGCTGCCGTGGGTGGGTGCTGCAATCTGTCCTTCCAGGGCAGCAAGAAAGGAGCGGGGGTGGGGAATGAGTCAGCTGGTGGTCATCCTTCAGACCACGGTGAAGCAGAGGGTGGATTGCTGCCAGAGTATCTAAAGTAAAGGCAGTGACGGAGGTGGTGAGGACATCAGAGATAGAGGAAGAGCAGATGCTGTTCCTGATTGATTGCCCAGGGCTTGTGATTAATGAGGAAGAGTTTGGGGGACTCTGAGAGGCAACATTATAGGCAAGGGAGGGGCCACGCTAGGGAGAGTCACTAGGGAGAGCAGTCGTGAAGGGCTGCTAACCTCTTTCCTACCTACAGAACACATTCTGGAGCCACTGCAGCCTCCTCACTACTGTAAAGGGAAAGGTGGACAGTCAGAGTGGCGTGTGGGACAGAAAACACCAGCACTCCTTTCTGCTGCTGGTGTTGAATGGTACACGCTGAACCGTGTCTCTAACCACCGCTCTTCTCTAGCTGGGGTTCAGGGCAAACACTTGGTCCCAGGCTGCCCAAGCTTGTGACGTTAGAGGAGCAGAAGGTGCATGGACTTTGGAATCAGGCAGGCCTAGGTTTGAAACTCAGCTGTGTATCTTCCTGGTGTGTGTTTAAACAGTTGACCTAAAGAAAATGTCTAGAAAGTACCCAGCACATGGCAGAGGCTGAACAAATGACAGCTGCTAAATTATTGCCATCATTCCTAGACGCCCTCTCCCACCTGCCTTCAGCCTTGGCTGGTACCTACACAGCCTACCTCTTCTGGATTCTGGACTTTAAAGCCAGCCTCCCCACTGGATTGCTCCTTGATCTCTGATTTTTGTCTGGGGCTCATGCTCAGCCCACAGGTCTGGGTAAGATGACCAGCCGTAAACTCTCTTTGCCTTATCATCACCTTGTCTCTGACCCACTCATTTGCCTCCCTTCTGTCACCTTCCAGCATCTAGAGGTTAAAGCTTTACAGTAAATCCAAAGTTTTAGACATCCTTGTTGATATAACATTTTCTTTCTTTTTTTTTTTTTTTTTTTTTGAGACAAAGTTTCGCTCTCGTACCCAAGGCTGGAGTGCAATGGCGCGATCTCGGCTCACCGCAACCTCCGCCTCCTGGGTTCAGGCAATTCTCCTGCCTCAGCCTCCTAAGTAGCTGGGATTACAGGCACGCACTACCATGCCCAGCTGATTTTTTGTATTTTTAGTAGAGATGGGGTTTCACCATGTTGACCAGGATGGTCTCGATCTCTTGACCTCGTGATCCACCCACCTCGGCCTCCCAATCTTTTTTTTTTTTTTTTTTTTTTTGAGATGGAGTTTCACTCTCGTTACCCAGGCTGGAGTGCAATGGCGCGATCTCGGCTCACCGCAACCTCCGCCTCCTGGGTTCAGGCAATTCTCCTGCCTCAGCCTCCTGAGTAGCTGGGATTACAGGCACGTGCCACCACGCCCAGCTAATTTTTTGTATTTTTAGTAGAGACGGGGTTTCACCATGTTGACCAGGATGGTCTCGATCTCTTGACCTCATGATCCACCCGCCTCGGCCTCCCAAAGTGCTGGGATTACAGGCTTGAGCCACCGCGCCCGGCGATATAACATTTTCATAAAGGCTGGCTTGCTTACATAACACCTTCCGTGTGGTAATTCAGCTCAGAATGGGAGGCTCAGCGTCCCGAACAATACCTTGTATTTGTCCAAACTTCTTTTTTTTTTTCTTTTCTTTTCTTTTTTTTTTTTTTTAAAGAATAAAGAAAAGGAAGAAAGTGAAAGAAGAAGAGGGAGAGAGGATGGGGGTATTGCTTTATTGCCCGGGCTAGAATGCAGTCTAAATATGGGTATGCCTATAATGTCTAAATATGGGTATGCCAAACTTCTTTCCTCGAGCAGCTCAGCAGATCCTACAAACCACCCCATCTTTCCCTACCTGGTACCCCATCTAGTTTAGAGTTCTTGGCTGGGAGCTGTGGCTCACTCCTGTAATCCCAGCACTTTGGGAGGCCGAGGCAGGTAGATCACAAGATCAGGAGTTTGAGACCAGCCTGGCCAACATGACGAAACCCCATCTCTACTAAAAATACAAAAATTTGCCAGGCATGGTGGTAGGGGCCTGTAATCCCAGTTTCTCAGGGGACTGAGTCAGGAGAATCACTTGAACCTGGGAGGCAGAGGCTACAGTAAGCCAAGATCATGCCACTACACTCTACCTTGGGTGACAGAGCAAGACTCCATCTCAAAAAAAAAAAAAAAAAAAAAAAAAAAGAGTTCTGTTTCGGTTTTCTGTTGCTGCATAACAAAATGCCAGAAACTTGGTATTATAAAACAACACCCGTTAGCTCACAGTTCGGTAGGTCAGAAGTCCAGAAACGTGCTGGGCGTGGTGGCTCACACCTGTATTCCCAGCACCTTGGGAAGCCGAGGCAGGTGGGTCACTTGAGGTCAGGAGTTCGAGACAAACCTGACCAACATGGTGAAACCCCATCTCTACTAAAAACATAAAAACTGGCATGTGGTGACACCTGCCTATAATCCCAGATACTCAGGAGGCTGAGGCAGAATTGCTTGAACCCAGGAGGCAGAGGTTGCAGTGAGCAGAGATCACGCCATTGCATTCCAGCTTGGGTGATAAGAGCAAAACTCTATCTCAAAATTAAAAAGAAAAAAAGTCCAGAAACATATATCCAGTATGGTTGGGTTCTCTGCTCAGGGTCTCAAAAGGCTGAGATCGAGATGTTGGCCAGGCTACATTCTCAGGAGGAGCTTGTGGTACACTTCTGTGTATGTGAGTTATAGCAGAATTTAGTTCCTGTGGCTGTAGGTCTGAGGTCCCCCTTTCCTTGCTGGCTTTCAACCAATGCTGCTCTCAGCTTTCAGAGACCACCTGCATTCCTTGCCATGTAGACCCCTCCATTTTCAACGCTAGCTACAGAGACTCTCCCTTATGTTGAATTGCTTTCACACGTCAACTCCTTTTCTCCAGGAAAAGCCCATCCTCTTTTAAGAAAGAGTTCAGCTAATTAGGCCAGACCCACCCAGGACAGTCTCCCTTTCCTAAAGTTAACAGTGTCATTCAACATGGCCTAATCAGGCGAGTGATATCCCATCCCTCCCACACTCAAGTGGAAGAGATTCTCCAAGGATGTGGATCACTAGAGGGCATCTTAGATTTCTGCCCGCCCCTGGGTGCCGTGGCTCAGGGGCTTTGCCTCGTCTGCAGAAATGGTAATGATCATGGCCATCACTCTTCTTTTTCTTTTCTTTTTTTTTTTTTTTTTTTTTGAGACGGAGTTTTGCTCTTGTTGCCCAGGCTGGAGTGCAATGGTGCCATCTTGGTTCACCGCAACCTCCGCCACCCGGGTTCAAGTGATTCTCCTGTCTCAGCCTCCTGAGCAGCTGGGACTACAGGTGCCCACCACTACAGCTGGCTAAATTTTTTGTATTTTTAGTAGAGACAGGGTTTCACGACGTTAGCCAGGTTGATCTTGAACTTCTGATCTCGTGATCGCCCACCTTGGCCTCCCAAAGTACTGGGATTACAGGCTTGAGCCACCGCACCGGGCCATGGCCATCATTCTTTGAGGGCCTGCCACATGCCTGGTTTTGCACATGTGGTCTCATTCCAGTGCTTGTAAAAGCCCTACACAGTTGATGTTTTTAGCCAAATGCTGCAGATGAGAAACTTGTGGTTCAGAGAGGCCAGGTGGTTTGTCCACAGTGGCCCAGCCAATGAAATGATGAGGCACACAGACAGGGAGGTCAGGTGACAGGGGCCGCAGAACAGGTCTCTGTCTTAATAGAACCTCCCCTCCTGCTGCCTTTTCCTCCTCCCCATGAGCGGATTTTCAAAGCTGCAGGCTGAACTAACCTAGAGCCGAACATTTTGGTAGTGAAGCGTTTCCCTGCTGCCACCCCACCCCGTCTCTAGTGTTTTCTTTTGAGGGATGACGAATGGTAAGGTAGAAATAGCCAGATATAATCTTCTGGAAAAGCTCATTTTAAACTGAACTTTATTTTTAGTTTAAGCAGCTCATGGCTTATGTTCAGACAAGTAAAAACGTTTTCTTTTATATGGCTTTTTTTTTTTTTTTTTTTTTTTTTTTTTTTTTTTTTTATGAGACGGAGTCTCGCTCTGTTGCCCAGGCTGGAGTGCAGTGGTATGACCTCAGCTCACTGCAACCTCTGCCTCCCAGGCTCAAGTGATTCCCCTGTCTCAGCCTCCTGAGTAGCTGGGATTACAGGCATGCCCCACCACGCCCAGCTAATTTTTGTATTCTTTTTAGTAGAGACAAGGTTTCACCATGTTGGCCAGGCTGGTCTCGAACTCCTAACCTCAGGTGATCCGCCCACTCTGGCCTCCCAAAGTGCTGGGATTACAGGCACGACTCTTACATGGCTCTTAATCGCCAAAAAAATATGGTCCTGTCAGAACATTTCTCGCAGGCCTGTCCCCAGCAGAGCCCCTTTGTATGGTCCACAGAGACCAAAGTAAGGTCCCTGAATGCAGTGGCCAACAGGCCGCACGACGTGCTCACCAGTTTTTCACTTATCAGGGAAATCCTTCTTATTTTTCACGACCTTTTGCAATCTTTTATGTTTTCTAGTTATTAACATCATTTTTCTTTAAATAAGTTTCTCTCCTTCCCTTCCATAGTAATCCAGGGGATTACTGTGAAGATAAATGAGTTTGAGACAATGTTGTTTTAGCCAATTTTTGGTTGATATCCAAGTTAGTCATTAGCAATTAATTCTCACCTACATTATGCTAAATAAAATAAGCCAGATACAGAAGGACAAATACTGTCTGATTCCACTTAGATTAGCAGTCAAATTCACAGGGACAAAGTAAAATGCTAGATGCCAGGGCTGAGGGGAGAGACGAGTTATTATTTAATGGACACGGGGTTTCTGCTTAGGAAGTGAAGACATTCCGGAGGTGGATGGTGGGAAGGGTTGCACAGCAATGCTTCTGAACTACACACTTAGAAATGGTTAAAATGATAAAGTTTGTGTATGCTATTTTGCTATAATAAAAAAGCAAAAAGAAACGTTTGCAGGGTTGATTTGTAGGTGCTTTTTTCCTTTTCTATTTTATTGAGTTGAGTTTTTTTTTCTACCACGATTAAAAAAAAAAAAAAAAAAAATTTAAGTAAGTGAAGCATAGGCCAGGCACAATGGCATGCACCTGTAATCCCAGCACTTGGGGAGGCTAAAGCTTGAGCCCAGGAGTTAAAGACCAACCTGGGCAACAAAGAAAGATCCCTGTCTCTACAAAAACAAAAATAAATATTAGCCAGGCATGTTGGCATGCGCTGGTGGTCCCAGCTACTCAGGAGACTGAGATGGGAAGATTGCTTGAGCCCAGGAGGTCAAGGCTGCAGTGAGCTGTGATTGTGCCAATGCACTCCATCCTGAGCAACAAAATGAGACCCTGTCACCAAAGAAAAAAATGAAGTATTCCTTGTAATTCTATGGCTAGCTTTGTGAACGTACTATTGGTTTCTAAGGCTAGACCGTGTCTCTGCTAAAAAGGAAGCCTTGACACACAAGGAGGTTCCTCCCCTTACAAGGCCTGGGAACGATATCTGTAAGCAACTCCCCTGAGCATAACTCACTGCACTTAGGGTTCAGATTGTGAGGAAGGACCAACAGGTTTTTCTCCTCAATTTTCGGAGTTGTGCAAAAAACAATTTGTTATAACAAGAACCGTGAAGCCCTGCAAGAACCTAGTGCCTGGAGGGCAGAGACTTTGAATCATCTGTGGATGAGATCTTGTACCCAGCGTCTTGCAGACACAAAGAGAGACACAGAAGGGGATTGGTGCGTGCCCAGAAGGATGGCAGGAGAGGAGCTTCTCAGCATCAGAGAAAGTTTCACATAGCTAGCAATGGTTTTTCTGAGTTTTAAGAATTCTTTTATTGTGTCTAGACACAGCCTCAAGCCTCTGATCCCAGCACTTTGGGAGGCCAAGGCAGGAGGATCACTTGAGCCCAGGAGTTCAAGACCAGTCTGAGCAACATAATAATACCCCATCTCTATAAAAATTAAAAAATTAGTTGAGTGTGGTGGCATGTGCTGGTGGTCCTAGCTACCCAGGAGACTGAGGTGAGAGGCTTACTTGAGCCTGGGAGGTCAAAGCTGCAGTGAACCAAGATCATATCACTGTTCTGCAGCCTGGGTGACAGAATGAGACTAAGTGTCCAAAAAAAAATTGTTTTATTGAGACTTAAGTACACAAATCTTAAGTGTGTAGCTAGATGATTTTTAGGTGTGTCTGTGTGTGTGTGTGTGTGTGTGTGTCTGTGTGTGTGTCTTATAACCAAGATTTGAAACATTCTAGTACTGCAGAATTTTCTCTCTTGCCCCTTTCTAATCACCTGCCCACTTTCCCCACCCCAGGTTCACTATTCTGACTTACACAAGCACAGATTGGTTTTGCCTTCTTGAACTTGGTATAAATAGAATTTACATCAAGTCTCTTGTGTGTGGATTCTTGTTTAACCACCCCCCTGCTGACTTTGTGTCAGAAAAACTTGAATAACTGTTTAATCTCTGATGGCAAAGTTGGACCATTGGAATGATGTACTCTGGGGGAATACTAAAGACACTGGAAATTCAGTAACTTCTAGACATTTAGCAGGTGAGGGAGGGGTACTATGGGCCTTTGCCTATGTGTCCCTGAGTGTACATACAGCTGGGATTTTTTTTTCTCTTTTTTTTTTCTCAAAAATTTTTTATTGCATTTTAGGTTTTGGGGTACATGTGAAGAACATGCAAGATTGTTGCATAGGTACACACATGGCAGCGTGATGTGCTGCCTTCCTCCCCATCACCTATATCTGGCGTTTCTCCCCATGCTCTCTCTCCCCAACTCCCCACCCACACTGTCCCTCCCTTATTTCCCCCCCACAGACCCCAGTGTGTGATGCTCCCCTCCCTGCGTCCATGTGTTCTCATTGTTGAACACCCAACCGGTGGGCTTTTTAATCTACTCCTTTGATTCTTCTCCAGCCATCCTTGTGATCCTCAGTGACTTCCATGGTCCTCGTGACTCACACTTCAAGGTTTAAGAAAATAAATCTTGTTAACATTTCATAAAATGTTAATGTGATTTAAAGTAGCCTTGTGGCATTTTAGCATCTTGCATGAATTACTTACCAGTGGTCATAAGCTGAGTTATATTTGTTATTTAATTCTGCAATTCCCATGTTCAAAGTCTGTTATTATGCAGCTTTCTTACCTTTGTGGTCCTTTTTTGGAAACCATTCCTCCACTGATATGGTGTGATCCAATCTGGAATTAAACGTTAACGTCCATGTTTTGGATTGACAAGGAGCCTTAAGATGGCCTCAGCCTCAGAGCAGTTTATACACAGACATGTCCATTTGCTTCAGACTGTAATCCAGACTGTGACCCAGCAGTACCACCTCTCTCATATGGCATGTGTCTTTGATCATAAAAGAGAAAAATGCAACAGAAGAGTTTGGATGGTTCTATGCAAACCTGTCACCACTTTAGAAAAATGATTCAAAGCATAAGCTCTGCAGATAGTGGCCTGCTAGCATTGCTTTTGGGGAATGGTTCAGTTACTTTAGAAAATAAATAACTTGGCCAGGCATGGTGGCTCATGCCTGTAATCCTAGTACTTTGGGAGGCTGATGTGGGCAGATCACATGAGGTCAGGAGTTCCAGACCAGCCTGGCCAGCAGGGTGAAACCCCATCTCTACTAAAAATACATAAATTTGCTGGATGTGGTGATGGGCACCTGTAATCCCAGCTACTCAGGAATTTGAGGCAGGAGAATCACTTGAAACCAGAAGGTGGAGGTTGCAGTGAGCCGATTTTGTGCCGCTGCACTCCAGCCTGTGCAAAAAGAGCAATACTCCATCTCAAAATAAATAAAAGAAATAATTTGCATCATTGCATATAATTTTCTTTCTAAGGACTTTGGGAATTAAGAGCAGGGAGTGAATGTATGTACACAACAGTCCCCTGTGTTGATAAACTGTTCCAACAAGTATGGATTGACTAAGCGTGCACATGGTTCTCTTTAACATTGCTATTGGAACTTAATTTTACTCTCTTCTATAATTATTCTAAGAGCTATGGAAATAGTAAACTATTTTAATGGGAACTATGTGTCTCTTTCACTGAGGGGGTGGGAACCTGATGTCTCTTGAGCCTTGAGGTCCCTGAATGGAAGTCTGGAAGTCAGAGCCCAGCCTTGTTCTTCTTTGTATGCCAGCGCCTGGCCTGGATGGTAGCTCATGGCAAAATGATCTTCAGAGATGTGGCCAGAGTCGGCCTTCATCACCATTTTGCAGCAGATTGTCTCTGTACTTCCCACCTGCACTGCGCATGCTCTTGTCCTACTCCCTCCGGCCTTCATCCCTGCCCTGACGTCCCAATGCAGTCCTGTGTCCCCGGTCCCGCTGTGCGCGGGAGGTTGTGCTTGATCACTCCCTAGGTCCTTTTATTGATAACCGGGGTCTATGTCCAGTCCTTCCTGGGTGTTAACCAATCACTGCAGTGTTTAATGTGGTCCTTTCCTTTGGAGAGCCTATTCGGGTAGAATGGCAAGCAAGTTCTTGGAGCCACCTGTGGCACAGTATCTTCAGTTGGGAGGTGCACTGCGGTTGGGGCTGGGGAGTGGGATGGTTACCTGCCCTGCCACCCATCCCTTTCTCCAGACCTGCAACAGTAGCCTGAAAGCATTTCCTCTGCTTGGTCTGGCTGCTGTCCCTTGCCCCAGCTTCTTTCTGGGGGTGCCTGGTGAGGAGCCATTGTTTCACATCCCTTGACTTCTCAGAAGGAGAATGAGAGATTTGCCCTGCTGTCTTGACAGGCTGCTTTCCTGAAACCAGCCACGCGAATAAAGTGGAAGGAGTGGGGTGGGGAAGGGGGATTGGCAGGCCTTGGCAAGTCCTACTTGACTTCCAAACCAATGGATGAAAGGCTTCACAGCTCAGATACCCAGAAGGACAGGTGTGTGGGGAGGTCTCTTTTAGGAAGAAGCATTTCCTGCCAAGCCAAAGCAGAAGCCCAGCTGAAATTGACTCAAACCTGGGTCTGATTTCCTGTCTCATTGACAGCTGCCTAGAGAACTGAGTCCTGCAGGCCAGAGCTTCTGCAGCATGCTTTTCGGCCAAAACTTGGCACTGGTCTTTCATTCCCAGTGCTTTGTTTTAGAATCATGGCTGCTCTTCTTTTGCCACCAACTCAGCCACATTAACCTTCCATGCCCACACTTGCCAGGCAGACCTCACAAAGCTGTGGAGGCATCAGCAGCTGCACCACGCCAG